>NC_080786.1:145917142-147167142 GCF_028018385.1 Neofelis nebulosa | reverse complement strand
CCTTGCCGAGGATGGATTACCAAGTATCAAGAAGATAGCCCTCCTATGTTGAGTGAAGTTACGCTGCATTGAATTTGTTCTCCAAGTGGAGGTAACCTTAGGATAGGGATTGGGATTCATAAAGAAGAAATGTGAAGGAAGATCAGAAACAAGGAATGAGCTTCAGGTAGCGCTCGAAGGAAAGAGAAAGAATTTCCATAAGAGATGAGAGAAAGAGGTGATGTCATCAATAAGTGAACACCAGAGAAAAATCACAGAATCATGGAGGACAATAGAGGACCAAGGAAGCGTTGGCTAATAGTCAAGAACCACACAGAGGGTTAAGTATATGAAGGCTTACAAAGAGTCACTAGATTTGAAAAGAAAGTCAAGGGAGTTCCTGGAGAGTGAAGTTTCCATAGATCTAGTTGACAATACAATAGTAGCTTAGGGGCACTATAAAGTCGGGTGAAGGTCTGCTTTTTCAGGGGGGAGGAAGTTGTGCACCTCTGAAGTTCAAAGTCCAGATAGTAGAGATTTAGAGTTAGAAAGTAGATCTCTGGCATTTGTGGCCTCCATGTTCACGATCCTTACCATTTGCCATTGACCCCCACAGTCCAAGGTAGGTAGTGATTTTTCAATTCTGCCAAGGCACACGTTGTACTCGTGTCTGTCATGAAACTGCTGTATGTGAAAGATCAGTTATTTGGAGAGCAACACTGGCCAGCTGCCCAACGTTGGTATCATAACGCGCCATTGTGATTCTCTACCAATCTCTGTATATGCTTGAACTCTCATGAAATGGTAGGAACTCTACTTCTTTGTAGATCCAGGCAAGCTCATGGATAATGTTGCTATGCAGGTGATGTACTATGAAAAATTGCTTTAGCACTTCATAAAACCATTTAAGAGTCTCAAGACATCGCTTTGATGTTTCAGGTACTCTATTTTATGGAGGTAATTATATCTAAGAGAGGTACTCAAAAAGTAGGCTTTTTTGAGACTCTCAGGATACATCCCTTAAAACTATCAAGATTTTACTTACTGGAGGAGGGGAGGATATCATTATGGAAGAAAACTCTCTCAGGAAATGGGAAGGGTTAGTTTTTAGCTCAGAGGAGGAAGAATATTTTGGAATCGGGAAAGAACAAAGAATGTGTCTTAGTCTGGTTTCCCCAGAGAGGATGACAAGAGACAGATACCTACCTTGCAAATACTTTGCTGGGGACTGTGATCCCCAGAAGCAGCAGTGAAGGAGAGTGAAGCAATGAGAGGTTCTCTTACTGAGTTGGTTGACCCCACAAAGCACGTGAGAGGCCCATGTGACACGCACCTCAGGACTGCCAACGTGGTGCGAGAAAGCAGTTAGCATGGATGCATCCGTTTGTATCCTCCGTTGGTCAGAGAATATTCCATGAGGCATTAACTCCCCAGCACTTCCAGGTAGCATTGGCGAGGAGGCCGACGGTCGTCCGCCGTGTCCCAAACCTCGGTGAAAACAGAGAAGCCTTAGCATGGAAGGCAAGACGTGCTCGCAGGCTGCCTTCATGTGCAGCTGGTTGGACCCATGCCCGAGCTGCTTACCACCGCGGTGACCAGAGTAGAAGACAAGCGTGGCCACAAGGATCCGAGGAGGCGTGCAACAGGTACCCGATCCGAGGTGTCTGTAGTTTACGAAGACGTGTGCTTTTGTGATCAGGGTGATAAGAAAACTCAGACCAGGTGGCCGGCTCCTGTCAAGAAAATAAGATACAAGGACGGCTTATAAGAATGAGAACGCTGTGGGGGGCGCCTGGGTGGCGCAGTCGGTTAAGCGTCCGACTTCAGCCAGGTCACGATCTCGCGGTCCGTGAGTTCGAGCCCCGCGTCAGGCTCTGGGCTGATGGCTCGGAGCCTGGAGCCTGTTTCCGATTCTGTGTCTCCCTCTCTCTCTGCCCCTCCCCCGTTCATGCTCTGTCTCTCTCTGTCCAAAAATAAATAAAAAACGTTGAAAAAAAAAAAAAAAAGAATGAGAACGCTGTGGTAGGAAGGGGTGTTCGGTAAGAGTAGAGGAGAGGTATCAAAGTCATCGGGCAAGAGCAAGCTGGAAGGATGGCCAAATAGCAGGGATCCCTTTGAAGCTCAACATTAGGAACTTCTAGCTCTTTGCATTTTCTCCACGAGTGCCTGCACCCTACGAGGGGGAGCTGAGAAGGCAGACCACGGGGGCAATCCAGGGCTGGGCTGCGATGGTGCATACAGCAAGGGGTCATCGGCGGGGGGCTGGGGGGGGGGGACACGTGGAAGCAGCTGATCACAGAGTGAAGAGAGGGGAAACAGACAAAGTGAAGCCAAGGCACCCCACACACAGATGCTTCCGTGGGGGTAAAGCAGAGCGGGAGTGGGGGAGAGAAAGAACAAAAATGGGACAGCAGCGACTTGAGGTTGGAACAGAGGCCACATGCTGATGACAAGATCTAGAGCACGATCAGTGCTACCTGGTGAGGACAGGAGCCTCGGTATCCTGCAGCAAACTGAGTAACAGGGATGTTCACGTTGCCACAGAAGGAGCTGGGAGGGAAAGACAGAACCTGAGATGCGTCCTGAAGTTGCCCAGGATGGAGCAAACGTTAATAAAAGATACAGATCGACGATTCGGAGGTGGCTAGCCGGTGGTAACAGAGACTTCAGATGATGATACTTGGAGAAAGGCTTTTGGCAAGACTGGAGTTTGAGCCCTCGCTTGAAAAGAGTTTAGGTAACCAACATGTTAATTAACAATCAAAGCGGTTGCGAGAGTTTGAAGACAAAGCAAGACTTGCCTCAAAGCAGACTTGTAACTGGCATTATTTCTGCAGGAGAAGTTGGAGAGGTGTGTAGAATTTCACTCTTACTTAGTGCACTGGGTATTATTTGAATGTGCTATCAGGAGCCTGCAATGCTCTTCTGGGAAGAAGGAAAGAAAGAAAAAGGAAGAAAGAAAGAAAGAAAGAAAGAAAGAAAGAAAGAAAGAAAGAAAGAAAGAAAGAAAGAAAGAAAGAAAGAAAGAAAGAAAGAAAGAAAGAAAGAAAGAAAGAGGAAGGAAGGAGAGAGGGAAGAAAGAAAAAAAGGAAGAAGGAAAGGAAGGAAGGGAGAGAGAGGGAGAGAGGGAGAGAGAGAGGAAGGAAGGAAGGAAAACAAATTTAGCCAAGGACAAAAGTAGAATTCGAGCCCACGGCGAACACTTGTCCTCCACCTTTGATTCCACAGCCGAAAGAAGCAGGCATCCTAAGCGGGTGGGGCGGGGGTGGTTCATTAGTCTTCCCAACACTCATTTTTGCTAAATCCACTTAAACTGTGTGACCCCATTAACACAAAGAGCACATGTTTTAGAAGTGAAGTTTTAGGCAGATGGAGAGATATGAACGTGTGGTAAATGTTTAACTTGCTACACACAGAGATCCAGCCGTATTTCATCAGCGGCTGTCTGTTTGGCCTCCAAGCTTCCAGGGAGGAACCTGCCTCCACACGCTCTATGTCTTTGTCCCAATCCCCCACTCAGCAAGAGGTCCTGGAAGGCATCGATGTCCTAACAAAGAGTAATAATGACACAAGCCACCATTATCCGATGGCTCCTTTGTGCCCAGCTTATGCCCAATACTTTATGTAGCTTCTCTTACTCAGCAAACACCCGTGGGCAGGCGATGTTGTCATTGTCCCGCAGACTGGGCGGTACGGAGCCACTGTAGGGGTTCAGCAGTGTCCCCAAGGCACCAGGCTGCTCCACGTTCCTGCTCTGCCTTCCTCAGTGACGGGAACAGCTCCTGCAACCTCTGTGTTCACACGGGAAGAAGAAACAGAGGAGGCAGGTACCAACAGAGTCCGCTCCAGCAGGTATAACAGCAAGGAGATTTAAGACACTAGATGGGGAGGGTTGAGACTAGACAGCTCTTGAGTCATGGGGAGGGTTGAACAGACCCTAGGTCGAACTCAGGAAATCACCGAGAAATTGGGCCATCGAGGGAGCTGCTGGTTCTTCCACAGTCGCGAAGTTGTTGAAATAAGAGGCCACCTTCTCCAACAGGAAGCCAGGACACGTCTGCCACGACCAGGAAGCAGGTCAATCAGAAAGCCGCCCCCGGAGCGCGAGGTCCCAGACCTGGCCGATTCTGGCGAGGTCCGTGCCAGCAACAGAGATGCCCAGAAGTCTCTTCTCGCTCCCCGCTGAACTCAGTTCCTGAGCAAAGCCCCCATGGTCCTCTCTCCACGTGACTTAGTTCCAGATCAAGAAGTAATCAGTAAAACTGAAATCGTATCTGGAGCCCCAGCTGCCATGGTAGCTAAAGACCCTGCAAGTTGAATATCTTAGCTTTCTGGGCTCTACAGCAGAGGCAGGCAAGAGAGAAAGGCATTGGAACAGAGGTGTGTCGAACTCCTGGATGAGCCACAGTAGTTCTGGAAAGCTGGGACGGCTCATTTTCGTCTGGCCAGCTTTCCCTTCCTCCACCCCCAGGGGTCCCGTCCACATATATTATCTCATTTAATCCCCACCTCAACCTTGCAGTGAAATATTACTATCTCCTTTACAGATTAGGAAACTGAACCTCATGAAGTTTAAACGATAATGTTCAAGAAGGTAGTGGAATCAAGATTTGAACCAAAGTCTGTGTTCCGCTATTCTCATATGATAGAATTTATATGTTTGCCTTGCTAAAAGTAAACACTGGAAAGAGTGGATTCTCTCTATTCTCAGTTCCCTTGCTCCTGATTATGATTCACTGGCTCTCAAAGAGCTGAATAGGCATGGGGCTCTCCCATCTCCAAACCCTTGCTCTAGAAATTTTCTTGATTACATGGGTTGCTTGGTCCATGGACCTCTACGAAGCCAGATGACTTGGGTGTCAGGACTGTCTGGGGTGAGAAAAGAGGAAGCTTTCGTCCATCGGCTCACATTCTCCATTGGCCAAAGACTCACTCCATGAGGCATTATTGTCCCTTTTCCTTATATCTGACCACTCAAATCCCAGCCATCCTTGAAGCCCCGGGTCAAATGCTACCCTTCTACAAAGATGTCGCCAATCTCCTTGCCAACAGGTAGCTCCACCTTCCCTGAAACTCTCATGCATTTCCTTTGTATCTTCCTCCAAATATTTTTCACCTTCCCTGAAACTCTCACGTATTTCCTTTGTGCCTGCCTCCAAATATTTTTCACAATCAACTTATACAATTACCCCTTCCATATTGTAGCTTCCTTGAAGACAAGAACTATGACATTTATCCCTGTTGTCCCTTGAAGCTCTTGGCACAGCACATGCATGTAGTAAGGGTTCCCTAGATGAATAATATATAAATGAATGAATTTCCCTGACAAGGTGCTCTCTTCTTGAAAATATTGGATAATCTACATCCAGGTAACTACAAATCAATTGCTTTAGCTTCCTTTAGAGCTTTTAATTAGTGAGATGTTCCTCCATCACCACCATCCATCTGATTTCTCCAGGGTTTACTGACCCCTCATCAGTTAATGTATACAGAATGTTTTTTCCAAATTTATTTGCTTTACGGCTCTGAACATTTTAAAAATTGAACTGAAAAAAAGAGCGAGAACAGGACGACCTCTCTGGAGTTGAAATGAGTCCATTTTTCTCTTTGGAACACCCACAAGAGGACAGTTTTTCCCCCCAGTTCAGGCATTTGCATCCATAACAATTCATCGGACCAGAAAGTGGACCAAATCACGAGAGTAAAAGCATCTAGGAATATCATGCTGTATACTTAGCCCACTCGATTTCCTGCTGAAGTAGAATTTCTTCCATTCCTGTCAGCCCTTCAGGATCAGCAGACAGCAGCGGTCTCCCTAGTTTCTTCTGGAAACTTTCCACAGTAGAACCCCAAAACAGTGGCCAGCGGTCCCCAAGGCAGGTTCTCTCCTGCTGTGTGGTTAATGAAGCTAGTAGGCGGGCAGCTTCCCCCCACCCCCCCCCCCCCCGGTTGCCATGGAAGCGGCCAGGGCCGCTGGCCCTCTGAAACCGGAAAACAACAGCAAGTGCAAGACCACACATTCCATCCTGCCTTGCAGATTAAGCCAGCTGTCAAGCCAGGGTGAAGAACCAGGCGGAGGTCCGCAGCGTGGAAAAGCAAGCCTCACGTTGGAACTCCCAGATGTAAGTAACTCCTCTGTTCTTTCTCGAAAAGTGTGTCTCGTAAGACAGTTATTCATAGCTGCAGAATTTCGGCTGCACTGCAGGCAAGTTCTGCGACCCTTTGAAGAGCCACTGTGGGCGTCCCCGTCTTCTGGCAGAATTTACATTTCCCGAGCATAATGTATACTTACGGTGGCTTTTACCAAGAAAGTGTTTTTTGTTTTGTTTTGTTTTGGTTTCTTTCAGGCTTCCAGGCATATGAATTGCTCTTTATGGAGATTCTGCCTTTCAAAGGAAACATTTCCAGGGCATTCAGCAAAGAATGAAATGGTCTTCTCATTTAGTCTCTAAACAGATAAATTTACTTAGGGTAATATTATTATGTAACAGATATCTCCATGGATCCGGGGCTTGTTGTTTCTATTTAAAACATTTGGCTCTACTTCCTTGTCGGTCTTCAATGCGAAATAACAATTACATAAAAGAGATGATCAGGGGCGCCTGGGTGGCTCAGTCCGTTAAGTGTCGGACTTCGGCTCAGGTCACGATCTCACGGTTCGTGACTTCGAGCCCCGCGTCGGGCTCTGTGCCGACAGCTCGGAGCCTGGAACCTGCTTCGGATTCTGTGTCTCCCTTTCTCTCCCTGCCCCTCCCCGACTCATGCTCTGTCTCTCTCTGTCCCTCAAAAATAAATATACGTTAAAAAAACTTTTTTTAAAGAGCTGATCTATCATAGCTCTTTTCCTTATCGTGATCCCAAACAGAGAAAACTGGGAACTCTCAAAACATCAGCTTATACTGTTCCTTTGCTCTGTTCTTATGTGACAGGATTACATTTATTGCTTTTTTATACACTGCTCATTGGAAAACGTACGAAGATAAGAAACGAAGTTTAGATGAGTATTAACATGTGGACTCGGGGGGCGCCTGGGTGGCGCAGTCGGTTAAGCGTCCGACTTCAGCCAGGTCACGATCTCGCGGTCCGTGAGTTCGAGCCCCGCGTCGGGCTCTGGGCTGATGGCTCAGAGCCTGGAGCCTGCTTCTGATTCTGTGTCTCCCTCTCTCTCTGCCCCTCCCCCGTTCATGCTCTGTCTCTCTCTGTCCCAAAAATAAAAAAAAAAAAAACAAAAAAAACAAAAAAAACGTTGAAAAACATGTGGACTCGTTATCTTTTTTAAAAAATTTGTCCTTTTATTTAAAAGTGAAAAAACATATTAAATACTGTACTACAAGGCAAGAAGATGGGGATTTTTTTAGCCAAAACCGGTAATTCTTACACAGTTCTTGTTCATATAGTTCATTCTTTAACAAACATGTTTGGGGCAGGTTTTTTGGGTTTTTTTTAGCAATAAAAGTGTTGGTGTATACTGAGGAGAGGAAATTATGCATAATACATATAAAAACCTGTCTTTAAAAACTACCAAAATTATCAGACCTCATTTGTTTGAAAAAAATTTTTTAATGAAAACAGTGATCTTTGGGAAATTTTTAACTTTTATTTTTAGACCAAATAATGCAGTATGTGTGAACAACAAAAAAAAGATTCTCATTAAATTTTTTTTTACAGAAATTGGGCATTTCTGAAAATAACAGTTTTAATAAAGTATCTATGGAAATGAGTGCTTTTCAATAGCTGACGTAGACTTCCCAATTTTCTTTTTCCATACTAGTATTTTTATTGCTTAATGCTGTTATACTATCAACTTTCTAAAAGAATTTTTAATGTGTATTTATTTTTGAGAGAGAGACCGAGTATGAGCAGGGGAGTACTATCAACTTTTTAATTCAGTGTCCAGTAGATCGTGCCTCTGTGTCAGTGGGGAGAACAGACAAACCACATAGCTCCATGAGTGTACGATCAAGGGCACAGACATGGGCCTATGTGCCAAGCTGGGTGGGGGCTGAACCCCAGTGATCGGATTAGCCGGGCATAGACCAAGTCATTAGATGGAAAGGGGTTTGCAGTCATTGGTTAACTAGTTCTCAGAAGGTTCTGTGTCAAGGAGAGGTACAGTAGCTACATATTTTAGTTAAGACTTCCCATTGGCTCGCTCTCTGAGGTAGCCTGCCCCCCATATGCAGAAGCAGCACTCAACTAATGTCCTTATTTTTAAAGCTAATTTATAAATGTTCTTTTCAAAAAGTGTTTCTTTTTTTTTTTTTAATATAATTTATCATCAAGTTGGCTGACATACAGTGTATACAGTGTGCTCTTGGTTTCGGGGGCAGATTCCCGTGATTCATCGCTTACGTACAACACCCGGTGCTCATCCCAACAAGTGCCCTCCTCAGTGCCCATCACCCATTTTCCCCTCTCCCTCGCCCCCCCCCCATCAGCCCTCAGTTTGGTCTCTGTATTTAAGGGTCTCTTATGGTTTGCCTTCCTCTCTGTCTGAAACTATTTTTTCCTCTTCCCTTCCCCCATGGTCTTCTGTTAAGTTTCTCAAGTTCCACATATGAGTGAAAAAAATAATAAAAAATAAAAAAAGTGTTTCTGAAATGTTTACGCCTACTGGAACTCACTTCATTCATTTTGTTTCCTATTCCCCTAGCATGAGGTTCCTATACACGCTTTATGTTAAAGGGCACAGAGTCTAGTGATAGAATACGAGGCAGTTGTATAGAAACGTGACCCTAGGATGGGAAATAACACTGCAATTTCCACCACAATTCTCTAGAACATGTTTGGCTGTCTGGGTTCAAATTTTAACTTTTTCTTACCAGCTCCGTGACCTTTTGAGTAAGCTGTTTAGCCTCTATGTGTCTCCGTCTTCTGAGACGAAAATGGGGCCATCGTGTCTACTTTTACTATGATTTTACTAAGGATTAAATGATATAAAATATATAAAAGTACTTTGAACAGTACCTGGCATGAAAGCAGCAGTCGTTGAACGTTACTATTAATCAATTAAACATAGGTATGGTTCCCAATTTCAATGAACTTTTGACACCACACATGTCCCACATTTCTTATTGGGAAGTACGTTGTCCGTCATCGATGACCATTTTCTGTATTTAGCTGGTTTAGTCATGGGAACCCAAGGCTGTGGAGCAGTAAGTGTTGATGCCGAAAAATGTTGATACGGTAAAATGTCTTCTCTACCCAGCAGTCTTAACTCTCGCGGGAATCAAGAGTCATGTATCCGGCAAGTTATGTTTGAGGTGTCTTGGATATTCAGGTGGAGTTTTCAAGGTGCTGGATATATATGAGCATGGAGTTCAGGGAAGAGTCTGGAAGCAGGTTAATCATCAGCATATAGATAATATTTAAGTCCATAGGTTAGCACGCAAAGGAGTGGATATACACAGAGAAGAGAGCCAAGCACTGAGCCAGGGGCAGGCAACAGTAACAAGGAGGAAGAGGGGACTCCAGCCAAAGAGAGTGGGAAGGAGCAGCCATTGGTAGCGAGAGAAGCTGGAGAATGGGGTGTCAGGGAAGAACAGAAAGTTCTTTGCTCAAGAAGGAAAGAATAGGCAACTGTGTCGAATACTGGTAAGAATTCAAGCAAGATGAAACCAGGCAACTGACCATTGGATTTGGCACGCTGGAGGGAGGAGTCACTGGGAAGCTGATGAGAATGGTTTGAATGGAGTGATATTAACAAAAGCCTGATGGGAGTGGCTTAAAAACCTAACAAAAACATGCACAGTCTCTCTGTATGATTACAGATTTGCTCATAAAAAGCTCGTTTTTAGTTTCTTTTATATGGTAGACTGGTGTAGCCCTATAAGGGAAACAGGTTTGAGGGGCGTCTGGGTGACTCAGTCGTTTGAGCGTCCGACTCTTGATTTCAGCTCGGGTCACGATCTCATGGCTGTGAGATAGAGCCCTGTGTAGGACTCCATGCTGAGCATGGAGTGTGCTTAAGATTCTCTCTTCCTTTCTTGATGCCCCCTCCCCCGCTCACATGCGTGCGTGTGCGCTCTCTCTCTCTCAAATAAAAAAAAGAGAGAGAGAGAGAAACAGGTTGGAGGCAGGCAAGAACCGCCATCCATAGCCCTAGCTACTAAAGTTTCATGAAAGAGGTGGGATCCAAGGACAGTTTAAGAGATGAGGCTGGTTTCTCAGCAGTTGAGAAATACAGAACTCTCCTAGACACAGGGAACAACATAAGCCGCGTGAGGGAAGTACATACACACACACACACACACACACACACACACACACATTCCTTCAGGACTTCTTCCCACAATATTTCCTGATGCCTCTCCCTTCCAGTTTTGATCCATTTTCCATAAAAGGATCACTTCCCACTTGCATCTCCGAATTGCCTGGCTTCCAGGGCCGTTAAGAAAGCCAGAATCTTCTCGCGGCCAGAAGGGCTAAAGAATTCATCTGGAGTCACACCTAGACACCATTTCATGGGTGCTCAGTTTAGCCCAAATTGTGATGCTCAGATGACCCACTGGAGCTCTGCTGTTAGCACAAAAATAATAATCTCTAAGGAGTCGTCAATGAAATCAGGAGGCATTCTTCTCAAAAAAAAAACAAAAACAAAAACAAAAAACAACCTTTTTTATTTTAGAATAGTTTTAGACTCAGAAAAATTGTGAAGATAGCACAGAGACTTCACATATGCCCCTACCTAGTGTCCCCTGTTATTACATCTTACATCAGAACGGACACGCACTTGTCACAATCAATGAACCGATATCGATACATTATTATTGTTAACTAATGTCCACATTTTATGCGGATTTCCTTAGATTTTACCTAATGTCCTATTTCTGCTCCAGGATCTGACATTACCTTTAGTCATTGTTCCCAGGAGGCATTTAAAGACCCTTACAAGTCTTTCATGAAAGCGGCAAGGTTTAACTTGCTTATGGTTCCAATATTTGGAACTAAAACCCTAAAGGAAAATTTAATTCTTAACGCTTCTAAGATTGAATATCGTTGGAATGGTTGAATACAGATGAAAGGAAAAAGCGTAAGGCTTCTGTCCTGGGGAAATAGCTCAAGCTACTTTATGAAACCGTCATAATGCACCTCACTGCGTGGAAGATATTAGTCCCTTTTTTATTGTTCTGGAAGTAGGTCATTAAAATATTAAAGCTTTGCAGGCTTTTTTTTTTCTTCTCATCTCTTAGAAAAGGGATTACTCTGACTCATTTTTCCTTGGCAACCTCACACTCGTAATTTGAGCAAAGCGGTCCCAGGTTAGTTTTACAAAACTGGACGCTTGAAGGTTAGCTCTTGGGGGAGTCTGTAGTGGGGGCTATCATAATCCCTCCATGGACAGCAATTAGGGTGATGCCTTCTAATGCTCACCACTATCTGTGAGATCAGTATTTACCAACTCTGCTCATTCTTCCTGTGAGCCCTGGATGGATGTGTAGGGTGAAGTGAAAGGACAGTGATCTGGGAGCCTGACTTGGGGCTCATGGTCATCGTTCCAGGCGAGTGTGTTTCACCGTGTGTCTCCATCAGATTTACGAGAAGATTCCTAGGCAACTGCAAGCCTACACGGTGCTGATCGGTAAAGCCACGGAGGATGGGGATGCCTCATGGGGCTTTTGCCAGATGTCATTCAGTGGCTTTCAGGGGGGACTCACAGGCAAGGCTTAGGATGTTGGGTTCGAATTTCCCATCCTCTTGCCGATACACAAAATCTCAGTATGCTTCCTTTGTCATGGCTAGGCCAAACACCGAAATTCCTGCTAAAGAGGATGCATTTTGCTTGCTGATTTTGGTAACATGATAACACTGCACAATTCCAGGAGGTGGAAGGTAAAAGTGGAAGTAAAGGGTCAGTAACATGCATCTCTGACTTAGCTAATGTAGGGATTTATAATGTAGGGATAGTATAAATATTTATGGAGTGCCTCTATGCATCAGGCACTGTGCTAAGGACTGGGGAAACCACAGTCAACAAAAAGACCAGGTTTTTGCCACATCAGAAACCTGACTTACACAGCATACCGACACCAAGGGGTCCGGGATCCGATTAACAAACGATGGGCGAAATCAACACCCAGTTGAGCTCAATGCTTTCAAAACACAAAATGCTTTCGTTTGTTCAAGTTGGCTCTCAGGTCCATTTCCATTATTGAATACATTTAATCTAAAAGCAGTAATCAACTGATCCTTGAAGGAGTCCTGGCTTCGCCAACCACTGGGCACAAATAAGTTCAAATGCACATTAATAGCTTGCATTTTGCCAATTTGTGTTTCCACCTCCCTGATACAAAGCCTTGCCTCCTTCCTACCTCTGTGTCTACACAATAGAGCCCCCAGGAATGTCTTACATATGCTCAGAAATGATCCCTTCACTTGATTCTGTCCCCAACCACCATTGGATGGTGACTGTCCCTTGCCTTAGCCATGGGGCTCCCCACTGACCCACTGCCCAAAGAGGAGTGACCAGGGGCACTCCCATCCATCCTCCAGGGAAGGCCAAATGGTGCTGCTTGTCCCTCCTTCCTCATCGTACCAGAGCTGTCCTGCACTCAGTGCGCAAGTGGGAGGAACGACTCTGTCCCCAGCCCGGTGTCGTCACCCAGATAGGGGCCACTCGTGCCCCACATCTCAGGGTTCTTGAGAGCTGTCCATGCAGCCTCTGCCTGCGGCTCCGCAGGACTCAGCCCGTGGCATTAATTAGTCTGGGCTGAGAAGAGACAAGTGCCATCCTGTCCCTCCACTCAGCCCTGCCCCAGGCCTTCATACACGGTCTTCACACTTCCTTCTTTTTTCCTCGACAGGTCCACACATGCAAATCACCACCTGGATACAGGCCCCCCTCAGAATTCATGAGACGTGTCCAGATGCCTCATTTACGCTGGGCTGGACCCAATGCAGCATGACTACTCTGGACAGTTTTGAGCTTGGTATTTCAGAAAGCCAGTAATGGAGGTTGGGATAGAGTTACCCCAAGAGCTTCCTTATGATCCAGTCTAGTGAGAGTAGTAAGACACAGGAAACAATTAGTAAACACTGCAGGGCTGTAAATAGAGTGGCTAGCGTGTTTAAAAAAAACTTTTTTAACATTTATTTTTGAGAGAGAGAGGCAGAGTGTGAGTGGGGGAAAGGCAGAGAGAGAGGGAGACACAGAATCCAAAGCAGGCTCCAGGCTCTGAGCTGTCAGCACAGAGACCGACGCGGGGCTTGAACTCACGCATCACGAGATCCTGACCTGAGCCCAAGTCAGATGCTCAACCGACAGCCACCCGGGCACCCCTAGTGTGTGTGTTTAGTCCAAAGGGTGGTTTGATATGGGTGCTTTGTAATTTCCTTATATTCTCTATATTAGTTTCCTATGACTACCTAACAAATTTCCACAAGAAGAAATGTATTCTCTTACATTTCCGGAGGTCAAAGTCCAAAAGCAGGCTGACTGTGCTAAAGTCAAGGTGTCGACAGGGCTCCTTCCTTGGGGAGGCTCCAGGGGAGAATCCGTTTCTTGTCTCTTGCAGCTTCTAGAGTTTGCTGGCATTCCTTGGCTTCCAGCCATATCGCTCCGATCTCTGTTTCTGTTGCCACATTGCCTTTTTCTCCTCTGTCTCCTCTGGTTTCCTCTTAGAAGGACCCTTGTGATTACATTGGGCTCACCCAGATAATCCAGGGTCTCCCCATCCCAAGATCCTTAACGTAATCACATCTGCAAAGTCCCTCTTGCTCTGGAAGACAAGATTCACAGGTTCTAGGAATTAGGACACGGACACCTACAGGGGCCCTTACTCAGCCCCCACCGTATCTACCAGGGATAAGAAGAAACCAGAAAGCAAGTGTTTTGATCACAGTCCATACCCTGCTGCCCCACTGAACAATTTAGAAATGGGAATTGGACACTTACTTCAATTGACCGGTTTTGCTCACTAATGATTGCAAGCCCTCCTGTTCCCCAGAATCGCAGAAGGACGTTTGTAAATCCGAGTTGTTGTTTGTTACAGGACAAATGGGGCAAAGAGGCATTTTTGCTTTATGTTGAGCCTGTTCTTTATTCAAATGTTTTGATGTAAGTAGTGCATTAAATGTGCCAGTAACTTTTATGTTTCTTTTTAAATTTTTTTTTTTCAACATTTTTTATTTATTTTTGGGACAGAGAGAGACAGAGCATGAACGGGGGAGGGGCAGAGAGAGAGGGAGACACAGAATCGGAAGCAGGCTCCAGGCTCTGAGCCATCGGCCCAGAGCCTGACGCGGGGCTCGAACTCACGGACCGCGAGATCGTGACCTGGCTGAAGTCGGACGCTTAACCGACTGCGCCACCCAGGCGCCCCTAACTTTTATGTTTCTTTGGGGTGGCTTTTGGGATGCCCTGACAGAGCATGCTAATATATCCCTATTATCATTATGGTTCCGACCTTATAAAATATCATAGTAGAGTACTAAGTACCACGTATATGTAAGCATACTTACTGGCAGTAACAGTACTCACGGACAGACTCTACATTTCCACGTGCGTCCTGCTACACTGACGTTATATCCTAGTGTAGTAGGTATTATCATCCCTGCGCCATGTTGACAGAGACGACTCCGCAAGTCATTTCTGAGTGGCCCGCAATATACAGCGAGTTGAACACGAACCGTCACAAAAATAAAGCGTGGTGCTCTTGAGACCCAAACCACACACTTGAGGTTAATTTTGCCTAAATGCCAACTTATGGAGACGTGAACTTTATTTCCTCTTTCTCTAGATGAGGAAATAAGTCAGATGATAGCGAACAGTTTTGCGCCCACTGTATAAACCCAAGGAGATGCGGATCATACCAGGATCACGGTGAATCCTGTGTCGCGCCTCTCACTGTGAACTGTGTAAGTAAGGCCCAGGGGCAGGAAGAGCCCTTCATCAACAGAGAGTGCACAAGGCGGTGTCTTCAGAGGCAGACACTCGGGAGGGCGTGTGAAAATGCAGTGGCTCATAACACCAGGGCTGGGGGTGGAATACGAGGAAAGAAAAGATAACACTTAACCACAGTAAGGAAGCGCTGGGGAGAGACCCAAATTCATGTCCCTTTCAACATTATAAGCTTTGGACTATTAAACAACAAAGCTATCCCTTCTCTTGTAAATATCATCTTACATAGGGGCGCCTGGGTGGCTCAGTCGTTAAGCGTCTGACTCTTGACTTCAGCTCAGGTCATGATTTCACGATTCGTGGCTTTGAGCCCTGCATCAGGCTCAATGCTGACAGTGCGAAGGCTGCTTGGGATTCTCTCTCTCTCTCTCTCTCTCTCTCTCTCTCTCTGCCCCTCTGCCCCTCCCTGGCTCTCTCTCAAAATAAAGTAAACCTAAGAAAATAAATATCGTATTACGTAGCATGTATCTGTAACCTACCTCCTGCGGTGCATTTGTGAGACAGAGCCAAAGAAAAGAAAAATGCCCCAAATCCGTTTTTTCTCAAAGAGCTTCTCAAGGTCCTACACCTAGAGTGTCCCCGCGAGCATCTCATGCATGAATGCAGAGTAGGCAGGACGTTCTCCTTGGCCTGCCTGGGAAGGGTGATTGCACAGCCACGGACCAGTGGGAACTGGACCCGGGAACAGGTTATCCCTCAGCTCTGGTGTCCTCAAGAGGAGTCCCCGCCCCACAGACTCCCAGACTTCCTATTTAATCCTTGCCATCCCTTTAACAAGGCACAAGTAGGAATAAAGCCTAAAGGGCAAATACGCTCGGGCAAGAATATGTTTATGTAAATCCAGATGAAGGCTTACCCAAGTGCCCTTAGACCCCTATGTGAGAGGAGGATTTTAGCAGCAGGCATCTGGAAAGAGTGGATAAGCCTTGACCAAGGAATTGAGATGAAGGCACAGCAAGGAACCCCTGGGGACAGGAAAGATACCGTGCCGACTCCGTAATCTCGCCTGTAACTTGTCTTGCCAGGAGCTGCTCTGGCTGCCGGTCTAAGGAAACCACCCAGAGGCCCCTGGCTCAGAAGATGAGCTGTGCCTTTCCGGCGAGGGGCAGGGGCAGGGGCAGGGTGGGCATCTTGAAGAGCAGAGCCCCAGGCAAGCCATGTGGGGACGCTAAGAAGGAAACAGGGACCGCTTTCCCTGTGCTGTTCCCTCTGGATCTCCTGCTTCCCGCGCACGAGGACCTTTGTCCTCACCCTTGCCTCCCTCATCCTCCCCTCTTTGGCCGCCCCACCCACCCCAGGATTGGAGACACAGACACAGATTTATCCAGGGAGGCTGGAGCCAGGAGTCAGCAAATGGAGAGAGGTAAACCCTCAAAGAAAATACGGAAGTGTTCTCTTACTTAGAACCCACTGTGCTCTCTCTGTCTCTGTCTTCCAGTTCATCTCTGCCTGAATGACCTTCCTGACGCACAGAACTAAATAGGTCTCCCCTGCTCACAAACCTCCAGCGCCTCCTTTTTGCCTCTCTCTGGGGCCTCCAAAGGGGGTGTTTGCGGCCAAGGGAGTGCCCAAGCTAAGCCAGTGGGCTGAGTTGAAGGTACTCAAGTCTCATTTTTATTTTTTTGTCTCAGATTAAAAAAATTCTACTCTCTGTGTATGACTCACAATGTAGATAATATATCAATAGGGTAGTTGTAATGCTTTCATAAATAAAAAGTTACATCTCTGGAAGAGGGCTTTTTGTTTTTTTAAGTTTATTTATTTATTTTTGAGAGAGACAGAGAGAGTGATCGGGGCAGGGGAAGAGAGAGAGAGAGGGAGAGGGAGAATCCCAAGCAGGATCTGCGGTGTCAGCACAGAGCCCAATGTGGGGCCCAAACTCACAGACCATGAGATCATGACCTGAGCCGAAACCAAGAATTGGACACTTAACCGATTGAGCCGCCCAGGCGCCCCACTGGGGAGAGGTTTTTTTTTTTTTAAGTTTTTATTAACGGGGTGAGAGTCAGAAGGGTTTGAAGACTAAACCCCTGATCTCAGGGTTTGTCCTAACCCTGCCTTGCCTGCGCTCCAGCTCATGGGCCCCAGAGACACCAAGGGCTCAGTTTCTGAGGTTTTGCTCGAGGGACCCTTCTAGCTGCAGCCCTTTCCTTTCCCTTCCCCCAAGCCCTTCTCTGCTGGCCCTAAAGCACCCCATTGCGAGACTTTCCCTGTCCTTGTGCCCAACACTGGCTCCATGTCATTAATAAGCACTCACCAATCGCATTGCCTTTTAATTAACTGCCTACTCGGGCAGTTAACTCCTTGGGCAACCCATTCGACCCCTGGGGTGAGCGAGGCCATCTCAACCGGTCTCGGTGTTAGCAACACTGGGTACCTTTGTGATCAGATACACTTCAAGAGTAAGGTCTATGTTTCGCCAGGTGGGATACACCCAGAATTCCAAATTACCTCCTTGTCTGGAAGTTCTCTCCTGTTCGCCCCGCTCAGAACCTTCAAGGAGTTTTGCAGAAACACACTTGGGGAACTGCGTTTGTGAGACATCCTTGCCTAGCTCCCCAAGTCCTGGCTTCCAAGTGGGTTTCTTTGAAGTGCCTGGACGCTGGCTGTCTTCTGCCTTTCTTCCTGTGTCTGGGGTCCAGATTTCTCTTTCAGGCCCTCTGCTTCTTGCTGGAGCATCTCATCCGTTTCTGGTCCTTATTGACCCCAGTTGCTTCAACCGAGACTTTTCCCTAAGTGCCTTTCCCCTGTCAAAACAAAACAAAACAAACAAACAAACAAAAAAAACACTTTTAATTTCAAATTAAACTCACTTCTGAATTAAAAATGGGAAATCACGCTGAATTGCTAGTTGCTGTTAGAATTTGGGGAATACCATCATGGTTTTCCACAATTGTATTTTTTCTCCTTTGTGTTGAGACTGTAGAGTTCAAACCACCATTATTCAAGACATTTCAAATCTGTTTTGGGCAAACGGTCCAAAGGCTCTCCTCCCACCGACACACGATCTTCTTACTAGTAATATCTTCTTATAAGCTGGTCCAGTTTGAAACATTCCTCTTGGAGCCAAGTATAAACATTATCTAAATGTTGGGTGTAATCCTAGACTGAGAAGGAATCCGTGTGGAATTTGTTTTGAAGTAACTGATGTCTGTATCTGCTCACTTCAGAAGTCTTTGCTTTCGTGCAGCTAATTGCTGGCATTAATTACTACCGAGATTTCTTCAGCTGTGACATAAAACTAATATTTGAACTGATCTGAATAGTAGCTCTAGTTTTTCGACACGTTCGGTGATTTAAAGACTCCAAGATTTAATGAGCGTACACGGTGTTTCACATCTTGCCTGAAAAATTTAGGTGGATTGAGACCACCTCGGTGTTTCTGATGGCTGCATAAAGCCACGTATTATGCTTGCCAGAAATTCCTAGTGCCCACCGATACCCACGTCATCCTCTCCTCCCTTGGCACAGTGCCGGACCTCGTTTCCAAGCTGCTTGCAGAGAGGGGGTGCCGCGTGGCTGAGTTCTGGTCAGTGAAAAGCCCACAGAGGATCCAAAGGCCTGGGAGATGATAGAGCCATGGATGAAAGCTTGAGCCCCTACATGACCACGTGGAGCAGAGCACACCCTCCCCACCCCCACCCCCCACCCCCCACCTCCTCAGTGGCCTCAGACTATAACATAGGGAGGAATCAACTTTTCCTCTAGTTTCACTACGTATTTATTCATTTGTGGGCAGAATCCAGCATAACATAAACAAAATGGCACAGATACGTCACATTGCCCCTGCCCCTTACTAAGCCCCCGCCCACAGTGGTGGGGGACGGGATCGGGGAGGGGACTCCTCTTAGGACACAGGAGGCAAGCCCTGATGATGGGCACACAACAAGCTGGGGTGCTAAGAAAATGATGAGGCAGAACAAGTCAGAAGGCTCCCCCCCAACAGGACCCCTCCACTCCCCTCTCCCACCAGCATCCCCATAGCCCATCAGTCTCTCTGTCCTACTTTTGTTTGGTTTCTTTTTTATTAATTTTTTTTAATGTTTATTCATTTTTGAGAGACAGAGAGAAACAGAGCGTTGGGGGGGGGGGGGGAGAGGGGCAGAGAGAGAGGGAGACACAGAACCGGAAGCAGGCTCCAGGCACTGAGCCCGACGCGGGGCTCGAACCCACAGGCCGCGAGATCATGACCTGAGCCGAAGTCGGATGCTCAACTGACTGAGCCACCCAGGCGCCCCCCTCTGTCCTACTTTTGGATGTTTCAAATTCTGATCACCCTGTGCTAACTACATAGATAACTTTTTCTTTTCTTTTTCTTACTCAGGAACTATTCCCCTCCTCAGATACTACCTCTTCTGTGAAGCTTGTTATGACATCTTCTATTTCCAGGCGAAGTTAGGTGTAGACTCAACACCCCATACAAAATGCTATTATAGTGATTATCACACACCATGCCCAGCACACAGCAAGGACGCAACAAAGGTATATTGAATGAAGGGGGGGGGGGGCAAAAGATAGTTTGCCCAATGTCAGCATACTTTTCTCACTGCTTGTTACAGAAATCCAATTCAGACTGGTTTGAGTAGGGGGAAAAATTTTTTGGCTCACTTATTTCAGAAATCAAAGAAGGATGTCAGTCATGGCTTGATCCTGGTGTTCAAAAAAGTTGTTAGAAATGTCTCTGCATTTCTTGTCTGTTCTCCTCTGTGTTGGCTCCATTGTAGGGCAATCTCCCCCCTTCTGGAGACAAGACAGTCACCAGTAGATCAAGATTTCCCTTCTAACAAGCTGAGCAACCCGCAGAGGAAAACAACAGTTCCTTTCCCCATGGCACCACGCCCATTATGGTCAGGGGCACAGGAAGGAGCAGGGACAGTGTGATGTATCTGTGCCCATTCTGCTGATGCCATGCCGGAATCTGCCCACAAATGAATAAATACACAGTAAAACCAGGGTGTTCACGATCCACATTCAACAAATCTAAAGAGAGAAGTCCAGGGTAAAACCGAAGGATAAAAATGTCCAACTAGCATCTTTTTGGAAACCCTATAGGCTTGTTAACAGGAATATTTGTCCTACTTTGTAAGCCATCACCAGGCCTCATGCGTCCAGCCTCCATGTTCCAGCCTTTGAACTCCCTGATACCCAGAAGGCAGGGGCCACCCTGAGATCCAGCCAGGGACTTGACTGCAGGGCCGGGAAGAGGTGCTGCTCACAAATCTTTTATGATCTCTAGTCTCCCCTTGTTTCAGGAAACCAATGTCTGTTTCCCTTCCTACCTCCTTTCTTCTTCCATGCATGCCTCTGAATGGTATCAGCACCTGGAAAATGAAGCAGACACTTTTCTCACCAGGTTCCAGGCTTGTGGATAGACCCTTTTTCACCTCCCTTTCCCCTCCAGGCTGAGATCAGAGCAAGCCAGTGGTGTCCATGACAGCTTTCTCAGTTCTGATATGAAAGCGTTACTGGGGCATGAAGTCCTAGAAACAAACCTCCAGCGGAATCGAGGACAACCGATCATCTAAAATTATCTTGTAATTAATAAGTTAGTCACTGCTCCTTACTAAGTGGGGTAGTCACCACCACATCCTAAAACTATTTAAAACCGTTAAACCTTGTGTTCAGGAAGAATGCTGGCTCTATGGGAGCATTTCTCAAAGCCCTTTCTTTTATGACAAAATGCACTAACGAATACATCCTTTAAGAAAACCCTGTAACAACTTCAAAGTCAACACAAAGCACTATATAAAGCACCTTATTCAGTCCCCCAAATGGACTTTAACCTATCTCTCTGCTGCATTCCTATAACCACACGTACATTCAATAGGGCCTTTCTCAGTCCTGCCCTATTTGTCTTCCTCTTCCGCTTATGAGCCCTTGGAGGGCAGGGTACAGGTTTTGTTCATCTTTGTGCCTTCTGCTCGGCCTTGGCACATGGCCCGTGCTGAGCCCCACCCAACTCCTGCCTTTGCCTCCCTCTCCTCCCCGCTGCTGCAGGCCCTTGGTCCTCACACGCAGGCCTGGCCCGCCTTGGGCTCTGGAAGCAGAATCAAGTCGCTTAGAACCCAACTTCCATAACCTCGCTGTCTTCTGGGCTGTATCCCCAGAGCCAGCAAAGTGCCTGCCAGCTAGTGAACTCTCAGTAAACATTTGCTGAGTGAATGAATGAATGAATGAGTGAATGAATGAATGAATGATATTATGATTCCTGTGAACCAGTGTCTTACTTTCTGTTCAAGTTTACTTAGCTGAGCTTATTTTTGGTCTCCGGCCACCTGCTGACGAACGCGTGCTTCCTCCCTGTCCACCTGACCCCGGCATTTTTAGCATTGCCTCCCTTGGATTTCTCTTTGCCTTGCTTTGCCACCTCGGGGCCTCATCTTGCACCCTAAGTGTTGCACGTCTGCCTCACCTCTTTCCTGCTGTCACCACCACCCTCTTTGGACACACGTTCAGCTCCTCGGACTGACTCGTCTGTCCCTCTGCAGCCTTCCTATGGGGGCCCTGTCACCAGCCCTGGACTCTCTGAGCCAGAGGTCTCATTCCAAGTATTTTTCCAGATGCATGGTGATTTGTACATGCAGATGGACTGAATTGTATCTTTGGTCAATTCGGATTAATTGAATTGTATCTTTGGTCTTGTATCTTTTGGTCAGCCATCAGCTAACTCAGGGGAAGTGTAATTATTCTTATTTTAATTTTTTTTAGTGTTTATTTATTTTGGGAGAGAACGAGTGAGTGGGAGTGGGGGGCAGAGAGAGAGGGAGAGAAAGAATCTCAAGCAGGCTCTGCTTGTCAGAACAGAGTCCTACATGGGGCTCTATCCCACAAACTGCAAGATCATGACCTGAGTTGAGATCAAGAGTCAGATGCTTAACCAACCAACTGAGCCACCCAGGAGCCCCAGGAAATGTAATTATTCTTGCAAGACTGGAACCTGGAACCCTATTTCATAACGTGTGTCTCATTCCAACCTCACCAGAAAAGAATACCACGCATCTATTATATATCAAGTACTTAGGCCATTTTCCTCCAAATTGGACATTGATGTTGCTCCTTAAACTAAGCATGGACTTATCTTGTTTAGGTCATTTAACAGTGCTGATATATTGCTTAGTTTTGGAGTCTTACACTAAGTTACTTGATAAAATCAATTTATAACAGGTGTTCTGGGAAAGGAGGCAATGAAAAGTTCATTGCAATTAACTGGCATGTGATTAGTGTTTTCATGGTCTATTAACACGGTCAAATCTACTCTAATACTCATATTTCTAGGAGACCAGGAAAGTATCAATGGATCTATAAACAGATTAATATGATGGGGGGGGCATGTTTGTCTAGTTAGAAATTAAAGGTTACCATTAACTAAATGTTTCGCTGGTATGCATGCTATGTTGTTTCACAGGTAGCACTTGGATAGCTGAGTTCATCACGGAGCTGCTGGTTTCCTGAATTCCAGGAAGTCAGATATCGAGGGGAGGAGGGAATGTGCACGTTTAAGGGGTTGTCGAGTACTCAATACAAGTAACACGATGTTTGGAGAGTGTGCACGCTCAAAGCACCACAGATCCCTGGTGCACCCAGACAGGCGCACTGGGTCTCCTCTCTGGCACCCCATCTTGTTGCTGCTGGTGTGTCAGTCTCCCAGCAGACATCACAGGGAGTTTTATGCCTCACGCGGGTAGGCTGGCCACTGCCTGTCACAAGGCTCTGAGAAAAGATCATTTCTGCACTTGGGTTCCACTCAGGCACTTGCGTTGCCTGCCTTTGATAGAACCACAAGAGAGAAACGTTTGCGATGGATTATTTAGGGGTGTCCATTCCCCTAACCTTCCTATTTTTTTAAGCAACCTCTACACCCAACATGGGGCTCAGACTCACGACCCTGAGATTAAGAGTCACATGCTCTACGAACCGAGCCGGCCGGGCGCCCCATGACCCGCATATTTCTAATGAGAGCCTGCGATAACACAGCTGCGTATTTGTCTTTCAGTTGAGTTGCAATGAACTGGCTCACGAAGGGGAGACACAACCTTGCGGGCCCACGCTGAGACAAGAATGGCCCCACCTTCTGGGCACAGCCTCCTGCTGACCAGCGCCCTGGGCATCCTTGTCCTGGGTTGCTTCACAGGAGGTCAGAGGAACAGCACTCTGATCTTCACGAAGGAAAACACCATTCGGAACTGCACTTGCTCCGCGGACGTCCGGGACTGTGACTACACTTTGGCCAACTTGATGTGCAGCTGCCACACTGTCCTGCCTTCCGCAATAGAGCAAACCAGCTACGACGACCGACTGACCGTCTGGTTCACAGATGCATCTGCACTGGGCCTTCTGCTGAACTTCACGTTGGTCCGGGACCTGAAGCTTTCTCTGTGCAGCCCCAACACTCTCCCCGCCGAATACCTGGCTATCTGCGGTCTGGAGAGGCTTCGGGTCAACACCGAGGCCAGGCGGCTGTTGCCAGAGCAGAGCTTACTCATCCACGACGGCAGGGAAAGTGAACCCGGAGAGAAGCCCGCGCGGTTACCCGGAGGCTGGCATACGTGTATGTGTATCTCATTCTTAGATGTGGCGCTTTTCAACGGGAATTCATCCTTAAAAGCATACAGTATAGAAAACGTTGCCAACACCACCAACCATTTCCCCCACTTTTCTTACTTTGAAACCTTCCCAATTTTGAGCAACCAAAGCTATGTTGTCACGTTCATTTACTAACGTCGTCAAAGGTTCCAACCGCCAGGAACTTTGGCAAACTGTGGAGAACTTGAAAAGGAATCTGGGAACCAGGCCATGGGTATCCTTACCTTCAACTTCACCTGTCTGCCCAGCCCCCATTCACATATACACAGCCCATATACACAGCCAGCCCTCTCTGCTCTGCTCTGAGCCCAACCATGGAAGCTGTTCAGAAAAACAAAATAAATAGAAAGAAACAAACAAAAAACAAACCCCAAAACACAAAGCAAAAACAAAAAACAAGCAAACAAAAAAACCTACTTCAGTCCAGAACATCTTGTGAGCCAGCTAGAGGCCAGGCCCGGGCTCCCGGGGGTCTGGGCAGAAACATCAGATGGGGAATGGAGAAAGCAGGCCATGTCAAGGACTGCTTAGCGGGACTCAGCACAGGGGATGACGCCCCAAGGAAGATATCTTCCTTCAAAACACTGCCTTAGTTTCTTTTCTCTTGCTTCGTTTTGTTACACTGGACTGGAATTCCCCTAAGAAGGGAACGCTAGATTTCAGATGCTTCAGGACTATGTGTTCCACAAAATGATTCGGTTCTCTTTAGACTGATGTTTTCCAAAGACCTTGCTAGACACGTCTGCACTGAGAAAGGGGAGTTTTGAGAGTGGAACAGGCCTGATTAGGGTGGGACCTTAGGACCAAAGGAGAGCACTGGGATTTGAGGAGTGTGATACAGAAACGAAAAGTCAGGGGACACAAAAACCGATGGCAGAGATCTCAACATTTTGCTTACAGCAAGACCTAAACCCAGGGAGTTTCTCTTGTGGACCTTTTGCTTTCATTCTTTCTGTCTTTGCCTTCCTCCGTCTTGGTCCCCGGCGTATCACTTCGGCTTTTTCTCCCCCTCCCCCTCCTCCCTCCACTCCAGAAATAAGAACTGCATTTAACATCACTAGGGGCTAGTCTGGGAACCTAATAATCATTTAGAATGTGGTTCTTATGGGCACAAGTGCTCATACTACTAAAATATAATGAACAAAAGAATGTTTAGTCCATCTGGATGTTTAATTCTGGGAAGTTAAGACACTTTCTCTGACATGGTTGACATAAAAGGGTGTGGTGACAAAAGAACTGAAGCAACATATTTAAAAATTTTAAAAAAAATTTTTTTTTTAACGTTTATTTATTTTTGAGACAGAGGGAGACAGAGCATGAACGGGGGAGGGTCAGAGAGAGAGGGAGACACAGAATCGGAAACAGGCCCCGGGCTCTGAGCTGTCAGCACAGAGCCGGACGCGGGGCTCGAACTCACAGACTGTGAGATCATGACCCCAGCTGAAGTCGGACACTCAACCGACTGAGCCACCCAGGCGCCCCTAAAAATTTTTAAAAAGTCAACTGACCTCAAGGTACAAAGAAAACTTTTCCTCATATACTCAATTTATCATTGAGACAGAATGTAAAGAATCCATGACGATGATGCTACAAATGTCCAGGTCAAATGCAGGAGGAAGCAGAGAAATAATCACATTCATAATGTGATAATGGTAAGAAAGAGTTTTATTATCAAATAACAGGATATCTTGAGGTTGATGATTTCAGATCACATTCACCACATTTTTCTCTTAACCTTAAACATAGGGTAACCGAAATAACCTGAAATGTCTACATTTGCTTAATTGGTGGGGGATTTGGCCATTTGGGCTAATTAGCATGAGTCCATAACGTCAGTATTTAAATTAGGCCAAAACGACGACCAAAGTATGAATCTTAATAGGATAATGCAATGACCTCATTACTGACATTGTATTTGAGAGGTAAGATTACAGTGACAGAAAAAGACAAGGAGAAAACAGGAGGAAAAAGGAAGGCAAGAAGGATACAAGTGAAAGGATGAGTAATAAATATATTTACTGTCATGGGTAACCAAAAATGTAAAAATGCCTGAATTTTAATCAGTTTTTATCAACAGAGGGTAAAATTAAGTGTTAGAAATTATGAGCATCTTGATATGCATTGCTTCTATTTGGTGGCTTTGAATCACTTCAAAGCCCTTTCACAGATGTTGTAAGTGATTCTTGTAAGAAATCATTGTAGATCAATGGGACTTCGATCAACAGATGAGGAAAAATTAATACAGTAATCAATCAAGCTTGAAGTTGCCAGATTTCTGGCCTGAAAATGTGGTTCAGGTCTCAGCGAGAGAGGATAAGTCAGAAACTGAGAGAACGCACAGTGCGTACATAGGGAGAGACGGCACTCAGTGCTCGGTGGAGGGTGAGGGTTGGAAGGACAGCAGGGAGCGGTGGGGATGGTGGCAGACTAAGAGTCCACACCCGACCTGAATGGTCCACAGCAGCTCAGCTCCAGCCGAGTGTCGCCGTGGGAGAATACAAAGGGTCCAGTTTTCGTCCTTCAGGAAAATTAAGAATTCCAGGTTTTTATGTGAAATCTCACAATTTGTAAATGTTGGCACACCATGTCACCTTTTTGTTTGCTGGTTACTTTAGGTAACACTGTGTGGTCAAACCAACCATGTCGGTGGTCCCCTTAAGCTTGGGGCTAGCCATTTGTCACCTCTGATCAGTGGTGTGCCAGTAAAAACTGAACAGCTAGCTCTCCAAAACACAAAACAAAAAAAAAGTACATAGATACATATGTACACGTTTACTCTAAATTTTGCTGATACAAAGGATGCGTAGCACACAATTTATAAATGACAATAGAATATATAGTATTCTTTATTGTAAATTCTATGTAGATAATTAATCCCCAAAGAATGTTGTAGGTGATTTTTGCCAAACTCTTGTATCCGAAGCCAACCGAGGGTTGTGACTGATGAGTGCGTATAGTTCTGGCATGAATGTTGGTTGATAGTTTTCTTTACACGAGGAGTAAGAGGAAAGTTAACACAGATTTTTGTGGGAATGTCATTTGTCAGCCAATGATGTAAGCAACTTCTTTGCTGAATCGAATGATATTTTTCAACTACTGGAGGAGTATTTCCTTAATTTGGAGGACTATTCAGAACGTTAAGGCTACTGACATGATACACGTTTAAGTTTAGTCTGCATTGTTAACATTTGCTCCAGCACGCTCAACAGAACAAATCAAACCCCTCTATGTAGTGTTTTCCAGTATCAGTGGTGCAACTACTGACCTCATAACCAATTTCAAGCTCCGAGGCACGTCATGGAACACAGAGGTGAGCAAAGAGGCACAGTAGGATGTGATTAGATAGCATTCCTACCCACAGTGCAGTAGGCACTAAGAATCTCAAGAGGAAATATAATAGTAAAATGTGGTAGAATAACGAAGAGGTGATGAGTTTTGAGGACTATCTTTGGGGGTTTTTTTTGCATAAGTTAATTAACTATAAGTTCATATAATTTAATTTTTAATAATAACTGTATTAAACAACCAGCTTGCAAAATTCCTGAAAAGTTAACAAGTCAGCTCTGGTGAGTCAGTGCGAGAGTGCCCCAGTGACTGGTAGAAAGATATACAGAAGAAATGGGGTGAAGACAGTGACTTCAGGGTTGCAGAAGGTCACTTGCGGTATCGGTGGGTCTAAATTCTTCATTTTTCAGAGCTACAGGGGAGAAATTTAGGACACTTGCACTCCTCTTCTATGTAGTAGCCCACTCTTCAACATCTAGAATCACGATCCTAAAAGCCCTTAGGTGGGAGGTTGGGGGGAAAGGGGTGAGGAATCTAAGGCCTTATGAGAGAAAAGAGTTAGGGGTTAAAACTCTTGAGTGAACTCATGAAGGGCGCCTTAAAGGAAGAAAGGAACAAAAGCATCAAGAAAAGTTATTAACAGCATTTTACACACATTAAATTAAAAATGGGAGCTAAGTGGGGCACCTGGGTGGCTCAGTCGGTTGAGCGTCCGACTTCGGCTCAGGTCATGATCTCATGGACTGTGAGTTCGAGCCCCGCATCGGGCTCTGTGCTGACAGCTCAGAGCCTGGAGCCTGCTTCTGATTCTGTGTCTTCCTCTCTCTCTGCCCCTCCCCTGTTCATGCTCTGTCTCTCTGTCTAAAATAAGTAAGTATTTTAAAAAAAATTTTTTTGTAATTAAAAAAAAAAAGGGAGCTGGGCAGTTTCCCAGAGATGATCTCTAATAACTACTGGATCTCTTTCTCCAGAATCTACAGGAGGATGTTTATAAATCTGATTTGATTTGTTAAATCAAAAAATGATGCAAAGAGGCCTTCTTGTTTTATGCTGAGCCCTTTTGCTATTAAATTTTTTTTTTATTTTAGAGAGAGAGAGAGAGCAGGGGAGAGGGGCAGAGGGAGAGAGGGAAGGGAGGGAGAGAGAGAGAGAGAGAGAGAGAGAGAGAGAGAGAGAGAGAGAGAGAATCTCAAGCAGGCTCCGCACTCAGCACAGAACCCGATGTGGGGCTCAATCCCACAACACTGGGATCATGACCTAAGCCGAAATCAAGAGTCAGATGCTCAACTGACTGAGCCACCCAGGCACCCCCAAGTTTTTAATGCATTTTAATTTCAGCAGAGTCCAGAGACAGAACTCTGAATGACACACAAGTGTCATCAGGCTACCTGACGTAGATAGCCTCCAGGAAAGCAACGACGGAGAGCTGTGCAGAGAGCACAGTGCATCGTCAAGCCTCACCTATTTAAGTAGTAAAGGTACAAACCACACAAATAAATAAAGCGCTAAGGACAGCTCAAAACAGATCCCACATTTTAAACAATCAGTACATATTAAGAATAAAATCACAAATCCATGGGAAAAGGGGAAGAAATTTAATAAATGGTGTGCAGGGCAAAAAAAAAAAACCAGATTAGAAGTATACACACTAAAATATTAACATTATTGTATCTGGGTGATGATATTAAAGGGGTTATCATTTTCTCCTTCCTGGGTATCTTGATTTCCTAAATTTTTTTGCATAAACATGTATCACTTTCGCAATGGGAAAAACTCAGTAAGAGTATTTTTATACGGGGTGCCTGGGTGACTCAGTCAGTTAACTGTCTGATTTCGGCTCAGGTCACAATTTCACAGTTCATGAGATTGGTCCCTGCATGGGGTGGGCTCTGTGCTGACAGCAGGGAGCCTGCTTGGGATTCTCTCTCTTCCTCTCTTGGTCCCTCCCCTGCTTGTTCTCTCTCTCTCAAAGTAGATAAACCTTTTTTTTAAAGAGTATTTTTAGATAAATGAGTGCTGGAGAAAGTGCTTACTGTTTAAATCTACAGCCTGATCTCATAACCAACATCGTGATGTTAAGTTGGATAATATTAAAATGAAACTACAAAACAACTTTAAAATATGGGAAAGAAAAAGAAAAGAGATCAACAACCTATTAAAAACCAGGGAAATAAATAAACATGCAATTCACATGAGATGACACTCAAACAGCCAATGACGGAATAAAAAATTACCTCTACTAAGGGAAACGCAATGGGACACTGATATTTCACCTATTTGATGGGCAAAAAAAAAAAAAAGACCTTACTTAATATCAAGTTTGGTCTTACTTGTAGGCAAATAGATATTCTCATATAATGTTGGTGGGAGAATAAAGTGGTACAGCCACTTTAACGTACAATTTAGGAATGCGTCTTAAAATACATACGAGCTAGAAGCCAATTCTACTTTTTTATGTCTACCATAGAGAAACACCTTCCCCCACAAATACACATATGTCAACTAGTCAAAATTCATCTAGTCATTCACCTAGAAAAAATTTACTTTTCTTGATCACACTCTACTTCAATAAAGAGCTTTAAAAAGAAAAAATCAGGGGCGCCTGGGTGGCGCAGTCGGTTAAGCGTCCGACTTCAGCCAGGTCACGATCTCGCGGTCCGTGAGTTCGAGCCCCGCGTCAGGCTCTGGGCTGATGGCTCGGAGCCTGGAGCCTGTTTCCGATTCTGTGTCTCCCTCTCTCTCTGCCCCTCCCCCGTTCATGCTCTGTCTCTCTCTGTCCCAAAAATAAATAAAAAACGTTGAAAAAAAAAATTAAAAAAAAAAAAAAAAGAAAAAGAAAAAATCAATAATATAACTAACAGTCATGTAATTATCATCCAGAATTGACAAATATAAACATTTTGTCACATTTATTTAAAATTTTTAAAAAAATTAACATTTATTTATTATTGAGAGACAGAGAGTGAGTAGGGAAGGGGCAGAGAGGGGGACACAGAATCTGAAGCAGGTTCCAGGCTCCAAGCTGTCAGCACAGAGCCCGACGCGGGGTTCGAACTCACAAACCGCGAGACCATGACGTGAGCCGAAGTCGGACACTTAACCGACTGAGCCACCCAGGCACCCCTAAAATTTTGTTACACAAAAGATATAAAACATTAGTTTTAAAAACTGCAGAGAAATTATGAACTTGACTTAGGCTTGTTGGTAGTAGTATTGGCATAATTTTAAAACTATCTGGCGTGTATTATAGGATTGTGTAAAAGAGGAAATATATTGAAGGTTTTGGGGGCCCCGAGTTCTAACTGTAGGAAACATGAGCCAAGGGGAGGTGAAGCAGCACCTTGGGCTTGGACCTTAATGTATCACAAACTCGTGATTTTTTTTAATGTTTGCTTCTTTTTGAGAGAGAAAGAGAGAGAGAGAGAGAGAGAGAGAGAGAGAGAGAGAGAGAGAGAGAGAGAGAGAGATGGGCTGTTCTAGAATGAAGGAGACTAAATAGCTATGACAACTAAATGTAATATAAAATCTTTACTGAATCCCAGACTGGGGAAAAAAAACAGTTCTAAAAGTTTGGAGAAAACGGATGTCCCAGCTCAAGCTGAGAGAGTGCATCCATCCTTTCCCCTCCTTTTTGTTCTATTCAGGCTCTCAACAGATTGGATGGTGCCCACCCACATTGGTGAGGGTGATCTTATCTCTATGGGAGATACCCTCAAAGATACACCCAGAAATAACGTTTTACCAGCTCTCTGGGCCTCCCTTACCCTAGTCAGGTCGGTGCATAAAATTAACCATCACAGACAGGGAAAGGAATCCATAGTATAAGCACCTAGTTTATCCAGTGAGGACAAATTGCTTCCCCAAAATGATGGGAAGGGTCTACTAGAATGGAAGTGGCTGGTCCTCCAGGGAATGTTTCCTATTAGGGGATCAACACTGGTCTCTGCTGCTGACAGGTTGAGCACTAAAAAGATCGGTTTCGGTGGGAGGAAGTCCATGTTGTGGAGTCCATGCAAAACTTTCATCCCTGACACCATGACTACTTTGTTCAGTAGCTCACTGTGTAAACACTGAAGTAGCTAGAGAAAGAGGTAAACTGGTATCCATAGAACCAGTCACCTTACCCACCCAATCACTGAGAGCATCCCTTTTGGTAGGGGGGGTTCGAGAGTATTCACACAGACACAAATACCTCCTCACATGTGCTTATTCTGAACCTATCCATATCACACTCATCCCCACATTTCTTCCAAGTCCCTGACCATTCACCCCAGTCTTTCTTAGTCTGGCTTCTGCGAGAGAATTGACCATATAGAAAATGATCTGAGTGACTATTTTCCTAATTCGCCCAAGATGGAACATACCTAGATGCATACAAGCTAAGTTAATTCTAGATGCATAAAAGATAAGCTAATTTACTTCATAAAATAGATGCCTTAGGGCATCGACACTAATTCTCTTGAGAATTGGTAATCCAACCAAACCATTAGTGACTGTTAATTGAGTTCAGAATTGATCTGTTCCAGCCATGCTCTTCCCAGGCAAAGCAGGCAACCAGACGAGCAGGGAGGATTTCCCTTCGCAGCTTCCTTCAGGTAGACCCCTGACTGGGGCTATATGATGCTACAAAGCATACTTCAGGTGGAACCAGCAGATCACGTGGAACCATATGTGAACTAGACTTGAATATTTTCTTCCCTAATCAATTGGTCATTGGGAATACCTCAAGAGGCCATAGGTAGCTTCAAAGGACGGGTAGCAGTGCATCGACAGTACAAGAGACAAAGCCTGGGGAGCAAGTGCTCTCCAATTTACCTGTGTCTTCAAGATCTGCTGGCATCCAGTCACATATGCATCAGTTCCACTCATTTTCAGAGGGCTGTTTTGCATGCCCAACTTTATATTTTAGTAGATCAGATAACTTTAGTTCATCGGGGCAGCCAGATCACATGCTTACTCGGTATCCCACAGTCAGGCATTCAGTGTCCATTTGGGCTTAGGGCAAGCCAGGAGGAATTTCTCAAAGGAGACTACTTAGCTGCTACTTAACTGAATTCAACTTTACCACTTAATTCAATTCAACTGCCTGGTCCATATTGGTCACAGGCCTAAGGTCATCTCTTTTATGTTAATAATTAAAGCCATATGATTTAATTCAATCACCTAACAAGAGAGGTAAAAAAGGGGCAGGGGACCCCAGGATCAAACAACAAAGCACTTGAATACTTGGTGATTATTTGAAGGAGATCCCCTAAAGGGCTGGCAAGGTTAGTGAAAAAGGAAATAACATGAACCTGGGGTGTTTTTGAAGCAGTGGTGTTCTGGTAAATGTTTAATAACCAATTCTCCAGGAAAAAGAGATCTGGTTTGAGGCATATACTGATTTCCATGGTAGAAATCCTCCCATCATGGCCAATTTGAAGCCACAACGTGACATCACTGAACATGAAGTTGAGAAGAGATTGTATAATCAGCTCTTGTAAGCCCACGTGAGCCAGCTCCTGCACGCTATTGAGAGGACAGTGTTTCAAGCAGGAGAGTGAGGTCAGTTGGGGTTGAAGGCTGTTGATAGGTCAAATAAGATGGACATAGAAGTAACCTCTGGATTTGCAAGAGGTAAGTCATTGGTGACCCTGAAAGAGGAGTGCTAGCAAAGTTGTGGAGACAGAAGTTGGACTGGGAGAGGAGGAAGTGCAGGCAGTGAGTAGAGACCAATGTGTGAAGTTCAGCTGTGAAGGGGACCAGAGAAAGGGAGCTGGGGTGAGACATCCAAGGCAGTTCTGGGATGGAACACACTAAATTAGGGGCGTGTGCTGATGGGAAGCACAGACAGACGGGATAGCCAATAGAGTGAAGTCCTTAAAGAAAGAGAATACAGTACATACCTTGATAGATTAATTTTAGATAGGAAGGATTCTTTTTTGATCGACATGAGTGAAGGCAAGGGAGAGGAGTAGAGACAAGCAGGTTTGTAGATGTGGTTCCCTCTGATGGTCCTATCTTTTCAGTAAAGGATTATGTAGTTATTAGTTGGGGACACAAGAAGGGCTTTGAGAAGAGGTGTTGTACTAATCTCATGCTCTGGGAGAGTAAACTTGACCAAGGACACATATTAAAAATACTGGATAAATTTACTGAAATCTTTCAAGTGCAGAAGGCTCTTTCATGATCTCAATGCCATGCATTTATATCTTTTAATGTCTTTGTCATGGTTTCATTGGGGTGATGGGAGAAAAGACTGGTAACAACTCTGTGGTTATTCCCACATCTTTAACCCAGACTCTACCTCTTCCTTTAATATTTTTCCTGCTTCTTTTTGCTTATTGGTTTAAGAGCCATTAGGCTCTTCTCAAGTCGGTTTTGTGAAACATATATTTTGCTAGAAAATACATTTCCTGTAGAATTTCATATGTATTATCGCTGGGTTCCATATAACATTTTCACATCATTAATTCGGCTCTTCCTTATCTCTGGCTGTATCTAAAGTTGTGGGTGGTATGTGTGTGTGTTTCGTATTGCTTTTTAGAATTGGGCTGGATTTTCTTTATAATACCTACATTTTGGTTTTTATTTCTAATTTGTTAATTACAGTTTTCTCTTTCAATACCTCCACTCTCCATATTCTTCAAATTGTTTTGTGAGGATTTGGCTTTGCTTTGTCATTTCTGAGTTTGGATCATTTATTCCGATCAAATTTTTGCTGGTTACACACAGTTTAAAGTTATACACTATTCTCTGAGTACACCTTTAGCTGTGTACCATATATTTTTATATGGAACTATCAGCATTTTAATTTTTAGAGTTTTCAGTCAACTTATATCATATTGTGTTTCCTCTTTGATTCAGAGATTTAGGTGGCTGCTCATTAATTCCCAAGTAGTCAAGGCTTTTATAAAAATTTAAATTAGGAAGAAAAAAAATTTTTAAATTAGGAAGAACCGCTTGTCCTTTTGAAATTGGTTTGTCATGTAAATTTTTCTCTGGTTGGAGAATGTGCCCATGTAAAATCTCTATTCTGAAGAATTCGTTCAGGTTGTCTTCAAAAAAAAAAAATTCTAGCCAGGTTAATGATTGCTATTTATAAATGTTTCACAGATGAAACAGATGACTAAATAGTCTCTGTAGAGTATGTAAATCCATCAGCTTATCCATACACTTGAGCTCACGGATTACATTATTAAAATCTTATATAATCTTACATATGATTTGGCTACTTCACATGTCTGATTCAGACAGAAAGGCATATTACAACAATGTATCATAAAGAAAAAATAATGTATTCACTGTCCATTTGAAGTCTATAGTCCACTTAAAATCAGGAATGTTGCTAATCAGGAACAGATACAGAAAGTTCTGCCTCAACTATGGCTAGAGTTTGGCTGGTTGAGTGTAACAAAGGGGAGAGGGAAGAAGAGCTGAAGTTGTGGCAAGGGAGTGAAGATAATCTTGTCCCATGAAACCCAACCTCAATAAGGAGGGAAACAAAGGCAGGAGGAAGAGAATAGGCAGTGAACAGTGATAGGTCCACTGAACTGGAGGTAGAGTAAGCAGACTGGAAGGACGGAAGTGATACGGTTCTGGAAGACACCCAGTAACTTCCCAGTGACTTGGAGAAGGTCCAAGGTGCAATCATTATGGTAGCAAGCCAAAGTAGAGTGGCGGATACGATTACTAAAGCTGAGGGTGTTAGAGAACTAACTCTGAGTAGATGATGTATGGGAATGATGAAGCCACTAGGAACAAATGAATGAATGTTCATCAAACAATTCTGACAGGAAATGCATTCCAAATTAAGTGTTAAGATTATAAGTGATTATTTTCTTTCTTTTGTTCTGCATTTCCTGAATTTCTAAATGGGCACGAGTACTTTTTAATTAGAGAAAGGTTATTTTTAAAAGTCTACTTAATTTTTAAGGACTTGGAATCTTGATTTGATTCTTCCCTATGTAATTATACGGCAAGGTTACCTCTTTATTATACACCTTGTTGCCCTCTAGTTACACTCAATAACACAGAAGAAAGAAACATTGTCTTTTATACCTAGAAAAGATACTTATAACGCTGCTGTTTTTAATAATGTATCTTCTTTTCACCTGTTCCTCGAGAAGGCCAGATAGCAATCCATGAATGATATAGAGCTCACAGAAATGAGTGAGTTCTTTCAGAGAGGCTGCATTACTATTTTTGCTTTTGCATTGGTAATATAGCTCTTAGATGCATTTATAAAGTGTCCACTATGAATGTAATATAAACATCATATCTGTACCTATGACTACAAAATTACACTTTTTCAGAGTAACACTAGAAATGTAAAATACTGGGGCGTCTGGCTGGCTCAGTCAGTAGAGCATGTGACTCTTGATCTCAGGGTTGTGAATTCAAGCCCCAAGCTGGGTGTAGAGGTTACTCAAAAAAAAAAAAAAAAAAAAAAAAAAAAAAAAGAGGAAAGAAAGAAAAAGAAATGCAAAATACTGAACTGCTGAAAATTATTTTAACTCCTCCTCATTTTACATGAAATATTCTAAGAAAAGTTTACTCAAGGAGATATCCCGGGGCTAGTAATTGTAATCTTGAACAAAAATGTTTTGCTTCAATTCTAGAAATTCTTACATATTTACTGATGATGAAGATATTTAAATGGCCTTTGACACATAGTAGAAATGAATCAAATTAAAGATTCTATCATTTTATATTTGTGCTTCTTAAGAGGTAGTATCCTATTGATTTATTCATAATATTAACTGCACTTAGTAATTACATTTTATTTACTTGTTTGTCTCCAGCACCTGAATACAGGTCTGGAAGGAAAAAAGAACATATCTGTCTTGTTCACTGTTGTGTTTCTATTGCCTCACACAATGCCTAGAACAAAGCGTATGTTCAATAAGTTGTGCTGAATAAATGGATAATAATAGAATTATTTGGTCTAAATAGCAGATGTATTTTTAAAATACTGAATAAGCTCAATATTTCCATGCAAGGAAATAAAACATTGTTTACTTTTATTATGACACTCTAAATTTGGATGAAAAGAAATTTCACTTTCTTTTTGTTGAAGAAACTGTCATTTCAGAAAACGAAGGAATAAACCATTATAGTTGAATTGTCAAAACATTCTAAAAAGTTGAGTGTCTCTCCACAGAAAATGCTAATGTGGCCAAAAAAAAAAAATTGCTGAATCTTTTAATCTGGAATCCATCAATAATAATGGTTTGAAAGGAAAGATAATCTTAAGGAAGTAGATATAATGACTACATTTCAACAGAAGTTTGAGACAAAGAATTGAGAAATTATCTAACATTTTTAATAGGATCATTCACATGCTCTGGATGGAGTACTATTTCTCTGTACTTGTAATAACTATATACCTGCAAGATAAAGAGCTTTCTTCACATTTGCTTGTGACTTAAATGCCAATGAACATATCTGTATGCGTATCTTGACAAAAGGAAAAAAAAGAAAGAAAACTCTCTAAAAAACTACAGTAAAGCTAAAGAATTATTAAGCCGGTAAACATTAAAAAAACACACTTGTATACATTGCCAGCTAAAATTAACACTGCTACAAAATTAAACTGTTAGTTACTTTATTAGAATTCTTTGGTCCTAAGTGTTCTTTGATTCTAACCAATGGAAACAAACATGAATTATTTTAAGCACACACACACACACACACACACACACACATGCAATAAAACATACTCAACAGCAACAAAACCAAAAAGAAATTTACTCTAAGGATTCTGGGGGCATCTCAGGGAGCCAGCTGTGACAGCCAGGAGTGCTGTCCTGCTTCAAGAAGCATTGAGAACAAGAACTAGGGAAGACGTAAGAATCCCACTTGCTGTTTTGTCTTCTACTTTCTAGCACATCTGCTTCATTCTTCTCTCCCACCACACACACTAGTTTTCTCAGCTTTTGAATTGACATGGTAATTTATGGCTTTCTTGGGCTCTTAAGTTCATTGCAATTCCAGCCACAGGCGGGGACTCATTGTCTGGGTTTCAAGGGCAAAATCTTGGGAGAATCTGATTGGCCCGCCTTGGATCAGGTGCCCATCGGTGCCCAGGCTTCCAGCCTTTGCTGGGGGGGGAGTGCCTTTCTCCCTACAGGAGGCAGTTCTCAAAGGCTGATGGGAACTTACCGCTTTAAGAACTCATCTACTCAGTAATTTGTAACAAACGTATTGTGATCTTGTTTTGAGAATAAAGGTATATAAGCTATAGAAAATTTTAATTTGTATCAACATAGGATAAAACATTTATCACTAATTAAATAAACAGATAATGTTTAGTACCATTCAGTCAACAAATATTTAATGCCTATCATGTGCCAGTGCTACTATAGGTCCTGTGAAGATAGTAGTGAACAAAACAGAAACTCTCTTCTCTTACAAAGCTTACATTTTACTTTAGTTAATGAAGAACTGCCTTCAGCAATGCAAGCTCTAAGGATATTTAAATTATTAAGTGATTTTTTTCCAGAATAGAATTATTGAGTTATAGTTTTAGAAAGAAAAGAAAAATTCCTAGATCAAGCATTCCTAGACTATGAGATTTCACCTGCGAAATAAGATTTTTAAATAAAACAAAAAAATTAGGAGGATTCATAGCTTTCACTACTTTTTAGTCTGCCAAATAAAGAATGCAAAAACAAACACATACACTATTATATACCATCATAGTTTCATAGAAGAGATTTACTGTTTAAAAAAACATTTTTAATGTTTATTCATTTTTAGAGACAGAGCAGGAGCACGGGAGGGGCAGGGAGAGAGGGAGACACGGAATCCAAAGCAGGCTCCAAGTTCTGAGCTGTCAGTACAGAACCTGACACAGGGCTCGAACCCACGAACTGGGAGATCATCACCCGAGCCGAAGTCTGACGCTTAACCAACTGAGCCCCCCAGGTGCCCAGAGATTTTAGAATCTTAACATGGAAAAAGTAAGACAGTCTCAGAATAAAGGACCATTTTTTTTCTCCCAAGAAAGGACATCTGGCTACTCTACACAGACAGACTGTTTTTCCTCTTCTCATTTGGCAGCTGACTCAGGAAAACTTTTCACAGGTTCACAGACCTGCATTTCGTAACCATTGTTCTAGACTACGGAGTCTAATACTGAGTCAGCAAACAACACAAAACTGGTCTGCCTGTTTTATCTGAATTTATGGTTCAATTAATCCATGCAAAGTCATAATTCAGTTGGGGGGGGGGGGAGAACCCAAACAGAATTGTTGCTTAGAAAGATGACTTTTTAAAAAAGAACTGAACTAACCGACTGATTCAAACGAAATGACGAATGCAACAATTCTAGGTAAACTGTCTTTGTTTTCCCAGAATACTTAGACATTCCAATATTGAATGGTGATGACATAGTATGTTCAATACACAAATCAGTTTGTTATACTTAAAACACAGAAGCATTTTATAAAATCATTAGTTTTGGATAACATACTGGTTGACAGGCAACCAGAGCAGGTACTCAGTGTCAGGAATTTAATTCCCACAAGGTCTACAACCTCTATAGAAGGACCTTTGGCTTGCTTGTGCGGGAAAATAACTTTTAAGTGTTTAACTTTGCCCTTTAATTATCTGAATAGGTAGACTGTCAAAGTTATAAATACATTCTTTGTCTACTACTATCTTGGCTCATGTTAAAATCACACGTGTTCTTGCCTATGGTTCTCCATATTCAACCACCACTTTTACAGTGGAAGATCTTTTTGAAGTTTTAAGCCAAGGTATTAACATATTCTGCTCTGAACTCTATGTTTGCTACCTCGACCCTAATCATATTACTGCAAATCTGTCTCTTGGCTCAGGTGTCTGGAGGCTGATCAGGCACAATTTGAATCTTCTGTGATGGAAACTGGGGTTCAATTTCACCAATGAAACACTCTGTTGGAATCAGAACATAAATCAATGCTGAACAGCCAGAATATAAGAACTTAGAGTAATGCAAACAGAAAGGGAGCCAGCCATTACTAACTTTTCCTATTAACTGGAAGAAAACGTTACAGAGGATGCTTTTAGCCTAAATCATCTTTCCAGTTTCCAAAAGTGGGTCCCACTGGGCAGATCTCAAATCCAATCAAAGAGAACCAGAGAAAAGAGGCAGATGTGCCTGACATAGAAATTCTCGGTGGGCTTGGGATCTTCTACTTCAACTTGGAACTTAAATCTCCAGTGAAATTTTGGCAGGATGTGGCAGGCAAAATAGGCCCTCTCATATTTGCTGGTAAGAGTACAATCTGGCACAGATTCTATAAGGAGCAATTTAGAATTAGCAAAATTACAAATGCACACCTTTGGATCTAGCGATTCCAAATCTAGTTCATTCTCCAGATGAGACCATTTTTTTCACGCTTTACATTGTGGCTTTGATTACCACAGCAAGACTGGAAATAACCTTAATATCAATTATTATGGTGCTGGTTTAATACATCATGGTGCATTCCAACAGTAGATCGGCATGCAGCTGGGTAAAAGAAAAGCCAACACCTTACGTACAGACACAACCAGTCTCCAATTTATGTTAAACTAAACACAGTTTACACACTGTGTAAAAAGGATAATTCACAAAAAAATATACATAATTTACTTCTCTCTTCACAGAAATCTCAGGATCATGAGAAATTTTTAACCGCTGCCAAACTGGAAAGCTTCCAGCGATGGGTGGGTTTTTTTTGCGCCGTGCGAATGCCCTTTGTTGCCTTTCGAATTGTGAGACATGAAAAGGAATTCGCATATATGCGCACCCGTGAAGGAAAAGGCCTCAAAGTCGGCTGATTCGACGGGAAAGCCCGTGAGTTCGGCCTCACAGTCAGGACCCGGCTTGGGCCTTACCAGTAGAGACGGTTACCTTTGTGACACAAGTCTGAAATGTGTCACAACCATCCCCACTCTGGCAAATCGACTTGCCTTCCGTTTCTGAAATTAGCTACGTTTCAGAACGCCTCGTACACTTGGCGTTCTCTCGAAAGCACTAAAACACGTTTGCCTTCGGTGGAAAGGGGCTAAAATACCAGGCCGGGAAACAATTTATCATCAACGAAATTCAATGCTTTTGGAAGGGCTCTGTAGCTACAAAGCTGTAGAAATACCAAGTGTGACTCAATAGAGTAAGTAATAATTACCGTATCACAGCTCAATTCCTGGGTTGGGGAAGACAATCCCACCCTACTTTCCCTCCCTAAACCTGGTTTCTCTTTCTGGCTCCTCCCCCTCCCCCGCCCCCCCCGCCCCTTCCCCCGCCCCCGCCCCTCCCCCACCTATCCTCGTCTCCTCCATTTGCCCCTCCCACCGCTTGGCGGGAGGTTTCCTCTCGTGACTACTCTGCGTAAGTGCGGAAGACGCACTGCAGCACCGTCGCCAGCGCTTACTCTGTCTTCTCGTCTCTATGATCCTCTTTGTGACCCATCGGGTAGGGCCCGAGCCCCAGAGTTCCGTGCCAGCAGTCCTCCACGCCGACAGAGGACGGTGCAAAAAGCTGACGTTCTCGCGAGAGACGCGGAGATCTCTCCACGTAGCGAGAGCGCTACGCATGCGCTCGGTGGTGCGCGGTAGAACGAGGGAAGACAGGACCCGGCTGGAGCTCCGGGAAGCGCGCGTGCGCCGTCGCGAGCTTGGAGCTGCCGGGGCAGCCGTGTGGGAGCGGGTGTGAGACCGCCGTGCGAGCCGCGGGAATGTTCCGAAAGGCCCGGCGAGTGAACGTGCGCAAGCGGAATGACTCGGAGGAGGAGGAGCGAGAGCGCGATGAGGAGCAGGAGCCGCCACCGCTGCTGCAGCCGCCGGGCACCGGCGAAGAACCGGGCTCTGGCGGCGGCGGCGACAGGGCCCCTGGGGGGGAGTCGCTGCAGGGCCCGGGGCTGCCGCCGCCTTCCGCGCTGACCCCGGGCTCCGGGGCTGAGGCTGCGGGCTGCTTCCCGGGCGGCGCGGAGCCCGGCAACGGGCTGAAGCCGCGCAAGAGGCCGCGAGAGAACAAAGAGGTGCCTCGGGCCAGCCTGCTCAGCTTCCAGGACGAGGAGGAAGGTAGGTAACCGCCGCGCTTCGCGCCCCAGACTAGCATCCCTGTCCTAGGCCCCCGCCTTTAGTCCCCGCATTCCCCGGACGTCCAGCCCCCGCAGCCCGGAACGGAGCCCCTTCGCGCCCGACCTGCTGCACATCCTTCTCCGCCTCCGGCCTTCTGCTCCCGGCGGAGGACGTGTTCCCGCGCCGCCACCAGCCTTTTCTTAACAACCGCCTCCTCCTCATCATCCTCTTGTGCATTTCCTCCTCTGCGGGGCGGGAGCGCCGTTCAGTCCTTCTGAGGTTTTCAAGTGGAAATTCAGTGCCCCCTGTCCTGCTTCTTTCCTGGCTGGTGTGTGTCAGGGAGAACTTGGATTTGGTCCCCTGTCTACTCTGCGCACGGTCTGAGTCTTCTGCAGGTCACTATGCCCACGTCTCTTGGGGGATCTGATACCGTTGACTAGGAAGGCTGGGTTAGTATGGAGTCCTACGTCTGGGAACAGAATCCCGGAGTTGAAGCTCTGGTTCTGAGTGACCTTGGGCCAGTTTCTTGCAATCGCCGAGCCTCAGTTTCCCCGTGAAACTAAGTAGGGGTACAGATGTCCGGTTTTTCTCGCTCGCATTGAGTTTTGGACAACGAAGAGAGACGGTGTAATAGTAATTTAAGGCCATTTATCCATTGGGGTGTGAGAAACCAGGCTGCAGTGGATTTAGATTTCTGTTCATAAATGAGTCTAAAATCTAACTTCCCAGCCAGTTGAGTATGTGTTTATGAAAGCCAGTTTTAAGGGCAGGTTATGAAAAAAGACTTGGCTTGTAGATATCTTCATCTCCATACAAGATGCTTTCATCTTTCCAGTAAGGTAGGCAGTTGGTCTTTGGCCTATCTATTATTTCTTATTTTGTTTGAGGGGACTACAGCCAGAATTTTTTTTTTTTTTTTTTTTTTAATGCAGAAACTATTTGGCAGAGTGTTTGCATTTGACTTTAAACTCTTCAAATCAAAGACGTGGATACCTACCAAAACTTATTTTTGAAAAGTGCTTTGCTCTCAGTTTAGTCTTGGAATAGTGTCAGTTTGTGGTGAATCTAGATTTACTCAGATTTGACAGCTCTGTTACCCAGAACCTTTTGATTTTGGATGTTTTGTTTCAGATACCTAAATAATGCAGTAACTAAGTGTTTTTTCAATGATTTTATTTTCCTCTTGGGATAGAGGACTTAAAAAAGACAACAGGATATATGAAAATTTCGTGCAGCTGCATGTGTTACACCTTTTTAGAAGTCTCAGGTTTGCATTATATGAGGTTAATTTATGAAGCTGACTTCAGTTCTTGAGAACCAGTGACAGATTTGGAATAACTTCACATTATGTAATGATTTGGGGTGTATGAGTATCTGTCTGGATGAATGAGAAAAGTACATAAGATCATGTGGAAGTTGGAACGTACTGTCTGAAAATGATTGCTACAGACTTTATTTAATTTCTTTTTTAAGAAAATGAAGAAGTTTTCAAAGTGAAGAAATCAAGTTACAGCAAAAAGATAGTAAAATTACTTAAGAAAGAATACAAAGAAGATCTTGAAAAGTCAAAGATTAAAACAGAACTCAACTCCTCAGCTGACAGTAAGTACCAAACTGATAGTACTGGATTCTTTGGAAGCAACAAAGCGAAACTTTCTCACAGGGATTGAGTGGACTTGCTGTATACATCGTGAACTTGTTCAGTTGACTCTGTTGTCAAGGGTCCAAAGTGGTTATCGATACAGTTCTGTTATTTAATTCCAACAACAGTTGCACTGTCAATGCATTTTTTAAAAAGACCCAATCATTCCCACTGGAATGTTTCAGCTACAGTGCCTAAATTCTCTCCCAGTTTTTCTGCTGGTGTTCAGACTGTTGTTGACCAGAGAAAGGAAATTGCCCATATAAACCCGAGGCACAGGTTTATTCCTGTTTGAGGTATAACTGTGCACATTCCTGTATTCTCATTTTATAGAAACAGGTGCTCATTTTCTTTGGTGACGTTTCCACTGTTGGTTTAATTCTTGGAGAACTCTTAGGAATGCCTTCATTGCAATGTTCGTAATACTTTTTCATGTAGCAACTTTATCAGATACATGGATGAAGACTTCTTACTGCGAGGCCCCTGCCTACACCGTATAGGCAGCTCTCACATCCTTTTACAACAGAAGCTTGAAATTTTTAAGCAGTTAATTTGTCTTGAGGAAAGTAGATCCATTATCACTTGCTGCAGTCTGAGTTATTCTGATGCAAAGCCTTAGGGAAATCTTTTTATTCTGTGGAATTAAAGATAGAATTATTAGTTCACGGGTTTTCAGCCACAGGCTTAATGTGAAGACGTACGTCATTATATGTAAAATGTACGGTCTGATTCTGGAGACAGCATCACTTAAATGAATAGTTGGACCCAACGTTTAGCAGAATGTTCAATGAATGGTTTAAAGGGTAACTGCACTTTCTTTTTAGAGGCAGGGGAAGGAATGCTTCATGGGTACAGTGGAATATGAAGCTGGTTTTTTTTTTTTTTTTTTTTTAATAATTTAAATTCCAAAAGACGGGAGAGAGAAAATGTGGGTCTGTTATCAAAGGTTAGAGTGAGTTAAGGCAAGGGCAAGTATGACTGTCAGGAGATGATTTTGTAGAGGAAGTAGAGGTTTAGGGGGAAAGGTGCATTGTTGACAGATTGTGAAGGATGTTTAGTGTCCAGTAAGGGGTTTAGAGTTGCTGTGTTTGGTGCCTCGCCAAGATGGTGACATGATAAATGTTTTTTGAAACCTCAGCCTGGTATTAGCATGCAGAATGGATCGGCACAAGGAGAGATTGGAGGCCTGAAGCAGTTTAAACTCAAGGGCCAGCTTTGATCCATTAATAGTGGGTTTAAAAAGGTCTCAGTTGAGCGAGACTGAGGCTTTTCCTGACTCAGTGGAAAAATGTGGATGAGTTAAAAATGTTTGCTGTGGGTGTGGGAGAAGAAATGGAAAGAAAGGATTATTTCAGAAATGTTCCAAGGGAAGACTTGGTAGCCTTGATTTTTGCTTTAGATATCGGATTTAAAAGAAACAGTTAAATTTGAGCTTTTATGCCGTGGTGGCTGAGAGAACAGTTCCATATTCTATACGGGAAAAGGGAAGGCAGGTGGGAGGAGGATATTTTTAGGGGAACCAATTATTTTGGAGTCTAGGAAACTCTTTTTTCCCCAAATCTCTTGAGAACCAACCGTGTGCAGTGAAATAGTGCAAGTAAGGTCAGGAGAGAAAGAAAGGACCATTTACCGTTGGATTTAGTAATTGAAGCAAGTCTGAGATTTATGAGGCCATCTCCTGTGACCTGTCTTCCACTTTCACATAACTGATACACTTGCCAGATAACTTCATTAATGTCCTCGCTTAAGGTAGAGCCTGTGTGTTATAAGTGGTCATCATTACCCTTGAACTAATGGTGTTATGGAGCTCTTTCATGAATCAGCTCACAATCCTGAACTCTTTCTAGTGCAACTCTCCTTAGACAGCCAGAGAGGTACGTTAATCTCCAAATCAAGGTCCTATCAACAAAATACCTACCACAAAAATGGGTATTCCTAGAATAGTGAGTTTGCCTTTAAACTTGAATTTGAGCGAAAATAGCCAGTGAACAGTGGGACATAATAGGTTTAGGCCTGGTGCTTCTTGGGGTGTTTATTAAAACCAAAAGTAAATGGAACTGATGAGGGAGCAGCAAAAAGGAAACATTTCTGGGGACCGAAGACTTCTATCTGTAGTAAGTGTACACACAGACAAGAGGATTTACCAAAGAGAATCATAAAGGTCAAAGGAGAAGGGACAGGAAAATTTCCCGATGAAGATGCTCAGTTGTATGAAATAGTGCCAGAAAGGTCAGGAAAAGAAAGGACCAAGGAGTGGCCATTGACAGGGTTGCTGTTGTTTTCTGGAGGAGGGTATCTGGCAGAGGGGACAAGTCCATTAGCCAAGCTTTGTGTCTGTTTGGCTGAAGAGACATCTTTTGCTAACTTGCTCAACAATACTGTATGAATTAGCTGTAGCTGCAGCCGTTGGATAGCTGGTACGGGAGCTGGGAACGAGAGAAGGTAAAGGCCGTTCGCCTAGGCTGATGCACCCAAGTTGGTGACGAAGTAGGAGGCAGCAGGTCCACACTGCTTTGGGAAAGCTTGGCAGAGAAGTAGAGGACAGTAGCTGGAGAGACCGTTGTGATCAAGGAAAAGTTCTTTTGATAGCAGGAAACCTGTGTCTAGGTAGAAGAAAGGAGAGAGAGAGCCTCGTCAAGTTCAAGGTAAAGAGAATGTTTGTGAGAGCAAGTTTCCTGATGTGGTTGTAGAAGAAATTGAGAGTACAAGAGGAGCCTAGAAGGTTACTTGGTATCTCTTTTTACAAAGACATCTGGAAGGATAATGTGCGACCACTAACAACAATCCCACTGTCACCATGTTTTGCACTTGTATGTGTTCAGTCATAATTTGTGTTTGCTCTGTCTTTTAGAATCTGCAGAAATCATTCTGAATGTATCTGATCTAGTAGACCTTTTGGTTCTATTAAAAGCCACTGATTTAGTGTGGGTTTACAGTAGAATGAAATTTGGGTAGTGTTTGACTCCCGTGTAACCATACCCATCTGATAGAGTGGACTTTTCATCTCGAGCATCAGAATGCACTTCAGAAGGAAGGCTGTGGCTAATGAGGCAGGATGGTAAATGAAACAACTAAAGAGCCTTAAACAGTGACCTAAATTTTAGTCAAAAATGTGTGTATGAAGGAGTGGTATTCCTGAGATTCTTATTTAGGGGAGTAGGATATGGCTTGAGAAGAATAGAATTTTTGAAACAGTTTTTAGGAGGGGACCATGCTAGGGAAACAGTACAAACATTTAGAATATTTAGAATAAACTTTTACTATTTCATTATAGTCATTGTGCCTCTTGTGTGCCAGGTTCAGTGTTTTAAGGTAAAGATTAACACTCTGAGTTCTGTGATTTTTGCCTGGGACTGATGGTACAGTGGGACTATTGAGTTAAAAGCAAAATAAACCTCTGTAAAGTTAAGCGTGGTGAGTGGTGCCTCCTGGAACGCAGTTGCAGGAAGCAGTCTTGCAAGTGGTCTTACGAATGGCCTGAACATTAGCACCGAATTAGAGAGTTCTCTCCTCTGTCTATACAGCAGAATATGGCCACTCTGCCGCTCCCTTACTGGTTTAGGTTGTTTTTAGTGCTACCCAGTCTCTGACTTGTCTCTCTGTCTCAGTTCCAGATTCCCAGAAAGACAATAAGGTTGTCTCTGCCTCGGTCACAGATCCAATCTTGAACATTCAGTCATGGCGATGGGATCACAGTTACATTGTGTAAATAGGACTTTGGGGTCTCACCCCGTCAGGTGATGGGTGACAAATGGTTATGAACTCAGAAGATGATCCTAAAGTATTCATTACAGAGAGGTTTATTTGGTCCCTAAGCATTTGTTCTTCATAGAAAGCTGCCTCAGATGGGCTTAGGGTTTAATGAAATGATGTTTTAAAGAGGTATGAGCAGTGACCAATGGGAGGTTAGAGGAAGAAACAGTTAATTTTGATGAGTTAGTAAAATTTTGATGAGATTAACTCGAGGTAGAATTGGGTAGGGCCTCCGATGCATCCTTGTGACCCCTATATTATTTTTATTTCACAGTTAATGACTGTTGTTGGATATTTCATTTTCATACAATCAGTGGGTTTTTTTAATCAACGATTAAAACAGTTCAAAGTGAGCCTATAAACGAATAAAAAGTGCCTTCTCCATTTATGCATCTTATTTAAAATTTTAATTACTTTTCTCAAAAATGTAGGCGAACCACCCTTGGACAAAACAGGACACGTTAAAGACACCAGTCAAGAAGACGGAGTTACCGTCAGTGAGCACGGCGAAGATGAAATGGACATGGAAAGTGAGAAGGAGGAAGAAAAGCCAAAAGCTGGTGGAGCTTTTTCAAACGCTTTGTCTTCTTTGAATGTTCTCCGCCCAGGTGTGTGCTTGCAGATACTTCTCGGAAATGAAGGAGGCCCTCAAGAACGGGCCATGTGTGAAGATGGTTAAGGACGGAGCTAGCCACGTGGTGCTTCTTGTGACATCCCCGTTCGCAGCCAAGGTGTTTCCTTTTGCAAATAAAGTGACAGGAGTAGAAACTTGCCAGTTTTCCCAGCTCATTGTCAGGCACTTTTGTTATCCAAAGCCAGTGTGGGACTTCAAGTAAATGGATCAATGGTACTAAAGTTTTGTTTTGTTTTGTTTTGTGTAAGTATTTCAGATTAAGACTAACTTTTTTAGAAGTGTTGCTAAAAGCAAAACTCATTGCAGTTAGTTTTATGCCCACACTTTCTTCCTTTTTACTTTTTTGTAGGAAATAGTTGGCAAATCCGTTTCCTGGGTAATAGGCTTTTGAGTAAAAAAGTGCTTAGAAAAAATGTCTAGCAGGAAAGGAACAGCTTAGTAAGTTAAGGTACATTTACATGATGGGATGTTACATACATATTAAAATAATATTAGACAGGTGGCAAAGCGTTAATTTTTACTGGAGGTGAAAGGTCAGTTAGGTAGTAGATTATGCTTTATCTGTGTAGTGAATATTGTTAAGCTGTTAAAAATTATGCTTTGCCAAACAACAACATGGAAAAAAACTTGCTGTGTTTTAATATCAAAAAAAACTTAAGTACAGAATTATATATTCAGTATGCTTACAGGTGACCTGGAAACTATATGCAAGAGAAATATACTATAAATCTAATAGTTTTTTAAGGTGAGCTTGTGGGCAACTTTTTAAACTTATCTGCTTTCTATTTTAGTAATAGGATTTGATTACTTTTGCCTATTTCTTAAAAATGAAAAAAATTACAGTTAAAGCTGTGGTGGTGGATCTTCCCCCCATGCATATTGCCAGTGTATAATTTATATATATATATGTATATTTGGTGACTTTAGGTTTCCGTTTAAGCTAAATTAAAAAGAAATCAGTTGGGTTACAGGCACAGTTGGGGAAAGGGGTACCAGCAACTAACGTTAGAACATCATTATGACATGGCTCTCTTGGTGAGGTTATTTTACCCTGCATATTTTCTTTTTATTTTTTTAATTTTTTTTTTTAAATGCTTATTTATTTTTGAGGGAGACAGAGCATGAGCGGTGGAGGGGGAGAGAGAGAAAGAGAGAGGGAGACACAGAATCAGAAGCTGGCTCCAGGTTCCGAGCCGTCAGCACAGAGCCCTATGCGGGGCTTGAACTCACAAACTGTGAGATCATGACCTGAGCTGAAGTCAGCGCTTAACTGGCAGAGCCATCCAGGCGCCCCCTACCCTTTATATTTTCACAAAAATAGAAACTTCATATCCTAATACCGGCATATTTTACAATTCTTACCACTTGTTTCCAGGAGAAATTCCAGATGCAGCTTTTATACATGCTGCAAGGAAAAAGCGTCAAATGGCCCGAGAATTAGGAGATTTCACTCCTCATGACAGCGAGCCTGGGAAAGGCCGCCTTGTTAGAGAAGATGAGAACGATGCCAGCGATGATGAAGACGATGATGAGAAACGTCGCATAGTTTTTTCTGTGAAAGAAAAGTCACAGAGACAAAAAATTGCCGAGGAAATAGGTAACTTGATTTAAATAGTATAGTAAGCCTGTTACATTATATCATATATTTGATACTGTATTCAGATTAAAAGTACCCACATTTCCTTAGCAATGTCTAGTGTTTGAGGACCCTTTCTGCTTGGGTACCAGGGTCTTATTGGAATTTTTTGAAAACTGTAGCATGACTATGATAGCTCATGTTTATTGAGCACGTCCTGTGTGGCCAGTATCGTGTTAAGCACTTTACATGCATACATTTATATAATCAGCCTCGCATTCTTTTTTTTTTATTAAAAAAAAATTTTTTTTTAACATTTATTTATTTTTGAGACAGAGAGAGACAGAGCATGAGCAGGGGAGGGTCAGAGAGAGAGGGAGACACAGAATCCGAAACAGGCTCCAGGCTCTGAGCCGTCAGCCCAGAGCCTGATGCGGGGCTCAAACTCATGGACCGCAAGATCATGACGTGAGCCGAAGTCGGATGCCCAACCGACTGAGCCACCCAGGCGCCCCCAGCCTCGCATTCTTTAGAGGCCTTTACGTTCTGTTCTTCCCTTTGTTGATTTGACGTCAAGCTCACAGAGATTAGGAAACCTTCCTCGGGTGTAACTACTGCGTAATGCCTTCTGCTTCAAGGGATGCTGTGTCTAAGACAAGCAAGGGGTATCAAAGGAGAAGAGATCGTAATCAACATTTTAGTAAAACTGAGTTAATACCAATTGTTTTGCTTAATTTTTGTGAAGTGTCAGGATAGCATCTCTTCCCTCTCTGCTTTTCTGGTATTTAATTTTCCCCACTGCTGTGGCTACAGGCATTGAGGGGAGTGATGATGATGCTCTAGTAACTGGAGAACAAGATGAAGAACTCAGCCGATGGGAGCAGGAGCAGATAAGAAAAGGAATCAATATCCCTCAGGTAAAAACTAAAAGGTTAAACTTCCAAAATAGAAAGTACACAAGAAACCTTTTGTGCCTGTTTTGTGAAATCACAAAGATACTGAATTGAGTCTTTGTCGTTCATCCAGCTAACATAATGAAGAAAATTACGTGCAGTTACATATTTGATAAGCTTTTAGAAGAAAGAAACTGTTGTTATCCTTTGCAACTTAACAGAGTGATGGTTTCTTAGCTCAGTGTTTCTCCGAGTGATCCTTCAACCAGCAGCATCAGCATCAGCTGGGGGCTTGTTAGAAATGGCAAATGTTCACCCTCTTGAGACCTAGTGAATGAGAGACTGGGTTGGGGGCCCAGCCACCATGCTCGGGTCATCCTGGCACACACTGACTTTGAGAACCACTGTTTAGATAAAATCTTTCTTTCCTGTATAGCTTATTGCTTCTGACTTTAAAAATTATTTTGTGGAAGATGGATTTCCCTTCTTGTAGCGTGAAAACTTAATTCAAAAACTTTGATGAAAAATCTCTTCGTCAGTAGTTAAAACAAGTTTTATTGAATTAAGTAGGACAGTGGAAGTGATCCATAAATGGAAACTGTTTTTGTTGCTAGTGTTTTGCATGCGTTTGGGTTATGTTAAGAAAATAGGGTACTTAGATGGCAGTTTCTAGTCTCTGCTTGTCTTTATTTTCTAACTGTAGCAAGTCATTTATTCTCTTCCATTGATAACGTGATGGCTTTGGATTATTTTTTTATGTCCCTTCCTACCCAAACTTCTATGATATTCTGTTTTCCCAAAAATTCTTAGAAATGAATTCAGTAGTCCCATATGAGTTAGAATGTTCATCCTGCCCTACTTCTACTTGATTTTGAAGAACTTTGCAGTTACTTATTTCAGTTAACATACTGTTTGGAAAATGGTGGATATTTTTGCAGTTTGTGCTTTTTAATCTCAAAGTCATGATTAACTGCTGGTTTTCATATATATCCCATTTCTTTTCTAGGTTCAAGCAAGCCAGCCCACTGAAGTGAATATGTACTACCAGAACACTTACCAGACGATACCTTATGGCTCATCCTATGGCATTCCTTATAGTTACACTGCCTATGGATCATCTGATGCCAAATCTCAAAAAACAGATAATACAGTCCCTTTCAAAACTCCCAGTAATGAGATGACTCCCGTTACTATTGATTTGGTAAAGAAACAGCTTAAAGACAGGTAGGGCAGATCAACTTCTTAAAGACCTGTCCTAGCTTTCAGTTCCCTCAGGCAACATGTAGTCTGGGGTAGCAGATGCAGAATGTCGGCAAAGAAGATTCACTGGCCCATCTTCAAAAGCTAAACAGAAGATGACTTCATACTTTGTCCTGCTCCCTTCTCGGATTACTTCTGTGGAAGCCTCGAAAAGTTATAAAAATGCCACTCCATGATCTTGTTGAAGACAGTTCTGAGTTTGTACCTCTTGGACTCTGAAAAAGTGTAGTCAAGATATGGGGGGAAAAGCGAAACAGATTTTGGTTAGCCCACCAAATAACTTGATGTGAAGTCTGTAAACTGCCTTTTTGTTTTTGCTTTTTTGAGAAAAAAGCCGTGCAGATGAAAAGATGCCACTCCAAGCATTTTTGTATCTTAATAGTGGAACTAAATGCATTATTATAATATTGCAAGAGTCCTGACGGCGTAGACTTTTGGATGTAAATGTGTTATATTTATCCTTTTGTGTTCTTAAGGTTGGACTCCGTGAAAGAACTGCACAAAACGAATCGACAGCAGCATGAGAAACACCTGCAAAGCCGAGTGGACGCCACCAGGGCTATTGAGAGATTAGAAGGGTCTTCTGGGGGTGTTGGTGAACGGTATAAGTTTTTGCAAGAAATGCGAGGGTATGTCCAAGACTTGCTTGAGTGTTTCAGTGAAAAGGTAAGAATGCAAAAATATTAATCTCTTTGACTAAGGCAAAATTAGGGAGGTCTAGACGGCCTTGTGTAGATCATTTCTTGTATTTCTCAGAAAGTATCCACTGAGTTCAACTCTAGAAGTGATGAAAAGCCATGCTTCATTTTCCTCACTTCATTAGCGGCATTCTGTCTTGGGGGCGGCATAATGGCTTTGTTGAAAACAACAACAAAAAAGATAAAGCATATTTAAATAAGACTTTGGCAAGTCCTCTTTAACACAGTGGTATATTATTGGCCTGCCCTGAATTATTAGAATATGAGGGACTCATCTGATGGAATTTTCTTTGATATGGTTCCGGTCTAAACTTACCTTTAAACTGTTTCCACAAGTAATTCCAAACGTGTATAAAGTTACAAAATTTTATTAGTTTTTTTTTTTTTTTAACTCTAAAAGTTGGTCGCCATGGCTGCTGATAGTTTTCATCTAAATAAGCCTATGCTTCATCAATTTCAGAAACCATTCATTGGTCATAATTTCTTTGAAGGTCTCATTTCTTCCAAGTTTTTTTTTTTTTTTTTTTTTAGTATGCCAGTCACTTGGCATAGTTTTTTGCATTTTAGTATACCATTTATTTGCATTTTTAAAATTCACTGCACACAGGATCCCCTTCTCAAACGAACTCTTAGTTGACTTTTCTTTTTTTAAGGTAAATATACCTGAGGCATTGGTTTATAAGTATTTGTAGACTTTGTGACTTTATCTTTGAAAACATAAAATATAGTCTTTGAATATCCTGTGTCTCAGCTTTCAAGTGATGCAGGATTAGAGGGCACACTTTTCCCTTTTTCTTGGCTGTGTGGTTTAGCATAGAATCCGTAAGCATAGTACGTTTAAAGGAGTATCTTAAGTTTTTATTGTCTCTGTTGATGGCCTCAATCTATGAAAGCCAAAGGTCACCAGAGAACGGCTCTAGACTGTCTTCCTAATGGATCTTAAGGGTTGTAGCCAATCTATGGTCAGATGCAGCCCAAGAGCCTTCACCAAGCCTTGTCTGTAGGATTTGTCATGTTCTTGTCTTACCACCTGATTTCTGAAGAAGCAGCTATAGTCTGAGCTATGATATCCCTTGTGGCAGATCACTGGCTTAGGGCAACAAGTACGAGGGTGGGAAAGAAACAGGTTTGATGCTGCAGGGGGCTAGAGTCAAGGCAGGAAGTGGACTCGGGTGTCAGCTGGCGGTTGTGTCCTTCCCACCGATCAAGGCCTTTTGAGCCCAGCGGGCATAATGGAAGCTGTTGTCATAACCCTCTGTGACTAGAAGAAGGGTCATTGTCTTTGTAAGTGACGCTTACGCACCATACTTTGTAAGTGACGCTTGTCCCTGTGGAGTTTTTTCTTGAAGTATTGGAACCTTTGCCGTAGAATTTAATTTACTTCAGTAAACTTACATACTTGTAACTGTAGACTTAACTTCGAAAAGTTGACGGTAATATGATAAACTAGATGATCCTATTTTTGCATTAAAGAGACTACTAGGACGTCTAGTTCATACAGTTTTCAATCGCTTACTATTTTAAAAACGGTTAGCTGGAGACTATTGATTGATTTTAATCACTATGTTCCTAGAGAAGTCGACTTCAGAGTGTGCTTGTATGGTGTCACAGAGTCACTTAGATCAATGTTTTTGGAGAAGATCTTAAGTCTTGTATGAGCGGGGGAGGGACAGAAAGAGAGGGAGACACGGAATCCAAAGCAGCCTCCAGGCTCTGAGCTGTAGCCCAGAGCCTGCTGCGGGGCTCAAACCCATGAACTGTGAGATCATGACCTGAGCCGAAGTCGGACACTTTACCGACTGAGACACCCAGGTGCCCCTGTAGTGACTACATTTTCATTAAAACAGAGGCAGATGATCCTTTCTTTGAAGGATGAGTATTTTATTTCATTTTGACATTTTCATATGCATGGAGTTTTATTAAGAGGTTGCTGCTGAGTTACTGTCGTAAATTGTCACCTTGGAAATGTTTAGGAATAATTAGACACATTTGAATTGCATTTTAGTTATACTATAAAAGTTTGTTTCAGGGTAAGGCCATAGAAAGATAAACATCGGTTTGGTTTTTTTCTGTTTCGTTCTAAAAGTTTAAGTAGTTTGAACTTAGGTTTTTTAAATTATTTGAAAATCATTTTAACTTTGCATCGTTTTGTTCCCCTATAGTCCCCTTCCTTGTGTTCTTCGCCTTAAATTTGGTCTTGAAATCATAATAGTCAAGAACAGTTTTGAGTTTGGAGAGGGTAAAGAAATTGTCATGGTGCATACTCTTGAGACAAATCAATATCGTTAAGAAACCTGAAAGAGCTGAAAACGCGTCTTGAAGTTTTTATTCTCAGAATTTTCTCGGCTTTGTTGAAAAGCACTCTAATGACCTAAACAGAAAAATTGCATTATCGGAATTTTAACTACAAATTGAATAATTAAATGCTGTCGGATGCCACCTGGGGTGTGTCGCTGTCACGCTACGGGAGTGGCGACAGTTCCCCGGGACACAGCGCACCTTAGGTGCACAGGCACCTGTGTCTTCCGTCCTGTGTGGGGTGAAGACGTAAGGGGGTGGGAAGTGCAAGTCACAGGAATACAGCACTGACTGCCTTAAAAAAATTACTCCTCGTACATTTTAAAGATCGAGTCCACGGGCTCAGTTGTCTAAGATAATCGGTGCAGATCTGGGGACCTTGTTGTCCGTGGTGTGGCCTATTTGAGATTAAAATAACTCCATTGTCTGGGAGCATTTGCTGCTTTTGCAATGGAATCATGCCAGTGTATAAAAGTGCTTTTATTACAGACATCTTTGAATTCCACCTGCCTTTTTTTTTTATTTTCCATTTGCAGTCTGTTCAGTTCAGGAAGCTGCTGTCACACTTGGTGCCAGTGTTCCCAAACTCTAAATAATGTGTTTTCCATTTGCACTAACCGTCAGGAAACTAGAATTTCTGGTTTCCTCAGGTATGTGTAGTGGTCATTAGTGTTTTGTGAAAGTTTCATAGCGTTTGGTTATAATGTAAGATATTGATAAAGAGAAAGTTTTGTTTTTTCTTTTTAAGTTAGGTTTCATCCCGTAAGTCTTTTGTACTGTGTGTGAACCAAGTGAATGCTTAGCTGTGGATATGAACCTGGAAAAATGCATGGACTTTGTAAACTGATAATTCATGTGAGGAATTTTATTATTTTATGACAAAGTATGGGAAAATACATTTAATAGGAAGAGCTTTCTGACTTTGAGATACTGACTTTAGGTTAGTGAAGGCTAGAAGTTTTATCTGCCTTACTAACGTAAGTGGATGCAGTTCGCATTTAAGAACGTGTCATCAGGCTGCGATGTGGTGTGACATTACCGTAAGGTACTTGGCGCACATGAGTGGCGGAGCAGTTTAACCGTCCAGAATTGGGCAGTGCGCAGACTCCCGCTCTTACCTGCTCGTGGAGCCCTGGCGGTGTTTTTAGTATTGCATAGCAAGAGTGGTTTGTTTTAAGTTACAAAACTTCTGAGGTAGATGATGCTGCTGAAAATCAAAAATGGACTTTAAAAGACTTGCAAGTACTTTATTCTGAAAGAAAAGCACTACGATTTTGACATTTCTTTACTTGCTCTCTTTACTAATACTGAAGCGTTAAGTTTCCTAACCAAACTTTTACTCCAATAACTAGGCACCGGACATTGTAGCCCTATGTATGGATTAAAAGAAGAGATGGTTCCTAAACTTCGTAATACTGAATTGCTATCTGTGTCCCATTGGGAGTTCATGATTATTCTGTCCATAGAGGGTACTTTTTCAGAAATCCGGAAATAGAATGGAACCCTCAGATAAGTAAGCAACTGAAGAGTTTGGTGTTACGGAGTGTGTTGTATTTTTACAGGTGCCACTGATTAATGAACTTGAATCAGCAATACATCAGCTGTACAAACAGCGAGCTTCCCGCCTTGTCCAAAGACGACAAGATGATATTAAAGATGAATCTTCGGAGTTTTCAAGCCATTCAAGTCAGTCCATCTTGAAGGTTTTTATTATTCATTAAACAACCTTGTTTACCTAGTGCAGCCTAATTGAAAATTAGAGAGCTTATTAGCTTTTTTTTTTTTTTTTTTTTTTAAACAAACACATTTCCTTACTCTTGTGTCAGGTAGTTCTAAAACTTAACAGCATGTACTTGGATTGTGTTTAAGAAAATACAGCTTCACAAAGGAGCTCAAAAACATGCACTGATTTTCTATCAATCTTACTCTTCTTTGAACCTATTTTTTCATTCTTTAGAGGATAGAGAAGACATCAATATTTTATCTTAAAACAACTATCATTTGGCTCTAATTGATCTTTCCCCCCATTTCATCCTGGTCACAACACTGATACAAATGCTGTTGGAAAGATTCTGGGTTCAGGGACCGGGAGATTCTGAAGAGGAGAGAAGGGGTTCTAATTACATAACAGATAATACCACTCCAAGATTAGGGGATTTTTGTACTTCATGCCTCAGAGAAAAGCAAAGTTTTTTGTTCTCTAGCTTGCCTTTTATAGTGGGTTTTTTAGTAAGTCATTTGATGGCTACAGTTTTTGAAATTTTAATGTAAAAGTTTAGAAATTCAGTTTATATTCCTTTCGTTATAATATGTGTTATGAAAAACCAAAATTAATCAGAAAGCTCTTATTAAATAGCTTAGCTGAGGTTCTTTAACCAGATGTGTTAAAGCTTTTAATTCCATATTTCCATTGTGCTCCATATTCTTGGGTACTCTAAGAGGAATTGTCCTAGCATGGATTTCTTGTAGCTTCTTTTTATCATCTCTTTGTTCCCTACGCCAGCAGTTCTGAACAGAAGTGTGAATCAGAATTACCCGGGGTATTAATTTAGAATGCAGGTTTCTTGGTCCTATCCCCAGAGGTTTTTGCTAGGTCTTGGATGGTGACCGTATCCTCATGTTGAACAACCACTCCAGGTGATGCAAGTGTGAAGGGCCCTAGTGTCGTTCTTTCTGAAAACAATACCTCGTCATACAGGGGGTCCTCTAAATTAGATGTTGGATCCCTGAGAAAACATCTTGTGTGCGGAATGGGTTTTAGAGCATTGGAAAGAGGTGGTATTACGGCCCTCAGAGCTTTGACCTTTCTTTTTTTGCCACACAAACTTAAATTGGATTATTGCCATATCGGGCACCTAGATGACTAACGCAGCCCTTCCAGATCACTTTTGATCCAGACAGAACCAGATTTCTGGGGCAGATTACAGGTAACCATTAGACCTATGAAGGGAAGTAATTCCTTTTTTAAGTTAAATGGTTTGTATGAGCTGTGCATTTTATCAGATACCTTTTCCTCCCTGTAATCTGTTCTTTATAACTTGGAGCTATTTACTTACATAGAATGAGAAGTAAAGATTAAATGATGTATGTTGATGAGATTGAGAGTCGGAAAGAAATTGAAAAGTAATGAGAAAGCGAAAAATACTGCCTTAGAGGCGAGTATTCGTTAATTGTCAAAGGTTTGAGGAAAATTACATAGGATGCTAAAACAAAAATCCCTGCAATTCATCTGTTGAGATTTGTGGACACTTAACCACAATTACGGCATATAGTTCTTAGAGAAGCGGAGGAGGCTATCACTTGAGTCATCGACTCTCATGTCTCCTTTAGTGTCATATACAATCTACGAATGTAGAGACATTTTAAATATTTGTTATAGTGGTGAATATTCTTGACGGTATTTCTTTACTGAAGGAGACCTCTTGAAGAGAGACAGGAATCATTTCTGTAGTTTGGGACTTTAGCTATTCCCCTTTGGTGTGTGAATTCACGATTGAGGTAGAACAGGGGCATCTTTCTTGTTTATCATGTTCATCTTTCTTAACAATTGCTGAACTCTGGAACGTACTTCCCAGTATCAGAGCTATTTTGAAATATGAATGAGTAACCCAGAAAGTCAACTTTTAAAAATAGTAGGGTCTAAGATAGGATACACTGAAGCAGAGGGCTAACTTGGGGGTTGGTGTTTTCTTTTGCCGCTGTTGGCGGCACGTCTCTGATATCAGGGGAAAACAAATTCAAAAGCCTTAAATTGATGTCTTTTATTTGATGTATGACTTTCCCCACATCTTATCCCTTAGCTTGTCTGCTTCTGTTACCATCCGTGTTTTACAGAGTATCTTCATAAAACATACGTAGAATTGAGGGAACTATTGCAGATAGATGTTTCCCCCACTCCTCCTTCTACCCTGGGCAGGAGATTGGAGGACTGTTCACTGGAGTAAGAGAATGGGTCCAGAGAAAGCCTGAGACACTTAACATCTGGGAGCCCCCAACGAGAAAGTTGACTTTCTCCCCGGTGTTCAGATGGAGATGCCTCTGTGAGGTACCTCCCACCTTTGTCCACAGAATTTCCAGTCTCCTTTCACATCAGGTAGTTAAGGATCAACAAAGAGAGTAACACAAGCAATAGAACCAAAGGGACCGAGGAAACAAAAACAATGCAGGTATCAGAAGAAAATTTAAAATATAATGGATATCCTTCGAGAGATAGTAGGAAGTGCCCTAGAGATGGGAATATTGTAAGAATAAGAGCCATCTCTTAGGAATTAAAAATATGGTAACTGAAATCAATAAATTTAAATTGGAAGGGTGGAAGCTAAACTAGAATATTGCCCTAGAAAGTTAAAAAAAGAGACAGAAAATAGGCAAAAAAAAGGAATAATTCTGCTTTGAAAGAGTGTTCGAGAAAGTATGTTAGTCTTGTTCAGATGTGTGGTTTTCAGTCTACCATGTTGATCCTGCCCTTGTTCTAAAAATTGTAGTAGAGAATGTCTACACAGCAGAATTAGAATAAATAGAATAAATTCTCAAACTCCTGAAACAAAGCTGTTTTCTCATCCTTCCTACCCAGGATTTCTTTTCTGTCATACCATTAGACATGTGATACTTAATTCCTTCCTTAAAAAAGTAATCTATAATTTTCTCTTTGCACAGGTAATTTTGGTTTTTAATTTATTTGGTCATCATGATAGCGTCAACTAGTTCTGTTACTTAGATACAAAAATAGTGATTAAACCCAGTCGTATTTACATAGGGTTGTTGAACTCTCTGTTTATTTTTTCTACTCCTTTTCATGGGAACACAGAGTAATACTGAGATTTGCTCTAAACTAGAAAACTATCTGGTTTACCAGTTACTGCGGAAGCCTGCTGTTGAGATTAGCAAACAGTCTATCATTATGGCTTATTCTGTGCAAACTCTTTCCTCAAGATCGCTGAAGGAAGGCTTTTAATTGTCACTGTTGTTGTTTTACAGATAAAGCTCTGATGGCACCAAATCTCGATTCCTTCGGGCGAGATCGGGCACTGTATCAAGAGCATGCAAAACGTAGGATTGCAGAACGGGAGGCCAGGAGGTAATTCTCAAAACGCTTGCCGTTGGTTCGTTTGCAAAGGGAGGAGCCTCTTGTATCTGGTTTGGGAACTTGCTGTTTGTTATTTAGGACTCGTCGTAGACAAGCCAGAGAGCAGACCGGTAAGATGGCCGATCACCTCGAAGGCCTTTCCAGTGATGATGAAGAAACGTCCACAGATATTACGAACTTCAACCTGGAAAAAGGTTAGACATTTATTTGGAAATGACGTTTTATTGCCAGTTTGGTTTCAACTTCGGTGTGGTTTTTGCCACGAGATGATTTGGAGTTTTGTGGCCTCTGCGTTAGAATCAGCCACTTTTTTCTTAATTGTAAAAATAGGCACCCGTTTTTATTAACCGAATATCATGATGAATTCTCAAAACTAGTGGTGACACCTTGTCTTGGAGTTTATTTAGTACTTGCATAATAAAACGATATTACTCTCCAGAATTGTAGAATTTTAAGTGACAAAAAAAAAAAAAAAAAAGTCAGATCCTAGGATAGCCCTAATGCAGCCTGTCCTGGAGAGGCAGAGCTGGTCAGTAGGACACTCAGCCCTGAAAGAAACTCCTGATTTGGGGAGTCCCAAATAATTTCAACCCAAGGGGAGTGGTTAGTACTGTTATGTGCCAGTCATTTCTAGAAGAATCTTCCTTTCCTGCCATTGGTTGTGGTTATTTGGAATTATGCTGGCTGCAGGCCATTTGGAATTTAGTTAAAGAAGCTTCTTTTTCTCCCACCTTTTTATAGTGAATATGTTTAAACATAGAGAAACTGGAAAGAATAGCACAGTGATCCCATGTGCGTATCACCCGGATTCAACAATTCTTACCAAACCAAGTTTGCCTTAATTCTTTGGGTGGGGGTGTGTGTGTGTGTGTGTGTGTGTGTGTGTGTGTGTGTGTGTGTTGCTGAATCATTTGAAAATAGCCTACACATCATGATACTTTCCTTTCAGCACTTTAGCATGTTTAACTGAAAATTCTTAATATTGTGTTTATTTAGCAGCAGCTCCCCCGAAATAAAACTCTTGGGACTGTTTTTGTGGGTGGTTGTGTCTTTTCCAAACTGGGAACCACACCAGATTTCATGCCCTGCATTTGGTTGTTCCATTTTTTTCCCTAGGATTAATGAATGTCCATGAGTACCTTACACGTATACACTCCCCTGTTATTTGTTTAAGACATTAAGTTTTTGAAGAGACCAGGTCACTTACCTTGCAGAATTTCCAACATTTTGTTTCCTCATGGATTAGTTTGTTTTTCGATTCACCGAATTTCTATGTAAACTGGCATTTAGGTCTGAAGACTTGATTAGATTCAGGTTAAGCTTTTGTTTTGGCAAGAATACTTCATACAGGATGCTGCTGCGTATTGCAGAATATGAGATGACAGATGTTAGATTGTCCGGCTATTAGTGATGTTAAGATCCATCTTGAGAATTAGGTTGTCACAGTTCGGTCTCACCACCATTAAAAGATTCCCCTTTCCCAAGTCTTCAGCAGCATCACATCACTTTCCACCTAAAGATCTAGCATCCATTTTGATACTTGTCCATGTCAGTTCTCACAGTCACCCACAGGCCTTGAAAGAAGTGAAAATGATCGTTCACTGATTGTGATGCACTTCTGATATTTATACGGTGATTGTGGACTGAAGAGCTTGGAGCAAAGTTTGCACTTCACGCAGTTACTCACGGTTAATCTACTGTAGTAACTGAAATGGGGGTTGACTTATTGGGGGACTGGTGGTATTTAACTAAACTCTAGGAACAGGAAATGGTACATCTGGGAACTGCAAAGCTAAGACTGCCCGCACTCTGGTTTGCAGAACAGACATTTGAAAACCTAAACTTGCGTTCCTCCCTTTTGTTGAATTGCAATTACTAATGATTCCTCTGTTAATGAGCCTGACTGAAACTCAGGCTACAAAGAAAATGTGGAAAATACTGAACTCTGAGTTTCCTACCACATTGTAAGTTACGGCTCTCTCTGGGGTTTTTGTTTGTTGTTATTGTTGTCTTTAGATCGCATTTCGAAAGAGTCCAGCAAGGTTTTTGAAGACGTACTTGAAAGTTTCTATTCAATCGACTGCATTAAATCCCAATTTGAAGCATGGCGTTCAAAATACTATCTGTCCTATAAGGATGCTTATATCGGCCTTTGTTTGCCAAAGCTGTTCAACCCCCTCATACGGCTGCAGCTTCTCACTTGGACTCCTCTTGAGGTGAGTGGCTTGTGTCACTGTTAGAAAACAATGTAACACCATGCCTGGGTAATTTTAATCTCAAAGCTAGAGATGTAAGTTGGAGCAAAATACTTTTCAGGGGAGATAGGGCACAGGGCTATAATACAAATTCAGCTGGGTGTAGAGTCATGGTTTTTTATCTCTATTCCTTCTCAAGAGAGCTGTTTATTACTTTCAAGTTATATACAGTGCTTTTCTTGGTCAGCTAAAGTTGCATGTAGTGATAGTGGGATGTGAACGTGAATGAACACTAAGAATTTGGTCCTTTGATCCTAGAAAAACTTAGAACCTCGTGGGAAAGATTAGTGAGGAGGGTGTGAAATGACCTGAACTAAGTTGGGTGGTAATGGAAAATTGGGAGGATAAGACAAACCGATACGTTTAGGAGGTGGAATCAGTAGGACCTGTCGGCCTGGGATGTACATAAGGGAGGAGACGAGAAGTGCCTATATGTGTTCAGTGGTCCTGTTTAAGAAAGAGGTTTGGAAGTTCCCAGCATGGGGACGGAGGCATGGCATGAATGAGATTGGCTGGGTTGAATGTGTCAACTGTAGGGAAAAGAGGGCTGAGGTTGACACCCTGGAAACTGAAAAAACTGTGAGCTCTGGGAACCATTCAGCCGCCAGCTCCCGGTCGCTCTTCGCTGGACCTTGTGGAGTTTCACCCTGTGCACGTGGGCCTTGGTATACAGCAAAGGCTCAAGGGGACTTGTGTGCGCTCTGGAGTTCTTTTTCTGGGTAGCTCCCTCCTCCACCCCATAGCTTCTGGCCGTCTCCGCCTCCCTGAACTCTAGTTCTTGCCTCCGCAATTGAGCAAGACTGCTCTGCACCCCCCGCCAGGGGCTCACTCGTTTGATTCTGTTTTCAGGGGTCACGGTCCTGTACTGCCTGTGGTCCAGTGTCTGAAAATAGATGTTTCATAGATTTTGTTCAGTTTTTAGTTGTTGACGACTGAAGCTTAAATCCTTTTCCTGTTGTTCTTATCATGGCTAGAAGCAGAAACGGCAACTGTTTTAAGTGTTTAGCTTTTTAATATTGTTTTTTTCTAGGCAAAATGTCGTGACTTTGAAAACATGCTGTGGTTTGAATCTTTGCTGTTTTATGGTTGTGAAGAACGAGAGCAAGAGAAAGATGATGTAGATGTTGCACTGTTGCCTACAATTGTGGAAAAGGTGATTCTTCCTAAACTAACAGGTAGGGATATCTCAGTTGAACATTTAAACACATTGGGTTTTCAAATCTGTCTTGAAGAATTTAAACCAGAGTGTGTTTCCTCGTAGAAGTAATAATTACAAATGATAAAATAACCACCTGGCCCAGAGAAGGCTAAAGGGTGGATGTCTCTTAACCGAGTAGTTGAAGACCACTTTGGGGTAGGCCTGGCGTTGGAGGCAGTAACGGATTCATAGATGAATTTTAGAGAAGCAAAATGAAGCAAACCTGAATACATAGTCGGAGGGCAGGGAATGGGTTGTATTTTCCTGGGAGCAACTTCATTACTTCTATCGATTTCTCAAAAAAAGATGAGGAATCATTGGTATGGGAACCTATTTAAAATATTAAAAATAAGGTTCAAGTTTGGTTAGGAATTCTTGATGCTGGGACATCTAGGATTTAGAAGTCCTCCCCTTTATTATTACCGAGCAGCAGAAAATAGAATGAACCTATGCCCTCCCCACATGTGCCTAATCTTCAGGGTTCCCACAGTTAAGAGGACAAAGAAGACTGGGGCTTATTATACCCTAGAGAGAGAAAAAATAAATCAGGGTTGGCGTTTGTAAGTTGAAGACTGCTTGACAGCAGATTTAAGTCGGCTGCAATCTACTTCTGTATCTCAACACCTTACTTTTCTCTTAATAGTAATAGCTGAAAATATGTGGGACCCTTTTTCTACAACACAGACTTCAAGAATGGTTGGGATTACATTAAAGTTAATAAACGGATATCCTTCAGTAGTGAATGCAGAAAACAAAAATACACAGGTAATTTAATTCTTTATTATCAGTGGAAGGTTTTTTTCTCCCCTCTCCTTTCAAAAATGAGCAAGAGTTGAGGGAGTGAGTGGTTACGTTCTAAGCCTTGCCAGAAAATCTGATTCCCTCAGGCCATCTGGTCCTTTATGGCCTGAAATGTACAAAATTTGAGATCACAGTTTGTAGCTTTTAGATCCCTCTGGCAAGGTGATGTCATTAGTCCAGGTAGCTTCCCACCTGTGCTCTTCTCTGCTGCTCCTCACTGCCCCACCCCCCACTAATCAAAAAAACTGCATTTTTATGGAAAAAGAAAAATGTAAAACTATTAGGATGGGTAACAGTTGATGATTAAAATGCTAAAACGTTGAGCAGCGTATAAAACCACAAGGTTTTATAGTAGTTTATATAACTAGTTTCTGAACTTCAGATTGCCGCCATCCCTCTGGACATTCTTAGGTGCTATTTAGACACGGAAAAGGTGCTCTTTATCTTGTTTTCACGGACTTCATTTTGAGAAGAACCAGATTACGTGTCTGATCTTAAATCTTAGTAATATGGTAGACTTGAAGGGTTTGTAGATTTCTAAGTGGCTTCGTTGCTTGGTAGTTGAGGGATAAATGAAGAGTAGGGAGTATTGAAGACCTTAACGCTTGCAGTGAGAAGGGAGAAAATTGGAGAAGACGGTTTACTCGAAATTGAATACTTGATCCTATGATTTAGAATATGGCTTGTTTTTATTTCTTAAAATTTAACTTTTATCATAACCCTTCTTAAAATGTGTGATCTGCTTTTAATTCCTTAGGTGTACCTAAAAGCACTTTTACTAAGAATGAGGAGAACTTTAGATGATGATGTATTCATGCCCTTATATCCCAAAAAGTAAGTAACTCTTAACATTAAGGGTGATGCTAATATTGGGGGTGCCTGGCTGGCTAGTGACTAGAGTGTGTGACTCTTAATCTCAGGGTCCTCAGTTTAAGCCCCACGCTGGGCAGGGAGCCTACTTTAAAAACAAAAAAGTTTTAAAAAGATGATCTTCTCCATTATCTTCAGAGAAGGTTTCTTAAATTCTAGAAAAACTAAAGGTAGCTTGAAATATAAACTTTACCTGTTTGGTGTAAATCTGCAGCCTAAAGACACTAGCTCAGTGGAGAGATTGTTCCCTGAAGCAGAATAAAGCAAGTAATGCTTTTTGTTCTCCCTTTCTGCCTCAAAATATATTTCCATTTTCTTTTAAACCTATCTTCTGGAATAGTTAGTTGGAGATTTGAAAAGTTAATTCTTTTGTTCACCTATTTTACTTGTAGAAATCTTTTCTAGGAATCAGATAGCACTTACAATATGTTTGCTCATGTTTCTTTTTTCATAGTGTCTTGGAAAATAAAAATTCTGGGCCTTATTTGTTTTTTCAACGACAGTTTTGGTCTTCAGTTAAGGTATGTGTCTCTGGGCTCTCCAGAAGACTTCAGATTTTGTTTGACTCCTATACTTTGAAAAGTAATTTGGTATTTGATTAAATAACTCTATGGACTTAGATCGATGTCTATATCCAAACTCCATTTTAAATTAGTTTTGTCCCAAAAGTTTATTCGGGTTTGATGTTTCCACACGAGAAGATGCATTCTGAGTTCGAAAGCAAGGTCCAAGCCAGCCAGCAAACTGCCTTGCTAAACCACAGTTAATTTATTCAGCAAGGAGAACACCAGTTACTTTTCGGAGTTGGGAAAAATAGCACTGAATGTGCTAGAAGTGGAGGCTCGTGGAGCTTTTGTAATCTAGCACAGTTGGTGGTAGACAAGTATTATCTCAGGTGCGATGAATCGTGAAAGGAGAAATTCAAGGAAGTAAGGGAGCATATGACAAGAGGCACAGAAACCTTGACTAGTGAGTCACAGAAGATCCTCCACCACCACTCTGAGGAAGTGGTATTTAGGTGATAGGAGTTGGCACTGAGATGAGAGACAGCAGCACACACTGGGAAAACTGAGAAAAGTCCAAGAGGGCTGGACTTAGGGAGGAGATGAGCTGTCCGGATGATACAGGCACTGTCATTTACATAGAGACGTGTATTCACCACCCAGATCAAGATGCGTAACACTTCTGCCATCTCCCCAAATCTCCCATGCCCCTTTGTAGTTGACACCATCCCTGCACCATGGCGACCCCTTCCTTTTTCTTGTCCTATGGTTGTCTTTGTAAGGGTGTCTTATGAATAGAATCATTTATGGAATACTTTTGAGTCTGGCTTCATTCACTTAACAATGCATTTGAAATTTCTCAGTGTTGTCATGTGTCATTGGCAGATTATTTCTTTTTTTTTTTGCCAAGTAGTATTCCTTTGTAAGGTGAGTATGCCACAAGTTGCTGTATTTTTTTTTAAGTTTATTGATCTGTTTTGAGAGAGAGAGAGAGAGAGAGAGAGAGTGTGGGAGGGGCAGAGAGGGAGAGAGAGAGAGGCCCAAGCAGGCCCTGCACTGTCAGCGCAGAGCCCGATGTAGGGCTCGAACCCACAAACCGTGCGATCGTGACCTGAACCAAAACCCAAGAATTGGATGCTTAACTGACTGAATCACTCAGGAGCCCCACTGTATTTTTTTAAATCCATTCCCCAGTTGAGGAATACTGGATTGTTTCTGGTTTGGAGTGATTATGAATAAAGCTGTAAGCATTTGCATACAGGTTTTTTCTGGATACGTAAGTTTACGTTTCGCTTGGGTAAATACCTAGGCAAAGCAGTTTTTTCAGATCAGCGATACGTTAACGTTACCCAGTTACCCCTCACTCTCACCACAGACCGTGTCAGTTTTGGGTTGTTCTTTGAAGTCATTCTACAAGATGTATAGTGGTGTCCTTTTAATAGTTTTAATTTGTATTTCTCTAATGCCCGATGGTGTTGAGCAGATTTTCATGTGTTTATTTGCCATTCGTGTGTGTTCTGTGGTGAAGCCTCTGTTCAAATCTTTTGCTCATTTTTAAAAAAATGTCTTACTCAGCTTTGAGTTCTGTATTCTGGATACAAATTTTTTATCAGGTGCATGATTTGCAAAGAGTTTTTCTTTCCTAGCATGTGGTTTGTCTTCATTCTCTTAGCAGTTTTTCAAAGTACAGAAATTCTGTTTTGATTAAGTCCGGGTTATGACCGTTTCCTGAGTGGGTTGTGCTTTGGGTGTCATATCTAAGAGATGTTCACCTAACACAGGACTACAAAGTTTTTCTCCTATTCTTTTCATCTAGGTTGTTCTTAGTTTCGGGGTTTACATTTAAGCCTCCGATCCCTTTTGAGTTAATTTTTATATAGGATGTGGGGCCTGGATTGAAGTTTGTTTGTTCTAGAACTGTTGGTTTGAAAAGGCTCTTCAAAGGCTTTTTCTTTTTTAAATTAAAAAAAATTGTTTTAATTCCAGTATAATTAAATACAGCATTATATTGACTTCAGGTGTGCAATATAGTGGTTCAGCAATTCTGTATGTTCCTCAGTGCTCACTCACCATGATACATGCACTCCTTAATCCCCACCCCTCCACCTCCCCTCCGGTAACCATCACTCTGTTCTCTGTAGTTGAGTCTGTTTCTTGGTTTGTCTCTGTCTCTCCGTTGTTTTTGTTTTTGTTTTTGTTTTTTTTCCCTTTGCTTGTTTGTTTCTTAAATTCCATTTATGAGTGAAATCATAGGTATTTGTCTTTCTCAGGCTGATTTCTTTCACTTAGCATCATATTCTCTAGCTCCATCCGTGTTGTTGCAAATGGCAAGATTTCATCCTTTTTTATGGCTGGATAATGCTCCATCGTGTATACACACATCTTCTTTATCCGCTCATCCATCAGTGGACACTTGGGCTGCTTCCATAATTCGGCTATTATAAATAATGCAAAGGTGGTCCATTCTTTATTGAATTGCTTGTGTACCTTTGTTGAAAATTAGTGTGGGTCGGGGCGCCTGGGTGGCTCAGTCGGTTGAGCGGCTGCCTTCGGCTCAGGTCACAATCTCACGGTCTGTGAGTTCGAGCCCTGCGTCAGGCTCTGGGCTGATGGCTCAGAGCCTGGAGCCTGCTTCCGATTCTGTGTCTCCCTCTCTCTCTGCCCCTCCCCTGCTTGCTCTCTGTCTCTGTCTCTCTCTCAAAAATAATAAACATTAAAAAAAAAATTAAAAAAAAAAAAAGAAAATTAGTGTGGGTCATGGAAGGGTTTTTAGCAGGGAAGTGACATGGACAGATTGCCATTTTTAAGTTGCTTTGGCTGTTGTGTGGCTAATGGTCAAAGCTGGGAAGAATAGTACTAATGAAAGTTTATCGTGTATGTACCACGTACGGAGCACTGTGCTACGTCCTGTATCGTTTATGTTGTCGATTCCTCACAACAGCCTGTGAGCTATTGTTTCCACTCCACTGATGGGACAGTTAGGCCCAGAATAACCTGCCCAGGATCATTCCTTTGTTCACTGTAGAAATGGGGTCTAACTCAGGCCAGTCTGACTGATGAGCAGCTCTTCTCAACCGGGTTCTGTGAAACAGTCACTAAAGCCCTGAGTCCTCTATTGTGCGTAATGAATTCTCTTTTCCATGATTCTAGAATGGTATGTACCATCCTTGGGAAAATTAAATAAGGGGTCACTCAAATCATTTTCTGTAGGTTTTAGTTCTCTCACAGAACCCTGCTTGAGAAAGACTACTCCAGAGCATATGCTCATAATCACTTGAGTAACTGCAGGGTCCAGAAAGAGACTATGGCAGCTTAGACTGGGGGGTAGCAACAGGAATTGAGAGAAACGGGCAGAATGGATGGAGGTGAGGTCAGACAACTTGAGGGAGAGGGGAATAATGACATCCAAGCTCCTGGCCTGATCAGGTGGTTGGATAATGTTAACATTTACAGAGATGAGAAATATTGAGAAACTTGGAAATTTTTATGGTGGGATGGGCCGGGGACTCCCATTTTATAATAATGCATTGTCCTTTTTGAGGATGGTTGTGGGACTCACTTAAGCATGATTTTGAATGGAGGACATTTATCTAAGAATCGGTACTTGCCCAGTAGTACTTTCTATTATGATGGAAGATGTTCTGTTTTTGCACCGTCCTGTACAGTAGCCACTAGCTCCATGTGGCTATTTACATTATAATTCGCTAATTTTAATTAAAGCTTAAAATTCAGATCTTCAGTCATTCGGGGCAATATTTGGACCCTTTAAAACTGTTTATTAGTACTTTGGCAAGACACGGTCCACTGTATTTCATAAGGTGTGTTTTACTCTAGTTTCTTTGACTTAATTTAGTTGCTTAACTCCTCAATAGTTTCTCTTCTTGTAAAAAAAAAAAGATCCAGACTTACAGAAACAGAGATCTGATTTGTGATTGCCGAAGTGAGGAGTCCAGGTTGGGGGGATTAGGTGAAAGGGGTCAAAAAGTACAGACTTCCAATTATAAGATAAAATAATTCTGTGTACGTAATGTACAACATGGTGACTACAGTTAATAATGTGTTGTATGTTTGAAAGTTGCTAAGGGAGTAAATCTTAAAAGTTCTCATCACAAGGGGGGGCGGTGCCTGGGTGGCTCAGTCAGTTGAGCATCTGACTTCAGCTCAGGTCATGATCTCACAGTTGATGAGTTCGAGCCCCGGGTCGGGCTCTGTGCTGACAGCTCGGAGCCTGGAGTCTGTTTCTGATTCTGTGTCTCCCTCTCTCTCTGCCTCTCCCCTGCTCAGGCTCTGTCTCAAAAATAAAGATACACATTTTTAAAAAAAAATTTTTTTAAGTTCTCATCACATGGGAAAAAATTTACAATTAGGTGAAAGATACTACTGTGGTAATTATTTTACAATACAGTATATACTTCTGTGAAATCGTTATGTTGTACACCTTATGCAATGTTATGTGTCAGTTATATTTTGATCTGGAGGAAAATAATTTCTCTTTTCTCTCTTTCTAGCTATTAGGGAATTTTCTTCAGTGGTACGGCATTTTCTCGAATAAAACTCTTCAGGAGTTATCAATAGATGGTTTATTAAATAGATACATTCTCATGGCTTTTCAGAATTCAGAATATGGAGATGACAGCATCAAAAAAGCCCAAAATGTGAGTTAAATGACACACATTGTAGTTTTTAAAGCATATAAATGAGAATGAATTAAGTTTCCTTTGTTTGAAGAGAGATTTTAGAATTTTAAGAAAACTCCTTTGATTATTGAACTTGGTGTAATGTTGACAGTCAGTCTGCCTCCCAGTAGTTCTGAACCCCCTTAACATTTTTTACATAAAAATGTGTATAGTTATGTTTGTATTTATTTTTCTTTCCATCTATTATGTCATTTTGTAGGTGTTAATAAAAGTTGTAATTTCAGGATAATTAATTTTTAACGGTTGGGTGAATGTTGTTTTGAATGTTATTAAAGAAACGGGCTCTCTGGTTTAAGAAATCATTTTAATATTTTTTCTGCTTTATATGTGGGGGTTACACAATTTCATTTACTTATTTTTTAAAGATTTTTTTTTTAATGTTTTTATTTTTGAGGGAGAGAGCACCAGTGGGGGAGGGGCAGAAGGAGAGGGGGACAGAGGATCCAAAGGGAGCTCCCTTCACACTGACAGCAGTGAGCCTGATGCGGGGCTCAAACTTACAAACCCTGAGGTCAACACCTGAGCCGAAGTCGGACGCTCAACTGACTGAGCCACCCACATGCCCCTAAAGATTTTATTTTTTTAAGTAATCTCTACACCCAGCGAATGTGGGGCTCAAACTTAACCACCCCAAGATCAAGAGTTGTATGCTCTATTGACTGAGCCAGCCAGGTACCTCCAATGGGATCTTTTTTAAAAATACTTTTTGAAGCAATTCAAAAGTTAAAATTGAAAGTGCAATACAAAGTTTTTTCCCTCAACTATGTCACAGTCAGTTTGTGACATGATAGCCGCCTGTCCCAAATATTTTTATGTCCGTTTCCTATAGACAGGGATGTTCTTACACATAATTACAGTGTCACTGTCAACATCTTTTATCTGTTACTGTCACCTAATCTTTGAGACCCTTCAGGTTTTGTCAGTTATGTCCAAAGTATCACATCACCGACAAAAGAAATTCCCAGATCATCCTTGGCATTTAATTATCATGTCTTCCTTAGTCTCCTTTAATCTGGAAGAGTTCTTGATTTTCCTTGGCCTTTATAAAACCTCGACACTTTTAAAGATGATGTGCCAGTTATTTTGCAGAGTGACCCTCAGTTTGGCTTTGTTTGATACTCTCTGATGATTGGATTCAAATTCCGCATTTTTGGCAGAAGCTTTCCCAGACTTCATTAGAGCCCCTTATTGACGTCTGTGACCTTATAGCATGTCGTCTCATTTTCAGGGAGCATTTTCTTGCTTTCTGGCACTTGCTGTTCCAGGCTCATCTTCTCCTTGCTTAGTGCCAGCTCTGGAATCACTCATTTTTCCAAGCATCGCTGGGTTCCTTAGTGGGGAACCTTCTCTACCCACCCGGACTGAATTCTGCTAGCACACTACCCTCTCCCCTAAGGGGATCAGCCTCACCTTGCTTGAGTTTAGTACTGACACTGCCCTGTTCACCTTGCTTAGGCTCTTGCCCTAAGCTGCCCCCGCCCCCCAGCCTCTGGTACGATGCAGTCTGGACCCCACTCTGGGCCGGCATGGACGCCTGCTCACCGAGTCATTCCGGATGGGGAGGCTTACAATATGATGTTTATGCCACACACTGCTGTTATATCAAAAGCTGCTGATAAAAGGACAGTTCAGTTCATTTAGGGATTCTTGGAAGACAGGAAGGTGAACCAATTGTGTTGTCAATATTATGTCCCTAATTAAATACTGGAGGTTATTTCTCTTTTTTGAGTACCAATCTGTTGAAGCTAAAAATACAGATATATTCAGGTGTGTTTGGATAGCTAATGTGGGAAGTCGGGTTTAAGAGGATATCCCTTGTCAAGTGATTAGCTGTATGTAGTGCAGCAGCCTGCCTGCTACTTACGTACATTATACCCGTTGTCTGGGATCAGCTTTTAGACACTTTATTTTGTTCTGTTTCATTTTACATCTTTCTTCTTCATAGGTAATCAATTGTTTCCCCAAGCAGTGGTTCATGAATCTGAAAGGAGAAAGAACTATCTCTCAGTTAGAAAACTTCTGTCGATACCTTGTGCACTTAGCAGACACAATCTACAGAAACAGTATCGGATGTTCTGATGTGGAAAAAAGAAATGCAAGGTAATTTTTTGCGATTGTTGAATGAAATGGTGACCTAGAGTCTTTAGTTTTTGTCACATTTATTATGAAAATGTCTTAGAGTCACATTTGTATTTTACTTTAAATTGTGTACACTGATGTTGTATTGGCAAACCTACCAAAAACACATCATTTTCCATTTTTGTGTTTCACCTAAGCTTTTTTCAGTATGTTATTTATGACAGTAAGTAGCATCCCTAAGGAGATTGAATGTTTTCTCTGCCTCTTCCCTTGAAGAATTGGGGAGATTTCAGGCTGTTGGAATGTCCTGGATCTTAATCTCTGGGGGTTCGTTATATAGATGTAAACCCTCAAAAAGCCAGTCAATGAAACTTAAAGTGTATTAAAGATGATATGCCAATTTGGGGACATTTGTGTTCTGTGTTGAGTTTTTTGGTATCCATATCATAGACTGAAGGTCATCCCTCATGATTTTGGGGGAGCGGCTTGTACATATTTTTTGCCAGGGGTTGCAAAGAAAGAGTGAATAAATGAACCATTGTACCTTTCTGGGAACCTTGTCTTGGATGTTCCTATAATTTTGGGACAAATCTCTAGCATAAAAAGTAAGAATAACAAGTAAATTTGAAAGAATTAAAAAAAAAAATTTTTTTTATTTATTTATTTTTGAGACAGAGAGAGACAGAGCATGAGCAGGGGAGGGGCAGAGAGAGAGGGAGACACAGAATCGGAAGCAGGCTCCAGGCTCTGAGCTGTCAGCACAGAGCCCAACACGGGGCTCGAACTCACAGACCGTGAGATCATGACCTGGGCTGAAGTCGAACACTCAACCGACTGAGCCACCCAGGCGCCCCTGAAAGAATTTTTTTTAAAGTTTCATAAATTCTTCCAAATGTCACAGTTTTCATTTTCAGAATACATACCATTAGTCATATCCCTGTGACAAAACATTTTTTCTCTTCCTTCATTTCCCTTCCATGGAAAAGAACCTTATTTTCTTAAAAGAAAATTTGCTATCTCTTACAATAAGATTAAAAAACCAAGTAGGCAGTAAAGGTTTTAGTGGTAAACTTCTTTCAGCAGGTGATTTTGATTTATATTTTAATTTCATCTTTGGTGTTGTTATTTCTTGGCACTAATATTTCTTCCCAGTGTTTTTTTGCTAGATAAGTCCTATTCACTTTTTAAACTTTGATGTGTGTATACTTAACAGTGTTTTGGGGCGCCTGGGTGGTTGCCTCAGTCAGTTAAGCGTCTGACTGTTGATCTTGGTTCGGGTCGTGATCTCAGGGTTCCTGAGATTGAGCCCTGCATGGGCTCTCCCTCTCTCTCTCTCTGCCCCTCCCCTGGGCACACGTGCATTCTGTCTCCCTCTCTCTCTCAAAATAAATAAAAACATTTTTAAAAAATAGTCTTTTTTGTTAGGAAGTTAAATATCAACAAACGGTGTTTATTTTTCTACAGAAAAGAACTTCAACAGCTATTGTAAGCACTTGCTGTGTGCCACACACCGTAAAATAAGTTCCATGTGGGTTACAAAGTTTTACAAACTATAATCCTTCCCTAAAAAGTGCTTGCTACAATTTGCAGAGGAAAAGAGACAGCTAATGTCACATTGTGTGCTGTTTCTCACACTTGGTTCAAATAAGTGGTCATTCTGAAAGTGGTTCCTGAATCGCAGCATCGGCCTCACCTGGGAGCTTTGTTAGAAACGCGAATTCTCAGGCCCCACCCCAGACCTACTGAGTCAGAATTCTGGGTAGGGGGCCTAGGGATCTGGGTTTCAGCAACCCTCTAGGTGACTTAGATGTATGCTAAAATTTGAGGGCTACACAGAATGACTGCTGGCCGGGGTGATAGAGGAAGCCAGTTTACTGCTTTCTTAGTGAATTTTGGTAGAGTGGAGATTATGCTGGGTTGGTGGATGGATTGGGGATGAAGACACAAATATGACTTGTGTTGCAGATATGATCTGAAAGAGCTCGGACCCTGGTTTGGGCGGGAAAGGGCGGCAGGGCTCTGAAAGTAGTTTGGCAGCAGATCGCTTTCTTTCCTTTCTAGCTGTGAATGATAGAATTGATCTGAGTGAAATTTGGGGGTGTTTTTGTTTTAGAAAGTGGATCCTTGATCTCTGGGCTAGTCCTTTAAACTATACGATCTTTGCTTTTATATGGACAATTTTTTTTATATGCCGTAGTTTGCTTATTTCTGTCTTCTTTAAAAATGTGTGCTTGAAAAAATGGATTGCAAACCTCAAAAATGGTCATAAAGTCAAAACAAATTCTCCTTCGAAGGCTTTTGTACTAATTAATGAGATGTTGCTGCATTTTTTTTTTTTTTCTTTTTTAGGGAAAACATAAAACAGATAGTAAAACTCCTTGCAAGTGTTCGCGCTCTGGATCATGCTATGTCTGTTGCAAGTGACCACAATGTGAAAGAATTTAAGTCTTTGATTGAAGGAAAATAGATCTGTGAGACTAAAAAAGCCTGTTTGCTTTAACACCATTCCCAGTGTATAAATGTTGTATATATGTAAAGTTTCTTAAACTGTAAAATATTGATTCTTGTTTTAATACAAAGAACATTATTAATATTCAAGACTGTGTCCTTAAATGCAATTTCTTTGGAATGGAAGGAATTCACATTATTTCTAGGAAAGCCTGTTAATGTTTTCCTTACTGCCTGTCATACTTGGTTTACAGAAATATTTTATATGGTTATTCAAATTAACCTCTCAGTTAATTGTTCTCTGTAAACGATGTGTGCAGTGTAAATTGTGTAATTATGCATATATATATTTATACCATCGTGGAGTTACTTTCACACTGGAAATTTGTGGTGTTTTTCTACAGAGTAAGCCTTTTAACAACAGATTATTACTCAGTAGCAAGTTGTCTTAGGGAATTACTACCCTGTTGCAACAAAAGGGCTGGCAAGTGACTAAGTGTTCGTCACCTTTTGGTTAGCAGTTGCTATCACTGTAGCTTTGCTGCCTTAAAATTGAGAGTGGAGTGTGGACTTAGTCATTGGGTGAATGGAAACTTTCTTCCTTGAATCAGCATTACAGTCTAATGAGGGTTTAATATGAACTCTGAATAATATATGCAACATAGGTTTTTGAAAAGAACACACAGAAGTTTAACTTTGGGAAATAACAGCCCCACAAACCTAACTGCATGGTTTTGGGCTGAGTGTCCTGTCTCATTCATGAGTCTACCCCCCTGACCAGCTTACAAAAATACATGCATTTGAATTTTCATAGTCTGTCATTTTATTTAAAATCCCACATATGTGAGTTATATATGCAATAAAGAATACGCCTTGCTGACGAGCTACACCCAGGCAATTTAAGATCCTTGGTCTTCTATAATGTTTATACCACATTGTAAATACTCAGAGAACTTGTTTTAAAGTTTATGCTTTCTGATTCTGTGATTTTCAAGAGGAACTTTTTGGAAATTAAGGACTATTTGATAACTATATATGTAATTAAGCTTTAGCCAAGCATTAAATTAATTTTTAAATAGATCCTTTGTTGTATTTTGCTGGTGACTAATTTTAGTTAGAACATTTCATAGGACTCTGATACGGTGAGACTCTTAGCATGTGTGCTCTTGGTCAGGTCAAATAATTAGAATAGAAAACATGCACTTCAGTTTTATCTTTTTTTTTTTTTTTTTTTTTAACTTTTTTAGAGCTTGTTTATTTTTGAGAGAAAGAGAGCGTGAGTGGGAGAGGGGCAGAGAAAGAGGGAGACACAGAATCGGAAGCAGGCTCCAGGCTCTGAGCTGTCAGCACAGAGCCCAATGCAGCACTCAGACTCACGAGCCGGGAGATCATGACCTGAGCCAAAGTCAGACGCCCAACAGACTGAGCCACCCAGGCGCCCCTGTCAGTTTTATCTTTATTGTAGGAACATTACTTATCCCTGCATACTCATTCTGTTCCACAATAGTGGCCTTCTAAACAGAATTGAAATGAGAAAACATTAATTCTAAGTAGAATTGAAATGAGAACTTCAATGGAATCAAACATACAAACATGTACACACATGACCTGCACATCATTTGTGCCTTAAATTTGTGTTTCCAAACCCATTCGACTGATGGCTTTTCCTGTGTCTACTTGTAAGGACTCCTGCAGTCAGCTTGGAGACTTGTTATCCTCTGCAGCCCAGCAGGCTGTTTCGGTTTCAGGAATGGACTTGATTACCACACTGGGACCTTGACAGAAGGTGAACTTAACATAGACGTGTGCGTAAGGCAAGTGGCTCCCCTGTCTCAACCAGAAGAAAATTCTCCTGAAATGTCTAAAGGACATCCTTTCTTATGAAGGGAACTGGCAGAAGGTGAGTAGAGGGTGACATTTTAATAAAGCTAAGGGTTTGCTTTTTCAGTTTTTCCTTTTGGAGGAGTCTTCTGAAACAACTCTAGAATGCGTGAGAAAGCTTTTCCCGAAGGGAAGTTATTTTTATTGAGACCGTATAAACCCCAGTCATAAAGACTGATTGCTGCATTACACCAGTGCTGTTGGCCCCAACCCCCCATCCCGCTGTTGATGCTTGCATTCCTGCACACACCTGCACCTCTGCCCGAGGGCTTCCTCTGGGCCTGTGTGGCGGCTGGAGTGTCCAGCAGCTGATGTCCCAGGGAACAGCCCTCGGGCAAAGAAGGGGGTGGAAAGAGAAATACCCAGTAGTTGAGGGCCTCTGGGGAGCAATTGCCAAGCTAGCAGTAGACGTACAAGAGATTATTGAGGGGGAGTGACAATAAGGGGGAAAGAAGAAGGGGCTGGAGGAGGCCAGGGGAGCCTGAGAACGGAGATCATGGCCTCTCGAGCAGAAATGGAAGGAATTAAAGTCTCAGATACAAGGCTGACCGGGCCTCCTCCACCCAGAGTCTCAGCTCTGAGGAGTTTCAGGTCTCCAGGAGCTGCCCTTCGTCTCACCGCCACTCTGGCTCACTGATGCCCAGGATCTCCTTGCGGGACATGGGAGGGGCATGATTTCATGGCTACCAGGCCAACTTGTAATCTCTCAGGTATGTTCCATGTCCTCCCCCAGAGGGCTTCAGTTGACCTGAGCCATTGTCGCCTGCGGTGATAATTTTATCACCCAGAACTGGCCCCAAACTACACAAGCCTCAGTGAGCACCTTTTCCTCATGAGACTAGACTAAAATGTAAAGCTCCCGAATTTCTTTAAAGCCAGCTTTATTGAGGTATGATTTTCTAAACAGTAAAGTCTACCCCCTTCAATTTAAGTGTATACAGTGCAGTGAGTTTTGATAAGTGCCTAATTTTGTTTTAAATGCTAATTTCTCTTGAAGTCATGAAATCCTAAAAAAGGGCCAAATGTTGTAGAGCTCCGAAGTGCATTTATGCAAGATGCTCCTTCTGTCTGGTTACCAGAACTCCTCTCCGGCATGGTGATACCCCATATAGTAAAGGGACTTTTGCTATAACCACACTGTAACTGTAATCACTGACTGTAACCACAATTTTGGTTTGTTGTCTCAAGTAAATGAAAATGAGAACAGTAACTTCTACTTGTAGTAAGAATGAAGTATGACTGAATGTCTGGGAGACCTTCTGTTTTGGTAAGGCTGTCATTGTCCAAAATGCTTTGGAGACTGCCCTCCAAAATGGAAACTGTATGGATACCCGATTCAGTTGCTGAGAGTGGTTTCAGACTGCCTGGCAAAGGCAGACGGGCTAAAAATTGTTACCTGGAATTGGTTTTTTTTTTTTTTTTTTTTTTTTAATTTTTTTTTCAACGTTTATTTATTTTTGGGACAGAGAGAGACAGAGCATGAACGGGGGAGGGGCAGAGAGAGAGGGAGACACAGAATCGGAAACAGGCTCCAGGCTCTGAGCCATCAGCCCAGAGCCTGACGCGGGGCTCGAACTCACGGACCGTGAGATCGTGACCTGGCTGAAGTCGGACGCTTAACCGACTGCGCCACCCAGGCGCCCCACCTGGAATTGGTTTTGATGTGCAATGTTGACTGGCCCCTGGCCTGCTTCTGGACCTTCAGGCCCCAGTAATTTATATTGGCTTTCTTCTAGGGCTGGGGCTTGGATGTTAACAATCATGCAGGTCACTGAGAATGCCCATATACAGTGGCCCTTAGTTTTGGGGCTCTTCTTTAAAAAGATCTTCAGGTAAATACATTCTATATCCTGTGCTTGATGATCCAAAACACATAGTGAAGGGTGAAAGGTCTGACAAATTCTGTGGAAGGCATCCTAAGCCACTCTACAAAACCACCTTGCCCGTGAAAGCTGACCTTTGCGTGTAACCTTAGGTGTTGAAATTCCAGAGACACCTGGTGCTTAGGGACCAAGATCCAGGTTGACAGGTGACACCCTCTAGCTCCCATCTCAGTGAGGTCGGGCCTTGCTGTACTGCTCAGGTCCTTTGATTTCCATGAGAATCTTGTGTGTCGTGAAAACAAACCCCTTCACTCGAGCTCCTTGGAGTCGGTCTGTTGTTTTGAAACGAAAACTTTTTGTCACACAAGTTTCTTGATGTGTGCATGAGCAGTTTTTCAGTCTTTGAAGTTTTTGTGTGATTTTATTTTCACAATGATTCTGCTCTCCAGCTGACTGTATTTTCTACTTACAGGGTTTCTGTTTTGCCAAGTTAGTCTCATTCTTCACTGATTGCCGTAAGCTCATGCACAGGAAACAGCTAATGCTATTTGGAACCTACTCTTGTGTTGCCCCTCAGGACCACTAGTTTGTCTTCAACAAGAAGCCACCCCTTTCTATATACTAATAGCTCTCTGCAGATCCTGATGTAAAAGCTAGCCCTGGTGTATGTAACCTGAACAAGAGCCTGTTAAAGAGAACTGAGTGAGGCTGTTCGTATTCCCCAAGTTTGCCAGTTGTTTTCTAGCATTTTGATAAAATTCAGGCTGTACGGAAAAGTAGGCCCTACTACTAATTCGTGTTAAGACATCCGTCAACACTTGTAGTCTTGTAACGTGGTACAGTTTTTAAAAATGGCATTGGGGCTGTTTGGCTGAGCTCAGGTTCTCTCCTGATGGAAAGTCACTTAAGTCTTACATTAATTGTCTGTGGCTGTTGTAACAAGTGATCACAAACTGGGTAGTTTAAAACAATAGGGCTTTTCTGGGGCGCCTGGGTGGCGCAGTCGGTTGAGCGTCCGACTTCAGCCAGGTCACGATCTCGCGGTCCGTGAGTTCGAGCCCCGCGTCGGGCTCTGGGCCGACGGCTCGGAGCCTGGAGCCTGTTTCCGATTCTGTGTCTCCCTCTCTCTCTGCCCCTCCCCCGTTCATGCTCTGTCTCTCTCTGTCCCAAAAATAAATTAAAAAACGTTGAAAAAAAAAAATTTTAAAAAAAATAAAAAAAATAAATTAAAAAAAAAAAAAAAAGAATTACATGCTTGTTGGGGCGCCTGGGTGGCGCAGTCGGTTAAGCGTCCGACTTCAGCCAGGTCACGATCTCGCGGTCCGTGAGTTCGAGCCCCGCGTCAGGCTCTGGGCTGACGGCTCGGAGCCTGGAGCCTGTTTCCGATTCTGTGTCTCCCTCTCTCTCTGCCCCTCCCCCGTTCATGCTCTGTCTCTCTCTGTCCCAAAAATAAAAATAAAATTAAAAAAACGTTGAAAAAAAAAAACAATAGGGCTTTTCTCACAGTGCTGGAACCCGGAAGTACAAAATCAAGGTGGTGGCAGTGCATGTTCCAAAGGCTCTAGGGAAGAATCCTTCCTGCTCTCTCCCAGCTTCTGGGGGCTGCTGACATTCTTTGGCTAGTGGCCACCTTGCTCCCGTCTCTACTTCTGTCTTCATACTGCCTCTGTGTGTGTCTGGTTTCTCTCTGCCACCCTATAAGAACAGCTGTGATTGCATTTAGGGCCTGCCCAGAGAAAGCAAAATAATCTCAAGATCTTTAATCACAGCAGCAAAGACTTGTTTTCCCTATAAATTAACATTCACATGTCCCAGGCATTAGGATGTGCTATTTTTGAGCCTACCCACAGGCCTCATTGCTCATTTTGAAGGGTCAAGAAAGTGTCAGCACATCTCTGTGGGCCCTTAAGACCTCAGAAGTTTGTGTGTGCCACGTAACTTGTATTTTAAGTCAGTGCTCTCCCCTCCCAACCCCCACCAACGCTCTTCAAACCTGGTGAAAATTTGGCTATTTTCATGTGCTGTAACAAGCGTAAGTAGTAAAGAGGGACAAGAAAAAGAAGGAATTACATTCTATAGAAGTCACTAGTAAAATGGCCTTTGAGTTTTCAAACCCTGGGCATGCTTATTCATGACTAAAATCCATTTTGGAAGGATTTGGAAAGGTTGTGGCCTTCTGACAGCTCTAGGAATGAGTCCTGCTTATCTCTCCTGCCTCCGCCCAGTTTATTTTGAAGAAAGAAATAGCAGTTCACACCCAGAACCAAGAAACTTTGACCTTACTCTCCTTAGTCCCAAATCAAATCAGAAGTAGGCAGAACACCTGCTTCTAAAAGAGCCCGGTACCCACAATTCCCACTCTGAGAAGTAGGGGTGGGGGCGTGGGGGGACTCTTCATTGCAGCCTCCCAGACAGGCATGATGGAAGTGAGCTTAGGTTTGGGGTGGGCAAGTTTGGTTTCTGGTCCCAACTCTACTTGAAACAGTAATTTTTTAACAACTTCTCTTTTCTGGACCTCAGCTGTCATAAAAAACAACTCCCAAGCAAAGTATTCAATAACATCAACATCTCTCCTGGAGCAAAATATCCTTCCATATGTTTTTCTGGTGCATACATCTGCCATGCCTTCAGGGCTAGAGACGCATAACTGAATAGGCAAATAAAATTTCCATTCTCACCCACTCCCATCTACTTTTTTTCCGTCAAATGCAATCTCTAATTGAGATGGATTCTTCTGGAAAAAAAAGCAACCACAGTCTAGCAGTTTAAATTAGGTTTAATTCTGAGGCTGTTGTCAGTAACCACTACTAACATCAAAAACACCTTTTTCTAAGTAAATAGTACTAAATGAGAAATCCCCTCCAGTTCTCAGAACTAAATGTGTCTTTGCATCTCTCCTTCTAGAAAAGAAATGGCTTCTTTTTCTAACGAATTAGAGCTACTTTAGTATCCTGAAACCAGGGTGGGTCCAGCTTCTCTAAAATGGATGAAGAAATGTTAAATCAAGTCACATGACAGGGCCTGGAGGGGGAAATGACTTTGTGCAAGATAACAAGTTTAAATTCTGCTTTTGCTCCTAAAATAAAGGCAAGAAGGGGAAGAGGTAAAGAAAAACCAGAGGCAAGCAGAAACAGTTTCTCAGAGTTCTGGGTTCTTCAGGATTTCAATTCCTTTTGGCCCCGTTGGCTTTGACTTCATTTCCATATTTAGGTCTACTGAGTGGAAAGAAAATGAAACGTCCGTGGGAAACATCGATATTAGCCATATAGCGTGATTTGTTAAAAAATCAAAAAACGAAAGGGTTAGGACGCCGTCCGTTATTAAATTGCGTGGTTGACGAATGCTTTTCGCCATTCAGTGACAAACATAGTTGCCTGAGTACAGCCATGTTTCAACTCAGTCTTGAGGTCCTGGTTTGTGACATCCGAGTGTCCACCGTTTGCACAACTGAGCACTCTCCTACAGTGTTCCTGAGAGCTCTGGAACACGCCAGAAGAAAAGGCAGCCGACAGAGTTGTTCCAAAGCGGGCATTAGTTTTTCTTCTGCTTATCCAGACGCTCAGATGGGAACAGAGCGCTGTTGGCGTGGAGACACCATGGACAGCTCTTCAGGCGCCGTCCGGTTGGCCCTCCTGCTGACAGTCCCGAGCCCTACCCGCCCCCCCCCCCCAACCCCGGCCGTCAGGCCGGTGGGGGCGACAGGGGGTGGTCCTGACACTCATCTTGGGTACATCAATACCCGGTCCCCAAAGCTTTTCCCCCGAGTCCCTCCCTGGCGCTCACGGGGAGGGTTGGTAAGTTCTGAAAAGCCCCCGCGAGGGGGCCAGGGAGGCCGATCCTCCTCGTCCCCATATCCCCAGTGACCTGCAGCCGCGGCCCCGGCGGCAGGCCGCCTGAGGTGAAGGTCGCTGCGCGTGGAGGAAGCAGGCGGCCCACCGTTTCGGACTCGCAGGGAGGTCCGGAGTGGGCGGAGCCTCCCTTCTGACGCCCCGCCTTTCCCCCGAGGGGCGGGCCTTCCGCCCCCGGCCGCGGCGCAATGCGGAAGAGAGGCCTGCTGGAGCGGAAGTGACGCTTCCGGCGGCTGTGGCGGCGGCGGCTGCGGGAGAAGGAGGAGGAGGAGCCGGAGAAAGAGGTGAGCGAGCCGGCGGGGGGCGGGGAGCGGCCGCGGCCAGACCCACCGGCAGCCGGGCGTGCGGGCGGACGCTTCCTGGTCAGCCTCCCCCGCCGCAGCCCGGGCGGGAACGGTGAGGGGCGACCGCGGGCAGCCCAGGCTCGGGAGGGCGGGCGAGGTTGTGAGCAGACTACAGGTTGTGCGGGGCGCTGCGTCGGGCCGGGGGCTGTGGTGACAGCGGCTGTCAGCCTGCCCGCGGGAGAGGAACCAAGTCGGTCTGGGCGCCGGGTCGTCTCTGCTGGCGCATAAAGGGATCGGGCGGCTCGGCGGCTTCGCCCCCCTGGGACGGAGCTGCTTTCCCGGGCGGTCGTCTGCCCGGGATCCACGAGGATCCCCGGTCGGGTCCGTGTCCCGAGTCGTGACTCTTCCCGGGTGGCCATTCATATTTACGGGCTTCCGCCTGCTGTCTCCCCAGCCGGCGGTGGCCTGCGGCCGGGCGGGAGGTGGCGGTAACCTGTGCCGCTTCCCTTGCCCTTCGCTGCCGCCCCCGGGAGAGCCAGTCGTGTCGTGTCGGATAATCCTTTCCCTCCTCCTGCCCCCTAAGGAGCTTTGAACCGGCCTGTTTAACCTTCCCTCCCACCTCCTCTCCTTCCCCCGCAAAGGGACGGCTTGAAGTTCCCGAATCGGTTCCCTTTCAACGTAGTGACAAATCCTGAAGCAGGAAGCTGATAAACAACTCCGAACGAAATACGCTCAAAATCTTTCCTTTTGGTAAACACAAAGTAAACGGAAACTCATCTTAACCAAACCGTTCGTGGACATAGAGTGTAATTAAGCCTTGTGTTGTTGCCTTGCCGTGAGAATTGGTAGCTTTTCCTCTGGCTTTTTGGTAAAATTAAGTGACGGCTTATCTTTTGGAATAAACCATTCGCTCCCTTGAGCTCCGTTTGTTTTGTTTTGTTTTTTTCCACCCCACCCCACCCCCCCCATCAAAACCTGGCAGGGAGGGACTTCTGGATGCCTTGCAGTCCTTGCTGCAGAAGGAAACGTTAGCTTCATTTGCTTTGCTTGGTTTTCACAGGGCTGCCTCTGAAGAAAGGAGAATGGCGTTCAGCAAAGGATTTCGGATCTATCACAAACTGGATCCTCCACCTTTCAGTCTCATCGTGGAAACCAGGCATAAGGAAGAATGTCTCATGTTCGAGTCTGGGGCCGTAGCTGTGCTTTGTAAGTCATCTGTTATTAGCCCAACTGATCAGTATGCCTCTGTTTTGATTTGAAATTATTCAGATTCAACCATTTTTTTAGAGATGACCCTGACAGCCCCTTCGCTGTATTTGGTGGAGCGGAGTATGCAGTTATTTTCTTTTCATTAAACCTTATTTTAAACTTTCATTTTCTTTTTTTTCCACACACCCCCCCCCACCCCCCCTTGCAGGTTTCTATTGGGGGTCAGGGCGAAGTGCAAGTTTGGGCACAGGTTTTTGCTTCCTTGGATTCTTTGCCTCCTCCTAAAAGTAAATCTTTCTTTCCAAAGAAATATTGTCACAGTTCGTATCACATCACATCACCCTGTATAGGCTTGCTTGACATTTTTACTGTAATGAGCAGGATTTCCTTTCTTTTTTTGGGGGGGGGGGGGGCGGGGGGAGAGAGGGGCAGAGGATCCAAAGCAGGCTCTGCGCTGACAGGCTGACAGCAGTGAGCCCTATGGGGGGCTTGAACTCAGGGACCACGAGATCGTGACTTGAGCTGAAGTCCCACACTTAACCGACTGAGCCACCCAGGTGCCCCTGTAATGAACAGGATTTCTTGTATATCAGTTATAGTAATGAATTCCAAGAGTATTTATCTAATGTTTTTGGAGTATCTTTGGTGAGGCCCTTACGTTTTTATTGAGAGAATTGTAAACTTCTAGAATTTCATGTGAGATAATGTGATTGATTTCATGTTATTTTAAAAAATTATTCTGATAAAGAAAAGGACTACTGCCCCACAAGAAAAATAGTAGATTAGTGTGGTCTGGGTTATTTTCTGGGCAAATGGATGAAATTAAAAATAAAAAGACTAATTTGAATATTAGTTTTCTTTCTTAATCTGAGATTTTGGCAGAGAACTCCAGGTTGGGGTTACTAGAAATGTGATTCTGTTTTTAAAGTCCTTCTAGTGGTAACTACTTGTTTCTTTGTCATATTTTTGCTTTGTTAGCATTAGTTTAGCTACTGGTCATATTTTTATAAATTAAAAATAGCGTTTGAAAGTCATGCTTAAAAAAAAAGTCCCTAAGTATTTTAAACTTTGAAACTTTCTTCAGATTCAGTAAGTGAGCAGCATACATACGACCCTGCATTTTGCATACAGAGTATTAACCTGTTAAAATGTTAACCTGATCTTAAAACTCTAAAGTAGTAAATTTTATCTTGATTGGAAGAAAGGGTAGTAACATAAAGAAAAGGCTGAGTGGGGCGCCTGGGTGGCTCAGTCGGTTAAGCGTTCGAATTCAACTCAGGTCACGATCTCGCGGTCTGGGAGTTCGAGCCCCGCGTCGGGCTTTGGGCTGATGGCTCAGAGCCTGGAGCCTGCTTCCGATTCTGTGTCTCCCTCTCTCTCTGCCCCTCCCCCGTTCATGCTCTGTCTCTCTCTCTCTCTCTCTCAAAAATAAATAAACGTTAAAAAAAAATTAAAAAAAAAAGAGAAAAGGCTGAGCAAATTATAATGTATGAGAAGTGTATATATTTTTGGTACATATAGTAACATGGTTTGAGTGAGCAGGATAGAGCTATTTGTGTTCTAAGAAAACAAGTCTTAAGATGGGTTATACTTAGTATGGACTTAATTCCTTCTAACTGTTTTTTATATTTAAATAAACTGATCTATAACTTGTTATAGTATTAATTGGCATAGCCTTTTTTTTCAGACGACAAATATAGTTCTTTATACTGATGAATTCTTAATTTAAAATATCTGGGGGGAAATGGTTTGGTTTCGTCTTGAACTATTTCTCAACTGTTTGTATGTGGTGGTTTTTTTGGTGATGTCACCTGATTTTCTAATTTGTCTAAATTTACTTATTTTTTATTTTTTAAAAATGTTTATTTATGGGGCACCAAGGTGGCTCAGTCGGGTAAGCGTCCGACTTCGGCTCAGGTCACGATCTCACGGTCCGTGAGTTCGAGCCCCGCATCGGGCTCCGTGCCGACGGCTCGGAGCCTGGAGCCCGCTTCGGAGTCTGCGTCTCCCTCTCTCTCTGCCCCTCCCCCGTTCATGCTCTGTCTCTCTCTGTCTCAAAAGTAAATAAATGTTAAAAAAAAAAAAAAATTATAAAAAAAAAAAAAGAATATTGTCTTAACTTTTATTGATTGTATTTCTTTTCATTAGATCTAGACTATATAAGCAATTCTTTTAGAGGGAAAATGAGTTTGAATGTTGCCTTTCCTGGTAAAAGTAGCATAAATGATATATAATTTATTAGATCTGTTCTTAGCTTTCCTACTTTAGAGTAATAGCTTGAAATATTTAATGTTAAGAGCTGACAGACCTTTTAGTATATCCTTTGACTTGTAAAATTAATTTGACATTCAGTTTGGAGCAATACCAAGGTGCATGTTGTGCTGTAGAGTGCTCGTTTTTAAAATCTCACATCTCTGAAATGCCTGATGTATCCAGGGAACTGCGTTTGGAAGGTACTGAGTTGTTCTTTTTCTCTTCAGCAGTCCCAGCGCCTTGAATCTCAGTGCAGTCTGCTTATTAATCTGCAAGAAGAATCTTCTAAAATCACGTTCGGTATTAAACCAAAGCGTAACCCCACTTTTCAAGAAGATTAGGTTCAAGTCCTCAACCTGTCCTTCAAGGCCTTCCATAGCTTGGCCCCACCCTGTGTGTCCAGCATGGGTGTGGATCTCGTTTCAGGGGAGACTCTTCTGGTTCCACAGTGCTTTCCCAAAGTACTGTGCTTGTTCCACCCTTCATCATGCTGTTCCTGCTACACCCTCTTCCCTAGAATGCTCGTCTCCACCTTTGCCCTCGAAGCCTGTCACTCTCGCTCCAGTCTTCCTTCCTGAGAATCTGCGCCAACCTGCCCACTCCATCTCGTTCTTGTCTCTTCCTTTTCGTCATTTCTCTAGAACTCAGTCCGTATCACAGGATAAACCCTTTTTGTGCGCTGGTTTGTGGTTCTCCACATGCTTGTATGCAGGCGCTCTTTCTAAAAGCAGGTGGTAAAAGTGACCCTTGCAGGCCTCCGTCATGTACCAAAAGTTTGTGATTTCTACAGGCTCTAGTTGTCCTGGCTTTAAAGAGTAAAGTTTGAAAATTGAGACATCTTAGGCAGTACATATCATTGAAGATTGACAATCACTTCCTTGTCTCGGCTTATGCCAGAAGTGCCATGAGATACCCAACGTGAAACCTTACATTTCATCTTATTAGTGCATATCAAAAAATAAGGTGCCAGTGAAAACACAGTAAAAACGGTTTCAGATCATGGATCTTTGTAGGGCCTGAGTGTCCACCAATCCAGCCTCAGGACTCTGTCTTTATGTTGCTAGGCTTTAAAATGTAAATCAGTCATGATGCTCTGACTTAATCGGTGAACCGGGGGTCTTCAGCCCTGTTTGCATATTTAATCACCTGGCGAGGGGTCATAAATACTGGTTCCCTGGGCTCCAGCCCCCTAGAGATTCTGACGTGATCAGGTTGGGATGATTATTCTGAGCATAGTTTACGTAGGCTTTAGAGTCATAGTTTATATTTCTGTGCTAGATTATGGGATAACTTTTTAGCTTGCACATTTTATCCGAAGTAACCAGGTGGCCAGAATGTTAACGCTATTATTTCCTATTGATGTCAATATCACAATAACTAGTTGTATAATGTAAATATACTTATGTGTATTAGGAAGTAGTTCTCTTGAAACGTTCAGCCCGAACCGTAGTGCTCCTGCTCCCATAGCCCTTTTAATTATGTGGAACTTCCGTGTCTGGATGCTCCACTCCGTAAGGGAAAAACCCATGTCTTGGTAATCTTTGTATCCCTACTGCTTGGCACAGTGTTGCACTCACAGTTACAGAATAAGTGGCTCAAGTGGTGCCGTGGGGGGTGGGCCGGGGTGAGGAGGAGATTAACCTAAGCTAGCTTGCAAAGTTCACAAAAGTTTGAAAGTATGGTACCTCTTTTCTCTACAATTGATTTTTTTTTTTTTAATCTTTTAAAGAATTGGTGTTTGACTGAACTGCTGACAGAAAAGACATACAGAAGTTACCAGTCCAGAAAGCTGCTTAATTAAGCTAAAATTTGATGTCTGAGGGGCAGTGGTTGAGTGTAGGCAGTAGATTCTCCGTGACCAGTATACTGGGTCTGGACCAGTGTAAGCAGAAAGTCATAACACATTTTTCCTCGGGAATTAATTCAACAAGAGGTTCAAGAGGGATATCCACCAGTTTTGTGTCAGGTTCCGTTTCCCTCTTCTGTCCAGTTACACAGCAGGACTGCCGCACGTCGCCGGTCTGACTGCTAACATGCTCTGCTCTGAATTCACCAACTATCTCGTTGTTTTTCAACCCATCTCGTGCTTCAGCAGAGGGTAAATACTTTACGGTCATAATTGTGTCCTAAGAAAGAAATGCAGAGGAGGTCAGCACACGGGAAATGAAGGATGATTTCTAGAAACAGAAGTTCTGGATCACCTGTTTAGAAGATGGGATGTAAGGTGGTGAGATAAATTCCGAACTCTTAATATTAGAGCTGTTGCTCTTTCAGTACATGCCAGTATAGAAGGAAGGATTCATTGCTTTTATCTGCCCGCTGGTAAGATGATTTTCAGGCTTTCCAAGTCCTTTTGAATCCTGATGGACTCAAATCACGTGCCTCCTAGACAGCAGGGCTGTATCCCTCCATGCTGGACCTGGTTTTACCCCAGCTTGTCCATCTGAGTTTCTTCATTTACCTACTTTTTTTTCTTTTATCACGGAACTATGAACCATAAAACTATAGGACAATATTCTGGAAATCTTTGTCACTGAATGTGGATTACACTGCCTTTTCTGTAAAACTGTGCGCTCTAAAGGAGCGATTATAATGAAATAATAGTTGCCATTTACTGGAAGCTTCCTCTCCCAGTCACAACATCAAGCCAGAGGTTCCTACACTTTATTGTTTTGTGGTGTCTCGTTAAGCTTTTCACAGCACCCCTAGGCCACTGTTCTGCTTATTAAATAATTAGGTCCAAATGTTAAATAGTTCTGTCCTAAGAACTCTGGTACCTATTTGAAAAATAATGCAAGTAAATTGGAAATCATTTCTTTCCTTCCTAAGTAACCAGTTACTTACTAATGGGATATGTATGTGCCTGTTGAGCATTGAACAGCTTTTCACATCTCAGACTCAGATTGGGCAGCTCCACCCCCGTTTCCGTTCGGCTTCTGCCGTACTTGCTTTTTATCGGCAGCAACTACCGAAAACCCACCCTTACAGAGATAGGACGTTATCAAAGGAAGTACGGACTCCACTGTTAATACTCTGAACTACCTCAAGCTAATAGTTTGGGCAGTGCAACAGCTGTTGAGGATCTCTGTGTTTCTTTCGATTTAAAATATGCTGCAGCTCTTACGGGAGTTTGTTGAAGCGTCCTAGAGCATGTCAGCATACGGTTTAGGAGATGTGGCGTTAGACATCCTTTATTTCATTTAATTCCGTGGCTTGTGCTTTTATCTCCCATTTCACGGATGTGGAAACTGAGGCTTGGAGAGGTAAAATAACTGGTCCAACGACACAATCTTACCATTTGATTTTTTCACTTTAATTGTTATTTGCGTTGTTGCGAGGGTGGTGGGTAGTATTTTGGGGGTTGGGGGGTGAAGGGCAAAAACAAGGGAGCGCCAGTGGAAGACTTTAAAGTTAAGTGAAGTTGATGGCATTATCTAACGAGGGAAGTGTTAAACTTGCTGTGCTTTTGCCCACAAACTATTGATGTATTAGAGAGGAAACTTGATTTAGAGTTAGGTCATTAAAAATACAGAGTTGCTTTGCTGAGCCAAGTTCAATGTTAGGTTTTAAAATTTTGGACGACAAGTGTAGTAGGTGGTGATGACAGGCGGCCTGCATAGTTGTTGTGTTGTTTTTGTTTCGTTTTTTATAATTGCCAAAGGCTGGCTGTCAGCACGATTGCCCTTTAGATAAGTTGCAATATCTTACCTCTTTTTAAGAAGAATTTAAGTTGAGGGAGGAAGTGACTTTTTATAGTTGACTTCTTCTGCCCGGCATGGTGAAATTTAGACTTGTTACATATCACTTTGTGTCAGGGTTGCAAAAATTTATTTTCTTTTTGTAAGTAATTTTGGGAATGTTCCTATTTGATAGAAGAGAAAGTAAATGGCAACTTAAATATCTGTGCTTCAAACAAACAAACAAAACCTCACTTTAACCTAACTTTCCCATCCTGGGCCAGATAATAGGATTACTTGTTAATGTTGGGCCAAACCAGTAGTTACTAAGTGCTTTCCTTTCTCTACCACTTAACTGTGCTGAGAGAAAATAAAAGGCAAAGCACAGTGTCTCCCTCGTTGAACAGTAAAACTCCATTATGTGATTTTATTATATAATTTCAGGCCCACCAGGTCTTCTGACTTGTCTCATAAAATATAATTAGCCCAAGACTATATCAGGCGTTTCGCTTCTGGCCGTGATGGTGTAGCAGGAACTGGATTTACCCTCTCACCTTAGGTAACAACAACAAAACGAATAAAAGAAAGAAAGAATTTTCAGACATTGAACAGTAGGCGGCATGAGACCCTGGCACTTGAGGGCAGGGAAACAAAGAAGGTGAGCCTGACGATTGCTCTAACTGATCACTCTAGCTTACTGCCTTGAGTGCTTCTGGGCTACAGTAGCAGGGAGATGCACCCCAAGAAAGCCTGGCAGTCTCCCTGATTTGAGGAGACAGAGTAGGGGATTTGTGCAAGCCAAGGCAGTGGGAATTCTCAGGACTGGGTACCAAACAGGAGGTAGCTACACAGAGTCTCAGAGATGTGCACAGGGTTCCACTTGAGATTTCGGCTGGTTTGCAGTGCCGGCGTGTGAGGAAACTACCCAAGGCAGGGAAAGAACTACCAAAAAGGAGCAGGAAGAAAAGTTCCTGGACCTCACACAGGGCTGGGAAGAGTTCAGTTGTGAACAGCCAGAATGGGGAAATATTGTAGTACTCTGGGACTTGGGTTGAATACTCAGAAGGGTATATTGCTTCAGTAGTGGGGCCAGGTAGCCCTAGACTAAAGGCCTCTGCGGTCCTATCCGACAAAGCTTAAAACGAAGACCCAAAGGGATCAGATTGTTTCCTATTTAAATAACTTAATTTCCAAAACCCTTCCCTGTATCCTAGAACAAAGGTTAAGAATACAGGAATTCAAAATATATACCCAGGATTCAACTCTGTAAAATTTACAATGTCTAGCATTCAATTAAAAATTGCCGTACAGGGGCGCCTGGGTGGCGCAGTCGGTTAAGCGTCCGACTTCAGCCAGGTCACGATCTCGCGGTCCGTGAGTTCGAGCCCCGCGTCGGGCTCTGGGCCGACGGCTCGGAGCCTGGAGCCTGTTTCCGATTCTGTGTCTCCCTCTCTCTCTGCCCCTCCCCCGTTCATGCTCTGTCTCTCTCTGTCCCAAAAATAAAAAATTAAAAAAATTAAAAAAATTAAAAAAAAATTGGCGTACATGCAGGGGCACCCAGGTGGCTCAGTCAGTTGAGCATCCGACTGGTAGTTCGTGAGTTAGAGTCCTTCGTCGGGCTCTGTGATGACAGCTCAGAGCCTGGAGCCTGCCTCGGTTTCTGTGACTCCCTCGCTATCTGCCCCTCCCCCTGCTCTCACTGTTGCTCTGTCTCTCAAAAATAAAGAAACATTAAAAAAATTTTTTTAACTAAAAAAATGACCATATATACAAAGAACTAGGAAAACATCTTCATAATGAGGAGAAAAGTCAATCTGTAGAAACAGTTGTTAAAATCAATAAACAAGGACATTATAACAGCTATTATAAATATACTCCATATGTCCAAGAAGCAAAGATAAACATGTTAAGGAGAGACATGAGAAATGTGAAAGGCCCAAATCAAATTTACAGAAATGAAACTAACATTATCTGAAATGAAAAAGAAATACACTGATGGGGATTAATAGATTAGACACTGCATAATAAATGATTGCTGAATTTGAAGACCAAATAATAGAAACTACTTAATATGAAACACAGAAAAGAGTAGACTACAGAGCCATCAGTAGGTTGGGGAACAAGTTCATATGGGCAATGTATGTGTATAATTGGAAACCTAGAAAGAAGGGGCTGAAGCAGAAAAATATATGAAGAAATAACAGCTGATAATTTTCCAAATTTGATGAAAAGCATAAATCCACAGATCCCAGAAGCTAAATGAGCCCCAAGCGGAAGAAACATGAAGCCGACTACACCCAAATATATAAACAAATTGCTTAAAACCAGTGGTATAATACAGCTTTTCTTTGCAATCGGTGCCAACATTTTCAACCATTCTGAGGTGGTAAAGTCTGAATTAGTGAAATTTTATCACTTATGTTTAAACTGTAATTTTGAAAGAAACAAGGAGTAGGGTTGATTAGCGCATTTGGGTTTAGCCTTGTAATTAGAGTGCCAAGAGGTACAGCTTTAAAGATTGCATATCATACTTATATTGGTAACAGTTGATATCTGCTTGAGTTTTTTAATATTTGTAAATAATAATTTGGGTGTTATCTTTTTCTACTAAAATGGATTTTGCAAGGGTAAGCCATTGTAGTTCCTCCTGTTATGTCACATAATGCAAGCCACGTGTTCATGTTGGAGTACATTTCACAGGCACTAAATTACTCACATTGTGAATAAATTTGGTGTTTGGGGAGAGGGATTAACTCTTCTTGTCAGTTGGACACTCTTAGTTTAGGTTGAAAGATATGCCCTTTAAATTCCTGAATGATTTTGAGATAATCAGTAAAGAAGAGAGAAAACAAAATACTCTTCTTTTTCTTTTTTTTTTTAAATAATTTATTTTTTAATTTACATCCAGGTTAGTTAGCATATAGTACAGCCATGATTTCAGGAGTAGATATTCCTTAATGCCCCTTACCCATTTAGCCCATCCCCCTCCCACAACTCCTCCAACAACCCTCTGTTTGTTCTCTATATTAGTCTCTTCTGTTTTCTCCCCCTCCCTGTTTTTATATTATTTTTGCTTCCCTTCCCTTATGTTCATCTGTTTTGTCTCTTAAAGTCCTCATATGAGTGAAGTCATATATTTGCCTTTCTCTGACTAATTTCGCTTAGCATAATACCCCTTAGTTCCATCTTTGTAGTTGCAAATGGCAAGATTTCATTCTTTTCGATTGCCGAGTAATACCCCATTGTATATATATATACCACATCTTCTTTATCCATTCATCCATCCATCGATGGACATTTGGGCACTTTCTATACTTGGGCTCTTGTTGACAGTGCTGCTATGAACATTGGGGTGCATGTGCCCGTTCGAAACAGCACACCTATATCCCTTGGATAAATACCTAGTAGTGCAATTGCTGGGCCATAGAGTAGTTCTATTTTTAATTTTTTGAGGAACCTCCATACTGTTTTCCAGAATGGCTGCACCAGTTGGCATTCCTACCAGCAGTGTAAAAGAGATCCTCTTTTTCCGCATCCTCGCCAACATCTGTTGTTGCCTGAGTTGTTAATGTTAGCCATTCTGACAGGTGTGAGATGATAGCCCATTGTCGTTTTGATTTGTCTTCCCCTGATGATGAGTGATGTTGAGCATTTTTTCATGTGTCTGTTGGCCATCTGGATGTCTTCTTTGGAGAAGTGTCTATTCATGTCTCTTGCCCATTTCTTCCCTGGATTATTTGTTTTTTTTGGGTTTTGAGTTTGATAAATTCTTTATAGATTTTGGGTACTAACCCTTTATCCGATGTGTCATTTGCAAATATCTCTTCCCATTCTGTCGGTTGCCTTTTTAGTTTTGCTGATTGTTTCCTTCACTATGTAGAAGCTTTTTAGCTTGATGAGGTCCCAATAGCTCATTTTTGCTTTTGTGTCCCTTGCCTCCAGAGACGTGTTGTGTAAGAAGTTGTTGTGGCCAAAGTCAAAGAGGTTGTTGCCTGCTTTCTCCTCGAGGATTTTGATGGCTTCCCGTCTTACGTTTAGGTCTTTCATCCATTTTGAGTTTATTTTTGCGTATGGTGTAAGAAAGTGGTCCAGGTTCATTCTTCTGCATGTCACTGTCCAGTTTTTCCAACCCCATTTGCTGAAAGACTGTGTTTTTTTCCACTGGATATTCTTACCTGCTTTGTCAAAGATAAGTTGGCCATATGTTTGTGGGTCCGTTTCTGGGTTCCCTATTCTGTTCCATTGATCTGAGTGTCTGTTTTTATGCCAGTACCATACTGTCTTGATGATTACAGCTTTGTAATACAGCTTGAAGGCTGGGATTGTGATGCCTCCTGCTTTGGTTTTCTTTTTCAAGATTGCTTTGGCTATTCAGGATCTTTTCTGGTTCTCTACAAATTTTAGGATTGTTTGTTCTAGCTCTGTGAAAAATGCTGGTGTTATTTTGATAAGTTGCTCAATATTTATTTTAAAAACTAAATTTATTCATGCATGTAGAAAAATACATAAATCATAAATGTACAACTTGATGAATTATTACAGAGTAAACATACCTATGTTAACACTACCAGGTTGAGCAATCAACATTACTGGCTCTCCAGAAGATTCCCTCACATTCTTCCCCATTATTATCTCGACCATGATTTGCAAAGATAATCACTACCTGACTTCTTACATCATAGATTCACTTTATCTGGTTTTTAACCTAACATAAATGGAATCACTCAATATGTATTCTGTTGGGTCCGACTTCTTTCAATGTTCTGTACAGGAGATCATCCCTGTTGTAGCCTGTGGCAGTTTTCACTACTCTGTAGTATTCCCTGGTGTGAATGTTCCAGTATTCTGTTGACATTTGCTTCTAGTTTTTTCTGTTATGAATGACAGTGGGACGAACATCCTTATCCACGTCTTTTGGTGCGCATATGTACACATCTCTGTTGGATGTATTTTTATGAATGGAATTGCTGGGTCACAGAGTATGTTGCTTGGAGCATTTTTACCTCCACTCCTTCTGCAGGCGAGCCTGTTGTAACCGCCGCTCTCCCCCCAACAATTTTCAGTTAGGTCCTCCCGTTGTAGTCTGTCAGAATTCCATCACAGTATTCAGTGTCATTTATGAGTTTGCATTTGTATGATCACATAATGGCTATCTTCCTCATAGAAGGTGTTAGGGCACTGACTTTTTTTCCTGTAGAACTTTGCCAGGGTCCTGGTACATAGTCAGCATTCAGGAAATACTTGTTACGTGAATTAGTGAAAGGTTGTTATCGTCTTGAGATGTTGCCGAGATGGGGATTTGTAGTGTAGACACAACATTAATTTGGATAGTTTAATGTTTTTCAGCTGGAGTTTTAATATTTTAATTATACAAAGAGAACCTTTTCCTTTTAAAATAACTTCTTTTTACTCCTGTCTGATAAAATGGAAGGTGGCTTTTCTGCCAGGTAGTTCTGTGACCTTGGATGAATCAACTAAACTCGAGCTTTTTTCTTCTGAAAATGAGTAGCTTGGTGTGCGGGATCTCCAGGATCCTCTGACTAGAGAGAGGCCCTCTGGTTCTCCACCAGAGTGCTACCTGTATGCAAATGAGCTGACCGCAAACTGCAGTGCGTGCAACCACAAGCAAATTGTGATTCTAGAAAGAGCGGACTAACTTGTAATCTTGTTTTCACATTCTTAATGACTTTCCTTATTTTGGTCTTCTGTATCAGCTGAAGAAAGACCGTCTGTTGCCCATCTGGAAGGTTTGAGCCACAGCGGAATGTTAACATTGGGTAGCAGGCCCTTCGTTAGGTAGCTTATTTATTTAGTTTGTAGTATTGTCATTATCAGAAGTTAGAGAAATTTACATTTAAATTTAATCCTCAGAGTACCATTTCAGTTTAAAACAAATGACTGTGAAGTTATCCGGTGATCTTAGGTAATAAGTTGATTTGGTTTCTTTCTGTTGAGCTGGAGAAGTGATCACCGCGCGACAATTATTCTCTGTTGAAGAAGCCCCTGTTTCAAAGAGTTGCAACTCATGAAAATCAAAATACAGGTGTATGATTATGTCTTAATCTGACTTTCGATAGTCTGATCCAGTGCTTCATTATGTGCCTGAAATCCTAATGCGAGAAGGGAGGGTGTAATACGAATAATGCTGAATAATGCCAGTTACAACATTCGCTACAGTGCTACGAGAGTAAGTCACCCTGGCAAAAGAGGGTGCCAAGTAATGTGAGAGAGGACAGTTGGTATGTTAAATTTTGATAGGGAACAATTGGATTTACACCCTTGAGTGTTTTCTGTAGTCTATAAATAGATCATCTCTACAGCTTCTATTTTCATTACTTTCCTGTGGCTTCAGTAGGGAACGTAGGTTAGGCCGCTTTCAGTCCGGAAGGCGTTCAGTGGAAAGAACCTTGAAAGCGAGCCCCGAGGCAAAATAACGAATGAGTTAAGGTGTCTGAGTGGCGTTGTTGCGTATCACTACCTCGTGGCTTAACGTAGGTTTAAATAGTTCTTAACCTCTTCTGTGATGAGCAAAGGCAAGCATATTATTTTCCAAGGCTGTTTTCAACAGAGTAGGATATTAAAGCTAAGTTATTTAGGATGAACGTGAGGTCAACATTTATGACAGAGTACAGCAATACTTATACCCTTCCCGGGGTCTCCATTCCGGAATTGCCAAGTCTTCTTTTCCAATTTGTTGTAGATTTGTCATTTGATGATCTTATGATGGCCTTCGAGTGGACTACGGGGCCGTTCTAAAGACAGTAGGATTTACTGCCTCCTTTCAAGTTATAAAAGTCTAAATGCCCATTGAACTTTTGACTGATCTCCCTCTGGTCTAGGGTAGTGGGAGAAAGTACCTCTCAAATTACTTAGAATTCCAGTAGCCTCTGCTGTCACTCACTGACAGCCCGGGGTTATCTTGTTTTTCTCTTCTTTCTGAACTTATCCAGTATGCCAAAGAATGTTATCAGGATAAACTTTTTTTATCATTTTATTTTGGGAAGTATCAACTGTACATCAAAGAAGGGAGAATGGTGTCATTGACTCTCATGTATTTGTCACCCAGCCTCAATGATTATGTCATGGACGCTTGTGTTTATCTGTATCCCTATCCACTATTTCCCCCTCCCCATTTATTTTGAAGTAAATCCTGGCTATCATGTCATTTCGTCCTTAAATATTTTCATGAGAAAACATGTTTATGATATGTATTTTATTTTGCTTTAAATTCTATTCTGTGACCTTATTCATGAATTCACATATTCACTAGGATTAGAATCAGAGAGGGGTGCCTGGGTGGCTCAGTCGGCTAAGCATCCGACTCCTGGTTTTGGCTCAAGTCATGATCTCACGGTTCGTGAGTTCAAGCCCCTTTTCCGCCTCTGCACTGACGGTGCAGAGCCTGCTTGGGATTCTCTCTCTCCCTCTCTCTAAACCCCTCTCCCGCCTTCTCTCTCTCTCTCTCTCTCTCAAAATAAATAAACATTAAAAAAAATTAAAAAATAGGGGCACCTGGGTGTCTCAGTCTGTTAAGCATCAGACTTCAGCTCAGGTCATGATCTCGTGGTTTGTAAGTTCCAGCCCCGCATTGGGCTCGACTGACATGTGGATATGTTTAAAAATATAATTATAGATTTATGCCTAAGATAGCTCTGTGTTCCCAGAAAATGATGTTCACATTAGATGGAAAATTAAGAAAAAATTGAAGGCACAAGTGAAAAGTAGTGTCGAATGTGACAGGGAAGAAGAGTTTTTCTCTTTGAAATAAGCTGTTGAGGGAGTTAGGTACTATTGACCCCTGAGGTGTGAATAGCAGTTCATTTCCGGAGTCAGGCTTTGCCTTACTTTACACGTTTGACAGATGAGCTAAAGGGGTGCAGGCCTCCTTACCCGAGCTGAACTTGCTAAAGGCCTTGATGGGTGGCTAAAAATCGGTAACTTGTAAAAAGAAAGGTTCGTTTTCCTAGCATCTTGTTTGCTTAACAACATCAACATGAACAGGAGAGAGAGAGAAAAGAAAACCACAGAGCAGTCTGTTCCCCTCATTGAAAGCACAGTGGACACGTTGAAAGACAGCACTAGCAAGGAGTAACCTGGACTCCTGTTACCAATGTCTCCCCTGAACTTTCATTTCCTCTCATTCTTTCACTCTGTTTTCCTCGGGGCTCTCCATGCATCCTTAGTAAACTCCACTAGGTTAAACCGTGTTTAGAAGTCGTAGGGCGTGTGGGTGGCTCAGTCAGTTGGGTGTCCAACTTCAGCTCAGGTCGTGATCTCACCGTTTGTCAGTTCGAGCCTCACGTCGGACTCTGTGCTGACAGCTCAGAGCCTGGAGCTACTTCGGGATACTGTGTCTCCCCTTCTCTCTGCCCCTCTCCCGCTTGCACTCTGTCTCTCTTTCTCTCAAAAATAAATAAACTCAAAAAAAAAAAAATTAGAAAAAATAAACCCTGGCTAGAAATCATGGGGCGCCTTGGTGGCTCAGTCGGCTAAGCATCTATGACTCTTGATTTCGGCTCAGGCCATGGTCTCACAGTCTTGAGATAGAGCCCCACGTTGGGCTCTGCACTGACAGCACAGGACCTGCCTGGGATTCTCTTCCTCCTTGTCTGTCTGTCTGTCTGTCTGTCTGTCTGTCTCTCTCAAAATAAAATCAATAAACTTAAAAAGAAAAAGAAATCAGTTAACGATGCCTGTCTTCCCCACCTCCCCAGTCCCATCCTCATGCCACCATAAACGTCCAGAGCATTCAGATGCTACTGATGGTAAGGTTAAATGTCTGTCTTTTTATGTATAATTTTAAAACTAACAGAACATTCCCTTTTGTGCTGCAACCTGTCAATTTGTTTTTGTCTATGAGACGCATACTTAACAGTTGCAGCGTTCGGCATCTCTGGTTAGGTTGGTAATTTGTTGAGATGAAAAGAAACGAGACCATTTCCGTGGCTGTGAGTATACAAGTGAATGTACTATGAAATAATGAGAAGGAAGATTTACTTCCAGCACGATCGGGGAAAGCTTTAGGAAGGAAGAGGCATTTTAGTGAGGTATTGACGGATGGGGAATGTTTGGAAATGCAAAGATGACTCAGGGGTGTTCCAGATGGAAAGAACACTGTGAACAAAGGGGAAGAGGGAAAAGAGTGTGGAGCACATAAGGAGTCACCCGTTATTCATTTTTTATTCGTTTTGACTGCGGTGTGGGCCGCAAGGGGAGAGCGTCAGGGAAAAGGAAAGACGGGGATGAATGAGTAAACTATTGTAAATTCCGTGTTTTATCTAAAGATCATAGGCATTATTTGAAAGCAGTACGGCTTTTTTATTTTAAATAATCCCTTCTAGTGGAAGATTCTCAAATTATTTTCTAGAATTAAAAATTAGCAGAGAAATAAGATAATAATTTAAGTCTCTCCCTCTTACCTCATGTATTTCTCTCTATTTCATGGGGTTTCATAAAATGAGGGAAAATTTTCCCTGTTAAAAAGTGTATGGTCAGGGGATAACATGGTGCTGTAAGAGTTTATCTTAGTGCTGTGTAGAGAGAAAAGCCTCTTAATTTAGGAATATGCATGTGTATTTTATAAGTTTATTTTTAATGGTTGCATTTATTTTTTTTTTAATCTTGAAACAATGTCAAAAACACAGAAAAGCTGAAGTTCAGTATAAAGAACTTTTAATTATCGAGAATAAGCTGTTGACATGACATCCCGTCACCCACAAATACCATTACTTATTTCCTAGAATAGCTAAGACTTGCTCCTTCGTAACTACACTATGACAAAAAAAAAGTTAACATCGTCCTTCTTTCTAATTCTCAGACTCCATTCAAGTTCACCAGTTGTCCCAACAACGACTCTTAGAGCAAAAGGATCCAGTTCAGATCTGTCATTTTATTGGTTGTCATGCCTCTTCAGTCTCTTTAAATCTGGGAAAGTTCCTCAGTCTTTGACGTGTATGACCTTAAAACTTCTGAAGACGAAGGCCGGCTGTTGTGCGGACTGGGCCTCACTTTGGGTTTGTCTGATGGTTCCTCTTGCTCAGATTCAGGTCATGTATCTTGGCAGGAATATTACGCACGTGCTGCTGTGTGTGTTCTTTTCACCGTACCCTGTCAAGGTGCACACAGTTTTGACTTGTCCCAGTACTGCTGGTGAGCACGCTGCTTATTTGTTTAAGGTGCTCTCTGGCAGACTCCTTTTTCTTGTATAACAAGCGTGCTTTGTGAGTATGTAAACATCACGCCATTACTCATCACACTTTAACTTTAATCTGTTACTCTTGTCATTTGTTTCAATGCTCAAATTGTTCCAGATTTCTCTAGTAGAGCTGGCTTTGCATTTTTGTGCCATGTCTCCATTAGTCTTTGAGTACTCCCTTTCTGCACAGAATATGTTCCAGGCTCATCTTGTCCCTGCCCTTGCCCTGGAATCAGCCATTTCTCTAAGGAGTCCTTACAGTGGAAAATGGTATTAGAAAGCAAGATCTCGGTGCTAGGTATGGCCATTGCTGTTGGGGTACTGCTGATCTCAGGCCCTGTTTGGATGGAGCTAAGGAGAATATGCAGTTAACTATGTGTGGGTATTGATGGTTGTATAACACCCATTTATATCCATGTCTGTCTAGAAAACTATGAGTTCACAGTGGTAACTTCAATTTCAGTCAGCGCCGCCGTGCCCATTCTGGTTTTCTGTCTTCCCATATTGGCACTCTCGTTCTCTGACAGTGAGGACGCTGGCTCCCATTATCCTGACCATCCGCCACGGTCCTGTTGCCGCTGCAGCCTCCGCCACCACGCGGATGGCCTCCTCAGCCCACAGGGGCTCCAACACCCTGCCTCTGGGTTCCCTCAGGGCACCCTGCCCTCCCCACCCTGCTCAAGCTCATCCTACCATACCAGGCCACTCCCAACACCTCTGGGTGGACACCACCCTCCTCGCCCCACCCAGACTTATCACAGGCTGTCCTTCCCCTCAAGTGGATGCCCTCTCTCCCTGCCTCTGGCTTCATATCCATGCGCAGCGCCGTTGTTCGTAGTCAGCCTGGGCTCTGACAGCCTACGAAAGACCTCCTTCAATTCTGCCCCAGTCCTCGAAGTATATATGGAAGAAGAGGAAAACATCTACAGTACCTTACATAAAAAACGTTTAGGAAGAAAACACTGTTTTCTCTTAGCAAATTGGAAATGTCTGGAGTTAAAAACACATATGACTTTAAAATTTCATCCACAGATTCATTGAGCATAAAATCTTTGAACTCCTGAGTGCCAGGCACTGAGCTAGGCTGCTGGGGTTTAGTGTAGTGAACTGAACCAAATCCCTCCCCTCATGAAGCCGCGTTCTGTGACTCTGGCTATTTAAGCTTAGACAAGTTAGTAACAAATTGATAACCTCTCTAAGCCTGTTTCCTCATATGTCAAATGGAAATAGTAGTAATTTTGCTCACGGGGCGTTGTGAAAATTGAATAATGCATGCAAAATACCTCTCCCAGTGTTAGATGTCATAGTCATGACAGACAGTAAACAGATACCTCGGCCGAAACATCATTCATCACTCTAAAAATTATTTTAAAATTTCATTTAATATTGAGGAGAAAGCAAGAAATTCCTGGGCAGGAAAGTGATATCTACTCTTTCAATTAGCTTTCCTTTCCTTTAGCATACTTTTATCTAATAGGCACTTTAGACTAAATTGTATGCGTGTGTGTGTGTGTGTGTGTGTGTGTGTGTGTGTCTGTCCTGTTTCCTGAGTCTTAGAATATAATATAAAAGTGTAAATAAGCAGCGTGACATTTGTTGGAATGTTTGAATGAGATGACAGTTTAATAGTTGGGTCTTCATGGAGCCTGAGCGACATGATATATTCATGTATTTGGAGTATAGTTCATGATAAGATAATTATTCTGCATTATTAGAAGAGGGAACATTTTTTTAAGTTCATTTATTTTTTGAGAGAGAGAGAAAGAGTGCACATGCATGTGGGGGAGGAGCAGGAAGAGAGGGAGAGAGAGAGAAAATCTCAAGCAGGCTCTGCACTGTCAGTGTGGAGCCCAGTGCAGGGCTCGAACCCACAAACTGCAAGATTGTGACCTGAGCCAAAGTCAGATGCTTAACCGACTGAGCCACTCATCCCTAGAAGAGAAACATTTTGTTGCATGAGAATGTAGTACATTATAAAATGACTTTTTTTGTTTGTTTTTAAGGGAAGGCAATGACTTAATGTTAAAAATACATTTTCTTTTCTTTTTTTTCCCTGCCGAGTTTTTTAAAAATTTAAATCCAAGTTAGTTAACATATAGTGTAATAATGATTTAAGGAATAGACTTCAGTGATTCATCACTTACATATAATACCCAGTGCTCATCCCAACAAGTGCCCTCCTTAATGCCAATAGCCCATTTAGCCCATCCCCCACCCACCATCCCACCAACAACCCTCAGTTTGTTCTCTGTATTTAAGAATCTCTTACGGTTTGTTTCCCTCTCTGTTTTTATCTTACCTTTGCTTCCCTTCCCTTGTGTTCATCTGTCTTGTTTCTTAAATTCCACATATGAGTGAAATCATATGTGTTTCTCTGACTGACTGACTTCGCTTAGTGTAATACCCTTTAGTTCCATGCACATTGTTGCAAATGGTAAGGTTTCATTCTTTTTGATCACTGAGTAATATTCTATTGTATATATGTATATGTGTATATGTATATATGTATATGTATGTATGTTTGTATATATGTATATACGTATACACACGTATATATACACGTATATATACACAAATATATATATACATACATACCACATCTTCTTTATCCATTCAAGTGTTGATAGACATTTGGGCTCTTTCCATACTGTGGCTAGTGTTGATAGTGGTACTATAAAGGTTGGAGTGCACATACTCCTTCGAATCAGCATTTTTGTATCCTTTAGATAAATACCTAGTAGTGCAATTGCTGGTCATAGGGGAGTTCTATTTTTAACTTTTTGAAGAACCTCCATACTGTTTTCTAGAGTGGCTGCACCAGTTTGCATTCCCACTGGCAGTGCAAAAGAGTTCCTCCTTCTCTGCATTCTCTCTAATGCAACTGAGTTTTTAATTTCAGCCGTTGTGACACGCGTGAGGTGGTATCTCATTGTGATCTTGATTTGTATTTGCCTGATGATGAGTGATGTTGAGCATCTTTTCAAGTGTTGGTTGGCCATCTGTATGTCTTCTTTGAAAAAGTGTCTATTCATGTCTCTTGCCCATTTCTTCACTAGATAATTTGTTTTTTGGGTGGTGAGTCTGATAAGTTCTTTATAAGTTTTGAATACTAACCCTTTATCTGATATATCATTTGCAAATATCTCTTCCCATTCTGTCAGTTGCCTTTTAGTTTTGCTGGTTGTTTCCTTCCCCGTGCAGAAGCTTTTTATCTTGATGAGGTCCCAATAGCTCATTTTTGCTTTTGTGTCCCTTACTTCTGGAGACTTGTTGAGTAAGAAGTTGCTGCAGCCAAGGTCAAAGAGGTTGCTGCTTGCTTTCTTCTTGAGGATTTTGATGGCTTCCTGTCTTAACGTTCCTGTCTTTCATCCATTTTGAGTTTATTTTTGTGTATGGTGTAAGAAAGTGGTCCAGGTTCTTTCTTCTGCATGTCGCTGTCCAGTTTTTCCAACACCATTTGCTGAAGAGACTTGTGTTTTTTCCCACTGGATATTCTTACCTGCTTTGCCAAAGATTAGTTGGCCATATGTTTGTGAGTCCATTTCTGGGTTCTCTATTCTGTTCCATTGACCTATGTGTCCGTTTTTGTGCCACTACCATACTATCTTGATGATTTATAGCTGTCTTTCTAATCTTTCTGGTTGCTGGTGTTTGAACCCAAATGGTGATTGCTGCTGAGACTGATAGGTCTAGTAGTATCTGTATTACTATGTTAGTGATGGTATTTAAGTATGTAGAGCATTAACCTCTAAATCTCTAATACTTGTCCAGGAAGCCATGCCTTCTGTCATCAGAGATATAACAAGCCTCTCCAACGTTTGCTTTAATGTACACGTGGTGCTCTTAATGAGGCACTATTGAGGGGCAGGCAATCTTGATTTACTTTACAAAATAAAATTAAAATTAATGCTCTGACATTTTGTATTTGTGTGGCTTGTCATTTAACGCTAGGAGTAACTGTTATTTAAACCTGTGGTATAACAGTAAGAAGAAGAACTCTAGGAATGCTGAAATGCAAACCCCTGTAACTACTATTAATGGCTTGGTGAAATTTTACCCACTCCCTAATTTCATACGGGGTACTTTGATAAAGGTAAAGGCCCACACTTAACAATGAGCATATTAGAAAACTGTGACATGATCAGCTAATTGAGTGATTGAGCAGTTAATTTAGTTTTAGCCTGTGTGGCCAGCTAGCAGAAGACAACTCATGCAGAGGCAGAAGTGGGTTAACTGGAAGAAGGCCTATGAGTAGATGGTCTGAAAAGAGGTAAAGCGGGCAGGGAAGAGGAGATAGTCTGTAGAGCCCTAGAGGAGAGCTCAGGGCAGAAGAGAAGCTCTTGAATACAAAGCACTAGGAGTATTAGGCAAGGCAGTAGGCTGAGAAGACAGCCCTTTCGTTGGCAGTGAAGGTTGAGGGGAAATGGGAAGGCCATAGGATGTAATAACGTGCTTTTCTAATGTGGAACACATGCTATTGCCAAAATGTTCTATAATTCTACATCGAAGACGAATGAGGAAAGGAAAAAGGGGATAGATAGGGGCAACAGACACAGGTAAATAAGGAGGGAACTGGTCAGCCAAGAGGTGAGTTGAGGGTGTGGGATAGAAAGTAGAAAGGGAGAGCAGTAGAGAAGGAAAGAAATAGAAGAGAAAGGACGGGATAAAAAAGAGAATCGTACCTTTCTAGATTTGTAGACTTTAGAATTATTTGGAATTGTCCATTTGAGATACTAGCTGTGATTGATATTTCTTTGGGGTTTTTTTGGTCAGATTTTTAATAAGTATATTTGCTGAGAACTAGGAAGAGTTTTCCTTTAAAGTTTCATGATTTGTTTTTGTTTTTCAGCAGAGGAACCACAACAGCCTGACCTAGGGATATTATTCTGTGGGTTATATTCATTAGCAAGATAACATTAGTTTTATAGCAGAAGAAATGAATCAAGACAAAGGCCAAACTGAAGATTTCCGTTCCTGTGCTAAACTCTGTCGTCAAGTGTTGCCATTAGCTTTTATCATTTAAACGTTTGTCATCTTCTGTGTTTCAAGCACTAATCTAAATGTCAGAGATAAAAGGAGGCATAGGACATTGTTCCTGCCTTCAAGGATCAGGCTGGTTAATGGGAAAGACAAGTAAGTGATGGGTACATATAAAGTGTTTTGGCAGCATAAAGAGGGAGCTCTGTGAAAGAACTGTGCCTGTAGAGGTAAAGAGGGGTTTCCAGAAAGTGATCTTGTGCCCCTGTTTGTAAATGTGAAGGTTAGGTGGAGCCTTGCTGGCAGAAGGCTAGATTGCACACGTTTGGGCACTAGGGGACCCTTTACTGTAGTGAGAACATAAAATGCAGGGGCAGGAGGGGAGAGGGGGGTGATGAAAAATGAAGCTGAAAGAGGATATTGAGGCCAGATTCTGAAAGATTGCTGGTGAAGGAGTTGGATGTTTTCCCTTGGGGTGTGATAACACAGGGTAGTGCTGGTGGTACATAGGTGAGCAAACAAATCAGTGAGACGGAGAAGGTGATTCAGAAACAACCTCCAGAACATATCACTATTGTTAAAGGTAGTCCTTTAGGTCATCGGGAGAGACCTCAGTGGTGCTGGAACAAGTCGTTGACTCTTTGAGAAGGACAGTTCAGTTACTTGTTTGAGAAAATAATTTATGCGAGCATTTATGTTAAGAATCTCAGATTTAAGGGGCACCTGGTGGCTCAGTCAGTTAAGAGTCCAACTGTTGATTTCGGCTCAGGTCATGATCTCCTGGTTTGTAAGTTGGATCCCCGTGTCAGGCTCCGCGCACTGACTGACAGCGCTGAGCCTGCTTGGGATTTCTCTCCCTCTCTCTCTGCCCCTCCCCCACTGGCGCTTGCCGTGTGTGTGTGTGTGTGTGTGTGTGTGTGTGTGTGTGTGTGTGTCTCACAAAATAAATAGACTTAGAAAAAATATTTAAAAAAATAAAGAATACCAGATTTAAAAATAAAGAATATCAGGGGCACCTGGGTGGCTCAGTTGGTTAGGCGACCGACTTTGGCTCAGGTCATGATCTCACAGTTCGTGAGTTCGAGCTCCGCGTCAGTCTCTGGGCTAACAGCTCAGAGCCTGGAGCCTCCTTCGGATTCTGTGTCTACCCCTCTCTCTACCCCTCCCCTGCTCACGCTCTGTATCTCTGTCTCTCAATAATAAATGAACGTTAAAAAATTTTTTAAAAAAATAGAATATCAGATTTAGAGAAACTCTGGCTTCATAACAAAATAGAATCTGATGTTTCAGGCCATTATTCTTACCCTGAAACTTTTTTTTGTAGCATCTGCAGAAAAAGAGGCAATCAAGGGTACATACTCCAAAGTGCTTGATGCTTATGGACTCTTAGGTGTTTTACGATTAAATCTTGGTAAGTTTATTTTTCAATATAATTAATCTTTTTCATTTCTTTGTTTTAATTGTAAGGATTTGAGGGAGACTGTTTATCATTTCAGACTCCATATGTGAGCTGAAAGTGTGGTAACATCTTTTAAATCCTAATTATGCTAATCTTGGGGAAATGTTTGTTGACTGAAAAGGTATGCTACATACTCAAGCTCTCGTGATTTTAAGTTCCAGAGACATTATTCTGTGTGAACACTTGAAGGATTGGTATCAGTGGTCAAAAGAGAAAATCAGGGCATCGCCCTTTCTCCTTGTTTCAGTGCTTTCGGAAACAATGTTTTAGTGAGAACTGCACTGATTACTCTGGTTTATACTGGAAAGGACATCTGCTTTGTAGTTAAAAGGTCTCAGCTTGAATCTGTCTCTGCCACTTAATGTCACCGTGGGCTGCAGAGTAACCTTTGGGATTACCCGTTTGTCTGTAACCGTATGGCTGGAAGTGTGGCCCAAGACCCGGTGCCAGTCCGTGAGCCATTTCGCTATTGGTCTGTGATGAGATAAGGAAGCTTGTAACATCATGCAGATCAACACATGGCTTCCTTCGTTGATAAAGTCCTACTATGAGAAAAAAGGTCCGCTAAACTAAACGGTGACTTTGGCGAGGTAATTGATTTTCATTTCACAAGCGTCTTCTCTCACTGTGACAGGTTATGGGCCATACTCTGAAGCGTACTGGGCTATAAAGTGGAGGTTTGTCACTTGTTATGCATCTATCACACGTAAAGCCCTGTGCCAGGTGCTTAACTAATACTGTCTTAGGTACTCCTCACAGTCCAGTGAGACTCATTTTAGTGCTGGTTTATCAGGGAGCAGATCTCAGGTTGGGTTTTGTTCACACCCTGAAGTTGGGTTGGATTATAAGCAGCGGAGCCAGGATTCAGGGCCCCCTCTGCCTCGTCACAGCCCACGCCCAAGGTACACCACTGCTGAATTTCGCCTTCACACTCATCTCAAAGGATTTTGTCAAAATTAGCGAAAAGGCTCTATGAAAGTTTTTGTAAACCAAATTGCTTTATAAACTGTTACCAGGGGCTTTCTGCCCACGTACCAGCGGCAGCAGCTCCCGTTTATATAGCTTTTTTTTTTTTTTTTCCAGCTGTGCTATTTATTTACAAAGACCTCTCACATTTATATTCTTATCTGGATTTCCTCACAGTCATAAAGGAAAGATGGGGAGCATAACACATATATTGTTTTATTTGACAAATTTTGTATATCCTCAGATTAAGTAGAGGAACATTTCATGAATGTGAGATTATTCTGTTAATGTTTAAATACACATTTAAATATACAAAATATAAATACAAAAATATAAATATAAATTTATAAAAGATATAATTTATATATGTTTAAATATAATAGCTTCATTATATTAAATGTGCTCAAGCAAGGATTTTTTTTTCAAGTCTTGCCAAAATGCAGTTGTAAACATAAACATGTCCGTGTCAATTTAAAATAACCGTGCTGTTGGATTTAAAAAGTTAGAAACATGACAAGACAGTTGGAAGACACTTTGAATAGCTTGAGAAATACTGAGACTTTTCATCCAACTAATTCTTTGGTTTTTGCAGGTGATACTATGTTACATTATCTGGTGCTAGTCACTGGATGTATGTCTGTTGGAAAAATTCAAGAATCGGAGGTTTTCCGAGTTACTTCCACCGAATTTATATCACTACGAATTGATTCTTCAGATGAGGATCGCATTTCAGAAGTGCGAAAAGTTTTGAATTCGGGAAACTTTTATTTTGCGTGGTCTGCATCTGGAGTCAGTTTAGATCTGAGTCTTAACGCACATCGTAGCATGCAAGAACACACAACCGATAATAGATTTTTCTGGTGAGTTTGTGTTACATTTTTCCCCTTTGTATTCACGCGCTTGCTGTGCAGGAGTTTGGTGGTTTGGGTTATAGTGTGTTCAGCAGTAATTTCCAGAGATAGCAGGGATGGGCATTGCTGATGGGGCACACCGCTCTTTCCTGCTCCAGAATCCTCAGCCGAGCAGCACAGGCATCCAGTGTCAGTTTGTCGAAGCTCTCATGTGACACGAGACCCATTTGCTCTCCCTGATCCAGACTGACCTTTCATTTCCAAAATATATTCAAGATGTTTATTTTAAGATTAAGAATGAATTAGTTGTAGTAGAAGTGTGTTGCTAATACTTAACCGCTGTTAGTTTTGAGATCTTTCCTCTGGCAGTACTGTTTTCCTAAGACAGCATCACATTATTTTTAATTGAAAGATTATAGGTAGATAATCTTGGTTCAAGAGCAAGCGACTATGAAGAAGTGGTATACTAGGATAACACTGAGTACTATAATAAAATAAGACTTGAGTAGGTAACTATTTCATGTTTATGCATTAATGTGCTTTGTTCGAAGTGTGCACAAAGGGGGTGAGCACACGTGACTATAAATAGTACTGCTTTATTGGAGGAGGCCACCTTTCTAGTGTAGAGGTTCCCTTGTCCACAGCCAGCATGGATGTTGACTTTTTTCCTTAACATCATGTACCAATTATATTTCATTATGTATACAAATGTTATAAGGCCAAAGTCCATGACTCTGTGCTCTTGGGTCTCCCTTGGTAGTTCAGATTCAAGGTGTTCCTCCTGTACATTTTCTCTCCTCCCCCCCATCCCCCCCCCCCCCCCCCCCCGCCATTTCCACCATTTACCTGTATGGTCCTTGAGTAGCATGTTCAAGTCTGACCCATCTGCCCTGTCTGGCAGAAGGCTCAAAGCCAACAACAACCTTAGGATAGGAAACTAACTTTAGAACAAATTTTGTAGCTAACATGGAAGTTTTTTGGCCCAGCATAGTAGCGTGGAGGAGAAGCAGGGCAGAATGAAAAAAGACTGTAGTGCACTGTAGTCAGAGACTTGGAGCCTCACAAAGGAGGAGATGATGGAGGGGTGGGGAAAGAAGGGTTAATAGGGCAGATGAGTGGCATAGAGTCCATATCAGCCCTATACTTTTTCTGATGGAAGAGACATTGAAGTTCCTAATGATGATAGCAGCTGGGCTGGGCAGCTGTCCTTACTTTTTTACCCCCCACCCTGCTCATTCTTAACCCCAAAATCCTTAGATTAAGAGATAAAAGTTTTCCTGCTATAATTAGAAGTTTAAGCAGGTGCAGATGTATTGGTTCAATGATCAGCAATTAAGCACATTTGCTAAGTTTAGCCAGTGGGAATAATTTATTTACCATTTCGTTCAACTAAGGTTGAAGGTGGGGACAAGTTTAGATAACAGATTGAGGGAGTTTGTCTAGTGGAAGTCAGGTTGAACAAAGGGGAGACTAAAACACCAAAGATGAGTTTTGGTCACTTAACACTTTCTACATTTTGCTAAGGACTGGGATTCTTTTTTTTTTTTATCGTTTATTATTTTTGAGAGAGAGTGTGTGTGTCTGAGAGCAAGCAGGAAAGGGGCAGAGAGAGAGGGAGACACAGAATCAGAAGCAGGCTGCAGGCTCTGAGTGCTCAGATCAGAGCCCAACGCGGGGCTCGAACTCACAGACTGCGAGATCATGACCTGAGCTGTAGTCGGCCGCCCAACCGAGCCACCCAGGCGCCCCAGGACTGGGATTCTTGAGCTTCCCTTCAAACGGAAATATGAAAGTTTTATGCATTTATTATGCATACTCTTGTAGCTTAGTAGAAATATTTTCCAGGATACAGCCAAGTAAGTTTTTGTTGTCAGAGTCACAAATGCCTATTATAAAAACCCAAGTTGTTTTACTCCATTGGAGATTTGAAGCCGATGCCAGTTGAGAGTTGCTTATAAATTTAAATAGAATTAAAGCAGCAACACATTGGCAACAAAGGAAAATGAAAACTGATGGCAGACAGAGAAACTCTTATCTGAACAAGTGCACAGGCTCCCGCTTCCATTTAAATGGGGACAAGTAAGTTTTGTATACCTCTGCCATGACATGGGACTCGCTATGGCATCTGGACATACTGGGTCACGGTCAGTTTGAATTTTGCCTCAGATGAGCGTAGGCAATGGTGAAAGTTTGGAAGCTTAAGTCATATTTTTAAAATACGTAATGGCTGCTGGATTCAGTGTTAGTCCAACAGTGATCTCACCACTCATTCACATTCCAGTACACTTTCTTGAATGGACGGTTTACCAGAATTGCACGTGACCACCACAGCCACACCCTGGGGGGGAAGAGGGCTGGGCTACTGCTGGTCCAGTAGTATTGCTGTGTATTTATGATTCAGGCAGCAAGATACTGCAGAGCACTAAAGAAGAAAAATCTCTACTTAAAACAGAAGAGTTTTAAAACTCAGAGAACCAGACTTCAATATTTTTTTAAATGTAATCTTAAAATTTTATTTACTTTTTAAATTTTTTTTTATTTTAGAGAGAGATCACTCTCTCTAAATACGCGGGGGATAGGGGCAGAGGAAGAGGGAGAAAGGAAATAGACAACCTCCAGCAGGCTCCATGCTCAGCACAGAGCCTGACCTGGGGCTCGATCCCATGACCCTGGGTTCATGACCCGAGCCAAAGTCAAGAGTCAGACATTCAACCGACTGGGCCACCCAGGCGCCCTGAACCAGGCTTCAGTATTAGAGAAAATTCACTTTTGTAAGACACCTTGTTATCTGAAAAGACCCAAGTTTTTCTGCACAACATTATACTTTCCTTGGTCAGAGGTTGGTTGGGAGATTCCGTATGCATTCTTTGGAGGAGTAAGGCTCCAGTAGAGAACCCAGATGAGGCGGTCTGTGGGATGAGAAGGTGGCCAGCCGGGCAGGATTGCAGCCCGTATCCCTGATTTAGCCATAGCGACTCTGCTTTGCTATGTTTCCTAATCATTTGGCTTCTGTGTACGAACACAGCATAAAACTTTTTGCCCTGAGAAAAATTGAAAACCAGGCCCCCTCTGTTCCATAGAATGCTAAACTCCTTGGAGTAATGGAAAACTCTAGACATGTATTAATATGGTAGCTACTAGTTCAGTTGGCTATTTAAATTAAAATTAATTAAAATAGAGCCTTATTAAAGTTGAGCCTTAAGAGCAAAGCTTTATAAAGTGGGATGGGGATATGCGTATGAAATCCTTTTTTTGGAAAAGTCAGGTTATATATACATTATATAAAAAGACAACAGAATAGGACACAGCTACTAAAAACATAAAAGATCTGCTTCTTTCCTACGGACCATAGATCACATGCCAGAGGATCGCATTTTATTGCCTCATCTGATTCCTGGCATGGTAAATGTAAATGAACTGGTTTATTTGTAGGGCCTTTTAATTGAATAGCATTAAATTAATGCTTCAGGAGCACTGCTTTATTAAAGCTTATACAGTGTTAGCTGGCACTCAGTGAGCTAATGAGTTCTTCCTTTCCTGTTAGGAATCAGTCTTTGCACTTGCACCTCAAGCACTACGGCGTGAATTGTGATGACTGGCTATTGCGCCTCATGTGTGGGGGAGTAGAAATCAGAACAATCTATGCTGCTCATAAGCAGGCCAAGGCTTGCCTCATTTCCAGACTCAGCTGTGAACGAGCTGGGACCAGGTTTAATGTCCGGGGAACAAATGATGACGGCCACGTTGCTAATTTTGTAGAAACAGAACAGGTACGTAGTGTTTTATATTGCTTCGTGCATGTGTTAGGTGCGAGGGCCAGAAACTAATAGAACCACAGTTTTTGATCTGATTCAGAACTCATTTTCACGTCTGTAATGCCATTTCGGGGTGGTTCTTGGCTCCCTTCTGGCCTGAAAAAAGGCTTCCCTGAAACAGACTTATTTATAAACAGACTTAGGTGTGGCTCTTCAAATGAGTAACAAGGGGTTTACTAACTAGCATGACATGGTCAGTGTAGTACAGTTTGGTATTGAATTTTAAAAATCCTCAATGATAGAGCTAGACAACTTAATAGAGTGGCTTGTGTGTGTGTATGAAATGAAATCAAACCCAGCTCTTTTAAAGGTAGATATGGATATCATCTAAAATGAAAACTTATGACATTTTCAGCTAGAAAGACAAATACCATATGATTTCACTCATGTGGAATTTAAACAAAACGAACAAAGAAAAAAAGAAACACACCAAAAAAAGACTCTTAAAGACAGAGAACAAACTGGTGGTTGCCAGTGGGGAGGTGAAGGAAGGGGTGGATGAAATAGATAAATGAGGTTAAGGGCTTATGTTGAGGAGCACTGAGAAATCATCATTGAATCACTATATTGTATGCCTGAAACTAATACGACACTGTGTGCTAACTATACTTGAATTTAAAACAACTTAAAAAAGAATTATGACACTTTTGGCTCAGAACTGTATAATGGTAAATTCAGGCCACACCCCCCCAGCCCACCTCAGTTCTTCACATTAGTTTTTGAAAAATACTGAAAACTAAAGAAAAAAAATTAAATATAAAGGTATGTGTGTAAAATATTGAGATTTAGAAGGAATTCCTTTTTAAGACTTGTGCTTCTTATGCTTATGTGTTTGCTATTTTTTTGGTTAATATGCAGAAAAACTATCGCTCAATAAAAGAAAGCCAAACTTCCTTAGTAGCCTCTCCTGGATATTTTGTTAGGACAGTTGTGCGGGAGAGATTGGTCATAAGATATAACTCACGTGCAACAGTTGGTAGTAAATTTGTGTTTGTAAATGTAGAGGTCATACCTTTGTGGGAATGTTTCATCTGTTATTTTTCTCTGTAGGTTGTGTACTTAGATGACTCTGTTTCTTCTTTCATCCAAATCCGGGGGTCTGTTCCATTGTTCTGGGAGCAACCAGGGTTGCAGGTATCTGGTTAACATTGTTTTGTTTTTTTCTTTTGAATATTTTCCATATTTTCTAAGCTCTCAGGATAGTCCGTTAGTTCCTTGGATAGTCCTGTTATTCAGTCTAGTAATATTAGCTAGATTCACAAATTAGGGTTTAAATGCACGAGTTCCTGGAATTGTCTTAGATGCTTTTCCTTTAATGTTCTTTCAAATGTCCGTAGAAATTCAACTGCTGTATTTAATATTAAAATTTTAATGTTTCCATAACACACTGATATTCATGGTGTTTCATATTTACTCTCAGTATCTTTAACATATAGCAGTTTAGTCTCTTTAGGTAGAAGAATGTAGCAGTTAAAAAAAGCTTCTGAAACCAGACTTCTCAATTTGCATCCTTACTCTGCCACTACTAGCTGTGTGATCTTGGACAAGTGGTTTAACTCCTCTGTGTCTCAGTTTGCTTATCTATAAAATGGGAATAATAATAGTAGTAGTTCCTATTCATAGGGTTGTAAGGATACAATGAAAAGTACTAAGGCAATGCCTAGCACCCACGGGCAGCACTGTGTAAGGGTTAGCCATTGTTATCAATAATACATCCGCTACTGAAATTTTACTTTGTAATTTATAGGGACCTGTCATCTTTAATACGTTCTCTGGTCTGCTTTCTGATTTTTTTAAAACTTTGTTGATACAGGGATGCCTGGGTTTAAGCATCCGACTTTCGCTCAGGTCATGATCTCATGGTTCCTGGGTTCAAGGCTCAGTCAGTTAAGCATCTGTCTTCAGCTTGGGTCACGATCTCACCGTTCATGGGTTCGAGCCTCACATCTGGCTCTGCACTGACTATGTGGGGCCTGCTTCAGATTCTCTGTCTCCCTCTCTCTCTGCCCCTCCCCCCACTCAAAAATAAATAAACTTTAAAAAAATTTAAAAAATAAACTTTGTTGATATAAATATCTAATACTTAAAATATAAGATTCTTTCATGTAAGTTCATAATTTTAGATTACCCATAATAATGTGATTTTGCATTTTATTTTTATTCAGAAATCTTTAGTCCTTAAAGTATAAGTTATTTTCATTTTAGGCTTCTAGTATGTAATATCTACTAAGTTAAAAAACAGTTTTTGTTTTTTGTTTTTTTTTTTTTTTTAAGAGAAAGACAGAGACAGAGTGTGAGCAGGGGAGGGGCAAAGAGAGAGAGGGAGACACAGAATCCGAAGCAGGCTCCAGGCTCTGAGCTGTTAGCACAGAGCCCAACACGGGGCCGGGCCGGAACTCACAAACCATGAGATCATGACCTGATTTGAGGTTGGCTGCTTAACTGACTGAGCCACCCAGGCGCCCCTTTAGCCTATAGTATTTAGGAAATGGACAGCAGAAAAATCTTGCCTCCTTTTAGTTCACAGCTGGATCTCTTACATTTTAGGCTGGCTGTGGTAGAGAAAGATTGCAGACCATTTCAACCTTTGCGGTACCGCACTTTATGTAAGACAGGCCAAGAATTAACAAGGGTTAAAAGCAGTTACAATTCTTGAGTTCTTGTCAAGAATTTTTGCTTCTGCGGGTTTTCTCTTTGGCATGTAGGGGTAACTTAAGTAGATCTGTCTCTCTCCAAGTCTCTTTTGGGAAAGAACACCAACCCTACTCCACTTCTCCTAAGCCTGTGTGATCAGAGAAGGGTGTTTGGAATATTTGCTTGAAGAACATTCTGAAAGCGTTGTTTTGATGCAAGTTGAATGTTTTTGCTTTAGAGATAGGCTACTGTAAGAAATGGTAATAACCTCTGTTATGCTGCTTTCTGTGATATTTTATTAGAAGCTCAGGATTACAGTATTTGATTATTCAATATGGTTGGATCTTGAGTAGTTAACATTGAGGGGTCCTCCTTGGGTGAGGTTACCCTCCTCCCTCCTTCTGTGTTCTGTGGCTGGCCCAAACAGTCTGTCTGGCCAATGTCCTATTGTTTATGGGCTGAAAACTACAGATTTTTAAATCATGCATTTCTTGATAGTAATTTTTAAGACATGGAGATAGTCCAACAGCTTTGCTAAATTGTCACAGAGCTGGCCTATTGTTGTCTTGGGTGAGGATCGACTAAGTGGTTCTCAATTATTTAGCTTAGTAGTTTTTAAAATCAGCCTTTCTTTGAACAGAAATGGATTAGTTTCATAAGTATCCTTTACAGAAAAACATTTTCCCTATCATTCTAAGAGTAGGTAATACAGGAATGAAAATATTGAATCGATTAAAAAAAACTGAAAAATAGATATTTATTTTTAAAAATAAAAATATGAAGTCCCCAAATTTATTTTCCTTTAGAAGACAAACAAGGACTTTTGACAGAGTAGTTGGAAGTGCTTATTAGGTATCCTGTGTATTCTCAGGAATGGAATTAATTTTAAACTTTTTTTTTTTTTTTTTAAAGTTCATTGAGAGAGAAAGAGAGAGAGAGAGAGAGAGTGCATGCACACGCACAAGTGGTAGAGGGGTAGAGGGAGAGGGGGTGAGAGAATCCCAGGCAGGCTCCACGCTGTCAGCACAGAGCCCAGCACAAGGCTCGATCTCAGGAACTGTGAGATCATGACCTGAGCCAAAATCAAGAGTTGGAGACTTAACTGACTGAGCCCCCAGGCACCCAGGATTGGAATTAATTTTAGGGTTCCTTGATGTTAGCGTTGCCTCGTGAGATGTCTCACTTCAGAAGGCCTGGACAGAGAGGATGCCGAGGCACTTGTCCCTTGGCTTGTCTCTTATCCTCCACAGTTAATTCCTCTGAGGTTTTTTTAATTATAAGATTTTAAGGAATCATCTGAGGTTATTTTAAAATACAGATTCATGGCCTCAACTTCACATCAGCTGAAATAGAATCTCTTGGAATGGGGCCAGAAATCTGTATTTGTAACCAAGTTCCTTACCATTGAAATTTGAGAACTTCTGTGTACCTGATCCTATTCTCTTGACCTTGAGGCATCTTCAACCCCATGTGCTCCAACAGCCAGTCCTGAACCAGCGAAGGTAACCCTTCACACTTAGCCCCAGCATTCACCTAGGTACTGGGGCTCTCCCTTTCTTTCTGTTTCCACTCTTACCATCCATCCCAGTTAGGGTCCTCCGGATTTCTTCCCGCCTGGAAGATTCTCACAGCTTTCTAACTGGTCTTTCTAACTGGTAGTTTTTCCCACTTGCGATACATTCTACTCATCAGATCTACCAGACACCCTTTTCTTCAGGATCTGCCTTCCTCTGCCTGTCCAACTTCGTGCCTTGCTGTTTTCTAACACGTATCCTCTGCCCCCCAAATTAAGGTGTTTGGGGGCAACACAGTGTGGCCAACTCAGATCTCATTGAGTGGATTCAGTTACTCCTCCACACTGATCTGTTCCTTAAATACTTAAGTCCCTCCAATGTATATTATTTTATACTGGGCATACACTGTCGTGTACTGTGAGAGATTCAAAGATCACATTGGTGCTTCAGAGAGAGCTTACTTACAATCTGGGGAGTCAGGCCTTTTGTGGAAAAGGCAAATGTCAATATGAATCAGTTTGAGGAATTAGAAGAGTTGCCGTAATGTGCTACATGGGTAAGAATGATATGTTAAGGGGTGGCAGCTCATTCATTTTACTTATGACTTCCTTTCTCTGAAGTTATTTCACATATACACTTCATACTGTTACTCTGACATTATGTTGTAGCTCACCTTGGTCTTAGAAGATGGCAAGCATCATCAGATCTATGTCTAGGGTAGCGTTGCACACGCAATTCTTGGTTGAATTGAAGTCTTAGAAATATGTGAACATGAAGCAATAATATTGATGGAAAATGATGCTCCGTACCACCCGGTTAAATGGTTGTTAAAAATGATCTCTGGTACAACTTTTTATAAATTTATGATTGTTTAAAGCCTTAAAACTTTCTAGAGTACTACTTTCATGACACTTGATGTAAGAGCTCCTTGACTATAGAATTTTTTTAGGCAGTTGTCTTAAAGCGTAACTGAGTGATAAAACCAGTCGGGTTGACCCAGCATATTACCCTAAGAGTTATGATATATAACTGGTTATATAATATGTGTTGAAGAGCAAGGCAGTGGGGGGAAAAGCACAGCCATTGCTTGAAAAACAGAACTTCCATTCTTTTTTTTTTTTTTTTTTTTACCTTCTTGACAGTTGGCCATACTGTTCAAGATAAATATTAATCAGTAAGCACAATGCAAAGTCTTGGACTTTTATAGAGGTATGGGCAATTGCCTGAGAAAACTCCAAAGAAAAGGTATTGACTTCTGCTGAGTTTTCTTCAGTCTACAATGCTTAATGTCTTGTGGTACACAAAATTTTTAAATTTTGTAAAGACTATTAAGCACTATAAAGTGAAATTGAATATAGATGTGACATTAGGCTAATCACTTTCTTACTGAAAGGAAGAAACATTAAAGAGAGAATACTGATTATCAGGGGAGTTATTGGACTGTCTCACTTATCAGGACAGAAGCATGTTTAATGAATCATAATACTGTTAATTTTCGAATTGGATGAGCATGTTAGAGCTTATTTTCTGATTTCATGTGTCGAACTGTATGACTAATTTGGTAGCCCTCTTCTCAGGCCCGCCTTAAAGTCACTGTGTTCAGATCAGGCAGAATGAATTCTGGGGAAACTTTGATCCCAAGACCTCAGGGGGAAATGTTGCAAAGTGAAGTTCAGGGAAATAATCTGGTATCACCGTTATATTTCTTCTTGGCATTTCTTTATTTCTTTCTTTCTTTCTTTCTTTCTTTCTTTCTTTCTTTCTTTCTTTCTTTCTTTCTTTCTTTCTTTCTTTCTTTCTTTCTTTTTCTCTTTTTCAAAATATTTATTTTGAGAGAGAGAGAAAGAAGGAGAGGGAGCGGCCGAGAGAGAGGTGGGGAGAGAGAATCCCAAGTGGACTCCATGCTGTCAGCACAGAGCCCCAGACGGCTTGTTCTCAGGAACCATGAGATCATGACCTGAGCGGAGATCAAGAGTCCGGCGCTTAACTGGACTGAGCCACCCAGGCGCCCCTCTTATTTCTTTCTTAATTTTGTCTCATCTTTCTGCTACTCTCCTATGTGAGAAAAGAAAAACTGTAACAAAACAGAAAGGTAGATATTTTCCATCTTGTTCAATTCTCTTCACCCATGTTTTCTGATTCTATGTGTGTGACTGTGAGATTGACTTAGAAAGTCTGTTTTCCAGAAACAGTGTTTTGAATTGGTTGGATCTTTGGACGAAGGAGGAGTGAATAGAGCATTTAGCGTAACAAAGAAAAAAATATGTGGACCTCGTACTTGTAGGCAGCTTGGAAGAGTAGGAATCAAGTTCAGGGGACCTAAATCCTCATATGAATCTTTTTTGGAATTAGTTCTGTTGACCTAAAGGGGCAAGTTATTTCACTAGTCTGCATTTCAGTTTTTTTATTGCCCAAGTGGCAGTACTGTGTTCACTTACACAGGACGTGTAGTTTGAGCTTAAAACAAGGTAATGTATATGAAAGACCTCTTAGAAGTATCTTTCATAAGTAAAAATTCCTGTTAGTTGATGAGTTTTCATAATGGTGTCTTATAACTTCTGTCCTTTTTATATGAGGTCATGTTTTTAAAAATAAAGGGAAAGGAAACCCATTGAACTTGTTTTTCTTTTAAACCGTAATATGAATGAACATCAATTATCCAATGTAGTATTGTGTGTTCAGCAAATGAATTATCACATACTATAAACAATGATATTTCTTTTGTCTCCATGTCAGCTTTTGGTATGATTACATGTATTTCTCTCGCTGTAGGTGGGATCTCATCGTGTTCGTATGTCAAGGGGATTTGAAGCCAATGCACCTGCTTTTGACAGGTAAGACTGATTATTTTTACCTAATGCTCTAAGTTTTGGTATCGTTAAGCAGCGAACTAGTTATTGTATTTACCGATTCATTTCTGCTTGTTTGGGCCCTAAGTAAAATTTCTTCTGACTTCTAATTTAATCAGAAGAAGGTGATACCTAGTATTATGACTTTGGGGGTTGGTATCACTAGGTTGTGGGTCTTCATCTCTTGGTCTGAAAACAACCTGTTTGGATACGCTGTCTAATAAGGTAGCCACTAGCCTCATAGAGCTACTGAGCACTTAAAATGTGACTGGTCCAAATTGAGATGTGCTGTAAGTGTAACATGTACACTGGATGTCAGAGAGTTAGTGCGAAATAAAAGGTAAAATATCTTATTAATATTTGTTTTATAGTACATGTTGAAACGATATTTTGACTGTATTGGGTTAAATAAAACATAGAAATTCGTTTCATTGTTTATTTTTGCTTTTCTTAATGTACCTTCTAGAAAATTTAAAATTGTATCTGTGGCTCATGTTACATTTCCTTAGGAACGCATTGCTCTGTAACCCCTGGAATGGTTAGAAGCTGGAGAGAAAAAGACAAAAAACAAACAAAAAACACCTCCTATTTGGGGCCTTATTTTTCTTAAGACTAGAATGGTTAGGGAGGTCTCTCTGATGCCCACGGATCATGCTTTGTCCTCACATGAGGAGCAGCCCTCTGCCCTAGCTGCCCTCCCAAGCTGGGTGGCCTGCGTTCTCCGCCCTGGTCTGGCACCAGCCTCCCAGAGGGGAGAGGGGGCTGGGCGGGTCCGGCAGCTCCAGCACAGACGGAAGTCTCAGCTTTGAGGAGTCAGCGAGGAAAGGGCCTTACCTGAAGCTTCATAAATTCAGAGTTTTGAGAGGAACGGATTTGTGGAATGAATCTGTATCCAGTGTTGCCAGTTGTAGAGGTGTGTGTAGAATACTGCCCTGTAGGTTCTATTTAATGGATTTCTGCTTGTTGGGGGGAAAATTCCGACGACCACTTGACACATACTTCTTTCTTTCTTTTCCTTAACAGGCATTTTAGAACGCTTAAAAACTTATATGGTAAACAAATAATAGTAAATTTGCTTGGATCCAAGGAAGGTGAACATATGCTAAGTAAGGCTTTCCAGGTAGGCATGATCAGCTTTTCTTCTGTTCCGTGGACACCTAGAATGATACTAAAAAATTATGTAGCGCAATAATGAACTTACTTCCTAGGAAAAGGTTGGGTACCTGTTGGAACCATTAACTCTTTGGGCTACCAAGAAACAGTTTTGTGTAATGTTGCTGACATTAGGGTTAGGGAAAGCTTCCAAAGCAGTTGACTCTGTTTTCTGAAATGTTACTTATTTATCTTGTGGAAAAGCAGAAGAATGTCTTCCCCTCTGAAAAGTGTTCATCTGTCACTGGTAAAAAGACACCGGACGGTTTCCTTCTCCATCCACGCATTGCCTCTGCCTGTTTCCTAGAAACTATAGTCATGGCTTGAAACCTATGATACGGTGAATACTGCACGTAAGACCATCCCTTCTCGTACCGATTGGAGAAAACTCGAGAACTGCGAGTAAAGACGAACCCAAATGATATATGCCCAACTTCTAAAGAAAAAGTATTCTTCATCAATGCTTACTATTAAAGCAACAATGAATTAATAGCAATGATGGTGTTCCATAAGATGATAAGCCTAAATTAAACAAAACAGAGAACATTTTCTGAAGTTCAGTCTAATGAAGTCCAGAAAGTAACTTGTTTGACTGTTTTGTGTGACGCTTGTGAAATAAATATTGTTAATAAAACAGATTATGCTTTAGAGAATGACTTTTAAAACATTTCAGTGTGAGTATAAAAACGTGAATTTTTTGGTCCTTAATAGGTTCTGTCTTAAGTCAGTTACTTTATTTTGAGATTCTATAACAGGTACAATTATTAAATGTGTAAAAAATGAAGTGTTGGTGGTTAGAAATAATTTTAATTTTCTGAACCAGATGAGAACATTATTTAAGTTCTCTGATGTTAATTATGTCACCTGATCTCTCTGGGACAGTATGCGAGGTTTCACGAAAAAGATGTTATTGGATACCATCAAGTAATTTTCCATTTTACTGCCAGTGTCAACTAAAGCTTTGTGGGAGATCAGTGAGATTTCACGGGACCGTGCTGAGGTTTAACTTTAAAATGCGACGTTCCATTCTAACATTACTTGATAAGATCATATTTAATTAACATTTAGATGAGTATTTGCCTTTTTACTTTCAGAGTCATTTGAAAGCTTCTGAACATGCTGCTGACATCCAGATGGTGAATTTTGACTATCATCAAATGGTTAAAGGAGGAAAGGCAGAAAAATTACATAGTGTTCTTAAACCTCAAGTCCAAAAGTTTGTAGATTATGGATTTTTTTATTTCAATGGAAGTGAAGTTCAAAGGTTTGACTGCTGTTTCTCTTTTCTTTGAGTTGGAACTTTGCTATATTTTAAAAATTATTCTTAACGCAGAACTCTTGAATTACTTTTTTTTATATCAAAGTTTATACTTAAGTAAAATAATCTTTATTATACTTGATTTTAGGCTTGTTTTTCTTTCTTTAGAACGGAATAGGTAATAATAATACCTTCTATTATTGGGCACATCTAGTGAGCCAGGCAGTATACTCAGTCTGTACATGTTTCTGTAACAGCAGTCGTAGGAAGAAGTTCTATTATCCCCATTTTCGTTTGGGGAGATTGAGGCATAGGCTCTAATTTGCCCCAGATCACATAGCTAAAAAGTGTTAGAGCGAGGATTTACCTGGCTCCAGCTCTCATGCTGTTATCTAGGAGACTATTCTGCCTCTCTCTTAGAACTAATATGTTACGATGTCTTGACCTCAGTAAGGACTATTATATGCAAATAGAAGTAAAAGACATTGCTTATTGTCTGCTTTAGCACAATTTCAGTCTTCAGCTTTTGATAATGAAGTAGAGGAGGAAAGGAAGTATTGAAAAAATGAAGTTCAGAGTATAGGATGAAGTCAACTTTAGTGAACAAACTCCGATTTTTAGTTTTCGACTTTGTGCGAAATTTAGTATCAATGCCATAGAATCTGTGTAGGTTGGTGGAGATAACAGATCTTAGGTTTTTAAAATTTCTTCCATATATATTTGATCATCTTTTATGTGCAAAGAGCCCTGCGGTTATAAATCTGAATGTATGTTTAGCTCCTGACCACGGGCCTAATTAGAAATAAGTGGGCATGGATAAATAGATGGTGATAAAGAGTATATGACAGAATGTTAACAGTTGTAGAATCTAGATGGTGGGTATGTGGATGTTTGCTGTAAAATTCTTTCATCTTTTTTGTATGTTTGAAAATTGTAGTAATAAAAAGGGGTAGAAAGTGGATGCCGTATTTTGGTGGTCACCTTAATTTTCCTTATTTTGTTTTAGCTTTATTATTTTTGTTTCAAACTAGCTGTTACACTTTACTGAATTTGTTGCAGATGCCAGAGTGGCACAGTTCGAACAAACTGCTTGGATTGTCTGGATAGAACAAATAGTGTGCAGGCATTCCTTGGCTTAGAGGTAAATAATAATAATAAGTTGTAATGTATGTATGTGACTTGCATCAAATGCCTCATTCAGTGCTTTTGTAATATTTATGTTTCTCATTAGTTACTTTTCATAAAATGAAATTATGCTTCATTAAAGGCATTTTTTTACTTCTCGTATGTTTTTAACCTCCCCCCCCCCCCCCCCGATTCCTTTTCATTTAAATATTTCCTTTACCTGTTCCAAACACTCTCTTCAGGTAGCTGATGTTTCCCTGTATTGTTCCTTAGCTTTCTGTTGAAAAACTGCTATGTACACTCTTCCGACAATTGCTTCTTTTGCCTTTTGGAATGGAAAAAAATTATATATATATTGCTTATTGTCTGCTTTAGTACAATTTAAAAATTGTATACACACACACACACACACACACACATAATTTATATCGGCCTTTATTCTTCATGTAATTTCTTCAGAATTGGTGAGGATCTGTTTTCATATTCTGTGGGATTAGATTTTTGACCATCGGTAACCCGATGCAGTTTCTACAGTGTTTTCAAATCAGTAGCTGCAAACAGATGGATGGTTATTAGTGGGAGTGAGAGTGCATGAGATTCAGCTTCTCTAACGAAGTCTTTGTTTAAAAGTGTTTTTCTTTGCCATCTATCCATAAGTTCAGTCTAATATAGACATAGTCTCCCTGTATGACAAAGCAGCAATGCTGAGCTTTCTAGGTCTTTCCTGTTATGCAGGAGCGGGGGTCATTAGGCTGTGGTGGGTCTTCATTTCGTGTCACAGGAACTTAGTATAGTTCTCAAATACTATAAAAACAGGAGTAGGAAACAACACGTTCTTATTTCCTCCGGTGAATGATCTTAAATTTGGCCAGGACATTGGCTCATTAGCTACTCTGCAGCTGGGGTTCTTTCTGTCTCAAAAATGAAAGGGTAGTGTGTAGAATTCTCTGCTACAGAAGTGTAGCTACAGTTCTGTTCATGTAGCTAAATAGGTTCTACCGTTTTGCCTCTTTAAAATTCTGTCATTGAGACTTATGATTATAATTTATGTAGAAAATATGACAGAGACAAGAAAAGTGAAAGCAGACAGTTGGTCACTTGACATTAATCGCATGGCTTGGGTTTGTTTTGAGTTGTGTTTTTAAGTGGCTGAATACGTTTCTTTAGATTCTGAGAGTGAACTTATGGAAATGTTTGAAAGTCTTTACTCGAAGCATAACAAGTGTTAGTCCTCAGAATCTGACTTAACCAGCTATCCACTGTTGGTAGTTAGGTGTGAGAGAGCTCCCTCATATGTAGCAATTGGTTGACTGTTTACAAAATTGACTGCTAAAGTAGGCAAAGCCGAACTAGGGCGAAGACTAGTTTTGCCAAATTCCTTGAAAAGAGGGAGCTATAAATGATAAAATAAGTCCTAGGGGCTAATTTTGATTTATTCTTCATGCTAGCCAAGAGCACCTCTGGTGCAAATCTCCAGGTAATCAAATGAACCTAGTTTAGTGTTTTTTATATTATTTTAGTTTTTGATCCCTCTCTAAATATGGATAATCATAATACTTGCAGATAAAACACAAATGGCAAGGAATTAAGTAAAAATGCAAGACATAGAATATGACTGGCTTCCAAATAAGACAAATAGACTGGGTAAGGACTGCACCTTGCTCTGACTGCCAAATTTCAAAGCCAAAGTTCATTCAGAGTAAAAACCAGGGACTCTTCCAGAGACATTTATTGTTACCCATGAAGGAATTGGGGCAGCCTGAAGACCTTGCATTCTTGCAATATACATTGTATATTGTAATATTGTAATATACATTGTACATACAATGTATATTACAATATACATTGTAATATACATTACCGATATAGATTTTATACATGAAAGACTGCCATGACTTTATTCAGAAACAGGACTAATTTATTTGTTTTTGTGACAGTTCAAGAGCAACTCTACTTTTCTCATAATCTCTTGATTTTAATTACCCACATGTGTAGAACCCAATCAAAAAATTAAATTAATTCCCTCTATATTTAAATAACCTAGCCAGATTTTTTTTTCCTGTGCTTTATTGCATGCTGTTGAATAAAAGTGAACAATCAGTCCATCTCTCACACTTCTGTACATTGTGACAGCCTCCTTTTCAAGGTAAGATAAGTACAAGAATAAAAACTCAATAATCAAGCCCTAAAGGTACTGGGCTCATAATAAGTGTGGCATTTTACAGAGATATTTTACAGAGGCATTTACAGAGACATTTTAATGAGGTTAATTTCATCATTTAACCAGAAAGAAGTTGTTAATTACTACAAGGGAATATTAAGACACTTTTAAGATTCAATGGCAAACTGAAATGGTGGGACAGAACACAGTTAGTCTCGTAAATTGGTAGGTTTTCAAAATCCAGTCCCACATGGCCCTATAAAATGCAAACTTTGGTTTGAGCCTTGTCGTTCTTGAAAAGTCTCATCACAGTTAATGTATTAATATACTTACAGAAGTTTCTCTTTTGCTGTTTTAGATGCTAGCTAAACAATTGGAAGCTCTTGGCTTAGCCGAAAAGCCTCAGCTGGTGACTCGCTTTCTGGAAGTTTTCCGGTCAATGTGGTCCGTGAATGGTGATTCGATCAGTAAGATATATGCGGGCACTGGAGCCCTCGAAGGAAAGGCGAAGGTAGAGCTAGGTTTCTCCTGACATGACGAGAGAGCCTCATTTTCCTTTCAATGACACTTTTAAATGGTCTCTTTTTAAATTAACAGTTGGGCTTTTATAGGTATCTGCTTCCAGTTCTGTTTTATTATCCTTCCGTGTCCTCTTTAATACTTCCTTCTGTAGCGGATACTAATGATTGGGTAGAAGAGAGTAATGTCCCTCAGCTTGGGGGGTCTTACGTATGACATAGTCATTTGGTGATAATCCGTTAGGCCTACATATGTATTGCTTACATTTTGTTTCATGATTTCTCAGAACTTACTTATCTGTTTCGCTTTTTATGTTGTTTGTTTTGATTATAGAATTTTTAAAAGTCCTAGTCCTCCTAATAAGGGGTCCTCTGTCATTTGGCTTTGTGTTCCCAGCACTTGATATAGTGCCTACCATTTAATAGGATTGTGACAAATACTGGTGGGATGAATAAATCAGTGGACGATTTATGCCACACTTACTATGAGCCCAGTACCTTTAGGGCTTGATTATTGAGTTTTTATTCTTGTACTTATCTTACCTTGAAAAGGAGGCTGTCACAATGTACAGAAGTGTGAGAGATGGACTTCCTCATAATTCTGTGCCTCCTCATTGCTTTTTAATATCTGGCATTATCAATAGACTGCTTCCTACTCTGGTGTTTGGCACTTATTAAGAGACTTTGGAAACGCACTCGAGATACTTTTCATTATTTTATATACTTAAATAGTGACTTTTTAAGGCTCCTGTTTTCAGTTGGATTTTATTAACATTTTAAATCTCTACAATTCTTCAGATTACCTCAGGAATAGAAAATAAGGGCATTTGCCATTTTTATAATTCTGCCACCCCTACAGTACAGCAGCTGAAATTCTTTGAAGACCACTCATCATCTCTAAGTCTTTTTTTCCAAACCTTCCTCCTCTTCTGCGTCTCCTAAAATGCCATGTCTGTCTCTGTTCAGTTATTGGCCTTACCTGTCACAAATGATTTTGTTGACATTGACAAATAATTACTTCTTAAATGGTCCCTCTTTTTGAAAACCTGAAATTGTTAAACCTCCTTTAGTACTCCTTTAAAAAGGAGAATATAATTCTTACTGTTAAAACTCGATTCTCTACAGGAGCTGCTTAAAATATTCTTTAATGCTCTTCCTTTTTGTTTCTGCAGCAGCCAAGACAGTATGTATACAGAGGTTATGTATATTTTCAGTGGTCTTGTGTCTCTAACTAATAGATGCGAATTCTCATGTATTAAATATACTAGTCTGAACTGAACTAAAATCTAACATCTGAACTGCTCTTTCTTTTCCTTTCTCTGGGTTCCTTTTGGCTAATTGCCTGATAATGTGAATGGTGAGTGTCTTTTCAAATACTGTCATTTGTATATGTCATCACATGGAAGAAAATAACATTTTAATTTTCAAATTACCGTCACTTCTATAAGGGATGAAAATTACATATTGCAAATGAAAGGGTTTTTTTTTAAAGGCCAGAGTTTGGTGTTTTGTTTTGTTTTTTCAACAGTCATCCAAATCTGTAAGATCAAAAGAAATCTTCATGGTAACTAACACGCCTGAGTAAACTATATGTTCATTAAAAGTTACGATCAGGAAATGCAGGCTTCCGGTTATGGGAATACGTCACAGGAATGAAAGGCACAGCATAGGGAATATAGTCAATGGTATTGTAGTAGTGTTGCATGGTGACAGATGGTTAGCTACACTGGTGGTGAGCACAGCTCAATTTATAGTTATCTCATCGCTGTGGTGTGCGACACTAACGTAACGTTGTGTGTCAGCGATACTAAAAAAGAAGTTATAATCAACTCACTGGAGGAATTGGCCTAAGTTTATTATTTTTATGGTTTGTATTTACATCGGCAATAAAATGAGCTAAGATATACGAACTGTAGTTCACATTTAGTATTTATTTATGAACTATAATTATAAATTTCTTTTTAGGCCAACCCTTCATTCTTAGGTTCAGTTTTAGTTTTAACTACTAGTATAAGTTATTGAGGAGTGATTCCAGTCTTATTTTTCTACACGTTATTTTTCTACTGTCGAAGTACTTGGAAGTTTTTCTAAGAGCATGTAAGTGGACCGCATCCTCCTTGATCTCCCCTGCGGCCCCCCCACCCCCCGTCCCATCCTTAGTGCTATAGGTTACAATGTAGGAAGTAATTTCCTTGTTTTAAATAAGTACATGTCACTTCATTTCCTTTCTAGTAAGCAACGTTAGACATTTACTGCTCTTTTTTTTTTTTTTTTTTTTTAATTTTTTTTTTTCAACGTTTTTTATTTATTTTTGGGACAGAGAGAGACAGAGCATGAACGGGGGAGGGGCAGAGAGAGAGGGAGACACAGAATCGGAAACAGGCTCCAGGCTCCGAGCCATCAGCCCAGAGCCCGACGCGGGGCTCGAACTCACGGACCGCGAGATCGTGACCTGGCTGAAGTCGGACGCTCAACCGACTGCGCCACCCAGGCGCCCCGACATTTACTGCTCTTGATGTCATTAGTGAATGCGTTTGTGGTACTGAGCTTTTTCCACGTTTTTGTGCAGAACTGTTATCCAGAAGGAAAAGAAACAAAGGCATCTTGAGCCATTTTTGATATGATTTGATACTCAAAGTAGAATGATTAGGTCCTTTTTATTGCAGTAAGGTCAGATAAAACTGATTTAAACTTTCAAAATGCCTACTGAATAAAATCAACAATATTTGGAACAAAAATCCATGCTCTTTTCTTCCCCAACAGGCTGGAAAGTTAAAAGATGGTGCTCGTTCTGTTACTAGAACGATTCAGAATAACTTCTTTGACAGCTCCAAGCAAGAGGCCATAGATGTTTTACTACTGGGAAATACTCTAAATAGTGACTTAGCTGACAAAGCTCGAGCACTTTTAACTACCGGAAGTTTGCGTGGTATGCGTACTTTGTATTTTGATTACTTTATGTTATTTATATCCCTTCTAATAGTCCAAGGAGTAACTGTAAATTTATTTACATAAACATTTTTTACATCAAGTTGATTAAAACAGTTTGTGGAGGAATTTCCATCGATGTAATTTTTAAAAATTGCATTCTCTAAAGGAAGTTCATCTCTTTGGAAATGTTTTTACATTCAGTGGTATTACTAAGCTGTAAAATGAGGCCCATGCAAGGCAGGATTTCATAGAATATTCAGCTAGTGCTTTGAATAGAGCATTCACTACCTAGTTATGTAGACAACAGTTGCTTTATTCAGAAAAAGAATGCCTATATTAGTGATTTTGCTAATTTCCAACCCCAAATTTCTATAACTTGGTCTTCCCTTACCTTGCTGTTGTTTGAATGAGCATTAAATCATATTAGATAATAATTTAAAATCTTGCTTATTTTTAGATACTATTTAATATGAGACATAAATATATATGGCTTTCAAGGTGGCTTTTTAACTTTCACTGAGTCTTTTATTAAAATCCAAAGAAGTTGAGCTCCTGTCAGTGTGTGTGTATTTAGCATCATCATGGGAAAAACTCAACAGGCACTGTAGAACTTAATGAATTGACTTCCTTAATTCCGTATTTTTTCTGTCTTCACTTTTTTTTTTAGCACTCTGAACATTTTTACTTCTTCTGTTATCCCCAGCCAAACCTTACAGTTTCCCTGTGCGTGTTAAGAGAAATTGTTCCTCATCAAATAATGTATTCTTGGATAATTACTTGGTCAACTAGGTTATCATGGATTCTTTCAGAATTGTGCATGGTGCTGTGGGTAGTTGGGTACAGTTGGCTCCTTGGGGATCTATTAGTAGGCCCCGGGGACTGAGGCCTACTAGCGCTCTAAAAAAACAAAGTCTGATCTTAGCTACCACTTTTAACTTCAGGCTTTCTTCCCGGCTCCCAGCACTAGAGACTTGGCTGATTTGCATCTTGCCACTTCCTTCCACCTATGCCTTCTTTGATATGGAGGCATTGCTAAGCAACAGTTGAAAGTAAGCAACTGAAGGAAAGAAAAGGAGAAGCGAGGAGCTTAAGAATTCCCAAACCTGATTATCAGTTTTTTTAGTTGCCTGCACATGTTACTGTGTGTCAAAAGCGCCTAAAAAAAAAGTACAGTCAGTTCTGCTCTAATGCTTGTTCTGAGAATGGGAATTTGTTCCACCGTGGACGCTCTGTTAGGGAACGTTTTGAGCATAATGCCAGTTCTGCATTCCTTTATGCATGGTCTCACCCGGCAGAACTGAGACGGGTAGAAATACACAAAACACGCACACACATGTGCATACACTTCAAACCTTTCTCTGCTTCCATTCACCAGATGTGTTATGAGACATACCCATTCACACCTGGTGTTACAAATTTCCATCCCAATTCCAGAAGACCCTTCTTCCATCATTCACAACTACAGTTGACCCTGGAACGACACGGCGGCAGGGACACTCACCCCCCACAGTCAAAAATCCATGTATAGCTTCTGATTCCTCAAAAACTTACCTACCAATAACCTGTAGACCAGAAGCCTTACATAAACAGTTGATTAACACATAATTTGTATGTTATGTGTATTATGTACTGTAATCTTACAGTCAAGTAAAGTGTTAAGGAAGAGAAAATATGTTTGGAGTACTGTATTTACCAAAAAGGAATTCACGTATAAGTGGGCCTGTGCAGTTCAAACCCGTGTGTTCAAAGGGTCGGCTTGCTTGTCAGCTGCCATTCTCCTCATGCCCACTTCTACAAGCAAACTTCAGGTCTTTTTCATGATGAAGTGCCATATTTAAGGAGTATTCAGGTACCTCAAGCACATGTTAAATAACATGTGAAACCGTACTACTGTTTTTACTAGGGTCCCATCTGTTTTGGAGTGTCACTGCTAAAATTTGGGAGTGTTGTCCCCTAATCCCATTTTCCCCATAAGCTCTGTGGCTATGGGAATCTGTACTGTTTTGCACTGCATGGTGATTTTTGTGGAATGTGTATGTTTTGTTACAACTGAACTGATTGTACTTAATCGGCCGAGTCCCAGAAAGAATACTAGAAGATGTATATTAGGGTCCTCATGTGTTCAATACCCTCTAACCCCTTGGGTTTCTAGATTCATATTCTCTCTCACACGTATGTGCGTGCACACACACACACACACAGGAGCAGCTTGAAAAACAGGCCAAGGACCTCCTGATTGTGACACCCTGGACATCACTGAGTCACTGTAGGATTTTTCATAGATGCAGAGGGTTTGCGTCAGGTATTGTCACTTATGTTTAATCTTTGGTGTCTTATAGCCCTCAGAAAAAATAATCAAATTGATGTAAAAGAAAAAAGTGAAGCCATCTTAGGATGTATTGTCATAACACTCTAGATTTTAATTGTAACTTGTTGTTTTACTAATGATTCTTTGTTTTCTTCTTGATGCATCCATAGTTTCTGAACAGACATTACAGTCAGGTACAGTATAGAAAACCAATCTGTAAATAAAAGCAAATTTTTCTTTATTTTTCTGAAGTTGATATTGTAAATCGACAAAAGCCGTATAAATGGAAACTTTCTCTTATTTTGCCCTCAGTTTCTAATAGGATAAATTAATACCTTGTTTTAATCTGAGAAAAAAATTTTTAAGTTTGAGAAAACAAAGTACTTCGTTTAGGAGAAAATACATAATGCTGCCCGTCTTCTTCTAGTAAATGCTTAATTCTAATTAAATATAGCTCATCCAGTTTTAATTTCACCTTTATATTTCAATGAACACACATTGTTAGTATTATACCTTGCTTTTACTAGGCTAATGGTAAAAACCCCAGTGTGACTATTTTGGATTAATTTCAGAGTACTATCTGTGATATCTATCAGCAGTGTTTCTCACACATAGTATTTGAAAAACAATGACTTATTTTTTCATACTGTAGATGAAATATTTTCTGTAACTATAAGACATGCACTAAAATGTGATCTGAACTGTTTTAAAAAGCGTCAAAATTGGTAACAAAGTTGGAGTAAGTGATTAGGACCTAAAGATCGTTATTTTTCTTGCCTTTCCTATTCGTAAGAATCTTATGCCTTCATTTTCTGGACAAGGTTTATGAACTTGTCCTTAAACACGGACATGTGGCAAAAGGAACAAAAACGGCCAAACGGCAAAATTTCTTGCCAGAAATGTATCGGAAAAAGACATCTTTTCTTCCTTTTACTGAAGATTTGGTATCTTAAGATTTGTTTTGCTTAGTTACTGTTCTGAACGTTTTGAGAGACTATTGGTTATTTTTGTGAGAAGTTTGGAAGAGGAGGGTACTTGGATGTATTTTGAGTTATGTAATGAAATCCATTTTCTGAAATGATATGGCATTTGGGAATGGACATCTGTTTGAACACGGGCTCATTTCTGCACATTGAGGTGCCAACCAGTTAAGAATAAGCTAGAAAATTGTTACAACTTTTTATTCCATTTATAAACTGATCTGACTTAATTCACACAACATGGCCGCATGTTTTCACACGATTCATTATTTGTCTTGCTGAGTATTTTAGGCTGTTAAATCACTCTAGAACTTGTATTTTGATATAGAGTGGATCACAGAGGCTGTTTTCATAGTAGGAACAGTGGCAGTGATTTCACTCACAAAGACCATGTCATGGAGAAGGATTCGTTGGGTACGGCCAGCTTCCAGTTAACCAACAGACCAGAACGAATCATGTGCTTTCATTACCACCTGACACCTTATACGAGTAGTCACGTCAAGTAGGAAGAGGGCTACAAATCTGCGTGTCTGCTCCTGGGAACAGCAGGCGTGACCTGATCACCTCAGCAGTTCCCTCAGGAGATTCACGGGTCACACTGTTTTCCTTGTGATGCCATAATCTGCCTTTTTACTCTAATTCTCTTGTGTATCTTGGTACCCTAAAACAATAAATAGTAATCAAATCGTGTATTAAAAGGTGAGAATCATTGTGATTTCCTTTTCCTCTTGCCAGTTAGTTGCCAAGTAAGTGTTTATTCGGTTTTTAGATTGAGGTCCTATTAAGGTTCTAGCCACGTTAAGTGCCGAAAATTTAATCAAAGAGAAGTGTGATTGAGAAGGAAGCTAGATGGTGGTCAAAAAGTATGCACGTAAGAGACTGAGGGTCCAAATGTATTGAGCATTCATTTAACAGTGATGCGTCGAGCACCTACTGTGTCCCAGACACTGTTCTAGTCACCGGAGATAATGTAGTAAGCAAAAGAGACCACCATTTCTGTCCTCAGGAGCTTCCGTTCTTGAGAGGGGAGACAGACAGTTACGGGATAAGTAAATAAACACAGAGTTTGTAAATGGTGACAAATGCTATAGAGAAAAATAAAACGAGGAAAGGATGTGGAAGGTTAGGGACAGAATGCAAATTCTAATAAGATGGTCAGGAAAAGCCTCACTGGGAGGAGGCGAGGGAAGAAGGTCTCGGGCTTTGGAAACAGTCCGTGCAGAGGCCTTGTGGGAGCAGGCTGGCGTCCTAGGGAGACAGCAGGGAGTCAGCAGCTGAGCGGCGAGTGAACAGGGAAGAGGTAGCAGATGAGGGCAGGATGGCAATGTGGATTGTGTCAGGCCTTGCAGGCCATTGTTGCGGACTTCGGCCTCTGTCTGCGTGAGCTGGGAGGGATCTCATAGTGACTTCACTCTCTGACATCTCGTTATCGTCCATAATTAGTATTTTTGTCCGGGAGCCATTCCTTCTCAAACCACCTGTCAGTAGTTAGAAGCTTAAATGTAAATGTTCTTAAATCTTTTTGTTTGGAAATAAGATTTATATTTTCGCCAGCCTTCGAACTAAAGTTATACGAAAGTCAATTGCTATGTCCCTACAAATGTATAATCTCTAGTTTTGTACATTATAAGATGATGTACCCCTTCATGGAAAAAGAACCGTTCTGCATGCTTTATGTTGCCGCAATAATTTTTACTTTGGCTATTGTATCAAGTGCCCGTTGTTTTCAAAAATTGTGTCGGTTACTTGCATCGTGCTGGACTGTGCATGTATCTTATGCTTGTTTATGCTGCTGCTGCTAATTGTACTTGCCCTGCTTCGTTTCTCAGGTATAAAAATCGATTTCTAAAAGTGGTTTCCTGCAGCTAAAACTCTGTGGTGTTTTGTTTTTGATTAGCATCTTCCAAAGTACTAAAGAGCATGTGTGAGAATTTCTACAAGTATTCAAGGCCCAAGAAAATTCGGGTATGTGTTGGAACCTGGAACGTGAATGGTGGGAAGCAGTTTCGCAGCATAGCTTTTAAGAATCAGACACTCACCGACTGGCTTCTCGACGCGCCCAAGTTAGCTGGCATCCAGGAGTTTCAAGGTTTGCTTTTTGTAACAGGGATTCCCCTAATATAAATCCTGTGACTTATTAATCTATCAAACAAATGTAACACTTCATAATATGCCTTACTCTCAAAAAGAAACTTGGCTTTATAAGGATGAAGGCCAGACCTTTAAAGGTAACTACACAAGGAAGAAAAACTAGTTCTGTTTTTATTCTTTTAAACTGACACACAGCAAGCTTATTTTGTGAGTGATAATTTTTTAAACCTAGTGGTTCCATTTTGCAAATCTAGTTCTCTGTTTAACTAAACAGATAAGAAATATTTGGGGTAGATTAAGAAAAATCTTTCAAAACTTGTCGTAACACATGTTGGCACTTGATAATTTAGCGGCACTGATTTTTCCTTATAAAACCTTGGTCGTCATTCAGCCGCCAAGCTCTTAACAGCCCGGACCAAGCACTGAGCTGATGATGCTTTTAAGATTTTAATTACGATTGTGAATGTGGGCCGCCTTCTTTTTTTTAAAGTCACTTTGAATTTCTTTCTAAAATAGTACACATCTAGCATGTATCATGAATAAAAGCGAAGTGCAGGGGTACCTGGGTGACCCAGTCAGTTAAGCATCTTGACTCTTGATTTCAGCCCGGGTCATGATCTCATGGTTTGTGAGCCCACGTCGAGCTCTGCCCGGTCAGTGCTGTCTTCTCTCTCGTTCTCAAAAATAAATAAACTTAAAAAAAAAAAAAAGTGCATAGGAAAAAATGTGAGATGCAGATTTTCTTTTTTTAGTTATTTCTAATCAGTCACATCTTAAACCCTAAGGTTTTCCCCAGACTTTTATTGAAACGATCTTTTTTCACTTACATTGAACCTACCTTGAAATTATAGTTGTTGTTGTAGTAGTGATAATATTAGAGGAGCAGCTAACACTACAGTTCTCTAAGTGCTTTACATCTATTCATTTATTTCCTATAACAGACCTACTGCACAGATACTGTTATTATTCCAATTCCACAGATGAGGAAACCGAGGCACAGTAAGGGAGGCAACCTGCCCAGGCTCACACAGCCTGGTTGGTAATGGCAAGTCAGGATTTGAACTCAAGGCAGTTTGGCTCCAGCATCACTGGGTCACACTGCGGCTTGTCTGGGAATTTGGGCAAGTTGCTTAGGTTCTCCAAAGCCTTAGTGTCTTGTCTGTACTAAAGGGTAAAAATAATCTGTCTTCTAAAGTGCGTGGTAAGCGAGTTGATGCATGTATAGTCCTTGCACGTAATAGCAGTCAATAAATATTTTTGTTATTTTTCTCAGTCTAATGCTATTTATAGGCCCTTTCTAGCTACTTCTCCTTTCTGAGTCCTCGGCCACCCAAGTCCCCCTGGGCCACTTATCTCAAGTAGCTTCTGTTCTCTTTTCGTCCTTGTCTATTAGGAGAGAGCTAATGGCTGGAACAGAGGGGTACATCTTAACCCCTGGATCTCTTTTAATTTTCTTGGATTCCTCCACGTAGGACATAGTAAAAAGGTCAAACCTCTAGTTTTCAAATTTGAATGTGAAAATTCCTGTGTGTTACCTTTTGATTGGAGATGATTTCTCAGTCACTCTGTGCCTTTTCTGAAGAATCCCTTTACTCCTGGGGCGCCTGGGTGGCTCAGTCGGTTGAGCGTCCGACTTCGGCTCAGGTCATGATCTCGCGGTTTGTGAGTTCGAGCCCCGCATCGGGCTCTGTGCTGACAGCTCAGAGCCTGGAACCTGCTTCGGATTCTGTGTCTTGCTCTTTCTCTGCCCCTCCCCTGCTCACGCTCTGTCTCTCTCTGCCTCAAAAATAAAACATTAAAAAGAATTTAAAAAAAAAAAAAAAAAGAATCCCTTTACTCCCCCTTTTATTCTCTTCAGCTTTTGCAAAGTGGCTTGCTTCTCTGATGCCCATGTGCAGTTTAGCAAGAGTTCTTTCAAAACGATTTCTGAAAGGACTCAAGGATCTTCAGAAATAACAGTCTTAAAGAAGAAAACTTAGGAGGCCTGAATGGAAGCTAAATTTAAAGTAATTTTGTCCCATTCGTTGGTTTTGCCTACAATTTGAAGTTGGTTAAACATAAAACACAGAAGTGGACTTTATGAGGTCTGGCGTTGATCTTAGTTGGACTGGGTGGGGGCGGGTGCCGTTTGACTAAAGCTATATTTTTAACAGTTTTTCTTGGATGCTTAATTGTAGATAAAAGAAGTAAGCCAACTGATATATTCGCAATTGGTTTTGAAGAAATGGTAGAGTTGAATGCTGGAAACATTGTGAATGCAAGGTAAGCCGGCAAGGTCATTTTCTAGTTGAGGGACATGGAAGGCAGATAACTAAGTGGTTGTTACAAAGGTAGATTGGGATAATATATGTAAAGGTGCTTTTTAAACTGCAAAATAGAATTCTCAACCTCTCTGGTCTTAGGATCTTTCTACACTCTTAAAAATGTTGAAAATCTTAAAGAATTTTTGTTCGTGTGGGTTATATCTCTAGATAGTACATTAGAAATTTAAAAATGAAAATTTCAAAACATTTAATTCTTTAAAAAACAATAAACCTATTACATGTTAGCATAAATAATACATTTTTTTCCTGAAAAGTAATTATTTTCCAGAACAAAAATGTCCTGAGAAGGTTGGCTTTGAGTGTAGTTTTGTACATCTTTTCATTTCTGGCTTAAAACAACTGAATTCTCACATCTACTTCTGTATTAGTCAGTTACAATGTGTTGTTTTGCTTGAAGTAGATGAAGAAAATCGCATAAATAACGTAGTTGGAAATGGAAAGAACTTTATAGCCTTTTGAGATAATTTCTTCTCTGATACTACACCAAAGCTCAACAAACAGGTCCTTCAAGGTTAGTTCAGGAATCTGGACTAACCTTATGGAATCTGAAACCATAGCAATGAACTATTTGTGCTCTATTACACAAGAATTCATTGGTCTATTTTTTTATCCTTGCATGATTTTGAAACATCATGTATTGGTCATTTTGAAAATATTAGTTCACTGAGTTATGTCGATCTTCCAAATCTTGGCACATTTCATTATATCAATGCATGATATTGATTAGCCTCATTACTGATCTCATCAGCAAATTCTTCAAATGTTTGGAAGCTATTAAGTTCTCAGTAGCAGATACACATTTTCCAAAATTTTCATTTTTGCTTGAAAAATGTAATCATTGGAAATAAATACTATTGGTTGTTTCCCTTAAAAGGCAGGTTCATTTAAAAAATGTTTGTCAGATAACCCAAGTCTGAAGAACCATAGTCTGTCTGTCATTAGTCCTTTCAAATAAAAATGGTTTTCCATGAAAAATGGTAGCAGTTCATCTCTCTGCTCAAACAATCAAGTGCTTCTCCAAACATCACACTTCAATATGAAGCAGAATGGGCCTTGTGCATATTTCCTGTTCATCACAGATATGACTTAAGGATTGAACTTTGATCAGATTAATGACATTTAGAAAACGATTAATAACATTTCCTGCTTCAACAGAGATATTCTTATGTGAAATGGCATTTTTTTAACTGCAAGTACATGGCGGTAAAGACTAATGAATCATCCTAGTACAGTTCGGTACCTGGATTCATGTGAAGACGTCAGCCATTTTACTCATTGTTACTTTTGCACCATCGTGCAAATATCCATCCACATCGTGAAAAAGGCAAAAAAAGGTCTTAGTATTATAAAGATAGTTTTGACCTCATGGGTTTGGGGGAGTCCCAGAGGTGTTCCCAGACCACACTTTGAGAACTGCTGTTCTGAAGCCTTATTACAAATGCAAATTACTTAAATGGAACTTAAAGCTTAAGTGTTTTATTTTAAGAAAGTATGCTTGCTTTTAAAGTTGAACAATTGCCCATCTTTTGTGACATTTTTAAAAAGATTTTCAGAGTAAAATTATGAGCTGAAATAGTATGAGATAGTCATCAATCTTGCAAATGACATTTTTTTCCTTAGCTTTATTTTTTTTAATTTTTTTTTAAATCTTTATTTATTTTTGAGAGAGAGACAGCATGTGAGCAGGGAGGAGCAGAGAGAGAGAGAGGGAGACACAGAATCCGAAGCAGGTTCCAGGCTCTGAGCTGTCAGCACAGAGCCCGACGTGGGGCTCAAACCCACGAACTGTGAAATCACGACCCTCATGAGCCAAGGTCGGACACTTAACCAACCGAGCCACCCAGGCACCCCTTTCCTTAGCTTTAAGTAAATAACATTCACTCAGGGAAGTAGAAAAGAAACGCAACTGCATTCATTTTGCTGATTTGAATCTCTTTCCTGAAAATACATATTCAGGTTTTAAAATAGAGCATACTCTTATTGTTCCTGGTACCAAATTGTTCAATTGATTATCTGTCTAGAGTTTAATCGAATTATTCCTTAGTAAACTGGTGATTATTCATTTCTTTAACCAGTATCTGTTGAGCACCTACTCGAGGTGCTAAAGATACATTAATGAATAAAACAAAAATCCCTACCTTCATGAACCTTCTATTCTAGCTGAAGAGACAGACGATAAACAGTAATTGTAATATGTAAATTACCGGCATGCCTCGGAGATACTGTGGGTTCAGTTCCAGACCACTGCAGTCAAGCAGATATGGCAATAAATCCAGTCAAATGACTTTTTTGGCTTCTCCGTGCATACAAAAGTTAAGATTACCCTATACGGTAGTCTGTTAAGTATGCAATAATAACATTATGTGTAACAGACAATGTACACATCTTAAGTAAAAAGTACTTCACTGCTAAAAAATGCTAATCATCATATGAGCTTCCGGCTGGTCATAATCATTGACCGCAGATCACTGTAACAAATATAATGAAAATGAAAAAGTGTGAAACATCATTAGAATTATCAGAATGTGACATGGAGACATGAAGTAAGCAAGTGCTGTTGGAAAAATGACACTGATAGGCCTGCTTGACACAGGGTTGCCACAGAGCCTCAATCTGTCAAAAACAGAGTAACTGGGAAGCATAAGCAAGCGAATCACAATAAGACAAGGTATGCTTGTATGTGGTGTGATAGAAGACGGTAAATGGACCGGGAAATAAACAGAGGTAGAGGGCATCAGGCACGTGGAGTTGCGTGGCTGGGGGGTGGCTTGAATGAATGATCAGGGTAGGGTTCACTAGAAGATGACCTGAGAAGTAAGCTGGATAAGGAGATGAAAAGCCATCATTCTCTTTTCAGAATCCGAGTTGCGGTGGGGGGATTCTGGTAGGTAGAGAATCCATGTGCTGGCTTTGTATTTTGGAGGTGGTGTGGCGGTGTTAGATTAGATAAATGGGCGTGGTGTCATGTTCAGGCTTACCACTTATCATGTGTGTGACCTGGAACTATGAGAGACACCCTTTGGCTCTCCTTTAGAGTTTCTTGGGGGTTCTTCGGAGGCTCAAACTTACTACACTGAAAATTTATAAAGACTTCAGCATTTACACTACCTTCTTTGTATGAACTGTATTTCAGAGAAAATAGTTGAGAAAAATTCTTTATAGAGGAATTCTAACTTAACTACAAATGCCTATGGAATGCTGAAATTATAACATCAACATCACGCAACCCCTGATGAAATAATGGCAGTGATCGGTAGATGCTAAAACCTTAGAAGGATTAACGGGGGGACTTTTCATTATAAAGACTTGATTAGAGGGGCACCTGGATGGCTCAGTTGGTTAAGCGTCCGACTTCGGCTTGGGCCATGATCTCACAGTTGGTGAGTTCAGGCCCCATGTCGGGCTTTGTGCTGACACCTAGGAGCCTGGAGCCTGTTCCAGATTCTGTGTCTCCCTCTCTCTCTCTGCCTCTCCCCCATTTGCACTCTCTCTCTCTCTCAAAAATAAATAAACATTAAAAAAAAAAGTTGATTAGATTGTCACAGTCTGAACAGTGGATCCAGTGTCACAGCACAGAGATTATGTACTTCTGCTTTGATGCAAGTCTGACTGCACTAACCATGAGGTTATTTTTGCCAAAACAAATAAATAAATTTAAATGAGTTTCTTAAGCTTCTGCATTAACCAGTGTAAAGTAAATATGAGAGTTAGAGGGACAAGTGAAGATACTATGAAGACACATCCGTCAAATCCAGACTGTTGAACATTTTACGACAAATGGCCCAACTTCTCTAGAAAATAAATAGTATTTGAAAGGGGATGAGGTGGGGAGGGTTGAGGGACTATTAAAGATTCAAGAGATATAACAAGCAAATGCAGTGTGTGGGCCCTATATGGATCCTCTTTTAAAGAAATCAACCACGAGAAGACATTTTTTTAGATAATTAGGGAAATTTAAATACGAACTGATAGTGTTAAGGAATTGTGTGATGATGGCATCGTGATTATGTGAAAATAAAAATGCCCATTACTTTAGATGATGTGTAGTGAAGTATGTGTGGGTGAAATGGCATGTGTCTTGGGATTTGGTTTAACATATTCTAGGTCCACGCATGCACACACACACACACACACACACACACACACAAAGTGGGGGAGGGGGTTGGAAGAAAAAAATGGCAAAATGTTGATAATTGTTGATGCTAGGTAATAGGTACAGGAAAAAGTACAGCTTGAGATTACTCAAATGGTGAGCACTCGTTTCATAAGTAAGCTCAGGTTTTCTTTGTGAAAGAGTAATAGACTTGGAAGTGTGGCGATCTTTTGGCTAAATTTCAGGTTTTTCTTTTTAAAGGAAACAAAAACAGCTTACATAAAGATGTCAGTGTTGGTGTGGATTTCGGACTGTTGGGAGAATTACTAAATTTGGGTATATAAAGATGTAATTGACAGTTGTCTTGTAAAATAGGCTATTTTGTCCATATCTTTTAAAAAGATTCCCTTTGTAATGTTTTCTGGTAGCACAACAAACCAAAAGCTCTGGGCTGTGGAACTGCAGAAGACCATCTCCAGAGACAACAAGTATGTGCTGCTGGCTTCTGAGCAGTTGGTGGGCGTCTGCCTGTTTGTTTTTATCAGACCCCAACACGCTCCCTTCATCAGGTCAGTGAACAGGGCGCTGTGCGCAGGCTCTTTCCCACCCTCGAGTAGCCAGAAAAAGACCTGGAATGTGTGTTGCTTCAGGGAAACAATTACTCATGCATCTTGTTCTTAAATGTGTTTTTGATGAAAGAATCACCAGTCATTCCGTCACACCGTCTCACAGCCTTGTCCTTGAACTACAGCTGTACGTTTGTGTCCTAGACCTTCCTAATGTCTTATGCTCACAGAACTGTGTTGGCAGCTCGGATCTTGGACTCAGAGTCCTTTGTTTTAAAGGGACGTTGCGGTCGACACCGTGAAGACCGGAATGGGAGGCGCCACTGGAAACAAGGGGGCCGTTGCGATACGGATGCTGCTGCATACAACCAGCCTCTGCTTCGTCTGTAGCCACTTTGCTGCAGGCCAGTCCCAAGTCAAAGAAAGAAACGAAGATTTTGTAGAAATAGCGCGAAAGTTGAGTTTTCCAATGGTGAGCTCATACTGCTTGTTCTTGAAGATGAAGCTACAAAGTGCACTTTAACTTGTTCCAAATTCTCTGTCAGCTTTTGAAAATTTAAGATACTTCTTAGAAACATCAACGATTTTCACCTAAATAGATGCTTCATGTGTTCTTAGTCTGGGGTCCCATAAACAGGGCCTGGCCGGTGGGGGCGGGGGAGCGGCGAGCATATCTGAGGCAAAGAAATAGTGGTAAAACATGTTTCATATTGACCGTTTAGATCTAAAATGCTTCTCCTTGCCTCCAGGGAAGGATGCTGTTTTCCCACGACTACGTATTTTGGTGTGGTGATTTCAACTATCGCATTGATCTCCCTAATGAAGAAGTTAAAGAGCTCATAAGACAGCAAAATTGGGATTCTCTTATAGCAGGAGATCAGCTTATCAATCAGAAAAATGCTGGACAGGTATACACATACTTAAGATACTTGCGTTGAGAAGAAGGGGATCTTTTGTTATGAAACATGCTTTCCTTAATCACAGTGTTGCTTTTTTTTTTTTTTTTTTAATTTTTTTAACGTTTATTTATTTTTTTGAGACAGAGAGAGACAGAGCATGAACGGGGGAGGGGCAGAGAGAGAGGGAGACACAGAATCGGAAGCAGGCTCCAGGCTCTGAGCCATCAGCCCAGAGCCCAACGCGGGGCTCGAACTCATGGACCGCGAGATCGTGACCTGAGCTGAAGTCGGACGCTTAACCGACTGAGCCACCCAGGCGCCCCTGTTGCCTTTTTTAAAATCCCTTGGAGTCTATACTTAACTACATATCTCGGGTTTAATAGATATAGAATTACCTTTCCTTAAAGACAGAAAAGAAAAAAGGAAGATTCATAATAACTCCCAGGAGGAAAAATATATTAAGTCTCTGTAAGACTCACTTTTTTTTTTTAATGTTTATTTATTTTTGAGAGAGAGAGAGATGAGATAGAGTGCAAGCAGGGGAGGGGTAGGAAGAGAGGAAGACACAGAATCTGAAGCAGGCCCAGAGCTGTTGGCACAGAGCCTGACGTGGGGCTCGAACTCAGGAACCGCAAGATCATGACCTCACGTGAAGTCAGACGCTTAACTGACTGAGCCACCCAGGTGCCCCAAGACTCTCTTTCAAGTAGAAGAGAATACATTTTTGATTCTTTCTTTTTGAGTAATAGTGAATTTAGAATCTTAGTCTTCAAAGGTACTGTTTTTTTAATGTTTGTTTATTTTGATAGAAAGTGAGAGAGAGAGAGAATGGGGAGGGAATGGAGAATGGGGAGGGACAGAGAGAGAGGGAGACAGAATCCGAAGCAGGCTCCAGGCCCTGAGCTGTCCGCACAGAGCCCGACGTGGGGCTCGAACTCACAGACTGCAAGATCATGACTTGAGCCAAAGTCAGACGCCCAACCGACTGAGCCACCCAGGCGCCCAATATTTTTTTTTAAGTAAGAGGTGATTAAGGCCACTTGATATCGTGCCTTCGTGATCATCTGACTTAAATTCTAACACTTTGGGCCCCACTTCACATTTTAGGCCTTATTTCCTCATTTGAGAATAAGACATCAGACTACATATATGATTTCTAAAATCTGTCATAGTTTTGGTTTTTGTAGCTTAAAGGTCTGGTAGAGTTCCCTTATTCACATTTTTGTACTTTGCTTAATCAGAGGTCAAACAAGTGGCATGAACACTTGTTCCCACAAGTCCCAGGTTATTTTTTCTTACCATTTGTTCCATTCAGTTAGAAGTGTTCATCTGATGGACATAGATTTTGTGTGAATCTCCAGCATATAGTAGACATGTAGCGAATGGCTGCCTGAATGAAAACAACTTTTTTTCTAATAACTTACTTTGTATGTTTATTTTAGATTTTTAGAGGATTTTTAGAAGGAAAAGTTACCTTTGCTCCAACATACAAATACGATTTGTTTTCTGACGACTATGACACCAGTGAAAAGTGCCGCACCCCTGCGTGGACAGACCGTGTCCTCTGGAGAAGAAGGAAATGGCCTTTTGATAGATCAGGTTGGGAAATGGACTTCTTCATTTAAATGAGCTAATGCAAATTTTATGAGGAAGAAGGAAATGATATAAATATCAAGGGAGGAGGGCTGTTTTTTTTTTAACAAAGGTTTGCTAGAATAGAATAAATAAAATTTAAATATAAAACAGTTTTTAAAATATTCTCAGACTTGCTTATAATAATTTAATTTTTTAGTGTATTTTCTTTCCATAATTCCATATAAAGAGAAGTAAGGAAATTTCATTTTTATGAAATTTCAATGAAAATTTCAACTGAGTGCTAACAAAGGTTTTTAATTTGAATAACCAATATGGTTTGTAAATATTATGAACTGCTGCTTGTCTGTTGAATTACTTATGAAACACTATTTGGCTTTTAAGTACTCTCAGAAATAAAGCCTTATCTTAATTTTTACTAAGTAAAGCATAAAGTGATAATTCAACCAAAACACCTTTCTAACTTAAAGGTATCTGGACTTCCTGCCGATTAACAAGTGTATCAGGGATCCCAGCCTCAGACAACTGAAGCCAGTAAAGCGAAGAATCTTGCTCCTTGCTCCCCATGATCTGTCACGCGCCTGTGGTTTTATTTTTGTTTTTGTTTCATTCTGACTGCAGCTGAAGATTTAGATCTTCTAAATGCTAGTTTTCAAGATGGAAGCAAAATCCTCTACACGTGGACTCCTGGCACTTTGCTGCACTACGGAAGAGCCGAGCTAAAGACTTCTGACCACAGGTTTAAACAGTCTTGGTATTTCTAACCGTGCTTGAAATTTACTTGAAATCCATCCTTTAGTAAACATTTCTAACACATCCATCTCCCTTTATGCCTTAAGGCCTGTCGTTGCCCTGATTGATATAGATATATTTGAAGTTGAAGCCGAAGAGAGGCAGAACATTTATAAAGAGGTGATTGCAGTTCAAGGTCCACCAGATGGGACAGTATTGGTCTCAATCAAAAGTTCTGTCCCAGAAAATAATTTTTTCGATGATGCTTTGATCGATGATCTTCTGCAGCAGTTCACAGATTTTGGTGAAGTTATACTCATAAGGTGAGTAAAATATTTATTGTCCAAAAGCAGCTCATGACTCATAGATGTTTTCTACATTAGAAATTACCTTTCTATTGTTTGAACAGCATTTGAGTACAGTAGACCCTTGAATAATGTGGGAGTTAGGCACACTGACCACCATGCAGTCCAAAATCCACTTAGAAGCTCTGAGTCCCCAAAGACTACCAATAGCCTACTGTTGACTGGAAGCCTTACCAATAATGGAAACCGTCAACTAACACATATCTTATGTGGTGTATGTCTTATATACTTACAATAAAGTCAGCTAGAGGAAGGACAATGGCGTTAAGGAAGTCATAAGCAAGAAGACATACATTTACGGTACTGTACTGTGTCGAGAAAAATCCACGTATAAGGTGACCTGTGCAGTTCAAACCTGTGTTGTCTGAGGGTCAACTGTATTTTTATTTCCAAATTACAGGAAAGTCATACTATAGAAATGTTATTTCAAAGAGTTCATAGGTTTTGAAACTGAATTACGTTTATAGAGTTTAAAGCTGAATAGTGAAAGTTTTTATGAACAATCGATGAACAAAAAATATGTGCACTTTGGGACGCCCAGGTGGCTTAGTCGGTTAAGCGTCTGACATCAGCTCAGGTCATGATCTCACAGTTGGTGAGTTCGAGCCCCACGTCGGGCTCCGTCCCGACAGCTCAGAGCCTGGATCCTGCTTCAAATTCTGTGTCTCCCTCTCTCTCTTCCCTTTCCCCATTCACACTCTGTCTCTCTGTGTGTCTCAAAACTGAATAAACATTAAAATTTTTTTTTAAAAAAATATGTGCACATTTAGGTGTGGTTATATATATCATACAATGTATAACAAAGCCCTATGGCAAAATGAAGCTGTGATCACTGTTTTATTTTATATATATATATATATATTTTTTTTTTTTCAATGTTTACTTATTTTAAAGAGAATGAGAATGAGCCAGGGGTGGAACAGACAGACAGGGAGACACAGAATCAGAAGCAGGCTCCAGGCTGAGCTGTCAGCACAGAGCCCGACGCAGGGCTCAAACCCACAAACCGTGAGATCATGACCTGAGCCAATGGCGGATGCCCCACTGACTGAGCCACCCAGGCGCCCCACACTGTTTTATTTTTTTGAGGAGAGTTAGGAGTAAAGCAGAGTGACTTTTCCTCCCTTAGTTTAAGAAATTTGATGTTTTAAGTAATTTTAAGTACATTTGATTTCCAACAGAGAAGGCAGCACAATCCGATCAGTCAGGAGTCATCCAGTCCAGTCTTCGTTGCTGTTATTGATTTACCCATCTGCCTTTTGCAGAACCAGATGCTTCTTCCCTTGTTTAAAAAACATGTTCTTTTCCAAGCGTCCAGCAGTTCTGAAAGACTGCACGTGTTTGAATTTCATACGGAAGGGACTTGACTCCTTTCTGTGCTTTGCATCTACTCAGTTAGGTATGTTTTGTAGATATTTGGTGGACACATCTCTGTACTGGGTGGCCTAGTCCACAGATTGAAGATAGTGTGCTTCTGTAGAGCAAGAAGCATGCCGAAGAAACCTGGAGTCCTTTCAGAGAGGAAATGAGCGGATACAGAAGAAATTGCATTTATATTTCCCTCAGATCTTCTAACAGAGATCTACCCCAAAGCTTGAAAACAAAACAAAAAAATTTCTAAAATCCTAAGGCATTCGGAAGTATATAGTGAAATCTCCAGGTTTACAGATGACAGAAAGCTTGGTCAAGTATAGAAAGCCAAGTTACCAGGAGCCTGATGTGGGCAGCCGAGGAGCAGGTAAGTGTCCTCGTGAGCAAATGCAAATTATGGAACTGGGCTAGAGAGAAAAGGGTGAAGGACTCTGAGACAGGAAAAGGACCTGTCTTTATAATTCAGTCTTGAAGCGGGGCGTCTGGGTGGCTCAGTCAGTTGAGCATCCGACTTCGGCTCAGGTCATGATCACACGGTCTGAGTTTGAGCCCTGTGTCCGTCTCTATGCTGACAGCTGGGAGCCTGGAGCCTGCTTCGGATTCTGTGTCTTCCTCACTCTCTGCCCCTCCCCCGCTCATGCTCTGTCTCCCTCTCTGTCAAAAATCAATTAACATTAAAGAAAAAACAGTCTTGAAGGAACTTGGTGTTAAATTGGAGCCAGAAGCTTTCCCCAAAGTGCTTGTCATCTTTAGAAAAAGTATTGGTAACAAAACAAGGTATTACCCTAACATTATAAAACCATGCATGCCTCCACAGGTGGAATATTCTGGTTGTCACACACCTTCAGGCAACCAAATTAGAACAGAAAAAGCAGACAATGGAAGTAAACAAGGAGAGGACTACTGTTGCCAGTAAGGCTAAATTGATCATTACCTTTTGTCCTAGAATAAGACTATGGTTTAGGAGTCACTGAAGTCCTCTATATGTAAATAAGACATTCCCTGGAAATGTGAATGGGACAAATTTAGGTATTTGTATTAATTGGGGGGAAAATCTAGAAGTTTTTACCCTAGTGAAAATAGGAAGAAAATGCAGCTTCTCAAAGACCTACATATACATATGTGTGTGTGTGTGTATATATATACATATATACATACATACATATATACACACACACACATATATATATATATATACACACACATGGATATTATATATACATGGATATTAAAACCAAAATCTCTTGTTAAGTTAAACATTCATAAGGAACACATTGCTAATTAAGGGTAGGATCAAGAAATTAGCACTGCCATATGACCACAAATGCTTTGGTACCACTATCAAAAAACAAACAGAGTAGACCCCCCCCCCCCCCCCTTATCCATGGTTTTGGTTACCTGAGGTCAGCTGTGGTCTGGAGGCAGATGACCCTCCTCCTGATGTAGCATCAGAAGGCCACTAGTAGCCTCATGTTACATGACAGTGCCTACATCACTCACCTCACTTCATCTCATCACGCAGGCATTTTATCATCTCCCATCCTCACAAGATAAAGGGTGAGGACAGTACGATAAGATATTTTGAGAGAGAGACCACATTCACATAAACTTTATTACAGTATTTTGTTACGATTGTTCTATTTCATTATTCATGTTAATTTCTTACTGTGCCTGATTCATTATTCATGTTGTTAATTTCTTACTGTGCCTGATTTATAAGTTAAACTTTATTGTAGGTATGTAGGTAGAGGAAAAAACAGTATGGATAGGGTTTGGTACAATCTGCAGTTGCAGACATCCTTTGGGGGTCTTGGAATGTATCTTCCATGGATAAGGAAGGGGGGGACTATTGTAAATGTTTGGAGTCGGGGGGACTAGTGCAGCATAAGCGCAAACTTATAGTAGTGATTATAACCTTTGGAGGAGAGATCTTCTCTATTGCCAACAGTATGAAAAAGATCCCCTTCATAGTATTTAGATAGGGATGATGTTCTGTGTCTTTCAGATGGTGGCATCTTGCAGCTTAGTAACTTAACATGCCAAGGAAATTGAGTCACTTATCTTGGTCATATTTGGGTGATTGTAGAAATCTGTAGAAATCAGGCCTCTGATTTAAACAGGATAAAGTACTTGTTCCTATTTCTCTTTTTAGCCTCTTCCTCTTAATATCCATAAGGCATGCCTTTGAATCCTAGCTTGTGTGTGTGTGTGTGTGTGTGTGTGTGTGTGTGTGTGTACGCACGTGCGCATGTACGTGCACATATTTTCCCCTCATCTTTGAAAAATCTGCAGGGATTTCTGATCTTGATTTGTATAATCGGGGAGTAGTCCAATGTGTAAAATTGTTTCTATAAATAAGACTGATAATGTTTTTGTTTTACTCTTTTTTGTGCGATAACATTATTACATGTCAGTGATTGTCTTAATTCAGAACTTACTCTAATGTCCTTTTAGTTTTTTTTCTTTTTGGGGGCTTCTTATTTCAAAATTGCAAACTTAGAGTCATAGCAAAGGCCATTGAAGTCCCAAGAGAGTAAATGGCTGTCCCCTGCATAAAGACAAGGACCATAATACCCTAAGGCACTCTGGGGCCAATCAGATATGTATATTTTAATGACAACTCCCCATCTTCTTTCTTGGTCAAAGGAAATTTGCTTCAGAGATGTCATGGAGACCTTGAAAATACATAGTGCTGGACTCTGGGGACAGGAAATTTGTATTCTAGCCCTGTAACGGAGTCTCCTTGTAGAGTGGCTTTGAACAAGCCACTTTTAACCTCTGGCCCTTTTTGCCTTGTAAGTGAAATGAAGGATTAGATTAGCAGGATCACAAATGGAGGGCCCCAGGGCCCTTCTTCTGACAGGCTGTTTTATTAGCATAGTATTTGAAAGAAATTTGAATTTGAAAGCTTTGAGAGGCAGAGTGCCCTCTCCAGGCCACCAGTGGCTCTACTGCTCTCCCTGTTGTGTTTTACTTCCTGGCCTCCATAGGCCTTTGTTAATCAATAGTCAGTGGGCTGGTTGTTGGACTAGTTATATCTAAGGTATTAATTATTTTTTGTTGTTTATGTTTCTCTTTCTTGAAGATTTGTAGAAGACAAAATGTGGGTTACATTTTTGGAGGGAAGCTCTGCCTTGAGTGTTCTGAACCTAAATGGTAAAGAGGTAGGTAGCATTTGTTGATTGTAAGCCATTTTGAAATTCTGTATCCAAAGATTATAATTTTATAGCCATGCAGCAGGATTATCTAGATGTATTTCCAGTGCAGAACTATAGAAGACCTTATGGTGTGCTTTAATATTTATTATTTAGACTAGGTTTCTGACCAGCTTGGAATTATTTTGGTCCTCCCTAAAGATACTAACAATTGGTAACAGACTAAGAAGAAAATATGTTTACCACCCAACTTGGTTTTTATTATATAGAAATTTTGTTAAGTGGAATAGATATTCTGGCTCATTCATAGTAGGAAGGATTTCTATCGAATGAAGAAAATGCCTTATTTATAAGAAAACAAGGGAGGAAGGTACTCTTTATTCCTAAGAACTTGTTTTCTTGGCTTGGATCATGGTACCCAGATACCTTTTTCAGGTGTAGGTAAAATAATTCCCATAGATAACAAATCCATCCCACCAAGATATTTTAGAAATTTTTAAATAGGTATTCCTAACCTGTGACTTAACATGTTACTGATGGAGGAAATTTACATCAATTTGGCCCGGAATAGTTTTATTTCCATACAGTGCTGTATCTTTCAGTTTTTTCTGAACGCTTTTAGACACATCCTGTTTCTAAGTATACGATCACTAGACAGGATAGACTAAAATCCAGGGCTAATTTCTCCAACAGTGGGCCACTCATAAGGACTTCCCTGTGCTTCCTCTTCTGTCGCATTATTTCAACTTCCTTGGAGAAAAAAATTTCCACATGTACATTACTTTTGAAATAGGTTTCATAGGGTTCTATTTGCTCATTTTTCCTGAATGTGATAGTAATACACTCAAGCAAAAGTAAATCATGAAATACAGAAAAGTATAAAGGAAGGGCGCCTGGGTGGCGCAGTCGGTTGAGCGTCCGACTTCGGCTCAGGTCACGATCTCACAGTGTGTGGGTTCAAGCCCCACGTCGGGCTCTGTGCTGACAGCCCGGAGCCTGGAGCCTGCTTCCGATGCTGTGTCTCCCTCTCTCTCTGCCCCTCCCCCACTTACTCCCTGTCTCTCTCTGTCTCTCAAAAAATGAATAAGTGTTAAAGAAAAAGCATAAAGGAAGAAATAATGAAGAACACTAACCCTACTATTGCAAAATAATTTCTCCTCACCTTCATCTATGCATATAGATTAAAACCAATGAGATTATATATACATGTGTGTATGTATCAACACAAGTGGGATGTATGTGTACACGCATACATGCATATACAAACACAAATGAGATCGTGTTATAAATACTGTTTTCTTACTACCTCTTCACTTGGGACTGTATCATGGGCGTTTTTCTTTATGAGCAAATAATGTCACTTTTACTCTTTCCGTTAATTTTGTTGCATGGACAAATACATAAATTTATTTAACAAACTCTTATTAATAGCAGACTGTTTCCAACTTTCAATTAGCAAAACCAGCATTCCAGGGAAGGCCTGTGTACACTATAACTTTGTGTGCCTATCCTGTTATTCCTTCCCTGAGGATAAATTCCTAAATGTAAATTCGCTGTGTCAGAGGATATAGGCAGTGTCACAATCTGACGCTTGCTGCCTAATTGCGCTTCAGAAGGAGTAGATCTAACTCTGTTATGCCTCGGATCACCCACTGTCTACATCCTAACTGATGCCGGGTCATGTCTAACTTTGACAGTCTGAAAAACCAGTAGTATGTCATTCCCATTAAGATTCTGATCGCTGCTTATCTTAATTTAGTGGTCATCAGTACTTTCTCAATGAATTGCGTGTGTCCCTAGCCCATTTTCCCCTGGTGTATAACATCTCCCTTGGCGTTAAAGTTTCAGTCCCTTTCTGGGTGTGCTGCAGGTGTTCTGTCCGTCTTGTAACTTTGTTGTCCTAACTGTATGGCAATTATCGAGTTTTAAATTTAACTCTAGCTTTGGTCTCTTCAAAAGCGTGTCCTCGTCCCATAAGGACATAAATATTTAAGAGCAGTTCTGAATTTGGCCTTCTTTGTCAGCTTGCTCCTTTGCTGAGTATTCTTTTGTCCCTCTCTGTTTTGTATTCTCCCCTCTTCTTCAGCCCTGTCCCTCACCCTCAAGTCTAGTTCTCTGTGTTACATTCTTAGAAAGTACCCACTCTTAGCTCCCCAAAACTATTTTGAAAATTCTGTAAAAACGATGTTCGTGGAAAGTGCGTAATAATATTTAATTTGTCCTTTTGAAAGCTAGATATTTTCAACTCTCTAGTCTGTTGCCTTTGCTAATAACATTATTTCAGCCTGAAATCTTCTAGGACGGAGTCCCATAAGAGCTCTTCCATTCCAGGGAAGAATCTGGAAAAAGTAGCTAGCTTAAGTGGGGGCCAACCCACAGGATGACCTTCTTGAGCGTGTTCTTTAAAGACCTGTGAAGCCTGTTGCCAAGTTCTGGAATGGAATTGATTTAGGCTGATAAGCAAGTAAAGAAAGGATTACTAGTTTCTTAGAACGCTGACTTCAAAGCTTAGTGTGGACACTAAATTACTGTTAAAAACCACTGTAGCATTCAGGCCAGCAGCTTTCAGTGTCTCCATCCTGTGCCTCCAAGGAATCCTCATGTCGATAGCACTTTGGGCCAAGGAAGATCTGTACCCACAAAGGTGCCAGCTGTCTTCACAGCATGTCGGTCACAGCTACACAGTTCATTTGAAAATACCAGAAAAGTTCACGTATTTTACATGCTCCAGAAGCTCTGTAAATGAAGAAAGTTGAAACTGTGTAGGAGAGAGCTTGCATTTTTTTTTTTTTTAATTTTTATTTATTTTGGAGAGAGAGAGCACGAGCTGCGGAGGGGCAGAGAGAGAGGGAGACATAGAATCCGAAGCAGGCTCCAGGCTCCAGGCTCCGAGCCATCAGCACAGAGCCAGATGTGGGGCTCGAACTCACAAACCGTGAGATCATGACCTGAGCCGAAGTCGGATGTTTAATCGACTGAGCCACCCAGGCGCCCCCGCCCCCTTTTTTTTTGAGAGCTTGCATTTTAGAAAGCAGATTAGTTACATGGTATGGGTTTTCAATGAAAATGGCTTTCTAGTGCACAGCCTCTGTTTGACCAGGGAGTCTTTTTTTTTTTTAATTTTAGTACATAGTTATTTATCGAGAGAGACAGAGCCTGAGCATGCGAAGCGGAGGGTCAGAGAGGGGGAGGGAGAGAATCCCAAGCAGGCTCCTCGCTATCAGCTCAGAGCCCGACGCAGGGCTCGAACTCATGAACTGTGAGACCGTGACCTGAGCCAAAATCAAGAGCCGGTCGCCCAACAGAATGAAGCACCCGGGCACCCCTGACCAAGGAGACTTGTGGCTGTCTGCAGGTGTTTTGAAACTATTTTTTGAATCCATCAGCAGGACAGTGTGACTTAATCATAACGTGTTTGAGTGTTTTAGATTATACTTTTGTCTAAAAGGCACTCACATTTATAAGAAAGGCAGAGTGCCAGCCTGTCTCTTCTGTAATTGTTTCAGGTAGGAACAGTCACTGAATATCAAAGAAAGTATGAAACTATGTAGCGAAACTGTCAGTTAATTTACATCTGGCCAGGGAAAGATACTGACTTACAGCAAAGGAAACCTGATTCTGCGTGCATCCTACAAAAGAAGACCTTAGATTTAGCAACACAGGCTTTTAAAGGAGAAACCGGGCATGTTTATACTAGTTAAAAATTCAGTATATATGAGACGGTGTACGTTGAATTGAGTCAAGCTGAAGTAAGCCTATACTGTTGCATAGTATAACCAGAGCAGTCACTTGTTTTCCAAGATAATGTTCATGCCAGTGAATTTTTATCTTACATCTCTTCTTACCAACTAGTTATTGGGTCGGACTATAACTATTACTTTAAAAAGTCCAGACTGGATCAAAAATCTGGAAGAAGAAATGAGTTTAGAGAAAATTAACGTTCCGTTGCCGTCATCGACAAGCTCTACCCTGCTCGGTGAAGATGCGGAGGTCACAGCAGATTTCGATATGGAAGGTTTGTTTATCGAACGCATTTCCTTCTGCACCTCTAGATAAGTGTCCTTCCCATCCGCGAAGTCTCAGTCCCCATCTCTGTCTTCTTGCAACACACAGAGCAGCATCAATTAGATTTTGTTTTGCGTCGTATTGCGTGTAGTTTGCCGGTACCTGGACTTCAAATTGCAAACGTATTTGCCCTTCTGCCATTGAAAGGATAAGATCTTTACAAGTGCTAGTTCATGTCCGTGTACGACAGGGGCACCGATTGGTATTTCTGGTGTGTGGTTTGCAACCACTAATTGCAGCTAAGGTAGAGAGGTAGAATTTCAAAGCGCGTGTTCTAACAACAGAAATGAGTTCAAAATAATGACGATAAAAGAAGGTATATTTCAAAGCAATTTTAGAAAAGATTCTCAAGGCGGCTAGGAACACATGCATTTGAATGGACCCACATAAATGTAGCCATCTCGAATTTAGTGTTCCGTTATCTGGGCAATAGTTTCCTTAAATGTGATTAAGAAGTGCAGGTGCTTTCTAATGCTATATGCTGTATTTTTCTAGCATGTTTTCCATTAAAATGCATGCCTTAGTTTATAAAATGACAGTCTATCATACTGTGAGACCCTGTACATCTAGAGAACGCATTAAGAGTTGACCGCCTTAGGAGACAATGCCAGTTTTCCCTTTTCTCTATTCATTTGTTGACTTAGTCCACACATTTATGTCATACCTTTTATGTGCCAAGTGCATACCGGGTGCTGGAAATTCAACAGATGTCAGCCTTGCCCTTCCAGAACTCCTAGCTTAGTGGTGTTACAAGTGAGCGGGTGGCGAGAATCTCGTGACAGCGATGCAGTGGCGAGCGACTCTGGTAGTTCCCGGGAGAGTTGCCCAACCCGGATTTGGGAAGTTGGGAACGGTTTCCCAGAGGAATTGAAATTTAAGTTGAGAATCTAAAGACTGGCTGAGAATTAGATGAGAGAAGGTAGAGAGGGAAAACCAGGAAGAAGGGATGTGCAAGACCACAGTGGGGAAAGGCTCAAAGTTCTTCCATAAATATGCTCGTGAGGGAGTAAACAGAGAGAAAAGAAAGCAGGAGGGGAGGCAGTGGGGGTGGGACGTGGATTTGGTTTCGATCGTGTCAAACTGAGGTGCCTTTGGAGCCTGCTGGGCCCACATGTAGGCTGTGGGTACCTGGGCCTGGCGCTCCAAAGAGCCCTGGGCTCACGGGGCAATTATAATGGCAGTGAAAGCCATGGCTAGTCATTAGCTTGGCCAGAAGGTCTATATAGAGATGGGAGAAAACCAGTCCTGGGAACGAGCAGAGAAACTCAGACTTTAAGGACAGGCAGAAGGCAGCTGCTCATAAAAAGAAAAGGAGAAGAGACAGCTAGAAATGTCAAAGACCCAAGAGGTTGGCGTAAAAATCAAGGCAAGAAATGGTAACAAAGGACGCATAGTCAGTGGAGTCCTGTGTCACAGAGAGAGGAGGAGAAACGGGGACCACAACTTGCCCTTTGGATTTAATAACAGTGAAAGCGGCTGTTGGTGACACTCATGAGAGTACTTTCAGTGCAGTGATGAAGCCAGATGGTGGTAAATGGAGGTGTGGGTAGAAGATGAAGAAGCGGAGAGAGTGTCTGGAGACAGCTCTTTAAAGAAGCTAAGATGGGGTGGCGGAGAGAAAAGGGCAGTTGCTCCAGGGAGATCGGGGGTCCAGGGGGTGCTGTTTGAAAGGAGAGAGGCTTGAGAATGCTTAGCGCTGATGGAAAGGGCTGATGGTGTTGGGGACCATCAGGGCAGAAGGAGTGAGGGCGCAGGTCACTGAGAAAACGGGGGAGGGGCAGAACCCCCTTTGTTTCCCCCACAAAGACCTAAGTGCAACCACGGGATTGGACTCCAGTTTGGCAAAAGGTTGTCGAAGGGGACGTGGGTCCCATCTTAAGACTTCTCTTTCCTCTGTGAAGTGTTAAAAGTTGAGGCTATCTTCAGGCCTAGGGCAACCCGCCGTTTCGGGAAGAGTCGACAAGTTTTCGAGATAAAGCTCCTGAGATGGAGTTCGGCGGGAGCCAGTCACAAAACCATGGAATTGCCAGGCAGCTTTGGGATCCCAGAGGAGGCTGAAGACTGCAAGTTTAATGCCACCGCGACCGTCAGCACCGCGTTACCAGCAGCAGCCCAGGTGCAGCCACAGAGAGATTAGACAGTGCAAATGACAGGTGGCACAAAAGAACAGTGCATGGGGGGCGCGGGGGTGGTAGAGGTGAAGTGCCCTGGAATGTGAAGTCACCTTCAGAGGAGCAGAATCCGACAGACAGGGGCTGAAAGCAGAGGGGGCCCAAAGGCCTGGATCCTGATGAAGTCCCAAGAGGAAAGAGTAACTGAGAGCGGGAACCGGAAGGCTGGGAGCTAAGGTCAGAATGAAGTGTCGGGAGCGTGTTTCAGAGGCGGTGCCGCTGTGAGGGCTGTGTGTGTTTGAGCGGAGGAGAGTGGAAGGACAAGACCAAGGCATTTAGGTTGTCGATGCATTACCGTCGAGGCAAACTTTGATGTCACCCAGAAAGATGGTGGGACCCGACTGCCATCCTGCTCTCTGCTTAGTCCTCAATGAACAGGTTCGGGTGACCAGGAGGATGGAGGTTGGAGATCATGACAGCAAGGAGGTATACGGGGTGTTCCGTAAACTCCTGCTGGCATAGCCTCAGAGAAGTTTGTTCAGGACTGGAAGGTTAATGTTCTGAAATTGGAATGAGGTTGCGAGGGGCACCCTGGCTGTACTTTCCAGCCTCGAGGAAAGGGGAGATGGGGGAGCCCGGCAGAGCCCAGGCGGAGGAGAGGTGAGGAGACTCTGGGGGAAGGGTGTGCGTCTGTAAGCACTGGAGCTGAGTTGAGGGCAGTGGGGAGGGAGCAGTTCCACAGGGCACGTAGGAAGGTTCGAAAGGAGAGCGGTAAACCTTTCAGTCGGCCAGCACTGGCCAGCACTGGTCCGGCTGCCGAGTGGAGAATTGAAAGCTGTGAGTCACCCCGCTCAGTCACCACTGGCATCCTGATGCCCTGAGGTCATAGGCTTCTCTTTAATTACATTTTCTATAAGGGCGTTGATACTATTTCTGGTTCCGCACACATCCAATTTTTATATGTGTCTACCTACTTAACCTATGCACACTGCGATGTCATAATGTGAACGTGTTTATTTTGCGTCTTGAACCCCCTGAAACCTGGATTGGTGAAAACCATCTCTGAGAAAGTTGAAATGGTGGTCATTTTGATAACCTTGTGTCCTTAGGTGATGTTGATGACTACAGTGCTGAAGTTGAGGAAATTCTTCCCCAGCACCTCCAGCCGTCCTCAAGTTCTGGCCTCGGCACTTCCCCGAGCTCTTCACCCCGAACCAGTCCCTGCCAGTCACCAACCATATCAGAGGGTCCTGTGCCTTCCCTTCCCATAAGACCGAGTCGGGCACCATCAAGAACACCTGGGCATCCATCTTCGCAAAGTGTGTATTTTACTTAAAGTTGTGTTGGACCTTCCCTAGCTGATTTGATTTTATTTATTTATTATTTTTAAAAAATGTTTGTTTATTTTTGAGAGAGAGCGAGAGAGAGAGACAGAGTGTGAGCAGGGGAGGGGCAGAGAGGGAAGGAGACACTATCCAAAGCAGGCTCTGGGCTCTGAGCTGTCAGCACAGAGCCTGACGCCAGGCTTGAACCCACGAACTGTGAGATCATGACCTGAGCTCAAGTCAGACTCTCAACTGACTGAGCCACCCAGGTGCCCCAATATATTTGACTTTAGACGATCAAATCTCTGTCGCCTTTGGATCTGTACCATGTTTTCTGTGCATACAAAAGAGGAAACTTTGTAGATGGTAAGCTCGAAATGGAAAGGAAACTCATCATCACTTCGCTTGATGAGAATTTTTCTGAAATCATTTTTTCTATGTGCTTAGGTTTATCCATGTCTTAAAACTAATGTTTTTCTATCATTATAGTAAGAACTCGTAACTATCTGGGCTTACCTATATATCTGTACGTAACCTATATTATAGTATGAGTTAAGAAGAGACAAAAATTTTTTTTTAATTCAGATTTGTAGTCATTACTTCCTAAAATTGGAATATCCGTCTCTGGAAATTGTTACATCACATGATTAAGTCACCATTCCATGCTCACCAGCATCTCCAGAAAATGTCTTCCATTTCATAGATTTCTCCAGTTCTCCCATACTGCTCTTAGAGGCCTGACTTCTTTAGTGAAACTCAGGATAAGCTCAGGTCTAGAGAAAAGAAGAGATTCCTTTTTCCTTCTCGGTAGGGGCCAGCCGACTACAAATGACTTCCTTCAGCCCACACTGTGTGCCGCCTTGATGGGGCCACTTGGTAAATCGGCTCTCAGCACCTGGGGCCTCGGCCAGCTGGTCCACAGGAGCTGGCGCCATTGCTTCCATGGCACCAATGGGGAATTTACTGGCAGAACTGCTTATGTTATTGATACCAGAAATGCGTGTCCGTACATGACAGTACAAAGTGAGAAAGTAAGCAAAATCGAGGATTTCTCCTACGTATTGGGAAGTACCATACCTTTGCGCTCACACCCACTGCTCTCACCTGCTGACTTGTTCAGGTTCTCCTATGGACGCTCTGCCGGCAACACAGCTGCAGCAAAAAGATTCTCAGACCTTAGAGCCCAAGCGGCCTCCTCCTCCCCGCCCGGTGGCTCCTCCTACGCGCCCCGCCCCCCCACAGAGACCACCCCCACCTTCAGGTAACAAACCGCGTGATTTCCATTTGGGCTAGATTTCAGATCTTCCTCCGTTCTATTTTACGGTGTTTTGCACGCTTAAAACCTCTAGCTTCCAGATTTTATGATTTTTCTGTCATTGTTGCTACTGCCTCAGCCTTTCTCTAAGGAACATGGCAGGCCCCTCGGAACAGGTGAAAAAGAGTGTTTCCCAGCTAGATTTCTGTAATAGGGCTTTCTAGCTGCCTTCTTACAGGTGTGCACAAAATGTTTTGTTTTTGCTAATTTGATGCAGTTGCACTAACTTCTGTAAAATATATAAGTAGAACTGAAGGGCATACATATACTTATTTCCCATAAAGTGTTATGTATTTGCCTAAATATGCTTTTTAAGCAAGTATAGTGTTGCTATTTAAATTGTGAGAAATATTTGCATTAAATAGCTTTTTTATAGTGCCAAGATACTAAGATGTAGTTCCTGCATGTTATTTAACATCATGAATACTATAATAAATCTTTGACGTTTCAGTTTTTTATTTAATGTCATTTCCTTTCTGCTGCATATTTTCTTATGAACTCTAAGGGGCTAGGAGTCCTGCACCTGCTAGAAAGGAAATTGGAGGTAACCATTTATATTTGTCATAATACATGCATCTCGCTTCGTTCATGTTTTGGAATTTTATCCCTGTAACTAAAAAGACATTTCAGATTTGTCTGATAAAAGTCAAAGTGAATGATATTTATACTCCAAGTTAAAAATGGCCCCAAACTTTCATTATATTCCTGTTAAGTAAAAGATTAGAGTTCAGTTTTACTCATGAATAGAACTAACAGAGGCTTCCATTTTCCAGGTAGACATGGTTGAATTACTCATCAAGGACCAGTACACTTTTTCTTAATAAATATAGTTAGTTTGGCGACAAAGATTTAGTTCCCCCAAATCACACTAATTTCAAAAGGAATTCAGGTATAGTAAATATAGAACATTTCCCAAGTATTTGACCGGTGATGATCTGGTACATTCCTTCTCTAGAAGCTTAGCAAATCTGATGAGCAAAATTTCCAGGAATGCAACTTAAAGTTATAATTATCTGAAACATATCCTTCAGTTTTCATGGCTTTATCATAACTTGTCATAAAAGTTAATGCTTCACTTTTTTTCAACACAATAATGATTTTTTTCAATAAGGAAGTTTTTATTCACAAATGGATCACTCCTCAAAAAAGTGTACTCGATTGGGTTTATGTGAAAATTTCTCACAAAACTCCACTGGAGCTCTGCATTTGACAAGTGCATTTAATCTACGTCTCAGGAGAGGATGGGCCAGGTTGTCATAATTCTGCAGAAGAGCATTTACAAATCTACCGTTAATATTTTTAAGGCCAACTGTACTTGTGTGGTTGTTCTGTTTCCACTCTGGCCGTCTGGTGCCAATGCTGACCAAGTCGTGTTATCACAGGCTGACTTTGCTTGTGTGCAGGTTTTAAGGACTTTTTATAGAAAACAAAACTCAATTATTTCAGCATGACGGTCTCCGCAGAACACTGCTGGATGATGATTTTTCCATCAGCTTACAAAAAAACATTAATTTCCCCCATTTTAAACTCCTGCCTTTATTTGTATTTTTATGATAAGTTCTATTTATCCTCTTCTTTTAAGTAGGAAAACAACTTGCAGAAAATAAGTTTTTAAATGGATTTGTGAAAAAGTTATAAAATCTGAATTAATTTTTAAAAAGTGCGTCTTTTCATAATTGTTTCATAGACAACGTTTGCAGCTTATTTATTTTTTTAACACTATAAGCCAGTAACTCCTTTAAGGCAGTAACTTAGAGGAAGTCATTATAGTACTTTTGTAGTTTTCTTAAAATAATGCATCAAAAACTAACCTCTAAGAAACTAATATAGTCTCATAGAAATTTATAATGAAATTGAAGCTGATTTTGTTTCCCCGTTTTGCCTGTCAAACATTAGAGCTTTTATTAGTGATTTAACTGTGAATGTAACACAGTGATCTGTAAAGCAAAGGCTTTCTTGAAGATATTTTAAAATTCCCTAGTAATCTCAGTTATAAAAAGAAAACTGTCATCCCCTTTCTATGCTGTTTGAGGAAAGGGAGGACTGGGGTTTTTGGGCAAGGCATCTAAAGTCACTTTGGTTTGTAGTGATATCTTTGAAGAAATGTTAGGCAGTAAAAGAACCTTTTTTTGCAAAAGTCAGCTGGAGGAGGAAATTGTGTCTTGTGCCTGCCTTTCGGTCTGTGCCCTGGGCCCTGAACAATACACAGCTTCTGTTCTTTCTCTAAAAAGGTGTCGGAGCCCCTCCCAGTCCTGGGGCAGCTAGGCGAGAGACGGAAGGTAACAAGACTTCTGCGCCCTAGAAACGGACCTCTCACCTCACTTCCAAGTGTCAGCCCCCCAGCACGTCAAGGCACACTAAATCTGCCCTTGGTCTGCCTGTAAACTTCCCCACCCCTCCTCTTACACCGTGTAACCTTGTGCTTTTTCACGTTTCATTCTGTGTTGTGGATAGTTTCTAACGGGTGACCCATTTAATTTCCCTCCAGTTCTTAACGTTGTTGTGCACTCTGTTTTGTATATATTGTCGTACCTACTTAGGATATGAAATTACTGTACAATGGCATTTTAAGAAGAATGCCTTTCAAAATTCTTTTCAGAGTAAGTCAGAAATGTACTATACCCACTCTGAAGTTTTAAAAATTAATAATCGTAATTAAATCCTATTAATTCTAGTCCAAGAATAAGTATTTTGTGGATGATTTCAAATAACATAAATTTTTTTCTGCATAGTAATGCTGAACTAAATTTGCTTAAAAGACCTAAGACTAGAAGCCATTCATTAAGATTCTAGTGATCAAACGGCTGATGTATTTAACATAACAATTGCTCTTGAATTTCCTTTAAAAAAGAATAAATTTGAGATGCCACCTTTAATAGCCAACCCCCCTCCCACACACACACTCCTTTTGGCCCCTAAAGCCCCTAAAGTGATTTATATCATTTCATTCTTCTGTACCTTTCTAGTGAGTTTGAACCACATATTAACACTGTCCTCCATAAAGCCAATACTTATTTGTAAGATATGCCTGCCTTCTACCTTAATCATGGGATTTTGTTGTGGGAATCTAAAACATCTCATTGTAAGATTTCTTTACCCATAATGGTATCTACAGCATGAAGCCCTAAAACAGTGTTGTTAGCAGCCCCTTGCGGAACTTGGGAAATGCTGTGTTTGCTCAGGAGCTTTGTCCGGCAAGCTCTGAGAAGCAGCGGGGTCACTGCTTGTGACCATTCACACAAGCCGACCTTCTGTTTTCAAGGTTCACAGGAGAGAATTGTGTTAGGAAAGTCACCTTAGAAGTAACCCTGTGAGTGAGATACCAGACCGAGGGCTAAACTGTCTCTCACAGAATACTTCACTAGAAGTATTTTAATTTCTCTCTCTTCTGGGGACATTTCCTTCAGGACTGATAATGGCTTTCATCCTTATCCAAAGCAGTATGCCTTTGGTTCCCATCTCATGCCCCCATTTGTGCTGGTAACGAAACAGAACAGCCAGCTGATGTTATACAGTGTTGCCTGACTGTTTACTTATGACTCATTTCTTTCCCTTCCTGCTTCAAAGCACCCAAAAGCCCTGGAACGACACGGAAAGAAAACATAGGTAAAAACACTTGAATTTAGCTACGTAACCTTAAAACCGGACCATGTAGACACTTGGGATTTAAGTACATGGTTTCTTGTTTCTTTCTTTTTGTAAAAGAACCCAAATACACGGTGTGATGTCTTTGTTTCAGGACGCACTCAGCCTTCACCTCAGGCAGGACTCCCAGGCCCAGGACCTGCTGGATACAGTGCAGCCAGACCGGTAGGCAGCACCTAGCCTGGGAGCCTAGAGGTTCAAGTTCTGGGTCTCAGTTTGCTATTAGTCAGATGTGTTATCTTGGGAGGTCATGTGGCCAGTCCAGGCCTGGTTTCCTCGACTCTAAAATGAGGGAATCGCACTTGTTGATCTCCAGGGTACCTTTCAACTGTTAACATTCCAGCGCACTCTTGAAAAATAACTAAATATACTTTATTATTTGAATCAAAGTGATGCATGTAAGTAATTAGGGTCACTAAATAACTGAGGATCTTAACATTTATGAGAGGCCAGTGTATCTGTGCAGCGGTTTAAGGTATTTTCTGAGTAATTAATGAGGAATATAAAGTCATCCTTCAATAAGAAGGATTTTAAAACTAGATTGCAGGGACGAAAATTCATGATGACAGTCCGCATACTAAAACTGGTTCTGAAGGTAGTCAAGTAGTAGAGCAGATGGTGTTGCAGGGCTTCTCCCTTCCTTGTAGATCTGTGCTTTTCTGTGTTCATCATATGCTCTCTTAGACACATAATTATCCTAATATTTACCTACATGAAAACTCCCTCTGGGGTCTAACAAGTAAGTAATACAAGGAAATGGAAACCCGGATCGGCGGCTCATCTAGTGGCTCCTGGGACTGCTGGGTGGGGGGGCCTCGAGCCAAAGAGTGGGTTCTGGGGCTGGACTCTCGGGGGCAATGTAGGGGCCACTTCTAATGAAACTGCTCCCGGTTCCTGGTAAGAAAATGTCATAAAATTTCTAAGATAGAAATCCCTTGTCTTTTCTGTTGTAGCTGTTCTGTTAACATCCACCCTAAAAGTCCTTTACTATGTGTAATAGTACACTCCAAATTAAAGTGTCTGTGGAATATACCTATAGATAAATACACACACACACACACACACACACACACACCTGCAGATACCTATTACCCATTCTCCTTTTCTCAGAAAAGGGAAAGTTGCTATTCACTGACTTTACCAGTGTACTTCCCACGAGCACTTTATTTAATGCCATTAGAGTAGGGAAGGTAAGTCAGGATTTTGTGATTGCAATAATAACATTTGCCTAAAATAAATAACTGGGGACTAAGAGGCTCCAGCAAACTTATGAAAATAGACAACATATGTTTCACCAGCGTCTCTTTTTTTTAAATTTTTTTAATGTTTATTTTTGAGAGAAGGAAAGAGAGAGAGAGACAGAGCGTGTGTGGGGAAGGAGCAGAGAGAGAGGGAGACACAGAATCCAAAGCAGGCTCCAGGCCCTGAGCTGTCAGCACAGAGCCCAACACGGAGCTGGAACTTATGCACCATGATATCATGACCTGAGCCGAAGTCGGACGCTTAACCAACCGAGCCACCCAAGCGACCCTCACCAGTGTCTCTCTTAATTAATTTAGCACATTGGATCTAGTCATTCAAGAGTTTTTCCTTCTGTGTTTGGAAAAAAAAAAAAAAAAAAAAAAATCCCAGGATGTGGATTTTCTTAAGCGTCTTAGTTGCTACACGTATGTGTATCTTCCCTCTCCTCTTGAGCTTTAACGCCATCCCTGTCCCCTGTGAGGGCACCACTCCACGTGGGGCAGGGCAGGGGCCCCACCACCCGGCGCACCCGAGCTTGGGTCCTGGCCTTCCTTTCTAGCTTTGCGGCCTTGGGAACGCTGCATACATTTCTTTGTGGTAATTTAAAATGGAGGTGATAAACTTAGCACCTGCCTCCGGGGGGTATTTTTTTTTTTTAATTTTTTTTTTTAACGTTTATTTATTTTTGAGACAGAGACAGAGCATGAACAGGGGAGGAGCAGAGAGAGAGGGAGACACAGAATCTGAAACAGGCTCCAGGCTCCGAGCTGTCAGCACAGAGTCCGACGCGGGGCTCGAACTCACGGACCGCGAGATCATGACCTGAGCCGAAGTCGGCTGCTTTAACCGACCAAGCCACCCAGGCGCCCCTCTGGGGAGTATTTTGAGGATGAAATGGAAGTGCCTCATAGCGCTTAAGTAACATTGTGCCTGACGCCTCCTACACAGTCCGGAACAAAAAGGGAGGTTGTAAGGTGTACGACTATAGGACTATAAATAGAAAGCAAGGAACACAACAGGAGGGGGGCTAACGCCAGAGGGGTGACAAAACGGGATACAAAAGCAACTATTTTCACAAAAATCTCATCTCGTGAAAATAAGCGTCTCAAATGTTGTGTTTCCCCTCCGCAGACTATCCCGCCCCGCGCCGGAGTGATCAGTGCCCCACAGAGCCACGCTCGGGCATCTGCTGGAAGACTGGCTCCTGAAAGCCAAAGCAGACCACCGGAAGGACTGAAAGGTAGGCCCGAGTCCGTTCTAAGTCTTTTCACCTTTCCTTCTCCCTTCTGTCATCTCTCACCTTCCACGACGGACTCCAACAGGGAGAGCCTTCCTTCTTTGTGCCACAGGCCATGAGGCCGCTGGCGGGGGAGCGGGGGACTCGAATCTCCCAAGGCCTCACTAAAGGAAGAACAGGATGTGGTTTTCTAGACCGGGCCTAACATCTGATCTGAAAACTCATCGTTTAGGTTCAGTCCTTCTTCCCGAACCGCTGAAGCCTCAGGCTGCGCCCCCCGTGCAGCCCTCTCTGCCCCCGCCCGTTCAGAAGATGCAGGAGCCCCTTGTCCCCGTGGCAGCGCCTCTGCCTCAGTCCGCCCCCCAGCCAAGCTTGGAAACCCCGCCGCAGCCGCCCCCTCGGAGCAGGTCGTCCCACAGCTTGCCTCCGGAGCCTTCGCCGCAGCCGCCGCAGCCGCCGCAGCCGCAGGTGAGGCCCGCTGGTGAACAGAGAGCACCTTTGATGCCTTTGGTACAGTCTTTGCACCCACTTCCCTCGGACCCGGGGTTCTCAGAGAGCGAGCTTGGGACTGGCTTCTTGACGGAACTTCCCAGGGGCTCCCAGGCTCCTTTATCTTGTTCACACGCAAAGCGTTTGTGACTTTTTCATCTTTTTAAATGCCCGCTTTACTTTGGATACTTACTTAGTATAGTAGGACGAACAGCAGTAGTTTCTTTTTCTTGTTGTTCACAGCCGATCTATTAGTTCTGGCTTTCACTTTCTGGACAGGGATGCCTTACCTCTGGCAGAATGGTTAATTTCCAGTGAACAGAGAATAATTCCTGTGTTCCTCCAGGTGCAAGCAGTGGTTCTTGGCACCGGGGTCTTCAGGTATTTCTGTTTGGGGTGTGCAGCAATGGGCTTATTCACCAAGTAAAAACCATCGAAAGAATAAGGGCACCTCACTGGTGTCACACAGAGAACAGTGCCATTGCCTCAGTGGGTGACAGTCCTAGGATCACAAGGATTTGTCTTATGCCAGTGTGACCTCACGTTGGAAGGACTTCTGGTGTGTATATACAGAGTTATTTTAATACGGGGTGATCATGCAAGTTGAATTGTTTTATTTTTATTTGGATGCCATTTTACTTCGTTTTGCTATATACATTCTAGTAAAATTGTTAAAGTCTATGCTTAGTAAGAACATTCTTTGATGTCTAGCCTTACATTTTATTGTATCCTAATGTTTTAACTTAAAAATGTCATCAAGGCCAAAGGAATGTGTAAAGCTTTAGAAGTCTGCTCTTTCACTGACAAGGCCCCTTAAGCACATTTATAAATACTAGTTTGCCCCCATTTTTACAGCTATCTGGATACGTCCAGCTAGTAGGCAGAAGTTAACAGTTTCTTATGCTTCTGTATGGTGAAAAACAGATAGTAAAGTAAATATAAGTCTTAAAATGAATATTGTCAGCAATTAGCACTTTCTCATTAGACAGTGGGTCACATTTATAAAAACTAAAGAAGGATATATAAATGAGAGAAATAAAATGTTCTCTTAAGCTGATTAATACCATAAAGCATTCTACATTTTTTGGTTCAGAAAATTGAGGATGTTGACAATGTATAAAAATTGTAGAAATCCTTCAAACAATACATGTCCACTATTCTTTTCTCTCTGCAGATCTACTTTTAGTGAGGCACGAATTTTTCCTCTCATTTTCTTGAAATGTGTGCTATTGTATTTTGTTAAATGTAACTGGAAGGCAAAACACTTTCAAACTAGCCACCTTCAAACTTTGACTACTGTTTTAAGACAGAAAGTAAGCACCTATTTCTTAGGAAAGAGAACCTTAATTCCTAAAAGTCTGTAATGGTTTAAGTATCCTTAGACCAACATGAACACAGATACAGTACTCTGAAAAACTGGACAGAGAGCAAACCGTTCAGTAAGATTGCAGTTTTCAGTAGAAAATCATACCACAAAAGTACTACAGGACCAATATTCCAATGACTACCACATTATCATTTTCTTAGGTCATTGTCCATGGTTTTGGTTTCTGTTTTTCATTGGAATGGGTATGGTAATTTGGTGGCAGACAGCATGTGCTTTGTGTGTGGCCTGGCAGAGAATGTCCTTGAATCTTGTGTCATTCACTCCATTGAAACTACCAGCGATGTTTGTTTTAAATTCTAAATATTTTTTTGGCCTCAGTCATTGATATCAGACTCCTCCAAATACACACACACGCACACACACACACACACACACACACACACACACACACACACACTTTTCTTTCTTGGGGGAGCAGGGGTCTTGTTTGTGTGCAGACCCTCTTTGGGAAGAATCACAAGAGTGGTTAACGGTTTCTTCCTAGAGTGCTTAGGGGGCTGGAAGGAAGGGGAGGCATTTACCTGTTTGTACCTCTTGAATTTTGAACCGTAAGAATAATGCCTATTCAAAACATAATGAACATCTAAAATTTAACAATTGTTTTCGGTGGCTATAGGTTGAAAAGGATGAGAATTTAAAATACAACATATTTGATACTTTGGTGATCTATGAAATAGTCTTAGAACTGAACACTTAAAAATTTTTATTAAGTCTTTATTATTAATTCTGCCCAAAATACACAAGGTATTTAAAACATAAAAACATACATGGCCTAGCACTACTTTTTATTATTATTTAAATGGTTTTCTACTCGATAGTTCTATATAGAAAAGACCCTTCCAATTCAAATGATCATATAACATGTACAGAACATAGAAATGCCTCACTTGTCTGCCCGACTTCTGGCATCTTGGTCATCTGATTATCATCTAAGAACCTGAAGTTCAGAAGTCCAACAGGAAATAGAGTAACAGCCTCACTGCCATACTGTCGTGATAGCTAACAGTGAGAGAAGAGACCGAGTAGAAAATCTCAGCATTCTAGATCTATTTAATACCTCCTGCCTTCTATCACTGCCAGAGCTGATACGCATAACCCTGAGATCATCAAGGAAGTATTCATTTAAATCCAGGAGTCTCGTGTTTAGTAGGCAGGAAACTCTATTAATGCCTAGTACATTTTAGAATGATGTCTTCCTCGATTGTCAAATGAGTTTTGGTATTTTAAAATGAGGTAAGCTTTAGATATTGGGGAAGATTTGCTCAAAACTGTTTTTGAGCCTACTGTTTTTTTAAAAAAAATACTGCTATGGTACAAAAAGATGATTTCATTTTTAATCAACAAAATTTCTTATATTATTGTACCTTACAACTAATAAGTTCTGAGGTGAATTAATGATAGTACCTTCTTTCTGAAAATTTGACTAATATAGAATATGTCTGGATCCTGATCGTTTTGTGAAAAGAAATACTGATTTTCAGTGGGGTAGTACTTCTGCAAAGTGTTGCCATTTTATACATTTCCTCTGATGGTGATAAACCCATAGGCTGTCTTGTGGCTATGTCCTACTCATCTCGGGCTGCCATAGCAAAATACCAAAAACCGGGTAGCTTAAACAATAGTAATGTGTGATCTCACAGTTCTAGAGGCTTGAAGCCTGAGATCAGGAGGCCAGTACAGTTGAGTTCTGGTGAGGGTTCTCTTCCCAGCTTGCAGATAGCTGCCTTCTCACTGTGTGCTCATGTGGCCTTTCCTCAGTGCTTCCGGTGGGGGAGAGAGTAGGCTCTCTGCCACGGTGTCCTTCCATGAGCATAATCACTCCTTCCATAATCCCTCATGAGGCCACTCTCATGGCCTCATCCAACCCCAGTCACTGCCCCCCGCCCCAAAGGCCCCACCTCCAAATACCATCACACTGAGGGTTAGGGCTTCAACATATGAATTTAGGGGGATACAAACATTCAGTCCATAACAGACTGCTTAAAATATCTTAGAGCTCCAAAAACCTATAGGTTTGGGTTATTATTTTTGTTTTGAAGTGGCTGTTCATCAACCTCTGGCAAAATTAAAGTTTGAACCGTAATCAACGATACATTTCTGTATTCAAAATTACAAAAGAATTGGAGTTGTCTCTTGAACTCATGCTGTGACTTGCAAATGTTGCCTCTGTCACGTTCTGTGTATAATATAGAAACAAAAGTATTTCAAAGACTGGATCGGTAGGGTTGCGGTTTGGTCTCAGATCGTCCTCCTAACTCTTTCCTTTGATGTCTGTGTTCCCTTTCTCAAAGCAGGAGCAACCGTCAGGGTAACAGGTATCGGATTATTTCTCAATCTTATCTGTGCTTTTCATCTGTCTTAGCACATTAGATGTATGAATCTTTTGCTTCATACATCTAAAGTTTCACCCATTTTTAAAACCACCTGTCCACATTAATAAATTCTATTATCATACCATAAACCTGTTTTTCTCTTAGTATTTCAGATTTTTAGGAACCATTTTAGTTGTTCTTATTAATGCTTTACCATATTTTTTTTTGCTCTATTTTTTATGAAAATTAACAAAACTAAAAGGTGTACCTTCAAGAAGGTTGAAGGTATACAAAAGTCTGTTTGGCAAGACCAGATGGTTCTGGGTTTTAATGATGGCAGAATTACATAAATACAAAACTTAACTTCTTTTCTTAGGTTTCTTTTGGGAAATTTTTTTCAAATAGTTTTAGTAACAAGATTATTTTTGGTAAGGGAGAACTTTTAGAAAGATAAAAGTTAATATTATAACAGGATTATTTAAAGGTCCTTCCAACACCTTCCTCACCATTTTTCATGTTAATTCCTCATAAACCTGCTCAGATTATAAATTAATTCCAGTATAGTGAATGGTGGTGTGGCTTTCATTGTAACTTCAAGTGATCCTGCTTCTACCAAATTACCTTTAATGTATCTTGAAAACAAATTTTTTATATATGAAAATAAATTTAAACATAAAGCATTTATTTGCCACAGGCCTGCTATTATTCTAAGCTGTGCAAAGTATAAAATTCTCCTTTCCTGTAATGTCTGTGTTGTGGACTGTTCCATCTGCCATGGGGGAATTGGGTCCCACACCCGATCAGATACTGCCATTTTGCTGCATTAATAAATAATGCAGGGGGGCGCCTCGGTGGCTCAGCCAGTTAAGCATCCCACTTCAGCTCAGATCATGATCTCAGGGCTTGTGAGTTCAAGCCCCACATTGGGCCCTGCTGACAGCTCGGAGCCTGGAGCCTGCTTCGGATTCTGTGTCTCCCTCTCTCTCTCTGCCCCTCCCCACTCACACTCTGTCCCTCTCTCCCTCAAGAATAAATAAACATTAAAAAAAGTTTAGGGGCACCTGGGTGGCTCAGTCGGTTAAATGTCTGACTTCAGCTCAGGTCATGATCTCACAGTTTGTGAGTTCGAGCCCCATGTCGTGCTCTGTGCTATGGGTTCAGAGCCTGGAGCCTGACCCATTCGGTCAGACACAGATTCTGTGTCTCCTTCTCTCTCCGCCCCTCCCCGCTCACGCTCCGTCTCTCAAAAAATAAATAAATGTTAAAAAAAATTTTTTTTAAAAACTAAAAAAATAATGCAGAGATTATTTCTAATATAGAGTTAATTGTAATTTGTTAATGTCTATAATAGATTTGTCTTTCAAGCAGATTTCCATAAACACATCTGCTTACCTTTAATAACTTAGAATACAGTTTTGAGTCTGTTACATGTTTACTCTTTTATACAAATTTCTTGTCATAGTAAGTTGTTTGAAGAAAAATATACTTGTTTATTCAGTTAGGAAGTATGTTCTAGGACAATTGAATAAAACAATCAGATACTTGAAAGTTACTCACTTATTGAAGTTATCTGTCATTGCCTTATGCAAATGAACAGCCTTCCCTGTTGTTAAAGTAGCAAGTTACTATTCTATAAAATGCAGTTATGTTTTTTCGGTGGGTGGGGACCACTGCTCTTTTTTTTCAACACAGCTCATGAACATTTAGTTTGCTCTCCCAACTCTCTAAATTTATCTTAGGTGGTGCTCCATTTTGTTACATTGCAGGCCTTGAGCCCAAATGCTCCCTTCCCTGTCCTTTTCAACCAAAAGTTTATCTTCTTATCTTTAAATTTGGCATCAATATCCGAGTCATCTATTTAGTATCAATAATTATGTACAGGTTGCTTTTGTTTTTTTGATCAAAATGAAGCATGTGATGAGCTAATTTTTGCTCCTAAGACCAGGGTTCTCTTCCCCATTAAAGAAGTTGGAGAAGTTGGTTTTGCTCAGTCCCATAGACATGCTCCTCTCCCAGCTGGCTTCTTTGTGAACTAGGCACAGAGTGCACACTTTTTACGACCATAAAGTAATTCAGGACACTCCTCCTGGCAGTTCACAGCCAACTCTGCCACATGGAAAGAACGGATTATATACCAAATAGAAAATGGGATCCTCCCCCCCCCCCCCCCCCGCCCACTGGTTTTAAACAACCTTTGCATGTGGTTATTAATGAGCATATCTGTTTTGAAACTTTTTCTTACAAGATGAGGAAAGTCAGTTAAGGAATATTGTCCCATCATTGGCAGAGTTTAGTCTACAAAGGAGAACTTAAAAGGCAAAAATGCTTTGAAAATACATTTTTCCAAGTAGAAAAGGAAAGAAAAGATGCATTGTCTTTAGCTTAAGAATATAAACATACCAATGAAGTCAGTTTCCATTCATGAAGTTTAATTTCCATAGTAACATTAACTTTAAATAAAAATATATTTAAAAGAACAATGAAACCACATCATCATCACGACAGGTGTTGGAAGTTTATTCTACAGATCTAGCATAAGTTCTAAATACGGGTTTCTTGCGTTCACGCTAACATTTGATAAAACGGCATGTTCAAGTCATTTGCTGAATTCTGTCCAGTTCTCCATTTTACATCATATTAGAACTTGCATGAATGAAACAAACTATTTAACTTCTCTGGGGTTTAAACAAATGTCTTTAATAAAGGGGTTTATGTAGTAGGGAGGTTTTAAAGAGTAAGGTTTTAGTTGTCTTACCTTACTTAAACTACCAGGGTAACAAACTATACAAAGCTGTTTAAGTTTGAAATTTGTATCCTTGCCCTCTCCTCCTCCCCCATGAATAATTGAGACAGGAAGCATAGAGGGGTTGTTAAAAGTAACATGTTGTCTTTTTTTTCCCTGATTATTGGGTGTTCTCTTTTTCAGGTGAAAACAAACGGAGTCTCTGCCGTCCGACTGGAATCACCCTTAAAGAGTGACCCATTTGAAGATCTGTCATTCAGTCTGCTTGCTGTATCAAAGGCTCAGTCATCCATTCAAACATCATGTGCTCCAACCCCAAACCCAAAGGGGTTGATTCAGTTGCCTTCTGCAACACAAAGTAACATGAATACTTTGAGTTCTGTAACTTGCATGCCTCCAATTCCAGCCCGGAGTAAATCCCAGGAAAATATGCGATGTTCTCCAAACCCATTTATTACTAGCTTGACCAGCACAAATCCTTTCACCGACAGGACTGCAGCTCCCGGAAACCCATTTAGAGCCGAGTCTCAAGAATCGGAGGCAACTTCGTGGCTCTCCAAAGACGAGCCTGTTGCCAGCAGTCCTTTCCCTTCTCTGAAGCCTCTTGGTCATAACAATAGCAAGCCTTCATCATTTGATGGGTTTAAGGACAGTTTTGATCTGCAGGGCCAGTCTTCGGCAAAAATCAGCAACCCAAAAGGATGGGTAACCTTCGAGGAAGAGGAGGACTTTGGTGTGAAAGGGAAGTCAAAGTCCTCTTGTCCAGACCTACTGAATAATCAGCCGAGTTCGCTCTCTGGCTCCTACGTGACCTTTGATGACGACTGGAATAAAGGCACAAATGTTCCTTTCTGTGTGTTGCCATCAAGACGACCACCTCCACCTCCTGTCACTCTGCCCCCACCTGCCACCACCCCTCCTGTAGCTCCTTTCACAACCTTGCCATCGAAGGCATCCCCCACACTAGACTTTACAGAAAGATAAGGTTATGCAATAGAAAACAGTTTTGGATTTGTTTGTTTGTTTTTCAGTTTGGGCAGGTGAGAGCCAAAAGAATTGGGCATTAGTTCCTCATTATGTGCAATATGGAATTGTTAAGTGCACTGATGTTGTCACGAAATACCACTATTTGATGTGTACAAAGCTGGAATATGTGTATATTGGAAATAAGGAAAAAGTCCTTCTCATTATTAACTGGAGTTTTGGTGTGTTTCTGTTTGGATAAATAAGAGAGAGGAGTAGCCATAAACAGTGCTCAAAACTACTTCAGACAGTAGTCCTTATTCAGAAATTCTGTCCGTCTTCTCTGAAGAACCTTAAAAAAGCCCAAACAACTTCTAGCTGACATTCTTGCCTGCTCTTTGATACTTGTTAACAATGGTGTTTCCAGGTATTTACCGAAGAGCTATCAGAGTTATACTGAGACCATTGTGAAAGGCATGGCTTTAAAACACAAAAAGGCATGGGTACACACACACACACACACACACACACACACACGTATGTATACACTTACATATTTGTAAAACTTAGGACTCAGACAAAATATTTACCTACACGTTCTAACAGAGTTATTTTTTCGGTGTTTCATTACCAAAAGGATGGCTATACATGAAATTTGGACAGTTCATTAATTTTCTTTCCAAAACTAGCATCTCACTACAGAACCAGACTTTCCTACCATTTCATCCCCCTCCCCCAAACACACATGACCCGCATCTTTGTTCCTTTGCGCTCCAGCATCTCCAGACGCTTTTTTTCCGGGAGGAGGTTCTTGGGGCTGGAAGCAGCCTATTTTGTGGTCACGGTCATGTGGATGGACACTCCAGCCCATACAACAAAGCGCTATGGCCTTATCTCTCAGGAAGGCACATACCTCCAAGTTCAATGAGGAATATCAGAGCTAAACGCACTCCCCTCTCCCTGCACTAAGGTGTATGTTGCCCATTCCCCTCCCACACTTTCCCTTTGCTGCTTTCTCTGGAACTTCATAGCAGGGAAGGCAGCGGTCCTCAGAATGCTTGGAGTTGGGGATCTACTCCGCGTGTGTGCTCTGTCCCCATCAGAGGCTACGCAACACATCTGTGAAGCTGCTTTACATTTTTAGAGGCTACCCCTCAAATTAGCTGTGGATTTTGTCTCCCGCACTGCCAATATGCAACTGACCCTGCTCTTGTCTCATGAAGTTCACAGAATTTTTACACAATGTAGTGTTTTGGTATCATCACGTAATCCCAAACAGAAAACTCCGTGAGCGATGTTTTGTTGTCAGCTTAAGTTAAAATCATCCTCAGCCGTTGAGACTGATACTAACATTCCTTTTATAGGAAGTTATAGATGTCCACCTAAATTCCATTGTCCACATTTAACCTTTAAAGATGTGCACTGGGAGAATATCAAAATAGAGTTCATGGCTAAGATTATGTAAAGTGGAAAAGCACAGCAAACTGCATTGCACTTAAAGCAAATCTAGTAGGGAAAAAAAGCACTTTTCTAAATGCTCAAATGTTATCAAGATACTATATTTCTAGAAGTAATCCTCTCTCTGTTAACAGCCAGGATTCGCTGTTAGCACTAACTCTTGTGAGTTTTATATTGTGCTTTTTGGGGGTTCTAATCATTTCAGCAGTAGTATATTTTAAACAGCAGTATTACTATAAGCAGTGTGCTTCAGAATGTGAATTAACTTCTTGAAACTGTGGCTTTAACATCTATGTGATTAGTGTATGTGGTATTTGCTCTCCATTAGCAAAAAGAATTCATTATAAACTTCACTAGTGCGGATTGCGGTTTCTGTGAGCGATGTTTCCTTTTGAGTACAAACTACTGTCTAAAACATACGTATCCCGCAGCAGCTCGGCCTTTATCAGGAAAATTATATTTGGCAAGTTGCCGAAAGGGCACAGAGTTAGGAAAGTGAAAGGTACGCTGCAAATAACTAGCCATTATTCTGTGTTATTAAAATATTTACCAGTTCTGTTAAAAGCAGAGCAGAAATTAGACACTAAGGATCTCTTTGTGAATTCTTTGTTCTCTATAGTAGATTGCTGTTTATATGTAAGAATTTTATTGCTTATGTGGCATACAATATTTATAACTATATACTTTATAGAAGTACAGTATTAAAGTCAGTGGTACACAAACATTCTGTACATATCTGTGAAATGTGCTGTCATATGAAATAAATATACCTGTCTTTACCATGTTGACTACTTTGCTCAAGAGGGAAGAACTTTTCTCAGCCATTTTCCTTGAACTTTACATATGCAAGTGTAATGACGTTTGGGGATCAGCTGTCGAATCAGGTGTTTTTTTAAGTTTATTTGTTTTGAGGAGAGAGAGAGAGACAGAGCACATGAGCGGGAGAGGGTCAGAGAGAGGGAGAGAGAGAATCCCAAGCGCGTTCCACACTGCCACCGCAGAGCCCAACACAGGGCTCAAAGCCACGAACCGTAAGATCATGACATGAGCCCAAGTCAGGAGCTGGACACTTGGCCGACTGAACCACCCACGTGCCTCTCAGATCAGGTATTTTAATTCAAGACTTCATTTCATCCATTTTACTTCTCCATATAATAATCTAAAAGTAAGAAAATCTTCTAAGACTACAAATCATCATTAAGAAGAGAGGCCCTCATTCAAAGTCTTATTGGCCTGAAAATAATGCATGAAGCATGAATGATGGGGGTAGAAGGGAAATAGGCACAAGGACAGCCAGACACAGGAGACTGACTAAAAAGACCCAAGTTCAAGGCCAAGGCTAGTAGTTCCTTCCAGTATTGCCTTTTTTCAGTCCTGTATGATTGCTATTCAGAACAGTAACGTTGATTCTTAAATCATTGAATCATGTTCAATATAATTTTAGATACAGAAGATATGTAGAAGTTATAGATACAGAATAATAGGCTTTAAAGGAAACTTTTGATTTTATGATTGAGATACATATGCAGTTGCTAAGAAATAATACAGAGAGATCCCAGGTACCCTTTACCCAGTTTCCCACCCCCGCCCCAGTGGTAACATTTTACAAATTATAATACTACAACCAGGACATTAGCATTGATGCAAAGCACTTCCCGTCACCACCAGGATCCTTCATGTTGCCCTTTTCCTGCTGTCATCCCATCCTAACTCCCCTGCCTTGTCCCTAGCTCCTGGAAACCACTATTCTCCAGTTCTATAATTTTGCCACTTCAGGAGTGTTTTATAATATGTGTATATATATGTATGCGTGTGTGTGTGTGTGTGTGTGTATATATATATATATATATATATATATATATATATATATATATATATATACAAATTCCATATATATGGAATCATATGGTATGTGACCTTTTGGGATTGACTTTTTTACTCTGCATAATTATCTGGAGATTCATCAAGACTGCAGATGTCTTTTATTGTCGAGTGGTATTTCATGGTGTGGATGTCAACACAGCTGGTTTAGGCATTCACCCACCCACCCACTGAAGGACATCTGGGTTGGGACTATTATAGACAAAGCTGCTATGAACATTCCCATACAGGTTTTTTCTTTTTCTTTTTAATTTTGCTTTTTAATGTTTATTGTTTTTGAAGGGGAGAGAGAGACAAAGCGTGAGCGGGGGAGGGGCAGAGAGAGAGAGGGAGACAGAATCCAAAGCAGGCTCCAGGCTCCAAGCCATCAGCACAGAGACTGACGTGGGGCTCGAACCCATGGACTGCAAGATCATGGCCTGAGCTGAAGTCGGAGGCTTAACCGACTGAGCCACTTAGGCGCCCCCCGTACAGGTTTTCTTGTGAACATAAGTTTTCATTTATCTGGGAAAATGCCCAGGAGTGCAATTGCTGGACCACAGGGTAGGTGATGCTTGGATCTTTAAAAAACTGCCAAACTGTCTTCCAGAATGGACCATTTTACATTCCCATCAGCAATGTATGAGTGATCGACTTCTCTGCATCCTTGCTTGCATTTGCTGTTGTCACTGCTTTTTCTTTTAGCCATTTTAGTAGAGGATGTATCATTGTGGCTTTATTTCCTTAATAGCTAACCATGGTGAACACCTCTTCATGGTGAACATGCCATCTAATATCTTCTTTGGTAAAATATGTGTCTTTTGCCTATTTTCTAAATGGATTTTTTTTTTTTTACTGTTATTTTATTTTAATGTTTGGTTATTTTGAGAGAGAGAGAGCGTATGCAGGGGAGGGGCAAAGAGGGGGAGAGAGAGAATCCCAAGCAGGGTCTGCTGTTAGCACAGAGCCCAATGCGGTGCTCGATCTCACTGACCGTGAGAATATGACCTGAGTCTGAATGAAGAGTCAGGCACTTAACCGACTGAGCCACCCAGGCGCCCCTACTGTTGTGTTTTGAGGGTTCTTTGTCTTTTCTGTATACTCGCACTTTGTTGGATGCGTGGTTTGCCAATATTTCTCCCCGTCTATAACCTATCTTTTTATCCTCTTTACGAGTAGCCAGATCCTGAGCTCTGCAAGTCCACAAACTAACTATAGTCATGGTGACGGACAAAGGACAACCAAACTCACACACAGGAAAACTGATATATAAAATTTCAAAGTCCCTGTTTATTAATTTTAGGAAAATAAGTCTGAGCACATCAAGAGTTAGTGAACATGTAGAAGGATGGGGACTCATACGCTGGTGTTGACAGAGTATCGATTCTGGAGAGCAATTTAACCATGCCCAGAAAAATCCATATGCTCTATCCCAAGAAATCTGACTTGTAGAGAAATTCTAGCGCACGTGGAACAGGACGGGCAATGTTCGTAATGGTAAAAACTAGAAATACGCTAATCGTCACCGGGAATGGAGTGACAGATTTAGACAGTAGACCACTGTGTAAGTTAGAAAACAATACAATATGACATTTCTATAAAAGTTAAAACACGAAAAATATCCTCTATTCTTTAGGGAGACATACACGTATGTGTTGATGGTATAACAACAGCCAACGGGAATGATAAATTCAGCACAGTAGTTACCTTTGGAGAAGGGGAAGAAGAGAACGGAATCAGAGAGGGCTGCGTGGGAGCTTTAAATGTATCTCTAATGTTGTTAGGGCCTTAAAAAAAAAAAAAAAAGGTTTTTTTCAGTAGACTAAAAATCTGTTCTTTTCCTCCCTCGCTGCCTGATATCTAACAGCCAACATGAATGACCTATTATCTAGACCACAGCATTCATCCCTTACGCATCGCTTCATTAGGTACAAATGGTCATAAGATGCCCTTCACCGTAGAAAGGCAACAGCGCCTAAAATATTCAGAGAAAAGTAGCCACACTGCTCGAGAGCACACACATGCCACCTTTTGTCTTCAAATTCAGTAACCCGCTCGAGTCGTGCCAAGACAAGAGAGGGTCTTTGGTACGATTTAGGATTACCGAAACCACACTGAGAAAAAGCTACGCGCAAATTTGTAAGACATGGCCTGTATGAGGGGGGAAAAAAAAAAAGACTGAAAGAGGACACTGCAAGGAACGTTAACAAAAGTTAGCAGGACTACACTGGCAAATATCAGTGCTGACAAAGATTAAAGATAACTGCAAGCGCTTGGTCTATGGAGTGTTCTCCCACCAAGTGAGGAATAAACTACATACTTTCTACCAAATGATTCCTACCAAATAATAAACTACATATTTAAACGAAACGGGATGGCCAGCACATGAGTTTTCCACGCTTTGTTAATTTTAAAACTTACACCCCGAGACCCTGTAACATAGGAGTTTGCGCATAAATGGCTCTCACCACCTAGAAAGCAAGACACTTTCAACCAAGTTGTAAGCTTGGTTGGCTTAGGGGTACAGAATCAGATTCAGGAAAAACAGGGGGATGACCTTATGGCCAGCACTCAGGAGCTCAGAGAACACAGTAGGTCCCCTTCTCGAACACAGTAGGTCCCCTTCTCCCTCTGAGAACAGAGACATTTACCATTCTGCCCAGTACTGCATGTTCCAGGGTCTGCGTGGTCCCTGCCCCAATACTAGAGGTGAAAACACATCTGCTCGCTGGGCTCCATACCCTGTCTAGGACCAGTCTAACAGTCTTCATATGAGACCCCGAATTGGTTTTTGGTATTTCCAAGCCCATAGTCACACACTATCCACTCTGCCCCGGAGACCCCAGGGACGAAGTTCCAATGGGGAGAGCCAAAGTTTCAGGAATACAAAGTAGCAGGTGCTTGCAATATTCAGATCGGGCAATGGCCTTTCGAAGGAGATAACGAGGGTTGAAGCCTTGCACTATCGTACGTAGCTTTGGTGGCACCTTGTTATCAAGGACTAAGTGCAAATGTCACCCAATTTGGTTTTCTTTATGCTTCTATCTGAATCTGCCTCGTTCCTTATATTTTGTTTTCTCTTTCTCACTTCCACTGGGATATAAACTTCCTGACAGCAGTGATCCTGGCCTTTCCGCGGTGTCACCCACGCCTGGAAGAAATAGCGCCTGTTCAATAAGAAATTTTCGGGCGGTGGCTGGCTGGATAGTTTGGGCACGGTCGCTCCGGCAACAGCCGCTAGAGCTACCCTAGATAGGCGAATCCGAATTAGCCCGCACAGAAGAGGACGCACACTTTTTCCCGCCCCTCGGTGCTCACACCCCGCGCCCCGCGCGAAGCACTCCGCCCCCCGCCGCGAACATCTCCAGACCGGAAACAGCGGGAAGCACTTCCGGAAGTGGTGAGCGACAGCGGCGAAAACGCCGCTGGGACTTGTAGCGGCAGCGGGGACCCGCTTCAGGGCTCGGTGTCTGAGGGTGCCCACCACCGCACCCCTCCCCCCGGCCCACACATCTCTCTAGGTGGAACCTCGGGTCCGGGAGAGTGGACGGGGCGTTCCGCGCTCCCCCGGATAGCTTGGGCTGTGTTGGGCGGTTGCCCCGACAACGGGCACTTCCGGGAACGGCGCAGGACGAAACCTGCCGGGCGGGGGGCGGCGCTGGACGGCCGTCTCGGACCGAGTGGATCGTTGCCCGGCAGCACCTGCTTCCGGGAGCTTCGGCCCCGCCCCCGCGCGCTGCGGCTTCTCCACCCTCCGCTTCTGACTGGCGAGGGCGGCCCCAGTGTTTCCTTGTTGCTCCTGGCAACAGGCACTTCCGGGAGTGAGGGCCTTCCCCCTCCCGGCCCCGCGGGCACTCGAGCCCCGAGTTCCGGACTCCAAGCAGCGGTTAGGCGGCGATCGCTCCTCCGCCTCGGGTTACGGCGGGCCGCGCATCACGGGCCTCCTCGCCGCCTCGGCGGGGTCTCCGGGGCCGCCATGGTTCTGCTGCACGTGAAGCGGGGCGACGAGAGCCAGTTCCTGCTGCAGGCGCCGGGGAGCACGGAGCTGGAGGAGCTCACGGTGCAGGTGACCCGGGTCTACAACGCGCGGCTCAAGGTGCAGCGCGTCTGCTCAGGTGCGGCCCAGCGGCGCGGCGAGTCTGCGGCCGGGACCGTGGAGCCCGCGCCGGGGCGGGGAGAAACGGGCCATCCGGGATGGGGAAGTGGGGCGGCAGCCGCAAGACTTTCTCGGGCCGGCTGGGCGGGGAGGGTCAGTTTTGCGAAGATTTGCAAAGACGCGCGGCCGGCGGGCTCGAGAGGGGACAGTCCGCCGGGGTCCCGCGGAGAGCGGAGTGACGCCGGCACCCCGCGTGCGGGCAAGGCCATGTGCGCGCCGAAGCGCTGCGGGGCAGGGTGTGAAGTAGCCGGGGAGACTGGCTAACCCGGGGGAGCCGAAACACCCGGTCCGAGAGCAGGTGTAGTGGAAGGAAATCACTCTGTCGAGACGCCTGGAGTGGAGCGCCTCCCGGTGGGGGAGCTCTTGACTTTGGGACGCCCCCACCTTCCGAGGGTGGGAAGAGCAACCTTGGCGTCCCTTGCCCTTCTCCAGTAAACACAAGCCTGTTTCTCATATTACAACGTTTGGTCACTCCTCTCGAACGCTCTAGAGCAGCGCTGTCTGGCGACTTTCCACCTCGAGCGAGGTGCTCCCTATTTGTGCTCCCATGGTGATACTCCAGACGTGGTCTAGTGTTTCTGTAATACGTGATTTTTGTGCCATGGAGAACTCCTTAAGGGTTATGGTTTCTGCCTTTACGGCGCATACATATAGTTTCTTAGAAAATTTACTGATTCCAAAACCAGCTCAGTATTAAATGTTTTCCTTTTGTATTTAAAACATCTGGGGAGAAGAGTGACTCCAACTTCTTTTTCTATAAAATTATCAATTGAAAATGTGCTGCTAAATATTAAGAGTTGTGCTAGTGGCTCACTCATTTATTCTGTAGCTCCCATTGTCCACTGTGATTCAGGCAGGCCCCAGGGCTCTCTGCCTGCCAGAGACCAGGGTGAAGGAGACCAGCCCCTGGCCCCCCAGATGCTTAGTGTCTGGTAGGGAGAGAGACAATAAAGACCCCATTAAGTTACACCATTTGTTTTGTAGTGTTGTATTATCACAAGCCACCTGGTGTCTTCCTACAGTGCTATGGAAACTCGGAGGGAGGGAGGGAGGGAGGAAGGAAGGGCAAGCGATTTTGCAAGGTTGAAGTGTGGGTTAGTTTTGGGGTGAATATATATGGGATTGGAAAAATACAAAGCCACGCTTTTGCATAATGAACATGATACCAGAACACCAAAGTCTAGTCCCATCTCTGCCGCTTTGGAAGGGTGTGAATTGCCTGAAATCCTCTCCACTGACCAGATTTACACAAATTATTTAGAAAGTATGTCTCTAAAGTTGCAAGCCTCAGGTGACAGGGCTGTAAATGAGGGAAGACCAGGATGTGGAGGATTCTCTTGCCTGCCTCACAAGGCGAAATGCAATAATCTACGTGAACACGCTTGGAAATTGTAACGCCCTTGGTGGATATGTATTCAGACCGTCAGTGAATTTTAACTTGTGCCTCGAGTCCCAGAAGGTACAGCCCAGCAGAAGATTCGCGCACAGAGCCTGCAGCCCCTGCTGCCCGCGACCACGGTGAGCTCCTAAACTCGGTGCCACTGCTGACCTAGGACAAATGGGCGACCGTGTGTCAAAGGTCAAGGACAGGCCTGGCCCAAACCAAGTGGTATCTAAGCATTTGCTAAATAAAATAGGGAGCCGCTGGGCAAGACCCCTGACCCCCAGGGAGCCTACATTTCACTGAGGTGTAAGGTGTTGTGATGATAATTGTGATGCATATTGTGTAACTTTCTCTTATTTTTAAGAAATGGAAGAATTGGCAGAACATGGCATATTTCTCCCTCCTAATATGCAAGGACTGACTGATGACCAGATTGAAGAATTGAAATTAAGGGATGAATGGGGTGAAAAGTGTGTACCCAGTGGGGGCTCGGTATTTAAAAAGGATGACATCGGCCGAAGGAATGGGCAAGGTAATCCAGCCTGTGTCTTCTGTGTGCACGCGCGAGCATAGCAGGAAGTATGCAGGTGGCAATTTCACGGGAAAACACGGACCTCAGGGGGCACCTGGGTGGCTCAGTTGGTTAAGCATCCAACTTCGGCTCAGGTCATGATCTCATGGTTCATGGGTTCGAGCCCCGCGTCGGCTTTGTGCTGACAGCTCAGAGCCTGGAGCCTGCTTCAGAATCTGTGTCTCCCTCTCTCTCTGCCCCGCCCCTGCTCATGCTCTGTCTCACTCTCTCTCTCTAATAAAATAAACATTAAAAAAAAAAATTAAAAAAAAAAAGCAAAAAACACAGACCTCAGTTTTCTGTACAAACATATGAAATACTGCACCGTGTAACCGACTCCCGTGGTACCGTGCAAATCCAGAATGAATCGGGTAGGTCGAGGAAGCATCTGTCTTCTTGCTCTTTCTTTACTAAGGTGCTGCTAGCTTTTACATCAGATGAACCACCTGAAGCTGCCATTTTTGTAGGTAACAAATGGTGAAAATTGAATATGGTTCGACCGAATAGTTTTGGGAGGCAATCATTGACAACTTATTGAGGGTTCTGTTCTGTTACGGTTTGCAGGTACTAGGGTTTGGCTAGAGATTTCTGTGTGAACAGAGGCGATGAGTGTCGGCACATCGTCTCCCCTTGAATCGAGGGCACGGCCCTCTGTGGTATAAAACGTCTTATTCCATGTCAGCATTCTGAAATCATTCCCCCTTTAGTGTGTGGTTGTTCGTGTGGAATTTCAAGGAAAAAAGACGGGAGTCCATTTTGATGGCTTATCCCTTTTAACCTGATTAAAAGGCCCCGTTTAAAAGACCGTAATTGATCGTTTAACAGACACCTAAGCACCTACGTATCTACTGTGCTAGAACACTGTGAGGAGCAAAAGAAATACAAAAGTGTCCCTACAAGGACTTGACAGGCTCAAAAAATATTTTTGTAAAAAAAATAGTGAAGATGATAGGAATTTTTAGTGTTATTTCGGGTGGGTTTTAGCCTGGAAAATGGTTGGCTGTCTTCCACAGCTTTTCATAATGTAAACTCATTGTCAATTTGGAGAGATGTTTTTGCTTTTTTTTTTTTTTTTAATGTTTATTTACTTTGAGAGAGAAAGCATTAAGCAGGGGGAGGAGCAGAGAGAAGAAGAGAGAGAATCCCGAGCAGGATCCTTGCTGTCAGCACAAAGCCTGATTTGGGGCTCGATCCCACGACCCTGGAATCATGACCTGAGCCGAAATCAAGAGTCAGACACTTAACCGACTGAGCCACCCATACGTCCCAAGATATTTGTGCTTTTTAGAAGGAATTGCATCACTGAAAAAAAATAATAGTATGTCCTGAGAACCAGTTAATGGTTCATTATTCACCTTTAAACCAATATTATCTTAAAATTTTTTTTTTTTTTCAACGTTTTTTATTTATTTTTGGGACAGAGAGAGACAGAGCATGAACGGGGGAGGGGCAGAGAGAGAGGGAGACACAGAATCGGAAACAGGCTCCAGGCTCCGAGCCATCAGCCCAGAGCCCGACGCGGGGCTCGAACTCACGGACCGCGAGATCGTGACCTGGCTGAAGTCGGACGCTTAACCGACTGCGCCACCCAGGCGCCCCTAAACCAATATTATCTTAAATTAACCATTTCTATTCTAACACAACTTTATGTTTCTAGCGTTTTCGGTGTCTTAATTCATACTTTTATTTATTAAAAAGTTGAAGCTCTGTGGGGCTCCTGGGTGGCTCAATCGGTTAAGCCTCTGACTTCGGCTCAGGTCATGATCTTATCGGTCGTGAGTTCCAGCCCCACGTTAGCCCCTCTGCTAACAGCGCAGAGCCCGCTTCCGATCCTGTCTCCCTCTCTCTCTGCCTCTCCCGTCGCCTGCGCACAATCTTTCTCTCTCTCACTCAAAAATAAAGAAACTTAAAAAAAATAAATAAATAAAGCAACGCTTTGAGAGCCTTCCCAGCTTCTCGCCACCAGCTTCCCTGTGTCCCTCACCTGAATTCCACGAGGGTCCTCCTCTCAGCTCCTTGCTCCCTGACTTGGCCAGGAGAGATTGGGACATCTAAGGGTTTTTGGGGTTTGTTTGTTTTGGTTTTGTTCGTTAGTTTTTCCCTCTCCCCTCCCCAAGAAGACCTTTAAAGACAGCTGTTTCTCTCCCTCTTCCCGGTCCTATTTCCACAGCTCCAAATGAAAAGATGAAGGAAGTGTTAAAGAAGACTATAGAAGAGGCCAGAGCAATCATATCGAAGGTTAGCTTTTTTAAATGAGGCCCTAAGGCCTGTCATTTGAAATACAGACTCCACTTACTCCAGAGTGGAGTTATCTGCAGCCCCGCCTGGTCTTTTTCTAGCCTTCCCAGGGCAAGGCAAGGACCAGCCTGTTTGGGTGTGGGTGGTCGCTTTTCCTTTTCATATTGGTGACAGCTGTCCTGAATCCTCCTGGTCTCCCGGGTCAGGCAGAAAGGGTGCCTGGCCTGCGCGAGTGCAACGTGAACGTGTGGGACACCGTGTAGTGCGTGTGGCACAACCACGAGCTGATGGGTACGTGACATGGGGAGAACTTGAGAAAGTGAAACGTGAACATTGTGACCCTGTAAGAGCTCCGTGGATACTTGATTGCTGGAGTTCGTGCCGCTATGAATTACTTTTTTGCGATGGTCACCAGTACTCACGCAGAAGCTGTTTCATAGAAGGAGGAGCAGAGGTCATACCTGACAGTGCAGGTAATGTGACCCTGGAGGAAAAGAATATTAGGATGTTTGAATAATTGTTTTGTCTGTCAGTTGCTTTATTTATGTGTTGGCCCTGGGCGTTGCTACCCTCCGCCCCCCATTCCAGCCTTCTCAGTGGATAACTTTTTTTTTTTCTTTTCCTACTGATCACTGGGCAACATCACTTTTTTTTTTTTTTAATTTCTTTTTCAACGTTTATTGATTTTTTAGAGAGAGAGAGAGGGGGGGGGACACAGAATCTGCAGTAGGCTCTAGGCTCTGAGCTGTCAGCACAGGGCCTAATGCAGGGCTCAAACTCACGGACTGCGAGATCATGACCTGAGCCGGAAGTTAGAAGCTTAACTGACTTTAGGGGCGCCTGGGTGGCTCCTGGTTGAGCGTCTGACTTCGGCTCAGGTCATGATCTCACGGTTCATGAGTTTGAGCCCCACATCGGGCTCTGTGCTGGAGCCTGCTTCAAATTCTGTGTCTCCCTCTCTGTCTGCCCCTCCCTTGCTCATGCTCTGTCTCTCCCTGTCTGAAAAATAAATAAGAACAAAAAATGAAAAAAAAGCTTAACCGACTGAGCCACCCAGGCATCCCTGGGCAAAATTACTTCTTTTTACATTTTTTTTTTTAAGTTTATTCATTTTTCAGAGACAGAGCGTGAGTGGGGAAGGGGCAGAGAGAGAGGGAGACACAGAATGCGAAACAGGTTCCAGGCTCCGAGCTGTCAGCGCAGAGCCCGACACGGGGCCCGAACCCACGGATGGGGAGATCATGACCTGACCTGACCTGATCAGGACCGACTGAGCCACCCAGGCGCCCCATGGGCAAAATTACTTCTAAACCAACGTGTCCTTAATTCTTCAAGCTCTTAACTAATCCTTTAAATGCTTCAGGAATGACTGCTCTTCAGTGCCTATTAATTTAGCAAAAGCTCTCTCAAGTCCGACAAGGAATGCTTTGGTTCAGTCCAGTGTTTGCAAAATGCCTTTGATCCTAGAACTTTTTTTTTTTTTTTTTACAGTATTGATCGTAACTGTTAACACCTGATCAAACTAGCACGTGTCAGGGCGTGTTAGGAAAATCGTGGCCTGGACACTGCTCTGCACCCTTCACTGCCCTCACTGTCTGCTGTGGAAATCCTTTCTGGTCTCTTTGCTTGTGGATCTTCTTACGTGGTTGTCTCAGAATTTACAGAGAGGCTTCTCGGGTTCCAGTCCTTTGCTGAAGTGATTTGCCCAAAGTTGCAGGGCTCCCGAGTGGCCGGCCTGACTTCTCGCCCGGGGCCCTTCCCACGCCGCCTCCAGAAACGCAGTGCACATCACCGTCCCCTCTCCAGAGCTGGCCACGGTGGGGACAGTTAGCACTGTAGGGCAAGCAGGAGAAGATTCGAGTCCTGTGGCCGGAGGTTCATCATGGGGAGAGTGAGAGATGGTGGGCCATCCAGACGCGGTGGCTCCTCGGGAACGAGACCACTGTCTCTGTGGCCCCTTTTCCTGAGCTGTCCCGCTGCTGAGAGCAGGAGACCAGGTCATTGGGGTGTCTGCTGCCCTGAAGCCGCACCAGCTTTCCTCTGTCACCCTGCCGTGTTACCTGGCCAGGGATCACTGCCCTTGGCATTTCGTGGAGCTTGTACAGAAAATGACTCACCCGCGCTGAGTTAACGTTGGTGGTGGTGGGCGACGTTTTCTGAGCAGAAAGGCTTGCCTCACGTGACCCCGTATCTGGGAGCTCTGCACACCCATCCTCTGGCATAAGCCTCTGATGGGAAGACCTGATATGTTTTCTGGGGATTTGTGACTCCCGAAACAATCTCGTGAGCCACCTGCGAGCAAGCAAGGCAGGAATATCCCCTCTGTTTCACAGATGAGAACAGAGCTTTAGAGAGTTCGGGTCTGGGCCTCCAGGGCACGGTCCACCTTCCTCCCTCAGGCCACACATCCGCCCTGCCCCCCTCAACCCCCTCTGGGACCTGGGCGTCCCTGCCACAGAACTCCTGCGGTCACTCCTCCTCCTGTCTTACTAGTCTGCCACTCGGTCAGATTAGAGCACCATCACCCAGAATGGCCCCCTTTAGCGCAGGACCTCCCGTCCCGCTTCCCCATCCCTGAGCCCCCGCCCGGCCATGCCGCCCCACTAACGCTGCTTCCCTAACCCATCCTCGCCCAGCTGGGCCCCAGTCGGCTGGCCGTGGGCAGCAGGCCCCGGGCTCTGAGGCTCCGAATGGCCTGCGTCCTGCCCTGCCTGCCTCCTTCCTTCCTGTGTGGCACAGCGGTCAAGGCTATCTTGGCAGGAGCCCTCAGTTCTCTGTCCCTCCTGCAAGGTCCTCTTCTCATCCCTCCCTGGAGACTCTGATCTGTGTCTAATCCTCCCCCCCCCCCCCGGCCCCGCCCCGCCCCAGGCTCTCCCATTTCTGCTGCTGCCCCCACTGTTGCTTGCCCGGAAACCCAGGATGGGGGCGATGTTTTCAGTGCCTCCTGTTCTGCGGGCTACATCTACGCTGTTAATGCACTCAGGCCTCTTTCCTTCTCCAGAAATCAGTTCTCTGCGGCTTCACCCTCACACCGCCCTGTCCCTCCCAGCGAGCTTCCCGGAGCAGACGTACCACCACATGCGTGGCCCGGAACCTCCTGGGTGTCTCAGGACCCGGCCTCTGTTTCCTTCCCCCACAGAGATGGCCATCTCAGGGCCACCCCTTCGCTTCGCAGGTCGGAGGCTTTTCTGTCTGACACTGTCCTCTGAGCACGTCGAGGACCCTCCTGTCCTCCTGTCCCCTCCCAGCTCCCTGAGTGCCCTTTCTCTTGCCTCTCACCACGTTGAGTGTTTATCAAAGCACTTTCTCCTGGGTCCTCTTCTCTCTCCTTGCCCTTCCCCCCAGTGTTTTACCTCCTCCAAATGCACAATCTGCCTCCGCAGGGAACTCCACAATCTGTCTCCTCCCCCTGATGCCTTCCTTTGCCTGCACCTGGTTCCTAGACGCTTCTTCCCAAAAGCCCTCGAGGAAGCTCAGGTTTCCTAGAGGTGAGAGTTCGATTCCTCGCTCCTCCCTGTGCTCTGGACCCAAGGAGAAGCACTTCCTGCAGACTTGCCACTTGGTTTTGGCAGAGCCACCGGTGCCTCAGTGACACAGGCTGTTGTCCCCCCCCGTGAGCCTTACCTCGGGTCCTGTACTGTCTGTCCCACAATGGCGACAACCCAGCGCCTTCCGTTGCCACAGCCACCGCTTTATTGAAGGCGCCCTGGTAGCCTTTTGGTGCCTTGCAGATACCAACCGGGAGGCCTGGGTTCAGGTTTCACACTACGCAGTGTTGCTGCAGACCCCGCAAGTGAAAGGGCAAGGTCCCTGGCAAGAGCCCACACCTTCAGATGCCAGGCAACCCCCGGCGCTTCTGTCCCGGCTGTAAATCTGGAGGTTCCCACAACCCCCCCGCCTGGTTCACCAGTTCACAGAACACACTGCGAGCGCTGTACTTACAACTATGGCTTTGTTGTAAAGGACACAACTCGGCGCTGAGTGGAAGAGATGTAGGGTGAGGTCTGGGGTGCGGGGTGCAGAGCCTGTGGGCACTCCTGGGATTCCCGGCACCTGCCTTCGAATAGCAGTGTGTTCTCTGCCCCGGAAGCTCCTCCGGGCTCCGATGCCCAGGATTTTTATTTTTATCGGGGTTTCATTACGTGGGCGTGAGTAATAAAATCCTGGGCCACGGGACTCCTCTCCAGCTCCCCTCCCTTCCCCCCCCCCCCAGGATGGTGATGGGGGTTGGGTCTGAAAGTTTCAACCCTCTAATCTCTGCTCCCTCTCCCTGAAATGAGGTCCCACATGGGTCACCTCATTAGCATAAACTCTGGTGTGGTCCAAAGGGGCTCCTTACGAGTAACAGACATTCCTGCCACTCAGGAAATTCCTGGGCATTTCCCTGCTCTCCCCCGGCCGGGAGCCTTCTTCACCCACCACAAGGTTAGGCTCCTGCACCGTCCCTCCTGCCCAGGAGAGATGTCGCCGCCTGTCCTCAGCGCAGATTCCTCAGCCTGGCCTCTCCAGCACGAGCCCCAACGTCCCCAACCCCCTTGGGCACTGGTGCACTGGCTGCACTTAACCTGCTGCTCTTTGCTTCTCCTGGTCCTGTCGCTCACCTGCCTGCTCCACCTTCCCCCCACCGTGGCGTGGCATGGCCCGATCCCCTCCGTCTGCGCTGCTGAGCGTCCTCCGCACTTGACTGCCCTCGTCGGCCCCGCTCGTAGTCTGCTTGGTGGCCTAGGCCGTGGCGGGCGCAGCAGAAGCCCCGCGAGGATGTTGGTGGCTTCGGTAGCAAGCCCCATTGGAGTCCTTTGTGTCCTGTGGCAGTCGTCTCTGCAGGAGGCCGGTACAAGAACCTGATCAGTACTTACTGAATCGGTCAGTCCCAGTGTACAGAATGATTCCTGTCCCTGTCCCTTCAGAAACAAGTGGAAGCCGGAGTCTGTGTTACCATGGAGATGGTGAAAGACGCCTTAGACCAGCTGCGAGGTGCAGTGATGATTGTCTATCCCATGGGGCTGCCGCCATACGATCCCATCCGGATGGAATTCGAAAATAAAGAAGACTTGTCTGGGACTCAGGTATGTGGCTCTCGGGCGTCCTGTGGGGTGGGTCACTGCAGAGTTGGGCCTCCTCTCCTGGACGTCGTGTTTCGCTTCATACGCAGCCTTCCATCCTGCCGTGCTGTGCTTCCGAGCAGAGCCCTGGGTTTAGGGGAGACCCTGAAGGTAGTGCTCGCGGTTGAGGGCACACAGAGGAGCAGGAGTAACTGAAAACCTGCCCGTTCTCTTTGGTCACTGGGAAGCCAGAAACCTAACTCGTGCCTGTTTCTACCCAAAGTGCATTCATTGGTCCCTTTGCCTGGAATTTTGTGTTCTAGCCTCACCTTTTGCTTCATGTTATTTTCCTGCATTTACGTTCCATTTTCCTTTGTTTTTCTCATTTATCCTTTATCCCATTGGACAGGGCCTGTGGCTCTGAGCCATCTTAAATAGGCGGGCTGTGCAGAAACAGACAAACAGCCCCATTGTGCCTAGATGTAAAAACCCGGCTGGATTCCAGTGTTCTTTCCTGGCAGTATCCTCAAAATCCATCCGAGAAGGACCTCGTATTGTAGATGAGGGTACACATGAGATAGGGTGCTCCCCACCTCCCAGAGCAGGAGGGTGACGAAGTCAGGGCAAGAGCTGGAGCTACCAGGAAGGGCATGAAAATGAGCAAGGGCTTCGATTCGGTGGGGGTGGTGGTGCCGCCCGTGGGGAGAGGGGAGGTGGGGCGGGGCTGAGATGCCAGACCCTGCCCCACACTGGTGGAGGGGGGACCAGCCAGGCTCCGTGCACCTGGGGGAGGATCACACGCGTGGGCCAGTGTCCGGATGCACCTTAAAGCCACTTCTGACCACGGCCCCAGGCAGGACTGAATGTTATTGAAGAATCAGAGGCCCAGCTGTGGTGGGCGGCCAAGGAGCTCAGAAGAACAAAGAAGCTTTCAGACTATGTGGGCAAAAATGAGAAAACCAAAATTATCGCCAAGATTCAGCAAGTGAGTACTTTTGCTTTCACACGACACCACTTCTTGTTAACTGTTTTCCAACCAATAAAAAATTAGAGTAAATCTCACTTAGTCTCTTTGTTACACACACTTTAATCCCGTTAGTGCAGGCTTAACGTAAAACAGCGAAAACTGGAAGACAGTATGAATTGCTTGACGATACCTGCAGTTTGTTTTAATGGGGGGGGGGGTACATAAGCCATGCTAATTTCAACCTTAGAAATAGGGCTGCAAGTAACTAAAAGTGGTTCTCGAAACGGAAACTACAGCCTAGAGCACTGATTTCAAGTTTTCAAAGTACTGATACTCTGTAAACAAGGAGGATGTGCCAGAAGTCGTTACAGATGTAGATCGCGTAGAGACGTATCCGTGTGAGGCTGCTTTGTCCTAAATCATTTCTCCACGATTATCTCCATCCCTTCTCCACTGGACCCGCGGCGGCCGGTGGCATTGCCTGGCCTCTGGTCTCTGTCCGCCATGAGGGCCCAGGGTTGAGGGGCTGCTGGAGGCCAAGCCTCTCCTGATGATCAGAACGGATCCCCAGTTTATGTGTAGCAGTCGGCAAAGACGGTTATAAAACATTCACTGTGACTTCCCGGGTGGCCCCTGTAAGAGTGCTGTAATCCACAGTCTGCTCTGCCCTCGTCTTTGCAGAGGGGACAAGGGGCCCCAGCCCGAGAACCGATCATCAGCAGTGCGGAGCAGAAGCAGCTGATGCTGTATTATCACAGAAGACAGGAGGAGCTCAAGGTACCGGGCTGATAGGTTTTCAGCAGAGCTGGCGCCACGGGCATTCACCCCCTTCCTTACCCAAGTGCGCGGGGGGGCCGCTGGGGGGGGCCGTGAGTTCTGCAGGATGTAGGGAGGGGCGTTTCTAGAGCTCCCGCCTCTCCAGGGCCCCCGGGACCCTGCCAGGCATCCCACCTGCATTAGAGTCTGGGAGCATCCTTTTGGGGAGATGGGACTGGGAGTTTGGACGTGGGTTCTTTCTTCAGTCTGTCCATGTTGCAAAACACTTTCCTGAAATGCCTTCCTGTGTAAAACATAATTTATTTCCAGAAATTGGAAGAAAATGACGATGACTCCTGTTTAAATTCCCCATGGGCAGATAACACTGCATTGAAAAGACATTTCCACGGGGTAAAAGACATCAAGTGGAGGCCAAGATGAAGTTCACCAGTTGGTGATGCTGTCGTTAATACCGGCTCACCTTTCCTGTAGGCAAAATAAAAACACATTTAAATAATAATAGGGCGCCCACAACCCTCTGAAAAATGTTGAATTTCTAGTTGTCCTAGTTTTTCTTTCCGTTTGAATGTATCTGATAAAAATTATTTAAGGTTTTAGAATTTAATAAATACATCCTCAAAAGGATCAGCCTCAGTTATTTGTATTTCAAAACAACTATTTAGTGTCTTTGACTGAATACTAAATGTAATTACATTTTTTGCTTCTGGATCTGTTTTATATTCTCACGACCGCTGCTGTCTTGGAAGAAATGGAAGAAGTGTCTTTTTTCCCTGCGAGTCAGGTGTCCGCTGAGCAGCGTGACCGGCAGTGGCCGCTAGAGGCCGCCCGACACTCACCGCCCCGCTGGGCTCAGCCCTGGATCCTTCCAGGGCCTTCTTTAATCCCGCCCGACACGGTCACTTTCCTGGCATCGCCCAGCTGCCAAGGTAAAGTTTGCCTCCTGGCTGACGCCCGACTGGCCTCGCTGTCTAGGTGTAAAGGCTACACCGTGATGAAAGCCGGGGAGCAAGCTTGTCTGACCTGGAGACCGAACTGGTTCTTCTGTAACTTCTGGGCTGTTCCTGAAAACGAACGCAGCCCCTGTAGCAGACGGTTCTCCCAGGTGGGCTCGGCCTCCAGCTCCCCGTGTGCTAGGCTTCCACGGAGGCTGATGACAGGGTCTGGCTCATTGACCACGCACCATCCTGGCCGCTTTTTAAACCCCATCCCATCATCCCCCACAGACCCTGGCACTGGAGCTCAAGTTCATCTCCCAAACTGCCTGAGCAGCCAGAGCGGCCGAGAAATCCTGTCCTGCTTGGCTTTTGGCGTGGAGAGTTCTGTTCCCGCCATCGGAGGCAATGCAGCGTCCTCGCCCTGAGGAAGAGCAGTGACAGGGACGGCCCCTGCCCCTGCCCTGGCCCCGCCGTGCCCACCGCTCCTCTCCCTGCCCCACGGCCACAAAGAAGGAGCTGTGGAGGCAGGGGCGGGGTGGGCATGCCTTCTGCCTGCGGAGGGGCAGGATTTCCCGGGGGGAGGGGGCGGCCCGGCCCCTTCCCCTCTGCCCGTGCCCGAGGGTCAGACCAGTGTAAATGGGAACATGGCAGCAAGATCCACCAAGACTCTGCCCCCACCTGGAAGGGAGGACTTGGGCCCTCGGCAGAGACTAGCCTCTCAGGAGCAGGAAGGACCTCGAGCGCTGCACATGTCCGTCTCCCAGAACCTTCTGCCTCCTCTCCTCCCCTCCCACCATCTCCAGCTTCCTTACAGCGGCTGCCCCCAAGCTGGCTACTGGAGTCCTGCTGTTCCCTAAGCAGCGTTTCCTGAAGTGGGTTGGAGCCAACCACACGTCTCCTTGCAACTGACTCGTGTTGTGGCTGATGGTGAAAGTTTGTAAAGTCATATCTGCATCTATTTTCTTTTCGACTTTGGTTATAACTTTGTTTCCACGAAAAGTTTTTATACTTGCACGATGTGAAGTTTGCAGTAAGATCCTATGATTTTATTTGAGGAGCTTCCCGCCTTCGACAGTGTATAGTTTATGCACGTTACATCCACGCCAGACTTGTAAAAAGCGTCAGCAAGTCACATGATCACAGTAGCTCTTTTTAAGAACTTTCTACATCATTAGGAATTCTTACTGACTCGGATATAAATGCTTTATGTGGCCATGATAGTTACTCTTTTGCTTCACATAAGCTGAAGTTATTAGCCAAAGGGTCACTCACTTTGGGGTATAGAATCACTAGATCGGGGCACCTGGGTGGCTCAGTTGGTTATGCATCCGACTCTTGCTTTGGGCTCAGGTCATGGTCTGGTGAGATCAAGCTCCGCACTGGGCTTTGCACCGACAGTGTGGAACCTGCTTGGGATTCGCTCTCTTCCTCTCTCTCTGTCCCTCCCCCGAATGCAGGCGTGCTCTCTCCCTCTCTCTCGCAAAACAAAAAGAAATTACTAAAGTACTACTTCACACTATGCTTCCATATTGAATACGCTGGTAAAAAGTAAGGTCCCCTCCGGCTGCCCTTCTCCCCCGCAAAACCCCCAGGCCCCCTCTGTTGGGACAGAGCGGCCCCTTTGCAGCCATCTGTAAGGAAAGGGGGGGGCTGGCGGTCGCTGGTGCCCGCCATGTGCCCACCGAGCGGACGTGGGTTAATTCACTGCACATCACCCACTGAGGAGGCCGGTGGCGATCTGAAAGGGTGACCTGAGTCATCCCTGGTCACGTGGCTAGTGAAGGTGGGGCCAACCTTGGTCACGTGGCTAACGAGGGTGGGGCCAAGAGGCCACGCGGCTGACTTGCTGAGGAGCCAGTTTATGGGCAGGTCACCTGACCAGATGGGAGGTTACAGACCAGCCTAAAGGTACGTGATCTTGTGTCTTTTTTTTTTTTTTTTTTTTTTTAACCCATCTTTGGATCAGTATCAGAAGGAAACGAAGTGCCTGTTTTCTGTGCGGCGCTAATCGGGGCCCGTAGATGCGTCCTTTGACACAACTTGTGTTCCCCCGTGGTTATTTCATGGAGACCAGGAATGCTAGTAATAAAATCTGACACCGCCTAAAGCCCTCCGGGCCAGCAAACCGAAAGCCCCAGGCGGTATTTCTGTCACAGGATTACCTCGTTCCTTGGCAACCGCTCTGCAAAGAATGTGCCATCCAGCTTGAAATTAACGGCCACAGGCTCAGAGCACAGTGGCCTTGAGCCTCGTGGAATTGTCTTGCAAAGCCTCAGAAACCGCCTCACCACGCTCTCCTCCTGCCGCCAGATCCCCGGAGTCGTGACCCCCTGTTGCAGAAAAGCCCTTCCGGCCCAAGTTCAAGGAGAGAGACGGTGGGATTCCCTGGAAAAGTTCAGCGTGAGACGTCCTGGCAACGGCAGCCAGCATTTGTACCTTCCTGTCTCCCAGGTGGTTACATGCAATGCTTTACGCACATTTTCTCCCGGATCCCTCACAACAGCCGAGTTCGGAAGAAACTAGGACTGTTGCCATCTCACAAACAAGGAAACTACAGCCCAGAGGGGTTCATGTGCCCAAGATGAGGCCCCTTAAAAAACCCACCTGCTGGCCCCAGAGTCTGTGTTAACTCTCCTGGTGAGTTTCCACGTACGCCTAATCGTAGACACTGACCCGATGGCCAGCAAGCAGCGGCCGGTGAACGTCCAGGGAACGCCCGTCTGCGCAGGGCCCCAGGCCAGGCGCCTCCACGGTGGGCAGGTGGCAACCTGAGATGATCTTAGGGTCTCAGGCCAACAGCCGTGGGACTTAGGGTCCCGAGACGGCTCTGGCTCACCAGCCTCTGAAGGCGAATGATGCCCAAGCCCACCCTTGACGGGCTTGAAGCAAAACAGAAGCTTGACTCGGCTCTGAAAACCGCTGCCCCAAATGACGAAAGGAAGAGTCCGGGTCGTGTCCCGCCCAGAGGACCCTGGGGCACGCCAGCATGGATTCAGAGATCAGCCGACGCACGAATTCCCACACGCTAGGTCCTGGGCTACCGTTGGTCTGGATAGATTGAATTCTATACATTCAGACCAGGAGAACCACAGCCACGTCTGTCTTGCTGCTTGGGCCACGAGGCAGGGGCAAAAGCATCAAATCACCCGTATGATCCCTGATCCCACTGTTGGCTGTTGGGCGGCCGCATACCCACAGCTGTGTCACTGTTTTCACCCTAAACCTCTCCCGAGTGCCCCTGGCACAGCAAGCAGCCCATGGTACCCAACACCTTTTATTATTTTTCCGTGGCCCATCGAGAGGTCATCGTACTCTGGGTGGCCCGGCGGCCACCAGCGCGTGGCCGACGAACAGGACAACACGCCGGAGCCCTTCACTCTGCCCCTTCGTCTGCAACATCATCTTGAAATAAGGTGGAGCCATGTGCGCGTGACGTGCATTTCAGGACCGCGGTGCAGTAAATGTCCACGGGCCTCCCCCCGCCGCCTACTGCCCTTCCCCCTTCCCACCCACCACCCCCCAACCCTCAAACAAAGTAGGCAGACACAATAGCAGCATTATTCTAGTGGGTTCTCATTTCTTGTTATCCCATTTGCTTCGTGCCCGAATGGATCCCATAGGCTCAGCAACTGGGTTTTAGCGATAAATTTGCAAAATACGAGATGCACTCAAAATACAAAACTGCACTCCAGTCTTTGGGTCAGAATCCTCTGGTATGATAAATCGCTTACGTGGTAAAGTGAAAGAGATGAAGATAAGACAATCAAGGGCATTGATATGCAAAGCAAAACCCCAAAACTGAGAGCTGCTTTGAGTTTAACTAGTAGACCTTCACAAAATGAACTCAGCTCACAGGAACAGATGTCCACCTTCTCTGGCAACAGTTTCCGGGGCCGGAAAACTCTTGGCATTTCTCGAGGTAATTTACATTTAACTGATGAAAGAGTTTTTGAGCCGGATAGCTCTTGATTTTGCCTGGGGATGTAAGTATGATTTACCTTATTGAATATGGGATTTTAATAGCTTTGTGCCATAGGAACCCCCAAATCGGTGAACGCAGGTAGAGGAGTGATGGCACCGTTAGCAAAAATGGTCCGCCTTATGAATGCCTGACTGAAGCTGTGAAACTGTGAATTTCAAAATGTGTCTCATACGTTCAAATGTACGAGAGCCAAAATTCAAATGTGTCTCACACTAGAGTTACGAGAGCAGTATATAAATCGATTTCTTCATTATACATTTAAATATTCATAGTATTTTTCTCAGCTGAGGCATCGTGTACCTAACGCAACTGAGATTTTCGCCTAACTTCCTTCCCCAGCCCCGGGAAGGCTGCGAAGTGGCTTCTGTCTCCACTCCCGGATGGCCCCGCGTTTCAGCACTTTCCCAGCCCCACTGGGGCTGCTGTCTGTTTATATGTTGTCTCCCTGAATGCACTGGGAGCTCTGGAGGCGGGGCACTGTTGTAGATTTTAATTCTTCCCCTCCAGAAGCAAGGACTTCGACATTTTCTGAAGCAGGCGAGGCTGATGTCGATGGGGGGCGGGGGGGGGGGGGGCGGGGCGGTGAAGGGACAGGGTCTTCTCTTCACTCAAGGGCTGCTGTGCCTTGGCCCTTCTGGATAAAGGGAGGGGTGGGGCTAGAGTCAGGGGTGGGGGTGCTAATTCTTCACAAGGCCACGCCTCACGGTCAGTGACAAAGTTCCGGCACCTGCTAGGGTCTGGTTTTGCCTGAGGGAGGCTCCTGCTTCCACAGGCTTTGGCTGCACGCGGGACCTTCTGGTGCCGGGCAGGGTTTGGGGTCACTCTGGGCCTAACGGAGCACAACGTCCGTGCTTTTGTCACAACCCGATTGGGGGCCTGCAGAATTCCTCAGCGAACGTGAGCCTCGAGGCCTTCTCGACTCGGGAAGCCGTCACATGATCAGAATTTCATTTTAGGAGCAGAATCGTTAGCGGAATCCAGGACATTTTGTCATCACACAGAACACACCCTGAAAGATCATCTACCGTGTTTTTGAAGCGTATTAATTTATTTTGAGAGAGAGAGAAAGCAGGGGAGGGACAGAGAGAGGGAGAGAGAGAATCCCAAGCAGGCTCCACGCTGTCAGCACAGAGCCCGACGCAGGACTCCGTCCACGGACTGTGAGTTCGTGACCTGAGCCAAAATCGAGCGTTGGACGCTTAACCGACTAAGTCACCCAGGCGCCCCCCCCCCCCGCCCCCGATCATCCGACAGTTTTCAAAGGACGAGCAGCCTCAGACTGAATCAGTGCCACACAGCACGGCTCCACGTGGGGGTGCAGGTTTTCCTGCTCTTGGAGGCTTCCGTCCAGTCTTGGGTGTCTCCAAAGGGCCACAGACAGAAGTCCTACCAAATAGAAAAGCGACAAAACCTGTGTCCAAAAATGGCAAGGAGGAAGAGAAGTGTCTCTGGGAAGCTTCTGGTGGAACGTGTGGAGCTGGGCATGTAGACGTCCACACTACCCCCATCCCAGGAATGAGAGTCGGGGGTCCCAGAGCCCCCCTTTGACCCCACAGTGTCTGCCTCTCCTCACTCCAGCTGCATTCCGATCCTGTCTTCCTCAGGCCATCTCAGCGACCGCACGTCTCTGCAGGGCCCCTCCCTGAGGCCACTTCCAGTCACCTGTTAGACCCCACAGCCCCCCACTCTGGGGGAGGGGGAGGCCCTACCAGTCAGCACCCAGGGAACCCCGGGCCGGTTTTTGATCAGAACTCAATGAGACATCCTAAAATGCCTAAAGAGAGAGAGGCTTTCAAACTATACAAATACTATGGGTTCAAATTAGAAAATGTAAGCGGGGGCGGGGGGGGGAAGAAAAGAAAAATAATTCAAATATCATCTTCCAGAGAGAGGTGTTCACTTTGTTTATCATGAAAATTGAAATTTATGGTGAAAGCACAAAAACGACTCATGGGGATCCCCCAAGTGCCCATCACTCAACTTGCAAAACTATCAGCGCTTTGCGAATCTGTGCTTCGCAATGTCCTCCCGATGTCCCCTACTGAAGTCTTTAAATGTTTTTGTTTTGTTTTGTTTTTTGTTTCTGAGACAGACAGGGAGAGGGGGACAGAGGATCCGAAGCAGGCTCTGCACTGACAGCAGAGAGCCCGATGTGAGGCTCGAACCCACGACCTCGAGATCATGACCTGAGCCAAAGTCGGACGCTCAACTGACTGAGCCACCCAGGTGCCCCTCTACTGAGGTCTTTTAAAGAAATTCCCAGACATTATTTTACTTCATCTGTAAATTTTTTGTTTTTTGTTTTTAAAAGGTTTTACAGATTTGCACATAGAAGAGGCACAAAGAAAACAATAAAGAATCCCCAAAGTATAAACAATACAAACAGCATTCTCTGATCATAGAGCAAACAAACTAGAAATTCGCACTAACATCCAACCCACAGAAAGGCCCTTCCTCCTGGAAATCAGACATATGTATCTTTTTTTTAATGTTTATTTTTGAGAGGGGGGAGGGGCAGAGAGAGAGGGAGAGAGAGAGAATCCCAAGCAGGCTCCGCACCATCAGCACAGAGCCCGACGCAGGGCTCCATCCCACTAACCATGAGATCATGACCTGAGCTGAAATCAAGAGTCAGATGCTTAACCGACTGAGCCACCCAGGCATCCTTCAAACACGTATATTGAGATACACGCTTGCAAGATGGGAGCTATTCCAAAGCTGTACAATTTCTAGAAAGTAATGATATGAACAGAACAGGAAGTATATGATTCTGCTCCAACAATATCTACAAAAATATCTAGTAGTAAATATCAGAAACTATAAATCATTAAACACCTAAATAAAGAACTAGCAAAGGACCAACAAAGTAAACAAAAGAAAGCAGAAGGAAGGAATTAATGGAGGTCAAAGCAGAAATGTAACAAGTTGAAAAAGAGTGTTTCACTAATACGTCAAAACCGGTGGATTGAAAAATCAACCAAATTGGAAAACTACTAGCTGGCGTAATTAAAAAAAGAAAGAAAGAAAGAACCAGAAATACACAAAGTAAATGACAAGAGAAAAATAATTAGAAGAATTTTTAAAAATAAGATGACCGGTGACTCCCATTGGCTCCGTCTATAGCCTCCGCTCACAGCTCGTTCAATGCTTGGGTGTGGATGCTTGTTCTGTTCGAACTTGATCCCACTGGAAATCTCCTTTTCTCCCTACATGCCCCGCCCCTGGGTCCCAGGCCTCTCCCCTAGTTGCAACGATCGAGGCTCAGCCTTTGAACTGTGTACCGAAGCCTTGTGAGCCGCTGACTCAGAGCTCGAGACCAGGAGTCATCAGGTGTGCGATTCTATGTGGTGTGTGCTTAGGTTTTCTCGAGAGCTGTCACGGAAGAAAAGGAGAAAACTCAAACACAAAACTCACCAAGGGACCCTATGAAAACCTTAAAGACCAGTTGATCACAAAGCTGCCTGAACCATCACAAAGCACAGAAAAAGAACGTAAGCTTCCGTGTTACTTCCATGAAGCTAATAGAACATCGCTAGCAGACCTGAGAAAGACAGTCTATCACTAACAAATAACGACGCGAACATTTTTGCATAAAGCCAGAAGCAGAGAGAATCCCCAAACACGTTTAATATGTCACGAACAAGTGGGATTTTTTTTCCAGAAATGCAGGGCGGTTTAATATCAGGAAATCTATCCTCTTCACAGAGCTGGGAGAAGAACCACGTGATCGCGTCCACACACGCCAACAAGGCATTTGACAAAATTCAGCTCCCGGTTGATGCTGGCTATAAACCGCAAACCACAGGGTATGGATGTTCTGCCTCCTGCCACATTTCTCTCGCTCTTAGTCTTCCAAAACGCGACTGGGGTGGGGTTCCAAGGTGGGTCTCTGGAGCCCCCCGTCCGTGGTAAGGCTGGGTATGGAGGATGAGGTTGAGGGGCTAAGTTCAGACGCGGAAGCCGGGTCGACGTCAAATGCTTGAGCAGCTGAAGAGGAAGGGGAAGCCCACAGGTCTCCGTAGGGGAAGACCAAGGTGGTTTCCAGCCCGGCCAAGGGTCCCAGGAGGGCAGCTCCCCTCCCACCACCAGCCTCCAGAACTGTGGATCGGGAGGTCCAAGAGCAAGGTGTCGGCAGATGGGTTTCTCCCAAGGCCGCTGTCTTTGGCTTGCCCCCGGCCACCTTCCCGCTGTGTCCTCACGTGGCCTTGCCTCAGTGCACCCCTGATGTCTCTTCCCCTTCCTGGAAGGACACCTGTCCCCTGGGGTTAGAGCGCCACCCTCCTGACCACAGTGATAAGGTCTTCTTTTGTTTGCAGTGCTCGTGCCTGGCTCCAGCTTTGATGGTGGAGGCATCTACTCCAAAAACGGCTCTCTCCGCTAAACACACGGCCGGCCACGGGACTGGGTAAAGAGCCGGCTCCCCACCTGCCGGTCTCCTTGTTTCAGCCATCTTGGTTGATTCAGATAACAGACCATTTGGGCCTCTTGCTTTTTTTTTCTTCTCTTCCCACCCTTCGAATTCCTAGGCCTATATTTTAAGTTCACCAGTAGAGTATGAACCCTCAAAACCCTAGCCCCCACCTTCAACCCCAAGAAAAGTAGAATTCCAGGACTGGGCACTCACACACTAACTCTGTCTCTCTCTCTCTCTCTCTCTCTGGGACCTTGCTGTGTGGCCCCGGGTGTGCTGTGTAACTTCCAGGTCCTGTAAGTAAGAAACCTTTATTTCAAAGTTCCCTGACGGTTGTCACTGAAGGACATCTGCCACCAGAGGGAGAACCAGGGGGGCCCGTCCAACCACAGCACTGGTTACTGTTCGGCTGAGACCAGCCCACAACAATGACCCCGTCTGACCTTATCTCCAAATGCGTCACAATCTAAGGTAATAGAAAGGTGAGGGCTTCCGTGTTTGAGTTTGGGGAGCACGCAGTTCAGTCCGCAGCAGGCTCTGTCGCTTAAAAAGCTGCAAGATCTCGGGTAATTTATTCACCTTCCGAGCTGCAGTTTTGTGCTCCGTGCGCTGGAAATAGCAGCATCGCCCCACCTCGTAGGACCGCGCAAGCCATCGAGCCCCCCAGGCTTCCTGCCCTCTCGCCACCATCACCGGGGCGAAGCTGTCTTCTCCGTGTTGCAAGAAGGCTGTCGCGCTGCCTCCGGGTCCCGCGCCTGTGCGTCCCGCGCCTGCTGCGTCTGGCAGAAGGACGGGGGAGGGGCAGAGCGCAAGAGGCCACCGTGGGGCCCACGCCTGCCTGCCCCGCCTCGCCCGTTGCTCCCCGTTAAACCACACAGAGGCTCTAGCCCACATTTTCCCCTCGCTCCCCCCTGCCCCCTGACCGGCCCTGGTGCTTCCCCGTGTGGCCCCTCCTCCAGGGAACTGTGAATAACAACCTTTTCTGTGGTAGTTTTCTCCCGACCTGATGGCCTCACTGCCCTGCATAATAATAGAGCCTTCCTTTTAAAACATGAGGATGGAACAAAAACAGTGGCGTTCGGGGGGGGGGGGGGTGTCCCTGAGATCACGGCCTGCAATTTGTTCTCAGATCTGCTACCTGCCTCTGCTCAGTGCTGAAGGGCACGGCTTCCCCCTCAAGACGGGGTGCGTGGGGAGCGCCTGGACAGCTGTCACTCCTCCAGGGTGTGGCCTTTCGTGGCTGCTGTTCCCCCCCGCGTGGGCTCCTGAGCCCTACCCCGTGGCCCGGCCGCCCTGCCCGCCCACCATCCTGGTCACACCGGTCCAATGGCTGGGTGCAGCGACTAGAGGTTTCCCCTCCCGGAGTGCAGGCTCTGTCTGAACCCATATTTGGGGACCCGGGAGGGGTCAAAGAGCTGCTAAGTTTAGAATCTCGAAGCAACGTTCGCAGCCTGTGAACGCAGATGCGTGCTGGCCTGTTTTAATGAAAGGAAGTTTATAGAAAAAGCTGTGGGAAATGTAGCACTTCCTTGGATACAAACACAGCCCAAGTTACACATTCGCTCAAGATTTTGTCACCGTGACAAAGAGTTTCAAGAGCTGGAGGCCAAGTGGGCTGTCAAGAAGAACAGCGGTGGCCGAGTGAAATTGGTGGGGGGCGGGGGGGCAGAAACCCGTCCTCGGCAGGCCCCCAGGTCCTCAGATTCGGAGAACCACATACTCAGGAAGAGTTAACTGCTTTCCCCTATCATCTCCAGCTTTGCAGGCCGGAGGGAAAGCCGCATATCAACGGGGCAGGATTGAAAAGTATTCCTTATATTTGGGAAACAACCAGTCATGGTTGTTTGGGTGATCAGGAAACATGATGCCAGCCCCTAGTCTGTATCCTCATGATCAGGGCTGCCGTGCACCGCCGTTCAGGCTGTGCACCGTGCAAGTGCTCCTGGCCGAGAGGCACAGGGGGCTGAGATCGAGAACCTCCGGAGCCGCGTCTACCCAGAGAGAGTGACGTTTTCTAATTTTTCAAACCAAGCCATGTGTCCAGGAGGTACATCCATGTAGAGGAAGAGTGCCATCTGTGATTGTCACAGAGGCAAGGTCTGGGGGCCCTGAGGTTGACCCAGCTGAGTCTCCTCCTACGTGGGCGGCTTACCGAGCCTGAGGAAGCCGGGCTGAGCACTTCAGATAACTGGTCTCACCTGATGAGAGGTGGGCCGGGACTCTGATGTTGTCAAGGCTCCTCCGCGGTTGGCAGGATTAGCTGGATTTCAGGGAAACGGGGACCGGGAGGGACTCCGTCGTACCAGGCCCTCATCTCTGACGTGATGAAACACCGTGGATGCCTCTGGAGTTGGCCAGGAGACAGACACAGTCTGATTTTTTTGTTTTCCTTTAAATGGCCCCCTTCGTGGCTCCAAACCCAGGCTTCTCTGAGGGAGGCAGAAACCACCTCTGGGCGCTTTGCTTGTGTATGTTTCCCCCGCAGAGAGTGTCCAGATGCCAGCACCAGCCACATGCGTGGCTCCTAGTTGCTCCTGGGTCCGTGGCCTTGCCCTTCGTTCTTACAGGGCAGCAGAAAGACCACGACCAAGGCTGTGACTTGTCTCCAAACAGCGATTCTTTCCTTTCTTTCAGTAAAAGAGCAGTAGTTAATTCCGGAAGCTGGACTCCGTGCTGAGACTAAATCGCCACATTCCCCACCCTTCGTTGTAGTTGGGGGGGGGTAGCCACGTGATCAAGCCCCGGACAAAGAAATGAAAAAGAAAGGATGGGAGTAACATGGGGACACACGTCTTTTAAAGTGGCTTCTTCCCAGACACCTGGGTGGCTGGGCCAGTGAAGCGTTCAACTCCAGCTCAGGTCGTGATCTCAAGGTCTGTGAATTTGAGCCCCTCATCGGACTCTCTGCTGACAGTGCAGAGTTTGTTTCTGAGTCACTGTCTCCCTCTCTCTCTGCCCCTCCCCCACTCATTCTCCCCCCCTCCCCCCCGCCCCTCAAATAAAAAATAAACATAAAAATAAGGTGACTTCTTCCTCTTCTCCTTTCTCCTTTCTGACACCTGGAACACAGACGTAATGGCTGGACTCCAGCAGTCATGTTGGACTATGAGATGACGACCCTGGGAAAGAAAGCCACATGTGGCAGAGCAACAAGATAGAAGGAGCCTGAGTCTGTGCCATCATGGGCCACCGTCCCACTCGGGACGGTCTGTGTGTGTTCTTCTGTGCTGGGCTCAGTCACTATTTTCAGGACTCAGTCACTTGCAGGTGAACCCAGGCTAACCGGTGTAGCAATACAACCCATCTCACGCTCCTGTCACTGCACTTATGCCCATTTCCGCAATGCTTCTCAACGTAACGAAGCGAAACCCAAATTACAAGTGATAAGGTTGCCTCGTGCTGCGGACGATCAAGACGGACTGAGCCGACACATAGCGCCAGGATGTTGGCAGACTGAAGAGAGCCCTCCTGGCAGAGGAAAACAGGGAATGCTCCCAAACGTCTTCCTGAGTTCCACTCTTAGAGGAAGTGAGCCAGATGCTATGGCACTAGACTGTCACATTGACAAATGTGGGAATCACTTACTGTTCCTGAATCAACATCTCTCCATCCAGATAACAACCCAGCTCATACACTGTCCCTCTCTCTGTCAAAAATAAATTAAAAAATTTTTTAATTAAAAAAAAAAAGACAGACAAATTTCCTTTGAACTCCGTGTGCACGAACCACCTGCTGGTGAACAGAAAGAGTGAGCAGAGAAAGGAAAACATTCCATCTTTTCCACCAAAGAAGCCAGACTTTTCAACAAGCAGGGAGGGGGGCGGGCAGGGGTGCACCTGTCGGGGCTGAAACGGCCCTCGGGTAACGCTGGGGCTGGCTACCGTTTGCTGAACACTATGACATGTGGGCCCGTGAGCTCAGATGAGCACCTCTGCCTTCCCAACCTCATTCACTTCTTGCCACGGCCCTTCTGCAGGGCTCCCACGGTGATGGCCACCTTCTGGAAGCCCAGAGGTGACACCCAACGTTCGTACAGCTACCAAGCGGCAGAGACGGGATTTGCACCCCGGGGTCACCCGAAGCCAGTGCTCACCCCCGCCCTGCTGAGCGAGAAGAGCCACGAGGGATCAGATGGAACCCCAGTTTGGCTGCCCAGCCTGTGACATCCTCAACAGACCCCGAGGAGCCCCCTGGCTCTAGGACCACCACCTTCTTTTTTCCGGGGTCACATTCCTGGGAGCACTGAATACGTCAAGCTGACATTTGGTGGTTCAGCCATCCAAGAGGAGAAAAGGGCATTATCTGAGACTCAAAAGGTGTATTTTATACTCACACGCTTGACTTTCAAGACCCTGAATGAATTTTGCTGAAATAAATAGTCACCTTTGGGCGTAAGCCAAGTATGTGAAGTTCTAGGCCCCAGAGCCTTTTTCTTTCTTTCTTTTAAAAAGAATATTAAAAGTGACTGAAAAGAGGGATTTAGAAATGAATGGCTATTTTTCAACATGTCTTATAAAATGAAAAGGAGCAAATGCTATAATATGTCTCGGGGACGTGGATTTAGGGAGAGCGAGATCTAGAGCCCGGTGGGTGTTTAGTGCAACATGGGATTTCCACCCTCGCCGGCCTCGGTGTTCAATGCTGCGCAGTCAGAAGAGGTGGAAATGCAGGTGACCCCCCCATCCCGGTTGCCAGCCTGCACCCCGATTCTAGCACGGAGGGTCCTGCCCGGCGGAAAACCCCTCGGTCCTTAGCAAGGAAGTAGGGTGGTAGGTCTCCCTCATATCTGCAGTAAAGAGATAGGAGAGGTGCTCCTACAACCCGGCCCAGGTGACCCGATGTCCCTGTCAATTTGATGTCACAGTGCATATGAATCAAGGACGGTACGTAACACCGGTCGCAGGGATTTTAGAAGGCTCCGGAAATAACGCCTTATGTCCCGGTCTGGTTCTAGCTAACTGAGAATCACCTGTCACCTTCAGGACTGATAGAGCAGAGAGTGGGGACCGGGACAGAGCTGCGTGACAACAAAGGTTTAGATCAGCCCCAGAGCTAGACACAGGTGGCCGTGGACAGCCACAGGCCTCTCACTAGACTGTAAACTGCTGGAAGGCAGGGACACTGCCTTCGTCATGTTAATATGCCTAGTGCTGGCCTGCTTCCTGATACAACGAGCCCCTAACTGGGGACAACTGTCATGGGGACAGTTGTACTGGGGACAATTGTCATGGTGGAGGTGCAAAGAGACGTGTGCGTGTGCACGCCTGGGGGGAGAAAGAGAGAAAGATGTCAGGAGGCGAGGCCTGGGCTCGACACAATCAGCCTTCACTGTACTCCCCGCCCCCCCCAACCCCTCCCCCCCAACCCCAGTCTGCAATGACAACAAACGCCTTCGTGGAATCCTTCCCCAGGGGACAGCTACCTTGGAGACCGCCCAGCCCCCACCTTCCCCTGCCCCCCTGTGCCAGCTCCAGGGACCCGTGGATCAGTGGGGGTCCCGAGAGCTCACAGACACAAGCTGATGTGGCTGGGTAGCTACCAGAACATTCTTCACTGACTCTGCTGCCCTGGTCTAGTTGAGAGCTGAATTCCGAGATCCCTCTGTGGACCTCACTTCCTCCGGGCGACTCCGCAGCCATCGGAGGTGGAGGTCCTCCTGGGAAATCTTCCCAAGAGTCCACTGGAGCCAGATCACCACGTGACAAGCCCCACGAGGTGGTGGCTGCGTTCACGGAGCCTGTCTCCTCCGCTGCTGGACTCCCTCCAGACAGCTCCGTGCCAGCTTAAACATTCAGGGATTTTGTAAACCGGTTGTTAAACACGGCTGCTGCGAAACATCAAATCATAGGAGCTAACTATTAGATAGATTATCTTAGACACAAAGGTAGTGACTTCTCAAAACTTATCACTTCCTGATTATTTCACTTCCTGTTACTATTACCCATGAAGTCATTTACACCTGCTGAGCCTGGGAGGCGGGGCACCATAACGGGGTGTTATGGGGTGTCTCTTCCCAGCTCCAAGGCACTGATATCACGCTGGCCGCTTGCGCTGGCCATAGAAGGAGTATTCACACCACAGAAATCGACAAATACTATGTTTATTTTTGAGAGAGAGACAAGAGCGTGAGCAGGGGAGGGGCAGAGAGAGAGAGGAAGTCACAGAATCCGAAGCAGGCTCCAGGCTCCGAGCTGTCAGTACCGACCCCGACACGGGGCTCGAACTCACAAACCGCGAGATCATGACCTGAGCCGAAGTCGGACGCTTACCCGACGGAGCCACCCAGGCGCCCCCACGAATACTATAAACCAGGACTTTTTCTCCCCCGATTACTGGTAGTTCATATTTACCAGCACCACTGTCCCCCCTGCCACACCCCCACCACCAGCCCAGCGTGGTGGCTGACACAGAACAGGGTTCACCCGTGGTGAGTAAACTGCCTGGAATGATCCCACGTGGCACGTGCCGCCTGCTTGCTGCCGGGATTCTTGGGACTGGTCGATGCCTCGGCTACTTCGGTTCCCGGGAGCTGCTGTGGGATCGATCTGTATCAGCCTCCTGCGCTGCTATAACAAATGAACACAAACTGGATGGCTTAACACAGCATAAATTCATTCTGCCACTGTCCTAGGGGCCAGAAGTCCGAAATCAGGTGCTGGCAGGGCCATGCTCCCTCCGAAGTCTGACGGGGTGGATCCTTCCTTGCCTCTTGGCTGTTTCCTGGCTTGTAACTGCAGCGTTCAATGTCTGCCTCTGTCTTCATGTGGCCTTTGTCCCTCTGAGTGCTTCTGTGTGCCTTCTTCTCTTCTTATACGGACACCAATCCCTGGATTTAGAGCCCACCCTCATCCAGTACGACCGCACCTCAACTGATTGTATCCGCAAGGCCCCCATTTCCAAATGAGGTCACGTTCTGAGGTTCCGGGTGGCCTTTTCTCCCACCCCCACCCAGGCACACTCTCTCTTCCAGTAAGCATTCTCTGAGCACACTCACACCTTCTAGGGATGGCCTGTTCCGTGTGGCCTCCCAGGAGCTAGAGTTCAGCCTTGTCCCAACAGCTACAGCCACCGCCCAGTGCTCACTTACGTGCCGGACCAGCCTCAGGGCTCGCTCTAAGAGGCGTTCCACAAACACCGTGGACACGGAAAGACACACGTTAACTTCTCCCAACCTGCTGCGATCACAACATCTCATCGCTGTGGAGCGCTTAGCACGTGTCACGGCCGTTGTCTGTGCCAAAAGATGCCATTTCTTTGCTCTCCTTCGGTCCTTATTTCAAGCTGACGAGAAAGTCAGAAAGATGCACACTCTCATATCCACTAACTTTTGCTTGGAGTTTCAGTGGTTTGTGGACTTCTAGAAGAGCATCACTGGTCTCCTGAGAGTTCATAAACCCCAGGATAAGAAGTTCAGGAAAGGAACACATCCCATTAAGCTGGTGGCACCAACACGCAGCCACAGATGGCTGGAGACACGGATGCTCGGGACGGGGCCTCGAGAGATCCGGGCATCACATAGATGAGCCTGTCAGTCTGCAGGAACTGGGGGGAGGGCCCTGGGCAGGCAGGACAGGGAGGGAAAACAAGGCTAAGGCCAGGGTAAGACCCAGGGTGCAGAATTTAAGGAGCTGTTCACTCCCTCTGAGGGTAACCCCCCTCCTGGCCTTGAAGGAGGATCCCAGCAAAACCCTAGCAGTGCAAAGTGGGCACCGGGCAGGGATGAGTCCCCAGGCACTGTGACAGTGGGGCCCCCACAGGAAGCTGATGGCATAGTCGCTTTGGGATCAGAAGGGCTTATTTACAAAGGAGTGAATAGCAGAGAGGGGACCTCGGGGCACAGCGCGCTGCCTGGGCTTCACCAACGGGAGCCGGTACCGGGCCTGACAGATGAACATGACTGATGGGCCCAGAAGAAAAGTGAGGCTCAGAGGCGGCTGCCTTGACAGGGGCAGGGACCCGTGGTTGGGGGCCACGGTCAGTCAAGGTGACCTGGTGGGGAGAATTAACACCTGACCTCCCTCTCCTTCCCCTCCCCCATCTCCTGTTGGGGGCCCCCATTCCCTGAGCCCAACAGGAAGTCAGAGGGCAGGGGAGACGGCTGATGATGGCCTGGGTACACGGCAGGGTGGAGGAGCCTGGAGGAGAACAGAGAACAATGGGTTGGGGCAAAACCAAGGGATCCCGTACAGAGCAAACCCAAACCAGATGTGGGAGTTGGGTTCTGAGAGATGAGCAGGTAGTTGATGGGGGCCAGGAAGCCCAGGCCGAGCGAGCCCCAGGCCCTCAGCCACCTGCCAGAGGAAGCTCTTGTAAAGAATGCAGACTCCTCGGGGTGCCTGGGTGGCTCAGTCGGTTAAGCGTCCAACTTCAGCTCAGGTGATGATCTCACCGTTCATGAGTTCGAGCCCCGCGTCGGGCTCTGTGCTGATGGCTCGGAGCCTGGAGCCTGTTTCGGATTCTGTCTCCCTCTCTCTGTCCCACCCCTGCTCACGCTTTCTCTCTTTCTCTCTCAAAAGTAAATAAACATTAAAAAAAAATTTTTTTTTTTTAAAGAATGTGAATTCCTGGGCCCTGAACCCTGATTCGGATTCAGTGACTCGTGGAGTGATGGAATGTGTCCTGCTAGACCCCTTGAGCCGGCATCGTTGAGCCTTGAGCAGGGGCTACAGATGGCCTCTGCCGAGGGCCAGGCCTGGTCCCTGGGCTCTGGGGGTCCTTGGCCTGGGAAAGGCAGGGGGTGGGAAGCCAAAGAGATACTGATGGCTCAGCCTCACACCTCCGGAGACCCCCAGACCCTCCCCCAAGCCTTTATCTTCTTCCCCTCTTCTCTGTCACCCTCGAGGGGCTGTGCCTGCAAGGTGACCCACAGTGGGTGGCCTCGGGGCCTGCACACCAGACTGGGGAGAAGCTGAGGTGGGGTATGGGCCGAGGGTGCTTGCGGATGGGGAGGGCCAAACTGGGGAGCCACTTCCGAGTGGCTGTGCACAGGAGTATTTGGGGGACACAAGGACCCTGCCTGTCTCCACTCCCGGGCTGGCATCTGGTCCACTGCCCAGGGCTGGCCCGCCTGGCCCATGACAGCCTTCCACAGCCCTATCCCCTGGCTCTGTTATGACCTTCGCAGCCCGTGGGGGACCCGAGGCCACTTCTTCCCTTCTGGGTGTGTCTCTGCAGGACAGCTTATGGGGAGTGAGCCCCCAGATGGGCCAATGGGGTCTGGGACCAGCTGACCCTGGGCCAGCTCTCCTCTGGAAGAAGGGCATGGCTTTGAGGTCTCCGCCACTCCTGGCTTGAACCCGCACTGGAGCCCAACTCAGGGCTGGCCACAGAAGTGCCAGGCTGCCCTCGAATGCACCAGGGGCAGACGGCCAACCCGCAACCCTTCCTAAATTGACCTGACACGAAACAAAAGCCAAGCACTGCGAGTGAGAGGACCACCTCCCCGGATGACATCCCGAGGTCCCAGTGTGAAAAGACCCTGGGCCACTCGGCTTGCTGGGCTGCTGGCAGAGCCGGGGTCCCACCTCCACTCCCCAGGCCGCCTCCCCTGGCTGCGGGCGAATCTCCAGCTCTAATCCCACTGTACTGCCGGGCCCCGTCCCCATCCTGCCAGGATCGGGAGTAATTAGTGCTGTCGTGCTGGGCTTGTAGAAGAGCGGGCTGTCCCCAGGGGCCCCTGTAGCAAGAGTGTGGACTCCGTGACACGACGGCCACCTTCTTCGGGAGGAAATCCACCCCCCGGACCAGAACCTCAGGACTCTGACCTCTGTACGAGCCGGGACTTCCCTCCTGCGGAAGGGTGGAGGGTCGGAGCGGGTGGTGGGCCAGGCTCCCTTAACCAATGCCCAGGGCTTTCCACAGCGCCCTGCACGAAGTGCCGCTCCCTGGAGATTTGTAGAATGAATTGACAGAAGGCTGGACGGACACAGCCTCAAAGGAAGAAGGAAAGAAAGAGGCCACCCCTGTCCCGGGTCTGGGAGAGCAGAGGGAACGAACAACACCTGCTGTGGAGCGGGGAGGTGGTCACGGAATCTGGGAAGGTGGGTGCTTCCTGATCCAAGGTTGGTCATGACGAAACCTCTTGTTGGCATAAACTGACGCGAAGCGCCCTTCGATCTCAAGGCCGAGAGGTGAGAGGTGGTCATGGAGGGGATTCAGAGGTAGGGTGCAGGGGGATGATTTATCCACACCAGTCAGGGGCACACCACTTCTTTACCACCGAGACCCTTCCTATTACTTTCCCCTCATGTCCGCCGACCCCCATGTCTTGAAGGTGTTGGTTTGTCAAACAGGGTTGGGAATGATCTATTTATTTGCAATTTTCTTTTTTTTTATTCATTGAAGACATCTGTAACTCTCTGATCGCCTTTCTTACCAATATGAGATAATGAAGATACTTCTCGCCCAAAGCCAAGTCACGTGATATCTTCACTAACCGTTGTGGCCGGATGGTGGGACCATGTATGGTTTCCATGACACTATCTGGAAATGGTTCCAGACCATCCACGGACAACTCCCTTCCGAGCAAGCAGCCGTATTCTTGGTCTTTTCCGTCTCTCTCTTTGCTAGGCTCCTCAGGACTCACTATGTGAGAAACACTGTAAATGCTTCGTCATCTTACTGTTGGCAAGAACTCCCCGTTTAAAAACTTCCCATTCACCTTCTATCCCTTTTGTCTTTGACCATGGCCTTTGCTTCTTTGAAGACCCACTTTCCTTCCCTGACTTCTGCTGAATTTCACCAGCTCCCCACTGACAGCTACCTCCCGATCACCCTAAGAGGCACACGTATGCAATGTCTCCACTTTACAGATGGGGAAACTGAGGGCCGGTGAGGTCAATAAATTGCCCAAGGTCCATAGATGCTGAGTGGCGGTGGTGGAATTTGAACTCCGGGTTCTGCTTCCCGACTGGCAGACTTTGAGGAGCTTCGGCGGTGATACAACCGACCTCTGCCTTGGATTTTCCTTCTGGTTCGATTTACTCCCCCTCTTTGGGGAAAGAATAAGCCAAGGGTGAGACAATTTAGGATTATTACAAGTTGGTTTGATGGTGTAAAAGGAAGACGATGAACCACCTTTCCTGGACACAACACCGCTTCCAAGGCCGGCACGGCTATCTCACAAGGTCTGTCCTTGAGGCTGGTGCGTGCATCCCTGGTCCCATGCCACGTCAAGGAGGTGGTGGCTGTTTGGGGGGATCGACGGGATGGAGCACGGATACATGAACTGTGTCGTCCACTGTAAGTAGGTGAGGCCCCTCACAGAGAAGGACAGAGGCGGGGTCTGAAGAGAAAGGTGGGCCAGGGGCTGTGCCCTCCCCCCACCTCACTTACGCTATGCAGCCACATGTCTGCACCCACAGAAAAAGTTTTATTTTGAGTCTTTTTCTTTCACCTGAATAGAATCACGACGACGTATTATTTTACGATTTGCACTTCTCCCTTAATAACAGGACTTCCAGAATTTTTCAGGTCAGTACATGGAGATCTATCGACTTCACTTGAAAACACGACACAAAGCGTCTCTATTATTATTATTATTATTATTATTATTTTTCCAGAACAGCTGGAATTCTTCCCAAGACATCTTCGATAAGAACAGAAGTTTTCCTCGTGCGTGAACGGAGGGGTGTAGGCAAGACGGATGTCACTGGAGCCTCCGTGGAGACAAGCCTGGCCTGTTCCTGAGACGCCCCCCTCCCCTGACAGCACATGCCTCGCTCTCCCAGGGTCCGGAGGCTTTCCAGCCAGAGGTCAGGTTCTAAGGAAGGAAGTTCGGGAGCTCAGAGCTGGGAGGCAGCTCACTGGGTCTGCACATTCTTCACAGATTAGTAACACATTCCCCTCCAGTTCATTGTTAGCCAATTGGGAGTGCTTTCCTTTTGCTCCCTTAGTGAGGTAATGTCACGATTTTACACATGCCTTTAATTGCAGCTCCCTCCCTTCCTCAGAAACTAATCGAGCATTTTCCAGGTCAGATTGCTGTTTAGTCATCTGGACACGAGGCCCTTTCCTCTTGCCTTAATCTTTCCCAGGCTGGAGTCTGTCTTTGAAACAATAGGAAATGACAAGGTCTATTTTTCTTTTCTTGAAAGGACTCAATCCATGGAGTCATGAGTTGGAACGGAGAAAGTAGGGGGAATGAATATGTACCCCCCAATCGGAAGTGACCAGCTTTCCTCTCTTTGTTCTGCCTGGTGCCGCGGGCTCAGCTCACGATATCCCAGAGAGTTTGCTTAAAAGCAGGAAGGCGGCATTTTCACCTCAAGATAAATTCCCAGTTGGATTTTCTGTTGGCCCAGTCTGAAATGCAATCAGGCTGTGAGCAAATCTCGAAGCAAAGGCTGGGAACCTTTCAAAGACAGGCTTTGCCAGAATAACTTGTTGGGCCCTTGATGAGATCGATTACAGCTTAAAGCACCCACGTGAGTCAGTCACTAGACTAGCTTCCTAAGCGTGATGATTTTAATTTCTCCAACAGAATTAAGCTGTAATCTGGTACTTTCCAAGATACTAAGTAATTGGATAGTGAGCGGTAAAATCGGGAGCGATTACTATTCCAAGAGTCGGAAGGCCACGGTTTGAGGCCAGGCCCTGCTGGCCGAGGGTAGAAGAGGTGAGTCCCTTACCTGCTCTGGGGGGTGGAAGGATGTTGCCCAGAGAGGGTGATTCCATCCTTCTGCCAGGTGTCAGGCAAGTCCCATGGCCCGGAGCACTGACCCGCCTCCTGGTGTCCTGCACCATTGTCCTGTTTTCCCATGGTGCACCCCACCCTGCCTCTGGCTCTTCCCCATCCCTAAACATGCCCTTCCCACTCCCACCTCCTGGTGTATCACTGCACGTCAGGTTTCCACACCTTGATTCACCTTTTAAAATTCTGCTCATTCTGGGGCGCCTGGGTGGCTCAGTCGGTTGAGTGTCTGACTTCAGCTCGGGTCATGATCTCAGCGTTCATGAGTTCGAGTCCCACGTGGGGCTGGCTGCTGTCAGCACAAAGCCTGCTTCGGATCCTCTGTCTCCCTCTCTGTGGGCCCCTGCCCTGCTCCCTCTCTCTCTCTAAAATAAATAAACATTTAAAAAAAAAATACTGTCAGGGGCGCTTGGGTGGCTCAGTCGGTTGAGCATCGACTTCAGCTCAGGTCATGATTTCGAGCTTTGTGGGTTTGGGCCCCGCGTCGGGCTCTGTGCTGACAGCTGGGAGCCTGGAGCCTGCTTCGCGTTCTGTGTCTCCTTCTCTCTCTGTCTCTCTCTCTCTTCCCCTGCTCTCTCTCTCTCTCTCTCTCAAAAATAAACAAACATTGAAAACCAAACTTTAAAAATTAAGATAAAATTTTATTAAATAAATAAATAAATAAATACACTTCTGCTCATTCCTTGAGGACCAGGCTGAGCGCCTCCCCCATTCTTTCTGTGCTCCGGGCCACCTGGTTTGACCATATACTGTCATTCTCACAGCCTGCCTTGTGAAACCAGAACATCCGAAGGATAAAAGGGAAGGGCCGGCTCTGTGCCCGGGTTCAGGGGCCATGTGAGATACTGCAGGAGAAGAGGGGGGAGGAGGGAGGGAAGGGGGCTCGGTCGTGGTGACCCAGCAGAGTGGCCTGGGGACGGGGGACAGGCTCCTGGGGTGCGAAAGGCCTGGCCCGAGTTTCTCTGGACTGTTCCCAGGGGTGTTGACTGTCTGTGGATCAGGAGGAAGGACAGGGAGTGGCCAGGGCAGGGCAGGTGGATAGGGCTCCCATGGCTCTGCAGCGGGTCAGAGCCCACGAAAGTTGGGCTGCAGCTGTGGCTGTGGGCCCTTGCACTCACCGAGGCGCACCAGGGCGACAGAGGCCTCGGGACTGGAGAGCAGGGACACTTGGGGGCATCCCCTTGAAGGTGAGCCGAGGTGGGGTACGTGGTACCTGGGTCCCACATTTCTATGCCTGGGATTTCACCTGATCACACCCCTGGTTGGCGAGGCCCCGGGGGGGATACCCGCTCCATTCACTGCAGTGAGCTGGGCTCACGCCTGTGCGTCTAAAATTTTTTTAATTTAGTGTTTATTTTGAGAGAGAGACAGACCATGAGCAGGGGAGGAGCCGAGAGAGAGGGAGACGCAGAATCCGAAGCAGGCTCCAGGCCCTGAGCGGTCAGTACCTCATGAGCCGTGAGATCATGACCTGAGCCGAAGTCGGACACTCGACCGATGGAGCCACGCAGGTGCCCCGACGTGTCTGATTTAACCCACTAGCCCAGCGTCGCTCAGCAGAACCGTCCACACTAGGACAGTAGCCACCGGCCACGTGGCTGGTGAACCCTTGGCATGTGACCGGTGTGACCGGAATCTGACGTTGAAATTGTGTCAACTGATTTAAATTTAGGTTTAGATAACCACGTGTGGCACTGGACAGCACAGCCTTGGGTTGTCCACGTCAGCGATTAGACGTCGTCTCATTCATTCCCCGGGGAGCCCGCACAGCACCCCACAGAGGGGGTGCCCGTGGATTTGAAATTCCTAAAAAGGAGGTAGTGACCTCGGGTTATTAGCCAGCTTCCTGAGTTCTCCCTTATGTGGTTGGTGTTATCATGGCCCTTTCTTGCCTTATTTCCAACTATAGGCCAGCATGGCTCCCAGTTGACAAGGCATTTGGAATGAGTATTTGTTTAGGATTTAATCTCCCGGGCTCCCGTCCAGTCTTGGGATGGACTTTGGCCAGCTCTGGTCAGGCTTACAATGGGCTTCTTAAAAAAAAAAAAAAAAAAAGACCACAGTTCTGGGTTCGTAACTACCCCCCCCCCCCCAGAACTGGGCATAGCCTTTTAAGTCCTTGCGGGGGAGACTCCACAATGGACTCGGCTGAAGAATCCAAGGAAAGTCCGACCTTGACACTTTCCCCGGAGCCCTGCAGACAGTTGCCCATCCGCTACGAAGTCTTCCGGGCAGCAGGGCAGAAACGGGGCTGCCTCGTCCCCACCCTCAGCTTGTTCTTGCTTTGCCCTTGAATTCTGTCAGATCTCCTGTAGAAGGGACACGGCCTTGACCATGCTGGATGCTGCCCCTCAGGGGGGGAGGAATAACCGATGATAAAAACTTGCCTTCCCTGTTGTTCGTACTGGATGCGAAGCACCACGACCCTCAACACCACCAGGAAGGACGTATTGTTATTATGCCCATTTTACTGGGGAAACGGAGACGCAGGGAGATCAACCCGAGATCAAACTGGGACCGAGAGTAGAAGCTGGGAGGCAACAAGGCAGTGAAGGGAGCCTGAGTCGGGGACAGAGCCACGTTCACTGTGGCTGGCCTCCGTGTTTCAGTGTCTGGGGTGGGGGCAGGGAGCAGGGTGAAAGGAGGGCTCCCTTCCAAGACTTACCAGACGCGAGGCTGACTCTTTCCTGGCACCACTCGACGGTGGGAGGGGTACCTGATGATCCTTTGGGTCTGGCCTCCACTGAGGTTTTGAGCGACGTTGTGCCAGCAGTGTGGGCCGACAGGGACCAGCACACGACCCCCCAGGTCCACAGCCCCTCACCCTGGGGGGGCAGGTCAGTTTCCTGAGATGGGGACCCTTGCATGAGTGATTTCCTGAAGGAGCGCTCTCAGGAGGAATTCGTGTAAGAAAATGGCTCCGTTCAGAATGATCGTGTACCCCCCCAAAGATTCACGTGCGGAAATCCTAACCCTCAGATACCCTGGTATTAGGAGGTGAGGCATCTGGGTGGTGATCCGGCCATGAGGACAGAGCTTCCGTAAGTGGGACTAGCGCCCTTATGAAAGAGGCTGCATAGAGCCCTGCCCCGTCCCTTCTACCACATGAGAAGGTGCGGGCAGGGAACCGGGACGGGGGCCCTCCCCCGACCGTGCTGACTCCCAGAGCCTGGGCCGCAGCCTCCAGAACTTCGAGAAATAGGTTCGTGTTGTTTACAAGCTGCCCAGTCTGGGGCCCGTTGTGGTAGCAGTCTGGGAGGACCAAGACAAAGAGGATGGGAGCCGGTTCTCTGCAGAAAAGGGCAGCCGGGGGGGCCGTCGGGGGGCACCCCCTCCCCTCCCCCGGTCCGGGGATCCGGGCATCACCCGCTCCACATCTGTGGAAGCTTCTGGGTCCCCGGGGGTGTGCCGCTTCTCCCCGAGGCGGCCCCGGATGCTCGGCGTCTACGAGGCCCCAGCGGCCCCCGCCAACGTCCAGCCCCGGGACTGCAGACGGGCGACTTTTCCAGCGGGCAGCTCGCGTCTGGCGAGGCGGTGTTTGCAGCAGGGGCCTGAGGTGCTGACCGGGGCAAACCTCCCACCGAGGGCTGGCTTCTTCTCGCAGGACTTCCGGGACCCCACCGCTCGGAAACAGAGGGGTGTCTGTTGCCCAGAGACGCACAAAGCGGAGGAGCAGCCGCGTGGGCCCCGAGCTCCCCCGGGAGCCTTCCACCCGGGAGCTTCCTCTGGCCGCCGCGCTCCAGCGGCAGCCCTTCATCCGAATCTGGTTCGGTCCTCTCCCTCCTGGGCTTCGTGCCCGTGCAAACACATTCTCAGCAGGACCCCTGCCGAGCATGAGGCTCTGGGCATGAGAAGAACGTGGCATTCTTCTTTGAGGCTCAGAAAATGCAAATAAACAGCTCACTACGTTCGCGGGGGCCAAACAAGGGCCCTCGCCCTTGGCGGGCCTGTCCTCCGTGTGGCCTCCTCGGGGGTCCTGGGAGGGGTGTGCAAGTGCGTGGGGCTTGGGGGTTGGGGACGGCTCAGAGAAGGGAAGACCCGTTGGGACACTCCACAAAAGCTTTACGACGGAGGTCCATGTGGGCCAGACTCTTTCTCCAACTGGTAAAGGGAAGACCTCCAGCTGCCATGTTCCCTTCAGCCCCAGGAAGACAACAGAGGGACAGTATTTATGCTCATGGATGTGCCGCTTGGGAGCTAGATATGGAGACAATGGGGACAGGCGGCTCCAGGAGCCGGGACAATACCCAAGTGCTCCTTGCTGGGCTCCCAGAAATGAAAGGACAAGCCTTCTCTTTGATTAGAATGGAATCCTCAGGAAAAAGTTAGACAATGGAGCCGTGTGTTCATGTCACTGTCTGCCATGTCCCAGAAGAAATTTATCTCTCATGACAGGTTTAAAACATGGCATCTCCAGCCCCGCCAACCTCTCCCCGGACCCTGCATTACGGAGGACTCAGTTACCTGGAGGTCCTGAGGCGTTTCAGCCTCTGCCCAAACCACCCCAACTAAGCTTGTCCATAGAGACACCTCTCTCGACCAATCCCTACCCTCCCACCTTCTCAGGGGTCAGAGTAAGGGAAGTTCATTCTGAAATTGGCAGGAGGATGGGGTGAAAGAGGAGATGTCACTCTGACTCATTTTCAGCGCCCCCCCCCCCTTCCCTCTGTTGAGTGGAAAACATAGAATTTCTCAACAAACCTGCAGTCGCCATTTTGGGCGACGGCACTGTTGTTAAAACACCGCACACGAATGTTTACAGCAGCATAACTCACAGTAGCCAAAGGTGGAAACAACCTGGGTGTCCACCGACAGATGAATGAGTGAGCAGAATGCGTTCTACCCATGCAATGGGATAGTATTCGTCCACAAAAAGGAATGAAGTCCTAACACGTGTTACGACACGATGGAACCAGAAGACGTTACGCTAAGCGAAAGAAGCCAGGCACGAAAAGACTACCCACGGTGTGATTCCATTTATAGGAACTGTCCAGATGGCACCTTGATCTTGGACTCCAACCCTCCCAAGCTGTGAGAAATAAACTTCGACCGTTCCTAAGCCACTCAGTCTGTGGCATTTTTGTTGTAGCAGCTCAAATGAACTAAGACAAATTGAGTGACACAAAAACAAACAAACAGGACTGCAGACCCCTTCTCAAGGCAGGATGCTGGGCCGGTTGATGAGAGACTCCACACCCACCCTTTCCTGCATGCCTCGGATGGGCCCTTCACTCTTAGGTCCTGGGTTGGGGGCGGGTGGGGGGGGGGTGCGGGGACTGAGAGAAAAATGCCTTCTCCGTATCCAGCATTGTTTGAGTCCCTGAGGGAACAGCTAGTTATTCCCGATCACCTCACAACTAAGTCCCCTCCATCCCGTTCTGCCATGTGAATTGGGCCCCCATACTTAACCTGTCAGCCTTCCGCTTCCTCAGCTACATATGCCTGCTTGCCGGGTTGGTGGCAGAAAGCTTGTCCATCCACAGCAGACATACGAGATGGATATAACACCATCATTTTTGTACTCTAAGTACCACTGGAACAAAAAAGAAAAAAAAATGGGGGGCGCCCGGGTGGTTCAGTCAGTGGAGCATCCTATTCTTGATTTTGGCTCGGGTCATGACCCTAGGGGAGGTGGGCTCGAACCCTGCCTCGGGCTCCATGCTGGGTGTGGAGCCTGCTTGGGATCCTTGCTCTCTCTCCTTCTGCTCCTCTCCCCCGTTCACACACACACACACACACACACTCTCTCTCTCTCAAGTAAGTAATAAATAAATAAATAAATAATAAAATCTTATTCTACTCCATAGCTATAAGCCTCCTGTCCAGCAGGGGGAGCTGTCTAAAGGAACCTCTCACCAGTTCTCCCATTAGGAATCGGTTTCCTTACCTTTTTTTTTTTTTTTCTTCTGCTCCCCTGCAATGATTTGAAAGGTAACTCCCCGCCTTGATCCTTGCCCAAAGGACTGTTGGGTAATCTGGACGATCCCTTTGACCACTAGAAGCTGTGCAGTCTTACATTCTGAATCAGGAGTGGGCAAACTTTTTCTCTAAAGGGCAAGAGAGCAGGGGCGCCTGCGTGTCTCCGTCGGTTAAGCGTCAGACTTTGGCTCAGGTCATGATCTGGCGGTCCATGGGTTCTGAGCCCCGCGTGGGGACTCTGTGCTGACAGCTCAGAGCCTGGAGCCTGCCTGGGATTCTGTTGTTTGCCTCTCTCTCTGTGTCCCTCCACCGTTCATTCTCTCTCTCTCCCCGCGTCTCTCAAAAATAAATAAACATCAAAACAAAATAAAGGGCAAGAGAGTAAATATTTTAGGTCTTGTGGCCCACACATTGTTTACAAAATCAGGTAAATGCTTGCTACCTGTTTTTGTACACCTGTGAGCTAAGAAAGGTTTTTACATTTTAAAGTGATAAAAAAAAAAAAAAAAGAATATGTGACATGTGAAAATGAAATCAAATTCAAAATTTCAGCGTCTGTAAATAAAGTTTTATTGGGACACAGCTACATTCACTCATTATGTACTAGCTAACCTGTGAGCTACAATGGCAGAGTTGAGCAGTCAGGGCATGACCCACATGCCTAAAATATTATCTTGCCCTTTAGGAAAAATTTCGCTGAGGGGCACCTGGGTGGCTCAGTCGGTTGAGTGTCTGACTTTGGCTCAGGTCACGATCTCGCGGTCCATGGGTTCGAGCCCCATGCCGGGTTCTGGGCTGACAGCTCGGAGCCTGGAACCTGCTTCGGATTCTGTGTCCCCCCCCCCCCCCCCCGCCCCCGCACCTCCCCTGCTTGCACTCTCAGAAATAAGTAAACATTTAAAATTTAAAGAAAAGAAAAGAAAAATGTTGCTGATCTCTGTTCTAAACAAATAATTTTAGTGATTAAAATCCACCACATAGTGGATGGATTCAAGCTTGCTGTCCTGTATATCAGTACAATTTTTTTTTTTTTTGATACAAGGAATCTCCTGTTTACTCATTTGTAAAAGGGATGATAGCACTACCTCGTGAGGTTGTTGTGGGGAATTAATGACTTAACGTAAGAAAAGCAGCTACAACAGAGCCTGGAATTATAAGCACTCAATAAATGTGCATTCTATGTTAATGTATAAAAATGAACTTAAGGGGCACCTGGGTGGCTCAGTCGGTGAGCGTCCCACTTCAGCTCAGGTCATGATCTCACGGTTCGTGAGTTCAAGCCCCGCGTCGGGCTCTGTGCTGACAGCTCAGAGCCTGGAGCCTCCTTTGGATCCTGTGTCTCCCGCCCTCTCTGCCCCTCCCCTGCTCATGCTCTCTCTCTGTGTCTCAAAAATAAATAAACATTAAAAAAAATTTTTTTTAAGAATTTAAATAAATAAAGAAAACAAAGACTTCCCTCCTAATTTATTTTGAATGTGCTGTAAACAGTTTGAAAGGTCCCTTTAACAGCTTCTCGCTTCACCGGTATTGGATGACATAACAAATACTCCTTCATGGAAGGTACGAGTGAAATAGAACCGGAGGGGCATTTTGGATCCTTCCCTCTTCAGAAAGTGTGATCGCATAAGATGTGTCTCTTTTTCAGTAGAACTGGCTCATATTTCTCGGGAGTGAGGTGTCCAAACCACTGTTCATCCATATTTCCTGGATGATTTGCTCCCTGCGCTCAATCCTTTCGGCCAGCTCTGCAGCTTCTATGGAACTGTAGACAGGATACGCAGTCCTACAAAACCCAGACGGTTCCCCTGGGAAATCAGAGTCTGAAGAGTCCTCCTCCCCCTCTTCATCCTCACTGTCTTCCTCAGCCTTGTCACTTCCTGGCACGAGGTGCTCCTTCACCAGCTGCAGCTCCCTGAAGTCCTTGGTGCAGGACACCCTGATGACCAGGGCGCACAATGTGAGTGCAAGACCGATGCAGACACTGGACACGAACAGCAGGGCTGCTCTCTCTGGGTGGGCTGTGGGGTGGGGGGGAAAGGACAAGTCAGGAGCTGGCCGGGACTGTCAGCCTTCACCAATCCACAGAAACAGACGTCTGCCCAAACCAAGAGCTCATGCAGGACGCCAATGCTGAACAGCATCTTTTCCTTTAAATATTTTTTTTAATGTTTATTTATGTTCGAGAGGGGGAGAAACAGAGCACGAGTGGGGTAAGGGCAGAGAGAGAGAGGCAGGCACAGAATCCGAAGCAGGCTCCAGGCTCCGAGCTGTCATCAAAGAGCCCGACGCGGGGCTCGAACTCCCGAACCACGAGGTCACGACCTGAGCCGAAGTCAGAGGCTTAAGCGACTGAGCCACCCAGGTGCCCCTTGAACAGCATCTTTGAAACCAGCCTCACCTAAATGGTCGTACACTCCCGTTGGTTTAAAACAAGAAAAGGTTTTGAGCCTGCGTGGTCAATCCATATAGGTACACGAGAGGACACATAGCAGAGCCACTCAGAAGCTGGACCCCACCCCCCCACCCCGAGTGCAAACTACGATCTGCCACTTATTAGCTGCGTGACTGTTGGCTGGTTACATAACCCCTCTGTGCCTCAGTTTCCTCATATGTAAAATGGGGCTAATAGCACCTTCCTGCCAAAGAGTGCATTCCTGTAACACTCTCGGAACATTCACTGACACGTAGTAAGCGCTCGATAAACTGTTCACTAGTACATACATATTTGTACGTACATGAATGTACTACGAATACAGCAGATGCTGGCAAAGCTTGATGTCTTTTAGATTAAAAAATAAATGTATGCACAAGTTTCTAGTAGTTCTTCCCACATCCAAATGATTGTGTAAGAATAACAGAAACAATGCTAATTTGCACCACGTATTCTGGCCTAAGTCCCGACATAAGGTGAATCCTTACCTTACCCCTGCGCGGAAAGGGCCATTATTGTCCCCATTTTGTAGTTATGTATCCCTTGAGCTGCTAGCACTCCCGCTTTGGGAAATAACGATGCAGCAAACTCCCTCAAAACAGAAATCAGGCGCTGGCAGACTTTCTCCTTCAAGGGCAGATAGTGAGGATCTCAGCCCTTGTGGGCCGTGAGTCTGTGCTGCCTTTGTGCACAAAGGCAGCCCCAGACCTACAGGGGTGGCTACTGAAACTGGATTTACAAAACCGGCCCGAGGGCCACAGTTTGCTGACCCCTGAAACAAAGGCTCAAGCTGAGCCAGCAAAGGGAAGCCACCGCCTGTGGACGACTGGCCTCTGTAGGCTTAGCCAGACCTGGATTCGGGATCTCGGGCTGTGAGCTCCTTGTGGGGTGGGCACTTGGAACCCCTGGCATTTGCTCAGTGCATCTCAGTGATCCTTCTCTAGGCACAGCCCCCCCCTCCCCCCGCCGCCGCCCCCCATTTACCACACAGAAGTATGAATAATGACTATTGTCTTTGCTGCCTCTGTCCCTCCCCAGAGGTCCAGGCTGGTGTCAAAACTCCAGGGTTGTTAAGTTTCCTATATCATCAAGGGATCTAGCCCACTGTGGTCTGATGGGAAGAGATCTAACTAAGCAGGACGCATCCCCTGGAAACTCGTAACCTCTCCGTTCGGCTTCCTTCACTTGCAGCTCAAGTCGTGGATGCAGCTCCTGGACCCAGATATGTTGTTCTTTGTTGCTATCACCCCTACTAGTAAAATCTGATCACTCTCTTTATGACACGGAAGTCAACGCCAATCGATCCAGCTCAGGGAAGGACAGCTGGGTGTGTTCTTAAGTGCTATTAATAGTAATATATTTTTCCTGAGGGTCAAGGCATTTTGAAGATTTGGTCAAACACAGCCATGCATCCTTTGCGAGAAAAGAAAAGGCTATTTTCATTTCTGGGAGCAGAGGTAGAATGGGGATTGGGCTGCCATTTGGGACAAAGTCATTAAACAACAACACACAGAATGACGGAAAGACCAGAGACTCTAAGGCAACAGGGCGGATGTTTCTTTCTCCCTCCCGCACATCGCAGCCTCCGCTGGGAGTCGACTCCTCACCCCTGACTCCTCTCCCCTCCTGTCCCTTTGAATGTCCCTTTCCTCTCCCTGCTGCCCCCACCCCACCCCACCCGCCCCAAACCTCCCAGCCAATGTCCCCTCTAACCCCCCCCCCCCCATTCTCGGGGCACCCCGATGTGGGCTTTGGATGCAGCCACTACCCATCTCCTCCTTCCCTCAGCATAAACCGTGAGTCCCGCTGGCGGCCACGCCTGCCGCCATCACCTCTGTGGCACCTGTAAGGACTGTGGGTGGGGCAACGGAGTCCCGCCTGTTCCTTTTCCAGCCACCCACAGGTCAGGACAGGGCCACTTCCAGGGCCAAAGAGTCCCGTGATGGTCGAGCTTCCAGGAAACCACGATCACCGGTTGCTCTCCTCTCCTCTGAGAGGTCAGTCATTCCCAGCAGTGGTGTGGTGGGCGAACCTGGGCCTCACCCTCCCTGGACAGAGTTTGAGATCTGGCTCTGCCCCAGGCAGGCAGGTTAACTCTGGGCTAGTTACCATACCTTCTTCTCCCCCCTCCCTCCCTTCTTCCCTTCCTTCCTTTTTAAGGAGCCCAGGTGGACAGAATCAAATTAGGAATTAAATTAGGCTAGGACACATCCTCTTTGCTGGTCAGGGCACGGCCCTCCTTGATGTTTATTCATTTCATTACTTTTATTTTTTTAAGTTTATTTATTTGAGAGAGACAGAAAGAGAGAGCATGAGCAAGGGAGGAGCAGAGAGAGAGAGAGAATCCCAGGCAGGCTCCGCACTGTCAGCACAGATACCCATGTGGGGCTCAAACTCACGAACTTCGAGATCGTGACCTGAGCAGAAATCAAGAGTCAAACGCTTATAACCGACTGAGCCACCCTGGGAGTTTTTAACTGAATATTACGCTGCCTCCTACGACTCCATCATCTTGACTACACGGTGGCTTATTCATGCTCTCTCCTGCTGGTCGCTGTCTCCGTCAGGCTCTTGCCACGTGGGCGCCGTAGCCTCAAACAGTCCTGTAAATGTCCCTGATGTCCACGTGCAAGTGTTCCTCTTGGGGACGGACCTACGAGGGAGCTGATACATGTATGCAGTTTCTATATATTCTTGGTAATAACCATTTGACAGTGTATGTTGTGACTATCTCTCGGTGAGTGGCTGGGACTTCCACTTTCATTAAGGCGTCTTTTGATCTAGAGAATTTATCTGAAAACCAGGAACACCACCGCCCTTCTCCGTCTTCCTCTCTCCTCTCTCACCCTGTCATCCACCTTCCCACTGTGGCCACTGCAAGCTTTTTAAAATTGCACACTGGATCACATCACTGCCCTACTTAGCACCGGTAAACAGTTTCCCTCTTCTCACTAAGTTGGAAATCAAATCCTGACCGTAGCCTGCGAAGCCTTGGCCTTGCTAGGCCTTGGCCCCAGCGACCCCCCCCCCCCCCCCCCGCCCAAGTTCAGCTCCAAGGACTCATTCATGCCTCAGTTTCTGTTTTCCTGCCGCATTGGCCTCCTTCCGTTCCCCACGGGGCCGGGGCGAGGGGCAGATGGCCTCACACCTTGGTGCTTTTGCACGGAATGTTCTTTCTTCCTCCTTCATCTAGACCTTTCTGCCCCCACCCCCAGGCTGGGCCAGGTCCCCCCCGCCCCCGCCCCCCCCCCCCGTCATTAGGTTCCATAGCATCTTGAATGTCACTAAATCACTGAAGGTGTTTTATCCTGTCTCACCCCAGAGAACGCAAGCTCCATGAAGGCAGGGGCCGAACTCTCTTGTTCTTCACGAATCCCCAGTGCCCAGGGTAGAGCAGGGATTACGCAAACACCTGCTGAGTCCGTGAGAAGAGGGGTGTCCTGTGGGTGGGGCTCCATTACGTAGCTGCCTCTCTTCCTCTCTCCCTCTGCTTCTGGGAGGTGATGGTCAACTGCAAGGAGAGCTTCTCACTTATCAGGCCCTACGTGCCTCCTGCCCAGTGGTCGCTCTTTAGGCCGCGTCTACACCAAGTCTGCTGAGATCCCGTGATCGAAGTTGGTGAACACGGCAAAGCCTCATGGGAGCCAGGCTTCCTCATCTACGCTGACTGGTTTGAGGTCACAGAATCACCAGGTGTTAGTTAGAGGGCACCTGGAGGTGGGCCGGCCCAAGTCCTCCTGAGGCAGCCTCGTCCTTTGTCCACAGCCACCGCGTGGCTGGGACCCCGAGCTCCGGCGGGGCTCTCTCTCCACAGCCACCGCCCCCTGGGCTTTACACTGAGGGCACATCATCAGTTTTCAATTGGACCACTCGCAGCTTTTGCGACCCCTTTCCTATTATGTGTTCCAGAAAGATAAAGGCATTAGTCTCCCTGCAGTTAAAGAGAATCTTCACATCTCTTTTTGTTATTAGATAACACATCTCTTTGTGTTATTGTTCTCAGTTCAGGCTCAGTTCGTCACAGGCTTAAGTGAAGGACTTTAATGTCATCGGCTGCGGTAAGCCTGCAGGAATCTCACAAGGGTGGCCTGTGGCCTTTAAGGCCCCCTGACCCTTAGATCTCTGGTCTAGAGCCAACACGAGCTCCAGTTCCAACCTATTGTGTCCCAGTAAGACGCCGAGAAGCCGGGGCCAGGGTCCCGCCTCCTGGGCCCTGCTACTGATGGGTGAAAGCACAGAGCTTCCTGAGCTCTTGGTCTGACAGCACTTACGGACGCGATAATAACCTTGTCACGGAACCGAAGATTAGAGACCGTGGGAACACATCGGAAGCCACACCTCAGTGGCAAGGTGGCGCTGATCCCCGATAGTCCTCCCTCTCATGTAACTCTGACTTTGGAATGTGTTATCATACTTCTATTTCAATGCAGGGCCGTCTGGTAGCCTAGAATTCCTTTCATATAAAACACGATGCCTCCGCATCTCAGGACAAGGTCTGCTTTCTGACCGTGACCCCCAGCTACCCTAGTTACCCCAGGGACCCCGGGCGGCCGGACCGTCCACAGCATGCTCTGCCAGAGGGCTGGAGGCCCAAGCAGAGGCAAGTGACAGAAATATTAGGACACGAGAGGCATGCCTGCGGGTATATGTGGGGGAAACACACCAAGCTGCTGTCACGAAACTTACATAGGTGGAGCGGGTGGTGCGTCTGGGTGGCTCAGTTGGTTAAACGTCCGGCTTTGACTCAGGTCACGATCTCACAGGTTCAAGCCCCACATCAGGCTCTCTGCTGTCATGCAGATCCTCTGTCTCCCTCTCTCTCTGCCCCTCCCCCACTGACGTACATGCATGCGCACGCACCCTCTCTCTCTTTCTCTCTCTCAAAATTAAAATAAACATTAACAAAAAATAAGTGGAGGGGGAGAGTCAGGTTCTGAGCAAGACTGTCCAAATAAGGCTCCTTGGGTACAATCTGCTGGGGTCTGATGGCTGAGCCAACAAATAAACCGCTTTCCAAAAACCACACACACACACACACACACACCTCCATTCCTCTGATTTCAGAATTTTTCCACAGGCTTCTTCAAACTGATGATCTGGTTCTAGAATGAATTAGGTGTGCACAGTTAAGGGTACGTTCGAACGTACTAAATGTACTAAACGTACTAAAATGATGCCTCACTGTTGGGGAAAGCTTCACAGGTCACTTACATGGCCCAAAGAGAAACTGTTCCCCGGGGCCCCTGGACATTCTCACGTCTGTTCTGCCAACCCCTGTGTCCCAGTATCCCAGGACATGCCCCTCAGTTTTGGCTTCCAGTCGACTTGTCCCCTGTGTGTACGTGACTGCACCCATGTGGTCAAAACCACGTGCAGCCTGACCTGGGGAAACGTCCTTTGGGATCCACCCAATCTCCGGAGCATGCGAAGCTGATTTTTCCAGAAGCTGACCTGGCTCACTCTCAGCTCCGGCTGCTCCTGCTGGTGGTTCCCCCACCCTCTCAGACAGGCCTCTTCCCCACGGCTTTCGGGGACAGAGGCGCCCAAGCAACCCTCAATAAAACCAAGTCACCGGGCATGAAGTCCTTACATTTCTTCAAAACGGACTACCTATAAATAGCAAATACATGGTGACAAGAAGGTGCAGGACAGCTCATGACGCCAGATGAAGATTCATCATCTGCTCATTGGTTAACCACTTACCGAGCATCTGTCCCACGCCAGCCTGTCCTGGTCCCTGGGCCGTGACAACAACTAAGACAGCAAACACTGGTCCTCAAGTCAGGCAATGTGTAGCAGTGAAATGGGTGCTAATGAGAAAATCTCTCATTTGATTTCTGGGAGGCACATGTGTGTAAAAGGACAGACACGGAGGGAGGGAGTAATTCGGGTACATCCACCCCTCAAACTTCTGAAGGGCACCTTTGTTGCTCAGAGGAAACCAGAGCACAGGTTTTCTACCTGCTGAGTCTGAATCGTGGCCCTGGTGATGTCCCTGCTGTGGCCTCAGGCAAATGGCTCAACTCCTCCGACCCTCAGCTTCCCTATGTGCAGAATGGGGGATCAGAATCCTCTCTCTCTGGGTCTTTGCTATGGACTAAATTGTGCCCCCCCCCAATTCGTGTGTTGAAGGGTTAATCCCCAATGCGGCTGTATTTGGAGACAGGACCAATAAGGAGGTAATTAAGGTTAAATGAAGTCATTAAGGGTGGGGCCCAAATCCAAGAGGATCAGGGTCCTTATAAGAAGAGATGCCAGAGAGCATTCTCTCTCTCTCTTTCTCTGCCTTCCTCCTTCTCTCTCTCTTCCTTCCTCCTCCTCCTCTCTCTCTTTCTCTCTCCCCATCTCTTGTGAGAGCACAGTGAGAAGGCATCCATCTACAAGCCAGGAAGGGAACTCTCACTCAAAACGGACTCTGTGGGCACCTTGATCTTGGACTTCCAGCCTCCAGAACATGAATTTCTGCCGTGGAAGCCGCCAGCCTACAGTGTCTTGTCACGGTGGCCCAAGCCGACCAACACAGTTGTCGAGGGGCACTGACAAGGCTCAGCACAGCCACAGCTCCGTGAGCAGAGTCATCGCTGCTCCTGGTTACTCGTTATTCCCTGAGAGATTTTTCATGACGCCTTTCCTCCAGGGGGCTCTCCACGGACTCTGAAAACGTGGGGATATTTCTGACAAAAATCCTTGTGGCGCTTAACTTTGACAAGGGTGACACAGGGCTCTGGGGCCTCCCCTGCTGGGGGATCTGGATATTCATGGGAGCCCTGTTAGAAAGAACAGCAGGGCTGGGAGATGCAAAGCCTGGCGGAGACCTGGCTGTGGGGGATGGGGGGGGGTGGGAACCAGAAGAACACGGAACATTAACACTAGTTCTCTCCAAGCTTTGAGAGTAGGGGTGACTTCTAGTTCTTGGTGGGCTCCCGTGTTTGCCACATCAAACATCCTCTACTTTTATGCAGAAGGGGAGCAAAGGCCTCATAAATGTTATCAGAAACAGCAAGAAATGGAAGTCAGAGGGTCGTCTCAAGAGAGAAGATTCTCAGAAGAAACCAACAACCACACAGCACACACTCAGGAGGAATACGGACGCCGGAAGACGATGGAACAGTAGAAGATCCCAAGACCATCCTTTGCACCTCCCATGTGGAGCTGTTTCCTTAACACTTTTCTTTTCCTCTGAGGAAGGCTTCCCCTCAAAGAGCCTCAGCCCCGGCCGGCCTTGAGCGGCAATGCCACAACGCTCTGCGGTCACACGAATTGTACAGAAGGCCTCAGAGGCTTTGGCCTCCCCGAACAGAGTCAGGCAGACATTGCCGAAACCTGCCGAGCTCACATGACAAAATACGGTCTACCCTAAGGTGAGCGGACAGGGTGGTGACGAACGAAGGCAAGGCACACACCGTCCCCTCACTGATGCCGACGAGCGGCTTTGGCTCCGCCGGGTAGGGAGGGCTGAGTCTGATGGATCCTTGAGGGGAAGATCATCAAGGGGACCCTTGGCAACCGTGAGAGGTAACACTGGTGAGTCAGGAAGAGACTCAGCCTTCCCAGGGCATGGCCTGTTCTGTTCACTAAGGGGACCTTTTAGCTCCATTGTCTCCCAGCCAAGGGTGGGATTTAAGAACCCCGTGCCCTTCCCAAATTTGAGAACTGGGAAATGTACTCCTCGGGTTCCTACTTCTCTGAGAGGAAACTACTCATGGAACCCAACTCCTAAGCAGTGTGACTTGATCTGTTTGCCTCCTCCCCATGTAGCTCTCTGGTGGGTGTTAACCCAGCTGGAGTGGCCCCTGAATTTAGGCCCCTGTGTTTCCAGATCTTAGGAGACAGCACGTGCTGAGTCATACTTCCAGTCGTTTTTCGTTAGCCGAGTGTTGTAATTAAACATCGCAGCTGGCAGTAAGGGTTCGGTAAAGCATTCTGGGAAGCTTCGATTCAATGACCTACCTCTGATGTAGGCAAAGGCAGCCAGAGAGTTGCTAACAATAACTCCGTCTTTTTTTCTCAGAACCCTCGTTTCGCTTGGGTCAAAGTTTATACCTGTTTCATAAAAAAGAAATGCAAGGGCGATTAATCACGGCCGTTCACGGGATGCCTTCTGTTCCCAACCCAGGACTGCCATAATAAATAAAAAGTCACAGAAATCCAATAAATGGGCCTCTGACTGAATTACAGAAGACTACAAGCCAGCAAGAGCACTGAGTAAATAGTCACTGAAAATATTAAGCCACAAGAGGGATTTAGAAACCCTAAAATGGGTGGGTTCCAACTTTAGATGCCACTCACCCACCCCACTGCGGCAGGGAACGAGCGGATTTTCCCGTCCTACAGGCAATGGCATTCATCATGCCTCTGGGAGGCTTAGTCACGGCATACGTACCTAACCACAGAGCTGCTGTCTGCACAGAGAAGAAGGGAGGGAGATTATGGAGGGAGATTGTGCGGGGCCACTTTTTTGGAAATGATAGCAAAATGCAGGGCAGGTCTGATTGCAAACGCCTGGTTACGCTTCTGTGATAGAGCTCAGTGAGCTCGAGATGGGCAGCCTGAGAGATCTGGGGCCCCTGGGGATGACAGACAGGGCAGAAGCCTCCGGGGGAGGGTGGCGGGGGGAGATCGGGATATTCAGGGGCTCAGGGTAGGAACCGTGTCAGAAGCAGCAGTGGGGCTGGGAGATGCAAAGCCCGGCGGAGAGCTGGCGCGGGGTGGAACTCGAACACGGAACGTTAACATTAGTTCTCTCTAAGCTTTGAGAGTAGGGACGAGTTCTAGTCCTTGGTGCTTTCCCGTTTTCCGCATCAAGCATACTTCACTTTTCGATTTAGGGACAGAAGACCTCATAAATGTAATAAGACTAATATAAAACTTTCAACACACAACGTGCGACATCCTCGATGCTCTACAGAAACTTTGTGGTTCCCATCAGGAGTCCCAAAGGGCTGAATTCCATTCTCGATGGGATAAGAAAACTAAAATGTTCACCCCCACCCTCCTATTTACAAGAGCCCAGTGAAAACCGGAGGGAGGAGGGGGGGCTTCTGGAAGTCCTCAGGCCCAGCCTCGGTCTGGCCCACCTGCATTCCCGATGGGTCCTCTTTCCAGGAGGCCCATCATCCAGGGACCCCAAATTTGTTTCCGAGCAGATCTCTTTTGCCAGGTGGTACTTTGTTTGGGAAATAAGCAGGGAAGGGAAAGAGGTTTTATCCCACTTATAATTTGAAAAACAAAACAAAACGCCGGCCACCGTTTGCAACCGATCGCCACAGCACTGCCATCACCAGAGCTGGTAACTCCAAGACCTCCTGACATCCCCTGTCCAACCAATGTCACCCGACTGCAGTCACATGGGGCTGTTTACCTTTACTTAAAGAAAAATGCTGGTAGTAAGCCAGAAAAATTACCATATTCACCGTCTTTCTGCTTCAAAGAAGGTTTCAGATTAGCAACGGCTGGATCGATCGCGGTGAGTATGTTCTTGGGAACTAAAAACCAAAAAGAAATATCTTAATTCAGGGATGCTTGGGTCGTCAGTTGGTTAAGCATCCGACTTCAGCTCGGGTCTTGATCTCACAGTTTATGAGTTCCAGCCCCGCGTCGGGCTCTGTGCTAACAGCTCAGAGCCTGGAGCCTGCTTCCGATTCTGTGTCTCCCTCTCTCTCTGCCTCTCCCCTGCTCGTGCTCTCTCTCTCTCTCAAAAATAAACGAAACATTTTTTAAAAAAGTTAAAAAAAAACTGCAGTTTGGTGCTGGTTGTGCATTTCTGTAAATTTCCTAGAACGCACTGAACTGTGTTTACTTAAAACGGGTGAATCTTAAGGTATGTAAATGACACCTCAATAACTAACGTTGTTAACTCTGAACGCGAACTTCTCGGAGATTGAGTGAAACAAGATGACTGTAATCAGCCCGGAATCCACCACAGAGCTCTCCCAGCTCCTCCTCTGCTTTTCATCCACAGCTCTCAGTCCTCCCTTCCTTAATAAGCCTGAAAGAGAATTCTAAGACCGCATGCTAGAATGATCCTCTAAGTACTATAAGGACAATAGACAAATGAGAGGGGGCAGCAAAACAGACTGTTTTGGAAGTGGATTAAAGATTCTGCAGAACTGACCCTAAGAATAAACCATCTGATCTCAAGATGCCCTGGGGCAAAGCAGACAGGACTGTGGCGTGAGCGAAAGCAGAGGGCAGAGCAAGACTTCTGAAGGCGAAGTGCACCACAGCCAGCTAGGAGAAGGGAGAGGAAACCAAATATTTTTCCTGCAGAAAATTGCTTATTTTTGTTTGTTCGTTAGCCCAGCTGGTATCTGGGAGAAGTGGCAACAGGAAACAGGAGTGAGCCAACGTAAACCGTCCAAGTTCAACTGCACTGATTTTTAAAAAAGAGCTGGGAAGACATCTTCAGCAGCAAGAAAAGCTCATTTCCTTTCTCAAAGTGCTTAACTAAATTCTTTTAGGGATGTCCCAGGACCAACAACCAGAGAACATTCCTAAACTGTGGATTTTCCGTGCACAGGAGACCCTGGCGCCTTCGCGCCCATCGGCAGTGACGGTCACATCTAGGTGACGATGACAGGAGGCGGCGGAAGCTGTCCAGGGCCCCCCAGGAATGCCCTTCAGCTGGCCACGGCCATACCGCTGACCCAGGGACCAGGGCAGCGCCCCAGAGGACTGAACCGTGTTGCCACAAAATGCTTTCTGACGAAATAGCCTCTGCAGCCTGAGAAGGACGCCCCTGATTCCCTGGAAGGATTAAGTCCTCCCTGCCAGGAATGACACTTTCACATCTCTCACCTTGTTCTCAAGATACGGCCTGAGCAGGGCTGGGCTCACTGCCAATGCCAGAGGCTTTACAGTTGGAGACAGATGACGAGCTCAGGGAGGAAGGACAGTCCAGATGAGCTTTGCAGAATAACCCGGCCCTCCAGACATTAAACTGCTGTGCGTGATACAGGCTCATGTCAGGAAACTTGCCCACTTACTACATGACGATGGCCCCGCGAGTGGGTTAGGAACCTGAAAATAACAACAGGAGCTGGGATGCGATTTACTACCACCCCGCAAGCCTGACTCTCTCCATTTTAGATACATTTGTAAAACCACGAGCAAACTATTATTCGTGGAGCTGGACCCCGGGCTCAGCGATCCAACGGTGCATCTCGGGCAGTCTTCACAGAGTGAAGACGTGTCTCATCCCCTTTCCCGCAGATGGGACAACTGAGGCTCAGAGATGCACCGTTCGCCTGGGGAGAGGTAGCGCCTCTGCTCCTGGTCTTGGGCACACGTGCCCTCGATCCTTCCGTGATGCTGTGCTGTCCGTGGCATGCTCAGCCTTTGGCAACTGGATAAAGGATTATAAAGACAGCAAGGTGATTCCCATAGTCCCTGTGAGTCTGTCTAGGTGAAACCAGAGAAGACGATTCGCTAAATTTGGGCAGGGCAACCACCTTGAGTTCTTTTTCCCCCTGAATAAATCTTCTGTGTCAAGCTTCGGTCCGTGCAGACCTTAAGAAAGAAGTCTCTCCCCCCGCACCCCCCCAAAAAAGAAGACAAGAAGTCTCTCCAGGTTGAACTTAGGGTGCGAAAGGATTCTTCATGTTAGAGAAAAAAATGGTATCTCTGCTTAACTTCTCCTTCTAGGTAGGAGCCCAGACTACATGAGCACCTACAAATCCTTGCACTGAATCCTTCCTGTTCCCCAATCCTGGTAACCCCCCTTCCTGCCACCCTTAAATCCTAGCACTCATTCCTCTTGTCCCCAAATCCTGGCCCCTGTTTCCCTTGCCCCCAAATCCTGGTACCACCATCCCTCCTGTCCCCAAATCCGGGCACCCTCAGCTCCCACAGCTGCTCACCGCAATTTCCCTACCCAACCCCCAACCATGAAGTGCAATCGTGGTCGCTGTGGGTGAGGCACCTCGTCCCCTGCCTGAGTCACCGCAGTGAGGACTGGCATGTGTTTCTATAGAAATGAGGGCCCTCAGCTTGACATTCAGTACTTGTCCCTAAAGCACCCCCCCACAGGGTGGGGTGCCCTGTCCCCTGTGTGGGCACAGCAAGACTGCTGGGTGGAATCCCAAATCTGGATCAGACGCTGCAGTTAGAAGCAAGGTATCAGTGGGTCTTCTCTGATCCTCTTATGTAAGAGCATCTTTTTTTTTTTTTTTAATGTTTATTTTTGAGAGAGCACGAGTGGGCGAGGGGCAGAGAGAGAAGGAGACACAGAAGCCGAAGCAGGCTCCAGGCACAGAGCCTGATGCAGGGCTCGAACTCATGAACTGTGAGATCATGACCCAAGCTGAAGTCAGACGCTCAACCGACTGAGCCACCCAGGCGCCCCAGGAGCATCTTGACTTGGGTAGAGTTTGGCTGGGCCCCCTCTCTCCAGGCAGCCATGTTTATAATCACATCACATGGCCTCTGGTCAGGGCTGATCAAAGGAGGGAGGCTACCTGACCCCAGCCCAGCCAATTACATATCTTTCTGTTAGAAATTTGGGGGGCACCTGGGTAGCTCAGTCGGTTAAGTGCCCAACTCTTGGTTTCAGCTCAGGTCACGATCTCATGGTTCGTGAGTCTGAGCCCCGCATCCGGCTCTGTGCTGATGGCGCGGAGCCTCCTTGAGATTCTATCTCTCCCTCTTTCTCTGCCCCGCCTGTGTGTCTCTCTCTCCCTCAAAATAAATAAATAAACTTAAAAAAAAAAAAGAAATTTGGAATTACTCCATATTGCTAGAAATGGGACATGAAAATGATTCAGGTGGTGGCGGTGGCCATATACGATCCAGCTCAGCTCACAGGCAGGCTGTGTGTATGCGAGAGAGAGAGAGAGAGAGAGAGAAGCAGAAGTGCCGTGAGAAGCAGAGAAGAGAGATGCCAGAGATGTTTGCCATGGCCTTGGAGCTTCAGCCCCTCCTGGGGCCTTGCTTCCCAGCCCTGTCTTCTGAAGATGGGCTTCTAGCCACATGATGCCCACCTGCCTCAACCCTCTTTTTGGCTTAAACCCGCTCACGTTCGTTCCTTCACTCACACCCGAAGGGTCCTAACGAAGACAGATTCAATTAGAAATCAATGATTGACAATCCTCGGTCTTTGTATCCACGTCCACATCAATTGGGAGAAATTTTTTAAAAATGGAAAACCTTTCATTCCCATTCGGTGACCTCTAAAATATTCAGACATTGCAAATCATTTTTTAATGATTCTGGTTGCACAGAGAAGAGCCATCTGGCTGAGGCTGGAGAGGGGGGATATTTTTTAAATGCCAGCCACTTAGAAGGTGATGAGGAGGTGTCTTAGGAAGGGTCTGCTTGGTGGGGGATGGGCATTAGCTTGCCTCCCAGCGAGGCACCCCTTCCCTTTGGAATACGTCCTGGGACCGCACTGGCGGACAAGGGGGCATGTCCTAGGGAGACGGGAAGGACACGGTCCACATCCCATTACCTCCACTGCCCCAGATCTAACACCAAGCTGCAAACCCCGTCTCTGACCTCAGCCTCCGTCCCTCAAGTGGCTCCCTCTGTAGCTCTCAACCTCGTCCAGACCCCTCCACTGACCCTACCTTCCCTTCTTCCTGAAGCCCCCTCCTGTCTGCAGCTGGGATCCCACTACCCACCGCTGTGATCACTCACTTGGGATCACCCCAACTCTCTCCAGTGAGCCTGGTCTCACGTCTGGTCTCAAGCAACTGGTCCCACTGGAAGGAACCACGCCCCCGGGCAGACCAGTGTCCTCCCCCAAGAAGTCTGACACAAGCCTCACTTTATACCTTCCCCCATCTTTTAAAACCGTCTTCCCTCCCCTGTCCTCACAGCCGATGACCTTATCTCATACTCAGAGAAGACCGAGGCCGTGCGACAGAACAGCAAGCCCCCCCTCTGCTCCCTGAGACCTCCTGTCCCGTTGTGACATTGACGCCCGTGTAAGGCCACACCCCGTCCGTCTGCCTTCTCCAGGCGCCGATCCTTCCACCAGGCAGGCGTCCTCAGCGTCTCTCTCGCCTTCGCACTTTCCAAACCCTTCTCAAATCCACCTGGTTTTTTATTTTTGCCATGGCGACCAGGCCTGCTCAGCCCGAGTGGCTCCTGTTCTAGCTGGTCGCCCGCCCCCAGCCCGTTCCCTGGAGCTGCCTGATGCCACCTTGACCTCTGTAGCTCCTTGCCTCCCTCCTACTTGGTGCTTTGCATGAGCCTGGCAGATTCACCTGCTTGTTTGCTTAGTTAAGTGCCCATCTCTCTCCCTCAACCGATAATCCCCAGCACAAGGACCGTGCCTTTTTTTTTTTTTTTAAACTACGGAATCCTGGCACCAAAACCATCTCGAACCAGGGAACGTGCCCACGGTGCACTGAATGAACGAACGAGGGACAAGAAGCTCGAGCTGAAGCATGATGTCCAGGCCCTGAAAGCCCACCTTCTCTCAGCTAAGAGCCCCAGCCCAAGGAACGGCGCTCACCTCCTTCTCGAAGGCACGCCGGGAGATCCCCCACACCCGCAGGCTAACGTCCCGCAACACTCAGCTGCAGAGGTCCGACGTTGCGAGAACCTCAGAGTGATCTGTGTGGCTTCTTGGGGAACCCCAGCCAGAGGGGGTTCGACGCTACAGCATGGGAGCAGGAGTAAAGCTTGAGGGGGGAAGTAAAACCACGCTTTCCGCAGCGCAAGCGTGGGTGCTGTTATTTCGGGAATGCGCTGATGCAGTCACTTCGTTGGACCCATGACGGCTTTGGCGCGGCAGAGGCCAACGTTTTGAGCTCAGGATACAAGAGGCAGGGGATGCATCAGAATAGCACGAGGCCACAAAAAGGAAGGGCGTACTTTCACGTGCTACCACACGGATGAACCTTGGCGACGCGCTACGCAAAGGAGCCGACACAAAGGAAGAACCGCACGTTGCGTGATTCCATTTATACGCGCCGTCGAAGAGGCAAGTCCATAAAGACAGAAAGTAGATGGGTGGTTGTCTGGGGCGGGGTGGTGGGGGCGTATCGGAGGTCGCGGCTAAAGGTGCAGGGTTTCCTTCGGGGACGACGAGAAGGTTCTTAATTGTGCTAAGGGTTGCGCAATTCCGTGCCTAGACCAAAACCAACTGCTTCGTGTGCCTTAACGGGTGACCTGGGTGATCTGTGAGTCACCCCTGAATATGCTACAAAGAGAAAAAGGGAGGACTGGCTAGCAGGAGAAGGGGTGGCCACGAGCCCAGGGACTGGGCTCCTCAGATGCGGGACTCTGTGCTCTCCCTTTGCTCCTACGAATCATTTCGGGATGAACAGTCCACACGTCAGGATTACAAACCAGAAACCCGCCGCACCCGCAGAGAGTTAATTAGTGCCGGTAGCTTTATAAAGTTGGAATCTAATGAACCAAGCATTTCATTTTCTTGCTCGAAGACACTGGGAAAACCGAGACATGCTGCCTTGTAACATTTTTAATGGCTTTAGGGTGAGGATTTGCTCTGTTGACTCACCGCTGTGGGTTTGCAGATAGAACGGCAGCAGAGAGAGTTAGAGCCGAACACCGAGACGGGGAGGTTAACCAGGACCCAAACAATACTTCCGGGAGCCTGCATGACGTATCCATACATTTTAGAGCCTCCTAAGCACTCAGATTAAAATCACTATTCTCAACGACATCAGTTTTGCCCCATTCACCTGTTCTTTTCCTATTCTCCCCGTTTGCGGCCAATCTGATTGCTGAAAAGGCTTTTAAAATTGTTTTTTTTTAATGTTTATTTCTTTGAGAGAGAGAGAGAGAGAGAGAGAGAGAGAGAGAGAGAGCGTGAACGGGGGAGGGGCAGGGAGCGAGAAAGAGACACAGGATCCGAAGCAGGCTCCAGGCTCCGAGCTGTCAGCACAGAGCCCGACGCGGGGCTCGAACTCACGAACCTCGAGATCGTGACCTGAGCCAAAGCCCGACGCTTAACCAACTGAACCACCCAGGCTCACCCTGAAAGTACTCTTAAGACAAATTCTGACCCAAGAGCTTGGACGGCTCTTCTAACATGAAGAGCATATACAAGAATAAAGGATAGAAAAACAGACCCTTGAATATTGGGGAAGATAACACACTTCCAGGCGTAGCCTCAGTTTGGCGTGCTGCTGGAAAATGCCTTTCGTTCCCATGATCACCTCCTCCCAAAGAGGCAGGGTCTTCCGTGGAGAAGTTTGTTGAGGGTGCGTTCTTACCACAGGCATAGGTGACGGAGAGGTATTTTTGCACTCCTGGCAGACACGGGCTCCCGAAATGGTGATTGTTGGCGATGATTTTGCATCTCTGCTTCCCATAGCACCTCCTGGATAACACTTGCAAAGCTGAGTAAGACAGACAGTCTGAAAGGCAGGGAACAACAGGAACGTTATGGTACATTCCGTATCTGGCCACCACGTGGCTCTTGGTATTTTCTGTAAGGAAATACACGGAGCTGACTTTCAAATCTCACGAAGATGGTCTCTCTGATTATTTTCCGTGTCATCAAAGCACCCAAGGTGCTTTACCCTATAATCGTACGGGCTAAGTACCTTATAGGCAGAGCTGGCCTCCTGACATGTGCTAGAAGGGTCCGGTGCTTACTGTAACGCCCTGCAGTCACCACCTTGAAATTCTTACGTGGTTTTTGAACAAGGGGTCACATACCCTCCTTTTTGCGTCGAGCCCCGCAAATTATGTAACGGGCCCTGCATACAGAACAGGCAAAATATGTAGAAAGTTGAACGAAGGTCCTTATTTCTCTTATGCCCTTTGCCACTCCTTAAAACATTTTATTTGCCTATGAGAAACTTAACAGAAGACCACGGGGGAAGGGAAGGGGGAAAAATAGTTGCAACCAGAGAGGGGGGCAAACCCGTGAGAGACTCTTAAATACAGAGACCAAACCGAAGATTGATGGGGGGGTTGGGGGATGGGGAAAATGGAGGATGGGCACGGAGGAGGGCACTTGTTGGGATGAGCACCGGGTGTTGTATGTAAGCGACGAACCACGGGAATCTACCCCCGAAACCAAGAGCACACTGTATACGCTGCATGTTAGTCAACTTGATGATAAAATATATTTAAAAAAAAAATAAAAATGAAAGGTGTAACCCCAAAATATATATTTTATTTGTCTAGTTTGAGAATCCATCTCCCCTACGTGAACATAAGCTCCACGAAGACAGGGACTCTTCCTGTCTTGCTCGTCCTTGAACTCCAACACGCTGATGAATGAACGAAACGTACTAATAAACGTGAGGCCATGTTTCTCAGCACCTGGCACAACACCATCGCAATCAGTAAATATTAATTTAACGTGCACACAGGATGAGGTGCAGTGACGCTATGTGCCATCAGGAAGACAAGTCGGGAGACATCTACTTTTCACTCACAGGATGGGCTGCAGCTGGAGAGACACCCCACCCCCACCCGCCGCCCCATGAGACCTGATGTCTTAACAATGGAAAACAGAGAGTGAGCGTCAGCAGTGAGTGACCAGGACAAGAGGTGCTGGGGTCAGAGATGGGAGAGATCAGTGTGAACCAGAGTGTGGTCATGACAGGCTGTGTGGAGTAGAGGGGCTTGGTCACGGGAGAAAGAGCATGAATTAGGCAGAGGCAAGTAAGAAAGAAAGGCATAAATGCCCAGGCAAGTGGGCTAGCATCACTCGGGGAGGCTAGGGGGCTCACTGCGAGCTGGAACAGTGGATGCGGGCAGGGAGGCCATACAGAATGATCAGGAAAAGGAAACTGGAGACGGACAAAGGTTGCCTTCGAACGCCTGGCCAGAGACAGACGTTACTCTCTAAGCAACATGGAGCCTGAAGAAGTGGACGGCCTGATGCTATTGTCCTTTAGCGACAGTGCACGGGAGCCCCTGGGAGAGAAAGAGAACCAAGCTCGGGGAGACCAGTTCGGAAGCGATTTTAATAACACACACTGGGAGGAATTAAGAGCTTGAAGAGGAGAGAACAGAGGCGAGAATTTTAGAGACCTTACAAAGTTCGGTCCACTTATAACAACAGCTAACATTACGACAAACTCTAAAAATTGCGAAGACTGACAATCCCAAAGGTTGAACAAGACACGGATCCGTGGAAACTCCTGAGCACGGCCCGTGGGGGCGTAGACCGTTCCTGGACCATACACCGCCATCTTTTACGTTGGCACATTTCACATCCTCAGACTCTATGGATTTACTCTCAAGAGGTCCCATCCGCTGTCCCCAAACCCTGCAGGATTTGCAGTCAAGACGTCTGAGAATGGGATGTACGGTCTCTGCTTTGGGAAGAAGTCACTAGCTGTCTGAATTACGAAATTCCTAGAAGTCTGATGTAACTGTTGTTGTTTTTTCTGTCACAAAGGAAATGCCTGTTTGCAGTCGAAAACTAGAAGAGCCCAGAGAAGCCCAAACTAGGAAACGAGAAATTCCCAGCGAATCCAACCATCGAGGAAAAGAACTAGTAACCTTTAAGGAACCTCCTTCTGGTCTCTTCTATGTGTGACTGTCCTTCCCCCTCAATGGTGTTCCTTCTTCTTCATTTATTAATGTGTCTGTGAAAATTTTAACATGAACATCACTGCGAAGAATTGCATGGTTTTTCATCTTGCGGATGCGCCGGCTCTATGTTCAATACTCAATACAACCATCATTCCGATGGTTTCTGGCGTGGAACCTTAGAAGCAGTTGCACGTGGGGCGCCTGGGTGGCTCAGTCGGCTGAGCGTCTGACTCTTGATTTCTGCTCAGGTCGTGACCTCGTGGTGTGGGACGGAGCTCTGAGTTGGGCTCTGCACTGACAGCGTGGAGCCTGCTTGGGGTTCTCTCTCTCCCTCTCTCTGCCCCTCCTCCTCCTCCCTCAAAATACATAAATAAACTTAAAAAAAAAAAAAGCAGCAGTCCTGTGTGGGACATCCGTTGAACTAAATATTTGCACACGAGCACGATGCTTGCCGCAGGAATTTTTGGAAGTAGATTGTTTTGTCAAAGGCTATTCAAAATATTAAGGCTTTTGATACTCACCGCCGAACTGTCATCCAGAAAAGTTCTACCCATCCACGCTCCCGCCAGAATGGAACGAGGACCCTAGAAACCTTATATTTTCTTAGGACTTGTGACAAGCGTGATTTACAGAGGCAGGCGTCTGCACCTTTAAATTACCCTGGGACTAAAAGAATTTATCTTGGTTGGAGTGAAACCCACAGTGTGTTTTCAGGAAGCGGCCCAAGGTAATTCAGGTCTGACTCAGGTCTCACCATATCCTTGTTGACACTGAGCTCTGAACTGTTTGCGGGATTTTCTTTTCCAGCGATTATCTCCCTCTCAGGCTGATTTTGTTTGCGCCCTCTCTTCCTGGCAGACTATCCTCCACCCCCAATGCATCTGATAACACGATATTCAACCATTTAATTCAATTTTTTTCTCGCAATTGTTTAGCTCTGAAACTGAAGGCAATTAATCCTCACAACGTGTGTTTATTTTGATAATTAGGCCGCTCTCAAGTGACTCTGTCTTGGCGGTGGGGGCCCCTGGCACCTTAATCTTTGGCTGGAAAGTTCGAGGCCCACCCACACTTGGCCTTGGGATGGCCTTAGCCCAGCCTCTGAGGCCCACTGGGTGGTTTTTCTCGTTCTCTTATTAAGGAAACAGCAGGATCCCTGGAGCCCACCCAGAAAATGTAACTGCAGCAGGAAATGACATGTCACAGTGGACGCCCAGCCAAGGGAACTTTCTGAAGTTCATGCCCAGGTCTGTGGGAAGGCTCACTCCCTTCTGTGATGAGATGCAGTTTCACTGGTGTTCACTTGGGGCCGGCGGTGGTCAAACACTTCCACACCTTCCCTTCCCTTCTCCTCAGTAAGACCTACAGGTCCTGATGGATCGGACTTGCCCGAAGACCTTTCAGAAGTGACTTCCAAGGGTCAACACCCTCAAGATAAGACACCGGATTAGCTTTGGTTGAACCAGTACGCAGAGGGATCTTACTTTTGGAAGACGGTCTCACAGCTGGCTTAGTCACCAGCCTTCTGTGTCTTCCCTTTTATTTCACAGTTTACTTTCATTTCAAAGTATTACTTTGTTAGGGCTGCTATAACAAGTACCACAGCTGGGAGCTTGCACAACAGAAATCTATCTCCTCTCAGTTCTGGAGGCTGGGAGTCCAAGATGGCGGCTGGGAGTCCAAGATAGAGAGTCGATTCCTTCCAAGGCCTCTCTCGTTGGCTTGCAGATGGCCGTCTTCTCCTTTTGTCCACACACACGGTCTTCCTCGGTGTGTGTCTGTGTCCTAACTCCCTCATCTTATAAGGACACAAGTTATATTGGGTTAGCACCCACATGACCTTAATTTAACTTCAACATTCCTTTAAAAACCCTCTCTTTGGGGTGACACGGTTGGTTAACCCTCTGATTCTTGATTTTGGATCCGGTCATGGTCTCATGGTTCCTGAGAGCCCCTTGTCAGGTTCTGCGCCGACAATGCGGAGCCTGTTTGGGGATTGTGTCTCTCCCTCTCTTTGCCTCCCTCTGTCTCTCTCTCTCAAAAATAAATAAATAAAAGTAAAAAAAAAAAAAAAAAAAAAGACCCTCTCTTCAAATCTGGTTGCATTCTGAGGTACTGAGGGTTAGGACTCCAGTGTATGAATTTTAGGGGCACACAATTCAGCCCACGACAGCCTTCACGATGGCCTCTAGTCATCTTCACCTCCTGGAACTCACACCCCTCTGTGTTCTCTCCTCTCACAATGAATCAGAGGTGGTTTGTGGGGCCCATGTGGTACGGCAGAGGTGACAGTGTGTGGCTTCCATTTGTTTCTCTGTATCACTTGCTCTGGGAGAAGCCACCTGACACATCACAGGACACTCAAGAGACCCACGGGAAGAGAATGAAGGCCTCCCACCTACAACCGCACCAACCCACCCGCCATACAAGCGATCCACGTTGGAAGCCCAGCCTTCAGGTGACCGCAGCCCCAGCCGGCCACCCATCTGCCACCTCACCAGAACCCAGGAGACCCTAAGCAACAGCCACCCAACCAAACTACCCCAGAATTCCTGCCCCACAGAAACTGTGAGGCAATAAATGTTTGTTTTTATTTCAAGCCATTAAATTTGGGGGGTATTCTGCTACACTGAAACAGAAGACTACCACATGTTTTGATACTTAAAAGGGGGTTGCTGGGGTAATAAGAAATTCCTAAAAACGTGGGCGTGGCTTTGGAACTGGACTTTGGGCATAAATTGGGAAGACATCGAGGAAAGTGTTGATGAAGGTCTAAGGCCTTGAAGAGCCTTCCAGCATCTGTAACCTCTGCACCCTGAGGCCAAGTGCATCTCAGAGTAGAATTTCCCAACTTCAGAAGTGAATGGGCACAGGTGTGCTGGATATTTCCCTTGGGTCCCCGGGCTGCCCCCCAGCCATTGATTTTGGCATTGGGTACTGCCTCCCTTCACCCTACTGTGCCATACAAATAGAATTTTCTATGTCACTGTAGAGAAAAGGCTGGGGAGCCCTGTTCAAGGCCAGGGTGTAGTGTGTGACCAAGGACTCTCCGTGGCCTCGCCTGCCTGATACATTCCAGATGGGACCAGCTTAGGGCACTGAACACAGAACAGAGGCTTTGTTTGACTTCCCCCAGGCATGGGCTCAGAGGCTTTGCTGAGCCCAGGCGTGAGCATCTTTATGTCCTTGGGAACGTCCAGTACGAGCTCCGGTCCCACTAGAGCATCCCCTGAGGGTGCTCATGGGAGCGTGATGGCGTCACGACATGGGGTCGGAGGTCATGTGCAGACGCCCTGACTTCCACCAGGGGTGTCCTCCTCCCCGCCGCCATGAAGCCCCTTCCTTCTGAACCTATCTGCCGGGTAACGTTCACAGAATCGAAAAAGCAACCAGCTGCGCATAACAAACCCAAACTCAAGTCCAGAAAAAAATATACCGTGGGGTGGGACAGCAGAAAAGCATGTAAAGGATCCACATCTCTACTCTGTTACGTAAAAGTTTACGAAAAAAAATGAAGGGTCCCACCACCAAAAAGAAAAAAAGAAAGAAGAAAAGAATAAAGGCGAGAGTGACAGTGGGCAAAGTGCAAATACAAGAATCACAAAAACATGGGAAACTTTCAAGGTCATTAATATTCAGAGAAAGGCAGACCCAAAGGACCATTTTATAGCCATTAAATTGGAACCACGAAGAACTATCACACACACCTCTGCCAGAGTCCTAAGGAAACCCAGAGTTACACATTGCTGTTTAGGCATTTAAATTGATACAAAAAGGTTTTGGAAAAGAGTTCTGGTGATACATATAAAGCATTGTCAACATACCCACGCCCTCTTTTAGTATAAAACTTCTGGGAATTCATCCCAAGGAAACAATCCAGAGGAAAGAGAAAGCTACAAGCCCAAGGTTGTTATACATCACTCACTATATTTGAAAATCAGAAGCAGTAAAATAAGCCAGCCCCTAGGGAATGGCTAATCAATGATCTGTATCCCTTTTAGAAGATATGAGGAAAGGGGCGCCTGGGTGGCGCAGTAGGTTGAGCGTCCGACTTCAGCCAGGTCACGATCTCGCGGTCCGTGAGTTCGAGCCCCGCGTCGGGCTCTGGGCTGATGGCTCAGAGCCTGGAGCCTGTCTCCGATTCTGTGTCTCCCTCTCTCTCTGCCCCTCCCCCGTTCATGCTGTGTCTCTCTCTGTCCCAAAAATAAAAAAAAATAAAATTTAAAAAAAAAAAAAAAAAAAAAAAAAAAAAGAAGATATGAGGAAAGGACTGGCATTGTTAGGATTTTGGTGGCCGCATGGAAGAACACCCATGATGTGAAGTGAAATTTCAGAGCAGAATCAAATGCGTCTGTTCTAGAATCGCCAATACGTAAAAACTGTTCTGCGCTCCCACACCAGGACTTGGAAGAGACCCTGCAAAGGAAAAAGCTGCTCAATTGATGGGTAACATCTGTGGCTGAACTGTTTTCTTATTTCTCTCTCCCGCTCTCTCCCTCTCTCTCTCCCTCTCAGAGAGAGAGAGAGAGGGAGTGTGTGAGCTGGGGAAAGGGACCGAGGGACAGAGAGAATCTTAAGCAGGCTCCACCCACCTAGTGTGGAGCCCCACGTAGGGCTCGATCTCACAGCTGTGAGCTCAAGACCTGAGCTGAAATCAATAGTCGGGCACTCAACCCACTGAGCCACCCGGGCGCCCCCGAACCATTTTCTTATTTCTGTGAAATGTAACTTATGGCACTGGTGCAAGACAGTAACAATGATCGTAGCAATCATCTTCCAGAAGGACCTGGAAATGCCCTCCCTCGGTATTTAAGTGCCACATCAGCTGCGTTTCCTGACGTCACTGAGGTCCGGCTGGCCTCCACCACGCATGCTCCCGGGGAGGCCCCGAGGCGGGAGCTTACGGGGTTCCACAAGAGGAAAGGTGCGCACATCACCTTCCAGAGGCCGCAGGGAGGCCTGACCACCCGGGCCTAGACCGGTCATCCTGCAGAGCTCACGCCAGGTCCCAGGGTTGAGAAGAAACGGCCCTTTCCCCTTCTTCAAAGCCATGTTGCTGAGCTCCAAGTACTAACTGGGAACTCAGAGCACAGATCCCGCTGGCAGCCTGTGGGCCGGATGTGGCCTGTAGGCATGTTTTCTTTGGCTCAATCACTGTTTGAAAAGTTGGAACATTTCACATTACAAAAAAAAAAGGCCGTATTTCCAGCAACTCATGAGGGTTTGGAAGCCGTGACGACACTAGACCCGCCTTCTGGGCCGGCAACCGTGAACCTGCGGGAGCTCCGGGTGGGCGCCTCACTTAGGACAGGCTCGGATTCATTCATGCATGTCAAGAGTCACCTGGGCACCTGCTCCCTGCCAGGCCCTGCTCTAGCTGCTAGGAATCCTGCAGGAAGCAGACAGACACCGTCTCTACGGTGCTTCCCTTCCCCAGGGAAACAGGCCATAGACCTGTAAGTGATGGTTCCCACATTACGAAGACAAACACGGGACCGCGCAGACAAGCGGCCATGCTGGTGGGGAGCCCCAGGAGACCTGTCTGAGAAGGACATTTGACTTGATCCCTGAAGGATGAGACGGGGCCAGCTACACAAAGATGTGGGGTGAGAACGTTCCAGGCCAAAGGAAGAGCTTGTGCACAGGCCCCAGCCTATGAATGAGTGTGCCGAATGGCCCACAGTTCATTCGTTCATTCATCCATTCTCCCCACAGCTGGGAGAATGGATTTATTCTAATTACAGTGGACAAAGCGCTGGGCTTTAAGGGGTGGGAGGGTATGGTGATCTGATTTATTTTAATGATATCTCTCCGGCTGCTAAGTGAAGAAAGGGCCAAGGGAGGGGAGGGAATCAGGGAGGAGAGGGGGCCGGGACACCAGTCAGGAGGTGGTCCGGATGGTCCAGGCGAGAGATGCCCAGAAGCAGGGAGCAAAGTGGCCGGATGAGAGACCCTCAGCGCAGGAGAGCCGAGGACGTGCGGACGGAGTCAGTGGGAGGCAGGGTGTCAAAAGGTGTGCTTTCGAAAGTGGGTGATATCGGGCGGGCCTGGGCGGCTCGGTTGGTTAAGCGTCTGACTTCGGCTCGGGTCCTGATCTCACGGTTCGTGAGTTTGAGCCCCGAGTCGGGCTCTGTGCTGACGGTGCGGAGCCTGCTTGGGATTTTCTCTCTCCGCCCCTCCTCCACTTGGGCGCGCTCTCCCTCCTCCCTCTCAAAGTAAATAAATAAACTTAAAAAAAAAATAAATACATAAAGTGGGTGATATCAAGGCGTTTACACAAGAGGGATAAATGGATGGTCTGGTGGAGGGGGGATCATGCCCAGTGCAGTTTATAATCCTCCCGTGTGGCTTTCCTGGGCCAAGAAGTGAACAGCTTCTCAGCATTCAGCTAAAGGGAGAAAACACATCAGCACGGGCAGCCAGGGTCTGCCCTTTAGCGCTGACCTGACGGGAGGGAATAGTCCAGGTTTCCATGTGAGCCCTCATAGGGCCTTTCGTGTCCCCTGGGAGCCTCTTCCCACCGCAGAGCACAGGCCCAGACAGTCTCCGGGGCTTGGCAGTGGTTCACGAATGCGGCGAACAGTTTGATCTTCAACCTCACGTGTAGTCAACGGGCAAGGGACAGAAGCCCTTGCTCGTGAGGGGTGGGAGGGCACAGGGGAAGGATGAGCCCGTGGCTTTGGCACGTGTGACTTTGCCAGGGCTCAAACCTTCTCAAACTGAACCGCTAAGCGAGGGGCCCGGTCTTGCATTCACGGACCTTTCCTGTATCAACAAGGGTTATTCATGGCATTAGGACAGCTGGTTGACCTGAGGATTCCTCAACGTCTCTATGGAAACCTGTCTTTTAGCCATGATGTCTGCTAACATTTTCTTTGGCTGATTACTTGATGAAGAAGGATGAGGGTCCCTTTGGTGCAGAAGTAGGTCAGATCACCAAGGCTCCCGTATCCAGCCAAGGAGACCGGATCATTTCAGGATGTTCAGAAGAACAGCCATCAGACTGGCCTTTTGGAAGGATGCCTCTGGCCATCTGGGCAGAAAAGCAGGCTAGGAGTAGGGAGATGGCACAATGACCAGCACCCAGACCTGACACAGTAGCGGGGGCCAGGGCAGAGGGGCTGGAGACGTTCTGAACGCATGCGGGTGTTATACGAGAGGGACGCTGGAGTGTCAGGAACTCACAGGTCGCTCACTGGGGTGTGGGGTGGGCCGAGGGGCATGCAGTGACATACGAGGGGAAGCCACCCTCACAAAGACCTCTCTGCCCCACTTGACAGCCAAGCCTGTTAAACGGGAGTCCCCTCCCCCAGACCTGGTCAAGAGCAGCTAGATGCCAGCTCTGCCCCTTCAAAAGACCCTCTGCCGTCCTCAACAGAAGGGCCTTCCTTCCCAGAACACTGGGCTGGGGGGCTCTGGTGGCCCGTGTCCCTCCTGAACGGCTTCTTTGCTCTCTCTTCTCATCTTGCCTGAGAACTTGCCTGCACACTGGAGTCACGTCACGCTCTCTCTTTTCAGATCCAAGATAATTGGTTTGGTATGAATTTCTTTTTAAAATTAACGTTTCGGGGCGCCTGGGTGGCCCAGTCGGTTGAGCGGCCGACTTCGGCTCAGGTCGTGATCTCACAGTCTGTGAGTTCGAGCCCCACATCGGGCTCCGTGCTGACAGCTCAGAGCCTGGAGCCTGTTTCGGATTCTGTGTCTCCCTCTCTCTCTGACCCTCCCTCGTTCATGCTCTGTCTCTCTCTGTCTCAAAAATAAATAAACGTTAAAAAAAAAAAATTAACGTTTCATTTCACATGTGATCCATGAAGAAATCATAGCGATTTAATACATTTCAGAGCTCATTTTACTTTTGATGAATAAAGTGCAACTCTCTGCACCGGTTCCCAGTGGGGCCCGTTCTCTCTGGTAACACGGCGGGTAAAGATCAGGCCACTTCCCCACCACAGACTAGCATGCGTGAGGGTTAATTCTGTGTCTCAACTTGACTAGGCCATGGTGCCCTGCTGTTTGGTCAAACACCGGGGTAGACTGCTGTGAAGATACTTTTAAGATAGGGCTAACATTGAACTTAGTGGATTTTGTGTAAAGCAGATTACCCTTCCTCATGTGGGTGGGCCTCAACCAATCAGTTGAAGGCCTGCTTTTCCTCCGGGCTGCAGCATAGAAAATCTGCCCGTTTCCAGCCTGCCGTCCTGCAAAATTCAGACTCAAGATTGAACACCAACTCTTATCTGAGTTCCCAGACTGCCGACCTGCCCTGCAGGTGTCAGACTGACCATATTCCACCACTGTGTGAGCCGATTCCTTAAAATCAATCTCTCTTTCCAGATACAGGTCTATATGTCCCGTTAGTTCTGGAGAGCACGGACTAATCATAACCTCAGGTGACTTTGACGGCTCCCCAGGTTCACTCCCTCTCCTCCTTCAAGTCTCTGCTCAGCACGACCCTGTGAGACCACGCCTCTCTGTGGTACACCCCAGCCTTCCCTGTCCACCCCCACCCACCGCCCGCCGAATGTGCCCTTCCCCTCGGCACTTGTGTGCACCTGAAATACAACACACATCGTTCGTTCTCTCATTACCTCTTGGTCCACTGCTGGAAGGTCAGAGCCACGTGAACCCTGTGTTGGTCACCGATGACTCCCCCACACCTAGAATGGGGCCCTGCCTACAGTCGGCGCTCAGTACCTACTCGGTGTAAAGCAACTACACAACGGACAGATTTGGGAATGTGGGTCAGAAGGATGTGGGACCATGTGGGCGGTTCCTCCCTGCCCTCGACTTGCCCTCTAATCCAGGGACCAGCCCCTGCCAGGCTTCCTTCCTTGGGGAGTCAGGGCCCTAATCCACTCAGCACCCTAACGATAGCCACATAGTAACACATACCAGGGGCGCCTGGGTGGCTCATCGGTTAAGCGTCAGACTCTTGGTTTGGGCTCAGGTCATGATCTCACGGTTCATGGGTTTGAGCCCTCCACTGGGCTCTGTGCTGGCAGCTGTGAGCCTGCTTGGGACTCTCTCTCTCTCTCTCTCTCTCTGCCCCTCCCCACCTCAAAATAAATAAACTTCAAAAAACCACACACACGTACCAAAAGGGGGGAGCCGCTCTGCTTCTGAGAAACAGATGTCTGGCTCCTGGGTCCTCCTGCCGTAGCTCGCAGAGTAGATGTTGAGAAACTTCGATGGGTGACAGTGCAGCTTCAGCTCTTGGTTTTCACACACGGTTTTGTTTTTTAGTTCATCTGAAGCAGAAACGAAGATCAGCGACACCATCAGCTTCCACCAGAAGGACTCAGGGAGCCCTACGCGAGCCCTCAGGGGCTGTATCCTGAGAAGGACAGTGGGAACAGCCCCGCCAGCCCATGGCATCTATGACCCTGAGAAACAGCGCCCTCTGCAGGAAGAGAGTGGGAATGACAGTCAGGTGCACAAGGAGGACATTGGGGGGCGGGGGTAGTGTCGGCAGGCAGGGAAGGCAGGACTTCCTGGCTTGGGTTTGCGGAAGGGGGTCTGGCCAGGAAGGATGTTTCTCTCCCTCTCTCTCCACCTGAGGTCACATATTCCTTAATTGAAGGGAGCCTTTCCTCAAATGCGGTCTTGGAGCTGCACAGGTAAAGACCGGGGATTGCCTGATTGAGGATTAAACCTCTGGAGAGGGCCCGCTGACACATCACCGCCGGACCTCCTAATGTTCTAGCACACACCCCCGTTTATATATTTAAAAAGAAAAATGATACAAAAGCGAGTTATTTCCTTGGGTAGGATACGGGAAAAAACAGGGCATGTGAAAAGTCCCTCTTCAGGGCAGTATGAAGATCTCGGTCCAGGAGCACCTGCGGCTCGGGCCGCGGTTGCGTGCTACCTTCCGATTCCCTGCACCAGGTCACAAATTCCCAAAGAATTTAGGAAAAGGTCTGTGTGTTTGTTTAATCCGCATGCCACTGTAAAATTTCCCTCTGCAATGTCACACAGTGTTGACACTGTAAATGTATTGCTGATGAAAATATAGTTTATTGTTTTTTCTTAAAGAATGTACTGGAGGGGTGCCTGGGTGGCTCAGTCGGTTGAGCGTCCGACTTCAGCACAGGTCATGATCTCGTGGTCCGTGGGTTCGAGCGCCGCATCCGGGTCTGTGCTGACAGCTCAGAGCCTGGAGCCTGCTTTAGATTCTGTGTCTCCCTCTCTCTCTGCCCCTCCCCTGCTCATGCTCTGTCTACCTCTGTCTCTCAAAAATGAATAAACATTAAAAAAAAAAAAAAAGAAGGTACTGGAAAAGCATTCAATTAATAAAAAAAAAGAGTTTCATAATGATTTGATTTTTATTTAAAAAAAATTTTTTTAATGTTTATTTATTTTTGAGACAGAGAGAGACAGAGCATGAATGGGGGAGGGTCAGAGAGAGAGGGAGACACAGAATCGGAAGCAGGCTCCAGGCTCTGAGCTGTCAGCACAGAGCCCGACGCGGGGCTCGAACTCACGGACTGTGAGAGCATGACCTGAGCCGAAGTCGGACGCTCAACAGACTGAGCCACCCAGGCGCCCCTGATTTGATTTTTAAAAGCAGTAACAGTTAACCCGCCAGACACAAAGAACCACATAGTGTATGATTCTATTTTTTTGAGATATCCAGAAAAGGCAAAGCGAAGAGACAGAATGTGGGTTAGCGGTTCCCTGAAGCTGAGGGTTGGGGACAAAGAGAAATGACAATACACGGACACAGGACATTTTTTGAGATGATGCAAATGTTCTAGAGCTGGGTTATGGTGACAGTTACATGACTCAGTACAGTTACTGAAAATCACTGAATTGCACTTAAAACGGGTGACCTTTATGCTACACAAATTATATTTCAATAAAGATATTTCAAAAATAATAATAGCCAAATTTATTGAGCACTTCCTTGAATTAAGCCCTGTTCTAAGATCTTTAAATGTATCGGTGAATTTTTTTTTTAAGTAGGCTTCATGCCCAGTGCACAGCCCCATGTGGGCTTGAACTCAATGATCCTGAGATCAAGACTTAAGCTGAGATCAGTCATGAGATCAAGACCTAAGCTGAGATCAAGAGTTAGATGCTTAACTGACTGAGCCACCCAGATGTCCCTAAATGGATCAATCAAGTTCATACTCAAAATAGCCCTTCTGGGAACCACCTCTTCATATCCTTGGCATGTTGTGTTTTGGATTTTTAGACGCTGTAGCAGTGATTCATATAGTCTGGATGCTAACCTTCCTCTTTTACGTGTTATAAATATCTTTTCCTAGCCTGCCACTTATCTTAAACTTTGCAAAAGCAAAGCAAAGCAAAACATGAAGGGGACTATGGCCATTTATTTGCACATGTGGTTCTCTTCTCCCTACCTCCCCAATGTTTCCTAAAGAAAAAAATCATTCTACTACCCTCGTTCTAGATTTGTTTTTACTTTGAAACGTCAACTGCAGCGCAAACAGGTACATTTTTCAGCCAAACAAGCCAAGAGGAGCTAAATTACAGGAGCTAATGAAGGCTGTTTGGGGTGGGGAGGAAGAACATACCGAGAAGAAGGAAAACTAGCCCCCCACAATGACCCCCCATGACCACCCCTCCTATGACCATCTCCCAAGACCATCTATGGCCATCCGCCCATGACCACTACCACTGTGACCATTCCCCATAACCATTCCCCATGATTGCCCCCCCATGACCATCCTCCATGGCCATTCCCCATGACCACCTTCCACAACCACCCCCATGATCACCCCCCATGACCATCCCCCCCAGCTCCCACTTTCACTTCTCTGACTCAGTCATGTTTTTGGATTGGAGGTGCAGGCCATGCCCAGATCCCTCATAGATCTCAAGTTAAAGTTTTCCAAATTGTGACTTAAGGCCTATTCTATTCATGAAATCAATTTAGCAAATCGTGACCAGCAATTTTAAAAAAACAAAGAGTTTAGAAAACATCAAAGCACCTCACTGCAAAAAAGGATAAACACTGTTTTATAATTTTTAAAAATCCTTTCAGTTGTGTGTATGTTATGCCAGGCCAAAATGTAAAATGTTTTCCTTACCCTGCACTGTAATCAAACCAATCTGAAAGCCCCCACTGAAGCCTTGCGGGAAGGCGTTAAGTGGTAAAAACAAGGGCAATGGTGGCCCCTGGGACCTTTGAATCCTGGAGTCCCCGATGCTTAAGCTCCAAACTTACAACATGAAAGAAAATAATTTCCAAATATAAATTCCACCTTTCCATAACTTATAAATTCCCATGCCTTTCTACACCAGAGAAGCAGCCGTGAGGAAAGCTTCAGGATCTCAAGATACCATCAGCTCTGGTGCTGTTTAAACCTGACACTGGTCTTTTTTTTTTTTTTTTTTTTTTTAATGTTTATTTATTTTTGAGAGAGAGACAGACAAACAGAGCATGAGCCGGGGAGGGGCAGAGAGGGAGACAGAATCGGAAGCACGTTCCAGGCTCTGAGCTGTCAGCACAGAGCCCGATGTGGGGCTCAAACCCACAAACCATGAGATCAGGACCTGAGCTGAAGGTGGACATTGATCGACCGAGCCACCCAGGCGCCCCGGCCTTACGCTGTTCTTTAATCCGTGCTGAGGGGAACACTCAGGATGAATGACAGGCGTGAAGCAGAAGCCAGGTTACAGATGCTCACCAAATCCCCGTACGGCCTAGTAACACACAAGGAACTATCAGAGGAGGGAAGGTTCTGGGGTGACCAAGCAGTATGTAGAATGCCCTTCACCCACTCATCGGAATCTTAATACAACAAGTTTGAACCTAAAGCCAAGAAGCTTTGTTTTCTTTTTCTGAACAAAAAGAACACTGAGTCTGACCCTGACATCGAGGGTTTGATTTTGGTGAGTCACATCCGCACTGGTATGAGTTTTTCAGTGCTTTTTATGAGTAAACGCTAAATCCCACCAACACCGAAATATTGCCTGACTTCAAAGGCCCGGAATGAACGATGGCCTTTGATGCAGAACAGGGGGCATATGGGTAGACGCACCAAAAAGAGCTCAAGCAAGCACCCTTCCAACGGGGAGAAGGCTGAAAAATGTCAAGAATGCCTTCCAGTGGCAGAGCTCGCCAGAAAGGGTGAAAACCAAGCCTGATCTCAGCAAACTGGAAGCTTTTCTTTTTAAAAGGACTGGCTCCTTTCTTCCTTCCTTTCTTTCTTTCTTTCTTTCTTTCTTTCTTTCTTTCTTTCTTTCTTTCTTTCTTTCTTTCTTTCTTTCTTTCTTTCTTTCTTTCTTTCTTTCTTCTTTCTTTCTTTCTTTCTTTCTTTCTTTCTTTCTTTCTTTCTCTTTCTTTCCTTTCCTTTTCTTTTTCTTTTTTCTTTCTTTTTTTCTTTCTTCCTTCTTTTTCTTTCTTTCTCTTTCTCCTTTCTTTCTCTTTTTCTTTCTTTCTTTTTCTTTCTTTATCAGAATTTTTAAAAATTAGAAAAGACTTTTTAAGGCCTGTCAAGAAGTGCATTTATTAGCCACCATCTCTCTGATGTATTAAGGCCCATTCATTAAAGGAGGCCTCGATGCTGGCCAAACTCACGCAGAGTAAAACAACACTTCCATGTAAGGCCTCCAGTGATCCTGTCCTCAGATTATGGGCAAACCATCTCTCGGAACGGAGAGGCCTGTGAGTGTCACCTTACATACGTGGGGTTACTGCTGTGTGATGATGTGTCACTTGGTTCCTTAAGAATGTACTAATTCGCTGTCGCCTAAGAGTGACATTTCTGGGCCCTAAAAGCAGTGGGGCCACTAACAAAATCGCTCCTTTTCTTAGAGAGAGAGAATTTGTTTTAGAGCTGGGTGAGACTGCTCAGTGGTCTCAGATTAGAAAAGGCATACACAGCCTTCTCAGTGGGTTTGGACAGGGAGGGTGACAGGAGCCCGGGGAAGTGGGAAAACCAGGACAACAGTAACAAAGTCCCCTTCCTGATTCTGCAAACTAGGGGGCTCTGTGTGCCCTCAATGTTTATTTATTTATTTTTTTTTTTAATTTTTTTTTTTCAACGTTTTTTATTTATTTTTGGGACAGAGAGAGACAGAGCATGAACGGGGGAGGGGCAGAGAGAGAGGGAGACACAGAATCAGAAACAGGCTCCAGGCTCCGAGCCATCAGCCCAGAGCCCGACGCGGGGCTCGAACTCACGGACCGCGAGATCGTGACCTGGCTGAAGTCGGACGCTTAACCGACTGCGCCACCCAGGCGCCCCAATGTTTATTTATTTTTGAGAGAGAGAGAGAGAGAGAGAGAGAGAGAGAGAGAGAGACTGCAAGCAGGGGAAGGGCACAGAGAGAGGGAGACACAGAATCCAAAGCAGGCTCCAGGCTCTGAGCTGTCAGCACAGCTTGAACTCACAAGCCGCGAGATCATGACCTGAGCTAAAGTCGGACGCTTAACTCACTGAGCCACCCAGGTGCCCCTCTGTGGGTCCTCTTTAATAACACAGATACACATGTGCATATCAGCAGTGGCCTTCCACAGAAGGGCAGAGAGGGTGATCTGCCAGGATGAGAATGTGTTACTACTGATGTTAGTTACAACGGCCACACGGGGCGATATTGACATGCAGACAGATATTTACTTACTTTTACTGTGTTTTTAAAATTCTCTATGGTATACCCTGCTCATGCCTGCACCCATGGCAGACTCCCCTCAGCCCCCCAACATCTGGGTATCACTGCCTTTCGGTCAGTCACATCTTCAGCAAGAATGACCTTAATCTGCCTCCTGGAATAACAGCTACCAATTACTGAGCACAAGTGCACAACACCGTGCTTTTACACACTCTGCCACAGTGTGGAAGGCGCACTGTCTTCACTCTACTGATGGGTCACGGAGCCGACCCTGGGAGTTTCCCTATGCTATCCAAGGTCACGCAGCAGCCACACAGCAAACAGGGTTATGAACCCAGAACTGCCAAAATCCAAAGCCTCACGGAAACCAAGATTCTCTGCAAGGATGAGATTTAAGGAGGTGAAGCAGGGTGCCTGCTTGAGAAAAGAAGGCTCTTTCTAGTGAGGTTTGCTGGTAAAATAGCTCTCCCATCATCCACAGGCAAGCCCTGATTTATAGCGTTTGCCCATCTCCCTGGTGTAAATACTCCCGTTGTGGCAGATTTCACTGCACTCAGGCAGAGCTGGGAAGAAATGCCCACAGTCGGCTCTCACGATGAGGGCTGGCTCCCCGGGCCCCTGGCTGCAGCAGTGGGGGTGCCTTCTGAGGATCAGTGTCAGTGTCATGCTTGGGTTGGCATCAGAAACAGAGAAGAGCCGCCGGGGTGAGAGGGCTGCAGAAACAGAGGCTGGAGGGGGTAGGAACGACCTCTCTTCTGCCTTCCTCTCACAGTGGTGACAGGGACCGCCTCCCAGCCTGCAGGGCCTCAGGTCACCAATGTCTACATTACCCAAGGCGCTCTGGTCTGAAGGATCATGTTCCTGTTAAATTCGAGTTGAAATTCTGATGCCCAACTTGATGGTACTAGGGGGTGGGTCTTTGGGAGGGGCTTAGATCATGAGGATGGAGTCCCCATGCATGGGATTAGGGCCCCGAAGGAAAGATACCCTAGAGAGATTCCTCGCCCCTTCTGCCAAGTGTGGTTATAGCAAAAAGACAGCCATTTGTGAGGCAGCTGGCCCTCGGCAGGTGCCAAAGCTGCCAGCCCCTTGATCTCGGTCTTCCCAGCCTCCAGAACTACAAGAAATAAACTCCTGTTGACTATAAGCCACCCAGTTGATGGCATTTTGTTAGAGCAGCTCAAACAGCCTAAGATACATGGCTGTGCCCGCATCTGTTATACATGGGGCAACCAGAGGGGACGTGAGAACCCCAGCCACGCGTCCTCCCTGCTTAATGCCCCTCACAGAAAGAGTCCACCCCCTTCCTTGCCCATCAGGTCCCGGGGATCCTGCTCCAACTCCCCATCCGGTGCTCCTGCTGGCTCCCCAGAGCCCCCTGCTCCCTCCGGCCACGGCCTTCCATATGAAGTGCTCCTTCTGTGCCTGACCCCTAGTCTGCAGTCCCCAGCCCCATCACTAGCCAGGAAAGCCTTCCTTGCACCCCTGCCAGGCTCAATTCCCCCTGAGCTCCTGGCACAGTACCAAGAGAGTAGGGTTCTCCTGAGATGTTTTCTGGACAGATACGATCTTTCTGGAGAAAGCTGATATTTGCTAGAACCTAAAAGGCAAGAAGGAAGCAGCTATGCGAGGTGAATGCTCGCTAGATGAAAGAACGTGGAAGCTCTCCAAGCTGGAGCCGCCATCCAAGAAAGTTCTGCAAAACAGGAGTTGTCTTCATACGCCAACACCTGGCCCCACACCTGTGCACGGTAGGTGCTTCAGCAGTGTTTTGCTGAAATGACATGAGCAATCAGACCTCATCACTGGCCACAGTAATAAGGCTGTGGCCTGGCACTGACACAGTCGAGGTTCGGCCACTTCCACAGGAGCCTTTTTACGTCTTTTACGGGTTGGTCATTTGCAACTTCGCATTATGAAAAATTTCCAAGAATATCACAAGAGACAGGCATATTCTCACTGCGCAGATCCTTCAACCGTTAACATTTTGAACACGCTTTAAAATGGGTTGTCTTTGGGGCGCCTGGGTGGCTCCGTCAGTTGAGTGTCTGACTCTTGATTTCGACTCAGGTCACGATCCCAGGGTCGTGAGATCGAGCCCTACATCAGGCTTTATGCTGGCAGCTCAGAGCCTGCTTGGGATTCTCTGTTTCCCTCTCTCTCCGCCCCTCCCCTACTCATGCTCTCTCTCTCTCTCAAAATATATAAACTTAAAAAAAAAAAAAGGGTTGTCTTTTCCACCATAGAAGGAGGACAGCGTTTTTTGAGATTTAGCCATGGGAAGGACACTACTAAGAACACAGAGATGTAGACGGAATCTTCCCGAGTGAGACAGGAGGTGACGAGGATTCCTGGGGAGGGTTTGGCTGGTCTGCAAAGTTCGGGCCTGTGTGTGGGTGTTTGCGATCATGTGCACGTGTGAGTATGTGTGTGACAGTGCATGTGTGTGTGATAGCACGTACGGGGTGGTGGATTGTATGCATGTATGAGTGACTATGTGCAATGTGAACGTGCAATCATGGGTATGCATGCAAATGAGTGTGTGCATGTGAGTGTGAATGTGTGTTTGAACACACAGCGTGGGGGAAGAGCCATAGGGGCCGTTCTGAGGCATCTGGGCCCCAGCAAGGAAAGGGTTTAAGACAGAAGGCTGGGTATTTGCTGGAAGGTTCCAGTGCTTTCTCTGCAAATGTGCACTTGAAACTACTACACACGTATGAGCTAAAGCTTCACCCGCCTCCGGCACCTAGTCTGCCACTGTCTTGCGGGGGATGCTGGGAACCAGAGGCAGAAACCAAGAGAGAACAAAATGCAGAAAATAAAACCAACGCGTTGGGGTGGCAGTGCAGAATTTTTAAAGTGATCATGCCTTCCTATAATCGTTTGGTTAAATATTGTTGCTATAACTTTGCTTTCTTTTCAGCAGGTTATTCCGGGGTTGCCAGGAGCCTCTAATGCTGCAGTTACCCATGGCTTCTCTCAGGCAGGCTCTCCACACCTGCACGTGTGACCTCCTCGCTGAAAGGCAGTTACCTGTGTGTTTTAACGGGTTAATCACAAAACTGATGTGCGTTACATGTGGCACAAGTCAACTGAGAAAAGTGCGAGAATCTGAATAAGAAAGGCTGCTCCGGCCAGAATCTCCTCCTCTTTCTTTCCCCTTAGGAAAAGACACTGTGTGCGGAGCCCCCACTATAGGTGAAAGCGGAAGAAGCAAGTTCAGAAAGATCTAGAACCGGGGGCTCCAGTGGCAAATGTGCCCCCCGGCCCTCTCGAGAGAACAACAGGCCAGCGGCTGATGGTGAGCTTCCTTTGAGTAAGGAAAACCCAGTTCCCCATTTTGGGGAAAGGCAACTTCAGCCTCTTGCCACTCCTGATACCTTTAGTGTGGGTACAACTGGGTTTTACATATTACGAAGGATTTAAAAAAAATTTTTTTAATGTTGATTTATTTTTGAGAGAGAGACACACAGAGCACAAGCAGGGGAGGGGCAGAGAGAGAGGGAGACACAGAATCGGAAGCAGGCTCCAGGCTCTGAGCTGTCAGCACAGAGCCCCACACGGGGCTCAAACCCATGGACCACGAGATCATGACCTGAGCTCAAGTCGGACGCTTAACTGACTGAGCCCCCCAGGCGCCCCTACGAAGGATGTTTTGAATTCAAGGATTTGAAGAATGCACATGGATATATGGCTGCACACACACGTGCACACACACACCACAAAAGAATAGGTAGGACTTCTCTATTAACAAGTTTCCAAGTTGGACAAACACCCACTGGCAGAGAATTTCCATCAGGGGTGTGAATAAAACAGGAAATCCACACCCCAAACACACTGTCCCCCTCCCCCCCCCCCCCCCCCCCCGCCCCAGAAGTTACTTACTAGGCTGGCATTTAAAGGAGACCAGGAGGTATTTACTGCTTCCTGGACAAAGGTCAGGTCCAAAAACACGGCTATTGACCAGGAGATGGCAGGCACGCTGGTTCTGGCATTCATCCAGCACCTTCTAAAATGAGGGGAGTAGAAAAGGGATAGGCTTGAAAACCACACACGGTGTCTGTGAGACCCCACACCCGGGCTGCTCTGGGCTCTGACAAGGAAAGGACACCTGTCTGCTTGGCCTGGGGGCCACACAAAGAACCTTCGAGCTGCTATGAGCTGTGTCTGAGACCACACACCTGTGCATTGACCAGGTCGGCTGCCTGTCTCCCTGTCTGTCCCAGAGCAAGAAACCCGACCCTACGGCGCCAGGCCCCCACCAGAAGCCCAGCTTCCAGTCTTCCTCGAGTGGAAGTGTTGCTGATGGTTTTGACTGAAGTGCTGCATCATGGAGGCTTCGGGAGACACGAGCGAGACCCGAGGACCTCAGAGCGTGGGCCAGACAGGACGTGGAGGTCCCTTCCGGGAGGCATCCCCCTGGCTGCAGAGCTGAGAGAGCCCTGTGAGGACCAGGAATCACGGCCGTCGCTCTACATCCTTAGAAACGGCCGAGCACAGACCACAGAGAACTCAGCATTTGGGGGAGGCCTTGGGAGACCCAACCCAAAACAGGCCAACCAGTAAACATTAGAAAGCTGATTCTTCCCACCCTTGCCAACCTGGAGGGCACAGGGCCTACTTGTTCCCCAAGGGGGCAATTTTCCTCGTTGGAAAACTCAGGCCTTCTGTTGCGCATTTGGCTCCAAAGTTCTCCTTCAAATCTCTCTTTCCCTCATTTTCTTCCCAGGCAGTGCACACTCCCTTGTGAATGAATCTGTTCCGTGCAAAAGCCCATGAATCGCCCTGTGGAGGGTCACAAAGGGGCCTCACTGCCGTGCTTCCTGTCTCCAAACACAACAGGCGCTGCCCGTAACACACAGGTCTTACACGTAGTGTCCTCTAACAGGATACCCAGCACACTCTACGCTTCCCAAGAATCCACTCACTACTGTTGGACTCCATTTACCTCAGCTTCACGAGCCTGTCCGAATCGCCACGCTCTCATGGTAGATTATGGAATATCTCCATGAAGGCTGCTGGCCTTACCAGGCATCCCCTGTCACCTCAGGGGCCCGGCAGAGGTGGTATGAAATCTGGAAAAACGCCCAGGGACCCCCCCCAGAGGACGGGACACATCCTCATGGCTGAGGGTCACCGGGCAATGACTCAGCCCTTGTGTGGCTCCGCGTGTTACAACCACAGAGTGGGACCCGAGGCGGGGCTGTTTCCAAAGGGGGTTAACAGCTGAGAGATGCGTGGGGCGGGGGGACTTCCCGTCGGCATTCAGTCACGGGCCAGACCAGCTGAGGTGCCCCCGGGGTGGACATCGACGCCTGTTCTCTCCAGCCTTAGGCGACCTCACTCTGCGGAGGAGGAAGCACTTTGCCTCAGTTCCCAAACGCTGCTCAAAAGACACAAAATAAAGGATCTCTTGCCCTCTGGATGAAAGAGCAGTGCACGGGGGATGTTTCTGGCAAACAAACCTTCTGAACAACAATCGGAGTCGTGTTCACAAATGCTAACTTGTCTGCCTGGCTCTGGAAACGCCCGCTTCCCTCAGGCCTGCCTGGCAGAGCCAGGCACCATATTGGAGAGCGAGGGTGGTGCCCATTCTTTGCAGCTCCAGGGTGCCAGGGGTTCATATTTCCACAAAGCAGGGCACCCGTCCTATGGCACCGGCCGGTGTTCTTTTTATGCACCTAGGAGAGCGGCCGCCGGCCGGGGTGGGGGGGCGGCGGGGAAGGGTGGGCAGGGCAGTTGGGGTAAGGACTGGGGGCAGGCCAACTGGGATACAGCTCCTGGAGTGGCACCCCAGGGACAGGACTGGGGGCTGGGTGGGGCACCCACAGGAAGTAGCTGCTGGTCTCCAGAAGCAACAGGTGGCCTCTCCTCGGGGGTGTGGAAGCCACGTCCAGGGATTTTACTCAAACACATCCTTTTGGCTACTCAGCTGGCATCTCTACCTATCACATGGCCATTCCAGATACTAAGACGCTTGGAACGGAAGCAGTAAGTGGTGTAAGACATAGAAAAATCCTTATATTATCACATGAGTTTGGCTTCTCCTCTTTGGACCTCAGAGAGAGCTACACGGCATGAACACCAATCCCATCAGTCCTTAGTCTTCCTAGCAAATTTATCTTTCCCCCCATTTCCCGCGGCTGAAAAATAGTCGAAGAGCCATGAATAGTCTAAAATTACCACTGAAATACTAGTCTTGACCTCATCCTATACCAAATCTTTTGCTAATCCCAACCCTCCCCCCCCAAAAGAAAGTCTTAGCCGCCCCCCTCCCCAAATTCCTGGTACTATCTGACAGAAAAGCAAATCAGCAGAGGCCGCCCAAAGAAGCTCGAAACAAGAATAATGTCATTATCTACAACTGGAGAAGAAAACCATTTTTTTTTTTTTTAAAAAAGACCATGATTGTTATTTCCCTTCCGCGAGAGCATTCTCTGAGAAGTTGGTCAGGATCTCGACTGTCTGCCCCGTGGTTTCCACTAAAGGAGTCATGTTCCCTCTCTACTGGGGTATCGACGGGACAGGTGGTCCTGGAAGGTGAAGGCCAGCACGACTGTACTTTGCTTTATGGCAGTGAGGAGTACGTCTCTGAATAAATTCGTAAGGCAAGCGTATTAAGGGAGCTCCCCAGCAGGCAGGAATCCCATTTAGTCTTGTTTGGTGAAGAACCTTTTTCAGAAGCAGATAATAGCTCACTTGTGAAACCGGTGATTTGTATACGTTGGGGTTTTCGTGGATCAGGTTTGCTTTGAGCAAACTATATAATCACAAGCATATATACAGAGAGAGAGAGAGAGAGAGAGAAGGAGAGAGAGAGAGAGGACCATTTTATCATCCTAAAACATCTACGAAAGATAATACCTGCAGTGTTGTGGGTGCCACGCAGGTTAAGCTGTCTTCCCTCTGGGAGGCAGGCTGCTGGGTGCTACACATTTGGTAATCTTGCCCATAGAAGGCCGACTGGACACTTATCGTAGAATGCCGAGGGCACTGTAGATTCAAATGGTCCCCATCGCAGGCATAGGCGGTGTGGTTCTGCAGGAGTTTGGTTAGGTAACCTGGAAAATATTCAGCTGGGTTACAAGAGGCCCAGGAACTCACCACTCCTTCACAGATCTCCAAGCAAGAGGACCTCAGCTCCCCAGGGGAAGGGCTGGTCAGTCCGGAAGACGCTGGGTGGAGCTTCCCTAGCGGCTGCCATGGAGAAGACCCCAAACGAGGCTGGTAGCTGAGACTAATGGAGCCAGGTGCCAGTTTTCCCATCTGGGTTGTAAACTTTGGTCTGGAGTGGCCCATGGGAAGGCTGGGAGGGCTCTTTCCCTTTGGGATTGGCCAAGGGCCAAGAAATCCTGAAGCATCTCCATAAAAAGGGAAAAAATTCCAAGTGGGGGTCCCTTGGGCATGTAGTTGCCTGTCCCTGGAGAGATTTGGGCTCCGTGATCTCCCACTTGCTAGGCCAGGCCTTCCTGGAGCGAGGGGATGCCATTTTACTTCGGGGTAACCACTCCTGGGCCCTGGACAGGAAAGCAGGGGAGCCTATGTGGGGTAAGGGCCTGCTCTGGGGCCAAGGGAAAGGGAGGGATGGTGGGGCTCTGTTGCAGGTTGAACAATGTCCCACCTCAAATTCATGTTCACCAGGAACCTCAGATGTCACTTATTTGGAGACAGGCTCCTCAAAGATGTCATTAGTTAAGATAAGGCCATACTGGAGGAGGCTGGCCCTCGACTGGTATGACTGATGTCCTTATAAGAAGAGACAGAGGGAAGACAGCCTTGTAGAAACTGGAGTGATACATCCACAAATCAAGGAATCCCCAAGGATTGTCAGCAACCACCACAAGCCGGAAGAGGCAAGCAAAAGATTCTGCTTTAGAACCTTCAGAGGCACCAATGGCCCTATGACACTTTGACCTCCACCTTCCAGCCTCCAGAGGGAATGAATCTCTGCCATTTTCAGCCACCTCAGCCTCCGGTCATTTGTTACAGCAGCCCCAACAAACTCATACAGGCTCCGGGTCCCAGCCTCCCTGGCTCCTTCTCCAAGCAGACTGGACGAGCCACAGGGCCCCGGGCTCTGAGGAGCTGTGTGCGTGACCTGGCAGGCGCGGGCGGCCTGGACCACTTCTCAGAAAGGAGGAAGGAAGCTTCATCTGAAATGTAGATTCCTTTCCTCCTTCTCACACCTCATGAGGTCAGTCGCAAGGCAGCTGGGAGGGAAGCCAGGGACTTTCTGGTGAGGTGTGTGGGAGACGGCTTTGGCAGGCCTCAGCCTCGGAGGGGGCGGAGGGGGTGTGGAGGAAGGCAGTTTCAGAACTCCCCAATTCCCACGCAGATGGCCCGTGCTTAAGTTATTCCTGTTTAACTTTCATAATCCTCTCAGGCCACAGTTCTCTGCAAAGGGCACCCACTCCAGCTCCCCGGCCTTCCCTGAAAGTCACAGTGAAAGGGACCCTGACGTCTGCCACAGGATGGTCACACTCACCAACCGGAAGGTGAAGAGGGGGACTGTTCGACATGTAACCCAGACCTGAGGCCTCTCACCGCCATCCCCTTTTTCCTTCCCACCCTTGAAAGCGGCCATAAGAAGGCCAAGAAGGCCACTTGGAGAAGCAGACCCTAGCTTGAGCCGCAAAACTGACATCAGGCACGGGGAGGAGGTGAAGGGGGGGGTGGAGTCAGGGTCCTGCTGGTTAGAACAATGTCATCACTCTCGCTGTGCTCCCCTCCAGGCACGGAGAGAGGAGAGGCAGAGACCCCCTCGGTGGTCCCACGGCACAAGTTGGCATCTTCCTGCGGGACACAGGTGGGCCGTGGTAAAGCCATGACTTGGGAAAGTTCCAGCCCCTTTGTGGGATCTCAGCTCCAACTCAGAGTCGCCCTCATGCTGCCCCAGGCTAGCACCCACCCCGAAGCTCCCCAGGCTGCTACGCCCTCCCTTGTGCCTCTTCAAACTCATCATTAAAACTTTCTTGCCCATCACCAAGCCATTCCCCAGGACCACACTGGGTGACCAGCTGACTAAAATGTGACATCAATCCTGGGAGCAAGACTTCGGCTTAATGGTTTGTCCCAACAGGCCATGCGTGACTCTAGCTAGATGAAGGAAACGACAGGGCCGGGGGGTGTTGGAGGCACAGGCCAGAAGGGGCCTGGGTCCCAGATTCACGGAGAAGATTCATGGAGGCTTCTCCACAAACTGTTACACGAGTGGGAAAGAAACTTCTGCTGTTTGGACCATTCTTCTATTTGTCATGCGGTCTGTCCCCAGTAAACAGAACTTGATCTCCGTGGGACCATTTACATCAAAACATGACGTGAGTAGGGTGTGGTGGCCGGAGCCCCCGCGCATGCCATATTTGTATTCTGATGGTGCTCTGGAGGCAGAAGCTCAAGGCAGAGGATGGCCTCTCAAGGCCTTCCAGGCCCTTCTGCACTTTGAGCAGGGAGAGGAATGTGTCAGTCCTAACAGCATGAGATACAAAGAAGACACTTCAGGAGTAACAACTGCTCTATGCTCAGTCCAGTTCCTTTCTTCAAAAACCTATGCCTGTGTCCGCCCATGATTCAGCACTAAAATGAAGTGAGCGAGGAAACTGCGAACAGACACGGAGGGAACTTAAATGCACCTGCGTAGCGAGAGAAGCCAGGCTGAGGGGGCTACAGGCTGTATGATGCCAACGACATGACATTCTGGAAAAGGTACGACTACAGAGATGGTAAAAAGATCGGTGGTTATCAGAGGTTTGGGCGAGGGAGGGCTGAACGGGGGGGGGAGCGCAGAGGATCTCAGGGAGATACAGCTACCCTGCAGGACACGAGCGTGATGGACAATTGTCAAAACGTCCAGAACACTTGTCATTACACACAGTCAAAACCTACAGCACACAACACCCAGAGTGAACCCAGAGGTAAACTATGGACTGTGGTCCATACTGTGATGTGTCAATGTGGGTTCGTCAATTGTAACACATGTGCCACCCTGATGGGGAACATGGACAGTGTGGGGGGGGGGGGGTGGCGCGCAGGGCGTTGTCTGTGTGGACACAAGAGGTATCTGGGAACTCTCTGTAGCTTCCACTCAACTTTGTCCTGAACCCGAAACTGTTCTACAAATAAATGTCTATTTAGGGGCACCTGGGTAGCTCAGGAGAGTAAGCATCCAACTCTAGGTATCAGCTCAGGTCGTGATCTCACGGGATGGTGAGTTGGAGCCCTGCCTCAGGCTCTGTGCTAACAGTTCAGCGTTTGCTTAGAATCTCTCTCTCCCTCCCTCTCTCTGCTCCTCTGGGCTTGTGCTCCTGTCTGTCTGTCTCTCTTTCTCTCTCTCAAAAATAAATAAGTAAACATTAAAAAAAGAAGAAGAAAGTCTACTTAAAAGAAAATAATTAAAACCACTTGGGCTTCCCCAGAGTAGTGTTACCTTTGGGAGACGAGGGGTTGGCGACAGGCAGGGGTCATGAGGGTGAGCTGGCCAAGCTCTTTTCTGGGTCTGAAAGGTGGATACATGTTTTACTTTGTGAAAGGTCACCCAGCTATGCACTAGGGATAGGTGCATTTTTTTGTAGGTAGGTAAATAAAACTGCTTAAAAAAACCTTTCTCTGACCAATGCTTTTAAGTAAATGAAGGACTTCTAGACACCATGGAGCCTCCGGAGGATCGACAGGATAAGGGCAGTGGAGACATACCATGTTCTACAGCCGACCACAACCACACCAGATGCTACTCGAGAGTGACGGCAGGAGATGCCCCCGAGGACAGACCACTGGCCCTCAAACCTTGGGGTCAGGATCCCTCCACATCTGCATCCCACACCTCTGTCTGACTGGCCCACTGTGTCAGAGGAGGTCAGGAAGAAGGACAAGTTACAAGTATCTAGTGTTTTCAGCAACAAAGAGGATATCACGGACCTTCTTGAGAGGCATTTGGGATGGTGAGTGGGGACAGAAGCCACTGAGCGGAAAGTTGAGGAAAGTTGAGGAAATCCAAGATGGCTCACGTGGTAGGAAGCATAGTGGCCTCCCAATGATGTTCACAGGTCCCCTCCTGGGAGCCTGTGAACATGTTACCTTACAATGGAAAAGGGACTTTGAGGTTGTGATTAACTTAGAAATCTGGAGATAGGGAGGTGATCCTGCAGGACCTGAGAGGCCCAATAGAATCGCCAAGGTCCTTATAAGACGGCCAAAGCGGATAAAGGATGTGGCAATGGAACCAGATTTTGAAGCGATGGAGTCATGAGCCGAAGAATATAGGTGGTTTCTAGAAACTGGAAAAGGCAAGAAAACAGACCGTGCCCTGAAGCCTCCAGAAGAATGCAGCACTGTTCACACCTTGATTTTAGACCTCTGATTTCCAGAACTGTAAGAAAATACATCTGTGCTGTTTTCAGCCACCAAGTGTGTGACGATTTGTTATAGCAGCCATAGGGAACAACGCAGTTTATACGGATGACTCTTGCAACAACTTGGTAAAGGGGAAGAGAGACACGGGGCTAAAGTTATAAGAACTGATGTCCGGGGACAGATTTTTAAACAACTGTGATTGAGTTGAAGCTGGGAGAGACCTATGCACGTACGTGTGTGTGTGTGTGTGTGTGTGTGTGTGTGTGTGTAAATACATATGTAGACGAGCCCTAGGTCATGTGCACATTATATTTCTCTCTGTGGGTTGAGGTGGAACACATTTGAAAGTGGGTACTAGCAGGAGGGCGCTTGAAATGTTGGAGTGTGGGCTCCAAGCTAAATGTAGGGCAGGAAATGAGCACAGGAGAGGCCCGAGGGAATAGAGGTCTGCTCAGATCCAGCAAGCTCAAGGTGGGTGCAACCACACCAGCAGGCTGCAGAGGCAGGAGGTTGTGCCCCATGTGATTTCGAGGCGGCGCACTTGGAGACCATGGCGATGTCCAAGAAGTGGCCATGGAAGAGGATGTGAGGAGCGGGTGGAGGGGAAGGTTGCTAGAAACGAGGATGCCCCCTGGACCAGGCATCTCCCAGGATACAAGCAGGAGCTGTGATGGAGCAGGAGCCTGCTGCCAAGGTTGCTCTTAAACAAAGGGCAGATGACAGATGACCCACTCCCGTTCCAATGCCCCTTCCAGTGCGCTGTCCAGCTTCCCCAGTGAGCACGTGCACTCTTTCCATTGCGTTGGGCAGAGTCAACACATTGCTTAGTGTTTCGGTCCATTCCGGCTGCTATGACAAAACACCACAGATGGGGTGGCTTATAAACACCAGAAATTCATTTCTCCCAGGTCTGGAGGCTGGAAAGCCCCAAATCAAGGCACCAGCATGATTGCATTTTAGTTAGGCCCCTCTTCCTGGTTCAGAGCGAGCCCCATCTTGCTGTGCTTTCACATGGTGGAAGGGGCCATGGAACTCTGTGGCATCTCTTTTATAAGACATTAATGGGATTAGGGAATCTCATTCATAAAGACTCTACCCTAATGACCTAATCACCTTCCAAAGGCCCTACCTCCTAATACCATCACCTTCGGGGGTTAGGATTTCAACATATGAGTTTTGGAGGGACACAAACATTCAGACCATAGCACTTAGCTTCTCTATACCTTGGTTTCTTGGCTGGTTCAAATGAGATCCCTTTTAAAGAATGACTTACTGGGGCCCCTGGGTGGCCCAGTCAGTTAAGCGTCCTACTTCGGCTCAGGTCATGATCTCACAGTTCCTGAGTTTGAGCCCCATGTCCGGCTCTGTGCTGACAGCTCAGAGCCTGGAGCCTGCTTCAGATTCTGTGTCTCCCTCTCTCTCTGCCTCCCCCCTGCTCGCACTCTGTCTCTCTCTCCAAAATAATAAATAAACATTAAAAAATTTAAAAAAAAAAAAGAATGACTACTAACGCAACTTTTTGTTGGCAGTTCTCTCTGGATTGAATGCCCCATCATTCCGGATCAATCAAAAATGCTTTATTTCTTTTTTTTTTTTTTTTTTTAAATTTTTTTTTTTTTTTTTCAACATTTTTTATTTATTTTTGGGACAGAGAGAGACAGAGCATGAACGGGGGAGGGGCAGAGAGAGAGGGAGACACAGAATCGGAAACAGGCTCCAGGCTCCGAGCCATCGGCCCAGAGCCTGACGCGGGGCTCGAACTCACGGACCGTGAGATCGTGACCTGGCTGAAGTCGGACGCTTAACCGACTGCGCCACCCAGGCGCCCCAAAAAAATGCTTTATTTCTTAATACGCTCACCCAGAGCTCTTGGTCTAGCTCTATGTGTGTGGGCAAATATTTACTATCCTGAAAGAAAGCAGAAGAGCAAACTGTTAGGAAATCAGTCTTTAGAGCCTGGCCTGGCCTGGAAATACTCTGTTGTTCCTTGTTCATTTCACATAGTTCAGGGGCCAAAGTACTGCTTCTGTTTAACTCCAAGATCCTCTCCCGATGAATCTTTCCACTGTGTCACCGGCAGAAGCTTCCACAGCCATGGCCACGGCTAGAACTTTCCTTAAGGGATCATCTTGCAAGGCCTGGCTGGGTTGGGTAAATCTTAGAGTAGTTTAGATAAAGGCTTTTATGTGTTCCTTATTTTAAAGGCAGATGGATAATTCACGGGGAAGGAACCCCCTAAGAGTGCCAGGAGCTCTCCTCTGTCTTCAGAAAGACAAGGGGAAGTCACTCCTGAAGATTCTCATTCCCGTCACTTTTACGAGGAAGAGCCATCTCTACAGAAAAACTCCAGTGACCAGAGAATGACCAGAATGCAAATGACCAATTTTCAAGGAATCGTGGGTGTGTCCCAAAGTGTCCCATGAGAGGAACAAACATTACGCAGGGGAGAAAGGAGGTTACGTTATAGCAAAATGAGGCTGGGATGTACGGGTTAAAACAAGGCAAACACAGGTCTTTCCCTGAAGCATTTCCCAGGGCCACAGACAGGCCCCATGTGCACCGCAACTGGCAAGCATCGGAAAGATGAGATAGAATCCCTCGCACACAATTGACCAGCCCTCCATTTTTTTTTTTTTTTATATTAAGCATCTGAAGGTTATTGTTAAACGCATCACTCTTAAGGAAACGGTTAGAGTTCCGTAAAACACAGTGCAAACGGCTACATCTAACTTGGATGATTTCAGAAGGTAGTTCAGAATCCCATAGGGCTGCGGAAACCTCCATGCGGCATCTGTGGGTGGGGAGGAGGAGCCGGAGCCGAGGATTAAAAACCTGAGAGCAGGGTTCAAAGCGGAATTAAGCTGCGTGACTGTGGCCATCACCTCTCGGCCTCGGTGTCCTCGTGTTTTGCGGTGAGGATCAGATGATGTGAAGGGCATAGCATCTTTATCGGCCATAGTCCACGGCACCTGTCTGGGGTATCACTATTGGATTGTCAACCTTGAAGAACATGAATTTACACAGAGCTCTTTGGCGGCTTGCAAATCAAACCGCACTTCCGTAAGCCCCGTCTGCTCTGAGCACTGATGGTAGGACGGTCAACTCACAGACAAGCGCATAGCCCAGTAGCCACCCTCATGGTCCAGAAATGTCACTGCTGTGCTTGAAGGGAAAGGGAAATTTGCCTTCTTTCCTGCCTGCCTTCCTTTCCATCTTTCCTTCATCCCTCCCTCCCTTTCTTCTGTTCTTCTTCTTTCTCTCTCCTTCTCTCTCTCTCTCTTTCCTTTTTTTTTTTTTTTTTAATAATTAAGGTTTACAGCATTACAATATTTAGAACAGGCCAAACGAGCTGCAAATCCTTCCTCCTTTCTTTTCTGAAGTCAGAGCCCTCCGCAAGAGTCCAGGTTTCCCAAGGGCTAATGGCTGCCTGAGTCACTCTAAGCACAGGATATAAGTACGTTAGTTGCTGGCCCCACATCCGTGTGCTAAAGTCCCCCAATCACCAGGGCCCAATTTCCCAATCTTCCTTCTGGGAAGAGAGTAGAATTCAATTATATTGCCCTTGCTACCCGCCCCCCCTTCCCCACTTATTTAATAAAGCAGCACCTTCCAATCCATTAATGCCTTAGATAAGCGACTACACCCTTTTATTCACAAATACTCAAAGGTGTTTCTACATGTTTGAAGTTCTTTTCCAGAAAAGCGTTTTTTTTTTCTTTTGTGTTTGTGAGTGTATTTGGAGAATTGGCAAAAGCAGGAGCAGGGGGCAGTCCACGTGGCTTTAGGGCAATGAGTCAGTGTTTCTAAGAGCGCAGGAAAGGCCCCACAATGGGTAAAGGGCTCATGACTGGGCACCACACACCCCAGAGCATTATGATCAAAAAGTAAAGTCAGTTTCAGTGATTTCTCTAGGCCTGGGTCTGGCACGAGAAAGTTGAACCTGGAGGTTTATGATGAAGAGAACGACAGCCTTCAGTATATATCTTCGGTGTTTGAGGAGGAATCACAAAGGTGAGGGACCACCAAGGGTGGCCCTCTGATCTAACGGTGAGCTCAGATCCTGGTCCCAAAACAGACCAGAGGAGGACAGAAGGGGAACTGAGGGTCTACATGGGGTAGCGACCATACATTTTCTTCTGAGCACATGAGAGGAGCACATTTCCCAGTCCTGCTGTGTGGGCCAGTGGAAAGCTCTGGCCAATGGAAACAGGGCAGAAGGGATGTCGGCCACTTGAAGATATGGCCCTTGAGACTCCACGTGACCCTCCACTCCCTCTCTCTCCCCATCTGCTGTCACATGTGGAAGACAGAAGGGACAGGGACAGCTCTGAGGACCCAGAAGATGGGGGAGGCACAAGACAGAAGGAATCTGGGTCCCTGAATGACCGCATGAACACAACCTCCCCCTTTTCTAATTACACTGGATCACAGCATGACCAAGAACTAATCCTTTATTCTGTTATTCCCCTGGGGTTTGGGAGTTGTGCGTTTCAGCAGCTAGCCCTACCCTGTCTAGTACTCCAGCATTCTGTCAACTGGTACCTGTGTTAAGTAGAAAGCCGGCAGGACTTTGAGTAGTACCGAAAACTTGCGCCAAACACACGCCCCGTTGGTTTGTGACGGTGGTGCTGACACCATTTCACATGACCTCCAATTTCACCAGAGGAGTCGTTTCTTTGAGTCAAGACCTTGCAACCGAAAATCTACAGTTGAAGTGAGTTAAATTACTAAGGAGTTCAAAGGGATCAGCAGCCTCATTAATCAGTCACCGCTCTTCCTAATAACACTGACTTTTAAAAAGTGCATTAGCAAAAGTGGAAAGCAGAGGCCAGTGGGCTTCAATGGAATGCTCCCGAGGCAGGCGATACGGCCATGTACTTGTTTCTACACACTGATGGATGTGAGAGAGGGCGTGGGGCCATGACCACGCTGGGCGATGCCCTTGCATCCGAAGTGCCACAGCACAGAGGTGGTGGCCATGGGCTACGAATACGGGGAATTCACGCTCTGAGCCCTCTCAGATCAGATGTGTCTTTGGGCATACTGAGAACAACCTCTTTAGACCTCTGTTTCATCATCCGTAAAACCAAAGACTTCTGCCTGCTTTATACTGCTGATGTGCAAGGGATAAGAAATAGTAGGGCACTGTATAGGGTGGCTGGCACGTCATTTTTTCTTCCCTGAGGAGAGCATGAGTGTACCAGAAGGAAACTGGATTGGCAGTCCAATCTCTGGAAGAGGGAGCCCCAAAGAAGGCAAGGGTGAAGAACATGCCAAATCCACATCTTCCCAGCTTAATCTTGGTTTGGTCGTGGGACAAAGACTTCTGTAAAAACGTAGATGATGTTTTCTTTCATATTTTATGAACTTGTCCCCAAACAGGTGCTCATCTCCATGATGGGGGGATTATGCCATTAATCATTTACCCTCAGGTTTCAGGGGCTGTAGAAGCATTTTTCATAGAAAGAGCACAATGTTCCCTAAAAAGAACCAGCTAAGTGCTAATTTGGGTAAGTTTGCTGGCCTCTGATAAGCCACTTTTCAGCCTACAAATTCCCGAAGTCCAGTTTCTGACCACTTTTTCTCAAGAGTCACCTATTCTCTTTGAGAACAAAACTGCTTGGTTTTCTTAAAGCCAAATAAAAATACTACTTCCAAAGGCATAAACCCTACAAACTTTCCATGTTTGCTTGTGCTTCCAAGAGCATTTAAAGGAATCCCAAAGTGGATTGGTTAAAATACTCTCCAATTTCTAATCAGACATGGAGTAAATAACCCTGGAAGTTGACTGCTGACCTTTCTCGAGGAAAGTGACAAGCCAATCCCTGCCCCACCACCACAGGCTCTCTGTGTGACTTTTCTGCCTTGAGAAATAAACATCCTGGGGCGCCTGGGTGGCTCAGCCGGTTAAACATCCGACTTCAGCTCAGGTCATGATCTCACTGTTTGTGAGTTCCAGCCCTGCATCAGGCTCTGTGCTGACAGCTCAGAGCCTGGAGCCTGCTTTGGATTCCGAGTCTCCCTCTCTCTCTTCCCCTTCCCCACTCATGCTCTGTCTCTCTCTCTCTCTCTCTCTCTCTCTCAAAAATAAAATAAAAACATCAAAAAAAAAAATGAAATGAACATCCTGTATCTTTCAAGAGTGCCACACGGCACCCCATCACCCTTTTCCAGGCACACAGAGACTTTCCCATTGCCCCTGGACTTTGAATCCTTGTAGCCAACGCTAGGTTCTGAGAGTCACTTACCCAGTTCTCTTTTACCTTGTTACTTTTTCTCCCAACACCTCCCTGTTTTCTCTTCCTACACACCCACCTTCTGATTCATCAAGCCCCACACTTTCCCCTTTAGAATAGAATTATGTATGTTCTTAAGTGGATTTTTCTGTGTGGCTGCCCACGTGTAAATTCACGTGTATGGATTTCAGATCCCCGGGCCTGGCTAAGCACTTGTCTACACATGTCAATCCACTGTATGACTTTCCAACTCACCCAAACAAAAAAATCTCAAGTCCTTATGTGACTGGGCGCCCTTCTACCGTTGTGACCTCATCTCCTACCGTTCTCCCGTAGGCTCTGGCCGCAGTGGTCTTGTTTCTTAAAAACGCCACCCAAGCTCCCACCTCAGGATTTTGCTTTGGCTGCTCTTTTTGCCTGAAACCGTCTTCCCTCCAAATATATGCTCCCCCCGCCCCCCCCCCCCCGCCCATCCCGTCCTTTGTTCAGACGTAACTTTGGGAGATCGGCCTTCCCCGGCTGCTGTGCAAAACAGCACACCCCCTGCCCCGTCACCCCTGATTCTGCTTATTTCACAGCACAGACACCTGTCGTGGTGTCTCCCCTTTCAACCCTCTGTCTCTAGCACCCGGAAGGAATCTGACATATAGCAGGAGGGCGAGGAATCGCGTTTTTAAATGAGTGAGAGAGTGAGGGAGACCAGCAGAGCAGGAGGAGGCCACAGGAGCATGAAAGAGTGGCAGATTCTGATGAACCCTTATAGCAACCGGCATGGCCTGGTACTTGCACGTCTCCCTGTGCAGTTTCAAAGTCGCCCATCACTAAAACTTCTATCTTTCTGATGCCCCGACATCCCACAAACCGTGCGCAGTGGCCAGGGTCGTAAGGCTGGCCCCCGTTACCAGTTCCCCTGCCTGACCAGGAGCTAGTCACACTCAATAAAACCCCTCATGCCTTTGCTTGTATACTCCATCTAACCTCCCCAAAGGCGTATTTGCCTATCCGTCCGCTCTCTCTCTCTCTGCTCGACACCTGGTTCAGCTGCTCCCTGGGCACTCCTCCCATGTGGCCCCCTGCATGGCCTCCGTGCCTCTGTCCTCTAGGACCTGTGTGTTTCATAACGTCTTTAATTTCATGTGCTCTGCAGGTGTAGTTTCCATGGCCATGATGGAGTGATCCTTAAAGACTCTACAAGAACTTACTCCCCAATTTGCAACACAGTAAAATACTATATTACATATATATATGTGTATGTATTTCTCATAATATGCTACTTATAGTAACATACTATACCATATATATTTACATATATAACGTGTATACAATTATACTTATATTTATATACGAATATACAGAGAAGGAAGGGTACCAATCAACTGATTAAAAATTACTCCAAGCATGCTCTGTTGGCCTTGAATTATAATCTTATGATTACACGCACTATTTTATTTTGAACAAATCTGGTAGGAGCTCCTTCATGCTTTTCAACCAAAGATTTCCAATCCTATCGAAATGAACACGGGGCATCTGGGAGGCTCAGTCGGTTGAGCATCCGGCTTCAGCTCAGGTCACGATCTCACGGTTTGTGAGTTTGAGCCCCGTGTCGGGCTCTGTGCTGACAGCTCGGAGCCTGGAGCCTGTTTCAGATTCTGTGTCTCCCTCTCTCTCTGCTCCTCCCCTGCTCTCTCTCTCTCTCTCTCTCTCTCTCAAAAATAAATAAACATTAAAAAAAATTTAAAAAAAAGAAATGAATACCTTGGTCAGTAACCAGGTACTAAACCCAGAAAGTTATTCAGTGAACACCATCTGGACTAGATTAGCGTAAAAGTAACTGGGTCAATCCCCATTTGCCTCAAGCACCTAAACGGAACACTTTTCCTTTTCTTTGGAACGCCAAGTAACCCCCAAACTACAGGGCCACTTGGCGATGAAGGCGGGGGACTGCAGTGCATTTGATAACTTAATGCAACTTTTTACCAGCACTTGAAACTCACATATGAAATCTACACTTGATCTTTTTCTGTTTGGAATTGGCCAAATTAGCAGCTCTATCCCCATGGACAACAAAAGGCTCTCAGAAATACTCAGGGAAGCTGACCAACCAGAAGGCCCAATGCAGCCCAGCGCACGGACGTGGGGGCAGACAGGTGCCGCCTTCCCTGCCCGCCCTGTAAACAGCCTTTCAACTTCAGATTGCTTATTTCACATCTGCCTGCTGCCGAAATGTGTAGGATGATCAAGGTACATGGGATATGTTCAAGGTCCAAATGAAGACTTCAGGGCACACATTCAGTTAATTGGGAAATTATATAGTGATTTCACTGCTCATTATAATGAAACTTTTTTTTTTTTTTTTTACTTTAGAAATGATGCTATTTGGTGAGTAGCACTAAAACCTCATAAGGCTATTTGGAAGGTTACAACGACTAGATTTAGGGGCAGGACAGGTTTGCTGTACTTTCAATGGAACATGTTTCATTCCTCTAAGCGGTGAACAAAATCAGAGCAGGGGAAGCTTCTAAAAGTTGAAACCAACCTAAACAGCCTATCCAAATGGCTGCGTTTGGGAACAGGCTGGGTGACCCCTTGTGTCTATTACAGCCACCTCACTGGGTCAGTGGAGGATTTCGGACAGGCCCTTTGGCTTCCCCCTTCTTTAGTTTCGCCTTAGACTTAGGGGAAGTAACAGTATTTCTCCCTTTGTATTTCACAGACACAGGGGCAGCCGGACAAATGTAAAGAAATACGGGCGCCCACACAGTAATTGGGCTGGCCCCGCCTCGCCCTTTATATTCATCCTTAATTGAGTCCCTGGCACGCTCCCCCCAGGGCTGGGTTTAAAACTTCCCGAGCAGGTCCCAGGGGCCCCTACTTCCTTAATTCTCCTAGAAGCTGCTTAGTTACTCTTCTGTATTCTTCCTTTGTGGACAGTGGTTTTTTCTGACTGTCCTCACTCTTCATGATCGATCACCTTATTTTACATTCAACGGCTTAGGTCCAGCTGAGTGATTACACCTCTCACTTTTGAGCCCTGTTTGGTCTACTTTATTCTCCACCACCCCGGAGTTTTCCAGTTACTGGCTCCCGGCCATCTTCTGGATGGCTAAGTTGGGGAAAAGTCGGACCCTGGTCATTGGTATACACAGCCCACCCTCATTATTCACAGATTCCGTATTTGCAAATTCGCCTACTCGCGAACATTGATTCGTAACTCCCGGGTCAAGAGTTGCAGGGCTTGCTTAGCTCAAAAAATTCTCGTCGGCAACATGCACGGCCCCAGCAGAGGTGGAGCAGGGCGACAGATGCTCTGCCTTCTTGATCCAGCTCTCCTACCGAAAACAAGTGTCTTTTCCACGGTCTATTTAATGCCAGTGTTCTTCACGCTCTTGTGAAGTGTTGGTGACTTCGAGGTATAAAATGGGTCCAAGCACAGTGCTGAAGGACCATGGTATTCCTAAGTGCAAGAAGGCTGGGTGAGGCCTTAGGAGGAATATGCGTGTGCCAGACAAGTTTCCTCCAGGCATCAGTTATGGTGCTGTTGACCATGAGTTCAATATTAACGACAAGGTGTCATGAAACAGAAACACGCATAAAACGAGGTCACGTATTCCCCTACGGATGACTGTTCAGTATTTGCTAATTCAGTGTCGTAAAGCAATGGTCTTATAAGCTATAAGTACCTCAAATAACAAAAATCAAGTGTATTTATATATGAGATAGAGTAGGATTTATGTAGCCACGTGATCGCTAGCCTTCCGATTGGACACCTTTCTTATATAACTCAAACGTCAGAACTGCTATCTGGGATTGCCTTCAGAACAAGGTTCAATGTGGCAGAACTTTGCCTTTGATTTTTAAAAAAATACAATTATTCATTCCTACCGTGTTTATAAAATCTTCAACCTTTAAAAAAAAAATCCTTGCCAGGACGCCTGAGTAGTCCAGCAGTTCAGTGTCCGACTTCGGCTCAGGTCATGATCTCACGGTTAGTGAGTTCGAGCCCCACATCGGGCTCTCCACTGTCAGCACAGAGCCGGCTTCAGATCCTCTGTCGCCCAATCTCTCTGTCCCTCCCCCACTCATTCTCTCTTTCTCTCTCTCAAATAAATAAATAAATACTTTAAAAAATCCTTGCCATCTCCCTGCTCATTATGAAGCTCACAACAGCTAACAGTGATGCCAAGGAAGTCTTTCACTCTGGGCTACACGGAAGGTGGCACAGCCAGCTTGTGCTGGGGACAGGACAAGGCCCCGCTCCGGCTTCTGGTCTGGAGTCTCTTCTCCAGGTTCAAGGGGCTCCTCACGAACCTTGAATCCAGGGCTCCGAATGGAGGAGGAACTGCTCACCACTTCTCCTTCTACACTTTGTTACAAGGTTATTGCTATATATATATATTATATATAATATTGGGGTGGCCTTAAATACTATGGTAGAGGAAGCACAGGGAGTGTTCAAAACACGGTGGAGGGGGGGAAGGAAGGGCCAATAAAACAAGCATGTGACACACCCAAGAGGCCAGGAGGGCTTCCAAGTGGGAGGTAACTCCTGAAGAAAGAGCAGGAGACAACCAAATGAAAACAAGCCTCGGGCATCAGGGACAGAAGTGCCAAGGCTCAGCGGGTGTGTGGAGACAGTCAGCCTGGCCAGCATGTAGGGTAGGAGGTCAGGTGCAAAGGCTGAAGTAAGCTGTACCTTGCTAAGGAGTCTGGATTTCCTCCTAAAGGCAGATGGGAGCTACTGCAGGTTTGTTGGGGGCAGGCGATACTGGTCAGATTTACATTTCAGAGAAATCCTTCTACTGGTCTGCGTTGGATGGACTGGAGAAACCCGTAATGAAATGAGGGTGGGTGCAATCTTGCCAGGGAGCCTGGCTGCAGGGGATGGGGTAGGAGGGGCTGAGACCAGAGTCAACAGCACGAGTGTATGACCTGAGCATTGCACATAGCCCCACACTCAGAAGGGCCCCCGCGCTTGGTTTAACGCTCTCTCACCATCTTGAAGGTCTTCATAATTTAAACCCTGAACTCCTGTTTTGTAAGTGAAGCCCGCCAGGACGATGGGGCATGTGCGTGGGCACAGGAGGCACCCGTAGTATGAGTCACTGCTGTTCCTTGTCACCCCATTCTCATGATGCATTCCAGATGCCCTGAGCATAGAATTCTGGCCGACCCACAAGGGCAACGCGTCCTGGAAAACTCAAAGGGAGCACGAGAAAGGCGGGTTCTGTCCAGGACCGAGGAAACAGAGACGCTGACAGTGAGCCCCGGGCAGCCACAGCTTCCGTTAGAATCAGAATTGGTTTGGGGAGGAGCGAGGCCATAGCAGTGTGAGAAAGAGGGACGATCAAGGAGCCCCATCACATCCTTCCTTACCAGTGTCTCTTCGGGATGAGCCGCCACTTGTCCGAAAACGAGGACACAGCAGGAAGAGGAAAGAAGGGGGAGCTTTCGGTCCCTCCTCACACGTCAGGAAGCCAAAGGCAGAGAGCGGTGACAGAGTGTGTGGTGCACGCGGGAAATAGGCCTTGTGCCACTTCTGTAATTCCTTATACGTGTTAGATGCCCTCATATTCGCACTGAAAACTGGCATCGCCCAACGTGAAGAGGAACAGTGAAATCCATGCTAGTAACTCACAATGCTCATTTGCTCATTGTCTTTGCTCAGAATGACACGGAGAGCAAATACAAGCACCATACCAGGTTGGGAGAGAGGCCACAGAAGCAAAGGGAAATCTTTGTATTTTACAGCACGTTGCCCCGGATTTCTGAACAAGGGGCTCCCATTTTCACCTTGCACCAGGCCCTGCAAATTATGCAGCTGGTCCAGACTCAAATTACAGAGATTTGTCCCCAGGATCAGTGGGGACAGGGGATAGGGACGGGGGTGGGGGGGTGGGGGGGAGAAGAACTTGGCAGGAGGGACAAGGGAAGACACAGTCATGACTCCAGGTTTTGAACCGGTGGCACGTCCATTTGGGAAGTCCGGCATCCCACTGAGCGCCCCGGGTCAGAGGCTCCAAGAGAGGCCCTGGAGGAGGACCAGCAAGTGGTGGCTGAGGTCGGGAGGTGGCTGGGGGCAGGACTGTGGGCAGGTCTGCAGAGATGGAGACAGTCCAGAGACGGGGCAACAAAGAAGGTCCCAGAAGGGAGCCTAGAGGGAGGGCCACAGGAGCAAGGGAAGGGCTTGGGGTGGCTGTGGAGGAGAGGCTGGAAATAAGATGGCAGGCAGAGGTGGATGTGAGAGAGTTGACCAAAGTGAGGTGTGGTTAGCTCGAGCGGCCTTGAGCCAAGTGCCCAGTCTCCCCGTGCCTCAGACGGTCATCTATCTGTAAGATGAGGGTACTGATAACACCGTTTGCTGCAAGGAGTTGCTGTGGCCTTCCACAGTTCTCAAGGCCGCAAGGCACAGACCAAGGTGCCCACAGGACCACGCTCCCTCCGACGTCTCTAGGAAGGCTCTGTTCCAGGCCTCTCTCCCAGCTTCCGGCAGCTCCTCGGCTTGGGGCAACGTCACCGTGACCTTCACATGGCAATCTCCCCGTGCGTGCCTCTGCGCCCAAATTTCCTCTTTTCGGAGACACCAGTCATCCTGGGCCGGGGGCCACCCAGATAACCTCGTCTTAACTTGATTACTGCCATAAAGACGCTCTCTACGAGGGAGGTCCCATTCTGAGGTAGCAGGGGTTAGGACTCCAACCAGTGGTTCTGGCATCGGGGGCAGCGGGACGCGATTCAACCCATAACTGCTCCGCCTGGAGTCGAGCCTCTATATAAACATTCTTCTTCACCTTGACTCCCTCCGTTTATTCTTGTTTTCTTCAAAGGTATGAGGAAGAGGCCAGCAAGAGCTTGAGTCTGGGGAACCCAAACGTGTTGTGGTCACAATCTCCATGGCAACGTGACGCTTCTCCAGCCGCGCTCAGCTGCCCAGGTGAAGGTAAATACGCGGAGGAAGGAGAGGGAACAAAGAAAAGGGAATGGCACGTTCTGATAAGAAGCCAAAGCCAACCACGGGCAGAAATACCGACAGCGAGGCAGAGAGGGAAGGCGGCTCGCTGCCCCGTCTCCCCGCGGCTGCCCCAGAGCCCACGGGGGAACTGGGATACAGGCGGACAGAAATCGACGGCAACCCCTTCTCGACCTCAGCCAACACACTGTTCCCTACACGCGCGCAGAAGGAAAAGCAAGTTTGGATGATCTGTGAAGACGACAGATTTCACCTGCGGAGCAGAAAGGCCTTCTGAGCCCACGGCAAAGTGGAGGCCTTCAACGAACTGAACTTCTGATGTTCTTTGAAGTGGTGAGAATCGCACCTGATCCAGAGATAAGCAACAGGTGGGAAACTGGGTGAGTTACCGGAAGGGTCAAGCCGGGCACCATCTTAACTGAAAGTATTTCTGGGGCTAATTTGGAAGGCATCAACCCCCAAGGAAAAAAACAGACGGAGCTGGGAGGTGGGTCAGAGCCTAGACAGCGAGAGGCGCTCCGATGGGGTCTTATCCGCACCTCTCTCCTTAATCCACAGCCCCTCCCGCGCTCATGCTCTCCTCTCTTCATCCCAACACCAGGACTAACACTGATGGTACCTTCTCTGGAGCAGTTCCCCTTGCCAAAGCTCCAGGTCCCAGAACCTTTCCCTCTCCACTCTCTCCCGCTCTAAGGCCTCCTTATCCTGAGTAGAAGACCCTCACAGCTTTGCTAGACACATTACCAACTAAAAGGCTCAATGCATCTATGTGAGCATGGTGGGCAAGGGCACCTGCAATCTAAGAGGCCCACACCCACGTTCACCGAACATCAAAGCTCACTTCAGAACCGCGAGCGACGGAACACCACATTCCTCCCCATGTGACGCACAGAAAACGCAAGATCGCTGCTGTGACGGTCCTGCCCAAATGCATGGGGATATAATCACGACACACGAGACGGATCCAAACTCAGGGACATCCTCTAACATAACCGTCCTGTGATCTTCACAAACGCCAGCGTCATGAAAGATAAAGGCTGGGGGACTGTCCCAGGCCACAAGGACACTAAAGAGACGTGAAACCTGAAAAATCCCAGTGAGTAGGGATTTTCTTTTGCTCTAAAGTAGATTATGGGGACAACTAGAAATCTGAATGAGGGCTGTAGATTAGAAAACAGTACCACGGCAGGTTAATTCTGATCATTGTTCTTGGTTCTGTGAGTCCCCGTTCTTGAGAACACGCAGAAGCATTTAGGAGTAAACACATCTTGCCTGTGACTTGCAAAAGAATGAAGCAAATGTGATACAATGGTAACACTTGGGGAATCTGAGCAAAAGGGATAAAGGAAGTCTCTGTATTACTCTTGCAAATTTTCTGAGTCTGGAAAAATAATAGTAATTTTTTAACATTTAATAAACATACAGATGAATGGCACAAAAACAGACACTCGGATCAATGGAACAGAATAGAGAACCCAGAAATGGACCCACAAACGTATGGCCAACTCCTCTTTGACAAAGCAGGAAAGAATATCCAATGGAATAAAGACAGTCTCTCTTCAGCAAATGGTGCTGGGGAAACTGGACAGCGACATGCAGAAGAATGAACCTGGACCACTTTCCTACCCCATACACAAAAATAAACACAAAATGGATGAAAGACCTAAATGTAAGACAGGAAGCCATCAAAATCCTCAAGGAGAAAGCAGGCAAGAGCCTCTTGGACCTTGGCCCCAGCAACTTCTTACTCAACATGTCTCCAGAGGCAAGGAAAGCAAAAGCAAAAATGGAACAATTGGGACCTCATCAAAATAAAAAGCTTCTGGGGGCACCTGGGTGGCTCAGTTGGTTAAGTGACCGACTTCGGCTCAGGTCATGATCTCGAAGTTTGGAAGTTTGAGCCCCGCGTCAGGCTCTGTGCTGACAGCTCAGAGCCTGGAGCCTGCTTCAGATTCTGTATCTCCCTCTCTCTCTGCCCCTCCCCTGCTCACACTCTGTGTCTCTCTGTCTCTCAATAATAAATAAATGTTAAAAATTTTTTTAAATAAAATTAAAAAAAATAAAAAGCTTCTGCACAGCAAAGGAAACAATCAGCAAAACTAAAAGGCAACCGATGGAATGAGAGAAGATATTTGCAAACAACATGTCAGATAAAGGGTTAGTATCCAAAATCTGTAAAGAGCTTACCAAACTCAACACCCAAAAAACAAATAATCCAGTGAAGAAATGGGCAAAAGACATGAATAGACACTTCTCCAAAGAAGACATCCAGATGGCTAACCGACACATGAAAAAATGCTCAACATCACTCATCATCAGGGAAATACAAATCAAAACCACACTGAGATACCACCTCACGCCTGTCAGAATGGCTCACATGAACAACTCAGGCAACAACAGATGTTGGTGAGGATGAGGAGAAAGAGGATCTCTTTTGCACTGTTGGTGGCAAGGCAAGCTGGTGCAGCCACTCTGGAAAACAGTATGGAGGTTCCTCAAAAAACTAAAAATAGAACTACCCTACGACCCAGCAATTGCACCACTAGGCATTTATCCGCGGGATACACGTGTGCTGTTTCGAAGGGAAACATGCACCCCCATGTTTATAGCAGCACTATCGACAATAGCCAAAGTATGGAAAGAGCCCACATGTCCATCGATGGATGAATGGATAAAAAAGATGTGGTATATATATATATATATATATATATATATATATATATACACAATGGAGTATTACTCAGCAATCCAAAAGGATGAAATCTTGCCATTTGCAACTACGCGGATAGAACTGGAGGGGATTATGCTAAGTGAAATTAGTCAGTCAGAGAAAGACAAATATCATATGACTTCACTCATATGAGGGCTTTTAAGAGATCGAACAGATGAACGTAAGGGAAGGGAAGCAAAAATAATATAAAAACAAGGAGGGGAACAAAACAGAAGAGACTCTTAAATGCAGAGAACAAACTGAGGGTTGCTGGGGGGGGGTTGTATGTGGGGGAGGGATGGGATAAATGGGCAAGGAGCATTAAGGAAGACACGTGCTGGGATGAGCACTGGGTGTTATAACCTAGGGATGAATCACGGGAATCTACTCCTGAAATCATTATTGCACTGTATGCTAAGTAATTTGGATGTAAATAAATAAATAAATAAATACATACATACATAAAATGAAATGAAATGAAAAACTCATTTCCTCATGGTATAGTGTTTTTTTTTAAACCTTTTGGGGGCCACGGACACCTATCTGGCAGTGTGTTGATGTTTACGAACCCTTCTCACAACGACGTTTTTAATGCACAAATAAAATACACGAGGCTAAAAGAAAAAGAAAAAGAAAAAATAAACATACAGATGGATTACAAGCGTGCAGTGCTTTCCGGTAGGGTCCCAACTTTGGCTGCACCACAGAGTCACCTCAGGGGATTTAAAAACGTCAATGCCCAGGCCCCAGCCCAGAGATACAGATTCACTCGGCCTGGGGTGAAGCTTCAGACATCACTACATTGGAAAAGCAGCCCCCCACCCCCGCCCTGAGGTGATTCTAGCATAAAACCCAGAGGAATGACAAACAGCCTGGGGTATTGTGAAGTGAGGGGGGAGCTCTGAGCTGGGATCTTTCTGAGCCCCTCAGCTCCGCTTCCTGTGAGAGCTGATCCTGGGAGCAACACAGTGACTCAAGCCAGGTGCCGAGTCCCGGGTCCAGTCTTGGTCCCGCCACCATTAAGCTGGGAAACGTCCTGGTCGGTCCCTTCCCCGTGCCCAGCCTGGGTTCTCTCCCCCGTGGATGAGACCAAACGAGGGCAGCCTCAAGGCACAATGATTCACCAGCACTTGCTTCTGGGGGCCCCAGGGCTCCACGGTGGGTTGACACAGGATGACAGCCTCAAAGCCTTGTGACATCCAGGTGGCAGAAAAAGAACCAGGTGAGTCGGGCTGGCCGACTTCTGGTATTGCTGGCAGGTCCTGTCACAGTCTGGGTGACTCCCTAGAGGCCCCTCCCTTCCCAAGGACTGAAGTCTGGGGAAGTTCTTGGAAAAGGTGCTGGAGGAGGAAGGGGACACGAGTCCTTCTCTAAGCAACAGAGAGGCAAGCTGGGGAGGCCAAGCTCCCGAGGGGCAGCTGGGCACCTGCCACTGGCCCTTTCACGAGGCAGGCCTGACAGAGGCTCTGTGGGAAGAAGGTGCTAAGGAAGGTGCTCCGTCCCGATCCCAGAACTCCACTTCTGCCCCGCTCTAGACTCCCCTTCTAGAACAGCACTGCTCAGGGGGCGCCTGGGTGGCTCAGCTGGTTGAGTGTCCGACTTCGGCTCAGGTCATGATCTTGTCGTTCCTGAGCTCAAGCCCTGTGTTGGGCTCTGTGCTGACAGCTCAGAGCCTGGAGCCTGTTTCAGATTCTGTCTCTCTCTCTCTCTCTCTCTCTCTCTCTCTCTACCCCTCCCCCGCTCTCACATTTTCTCTCTCTCTCTCTCTCAAAAATAAATTAACATGAAAAACAAAATTAAAACTGCACTGTCTCAGGTTGGTGGCCCCGGCCATGCATGGCTATCGGGCCCTTGAGACGCGGCCGGTCAGACCTGAGATGTGATGTGGTAAATACACACCAGATTCCCAAGTCTTGGTGAGCCGAAAAGAAACGTAAACATCTCATTAGTAATTTTTAACGTATTCATCTCGAAATGAGGACACGTTGGGTGAAAAAAAATTTGACTATGGAAATCCATTTCACCTCTTGCTTTCACTTTTGCCAACGGGGCTACCAGACTAGCTGACATTACATCACATTTGTCCTGCACGGCTCTGTTCTAACGTGTGCGTATTGTCCTGTGCACCACACTGCCCTGGCAGAATTGTATTACAGTCCAATGGAGAAAGGGTTTCGTACGCAACGGCATCAGTCCTGGACCCCTAAAAGCCCGTCAGTGAGAAGTGCTTACCACTTCTCCCTGTGGTTCGCAGACTTCTGTGATCCCGGCAAATCCACTCCTCCCCACAGCCCACGGAAGGGCCGATACCGTCAGGGAATGTCCATTCCTCGCAGCTTTCTTGAATAACAAAACGATAATTACGTTAATTTACAACCTAGCCCTCGGCACCGTGATTTTAACCCCATCTGTGCGGCTGAACCACACACATCTGACCTCCGTAAAGTAAAGCTTTCAATGAATATACCGGACCTTGTATACGCCACCTAATGCTTTACCTTCCCACAGAAAGAGAAGATGTGGGTAATGAAAATAAACGGTGCAGAGTAGACTCAAGTCTACATTCCAGAAGGTTCCACAGGATTCCCCGGAAATCTTTGGTTTGGGTTTGGTTTGCATGTGACTGTCTGACTGCCTTCTAAGGATAAGAGTCCCTTTGCTACTGTGCGTGTGTGTGTTTTAGCTACATAGACAGGAGTAATTAATTAAGACGTGCCCTCTGGTCAGGCCTTCTTCACATTAACTGATCTGGGACCACGGAGAGCTGAGACGGGTTTATGTGTGTTCTGTTTCCAGACACTGATCTTCTCCATGGTCTGATTTTATCTTGGACCCAACCTGGTATAATCCATGCTGTGTGTTGAGTCTCCACGTTAAGTTTCCCATTATGGAAACAAACAAACAAACAAACAAACAAACAAACTTAAATTCAGGGGCTGTCTAGGTCTTTAAGGGACTTTTCCAGAAACCAGCAAGAAAGAAACAGAGACTGTTCTGCTGAGGTCTGGTGATTCCGGATGTAGGACCCAAGTGACTGGTTTGGGTACAAAGCTACTTCCATAACACGGATCAGTGCTTGGCAACCACCTACTACAACTTATTCATAGTTCAGTTGAACCCAGGGGTTGAATATGATGCTTCGATTCTTTCTTTCTTTCTTTCTTTCTTTCTTTCTTTCTTTCTTTCTTTCTTTCTTTCTTTCTTTCTTTCTTTCTTTTTCTTTCTTCCTTCCTTCCTCTTTCTTTCTTCCTTCCTTCCTCTTTCTTTCTTTCTTTCTTTCTTTCTTTCTTTCTTTCTTTCTTTCTTTCTTTCTTTCTTTCTTTCATGTAGTACCTGATCTCTATGCCCAAGAGAAGGCAGAGACACAGAGGACAAAATGGGTATACATTAAAATAAACATATATGTGATAAAGAAAAACCACTGTTCACTGTTTAATGTTCTGGAAAGGAAACAACTAGGAAAGAGAATTTTCATAATAAATTTTTCCTGCTTATTTTTATAGCATCAATACTCAGAAGTAAATACCGAATGCATGAGGCATTTGGGAAAATCAATAACGTCTTTAGGCCTGCATTTTCAAAATTGCATTGAAACAAAGAAAAGTAAGATCTTGCAAGAGGATCCTCTGAAAAAAACACATATATGCACAAAATACACATATACACAAAATCTTTTGCATATATAGGTATGTACATATATGCGTGTATGTATATATAAACACAAATAGGTTTTTACTTTCATTGCAGGAAATCATTTCATTTTACTTTATTTTTTGTTTACATTTTTTAGAGAGTGAGCGTGAGTAAGGGAGGGGAAGCGACAGAGGGAGACAGAGGATCTGAAGCAGGCTCCAGGCTCCGTGCTGTCAGGACAGAGCCCGACCTGGGGCTCGAACTCACAAACCCTGAGATCATGACCTGAGCTGAAGTTGGACGTTCAACCTACTGAGCCACCCAGGTGCCCCTGGAAGCCATGTTCATTTCCAAAACATACTAGTCTTTGCTTAAGAACATGATGCCTTTTTGTAAAACGGGCATCAAGGGAAGGTGCTTTGATTTCTCATATGAACTGATTCTTGAAAACCCAGGTTCTAGCACACCAAATAGGCAGGGACGAGAAAAAGAGCAAAGCCCTCCTGTTGGACGGCATTCTTACATCACCCGCTTTAAAATCAAATCTGAAACAGAGTTCTGACAGGCCTGCTATTTTCTTCAGTGCCAACAGCCACACAATAGACCTTTTTTTTTTTTTTTTTTTTTTTTGGACAAAGCTCTTAAAATACTTGGAGATTCAGATGTACTGAGTCACCAGGGTTCACAAACACTGCGCACCCGTTCTTGCGGGTGCCCCGTCCCCTCCTTTGGAAACGATACTATATTTTCTCTGTGTTTGGCCGAAGGAAAGAAATATTTTCATTAGACTTGCAAGCTGTTTGAAAGAGGGTGACTGGGGAGGGGCAGGTCTGAAAGTGGGTGGCTGTCCTTTGATCTGGTGGCCTCCGAGCAGGGGTGGCAAAGTTACCATTTTAGAGGGAACTGTTGGTTTTCCTTCCACGCGGCGTGCGCGCTGCAACGGTGCTCAACCCCACGGCCACATCGGCTTCAAGCGCGCCCTGGTAAGTGCGTAACATTCAGCACCGGGCGTGGTGAACAGTGTCGCTCTGGAAGAACACTCTTCCTGCAATTAGCCCTCTTAGAAACATCTCGAACTTGTCTCTCTGCAGAGTGTGTAACACGCAGCACCGAGAGGTGGACGCAACGCTTCACAGACACAACCGTGGGTATGATGTGCCAGGAGCCGTGTGAATGAGGGTGTGCAGGGGTGGGTGGGGGTGGGGGTCGTAGAGAGCAGGTGCAAGAGGGACCGGGAGGAAAGGAGGAGGAGGCGGGGAGAGACGCTGCCGAGGGAAAGCAGATCTAGGCACAGTTTTTGTGACTTACACTCTCTCTCTTTAAAATGCAAACCAAATTGCACCCCCCCCCCCCCCCGTCACAGGACTGCTTCGCCGAGTTGTGAAATAATTGAGAGGTGTTGCAAATGCATCCACGCGCCGCGAGTGAGCAACCGACTTCAAGTCTGAACACGTCTCCCGAGGGATATTTTAGCTTGACGATAATGATGGCGAGTGTGCGCGCTTGAAATCAGGAGGGCAAAAGGGCCTGAGGCAGAGCCAAGTTCCGTGGAGGGAAGGGGTGGGACTGGGAGCCACGGGGCGCGCGAGCGGGTGTAGACGCGGGAGGTACTGGCTGCATCTCTGTTTCCTGGGCTTTAAAGACACTGCTCTTGGCGGCTGCAGAAGGCAAGCCGGCCTTGAAGAAGGGAGCCAAGGAGCCGTGTCTAGGTCTTCCAGAACCGCCCCCCCCCCTTTGGTTATTACAAATTTTCCCCACCCTCCTCTGATGCTGAACGTGTAGCAAATAAAACAGGGACACGCCAACTGGTCTAGCCCAGTGTTCCTCAAGCCCAGGGATGGGGGTCATTCCTTGTGGCGGGGGCGGGGGGGAGGGGGCTGTCTGTGCGTTGTGGGTGGCTTAGCAGCATCCCGGGCTCCTGCTCACTAAGTGCCAGGAGCGTGGCTAGTTGTGACAAATAAAATTGCCTCCAGACATTGCCAAATATCCCCGGGGGGCGAGGGGATGGTATCTCCCTGGATTGGGAACCACGGGTTCAGTCTAACCCTTAGGCCAAACGAAGTTTTCATCAGGTAAAGATAAGTCATCTAGTAGACGAACCATATGGCATTTTTGGTGAAAGTTGACAACCCCAAATAACATGCCTGGACCAACCAGAGATGAGGACAGAAGTCTGAGACAAAGGGCTTCAAAGCACTGGCTTATGGCTTTAGGGAGCCATAACACTATTTCAAAAGAATTCTGAAGAAAAAAAAAAAATCCTGGGGCTTCTAACTTTAAAAAAAAAAGGTAAATTAGAAGAGTGGAACCTTTACACTTGAACTCCAGGGCTTAGAGAGGCAGAACAGACAAGACCTCAAGACCCACTCATTGGAATTCTGCACAGCCTGCTGTGACCACTCCCACAGAGTGGGTCCCACAGCTCCGGGTCTTCGAGATCCCTTTTCATCCTGAGGCTGTGGACGGGACCATCTTTGCATTCTGTCTAACCTGTGCAAAAAGCATTTGGCATTATTAACTTTGGAAGGCACGTTTAGTGGTTCAGGCCTCAGAGAATGGAGGAAAGTGGTTAAAAATGCTATCCCTTGGGGCTCCTGGGTGGCTCAGTCAGTTAAGCATCCGACTTCAGCTCAGGTCATGAACTTGAGGTTCATGAGTTCGAGCCCCACATCGGGCTCTGTGCTGATAGCTCAGAGCCCGGAGCTTGCTTCGGATTCTGTGTCTCCCTCTCTCTCTGCCCCTCCTCTGCTCGTGCTCTCTCTCTCTCAAAAATAAATAAACATTAAAAAAAAGAAGGCTATCCATGGGGCACCTGGGTGGCTTAGTCAGTTCAGCGTCAGACTTCAGCTCAGGTCATGATCTCACGGCTTGTGAGTTCGAGTCCCATGTTGAGCTCTGTGCTGACAGCTCTGAGCCTGGAGCCTGCTTCAGATTCTGTGTGTGTGTGTGTGTGTGTGTGTGTGTCTGCCCCTCCCCTGCTCTCTGTCTCTCAAAAATAATAAACATTAAAAAAAATGCCCATCCCTTAATTTTACAACCAAATTGACAAAAAAAAAAAAATCAGACAGGTGTGTAACTCTGATTTGGGGTTCAAGTACATTTTTTTCCAGCAGAAAAGGGGCTATAAAATTGTATGCATTCCTTGAAGTGTATCCCTCAAAAGCTGTACAAATCGGGCCTTTTCTGGATAAGGTCAAGTATTCTCATTTCCGCCTGTCTCCCATCAAATGGGCAGAGAGAGACAGGGCTTGGTGACCCAGGTCTCTCTTGTTCCAGAGTACAGTGCGATGATTTATGATTTCTGAGCCTGAGAACTTCAGAAGCTGCTGAACACAAAAAGAGTGAAAAAAATCTCCTAAGTCAAGAGGAAGAAAGGGAGAACGTGGTAGGCAGAGTGCTCTTCTCAGACCCTGAAACACTACTCTGAAAGCTGTCACGAGTACGCATCACACTGGCCCTTGCAGACAAAAAGGGTTATTTTATCCAGATTATTCCCCCACATTGCAGGGGGAAAGGGACTCATTTGTCATCATCAAAAGAATGCTGACAGACTTGAAATGGGATTACATTCTATTATACTCATCCGAATTAAAGATTTGTTTTGGAGATCATTCTTAGGTTTCCTCCTCCCTGTTCCTCCAACCCCAAATGAGGCGATTTGTATTCACGAGACATCTGAGGCAGACATGGAATCAGACAGTTTGCAAACATACATTTCAGATTCGGTGGCCTGAGTTTCGAATTTTAATGCTGCCTGGTTCTCTGTGTGTGGAAAACTTGGCTCTCGGGTCAAAACGAACCCCAAGCATCACTTCATTACCTAGCTTATTAATGCAAGAGAAATTTCATTTCAGGGGCCTGAGTGAGCAAGTGACACAGGTGTCCAGAATGCAGGTATGAAAATGTAAAATCTCTGCACGGGCAGAGTTGTCTGGGAGGTCTGTGGGCACACTACTAAACCCTCAATTCCACGCTCTGTGGTACCATTCGGAGAATGCAACCTGCCAAATCGAGTACTGACCCCTCGAGTCTCTTTGTGTCTGTGTGTCCATGAATCGACTGAGAAGGAAGTTTCCCCAGGACAGGACTGGCTCTTTAGGGCAGCCCTGTATCATACCACACACAGCATCTGGTACCTGAAAGAACTGAACATTTCCCGTTCTTTCATACCGAACACCCATTGTGTAGTCACCGTAGAACTGCTGGCCGCCTGGGGAGCAGGCGTGGGTATCTCAGGCTGGAAGTCATAAGGCAGTAGAAGAGCTCAATTCGGTCAAAAATCTGTGTCTTGACTTCAGCTGCCAAAAGGACAAGATAGCTTCAAGAAACCTCCTGCAGGCAAGGAGACGGTAGTCTCTAAGGAGGAGGACAGAGCAGGAAATGTAGGCAAAGTGCCATTCTTTGTACCATTACTTTGCTCACCATTTCTTTTCTTCATAACTCAGTCCTTCCTTCTAGACTCAGTGTCCTTCTCCATGAAGGACATCCTTTAGTAGTCCTTTCAGTCAGCATTTATCGGTGGTGAGCATGTCTTCATTTCACAAGCTGTCTAGAAGATAGTTTAGCTGGGTATACAGTTCTGCTCTGACAGGTTGTTCTGTTTTGTTCCATCTTTCCAGAACCTGGAAACATATTTCACTGGCTTCTGGCTTTCACTGTTGTGGTGGCAAAGACTTTATAGATGACATTTTTTCCTCTCTTTTTTTAAAGACTGTCACTTTGGTTTTAGTATTTTATGCTTTAAATACAATAGGTATAAATTTATTTTTGTTTATCTTCCTTGGGATACATGAATCTGAATTTTTCATTAATTCTTGAAAATGGATTCCAAGATAGTATCACTTCGAGCATTACCACTCCCTCATTTTCCATATTCTCTCTTTTCGGAATACAGATCCGATGTATGTTAAACCTTCATTCCATCCTCCATATCTTACAAACTTTGTTCCATATTTTCCACGCCTTTACCTTTTTTGCTGCATTCTAGATAATTTCTCCAGTTTTATGTTCCAGTTCATTGATTCTCTTCAGTTGTATATGATTGATCTATTAAGCTTTAATTTCAATGAATATATTTTTCAATAGTATAGTAGTATTAGTACAGTTAGCAGATATATTTTGCTCGTTTTCAAATCTTTATCGCCTTTCACTCCTTAGTCACATTTTAGCTTTGCTCTTTTATTTGCTTTTCTGTTTTTAGTTTTCCTCTGTTACTAAGAACTCTGTTGTTTTTATCACTGACTGTTGCTCATATAATGTAGTTTGGACTGTGTGTTCATAACCAGGATTTCATCAGTAGGGGTCTTATAGAGTCTGTGATGATGTTTCTATGTAGGGAGCATTTGTGTGTGTGTGGGTGTGTGTGTGTTGCCAACTATCTTGGGGCACAATCAGTTTTGGACAATTTTGCTAGGGTCTCTTTCTCTGCTCCTCCCCCCTCTCTCTCATGCTCTCTCTCTCTCTTCCTCAAAATATATAAATAAACTAAAAAAAAAAAAAAGAATGTATCTGACCAATTTTAAAAAATCAACATACAGTTTTTAGAAGAGTGTCTGTCTGGAGCGCCTCATTAAAATACTGACTGAGTATCATAAAACTTCAGAGAGCCCTCACCTCTACCTTCTCGGTTCATTACTTAGCTTGAATGACAAGAGTATGGACTTTTGAAACCAGACAGTTATTGGGTTCAAATCCTGTCTCTACACTTAACCAGCAGGTGTAAAGCCAAGGTAGGCGGTGAGATTGGGGGCAGAGGCAGGTAACTGGGGAGTAGGTGTTCATTCCGCATGCATCACCCCCAAAGTGGCGCCTTTGCAAGAATTTTAAAGATGTTGACCGGGTGGCTGAGACCGGTGACCTCCAAATCTTTAAAATCACGAACGTCAGGGGCGCCTGGGTGGCTCCGTCGGTTAAGCGTCTGACTCTTGGTTTCGGCTCGGGTCACGTGGTTGGTGAGTTCGAGCCCCACGCTGGGCTCCACACTGACAGCACAGAGCCTGCTCAGGATTCACTCTCTCCCTCTCTCTCTCTCTCTGCCCCTCCCCTGCTCTCTCGCTCGCTCGCTCTCAAAATAAATAAACCTTTTAAGGTTGAAACCTTTCTTTTTAAGGTTCTTTTTAAGGTTGAAACCTTAAAGAAACCGATATGAAAAGACAGAGGTTCTAACGTTTTCCTCCTACATCTGTTGGATCACCTCGTGTGCGTACCCAGTTTGGATGGCCGGGGTCAGAAAGATGCTGAAGGAAGGAACGGAGAAAGGGCGGTGTATTCAGCAGGCAACTGGCATAGCAGTGGTGGCTCCGTGAGCTGGTTAGGCCGATGGTGGTCCCGTTTCTTCTCTAGCCTTGCCTCCCCCCCACCCCCCACCCCCCCAGCACCCACACGGGCCAAGTGCCCCAGCCGCCCCCACCCCCGCCCCGCGCAGGTCAGAGCCTGAGTCCGCTCTGCCTCATAGCTGGGTGGTCTTGGACAAGTGAGTTAACCTCTCTGAGCCTGGACGAGTACTTACTTCACAGGGTTGTCAGGAAGAGGAAATGAGATAACACAGCGCTCTATGAACTCTTTCTCCCTGTCTTTCTGTCCCTTCCCCGAAACCGCTGCTAGGCTGCCCTTTCCAATAAAGTGCCTGGGAGAGCAAAGCCATTAATAATGGAGTCACTCGCTGGCCCCGACTCCTCTTCTCTGCCGCAGAAAGAGCCAGCAGAACACTTTTCAAATGTAGTTACTTTCCATGGAAACAGACTAGCAGTCTCAGAGCTTCTCTTCATCTCTCCTCTTCTGTGACAGCTGCACAATCCTTCAGACGTTTGGTTTGTTTTTCTTTGGTTATGAGCTGGCTTTTCATCCCATAAAATTTCTGAAAGGGAAGACAACCCCCGAATAGAAGGGCGGTGTGACTAGGGCGTCAGAAAATGCAGAACTCCGGGGCCCCCGGGTGGCTCAGTCGGTGAGGCGTCCGACTCTTGATCTCAGCTCAGGTCACGAGCTCACCGTTCGTGAGTTCGAGCCCCGGGTCGGGCTCTGCGCTGACAGCGTGGAGCCCGCTTGGGATTCTCTCTCTCTCTCTGCCCCTCACGTCCTCGCGTGCTCTCCCGCTCACAAAATAAATGGATAAACGTTAGGAAACAAGGGAATAGAAAATGTAGAACTTTGTGTGTGTGTGCTGGCATGCAGGGACAAACGGATAGCTGGGAAAATCCAGTCCTGGTCTCCCTGGTGGGGAGCCCTGACCCTGACCGGGGGTGGGGGGCGGGGTGAAGGGGCAGCCAGTCGTGCCCGTGTGCCCCCAAACGAGCTGATGCACACAGGAGGTAGTCCAGCCCTCTGATCACCCCGAGCAGTGGTTCTCAACTCTGGCTGTACTAGAATTGCCTGGGGGGCTTTCAAAAATGAGACCCAGGCCTGGCTCTCCCCACACCAGTTACATGAGAAGTCGGGGAGTGCTGCTTGAGCACCCACACATTGTTCACTGTCCAGCGATTCTAATGCACAGGCAGTGTTGAGACCCACTGCTTGCCTGAGCAGAACGGGAAGGTTCGGCCTCCCCTAAATGGACACCTGTGTTCCCTCCATCAGGACCCGAGACTTCAAGATCGATCGAATGACCATTTTTCAATATTCTGAAATTCCTGGCCAGTGAAACCAGGAGCTAGGGTTGGGTTTATTTGCTGAGCTGTAAATGATGTGGTTAACGCGCATCACTTCCTGTTTGCTTGGGCAGGGAGCAGGACATCTGCCCAGAGAAGCCCTTCCATCTTTGAGGCCTGGGGACAATTTGGTGCCAGGAAGGCCTTTAAAGGCTGCCCCCACTCCCCTTGGGTTTCATCTTCCTCCCCTTCTGCTTCCCACATTCATCACTATATGCCCTGGGGTAAAACCAAATGTGCGAACACATGCTCACGACCTTTTTCTAGGACTCCAAGTGGGAACTAGAACAATTTTTCACCCCTTCCCTCCCTGCCCCCCTTCCTCCACCTCCCTCTCAATAAGCCCATCAATCACTTTGAATGGAGAGAAAAATCACCAAAAAAATGAACAGGACCCGAGGGCAAAATAAGTTTGAGAGACACTCTGGAACTCTTTAAAGCAGGACAATATACAGAGGATCCTTTGCTTTTGATGGCTGGAACCCAAAATGGCATCCCCCCCCTCCTCTCAGCCCTCACCCCTACCTTGTTCTCTGAACAAAGATGATGTTGGCATTATGCTTCTATTTGAGAAAAAAAAAAAAAATCAATGATCAGTTTGGACCTCTCAGGCTAAACCCCCAATTTGGGAATGCAGTCAAAACAACAACAACAACAACAAAGAAAAAAACAAACCAACAAAATAAATAAATAAATAAATAAATAAATAAATAGATAAATAAATACAGAACTCCGTTCCAAGGAGGAAAAAGGAAAACTGAGTGCATCTAGGCGTGGGATTAAGGATCACAGGCACTAATTTTGCATGAACTGCTCTTGTCTTCCTGGGATATGTTTTTAATGCAGTGATGATAGCCTTCCAGTGGCCACTGGCAGCATCTCAACATCTTCGGGGATGAGCGCGAAGGGGGTGTGTGGGGAGGCTGTTTCCCAGCAGGCTTGGAGGTGATTAGCACAAGTCACGAGCAAGCAGGGGGAGGAGGCAGCCAGGACACAGCCCCTGGCTTATTAAGAGTGAGATCCGATGCTGGAATCCTCAGGGCAAAAAAAACCCAATGACCCAGGAAAACTACACCAGCTGACAGCCTCAGGAAAAGGCTGAAGGAAGAGTTGCAAAGAAGAGAAAGGCTTAAGTAACTTTCCAAAACTCTGCACTGTTAATCTCCTGGGAGGTCCTATACTGTACACACAATGGCTGGGACCCCTGATATTCGGGTACTTTCTTTCATGTGGAAACACCATCCTTTCTCCATCCCCTTCTTCCCAGGGCGGAGGGCTCCCAAGTTCCCTCCACCCTCCCTCAGCTTCAGTTTTTGATGTGTCCCTCGTTTAGAAAAACAAGCAAGTATCTGCTTTGTGGATTGCTGCTCTCTAGCGCTGGGCTATTGTTGTCAGGCTCCGTGGGGGACGGGGCAGGGGTGGGGACTGTCTCCTTACAGGCCTCTGGTTTCTAAACACCCCTCAAAGTGCACAAAAAAGAACAAGACCACCTGTCCCCAGGAAAGCAGGCATCCGGTTTGCCCCCCCCCCCAGGGGTTTTGGAATTAAGTGATCAGTCTCCACGGCTTTGACTAAAGCCTTCAACTGAACCCTCAGACCCATCTTTAGAGCTGGGGAATTGTCCTCAACGCTGTGTATCACACAGTTAGGGGGTCCCTAAAAGTTTCAAGTCAAATTGATCAACTTTGAAAGACCCCTGAGCCTTCTCTAACGTTTCCCCAGTGCCGCACATACAACGTTTAGATTTAAACCTGAATGTGTCTGTGCTTTGAGAAGACGGCGTTTTTTCTTTTCTTCTCCCAAAAAGGTTCCCTTGACCCTTTTAAAAAATTTTTTAATGTGTACTTACTTTTAAGAGAAAGTGGGGGGAAGGGCAGAGAGAGAGGGGGAGACACAGAATCCGAAGCAGGCTCCAAGCTCTGAGCCGTCAGCACAGAGCCCGATGTGGGGCTCGAACTCACGGACCATAAGATCATGAGTGACCTGAGCTGACGTTGGACGCTTAACTGACTGAGCCACCCAGGCGCCCCCCCCCCCCCCCCCGCTCCCCTGACACTGTCTCCCTAGTCCTCAGGTCTCTGGTGAGCAAAGGTGATTAGAGGAAAGAATGGGGGCTACTTGTGGATGGACCTGGAATTATCACCACCTACTGCGGACTCAACGAGTTTTCAACCCTGGAATTCCAGTTCACACCGAAAGCAGAAGGAAATATTTTCCATCATTTGTATCATTTAGAAGAACATGTATCAAAATATCCATTTCCCTCGGGATATAGTCCCTCTGTGATAGCCAAAGCACTATAATGTACAATGTAATATACAGGATACAGACAATTCCTAATGTGGGTGATAACCTGCAGGCTGCCGGGAGTATTGCAACTGCTTCACTAAAGACAAACAGAGTGTCTACAATCCGTGAAAACAATATAATGGTCACACCGCGATTTACCTAAAGCGCTATTTTTCCAGTTGCAATGATGTCACACACGCAAAAAGGGCTTGTCAGCTTTCAATTCTTTCCTTACTAGTCAGAGCTACAGGGTGGCTGAATCAGAATTGCTCTCCATAGCTGAGATCAGCAAATATAAAACTTTTCTAGCAGCCAAGAAAGTTCTATTACCACACACAAAAAAAAAAAAAAGTCAATATCACTTGAAAAGCATTTCCCTCGCACATTTACCACAGCATTCTGACCCTGTGGTGCTCGATTTTAAGGACCACGGTTTGCTTGCCAAATAGGCATATCTTGGCTTCCTTCACTAGGTAGAAACACTGCCTTGATATTAAATATTCAAAGCAAAGAACCTCTGACCCAAGGGCTCTCAGCTAACAATGACATTCTCTGTAAGTAAACTAGAAACCCAACTCAGCTTCTGGTTTGCCAGTGTTCTCTGCCATGTATTAGTCTATTGCAGGACAGGGTGAGCAGTGACTCCGTTTACCATGATTGGATTGCAAAAGTCCCTGCAGGCAAAAGCCTAAACTTGGCAGAAGATCCCTGGGGGGGGGGGGGGGCAGGGAGTGGGGTTCAGAGCTGCCTCCTGGGGTGGGCAGGGGCTTGGTAAGGGTGAAGGCATCCAGCCTCACCAGAGGGAGACCCAGGTCTGTTACAACTGTAAGGACTTTGTTACTCCAAGCAAGTGCAGCGGTAACATAAGAATGTGGCTCCTACAACCATCATCAACACAGAAACTTCTCTCACTTTGTGGTGCCACACCTACAGCCCCAGAACTGAGATAAGCTGTGGGAGCTTTGGTCTGAGTCTCCCAGAAGAAAAGCCTCACCGTTTACTGGGAGGAGAAAAGCATTTTTGTTAAGAAGCCTGGGACTGGAGGGTGGAGGGCAGGTACCATCTGGCAGTAAAGACCCAGAGTCTCCGTTCTGTACATTTCTCCTCATCCGGCACACAGACCTCCCGCCCGGCTGGCTTCCCATCCCTGCCTGCCGGCGCAGACTTCAGGTCAGATGTCCCCAGGACTAGTGTCCTTACATGGGCACCCTGGAGGCTGGCTGGGGCGCACCCGGGCTACCCGGGTTTGCCAGTGGCAAACCAAGTGAAACTCCTCGGATCACAACACGTGTATTTTACAGCGCTGGGTGCGGCACAGGGCACAGCTTAAGGGGCCTCCAGGGGACACACATCCTTCAGAGGCGGGAACCTGATGCTGGGACCCGATGCAGGGAATTTGACGAGATAAACACCGGGGCGAGAAACTCCAAATGTTACCCATCCTTCCTTGGAGAGGGGAGGGACTCCTCTGCCACCGCTCCACACGGAGCCACCTCTGCCAAGGGCTCACACCAGGCAACAAAACTGGCTATGAGCGTGCCTCAAGTTCAATCCAACCCGTCTGTGCTCCCTCGGGAGGCTGCCCCCAGCCGAGGTATCACCTGAGCGCACCGCAGCGCGGCGCCGGGGGCGCAGGACGAGGGAGGGCGCTTCTTACCAGAGAAGTCCGTGAGCGCTGAGATCTCTTTGGAACAGACCAGGACAGTGCAGTAGAAGAGGCGCAGGAGCTGCCCAGGAGGCTCTACCTGCCTGCGGAGTCCAGGATGCTGCGCGGGCTGCGGCGCGGGCGGCGGGCGCGCATGGCCCGGCAGAAGCATGGTGCCCGGCGCGATCCAGCGCGGGCGCGGGCCGGGGGCTCGATGGGGGTCCCTGGGCGGAGGGCAGCGTCACATGGCGAAGCGAGTCAGTGGCCAGCGGCTCCGTGGCCCCCCGCCACCTCCCGCTCAGGCTGCCAGAGCCTCTTCCCGGCGCAGGCCGGTACCGGCTCCCCAGCAAAGGGGAGGGGGCGGAGAAGTGGGGCGGGGCGAGGAGCCCCGGGAAGGATCCGCGTAGTTTCCCCGAGAGGAAATCTCCGCTGCCGCCCCGCGGGAGGAAACCGGTGAGGGGTGGGGGGGTGGTGTTGGCGAAGGGAAAGTGCAGCCTTAGCGCGCCCGGCGGGCTGCGGAGGCCGGTCCCTGGCGAGCTGCCCGCCGCGGAGGGCGCCCCCAACAGCGCGCCGAGGGCCGCGCAACTTGAGCGCCTTCCACGCCTGGGTCCCCGCCCCGGAGACGGCCCGGCACCCCTGGCCCGGCCCGCGCTGGCCCGGTGCCAGCCTCGCCCTGGCTGCCGGAGGAGCGCGGCCGGTGCCCGTGACGCACTTCGGAGCCAGCGCCGCCGGTTGAGCCCAGGAGCCCCCGGGGCGGGGCCGCGAGAAGGTGGGGTCTTGGAGGTGTGTGACTACAGCACCGACGTCCCTGCGACCTGCTGCGCGCCTCGCAGTAGAATCACCAAGCACGCACAGTTCTCCCCATTTCTTGGAAGAGGAGACTGAGACTCCGCGCTTTGCCGGAGCTAACGCAGCCAGGACGCGAACGAGTGGGCGAGAGCAGGGTTGGGGGAGGGGGGTTCAAAATGGGTCAGAAGACTCCAGAGCCGGTTTCTTTCTTCTGGTTGGGACTGTGCGCTTCCTTTGGGTACTGGTTGTCCGCAGCGCTCAGAGGATCTGACACTGGCCGGGCATAAATAGCCACCGAGCGCTAATAATTGGGCTTTGTTTTAAAATGGGCCACCGCATCTTTCTGAACCTCTCGATTACGCGCAGTGTGACCCAGGCCCAGCCCGTGGGCGAGGAACGGGTTGTGTGGCCGGGACTCGGGTACATAGAGGACAAGTGCGTGGGAAGGCATGTGGACTCGTGGCTTCGCGCGGGGTACGGGTACCTGGGGCTCCAGCGACCCAAACCCCCTCGGACAGGCCAGTAGACGCGGGAGGCAGGGAGGAGGGCTGGGCGGGCGGGCGCTCGGCACAAAGTGTTCCCGAACACCGCGGGGAGGCCCTGCCAAGTTCTCGGCGGGCCTGACGCGGAAACGTAGATAATGAGGCCCAAGGGCGGGACCAGGCGCACTGCCCCAGCGGGCTCCCAGATGCGCTGTGAGGGCCGCACAGTACGGCGGCGGGGAGGCCTGGAGAGAGAAAACCAAGACGCGCTGATCTACCCGTGGGACCCTCGTAGAGCTACGCGAAAGGATCCGGGGGCGGGGCTGGGTGACTGGAGTCCCACAGTGCTCCAGCAGGAGCAAGGTCAGAGGGCTTGGTATTTCCCTCCCCTTCCTGCCTGCCAGGAGGTGGGGTGGCAAATGCTAAACCTCCATATACGTTCAGGGGGACCCACTCTACTAGGCACGATGAGTTTCAAATTCTATATTAAAATACTCAGCCTTCTTGGGGTGCCTGCCTGGCTCAGTCGGTAGAGCATGTAACTCCTGGTCTCCGGGTTGTGAGTTTGAGCCCCACGTTGGGTGTGGCGACTCCTTAAATTTTTTTTTTTTAACATTTCAAAAAAGGACTCGACCTTCTCAATAACTTTTGGACGTAACTATTAGTATGCACGTTCTAGGTTGGGGAAACTGAGGTGGGAAGGTAGGTAGGGATGCATAGCACTTAGCAGCCACCCTGTAAGTAACGTTTGCTCAATACCCAGGTCCCTCATGTAGTTTCCATCCCATGTGTTCACCCATCTGGTTGGGTATGAGCTGCTGTGTGCTGGGGAAGCTGGCACAGGAAGAGAACCTGGCTCCCACAGAGCTGGGGGGCTGCCCCCACTGTCTTGTAGGCATAAACTGGCTTTCCAGATGCCAGTGTGGGCTCTCTTACTAACTGTGCACCCCCAGGTTTCCTTCTCTGTAAAGTCTCAGACTTGTGATGCTTTAATTAGTTGGTACAGGTGACATGGGTAAGACAGGGCCTGGAACGAGTAAATGCTCGATCCATATTAGTCATTAGTGCAGACAGGAAGACAGTGATTGGACAATCAGGAACTAAAAGAGGCCAGGGAACAAAAGAGGCGGAGCCGAGTGGGAGGGAGAGAGGTGTTAGGGGCTTTTTAAATTAAAAAAAAAAAATGTTTTATTGAAGTATAGTTGACATAGCATGTTTTGTTAGTTTCAGGTGCACAACATAGTGATTTGACAATACGTGTGTTACAAAACGCTCACCAGCGTAACTATAGTCGCCATCTGTCCCCGTGTGTTGCTACAGTGTTTTCGACTATATTCCCCGTGCTGTACTTTTCATCTCCATGACTGATTTATGTTATAACTGGGAGTTTGTACCTTTTAATGAGCTTTACCTACTTCACTCATACCCCCAGCCCTCTCCCTTCCGGCAACCACTGATCTGTTCCCTGTATTTATGAGTCTGTTTCTTGTGTTTTGTTTGTTCCTTTGTTTTGTTTTTAAGGTAAGGTGAGTAACATGAGAAGAGTTGGCCAAGCCATAGCTAGCCAAAGCTGGGTGTCTGGGAGGGCGAACATTTTAGAAAAAAAGGGGCAGCATGTGTGAAATCCAAAAGGAGCATGGCTCCGTAGAAGAATGGAGAAAAGTTTAGAGGGAACCGGGCAGAGATGAGAGGGCGGACATGGTGAGGCGGACGGGTTGTTGGCAGCCAGAGCTCAGGGATCCGGAGACTTTGGTGAGCACTTCCATTTTTACCCCAAGCCCTTGTGAGCATTGCCATCGGTACTGTAAGCCACCAAAAGGTTGTTAGCCGGTGAGGGAGGTGACCGGGTGTGCGTTGGGAAAACATTGGGCCGGCTGCGAAGAGCCCCTGGACTGGACGATTCAAAAGTGGGTCCGTGGATTTTTATACCCCAAAGAAGTGAAAACAGGGACTCAAACAGGTACTTGTAAGCCACCATTCACTGCAGCATTATTCACAATAGCCCAGAGGCAGAGGCAACCCTAGTGTCCATCAGATGAATGGATAAAGAAAATGTGGAATAGTATTCAGCCATAAAGTGGAATGACCTCTGATACCTGCTACAACATGGATGAACCTTGAAAACATTATGCCAGGTGAACTAAGCCAGACGCAAGATGATAAACATTGTATGATTCCACTTATGTGAAATATCTAGAAAAGGCAAATTCACAGAGACAAAGTAGAGGTTCCTAGGAACTGGGAGAAGGCAGAATGGAGAGTTATTGCTTCATGGGTACAGAGCTGTTGTTTGTCGTGATGAAAGAGTTCTGGAAATACATAGTGGTGATGGTTGCACAACGTTGTGAGTGTAATTAACACCACTGAATGGTACACTTCAAATGGCAAATTCTATAGGTTTTTCCAACTTCAAAAAATTAACAACGTATTCCAAAAACCATCAAAACTGTGTGCTTTAAATGGGTGAGTTGTATGGTGTGTGAATTATATCTCCATAAGGCTGTTGTTGTTGTTGTTGTTTTCAAATCTAACAAGAACATCAGAGTTGGTCCGAGAGGGATGGCCAGGGGGAAGTGTCACCAGGAGGCTATGGCTGTGCTTTGGGCTGGGGCTTTGCGGGCGCAGAGAGAAGGGGCAAGTGGCCAAATTGGAAAGGCATTGGGAGGGGGTGGATAGTGCTGGATGACCAGGCAGCTGTGGGACACGGGACGAGGGACCCTGAAGAGAAACTCCAGCTGCCCTCGGCTTTGCCCTTAAACTGCTTGCTGTTAAGCCAGACTGTAGTCTTAGTCTGATCTCTTTAAGGATTTTGGAAGCTTGGATGCCTGGGTGGCTCAGTCGGCTAAGTATCCAACTCTTTATTTTAGCTCAGGTCATGACCTCACAGTTTGTGGGTTCGAGCCCTCCATCGGGCTCTGTGCTGACACCGTGGAGCCTGCTTGGGATGCTGTCTCTCCCTCTCTCTCTCTCTTTCCCTCCCCCTTCTCAAAATAGATAAATAAACTTTAAAAAGAAGAATTTTGGAATCTCGCAAGAAAATCAAAGAATTCCATTTATCTTCCTCTCTGGACCCCACACTTCCAAGTCCCTTTATGCCCCGAACCAAATGGAAACCAGTTACTGCCTATGCCCATTCCCTCTCTGTAAATATCGTACAAACACCTCAACCCTGGGGCACCCTATAAACTCTAAGGACAGGAAGATGGGAAGAAAGCACGCACTTCAAAGACAAGGAAACTCGTAAAAATCAATCTGGGGCATGAAGAGCAACCTTTCCACTAAGACAATTTTCCCCTGAACTCTTTCTCCTATGATGGAATTTTAAAAATCACAAGTAATCACAGCCACTTGGGTAATTCAGCACTACTGTGGGAGCCGGAATCAAAGCAAATGTAGTCCGAGGAGAATGAGCCAAACAACAGTGCTCCTTAAATGTCAATACTCACAGCAGCCCTTTGAGATATGTACTGACCAGGACCAACTAACTGCGTCATTTACTGGTCTAATGCAAAATGAAAGCGAGGGCTTCGTATTCAAAAATAATTAAGAGTTTCAAGATCGTGATAGCAGAGCATTAAGACAAACATGGGTGGGGGGCACCTGGGTGACTCAGTCTGTTAAGCGTCTGACTCTTGGTTTTGGCTCAGGTCGTGATCTCACGGTCTGTGGGTTCAAGCCCTGCATCAGGCTCTGTGCTGACAGTGCGGTCAGTGCGGAGCCCGCTTGGGAGTCTCTCTCTCTTTCAAAATAAATAAATAAACATTAAAAGAAACCTACAAAGACACAGGAAGCAGGTGGATGCTGGTATGGAGTAACAGTGTTCCTTTCTATGCCATGGCACCATTGGAGAGTCTTGACCCTCCTTGCACGCATGTGAGAACTGCCTCTGCACCTGCCACATTTATTCTGGGTGAAAGGCACCTGTGCAGGACATTGTAAGTTCCGTGCCTTTTTTCTTCTTCTTCTTGTGAAGCAATCCTGCCCCTTCTTTCCAGCTCTAAGGAACATTCCTATTTTCCTTCCTTTGGAGACCTTGGCTACTTCCCTCTCCACGGAGGCAAGCCTATTTTGGAGGCTGTTTGCGTGCCGTGTGCTCAGACTCCAGTCCTGAGCCTGACCTCTCTCCTCAGCCATCAAGGTAAGGCTTTGGGCTTTCAACAAAGACAAGCTGTAGCCGTCCTCAGAAGACATAAGCCACCATTTGTCAGCCTCAAAGAAACCAACCTTTCAGCTCAGCAGAGTGAGGCCGAATGTTGTCCAGAGCTAAAAAGGCTTATTTTTAGAAAGCAACAAATGGTGGTTTGTTTATAGAGCTGGCACCAAAGAGCCACATCAATAGCAAAGAGCCTGCTCACTAAAACTGAAAGCTGGGGGGTGCACTAGGAAGGTTGTGTAGGGAATGTTTGGGCCCAGAAGCCTTTGGAAGGAGGCCTTTAAGAGTATGTGCACAGAACTGATGTCTGTATGACAGTCCATTCAAAGTCAAAGGCATCAAGAGCAATAATGTCTACATTGCCATGCCTGGAGGCATTTAACCTCCCTGCCTTCATTGTTCGACATCTGCAAAATGAAAAGCTTGGACCATAAAGTCCATTGTGGCTCTAAAAGCCCATAGCCTATTTAAATTAGATGTGGAATTTCAGAAAATTGGGCTAAGTCTATACTGATTCCTTGACATTCCTTGATGTTTTCTCAAATACATATTTTCGTTCATTTTTTTTTTTTGTATATGCTGTTTGTTTCTATGTGAATCATATTTTTTCTCTTTCTTAAAGAAGAAACGCAGCACAAGCAAACTTCTGGGGGTTCTTGGAGCATTGTGGATGATTGATTGGAATCTGATCCGTGGGAGTTTTCAGGGTGAAAATTCCCAAACATGCAAAGTAGTAAACTCAGTTCCTGAAGGGGAGCAGACCCTTCCCCCGCAAGATGTGAAGGTGCTGGGTTCCCACGGAAGCTCTAAGGCTTTCCTGCTGCCTTCTAGCAAACGCTACAGGAAGCCAGTTCTGCCTGAGAGAGACCCTAGTCTGCTCCAGGGACCCCTAACCGCCTCTCCACCCTCTTGTCTCCTCCTCCCTTCCCTGTTGGGGACCAGGCACCCTCCCTCCCCAGCTCTCTGCCATCAGAAAGGAAAGTGTGCTGATAGAAGGAAACTGTAGTATGCTGGAAAGAAGCACATAAACTAAGCTTGCCCTGCAGGCTGGCGCACACAGGCTCGAATCCTAGCTCTGCCAGTATGGACTCTAGCGGAAGGTGGTGCCGTTTAGAGCTAATGTAGCTGAAAGACTAATCAGAGTAGAGGTCTCATAGGTGGTAGCCATGGTAATAAGTGTAACCATTTAATGGACTTAGTGTATTATTATTTATTGAGCAGAAGACAGTGTTTGATTCCCATTTGAACCCCTGGGAATGTCTTCGTGATCAAATATCCTTTTCCTTCTTAGACTATAATTAAAATGTTTTCCAACTTGTTCCTTTCAATAACAGTGCCTCTGGTCCCCTGGTGGGACCTTGGAATGGGTTTAATTAGCAGAATTTAGTTTTCCTTTTCCTGTGAACTGACTAGGACACTCTCCCCAATCCTGGTTTTTGACTATTCCCCTCTTCCCCCCACCTCTGATCCACTCTGTCAGTCTCCTCAGGCTTGGCTCACCTCCTCACCCTCTTCCTCTGCCTGGAATCGTCCCTGTTCCCAACCCTCTGTGATGATAACACCCGAGTTCTTGGGACCGGGCTTTCCTTTTCAAAATGGCAGCCAAATCTGACACCAGCTCTTCAAAGCTTCAAAGGTCTGGCACCGTAGATATAGATATAAATATACTTAGATATTACTTTTGTGGTGATAAAATGCACATGACATAAAATTTAACGTCTTAACCATTTTGTAAGTGCAAAGTTCAGTGACATCAAGTATGTTCACATAGTTGTGAAACCGTCTCTCCCTCCATCTCCAGAACTCTCCATCTTGCAACCCTGAAACTCCATTCCCATTAAATACTAACTCCCCTTTCCCCGCCCCCCCCCCCCCCCAGGGCCTGACAATCACTATTCTACTTTCTGTCTTTAGGAGTTTGACTAATTCAGATGCTTGTATAAGCAGAATCATACAGCATTTGTCCCTTTTGTGACTGGTCTATTTCACGTAGCAGTATGTCCTCAAGATTCATCCGTGACTTAGCATGTGTCAGCATTTCCTTCTTTCTCATGGCTGAGGAACATTCCATCGTATGTATGTACCCCATTACCACCTCTAGTGACATCGTCTCTCCCCTAAAGAAGAAGAGGGGATGGTCGGTTTCCCCCTTGGTCAACAGCAGTAAAACCCCTTCAGCAAAAGTCTCAGGGAGGTGAGGGATTGGCCGGGGGGCCCAGGACTGTTGCACAGGCTCCGGGAAAGGAGAAAGCTGGAGCTTCAGGAGGTTCAATTACTGCTTGCCAGACAAAGAAATGCCTCCAGGAACTGTCAATGGCGCCCTCTATAGGCGAAAATCTTAATTTTTTCTTAGTATTGGTGACAGGAGCCCATGAACTCCAAAAATAATTTTTTTTATTGTGGCAAAATACACATCACACAACATTTACATTTTAGCCATTTTTAAAGGTATAGTTTAGTGGTATTAAGCACTTTGACTTCTATCCATCTCCAGAACTTTTTCATTCTCCAAAACTGTGAGATACTATGCACGTTAAACACGAACTCCCCATTTTCCCTCTCCTCAGTCCTTGGCAATTCCCATTTTACTTTCTGTGCCTAATGCTTTGACGACTCTAGGTAGCCCATATGAGTGGAATCATACAATATTTGCCCATTTGTGACTCGCTTATTTCACTTAGTATAGTGTCTTCAACGTTCATCCATGTTGTAGCAAATGTTGGAATTTCTCTTCTTTTTGATGTGGGCTAATATTCCATTGTATGGACATACCACATTTTGTTTATCCAGTCATCTATCCATGGAACTTAGGTGGCTTACACCACATTGGTTACTGTGAATAATGAACATGGGTATAAAAAAAATGGTTTTAATTTAAATTATCGTTCCCAAGAAAAAGGGTAAAGCTACCAAAAGGAAAACAAACACAAGTCCATTGACAGGAATTCAGAATCAACAGAAGTGATTTCCAATTAAGGGTATAGAGCAGAGATTCCAGAACTTTTTCAGTTCATGGTGTCCTGAGTGTCTCAGTGATTTTGCGTAGAGCCTGTAGGTCAAAACAAACAAAAATCTGAACTGCTCTGTTTGTTAAGTAGCTAGATCCAAACTTAATAAGTATTTATGTTCCAACAATTAAGTAGTTGTTTGAAAAAAACACACATTTATTGAAAGAAAATGTTTTGTTTTTGTTTTCGAGAGAGAGTGAGCAGGGGAGAGGGGCAGAGGGAGAGAGGGAGAATTTTAAGCAGGCTCCACGCTCAGCACAGAGTTCAATGTGGGGCTTGATCCCACGATTGTGAGATCATGACCTGAGCTGAAGTCAAGAGTCTTCTGCTTAACTGACTGAGCCACCCAGGTGCCCCCCCAAAAGAATCCATTTTTATTTTGTTCTTATCTAACCACCATTATTTACTAGTGAGGTATGTGCACCTGTTGGGCATGTCACTAACTCTCCAACCTTGAAATCAGATTGGACACTGCCATCTTTATTTTCTGCCCTGTGTTGTTTTTTCTCGGTACTTGCTTTTTATCAAAATGGGGCGCTTCACTGACTGAGCCACGCAGGTACCCCTAGCACTAAATTTAAATGGCTAAGTGGGACAAACAGTTCTGAGACTGTTCTCCCATCACTGATTAATTTAGGGGTGGTACGTATTCAGGTTTGTATTCATTTAGCCTTCTGAGTGTTCTGGGCAGACTTGGTGACCTTGCCAGTTCCGGCAGCCTTCTTGGCCACTGCTTTGATGGCACCCACATCACCGTCTCTCTCATGTCAGGAACAGCAAAATAACGCAAAGGAGGGTAGTCAGAGAAGCTCTCAACACGCATGCATTTGTCAGCAATCATATCAACAATGGCTGCATCAACTGATTTCAAGACTTTGGAGCCATCTTCCAGCTTTTTCCCTGAACAGCCATCAATCACCTTCAGCTCAGCACATTCACAAAGCAGTGGGAGCTACGCGACCATCCAGCACAGGTGTGTAGCCAGCATTGATTTGGCCTCGATGGTTCAGGATAGTCACCTGGGTCACACCACCAGCTGCTTAGATTGGTGGATCATTTTTGCTGTCATCAGCGAGGTTGCCATGATGAACATTTTTGACAGACACGTCCTTGGCATTGAAGTCCCTGTTGTCCCCGGGAAGAGCTCCTGGCAGAGCTTCGTGGCACATTTCAACACACTTGACTTCAGTTGTAATGTTGACTGGAGCAAAGGTGACCGACCACCATCTCAGGTTCGAGAACACCAGACTCCACTAGGTCCACGGGGACAGTACCAGCATCTCCAATTTTGTGGATATCCTGGAGGGGCAGACAAAAGAGCTTGACAGTTCGATGAGTTGTGGCAGACGCAATACAGAATTTCCGGCAGCGTGGTTCCATGGGCATTGCCATCTTTGGGGGTGACTTTCCACCCCTCGAACCAAGGCATGTTAGCACTTGCCTCCGGCACATTGTCACCATTCCAACCAGAAATTGGCACCGAGGCTACCGTGTCGGGGTTATAGCCAACTTTTTAAATGTAGGTGCTGACTTCCTTAGCGATTTCCACATGCCTCTTCTGGCTGAAGAAATTCACCTTGTTAACACGGACAATTAGTTGCATCACGCCCAGTGTGTAAGCCTGAGGGCACGCTCTCAGATCTGCCCGTTCTTGGAGATACTGCTTCAAATTCACCGACACAGCAACAATCCCACAGTCAGCTCGAGATGTGCCACGATCACGTTTTTGATAAAGTCTCTGTGTCCTGGGACATCAACGCTGGTCACATAATACTTGTCTCCAGTTTCTGTGGAGAGCTATCAGTGGTGATACCAACTCAGGTTCAACTTTCAGTTTATCCAAGACCCAGGCACCTTGAAGGGCCTCTTTCCCATCTCAGCAACCTCCTTTTCAATTCTTCAACGATTCTTTGGTTGATCCCACCACACGTGTAGATCAGATGGCCAGTAGTGGTGGACTTGCCTGAATCTACACGTCCAATGATGACCCTGCTGATAGGAATCTTTCCCTTCCCATTTGGCTGAGATTCAGCGGTGGTTTTCACCACACCTCTGTTCTGGTGGCCAACCCGTGACAAAAAAGGGGTGTCATTGTCACCATGCACCAAGTTGCTATATATGCATAGGCATAGGTCTTTGTTTTGGATAAACTTTCTATGTTGGAATATTCTCGATTTACAGAAAAGTTGAAAAGAGAAGGATTCTGTATACTCTCACCCAGTTCCCTCTAATATCTGTATTTGTCACACTTCTACGATACGTTCGATAAAACTAAGAACCCACATGCGTACACTGGTATTAACTAAACTCCTGACTTTATTTGTAGTTTACCAGCTTTTCTCTCAGGGTCTTTTCTCTGTTCCAGATCCAGCCCAGGGTATCACAGTGCCTTTTGTTATCGTATCTCCTGAATCTCATCCGATCTGTGACAATTTCCAAATCTTTCCTTGTTTTGCATGGTTTTGACAGTTTGAAAGAGCACAGGTGATGTATTTTTTAGACTGTCCTTCAATTTAGATTTATTTGACATCTTTCATGTGACAGGGCTGGGTTATGGGTTTGGGGAAAGAGACTGCAAAGGTGATGTCCTTCTCATCATATCACAGCAAGGGGACAAGATAGCAACAGAACTTATCACTGGTGATGTTAGCCTTGATCACGCATTTAAGGTAGTGTTTACCGTGTTTCTCCACAATAAAGCACCAATTTCCCTCTTTCCTAATCTAATCTTTGGAAGTTACTCAGTACGTCTACACTGGTGGAGGTGGAGGGAGAGTGTGAATTAAGCTCCATTTCTTGGAACAGGGAGTATCTACGTATATTATTTGGATTACTTGTATAAGAAAGATTTGTAAGGAAACTTGGTTTGTAAGGAAGATTTTCTCCCCAATTAATTTATTTTTGCAATCATTTTTATATCATTTTATATTATATCATTTTATATCATTTTATATTATATAGACTTATGTATACTTATTTTATACCTTAGGTGATAATCGAATACTATATTCATTATTTAGTCACTCATATTATTTTATTGGGAATTATTTCCGATTGGTTCCTGTGTCCCTCTGACATATTCCCTCTCCCTTGCTATTTTTTTTTTTCTCCAGCATTTTGTACTTTATGGTACTACAAGATGCTCTAGGCTTATTTTATGTGTGTTCTGTCCCAACCTTAGAATCAGCCACTTCTCCAAGGAGTCATGGTTCCTTTTATTTGATAATGGTATTAAACCCCAAGTTCCTGGCACTGGGTATGCTAATTACTACCGGCCCCTTCAGTGAACAGAACTAAAAAATATATGCGTATGTACCAACCCAGGTAGAATGCACCCATGTACTTATTTCAGTATCTATCCATCTCTGTTTACATTAAGCTAAACATGAGATCATACTGATGTCTCTAACTCTAATCCAGTCCTACAGGGTTCATTCTAGCCCAACCTTCTCGATCATAGGTAACTTTCCTTTCCAGTAGTTGGAAGTGTGGCCCACATCTTCTCCCATCCATTTACTGATTTCCTCAACCCCAGGATACATGAAAAGCAGTTTCAGAGCTGTTAACCCATATTGCCGTAACATGGGTCTGTTTTTGAGTCTATATTCTGTTCCACTGGGCTATTTGTCTAGTCTTTTACCATTCCCTGTAGAATTTGATTATTAAAACTTTGACATATGTCTTCATACATGATAAGGAAGATCTCCTTATTCTTTTTGGCTTAGCCATTCACAGACCTTTATCTTCCCGTACAAAGTAATCATGATTTTTTGAGTTTCCTGATTTTGATTGAAATGGCAATGGCTTTATAGTTTGATTTAGGAAGAGTTAACAAATTTGCAACATGAAGACTTTCTTCTACAAACACAGCATGTCTCTTTATTTTAGTCAAATCTTTTACAATGTTCTCCTTAAACATGCTGTGCACTCTTTTTTAGTTTAATTCTGAGATAATTTACTGGTTTCCCCCACTCCCCTTCGTGAATGGTGTCTTGTTTTCTATTACATTTTTAAATTAGCTACTGCTAAAGTAGAGGTGACGATACTGATTTGGTAATTTAACCTCGTATTTGACAACCTTGTGAAACTCTAGTTACTATTTCTGTTGAATATTCTAACTAGATGACAGTTTTATCTCTTTTCATTCTTTCATCTTTTTTGTCTTACGTCATCTCATCACCCAAGATCTTTAGTAATAGACAGTAGCATAAACAGTGGGTATCCCTATCTTTCCTATTGTCCCCCTCACAATTCAAGTGCGTCTACAGTTTTTCCATTACGCCTGATGATTGCTGCAGGCTTTGGGACATAGAGCCTTTATCAAGTTTTTTCTATTCCTAGTTTTATGTGAATTTAATAAATCATAGATTTTTTCAAAAAATAGATTTCAAAAAACCTTTTTTTTTCAAAACAATATGCCTTTTCCCATCTATTGAGATAATAACTTGTTTTTCTGCTTTAATCCATTGATGTGGTTAATGACAGACATGATATTAAACCATCCTTGTATTTCTTTTTTTTTTTCAATTAAAAAAAATGTTTATTCATTTTTGAGAGACAGAGAGACAGTGTGAGCAGGGGAGGGGCAGAGAGAGAGAGGGAGACACAGAATCTGAAGCAGACTCCAGGCTCTGAGCTGTCAGCACGGAGCCTGAAGCAGGGCTCGAACCCACAAACCATGAGATCATGACCTGAGCAGAAGGCAGATGCTTAACTGACTGAGCCACCCAGGTGTCCCTTGTTTTTTTAAGTACAGTGTTGGTTCAGGTTGGCTAATATGTTATTTACACATATGTATGTCCACAAGTGAGATTAGCCCATCATTTTCTCACTTTGTGTTACCCTTAGCTAGTTTCGTATTTAAGTTCTATTAGCCTCAAAAAGGACACTGGGATACTTTCCTTCTCTCTTGTTTTATGGAGCAAACTGAATAAGATAAAGATTATCTGTTTCCTAAAAGATTGGTAGAATTTACCTAAAAATTATCTGTACCTTGAGAAAGGCTTGATTATCATGTCATTTTATTTAATGATTGTTGGTCTATTCAAATTTTCTGGTCCCTTTTGTGCCAGTTTTGGTACGTTTGCTTTTTCTAGAAATGTATCCATTTCTTTCAGTTTTGAAAGTTTTGGGGATAGGTGTTTCTAATATTCTTTATTATTTAAAATCCTGCCAGTTTTGCTTACTTACTCTAAAAAACAAAAACAAATAGCTTTTGGTTTCTGGATATTCTTTAGTTTAGTGTTTGTTTTTTTTTTAAATTCTCTTTGTAATTGATTTCTCTCCTCATCTTTGCTTCTTTTCCCTTCTTCTATCTTTGGGTTGTTTCTGTTGTACTTTTTCCAATTCTTCATTTGAACATGTATTATTAGTTCATTTGTTTTCAATTTTTCTTGACTTCTGACAAAAATATTTTAAGCTATAAATTTTCCTCTAAGAACTGTGTCCCGCAGATTTTGCTGTATAAAGTGTTCCTTTTGTTGCATTCCAAATCTTTCATGATTTTCCAGATGGTTTCCAAGGATTACTTAGATTTTTTCTCCCTCCCAGCCTTATGGGATTTAAAAAAAAAAAAACACTATCTTCTTATTATCAAGGTTAAATTATTGCTTGGTGGCTAGAGAACATGGTCTGTAAATGTTGATTTTTTAAAAAATTTGTGGGGGCCTCTTTTGTGGCCTAGAACATGGTCAATTTTATGTCTTTCAATGTTATTTCAAAAGAACATATATTCTCTATTCATGGGTATAAAGTTCTATTACTATCAACACGAATATATTGTTGTTACTCAAATTTTCTATATTTTCTAAAATTTCTGTGTAATGAGAAGACGGTAGGTAGACCAGTCTCCATAATACCCTTGAAATTATCATTTGATATTTTATTCTCTAAGTTGGGTGTGGATTTTGCTACATTTTGCTGTTCAAAGAATAGGGCCGTCAATTCAATAACCTTGTATTTTGAGTGGTCTAGTCTAAGATTCTGGTCATTGACATAACACGTTTATTGAGAACATGGCTCTTGTACCAGGATCAGTGCAGACTTCCTGAGTGGATTTGGAAGTATATTTTTAAAAATTGAGGGGCACCTGAATGTCTCAGTTGGTTAAGTGTCTGACTCTTGATCTTGACTCAGGTCATGATCTCACCGGTCATGAGATCGACTCCTGCACTGGGCTCTGTGCTGACAGTGCAGAGCTTGCTTGAGATTATCTCTCTCCGTTCTCTCTGCCCCTCCTCCCATTGGCGCCCACTCTCTCTCCAAATAAATAAATAAATAAGTAAATAAACTTTTTAAAAAAGGCAATAAAGGAAAATAGAGGAGGGTGAGAAGAAGGGGAGTGAAAGATGGATAGGAAGAGCCCACATGAAAGGAAAGTATGAGTCATGTGAGGTCTGGGCAGAGTTTCAGAAGAAACAGCAAGTGCAATAGCCCCATAAAGGATACCAGCTTAGAATGTCATGGGGGCAGTGGTGTTTATCTTTAACAGAGCAGAGTGTTCTTCGGGACAAATAAAGCCCTTTCTCTCCATGAAGTCCTTTAATATAGAAAGCCATGTCCCTACTTGGAAGTTTACTACTTGAAAGTTTGGTAAGCCTGATACATGAACGAGTGGGGTTAGGGATCTGGCATCAGTGACTCATGGCACTAGGCTGACTGAGTCTGAAGCACCCATCCACACATTTCTCAGCCACTTTAAGTTTTTACTTACTCATTTAAACCTCCACTTTACTGCAAAGCATTTAATTCGGCTCTCAAGTCATTGACATCTTACAAGAACGCAGAACTTTTTGTCCCCCGTCAAAGCAGTTTTTCATACACAATGTATCACTTTCTCAGCTCAGGACAGCCCCAAAGATTAGGTAGGGCTGGCTCTGCTGGCTCCATTTCAAGGACGGGAACTTGGATGTGGAAGCCGCTGCACTGATCACGAAGGGTTTTCACAGAAGTTACGTCTCTCCTCGCACCTGCTTGGCCAGAAGGGCTCACGTCCTCCCATTAGTTTGGGGAAGCCTGGGATGGAAGCCAGTGTGGGGCGACATCCCACCAGACAAGTCTGGTTGGGCTGTGAGACAAGGTGCGGTCAGAGTTAAGGGCACCTGCACGACCCTCGGCCCAGGTGCCAGAGGAAGACCTCCCGCTCAAGCCCGCCTGGCATTTAGCCAGGGGCGTCCACCCTCCCGGCCAACCCGAAGGCCGTTAAATAGGGAAAGCATCGAAGCCCGTTGTTTGACAAGAGAGTTCTTCTACCGGCAGGGTCAGGGCGCCCCAGGTCGAGAACTGATCGGACTGTGCGGACGCTTAGCACCGGAGCTCGTGCCCCCAGGGAATGGAGAACCCGGGGGCTCCACCCGCCAAGACCCTCGAGAGAGCCGCTGGGGGCAGGAGGGCTCCTCCTCATTGTGGCAGGGCGGTGTCGGTTCGTCCTAAGTAGCGAGCGAGCCAGCGTGAACAACAGAAACAGGAGAAACCTCGGGGTTCGGCGCCGGGAGCACCTCCCCGAACGGGGTCTAGCTTCCCGGCCGCCCGCCCTGGTTCAGGCCCCGCCCCGCCACAGGCCACGCCCCTTCCGCCGGCCCCATCGCGCAGGCCCGCCCCGACCTCCCACGGAGGCCCCGCCCCTTCCGCCGGTCCCGCCCCTTCCTGCGCACGTGTGGGCACCTGGCACGCCGAGGTGGTACTCCGCTGTCCGCGCGTCCTCTTGCCGGGTTTCCTGGTGTGTAGATCCCGGCGCGCCCCTCCCCTCTCGGCCATGGGGGTCCCCAAGAGGAAGGCCGCGGGCGGCCAGGACAGCACGGCTCTCCGCGCGGGCGCAGCCAAGCGGGCCCGCTCCGAAGAGCTCACGGGCGTGCGCTTCAAGGCTGAGCTGCGGGGTCCGCAGGGCGCGGAGCCGGGTGAGTGCGGGGCTGGCCGGGGCGGGGAGCACGTGCGGGCGAGGCGGGTCGCGGCCGCGTGCCAGGCTCAGCCCTCCTCTGTGCACTGTTCGGTCCCGGAGTCTCAGAGCCGGGCCTTCCGGTTTGCAGACGGGAAACCGTGGCCCCGGTGCTCGGGCGTCCAGGGTCCCGGGCGGCCGGGGCCGCTGTGGGGCCGCGCGCTGCACTGTCTTGCCCTGGGCTGTCAGCTGGTGGAATCCGCCTTGCTCGGTCGTGACAGTTCTACGCGACTGCACGCCTCCTTTGGCCGGGCGGCATTCCTTAGCAACCTCTAAAACCTCTATTGCAATTGTCAGAGAAGCATATATGTATACTTGCTGAGTCCCAACTGTGAGTCATCTCGGGGCCATTCATTGAGACAGTTTGCTGGTTCTGTGGCCGTCAGCGCTATTTTCAAGATCTTTGGAGCCCCCAACACTCACGCTGATCCGATGACATGTAATAAACTACAGCATGAAGCGTCCCAGGGACTGGTCAGTTGACCAATATGGAACTGGTCTAGTCACTGGACTAGTGACCAATACGGAGCAGATTCTGTAATTTCACTTTCTGAAAAGTGTGATCACGCTTCACAACCTCTTGTAATCCATTGGAAAAGTATGTAGGTTAGGAGGAAAAAAATGCAATTGAATTTTTTAAAGAAATTTAAGGTGTTTATTTATTTTTGAGGGACAGAGAAACAGTGTGAGCAGGGGAGAGGCAGAAAGAGAGGAAGGCACAGAATCTGAAACAGGCTCCAGGCTCCGAGCTGTCAGCACAGAGCCCATCTTGGAGCTCAAACCCACTAACTGTGAGATCATGACCTGAGCCGGAGTCGGCTGCTTAAGTGACTGAGCCACTCCTGAGCCACCCAGGAGCCCCAACAATTGAATATGCTAGTATGTGAGAGCACTGGTAGTGTGTCAAAATAGAAGTGACAGCATTTCTCCCTGGTTAAAGAGATTATTAAGTTGATGGCCGGGATAGTCCCACTTAACAATTTGTCCTCCCATAAATTGTGTTTTTAAACATTTGATGCCTGCAACTTCCAGCCAGTGCTTTGAAGATGATACCTGCTTTAGCTCAGAGTGCTACATTTCAGTCATTCGTTCCTTTCTGCGTTATTTACTAGGGGCTGTGATGTGCTAGAGATACAATGGTGAGTACAAAATCAGACCTGGGCCTTGCCATTCTGGAGCACATGAATAGTGAAGTGGAGAAGGCAGGTGTCAATCAATATAATTACATATGAAGAGTTCCAAGTACCGGTCCTCCCAAGGAGGGGTACATAGGGCCTTCAGTCCTCAGACCTAATCTGGGGGCTCAAAGAGGTCTCCCCAGAGGGAGTGGCTTTTCAGCGGAGTTGTAGGTTGGGGTAGGAACAGGGACAGGAACCATTCTGGCAGAAGAAAGAGCATGCTTAGTTATTTAAAAGATTGTATTCATGTACGTGTTCACGGTTTTGCTCAGGCAGCTCCATGGGATTCAGGTGCTGCATTTGAACAGGTCTCAGAAGGAAACTCGGGTTAGGGGCGCCTGGGTGGCTCAGTTGGTTAAGCGGCCGACTTCAGCTCAGGTCACGATCTCGCGGTCCGTGAGTTCGAGCCCCGCGTCGGGCTCTGGGCTGACGGCTCGGAGCCTGGAGCCTGCTTCCAATTCTGTGTCTCTCTCTCTCTCGGCCCCTCCCCCGTTCATGCTCTGTCTCTGTCTCAAAAATAAATAAAACGTTAAAAAAAAAAATTTAAAAGAAAAGAAACTCGGGTTGACGGGCAGTGGGTACAGATGAGGTAGTTGGAAGATGCGGCGAAGCTGAAGTCAGTGGGTGAAAGTGTGAATCCGCTGTATGAGATTGTGTTGAATTTGTGTTTGAATCTGGTCTCTCTCTTGGATTCTGTCTCCCTTTTGATGTGTTCTCATAGCTTCCTGTGACACGATCTCCTGACAGATCAGAGAAGTAGAATTGACAGATGTTAGGGGTTTTGATTTCATCCAGGCATTAGGAAAGGTTTTTTTGTTGTTATTTTTGTGTTGTCTTTTTACGTAGCTTTATTGACACACGATTGACATAACTGATGTAAGTTTAAGATGTATGATGACAGGTGCCTGGGTGGCTCAGTCAGTTAAACATCCCACTCGTGGTTTTGGCTCAAGTCATGACCTCACGGTTCGTGAAATTGAGCCCTGTGTCGGGCTCTGTGCTGACAGCGTGGAGCCTGCTTGGGATTCTCTCTCCCCCTCTTTATCTGCTCCTCCATCGCACGTGCTCTCTCCTCTCTCAAAATAGAAAAACTTAAAAAGATGTACAGTGAGATGATGACACACATATACTGTGAAATGATTACCACAGTAAGCTTCAAGTATATACTACAGTACTGTTAATTATAGTCACCATGCTGTACATTAGATCCCCAGAATTTACTCATCTTACTCATTATTTTTTTTCTTTTAAGTAAACTCTGCCCGCAATGTGGGGCTCAGACTCTCCACCCCCAGATCAAGGGTCGCATGTGCTACCTACTGAGCCAGCCGGGTGCCCAGAATGTACTCATCTTTATAGCTGAAAGTCTGTACCCTTTGACTGACATCTCCCCATTTCTCCCCCCCCCCCCCCAATCCCTGCCCACCATTCTGCTCTTTGTTTGTATGAGTTTGGCTCTTTTAGGTTCCACCTATAAGTAGAACATACAGCGTTTGTCTTTCTCTGACTCACTTCACTCTGTGCCCTCAAAGGTCCATACGTGTTGCAAAAGGCAGAGTTCCTTCTCTCTTCTGGCTGAATAATAGTTCCTTGTATATACACTTAGCTACAGATAAGCTGCGCCACATTTTTTTTATCCGTTCTCTGATTTTACCCCCTTCATGGAGGTGGGTGTACAGCTTCAGGGTTAGATTGGTCTAGACCCAGAGGGTGCCCAGGAGTGGATCAATGTCAGTGGTGGGGAGGATCCCTGCCCCTAGAAGGCTTGGCTCTAAAGCTCTTCCTTTGAAAGTTGTTCCCCTTTACCTCAGTGGAGATAGAGAAAAGGCCATGTCAGAACTCTGGATGGCCCCGTCTCCGCAATGCTGCTGTGTTCTCCCTCTGGGTGAGCGGCACCTCCAGCCGCCTGGATGCTTCTGCTGGAAATCTGCCTCTGTCGCAGCGGCGGCTGTGATTGTTGCTAAGGAGACCGTCCCTGTTAACGTTTGAACGTTACTCTTATTTCAGCCTTGGAAGCATTTGTCGCTGCTGCCAAGAAGCTACCGAGGGAAGACGTGTATGATGTTGTGGAAGGGTACATAAAGATTTCGGTTGAATGTGCAGAGATTTTCCAGCTCCTGAGCGGGGAGAAGCGGCCGGAAAGTGAAGTATGTCATTCCTCACCTGGCTTGCTGAAGAGAAGACAAAGTTCACACCACTATGGTGTTGAGCTTTATGGAGAGAAATGTGGTAGAATTTCCAGAACATTATCACCTTTCTATAGAAGACTATGTTTTGTTCCTGTGTCATAGGAATACATCCAATTTTGTATCATGACTTTTTAAAGCATGTTAATGGAAAGTGCTAACTTCATGTTAGTGAGTGATACCAGAGGGAAGGACCATAGACCCTTAATCTCAATGCATTTGGTTTTGCCATGGTTTGTTTTTTTTGTTTTTTTTAAATTTATTTATTTATTTTTTTAACGTTTATTTATTTTTGAGACACAGAGAGACAGAGCATGAACAGGGGAGGGGCAGAGAGAGAGGGAGACACAGAATCTGAAACAGGCTCCAGGCTCTGAGCCGTCAGCCCAGAGCCCGACGCGGGGCTCGAACTCACGGACTGCGAGATCGTGACCTGAGCCGAAGTCGGCCGCCTAACCGACTGAGCCACCTAGGCGCCCCTGTCATGGTTTGTTTTTAAGCAATCTCTGCACCCAACCTGGAGCTCAGACTTGTAACCCCAAGATCAAGAGTCGCATGCTCCACCAACTGAGCCAGCCAGGCGCCCCCTTGACATGGTTGCTTTGTTTTGACAAAAGGGAAATAGGTAGAAGCCGCATGTCATAGTTGCACACACATATTGAGTCGAGACTTCTGGTTCCAGAGAGGTTCAGAATTCGGGATATTTATGAACCTGTTGAAATCTCAGGGTTATTGCTGTAAGACTGTCGACCTGAATATCCCCAGAGCAGGGAGGTCCAGTCATGAGTAGAGATCGCTCTTTTCATTTCATTTTGTGTAATTATAAGCCGGGAAGAGTTCTCCACTTAGCTGGACCGTGGGAGCAGGACTAATTCCAGAGCTGGGGGTCTGCCGAGCAGCCTGTGAAGCTGTCACCTTCCTGCCTTTGGCTCAGGATCTGAGCAGGCCCGTCCTGCACGTTGAAGGTTTTAAATGACTGGCTAGGACAGGAGGAGCGTATGTATAGAGGAAAACCAGAAATGAGCTGATTCATAAGCATTTTAATTCTGTCTTTGCAGACGCTATTAATATTTCAAGTTTTTGAGGCCATACTATTGCGGACAGCGAGCGACCTTTCCCATTTTCATGTTGTGGGAACCAACATCGTGAAAAAGCTGCTGAACAGCCACATGAAGCTCATCTGTGAGTCCCTGTATGCCTCGGGCTACAGGTAAGTTGCCCGCTGTTATGTGGCAAGACCAGCCGTGGGCTCGGTCTGCGTTCAGCTCTTTTGACCTTTCCTTCCCTCGGAAAGCCATGGCTCTGCCTCTCCTTCCCCTGGGGCCAGCCCCTCACGCCGTAGACTCCTACCACGCATCCTTGTCACGCCGGTGCTGCTGTTCTTTTTGCTGTTATGGGAACACTCTGGACATTCTTTACGTTTCCTGCTCTTCTGCCCTAGCAGCTCTTTGTGGTCACCGCAGTCTCCTTCCCTCTCTCCTTCAGGACCCTGTGGTCCAGAAGTGTCATCTCAGGGAGGCCTTGCTCCACTGTCCTCCATTTACTGTCACTTTCTGTCCTTTTAGCTGGCAGGCAGAAGTATCCGTTTGCAGGTCTATTCGTGCAGCCAGACATTTGACGTAACATTCTAGGTCCGTCTGTTGACTGTCCACTTCCCTTTGCTGGAATGCAAGGTGCGTGTAGGCGGGTGCCTTGAGTGTCGTATGAGATGCTGTCTTCCAGCACCTCGAACGGGGCCTGGGGTGTGGTAGGCGCGCAGTCAACCACGGGTTTTGGGGGGCAGGGGAACCGAAAGGCAGCTGAGAGCTTGCTTTTGGAGACGCCCTCTCCGAAGACATCTGTGCCCTCGGTGGCGGGGACGAGCTGCGGGTCTCCCAGTTACGTGATGAGTTAGTGGGGAGAGACCTTGCCATCTTCTTTGTGTCTCACATTTTGTATTCTTGCATCCTCTTCAGACTCTGTTTTTAAGCTTTATTTGGAGATTGTGTGAAGGTTTGGTTTTGGGTTTTTTTGTTTTTGTTTTTTTAAGCATGCCTGCTCATCTGTTTCCTTCCTTTTTCTGATTTGGGGACCGCAGACCGCACAGCCCGGAGTGCACTTGGCTTTGCAGTGAAGTGGCTTGTGCTTCTGCTCTTCCTCACGTGCCTGATGTTCCCACAGGATGGCTCGAGCCTGTCTCAACCTGATGGCCGCCATGGTGACCCAGGGTCCTGAGGCCGCCAGGGACGTCTGCAGCCATTTTGATTTGAATAAAAAGACCTTGTACACCCTGGCGACCAAGAGGGATTCAAAGGTGAGGAGCTCCCAGCGTCTTGTACCTCCCATGTGTTTCCTTGCTCTCTGGAGGGCCGTAGCAGTTTGTTTCTTGTCCTTTCTTCGACCTTGGTCTTCATGTGGGCGGAGTAGAAGGCCTGTATGTGTGGCAGAGCCTGGATGACAGGGACATCTGAGGACGGCTTCTCTGGGGGCTCAGCATCGCCGTGCCCTCCTGGCTCGTGAGGATGACATAGCTCGTGAGCGTCTTCACAGAGTAGACAGAATAACCTCCCACGTACCTCCTGATCCTATTCTGTCCATTTTGGAGAAAACCCTTGGAAGTTTCAACTAGGAAGTGGCATCATCAAGGAAGATACTTACGGCTTTTTAATGTTTCTTGTGCCTCCTGTTTGTACGTCTTATAAGGAGTAGGTGCTGGACTGTGCCAAAGAGAATGGAAGGGTGAATGGTTTTCAGGAGAGTTTTTTTTGTTTTGTTTTGTTTTTTAAATGTTTATTTAGTTTTGAGAGAGAGGGAGACAGAGGAACTGAAGCGGGCTCTGTGCTGACAGCAGTGGGCCCAACGTGGGGCTCGAACTCACAATCCATGAGGTCATGGCCTGAGCCGAAGTCGGACGTGCCCCTCAGGAGAGCTGTGTTTTTAAAAAAAAAAAAAAAGTTCCCAGGCACCTGGGTGGCTCAGTCGGTTAACCGTCTGACTTCAGCTCAGGTTGCGATCTCACAGTTTGTGAGTTCGAGTCCCACGTTGGGCTCTGTGCTGACAGCTCGGAGCCTGGTACCTGCTTCGGATTCTGTGTCTCCCTCTCTCTCTGCCCCTCCCCCGCTCACATTCTGTCTGTCTGTCTCTCTCATAAACATGAAAAAAAAATAAGAGTTCCCCGGTGGCCCTAGACGTTTCACTTGGGTTGAGAGAGGTTCTTGAGGAGAAAGCACAAGTTTGAGGACTCAGAAGCTGGAAAGAGTTGTGTGAGCCCTCCCTGCTGGCACGGCTGTGCCATCGACAGCTGGGGCTCCGTTCTCCACACCCCCATCCCGAGCACAGACGGCAGACCGACGGTCAGCAACCTGTCTGCCCAGGTGGAGGGCCACGTGAGTGTGATTTACTTCCGCACCCCGTTCTCTAACTCTTCAGGGATTCGGAGTTTCCGCACCTCCAGGTAATAGACTGAAGGTTAATCATAGTAACACCAAGTAACTTGTATGGCTTGGTGAGGTTGGGCCCCGTGTCGAGGGTTTTCCTGGAATTACAAACAAGGTGTTCCCTGAGGGGAAAAAAAAAAATCCCAGGTCTTAGTGTCTCGCGGATTCTCTTTTTTTAGTACCGTGAATTATTCACGTACTCTGTGTCAACAAATTCCGTTCATTGAGTGATGGCTCCTGACATTTAAATGCATCTCTAAAAAGAATCTGCGTGCCGTTTGCACATTAGGGCAGATGTCATGCTTCTTTGGTCTTACCTGGCAGTCAGCCTGTCAGTAATTACCCGTCAGATTCCCTCCCTGCTTCCACTCCCTCTCTCTTGACCTCAACTAGCTCAGCCTCCTAAGTAAAATATGTCAGTGCCCAGACCACCCACCAAGACACGACTGGGGCGTCCCTGCCTGAACCCCGGCTGTAGGCCGCGCCCGCTTCACCTCGGGGTCTCGGCAACTTATTTTACGTTTCCTCGGTCTGTAAAATGAGAATTATCGTTAACATGGGAGTGTTTTTACTTTGTGGCATACCTTAAATGTTTTAGGAAATGGTTTTAGACATTAATTTTTTTTTTCCCCATATAGGGATGTCAGGGACATTAAAAAAGAGAGCAGCACAGAGAATCCCCACCTACCTGTCCTCCAGCTGCAGGCGCTGCCCCCTCTCCCACATGTTTGGTTGTTTCGGGACGGTCTAGTGCCGCAAATCCCACCCGGGAACCGCATTTCCCTGTAAAAATTTCAGCGTGTACCTTTAACAAAAAATGAGCTTTTAAAAAAAAAAAACCACACTACCATCACCACACCTAATACTGCTCACAATTCTTAGTATCAGTGAATGCCCAGTTTGGTCTCCGTTTTTCCCACTGTCTCAGAAATGTCTTTACGCTTTGTGATTCAGGTCAGGATCCAGACAAGGGCCACCCATTGTGTTTGGTGGGTATGTTTCTTAAATTTCTTCCCTGGCTTTGAGTTTTGTCAAAGCCCCGCCCCCCAACCTTTTTCTCATGCCCTTCGGTTATTGAAGAAGCTGATAGATCTACAGATGTATTTTTTCTTAATGAGTGTGTTTTAGCATCTTGGAGGGAATTCTTAAAGCTTTGTGAAGAGAGTTATTTTTCATCCAGCCAAAGAAAGCACTGTTCAAATCCTTTGCCAGAGAGCAGTTTTACCAAATATGTTTTGGTCTATTTTAGACAGCGTTTTGTGGAACGAGCTGTAGAGAGCCCAGGATGCTTTCTTCCTAGGATAATAACGCTGTGAAGTCAGAGAGTAGGAATGGGGCATGTGGCCCTCTTGCCTCCAATGGAGCTTGCTGGGATGGAGGGCAGAGGCCCAGGGGACGGTGAGGGGCTGTCTGGTTGGGGGCGTGAGCGGGAGGCAGGGCAGTGGCTGCTTGGAGGGGGTGCGCGCTGTGTCTAGGGTGATCTTGGTGTGTTCACAGTCAGGGGTCTGAAATTGGGGGCTGGCTGGGATATGCGAGATGGAGGCCAGGAGGTGAGGACCCACTTCCATATCAGTTCGAAATTCATTGCTGGGGGGACCCTTGAGGGGATCTAGTCCAGCTGCTGTGTACAAGCAGGATGGAAGGATCCAGAGTGGCACATAACTGCAACCGACCTTCTAGGGCCCTGACTCCCAGTACTTAAGTGGGCATCCCCCCCCCCCCCCAAACTTGTAGAACCTTTCCAGCCAGCCAGCTAGCAGCATGTAGCTGCTAAAACTTACCAGGCAAGTTTTGGCATCTCACCAGCATTCTTGCAGAACACGAGACACACGTGGGTCGAGATAACAAGTTAACTGTGCTTGAGTTAGTTGATGTGTTTCTTTCAACGAGGCATCTAGATGATTCAGGAGCGGTGGCTCCTTTAAGCGTCCTGAGGACAGGGACGGTATCTTAGTCATCTTTGAGTGGTCTCTCAGCCCGAGATTATGGCCTCTTGAATATAACTGCTGTTTGCACACCACTGAATTGTTGTGTTTTGAAGGCACTAAAGCATTGCAGGTACGCTGAGGAAAAGCAGCTCACTTTCAAGACCTTAGTGACCGTGGTACCCAAACTCTGTCTTGTGAGGAGGCCCACAGAGTCGTCCCTGGAATGGGGAGCATAGTTTTCAGCGCTTAGTGTATTTGGAATAAACCAGGATTGGTCTGAGAGGGTCTTGCTGAAATGCCGTGGGGCATGGATGGAAGTGGAGACCCAGTGAGGACAGCGAATGTGCAAGGCCTCTGTCTGGATGTTGCAGGGTAGGGGTCTGATGGCCTTTCTCTTCTCCCTAAGAAACAGACACCCGATGGGGCGCCTGGGTGGCGCAGTCGGTTAAGCGTCCGACTTCAGCCAGGTCACGATCTCGCGGTCCGTGAGTTCGAGCCCCGCGTCGGGCTCTGGGCCGATGGCTCGGAGCCTGGAGCCTGTTTCCGATTCTGTGTCTCCCTCTCTCTCTGCCCCTCCCCCGTTCATGCTCTGTCTCTCTCTGTCCCAAAAATAAATAAAAAACGTTGAAAAAAAAAAAAAAAAAAACAGACACCCGACAAAACAAGACAGAATTAATTCAGTTCTCATGTAGAGGCCTAGGTGGTTCCAAGTGCGATCCCTGCAGATTGAGAAAAAGCAAGATGAAAATGCCGTGGCAGCTCGGAGGAGAAAGCACTTGTCCAGTCAGACGTAAAGTCGAGCACGAGGCAGTATGTTTGTACAATTATTTCCTGTTTTCCAGTTCCAGTACGTACTCACTTAGTAGCTGCATGTCCTTGAGTGAGTTTTTAAAGCCCGTTTCCTCATCTGTAAAATGGGTGTAGAAGGCATCTCCACCTCAAGTTGTTCAGAGGAGTAAATGAAGTAACAGATATGCAGCCTTTGACTTAGTGTCTGGTGTAGTGAATGCTCAGTAAATGACATTGGCCGCCGCCGCCTCCTCCTCCTCCTCCTCCTCCTCCTCCTCCTCCTCACCACCACCCTGCCACTACTAAATGGAATGGAACCATCTGGAAGGCGGACTTCTTAATCTTTCCGGGCATTCAAGGAACTAATTCTCCGTGGCATTAACTTATTTCCTGACAACCAATTAGGATACCTTTGGGAACTCAAGTAGGGAGGAGGTGACAGTTGAAGGAGTGGAGGATCCCAGCGTGTGAGCTGCTGCTGGTACAGCCGGTGAGCGATCCGCGTGACCGCTGGCGTGTGAACCCGATGAGACACGCGTGTGTCTTAAAATTACTGGGAGGGAAAGCTGATCAGATGGCCCCCGCGACTTCCCCTGAAGTGTTGGCTACTGGTCATGGCCTGTGGGCCTCCTCGGGGACGCCCTCTGTCTTGGGTCGCGGCAGAATAGCGCGGATGTCAGTCCCAGGAAGGCCACGCAGGGTTGGTGACAGGGCAGCGTCTGGGCCGTGGTGTCTGGTGTGAATTTATAATACCTGATAAAACCCAGACAGCACCTCATTGGTGTCAGCAGAAGCAGAACCAGTCTTTCCATTGGCTCTGGATTTTCAAAAATGTGTATATTATTTCATTGGCAAGTGAAGTAGATGGTGTCTGGACAGGCTGGGAATCTTCTGCTCCATACCAAAGTGGTCCAGACACCCAAAATGTTTACGTTATGACCGGGAAGGGGACTCAGCCAAACTTTACCCATGTTTCTTTTTTTTTTTTTTGATTTTTTTATTAAAAAAGATTTTTTTTTTTTGATCTTTATTTTTTGAGAGAGAGACAGCATGTGAGCTGGGGAGGAGCAGAGAGAGATGGGAGATGCAGAATTCGAAGCAGGCTCCAGGCTCTAAGCTGTCAGCACAGAGCCTGACGTGGGACTCAAACTCACAACCTGTGAGATCACGACTTGAGCTGAAATCAGACGCTTAACCGACTGAGCCACCCAGGTGCCCCTACCCATTCTTTTCTATTTAAAAACAGCTTGAAAGACAAGGAAAAGTAGAGCAGAAGATTGAGGGAGAAGAGCAGAGAAAAGGTTCCATGTTCCCATAGAGACATGACCGTTGTTTTAGATTTTGAGCCTTCTGACGGCACAAGCCCCAAGGCCTCTGTGCCATTGGGACGGGAGGGGCGTGCGTGCCGCCAAGTCCCTGCTTCCTGCACGTGACACGTGGTCTCCTTCGCCCCCCCAGGGTGTGCACGACGTCCGGCTGGCCTACATTCAGTTCGCCCTCTCCTTTCTGATCGCCGGCGATGACAGCACGATAGCACAGGTGCTGGAGTTGAAAGGTAGGTGCGCCTCTTTGTCTCGTAGCAAAGCCTGGTGGCGATTGTGTTTTGGAAAATCTGCCGCAAAATATTTTTCCAGGTTGAGCAGTCTGCAGCCTTTACGGCCGCTGCACACACTAGAATGTTGGACGTGTGTGCGGCGAAGCCGCGGTCGGTGCGGTTTTGATGTCGCTCGTGAGCACCGACAGAGGCATTCCTGTCATGCTACCTGGAATGCTGGGCGACGTGCTGACAAAGGAGAGATGCAAACTTGAGACTCGCGTACAAACAAAGGAGGCTCTGTGGCTCCAGAACATGCACAGATACGTAGCCCTGGCTGCCCGGCCCTCCTTAGTAATTGACTTCGGAAAACTAAAGTTTAGTTACTTCGGTGGCCTTGCTGAGTGTTACCAGAATATCGGTAATGGGGCTTCAGAGAAGTCTAGCTGGACCACCTTCTGGTGGCTGTGGCCCGAGAGCCTGTTCGGGCCGCTTGCTCCTCATCGAGAGATTCAGTAAGACGGAGAATGATGGCACTAGAAGGAAGGCACTTCGCATGTAGCAGGTGTTCGGTGTGATACCAGGCTCTGTGCGCAGGTTGCACGTCCTTGCCAGAGCTCTGGGAGTCGGAGGAACAGCACGGTGCCTGTGGCCCGGGGTGGCCGGGTCTCCAGTCCTTCTCTCACCTCCCCCAAGGTGGGAGCCTTAGAGCTGTCTCTGGACGACTGCCAGCGACCGTTTAGGAACAGGGTGGTGGGTGCCGGTCACTCCATACGGTGGCAGCCCTGGTCCACGCAGGTAGCCCCATTGACGGGGGAGGCGGTGCCACGGAGGAGACCCCTTCGTTGCACGGTGCAGCAGACAGGCCTTAACCGCTTGTGGCCGCTCCTGTGTGAGGTCTGCTGCTGCTGCTCCCAGGGCTAGGGTTCTTCCGAATTCCCGTGGTCGTCTGCGCCGTCCGGCCTTTATTAAAGGACGGCGGTTTGGGGTTACTTATGTGCGCTGCTGATGGGGCAGGGTTGTACTTCAGTTAATGTTTTTGCAGGGCACTTTGCAAAACTTGAAAAACGCGTCGAAACTTTAAAAATGTGTGATCCAGCAGCCATTCCACGTCTAGCCATTTATCCTAAGGGTAGAATTAAGGATGTGAGTAGAGGTTTTCTTAGTGGATAATTTTTTCACGTTCGCTGAAAATTGGACTCCTCCTAACTATTGACCGTCAAGGGATTGATTGCACAAACAGGACTAATCGTAAGGTGGAACGCAGCTGTTAGAAATGACGTAGAAATATGCTTCCCGATGTCAGCCTTTTATTTTTATTTTTATTTTTTTTATTTTTATTTTTTTAAAAATTTTTTTTAACGTTTATTTATTTTTGAGACAGAGTGAGACAGAGCATGAATGGGGGAGGGGCAGAGAGAGAGGGAGACACAGAATCAGAAGCAGGCTCCAGGCTCTGAGCCATCAGCCCAGAGCCCGACGTGGGACTCGAACTCACGGACCGTGAGATCGTGACCTGGGCCGAAGTCGGACGTCTAACCGACTGAGCCACCCAGGCGCCCCCAATGTCAGCCTTTTAAACAACATATGATGGGGTGTAGACTCAGTTGTAAAACTCGAGTACCCCATTTTACTGAAAGATACATTTAACGGACTATGGATATATCAGAAGGTTAGCGGTTAACTAGTTACCTCTGGGTAGTGGAATTATGTTTGCTTTCAAATTTCATCCTTTTGGTTTGTTTGGTATTTTCTGATTTTTCTTCTTTTGAGAATGAATTTCCTTTGTAGAAAATATGTGTGTGCCCTTTGAGCACCTCTGGAGCAAGCAAAATTCTAATCGCTTTGATGTTTCTGCCCAGTGTCACCGTTACGTTAGTCATGATACGGCATCGAGCTGTGGTAGCTGATTCCTTGGAGATCAAAAGCATGAAAAGAAAGCAGACAGACACATCATCCCGAATTCTACCACAGTCAATAAAATGATTTAAAATATAAATCTGGGGGCGCCTGGGTGGCTCAGTCGGTTGAGTGTCCAACTCTGGATTTCGTCTCCGTTGAAGACGGATCGAGTTCTACATCTGGCTCCGTGCTGAGCATGGGGTCTGCTTAAGATTCTCTTCCCCTCATTCCCTCTGCCCCACTCCCTGCTAGCCCTCTCACCAAAAAAACATATATAGATAAAGATATAGGTATCAGCAAATCTAAGCAAAGAGAGAAATTCAGCAAAATTGTACGTACATTCTCTGTCAAATAGTCAATATGAAGGACAGTAAAACAGAACTACTGAACCTCTTTAATGGCTCTGTCATTGTTTTACCTTTAGATATTGATTTCCCATGTCATGAAGTGGTTTATTCCTACTGTGAACATGTATAATCGAAAAGGACAAAACCTTCAGAAAATAAAAAAGGGAGCGAATGGCATTGTTTGCTGTGCCACTTTATGAAGTAATTTGTTCTCTCATCTGCTCTCGTGTTCAAAATATTTTTGAGTTTAATGCTTTGAACCTTTTCCTTTCAGAATTTATTCCTTGCATTTTTAGCTCGGGCATAAAGGAAGACAGGATTTCCACCGTCAATATTTTGTTGTCCACGCTGAAAGCAAAGGTACGTGTTTGGTACTCAGTGTTGTTCTGCGGTTTGTCTTCCCCAGGGTGTGACAGGACCCTAGAGCCACAATGTCTTAGGGCACACAGGCTGGGGGATGGCAAACTGTTCCTTCGGGCTGCAGTTTTGTCACCCCAGGAGACATGCTGTTGCTTGCCCTTTCACGGGAAGCCACAGGGATAATTGGGAGCTGTAAGTTATGGCTGTTTTCATTTACACACCCGGCAAAATGTGACTATGTATCGCCTTATATATTCTGCCTTTTACAAGCATCTTGTAGAAACTTTAAAACTGGCTGAACGAATCACTGACTTTAATACAGAAGCAACTTAAATGCTCAGTTAGAAAAACTCTACGACTCTGCCAACACAAAAAGTCGTTAAAAGCCATGAACTGGCAATCCATATAAAAATGGCTGATTAGCATAGTATTTAAAACTGTGGTTCTCAGCTGGGGGTGGTTTTGCCCCCTCCACTGTAGACATTTGGCAGTGTTGGAAACGTTTCTGGTTGTCATAACCGGGGAAGTAACAACTGGCACCCAGTGGGTAGAGACCAGGCCCAGCGTCCTGCCCGCACAGGTCCGTCCCCTGCAGCAGTTATTTGGGCCAGAATGTCAGAGTGCTGAGAAGCCCTGATTTAAAGTAACACAGGTCATGAGGTACAGGTTTTTTCCGCCAACGAAATTAGCACTGACCTTTTAAAACAATGCCGTTCAGTGCTGGCAAAAGTACCTTTGAGTCGGGTGCTTTTGTGGAGGCAGTGTTCTAGCAGGTCTGGCGGTGTGCGTTAGAGGTCTTCAACATGTTCCCAGACTTGGGAACCTCAGAACCACCCAGGACACCCTGGGAGGCACCGGGAGTGGGTTTGAGGGGAGCTGAGGCCTTGTGCCACAATTCCGAGTGCATAATCAGGGACGCAGGCAGGACTCGGCGCAAGGAAGCAGACGATAGAGTGCAAACAACCTCACTTTGCACCCCCCGGGGGACGGTGACATAAATTATGGTCGCTAGAATGATAGCCTTCCAAAATGGTGTTCTAAAGGAGTTTTTAATAACGTGGGAAAAGTTCATACTATTTAAAAGTAGGCAGAAAACTATATATAATCTCACAGAGACAAAAACAAAACAAAACACAACAGTGATACACATACATCTTCTGTGTTGCGGGATGGAGGGATGAAAGGAAGTATACCAGATGCTAACTGTATCCTAGGACGGTTCAGATACCGATGAATTTTGTTTTTCTCTTTATGTTTTTCCTTTTTCTGGTCAAATATTTTGCCGTGGGCCCGCAGGATTTTGGTAATGATGAAAAACAATACACACTGTTGTGAAAATCGAGCTCCTTGAAATTCGTGTGTTTTATTGTTTTCAGGTAGTTCACAATAAAAATATCACAAAAACCCAGAAGGTGCGTTTCTTTACGGGGCAGTTGTTGAACCATATAGCAGCTCTCTACAGCTGGAATGGGATTGTTGACGTGAACCTGGAACATGGCAAGGTACAGTCCTGTTGGGTTTGAGTTGACCTCACTGTTAGTGTGTGAGCCTCACAGCTGGAGACTGGGGAGCGTACCCCCTAAAGTCCCTCCATTCGATCTGTTTCTCTTGGCTCGTGGTTATATTGATTCTCTGCTTACATGAAATATGATCTTTTTAAAGTTTTGGTTTTTTCGTGTTTTTTTTTTTATAAGATTGTTTCTATTCTCTGAGGTATTTTGATATTAGACTTTTTTTTTTCTACCTTGAAGGGAAAACCGTTGCTCCTTTTAGCTGAGTGACATGCTGGTTTTCCCTGCTGGGCTTGCCCAGTAGACGCATAGTATTGACCCAGGCTCTCTCCTCCTCTCATTTACCTCTTCTTTTCCTTCTTTCCATCCTGTTCATACCAGCTCTTAGAGTTTCAAGGCCCGTTGCTTTTACTTCCAAGTGTCTAGGAAAACCCCAATTTCCTCACCTACTGACATGTGTAATTTATTTTGTAATAGTTCCTCAAACGTTGAATTAGAACAGTTGCTTTCTAGTTGACCCAAGGCCAGTGTACATTTTAATCCTCATTTTGATTTTCTTCAGGGTGTTTCGGAACATGGACTTGGCCAGAGTAGTGAAGGCTCAGACTTCCTGTGAACTTTATAGTAATTTACCTCTCAAGAGCCCTGTGTTTTATGTCCTTTTATCTTTGTGACTGGCCTATGTCCTCTTGTTTTGAACATGTTTTGTATGCCCTATTATCAGGAAGCCTCGGGGGCTTAATAAAAACACTCCCAAATGTGGAATTTTATTCAAAAGACCAAGAGAAATTAAGTCATTCTTAAGCTTGTTTAAAACTACAGGTTTAAACTTGCCCCTCTTAAGAGTATTTTTTAATCTTTTTTTTTTTAATGTGTCTGCTTTATAGGTGAGGACATTCGAATTCAGGGAGGTCAGTAATGCTCTCACTACTGGTTACATTCTGGTGTCCAGCCAGAAGCTGTCCAGGAGCCCGTTAAGAGTTGCCTCATTAGAATAAAAAATGTTCCTACCACGTAGAACATTCCAGGGGATTTTGGAGCCTTGTGTGAGAATTGGTGTTACCCCCATCACACAAGAAATTACTGGAGTCCTAGGGGCTCTCCGCCAGGAGCTGGGGTTGAAGACCAAATACAGTTGACCCCTGAACTATGCAGGGGCTGGGAGGGCCGACCCCCCTGCAGTCAAAATCTGTGTATAACTTTTAACTCCCCAGAATCTTAACTACTGGGGCACCCGGATGGCTCAGTAGTTAAGCACCCAACTCTTGATTTCAGCTTGGTTATGATCTGGTGTTCATGAGTTCGAGCCCTGCTTCAGACTCTGTGCTGATAGTGCAGAGGCTGCTTGGGATATTCAGTCTCCCCCTCTCTCTGTCTCTCTCTGTCTCTCTCTCTCTCTCAAAAAATAAATAAATAAACATTAAAAAAGAAAAAAACACTTGGGGTGCCTGGGTGACTCAGTCAGTTAAGCATCCGACTTCAGCTCAGGTCATGATCTCACAGTTGGTGGGTTTGAGCCCCATGTCGGGCTCTGTGCTGATAGTTCAGAAACCTGGAGCCTGCTTTGGAGCCTGTGTCTCCCTCTCTCTCTCTCTGCCACTCCCCTGCTCGCTATCTGTCTTTCTGTCTCTCAAAATAAATAAACATTCAGAAAAAAAATTTTTTTTAACTCTACTAATAGCCTACTGTTGACTGGAAGACTTATGCGTAGCAAAAACAGTCAATTAACACATATTTTGTATGTCATATGTATTGTAAACTGTATCCTTACAATAACGTAAGCTGGAGAAAAGTAAATGTTATTAAGGAAATCATAAGAGAATACATTTATAATACTGTACTGCATTCGTGGGGAAAAAAAGTACACATAAGCAGATCTGTGCAGTTCAAACCTGTGTTGTTCAAAGGTCAGCTGTATTTCTTTCTTTCTTTCTTTTTTTTTTTAATATATGAAATTTATTGTCAAATTGGTTTCCATACAACACCAGTGCTCATCCCAAAAGATGCCCTCTTCAATGCCCATCACCCACTTTCCCCTCCCTCCCACCCCCCATCAACCCTCAGTTTATTCTCAGTTTTTAAGAGTCTCTTATGCTTTGGCTCTCTCCCACTCTAACCTCTATTTTTTTTTCCTTCCCCTCCCCCATGGGTTTCTGTTAAGTTTCTCAGGATCCACATAAGAGTGAAACCATATGGTATCTGTCTTTCTCTGTATGGCTTATTTCACTTAGCATCACACTCTCCAGTTCCATCCACGTTGCTACAAAAGGCCATATTTCGTTCTTTCTCATTGCCACGTAGTATTCCATTGTGTATATAAACCACAATTTCTTTATCCATTCATCAGTTGATGGACATTTAGGCTCTTTCCATCATTTGGCTATTGTTGAAAGTGCTGCTGTCAGCATTGGGGTACGAGCGCCCCTAGGCATCAGCACTCCTGTATCCCTTGGGTAAATTCCTAGCAGTGCTATTGCTGGGTCATAGGGTAGATCTATTTTTAATTTTTTGAGGAACCTCCACACTGTTTTCCAGAGCGGCTGCACCAGTTTGCATTCCCACCAACAGTGCAAGAGGGTTGCCGTTTCTCCACATCCTCTCCAGCATCTATAGTCTCCTGATTTGTTCATTTTAGCCACTCTGACTGGCATGAGGTGGTATCTCAGTGTGGCTTTGATTTGTATTTCCCTGATGAGGAGCAACGTTGAGCATCTTTTCATGTGCCTGTTGGCCATGTGGATGTCTTCTTTAGAGAAGTGTCTATTCATGTTTTCTGCCCATTTCTTCACTGGATTATTTGTTTTTTGGGTGTGGAGTTTGGTGAGCTCTTTATAGATTTTGGATACTAGTCCTTTGTCCGATAGGTCATTTGCAAATATCTTTTCCCATTCCGTTGGTTGCCTTTAGTTTTGTTGAGTGTTTCCTTTGTTGTGCAGAAGCTTTTTATCTTCACGAGGTTCCAATAGTTCATTTTTGCTTTTAATTCCCTTGCCTTTGGAGATGTGTCAAGTGAGAAATTGCTGCGGCTGAGGTCAGAGAGGTCTTTTCCTGCTTTCTCCTCTAGGGTTTTGATGGTTTCCTGTCTCACATTCAGGTCCTTTATCCATTTTGAGTTTATTTTTGTGAATGGTGTAAGAAAGTGGTCTAGTTTCATTCTTCTGCATGTTGCTGTCCATCCAGTTCTCCCAGCACCATTTGTTAAAGAGACTGTCTTTTTTCCATTGGATATTCTTTCCTGCTTTGTCAAAGATGAGTTGGCCATACTTTTGTGGGTCTAGTTCTGGGGTTTCTATTCTATTCCATTGGTCTTTGTGTCCGTTTTTGTGCCATGTATTTATTTCTTATATCACAATATCAATCACAACACAAAAGCAAATAGAAGCTTAGGAAAATGATTTTCTAATTGAACTGTATGCTGTAAAGAGAGACTCTATTTTTTTTTTTTAATTTATTTCTGAGAGACAGAGAGCACGTGCACTTGCTTGTGTAAGTGGAGGAAGGGGCAGAGAGAGAGGGAGACACAGAATCCAAAGCAGGCTCCAGGCTCTGAGCTGTCAGCACAGAGCCCGATGTGGGGCTCATACCCACAAACTGTGAGATCTTGACCTGAGCCAAAGTCAGATGCTTACCCAACTGAACCACCCAGGTTCCCCAAGAGAGATTCTTTAATGATGGGGGTACGGATACTGATCTGCTCCGTATTTGCTAACGCAGTGGGGAGTTCCACTATGTGATCCATGGTTTGCCCTTACATAAAATGGTGTAATCATCTCTACCCTGCCAGACTCATAGGCCTGCCATAAAAATTAAATGAGAACCCTTACTGTGGAGTGCTTAGAAACAATGAGACATGACTTAAAGTGTCCCCTCATCTGTTGTTTCTTGTTCCAGCAACTCCCTGTTTGTTCAATGTTAAAAATAAATATTTTCTTTTTAAATTCAGCTTATTTAAACTAAAACAAAAACAGTTCACCCATTTTTTTTCACTCCCCCCCCAACCTCTACGTCTGGCAACCACCAGTCTCTTCTCTGTATCTATGAGCTTTTTTTTTTTTTTTTTTTAAATGTATTACTCAGTTTATTCTTTTTATATTCCACGTATCAGAGTATTTTTGTCTTGTCTTGATTGGTGTTTCTGTTCTTCGGGGTTTTTTTTGAATGATACCAAGCATGTAAGATGTTTTCTAAGTCGTCATCAGGCACGTAGTATTGCCCAGTTTTTACCCTGTAGATGTTACCGAGGCTCATGAACTTGAGATTTTCATTGAATTTTTTTTTTTTTTTCAACGTTTTTTATTTATTTTTGGGACAGAGAGAGACAGAGCATGAACGGGGGAGGGGCAGAGAGAGAGGGAGACACAGAATCGGAAGCAGGCTCCAGGCTCCGAGCCGTCAGCCCAGAGCCCGACGCGGGGCTCGAACTCACGGACCGCGAGATCGTGACCTGGCTGAAGTCGGACGCTTAACCGACTGCGCCACCCAGGCGCCCCAAGATTTTCATTGAATTTTAAAAAACTCTTGTAGACTTCTTCTGAGGACTCAGGGAAGATCCTGGTGAGGGAGCTTGTTCACACCTTCCTGATGGATCTTTGCTGTTCGCTCAAGCATGGGATTAATTTTTACGACGCATCTTTCGGTACCATCGGCAGGTAAAGTGGCACATTTGAGAAGCGCGGGCCTGTGTTCCATCACGTACGTGACTTCCAGTGGAAGTCTGTCGAATAACGGAATTGTGGTGGTTTACAACTAGAATTTTAGACGTGACCTCACTCATTACAGGGACGAATATTTGGAAGCCCAGAGACTCCCTGCTCATCACGTGCCCTTAGGGCACAGGGCTCAGGGTAGCCGCTGACTTAGGCCCCCAGTAGGAGGTGTCTCACCCAGGGGGGTGCTGCGGGTTTCACTCGAGACTGTGGCGTCGGCTGGGTCCGAGGAAAGTCTTACGGCCACCTTGCCAGAGAGGGTAGGCCCCTTCGCAGGCCTCCACACAGGCCGGAGGCGGGAGCCACCGCTCTCCCAGTTTTGCAGGTGAGGGAAATGGGCACAGAGAAGTTGGGTCACTCAGCGTGTGTCAGAGCTCTGGTTTACACCCAGGGAATCTGGGGGCCCCTGGCTGACTGACACTTGATTTCAGCTCAGTCATGATCTCACAGGGGACCGAGCCCCATGTTGTGCACTGAGCTAACAGTGCTGAGCCTGCTTGGGATTCTCTCCCTCCCTCCCTCTCTCTCTCTGCCTTCCTCCTCCTCCTCCTCCTCCTCCTCCTCCTTCTCCTTCTCCACCACCTTCTTCTTCTCTCTCTTTCTCTTTCTTTCTCTCCCAAAATAAACTTTAAACCCAGGGAATTTGGTTCCAAGTCTATCCTCGTAACAGCTAAATAGTCCTTCCTCTCCTCAAAGCTGCTGATGTGCTGGGTTTTCAAAATTTTGTTTCATGTTGCACATTTATGGCAATGTTTCATCAGTAAGGAAACATAAAGTCCCTACCTGATGGTTTAGATGATATTCTTTTAGGTTTTCTCTTTTAGTCTAACGGTAAACACATATCCATGTTACTATTTTTAATAACCAAAATACTCTAATGTTAGATTTATCAACCTGCTTTTCTTCCCCCCTGACGGCAAAAATATTAGGTATATTTTCTGTTCATTGTGAATACCCTCATTTTTAAAAATTTTTTTATTTTACCACTGTGGCACTTTTATCATAAGGATCTGGATGGTTTGGTTTAGTTTCTACCAGTTAGGAAATGACTGATTCCTTCAGGATGGGATAACACCGTGGAAATTTTTCTCCCTGCTTGTGACTTGTTTTGATTCTGAGATTATTATGACTTAATTTGCCACATTATTTCTTTTTCTTTCAACTTTGTTTCAGCGATAGTGTAACTTTCCTCTCATCAGGGAAAACAAGCTCACCTTCCTGGTAACATGTAACAGCAGACTTTTATCGTCTAGTATGATGTAACACCATGCTTAAAACACATTTTTTCCCCCCTAAGTAAGTAAGACCCATAAAATAGGTCATTTGATGAGTGTATTTGAATCAGCTTGTGGGTGTGGGTCTGTTCGAATAAGCTGTGGTTTATGTCAGTTTTTGAAGCCAGGGACAAAAGACAAATATTTGCGCTTAGGGGAGAGGAAGGGAATTTTGTTTGTGGGGGCCTTAATGGAAAATTTTGAGAAAATCGACATGTGCGGTTCCCCAGTGGAGGTGAAGCTTGCTCCCTCCCTCCCTCCGTTCAGGTGTCTGTGCACATGTCACCATATCCAGGAGGCCTTCCCCAGCAGCCCTTTTCTGAAATAGCCCTTCCACTGTCCCTGTCCTTTTGCCTTGCTCTTGACTATGACTTACCACCACCTTGCACATTTATCTATTTGCTTGTTCATTATGTGATAGATGAGAACCAATGTGAACGGAGGCTGGTCTGTTTGGGATCCCCAGTGTCTAGGACAGTGCCGGGCACCCAGTGGGTGTGTGAAAGCCGCCAGGCATTATAGTTGGTAAACTTCTTCTCTAAGGGAAGAAGTAAGTATTGGAGGCGTGGTGTGCGGTCTGTATTGTGACCTCTCAGCTGTGACATTGTAGTGCCGGAGCAGACACGGACATAAACAAATGGGTGTAACTGTGTTCCGATAAAGCTTTATTTACAAAGATAGATAGTGGGCCACAGTTTGCCAATCCCTGGTGTGGAGGTTGAGAGAACAAATTCTGGGGTCAGCTCTGAGACCTTGACAAGTGCTACTGCTCTCTGCCTCTGTTGCCTCATCTGTAAAATGGAAATAAAGTTGGCATCCACTTCAGGGGGAAGTGCCCGGCCCACATTGTACGCTGTGGAAATATGTTACTTTATTGCGTTGTCCGTTAAAATAACGTGGATGTTTATAGTATTTTTAGTACACTTTGTAGTACTCAACGTGTTTGTTTGACAGCAAAAACTGTTTTGTTCGTGAAATTTTCATATTAGGAATTTTAAACTTTTTTTTTTTAAGTTTATTTATTTTGAATAGAGACAGAGCACGAGCAGAGGAGGGGCAGAGAGAGAGAGACAGACAGACAGACAGACTCCTAAGCAGGCTCCACACCGTCAGTACAGAGCCCAGTCGGGCCTCAAACCCGCGAGACCAGGAGATCATGACCTGAGCTGAAACCAAGAGTTGATTGCTCAACCGACTGAGTCACCCCAGGCGCCCCAAGAATTTTAAGTTTTTGAAAAGATAGCTTTCTGATCAAAATTCCACTCTAATTCAATTTTTGAAAAATGTTTTATTATAGGTAAAGCTGTCATAATGCATCTTAATTTTAGTCAATTCACAAGGGGACACAGAACAGTGAGGATTCTGGAAGCCGTCAACGTGGCATGCTAGTGATACATTCTGGGATGTTTTGGATTTGGTGACTTCCCAGGAACAGGCAGCTCTGAAAAGTCATCCTCCCTTAGAAGGATCTGGGGGTAACCCTAGAGTACCGTGGGCTTGGCTGTGTAGATCCTGGGCTAGCTCCTTCCTTTATGCAAGGTTTAATGTCTACAGGTTTTCCTGATTCTTATTTTTATGGTCTTTTGAAAACTCACTTAGGGACAAGTTTTGAGTATTTTCATACAGTAGATTTTTTTTTTTCTACGTTAGCTTCTTGCAGCAGCTCAGTGAAGGCATAGGAATTTGAAATACGTTAGAAACGGAGGAGGCAGAAAACCTGTGGAAAGACTTGGAGCCATTTTGTCGAGTTTTAGAAATAATTTATGGCACTGCGGACTGTGGGGCAGTTCATTCGCCCTTCTCGTAAAAGTCTTTTCAAAAGTTAAATGCATTCTCTGTTTTTTTATACCTAATGCTTACACGTGTATTTATTTACATACATGCCTTTTCGTGTGCGGTTGGAGGAAAGAGGTCAGGAAAATCCCACGGGGAAATTAGGGGAGTGGATTCCTCCCTGCGGGTTTGGCCCTTTCTTTACATTAGCCTTGACTCCTGGGTAGACTGGTAGGTGGCCAGGGTGGAGACAGAGAGTGGGTTTCTTCCTTCTCTTTAAAAGTCAAATGGAGGAGTGCCTGGGTGGCTCAGTCTGTTGAGTGTCAGACCCTTGATATCAGCTCAGGTCATGATCTCAGGGTCGTGGGATCAAGCCCTGTGTTAGCCCCGTGCTCGGCATAGAGCCTGCTTGGGTCTGTCTGTCTCTCTCTCTCTCTCTCTCTCTCTCTCTCTCTCTCTTTCTCTCTCTCTCTCTCTCTCCCTTCTGCCCCTACCACCCGCTCCCCAAATAAATAAAATAAAAGTCAGATGGAACTCAAGGGAGGGAAGGAGAGGTTGGAGACAGGAAAGGAGAGACTTTTTCAGCTACTCAGAAATAGAGGAGAGAGATTCAAGCCCTTTCTTGGGGAGCTGGAACCCCGCAGGCCATGAAAACACCCCACTTAGTGTCACGAGGGAAATTCAAAGGTGAAATTTGCCAGTCGCCGTGTTTCAACTGTGTTTCCTGAGGGCGATTTCGAGGAGCTGCCGTTCTGACCCTGAGCTCTCAGTTTAAGTTTATTTATTTTGAATAGAGGCTTGTTTTTATTCTGAGATTATTATGAATGAATTGTGAATTATGAATTATCTTAGTATGCTGTGGAAATTCCCTGCCGACCCTTGTCTCTCTCTCTCTCTCTGGCAGAGGCGGGAACCTGACCCTCCTGCACTTACTGTTGGGTTTGAAAACTGCAGCAGACGACGAGCTGGTGGCCGAGCTGGTGGTGAACATCCTCAAAGTGTGCCCGGACTTGCTGAACAAGTACTTCAAGGAAGTAACATTTTCCTTTCTGCCAAGAGCGAAGTCCACTTGGTCAAATAACATCAAACTACTGAACAAGGTGAAACCCCGGGGCTCTGGCCTGTGTCAGGGACCGGGAGAGGGAGAGGGGGAGTGACGAGCCGACGGACTGCAGGAAGGACGGAGAACTCGTCCAGCCATTCTGCAGGGGCGACGTCAGCTCACGTGGGGCTGGCGTCCCGGTCCTCTGAGGACATCCTGCTCTTCGCTGAGCAGAACTTCGAGGTGGACGCCTTTTGCATCTGTTAAGACAAATGCGTCTCCTTCGCCCAGATTTTGCTTAGAGGGAGATCTCGGTGAATTTTGGCACATTGAGGCTGACGTGAGCGAAAGGTGTGAAATGGAGAACCGCGTTTAAAGACCGCCGTCTTAAGTACTTAGAACGACGTAGGACACGCTGTGAAACGATGCTGTGTCTGTCTGGGTGCCGGCGTGCGAATGTCCTGATCAGAGTCCGCCCTCCTTCACCCGCCGCCGCGGACGTGCCTGCTGCACGTTCTTTCGCAGCGCTGCCTGGCTCGGGGCGCGCTGTCCGACTCGCGGTCTGGTGGTGAAATAGCGAGGGTTGCGGTCTCGTGCCTCCGCTAGGCAGGCGCGGGTTACCTGCCAGACAAGCTCTCGCCCACGCTGGCTTCGTTCTCCTTGAGCGCGTGCGGTCTCCACGTGGATCTTGGGGCGAGAAGGAGGCCGTTCGCCCCTTACGTTGGGGAGGGGCGGCCCGTGGCCACCCCCACCCCCGCTGGGGGCTGCTCTGGTTCCGCCCTCCCCGGGGAGGGGTGGGGGGGCAGGTGCGCAGCCTTTGCCGGCCTGGGTGCGAGCCCTCGCGTCACCGCTTCCTAGCCGGGTGCCCCCGGGGGAAGTTACGGGATCTTACTGAGATCCAGCTTTGTCATCCACGAACGCTTTTTACTGTTAGTGTCCAAGGTCCCTACCCCAAAGGGTCGTCATGAAGTGTTAAAAAGATGACACGGTGTGTCAGGTGCCACAGCCGGTGAGTAGTGCTTAGATTGGATTGTAGCGCTGGATTGTTACTTCCAGCGGTGACTTCCTCGCCATCAGAGGTTTTAAGAGGCTCCCCAGGCCACAGGCAGAGCTCTGCTTTGAAGGTCACGGCCTTCAGGCCTCGTGACCTGACTTTTCTCTGACAAGTAGAGTTGGGGGTTGACCGTCCGGAGCCTGTTCCTTGGCAGTCCCCGGATGTCCGTCACTAGGACTGCTGCATTGGACTGGCTTCGCTGTGGGGTACCTACAGTTGGCCTGGTTTGCAACGGAACCTGTAGCAGCTCATGCTCTCGTCTCTTTGTCGTAGATCTATGAAGCCCAGCCAGACGTTTCCAGGGCCTTTCAGACCAGAGAGTTCATCCCCTTGCCTCGGCTCCTGGCAATGGTGATGGTGACCACCGTGCCCCTGGTGTGCAATAAGACGATGTTCACCCAGGCGTTAAATGTAAGTGGTCAGCTTTCTTCTAGAACTTTCTGTTCACTGCACTGGCCATGCTGGGGATTGTTTCGAGAACGTCTGCCTGGATTCAGCGGCTGGTATTTTGTCAGTGAGCCTCAGGCTTTCCATGTTTCCACTCACCTGGACAAGGGCCCCTGGAGCCCAAGGCACGTTCTGGCCAGGGGATCTTCCTGCTCCAGCACAGCCAGGACCATGGACCCCTGCATGGCTCTGCGCTCGCCTGAGGGTGGGAGCCTGTTAGACTCAGAGGAAGGGAAGTGTGTTCAGCTACAGCCCAGTGTCACGTATGAAAGTGTTAGCTCAGTGTTTGTGGAAGGGGTAGGACTGAAATTTGCCTGGCAAATCCTGTCTCTTGTGGTTTAAGTGAAGAAGCATTAAGATTTCTGGGGAACATTTACTTTGAGGATGAGCTGTGTCGGGCATTTTGACAGGACATATGCACGGAGAAGTGAAATTCTGTATCCTTCGTGATGGTAGTCCCTGAGTCCCTCCAGAAGCCACCTTCTCAGGGACTCCTGTGTCTCCCACCACAGCACCGTGACCTCAAGCGAACGGCTGTGAGCTGTCGGCACACGTGGGTCCCGTGCCCTGCCAGCCCCTCCTAAACCCAGCTTCCTCAGCACTCAGCTGGGAAGGCCGAGTGTCCCCACGCTTCTAGCAGGCTGGGTTGTGGTGTGGACACAGCGGGACCAGGGTCAGCCAGGGTGGGCCACACAGGCAGGAGATGGCCCCGGCAGCGAGGGGGCGGTCAGCACAGAGTGGTGAGGACCCCCTAGGATATGCAGCCGGGCTCAGCATTGTTTTTAAAAATGCTTATTTTGAGAGAGAGAGGGAGAGCGTGTGAGCAGGGGAGGGCAGAGAGAGAGGGAGAGAGAGTCCCAAGCAGGCTCCACACTCAGCATGAAGCCCATTGTGGGGCTCGATCCCATGACCGTGAGGTCGGGACCTGAGCTGAAATCAGAAGTCAGATGCTTAACCGGCTGAGCTACCCAGGTGCCCTGGGGCTCAGCATTTTCGATGCCTGTCCAGGGTTTGTGCTGGCAGTGGGCTGTGGGCGAGGAGCAGGGAGGCCAGAACGAAAGGCCTTTTGTTCTGGTTGCCAAATCATAACAGTCAAAATTGGGACCCTGCTCTCTTGCCCATCTGTCTGGTGGGGGAAACAAAGTGTTTTATCTCAAGGGGCTTTCAGGGAAACAGCTGGAAGCATGTGTCTAATGCAGTGCTACTTTAGCACACGTACAAAATGAACCCCCAGCTCGCTGGAACGCTGAGGGAATGGGGCGTTGTAGTTGTTAAACTGAAAGCCCATCGGGTAGCCGTTTTGTGTCTCCCTGCCCCTCACTCTGCTGTGGCCCAGCTGGCTCGCCCCAGCCCGTCCTGCCCCTGGGGTGCCCCTGGGCCTGAGTTGGTCGGGGCCGGGCCTGAGACGGCATCTCCCGGGGGTACCCTCGTTCTGGTAATCGCCCCGGTTCTTGAATTCTGTTCAACCTCTGCAGCGAGTGAGGATTCGGAAGTTTCCTGGCTGTCCTTATGAAGGTACCTGAGCCCATGTTTGGGGGCTGCACGCTTTCCCAAGCCTGGAGGTGGTTTTTCCTACTAAGTGTGTGGTGCCTTTTCTTGTCACCTGCGCGCCTGACAGCGAGTGCTAGTTGGGGCTGGGTGGGTGCTGGTGAGATTGTGGCTGTTCTTGATGTGGATAATCCACATGAGGTCAGTGGCTGTCGGAAAAGACTTACCAAACACAGTGAGACAAAATTGAGAGTAACTCTCAGACTCTAGTAGCCATCTCTTCAGCAGGTGCTGAGGTCAGATCTGTGGCAGGTCCAGGGGGCAGGGTCCCCAGGCCACCTCTTCTCACGGCGTCGAGGGTACCCAACTCACGCAGCCTTCCCTGGGAGTGACCCCCGGAGAGGCCAGAGCCAGCCACACCCGGGGCTTGGGAGATCTGTGTCCACAGTGCAGCCTACAGACGTGTGGATTTAGCTCTTTTTCTTCCCAGTTGGACAGCATATCAGTGAAGCACACAGCCTTATCCCTTGTTTCCGTCATTTTGAAAAGAGCATTAAAAACGATCGAGCACTGCCTGAATAAAGAGACGTGGCAGGAATCAGGCGTGTACACGGCCGCGGCGATAGAAGAGTTTGTGCGCCTCTTCAGAGAAGCCCTGAGCAAGGTAGGCGCGGGAGCTGGGTTTGGCCTTTCCGGGGAAGTTTCCGGGGCTTTCCTTACAGCTGTCACAGGTAAGCACGCCAGGTGGAAGAGGCAGCTCCAGGAGCACAGAGGGCAGGTGCGAAACGAAATGTAGCGTAGGGGTCGGGGTGCTCCTCGCTAGAAGCTGACGTGCTCTCCCACTGCCGCACGCACGAGGGCCAGGGCCACGGCGAGGGGGTGGCTTGGGAGGCCTGTTCTGGTGAGTGAGGAAGGGCAGTCATCTGCAGACGGGGTACCTGCCCCAGAGGAGCCGAGGTCATGATGGACGCGGCCCCCGGCCCGTCGTCAGACATATGTCCTCGTTTCTAGTGTTTGGCTCAGGTGAAGGAGGCCTCAGAGCTTTGTTACAATTATCAGCGCTTGTGTTTTCAACCACGTCCTTGTTGTACACAGTCGTGGGGATTACAGCGCAAAGCAGAGCTCACAGGGCGCCGGCCTGTTCTCCCTCCACGTCCCATCTCGTACACACTCACACCACGTGTGCTCGTGTCCTCCCTTTGTGTTTAGCTTCTTTTTAGTGGATTCATTTCATCCGCGTCTCTCTCTTGTTTAACGTGACTGTCTTTTCCCTTTCAGGTCTTACCGGACCTGAACACCATCGTGTGGGTCTGGCAGTCACTTCGAAAGCAGGAGACAAAACAGGATGATGAGAAAGGAAAGAAAAGGGGCATCCAGACTCTTGCTGCCTGCGTGGCTCCCCAGTGCGGTGAGGGCTGGGTGGGGCCCTGCTCTTTGCAGACAGAGGTGACACAGGCAGCCAGGGACCCCTCCAGCCTATAGGGGCTTTGGAGGCATCTGTTGCAAATGTGCCCAGGCTTTACACAAGCACCGTGACTCTCTAAAGATTTGAGCGATGGGCACCGTGTGCTCTGGCCTTTCCATGGGGGCCTCTCTTTGGCTGTGCAGGCAGAGGTGGGCTTCACGGTCCTCCCCCCGCCCCCAGTAACGAGATACATTGATACAGACCTTGCTGTTGGCCTGCCGGGCAGTGGGCTTTGTACCTTCTGTCTATATCCTGTTTAGTCCCCGTTGTTCACACGAAGGCGCTGACACACAGAGAGACAGTCGCTTTAACCTGTCCAAGGTTACAGCCCCGAAATGAGGACTTACACCCAGTCTGTTTGAATAGGCTTGACTGTTCCCACATAGACTCTGTGGGGATCCGTCCGCAGCCTCTGCCTGTGGCCATACCACCTGCTGACTAAGGACAGAGACCGACTGTGTTTCCTGATTTAAGGTGTTTTATCTTGGTTCAGATGATGCGGAAACCATTCTTCTGAAGGCTGTTCTGCTCCAGGTCATATGCCTGTACCAGAAGGTGGTCCCACACGTGGTCCTGCAGTACAACTTCGACTTCAGCAAGCTCCTGAAAGGTGCATCTCAGGACGGTGGGGGCCCCTCTGCTCTTTCTGCCAGCGGGGATGAAGGAAACGCTTGTGAACTGGAGCTGAGCCCCCGGAGCTGAGGCCCGGGAGGCCGGTGGGCAGTTTGGCTGGTGCACACGATCCACCTGACTGGTTATTTTTATTTGCACTAATGTTTTTTAAATCGCCAGTTGTCCTTAAGTAAATATCGGATGAACGTTTAGCGGCAGTGGGCACAGCAGGGAGAAGCCAGGCTGCCAGAGGTTTCTGCCTTAGATAAGTGACAAATCAGATTGTGTGCATTAACGCTAAAGCCCCTCTTCAAAGGAGCAGGGGTGCAGAAACGAGAGCCCCTTAGAAGGGATGTCCCGTTCCCGCAGAGGCACTTTGGACGTAGTTACTCATGGTTTACCCAGTGAGTCAGGTTCAAACCACATCTTGTAAAAGTAACGTTATGCTTGTCTGGTCACGTTTCCTTGATGGAAAAGTGTGTCTAATAACTTCATAATTGGGCCCACGGAGGAAAACTTGCAGAAGCGTCATTCCTGGGGTTTATATAAGCTATTGGGACGGTTCCACTGAAAAGCTATAATTAACTTCTTAATCGTTGGAAGGCGAAAGGTTCTTTTTGCTGTGAGAGTACGAAATTTACTAGCACTGTGTCATTCCCAAGCAAAGGGAAATCCAGAAATCAGGCCAGCGGATGAGGACGCGGTCTTGGGCTCGCATGGCCGCAGTCTGTTCACAAAACGTCTGTGGTCTGGGGAGCAAGGCGGCGCCTCTCGCCCGAGACGATGTTAATGAGAGACTGCACCCAGCAGGCAGCGAGAGGTGTGGGCCTCACGCTGTAGGGAGAGGTCACTTCAGGCCAAGGGGCTGTTCTGGGCAAGTGGAGTTAGGGCTTTTTGCTGAAGATTTGGATAGACCACAGGAGGGGAGGTTGTGCCAGGTGGGGCGCATCTGGGCAGAGGAGAGGAGAGAGCCCCCAAGCCCCCTTCTTATTTCTACAGCTGGAGCTCCTTATCTGGCCCCCGTGGCCAGGGGCGGCCTTGCTGGGCGCCCCCCTGCACATGACTTCTGGTCTGTTTCCCTCTTTCTGCCACAGGAGTCATCTCCGAGCAGGGCCTTCGAGAGGAGGTGCCTCCCCTTCTGCAGCACCACATCCTGAAGGTGGCTCTGGAGCTGCCCGCCAGCAAGTTCTTGTGGTTAAAGGCACAGGTAGGAAGCGGACAGCTTCTGCGTCTGTTAACTAACTCCCGGGCATGTTTTGGCCTGGGAGTTTCTAACTGGATCAGAACCCGACAGTTGGTTATACAGAAGACATGCGCGGTTTCCCTCTTAGACGCATCTAGAGCAGAGGCCAGGTTCTGATTCATGAACCAGGAGGCCTGTGAGTCTGTTTGCTTTTGCAAAATAGGATGTTGAGTGTGTCCTTACTGAAACAATATTGTTGGTGGGTATTGGGAGGGGTTTTGTTTTGTTTGTTTTACCTTGATTACTTTATATTTTGTTTGTCATTTTAAAACCTTTTCAGAAATAGATACGTTTTGAAATACAAAATAACTCCTCTTCGTTTGTCCTCATCCTGGAAGAACTTAAGACAGAGACGGAAATAGATACCAAGCCGGGAGAGGACCAAGGCTGGTGCAAAAACCAGTAAAGATTGCTGGAATTTTTTTCTGCCTGTCATAACGTCTTCTAGGACCTTCTGGAGAATATAATGCTGACTCGTGAAGGCAACTCAGGCTGCAGCAGACACTTACCTGTGTGTTTAGGGACAGGACGCTCTATCATTTCTATCCAAGGAGGAAAAAATGACCAGGCAAAATTAAGCACTAAGTGTGTTTCTTAGTAGCTCTGATGGTGATTTTTTTCAGCGACTTAGATCTTATTTAAAATTTTATGGAACCACGGTGCCTGGGTGGCTCAGTCAGTTAAGTGTCTGACTTCGGCTCAGGTTATGATCTCACGGTTTGTGGGTTCAAGCCCCACACGGGGCTCTGTGCTGACAGCTCAGAGCCTGGGGCCAGCTTCGGATTCTGTGTCTCCCTCTCTCTCTGCCCTTCCCCCACTCATTCTCTCTCTCTTCTTCTCTCTCTCTCTCTGAAAACTAAATTAAAAAAAGGTTTTTTTCAGTTTTATAGAACCAGTAGCATAGAAAAGTATGTAGGTATTTTTACATGGCATATTTCCAGAAAAGCATGAGAATGTGGGAGCACTGGCATCTGTGCATGTTCCCCCAGGTCCTCTCCTGAGGTTCACCTGTGTCGTAGTTGAGGGTTGACACATGTGCCCTGTGCATCCGCGCCTTTACCACCACTTAAAGAGGCAGCCGGGGCACAGAGTAGTACGGACACCCTTGCAGTGTGCCGGCTGTAACTGGAGGATCCAGGGTTGGCCGTGGGCAGTGTTGCCCACGGCCCTGCTCTCAACCTCTGTACCCACCATGAGGCCATTGCCACAGACCCCAGAGAGATGACCAGCCCGGGGAGCCATTGAGCAGCTGAACAGGGCCAGTGGGATCCTGGTGATTCATTTGGGAAGTGAACAGAGGGAGGCCTCTTAACTTTGAAAGAACTGGTATAAAAAATATTAATTTATATTCTGTGCCCCACCTTCTGCTTATAAGATGAAGTCTGCTGGGCTTTATGAACACCAGCACTTCCCATGTTCGGGGTCACCCTCATTGCCGGGGGCTGCGGGGACGCCAGCCAAACACAGCCTTGGTGGCGTTTGGGCGGGGGATCTGGAGCTCCATGAACTCTGAGACGTATGTTCAAAGCTCACAAGCCTTTGTGAGAAGCTAAATTACGTATGAGGGATCGACTCTGTCGGCACCCGCATCTTGCTGAAATGCAGCAAATACAATTACCCAGCTGCTGTTGGGGCTTTGGTTGAGCGCCTGGCCTCTGAGCCGCCTCGTGTAAAATCCCAGCCGTGTTGCCGAGTTGTAGTTAAAATGAGATAAGAGGCCTGGAGCCATACTGGGCTCCGTGTATATCCGTGACCTGTGTAATGTTTATCATCTGTTACTGTTCAAACTCCAGGAAGGCCCAGAGGCAGAAATTATTGGAGGAGAACGATCTGTGTTTTACTTGCTGATGAAAATGTTCGTGACCAGTAGCCATCTACAGCTCAAGTCATCCACCAAACTTCTGATCACAAAGGTGAATGTTCCCTACCCATTCCTAGTTCTGGGAAGCGTTTTCACAGTCTTCATTACAGAAGGTGCTTTGTAAACAGCTGTCGAATTCAGGAAGCTTCAGGGCTTCTGTAAATTTAAAACTCGGAGGTTTTAAGGCAGTTTTAATTTATCATGTCTAAACTTAGCTACGTTCCCGAGGCAGCACGGTGAAGTGGAGAACATGGGCTCTGAAGTCTTGTTCCTGGATTTGACTCCCAGTCCTGCTTCTTCCTGGATGGCATTAGGCAGATGACCCAACCTCTCTGAACGTTGTCTTCCCAGATGAACGGGAAGGATGAAACGGTGGGGCTGCAAAGGAGGGCGCACGTGAGATCAAGCAGTAGATCAGGCCCAGCACATGGTAGGCTCAGTAACGTGTCTGGTTTCCGGCCCTCCGGGGAACTGTTGAATGGGCGGTGCCTTTCCGCACCTGTCCAGACTCCGCCTTCTCCAGGGGCTCAGCCTTTCTGACCTCCTTCGTCACCCGCAGCACAGGTACCCTCACAGTCGCTGGAAGGGAACGGGGAGTTGGGCTGTTAGCTTCTCTTTCTCACACGCGACCCTCACTCTATAGGGCTACTGCCCCCCGGTCTGGACGTCACCGTAGGAAATCTCGTTTCCGCCCCCCAGCAAATGTCTTGGGTGCTACAGATGCAACAGACGGCACGTTCGTTGTTTGCGGGGTGCAGGGATTTTTATCTTTGCAGCATTGATATAACCTCCTCACCTGAGCTGCTCGAAGAGCATGAACATCTCAGCCTTGACCTTTACAAGCTGCCGTTTCCCTGTAGGCGTGCACTTGACCCAGGCCTGATTGCGTGTTCGCTTAGTGCACGTAGGTGGGCTTGGCACCGTCGGGTCACTCTTCGGTGCGCTGTTGGGGCTCGTGCCGTGGGAGTCTGTGCCACCAGGCCATTTGGGGACATCATTTAATGGTGTTGGCTCAAGGTCCTGCCTCTTAACACATTCCATTCTCTTAGAAACACCGCTGCTTCTTGTCCCGGGTCTGAGGCTCGGGGGGCCGCACTGAGGTGACGTGACATGACTGGTTTGTTACCTTGGAGAACGTCACGCAAGCTGACGGTTGGGGGCTGTGAGGGGCCGAGTCATGCTCGTTTACCTGGTTGTGGAAATCCAGCTATAAAAATCAGCCTCTGAAGCAGCAGCTGGGTTTTTTGTTTTTTTTGGTTTTTTTTTAATTTTTTTTTTTTCAACGTTTTTAATTTATTTTTGGGACAGAGAGAGACAGAGCATGAACGGGGGAGGGGCAGAGAGAGAGGGAGACACAGAATCGGAAACAGGCTCCAGGCTCCGAGCCATCGGCCCAGAGCCTGACGCGGGGCTCGAACTCACGGACCGCGAGATCGTGACCTGGCTGAAGTCAGACGCTCAACCGACTGCGCCACCCAGGCGCCCCTGTTTTTTTTTTTTTTAATCTTTTTATTGTTTAGGAGTTGAAGGAAAGGAGTAAGCAGCAAGACCAAGGATTATGTGGTCTTTAATAGAGCTCAGAATGGTCTCTTTTCCTCGTTTCCCTCAAGTCTGGGAGTGCTGTTGTGAAAGAGTGGCTTTTGGAGTAAAACTGCAGATGAGACTTTGACCCCCTCTGTGCTGTGCTGCTTTGTCTCCACGGGGCGCTGGCTCTGTCCTGACGCCCTGCCCCGGGTCTGCTTCCTGACAGATTCTTCGGGACACGGGGGTGTTTGAGCACACCTGGAAGGAGCTGGAGCTGTGGCTGGAGCACTTACATGACACCGTGGAAGAGAAGAGAGAAACCGTGATTCAGTTTTTGGAACGCGTAAGCACCTATTTCCAGTGTGAAGGAGCCTGTTAGTAAATGTGCCACGTGGTCTTTAGCGTGACAAAGGCATTTTTGGTGCACTGGTGCCAGTGCCAGAAGCCCTGTGTTTCTGGCTTCCTTCCTAATTCCTGCTGAGATGTCAGAATCTGCTCAGTTTTAGAATCTGTAAAATGGGACTCTATTACTGTGTACCGTGTAATTTCCTTTTGGGGATTTGTTTTTGCACCAAGAGAATAGTGGTGTGCTTAGAGCAATATTCAAAGCGGTGGTTTAAACCAAAAGGAAATATTTTTTAATTCTGTAACAAAAAGTTAAAAAGAAACTTGGCAGAAAAATTGTTCTTATTGGGGACTATTAACATTTTAGCTCTTCCCTTTGTATTACTGGTGACTTTTTTTTTGGCTTTTTTTTTTTTCCATTTCATTTGTGACCGCCTAAGTGTTTTCTGCTTGGCTCTTCAACACCCAGGTTTTACTGACGTTGGTGGCGAATCCCTATTCCTACACAGACAAAGCATCTGACTTTGTCCAGGAAGCCAGCACACTGCAGGCCGCGGGGACGAAGCAGGAGGCTGATGATGTCAGCATTCCGGTCTCCCACATCGATGGTAGGCGCCATTGCCTCTATGCTCTTCGGGCTTCTGAAGCTCCAGCCACCGTGACAGATCAGTGATGAAAATGAGAATTGCGTTAATATCTTACGCCAAGTGCAGGTGTCGGTTTCTTTGAGTTAAAGATCAGCCTACTCCGGAAATGAAAATTGCCTTCTTTGCTCATCAAAGGGGGAGTAGGCACAGAGCCTATTTGCTGCGTTATTTTTGTTTGTGTAGTGTTTACTCTGTGCCAGGTGCTGATCCTAGCTCTTTACAGATCTAACTCCTGGAACCACATGAGCCACCCTAAGTGGCAGATGTCATCATCCTCATTTTATACAGTGATAATGCAGCCGAGGCCCAGAAAGATTAGGGAATTAACTCAAGCTCACACAGCTAGTACATAGCAGACTCAGGATTTGAAATCCAGACCTGGACTCTGGTCTGTGCTGCAGCCCCTGACCCTATTTTGCTTCACCGATTTTGACTCGTTCACCTGAATATCCAGGTTAAGGTTTTGGGGCTTCTTAGGGTCACTTGAGGAAACTTCAGATTATTATCACATGAGCTAAACATCCTGTGTTTCGTCTGGCAGAGATCTTAAGATTTGATAGATGATGTCCTTGTGTGTTTAGAATCAAACTTCATATTAAATCTTTTCCCCCCAGAGATGTTTGGCTTTTATGCCTCCTTTTTTTCTCAGACATTCCCTTATGTATCCCTTCCTGTGGAGCTCTTTGCAGTGGGGTCCTTCGGTGTCTCTGGCCTTAGTTGGACTGTCCTTTTTCTGTCTCAGATGTTCTTGACATGGTGGACGTCCTGGTGGAGGACAGCGAAGGCTTAGATGAGGAAATTGGATTCTTACTGAACGAAGACATGATCCTGCTCACGTTCCCCTTCAGTGCGGTGGTCCCTGCGGCCCTGGAAGCTAGGAATAAGTTGCTCCTTGGGACGGAAAGTGAAACAGGTACCCGTGTATAGTTGGGATATTCTGGGTGCATCCAGCTGGGTCTTTGTGGGGTAGGAGGTGTGATTCCAGAGGCTCTGGGAGTAATTGCTGAGAACCCGAGGTAGCAAGGTTCAGACCCACTGAGTGATAGCCACCTGGCCTTTAGAGCTAAGCATGTTGGGATAAGAATCTAGAGGCTAGTGGACTTCTGGGAAATTGGCCATTTAAGGGATAAGTCCATAATAATGCATTTTTTGTATGGCTGCACAGACACCTGTTGTAACACTGATGTTTTCTCTTCAAAGCTTATTCTTGCCCTCACCATGCTAGGGTGTGAGTCCTTCATACTTGTTGGAAGTTACTGGAACTTAGAGCCAAGGAAATACTCATAGATCACAATGGTGTAATTAGTCAGGGCTGCTCAGGCTTTGCTGCGGTAACAAATAAGGCCCAACTTAGAGTGGTTTAATGGGCAAAGGTCTCTCTTTGGACCTTGTCATAGTTCAGTACAGGTGTGGTTGCTCTCTTGGGTGACTGTCCTCAAGGAGGCAGCTCAGGGATCCAGGCCACTCCCATCTTGTAGCTGCACCATTTCAACATACGGCTTCCAAGGTCACTATGGAAGAGGAAGACGGAGCGCGCAGTCAAGCAGAGGCTGTTCTGGCCAGGCCTGGAAGTGGCTGAATCAGCCACATGGTCCCAGCCTGACCACAGGGGGAAGCCCATGTGCCAAGGACCAAGAGATGGATTAGTGAGCACCAAGCAAGTCTTGGCCCCAGATGGCTTTTGTGTCACTTCTTCTGTGCCTGGGTCTCCACTCCCAGGCCTTGGGAACTGAAGCCTGACTGTGCGTCACACGTTTAGTGAAACGGAGCCTGGTGTGCCGTGCGGTGATAGCATCTGCCCTCCAGTGTGTTTGTGTGACCCCTTGTGGAATTGGCGCGTGTTTTTCTGGATCTTGAATACCTGTGGGAGTTGGTGATATCGACGGGTCACGGAAGGGTCCCGGCGGGCCACCCACACAAGTCTCATTTCTTTGCAGGAGAGAGCATCGTGGCTTATATGACGGCGGTGCTGACAGACCTTCTCCACACCCAGAGGGACCCGCTGGCTCTGTGTCTGCTGCTTCAGGCTTATGACAAGTTGGAGCCTCCGGTGCCACCCTGCTGCCACCAGCTCTCTCGGTTCCACACGTACTACAGCCGCTGGATCCCAGAGCCAGTCCGCGAGGCCTTGGTGAGCCACGGTGTGACCGCCCCCGTGGAAACCCGGCCTTTCCCTGGAAAACCCCGCAACAGCTTCCGTGGGCCGCACCTGCTGTGCCCCAACGGCGTAGTCTTACCGCTGTGCAGCCTGCAGGGAGAAACCTGTTAGCCTTGTGCTTTCCCCGGGCGGGAGAGGAAGCCTCGTGGCCTCACTGCTGCTTAGCTGGTGTGACGGGGGCACAGATGGCTCAGTGGTGCAGCAGAATTGCAGTTTCCGTTGGCTGCGGGATTGCCTAGTCACCGTGCCAGCTTTGGGGCGGGAGGGAGGTTGCTTTTTCTGGTCTCCTCACCGAGCGATGTGGCGTGCCTGGGTCCTAGCCTCCTTTAGCGGGCCTCAGCCTGCCCCTGGGCTCCGCGTGCTCCGCTGGGCGAGGGGGCCGCTGGTGGCCCCCGGCAGTCTCCAGTCTGTGAAGACTGGGAAAATGGAAGCAAAGAAAGAACGTTCTTTACGTGGGGGCTACCTACCTGTAACGGGGTCCTGCTCATCTGGCTCCAGCACCAGGGTATATACAAATGTTGGGGGCTGGGGGTGGGAGAGGTTAACTTTGTGGTGTGCCTTTTGTGTATTCATTCACAAGTGTTAGCTGTTTGTGAAAAAGCAGGCGGCTGGGGACCTCTTTGTCTTGTGATAACTTGTGGCAGACGCTTCTGTTGAGGGCACATTTCCCGTTCGTCAGGGCCTGGTACCAAGGCATTTAATCCTTATGGCACGTCTGGGAGGAAGGTTAGGACCTGCTGTGCTCATTACACTTATGGGGAAACTGAGGCATAGGCATTCCACCACTAGGCAGCAGTGGTGGGGGAGGGTGGTGGTGGTCAGGATTCGGCTCAGGCAGTCCTGCCCGGCCTCTGCTACCTTCCCCTGCAGGCTCAGCTGTGGTTCAGAATCGGATGTAGCCGTTCAGAGCTTAGCAGGTCAGTGCTGTGTCTCACGGGTACTCGAAGGAAGGTGTCCACTCTCTGGTGGGTAGGTCACAGCAGTGCTTCTCACCCTGGAGGGGACATCGGTCCCCTGGCGGCTTGTTCAGACATGGTCACTGAGCCCCACCCTGAGTGGGTTTGGCTAAGCGTGTCCGCAGCAGGCCTGGAGATTGGCCTTTCTCACCCGGTCCCGGGCGACCCTGCTGATTGGTCCAGGGACCCTACCCGGAGACCTGCTGTGTCTCCAGGCCTTGTGACCTGGTTTTGTTGGCTTTAGAAAGTGGAGTGTTTGTGGAGATACGGTAATAAAAGGCACGTGGGGTCAGTAACGAAGGCAGTTTGGCAGTTATCGTAGAAGAAATTAACAACTTCAGTTTGAGGTAGAGTTCCAGAAATTTCTTTTCATTCTGTCCACTGACTTGTATTTCTCCCAACAAGATAGTCCGACCAAGGCTCCTGGCAAGGGCCTTTGGAAGGCAAAGAGCTTGCTGAGCTGGCTCCTTTACAGGATTTGCAGTGATTAGTCACAGTGACTCCTCAGAGTCAAGTGAGCGCCCCTCATGGCTCCGGCCTGCGGCGTCTGTTCTCGGTATGTGGGCACCTTCCTGATCCAGTGCCTTCGTGTTCACGCACTCTGGGAACGGATGTGTGACTGAAAACATTGGGCTTAACTTCTTTAAATAAAATGCCGGGCAGGCACATATTTTTAAGTTTGAGGACACAATTGTGAAACGTCCCCTTGTCATGAACGCCACCCTGTACCTTTTTTAGCAGACTGTGCACCCTGTTCATCTGTGGTGGTTTTTCTTTCCTTCTGCCCGGGCTTTTGCTGCCTTCCCAAGCCCTTTCAGACGCCGGGCAGTCTCGCCCCCCAGGGTCCTCCGGCCTCCTCCTTCTCCGCCCTGTTGCAGAGGGCCTACGAGAGCGAGGGCGCGCTCCTGGACGAGCAGGTTCAGGCGCGGCTGCAGGCCGCCCTCCCGCACCTCCCGGTGCACCAGGTCCTGCGCTCGGCGAAGCACCTGCTGCTCTACATCAGGAGCACCGTGGAGACCTTTGGCCAGGTGAGCGCTGCTCCCCCCTGGGGCCCACAGCCCCTGCGTGCTCCCACGTCTCTGCCTGCAGGGTGGCCGCCTGTCATTCGAGTCCAGACCCAGCGACTGTGTCGAGAGTATTGGAGTCTCGCCGTCACCCCATGGCACACACGGGGACTTAGCGATGTGACACACGCAGGGCCACGGAGGTTCCTCCCCGCCCCCGCCGCTTCCCCACAGCTGGGAGCCTGGGCTGCTGGTTCACCGCCCCTCTGTGCCGGGCTGCTCCCCCTCCCGGAGGAGACGTGCAGAGGCGGCTGCGGCACCCGTTTTCTGCGGGCCTCACTTGCAGATTCTGGACCTTCAGCAGGCGCAGACAGCATGGCCGACCTCTGTTGCTGGGGCAGCTGTCAGTCGGGCCAGGGCCCCTCCCACGGCAGACTGGACCGGTGCGCGGCCAGATGCTGCCTCTCTCAGAAGCGTTAGTTTACTAGTTTGTTGGTGAGCTTTCTGTCTCCGGTGTGGTTTACAGAGTTTTAGTTGGCGTTTTCCTCATCTTGGTCAAAATAAACCCGGTTCCGGGGCGCCTGGGTGGCGCAGTCGGTTAAGCGTCCGACTTCAGCCAGGTCACGATCTCGCGGTCCGGTCCGTGAGTTCGAGCCCCGCGTCAGGCTCTGAGCTGATGGCTCGGAGCCTGGAGCCTGTTTCCGATTCTGTGTCTCCCTCTCTCTCTGCCCCTCCCCCGTTCATGCTCTGTCTCTCTCTGTCCCAAAAATAAATTTAAAAAAAATGTTGAAAAAAAAAAAAAAAAAAGAAAGAAAGAAAACTGAGAAGAGAGAACATTGGCTTTCTTCTCTTTAAAAAAAAAAAAATAAATAAACCCGGTTCCTTCATGAAGGTTGAGGGCGCCCTTCTTCCTGAGAAAGGACCTTGAGGTTGTTGGGGTTTTGTAAGGACCGGCCGCGCCGGCCTGCCTCCCTCCTCAGTCCTTGTTTCTGGGAACACGGCACCTTCTGGTCGCGGAGGGACTCGGTCACTGTCGCGGCGACTGGGAGCCCTTCCCTGGCCTGAGCTCTCGTGTGTGTGGCTCTCATCCTCACAGCTGGGCCGAAGCGCAGGGCCCCCCGTCCTGCGGCTCCTCTTGGACCTCCTCAGGCGCCTGGTCGTCCACTGTGTGCAGCTGGACGCGCAGAACCGGCAGAAATGCGAGTCCGCCCGGGCTGAATCCGACCTCTTTTTGGACGTGGAGTCCGTGGCCTCGCTGGCGCTGGCCAGCGACAAGGTACCGCTGCCCTCCTTCCGTGGGGCTCCTTCCTATTAGCCTTCTCCTGTAGAGTCTCGGACCCTGGCTTTCCCTCTGCTTCTGGCCCTAGACAAGTACGTGTTCATCGCAGGTAAACGAGGAAACGCAGCGTAGAGGAGGCGCCGCGAGCCATCCGTGACCCCCACACCCACAGATGAGCATAGTGCCAGTGGGCGTTTCTCTTTCCAGTCGCTTCCCTGCTCCCGCTCACCCTCCCTGCAGCTTGTTTCCCCTCTCCTTACACGGGAGACGTGAACATCTTGAGAAACCCAGGAGGAATGTTTTTCTTTTGAACAGTTGCAGCCTGTGCCGAATAAAGGCTGGGCAGTGGGTGCGGCTCGTCCCAGCAAATACACGCTGGGAACTTGCAGCTCGGAGAAGGGTCCTTTGTCCTGCTGTTAACCTTGTGCGGCCTCCGTGGGGCTGGGGCCAGGGTGAACCCTTCTCTCTCAGTCGGCATCTCACCCGAAAACAAGTTCCTCATCTCACAGTCTAACGACGGCCTCCTTCCTTTGATCTCCAGGTTGACTTCCCGGGAGGTGGCTGGGACGGCAGGACCACCTATGAGCCGTTTGACAGGGGCAGGGTGGTGCTAACATGAAATCACGCTTTTCTGGTTTTTTTGTGTTTTTTTTTTTTTTTAACGTTTATTTTATTTTTGAGACAGGGAGAGACAGCATGAATGGGGGAGGGTCAGAGAGAGAGGGAGACACAGAATCTGAAACAGGCTCCAGGCTCTGAGCGGGCAGCCCAGAGCCCGACACGGGGCTTGAACTCACGGACCGCGAGATCATGACCTGAGCCGAAGTCGGATGCTTAACCGACTGAGCCACCCAGGCGCCCCACGCTTTTCCGTTTTTAACAGGCGCAGCTCTGTTGAAAGGTGTGATGGATTCCTCTTTCCTTCCTTGATGAGTGAAGGAGGAAGGACAGCGTCTTCCCGTCCTCGGGGACTGTTGTTGGCACTTTGTTGGCTCGGAACCCTGTTCCGCTAGGCTGCTTACAAAGATCATTCCCTAACCCGGCCAGGCTGCTCACTGCTTTGTGCTCGGTGGTTTAAACCCAGTGCTGGGTCCGAGCGAGTTCCCCAGGGGTCACTCAAGGCTCAGCCTCCTGGAACGTGACCTTTAGTTCCAGACCGTGGTCTTGCAGCCGTGTCCCCATCTGCTGTTCCAGGCGCGGGGTCTCTCCCAAACCGTGATCACGCCGCTCCGGTTGACGGGAGATCCCCATGTCCCTCCAGTCAGATTGATGCTGGAGGGCAGGGCTGCTGAGCAGAGTCCAGATGACTGGCCTTCATCACATTTCGGCTTTCCTAAACAGCCCGTCCCCTGTCCAGAGGGACTGGAGAGCAGTTTCACTGTGCAGTAAATTCACTCAAGCTGAACTCCTCAGACACGTGCCAGTGTGGGTGGGGCCCCTGCCAAGTCACGGTCGAGCCGTCACAGTCGCCCCGGGGAGGGGGTGTGCTGTAGTCGGGTTACAGCTGTGATGGGCTCAGATTGGGGTGCTGCGGGGCACCCCCGAGAAGGGCATCAGAACTCGGGCCGGGGGATGGGGTGGCTTAGGAATGCTCCTCCCTGCCCTTCATCCTACTCCCCGCTGGCCCTGGGCCGCGAGCGAGGTCTGCCTTGTTGCCATATTTCAGACGCTGGAGGAGGTGCTGGTGGCCATCCTCAGACATCCCACGCTGGAGGGCTGGTACCTGGCCCTGGAGCGACGGGCCCTCCCTCCGCACGCCCTCAGCCCCATCCTCGTGAAGCTCCTGGCGGCCCAGCTCAGTGCGGGGGTCCTGCAGCTGCTGCTGGCGAGCGCCCCGATCCTCCGGAGCATCCGTCAGCTGGGCCTCCTGGCCGGGTACTCGGAGGCCATCACCCGGAGCGTGTTGAACGAGCTGCAGAACAGGAGGGCGGGCCGGGCCGCGTCTCGGGCAGAGACCCTCCCGCAGCTGGAGGCCCTGCGGGAGCTGCATCCGTACATGGAGGGCGCCCAGCTCCGTGAGGTCACCCTGGCTTTGCTGAGCCTGCCCGAGGCCCAGCTGGTGGCCCCGGGACCCCTGAAGTCCCCCGGGAAGGAGAGACACCTGAACGCTCTCGGCAAGACCCTGGTCCAGCTGTTGACCCGCAGCCCCCAGGATCAGCTGCAGAGCAGCGAGCTCCTTTGGGCCTCTGAGTTTGTGAAAGGCCTGGGGGCTTTGCTCCCCACGTTGGCTGTGGACGAGCTGGACGCCGTGTTTCTCCACACTCTACGGAGAGAGCCCGTGCTGGTCCCCGTGGTCGGGGTCGACGTGCTGGACTACTGCCTGGCCCGGCGGACGCAGGCGGCCCTGAGCACCGCCGCCCTACTCGTGCGGCTGAGCTCCACCCACCTGCTGCGGTTTGAGCTGTGGTGCGGGCGGCCCGGCTCGGGACTCTGCCTCCAGGAAGGCCTCGACGACTTCCTCCCCCTCGTCCACGTGTACCTCCGGTGCAGGACGTGGGGATGCTTCACACGCCCGGCGGGAGGTACGGGAACCGGTGACGTCGGGCAGCTGGAGGCGTCAAGTCCGAGGATGGGGAGGTGGGAGCAGCAGATCCGTTGCTGCGCCTGGAACGTCCACGTTTAGGCTGTGGTGTAGTTCTGTTGCTCCTTCAGCCGCTGACTGACCTGCCTCTGGACACTGAGAAAACGGGGAGATTCTCGCTCGCCACCCCTCCCCTGTCTGGGCCTGTGGCTTGAGGTGCCGCCCCCACGCTCCTGCCCACCCTGAGCTCCCCACAGGAAGGGGGCAGGGGTGGGTCAAGGAGGGAGCCGCACCGGGGCCAGAGGAGGCGTTCGGGATGGCCGTCCTTGTCCCACCCCATTGGCCCCCCCCCCCCCCCCCCCCCAAGCGTCCATGAATTTACCCTGAGTCCGGGCAGCTCGGGCTCAGCCCTTTCGCTCCACCCGTAGAGTTTCAGGTGAGTCAGCGGTTCTTGGTGCACCGCTGCTCACGTGCCTCTCCAGCTCCCGTGTCCTCGAGGCACGAACCCCGAGCGAGTTCAGGGCTTTGGTACTCACGCGCTCGTTACCAGCATCGAGCCAGGCGCTGTGCTCGGGGCCCAGCGTCAGAGCATTGACTGACCAGGTGACCTGTGTGTTGTGCTGGTCAGCGTCTAACCTGCCGGCCCTTGTGTTTGCCACTTTGCACAGCATCAGCACTCCCGCCCTGGCCAACATCAAGGTGCGAGCGTGACCTCTCCCCGTCACAAGATGCCTCAGGGTTAGCCACGGGCTCTGTGAGCTGCTGCACGCTAACTCCAGCACAGCGTGGTGTGTGACTGTCCTTTTTGTCTCTGCCTAGTGTCCTCTGCTGTCATTCCCGTCTTGAGGAAAGCTCTGTGGAGGCAGCTACAGACCAGGCTTCTCAGTGCGGATGGGCCCCCAGGGTCTGGGCTGCATCACGAGGTCCTGGCCCAGCTGGTCCCGTTTGCAAGAGCCAAGGACCTTGGTATCCTCATGGACCATTTGCCTAGCCTGCTTCAGACCCCAGGCAGGCACGAGAGGTATGAAGGCTTAGATTGTTCCTCTCCCCGCTTCACTTTTCCCTGTAGTTTTTACATAAACTAGTGAGAAATGGCTTCCCTGCTCGTTCGGGGAGAAGGCACTTCCTACAAGAAGTCTGCCTCCGGCCATCCTGCCTGGAGCGAGCGCGTCTCCATAAGCGGATGTTGGTTCTGATTCCCTGAGAGCGGCGGTTCTTATCTAGGGCTGATTTTGCCACCTCCAGAGGACTGTTGCCAACATCTGACATTTTTTTTTATCATCGTGATGTGAGTGAGGGGTGGTTGCTTCGGGTATCTAGAGGGTGGAAGCCAGGGGTACTGCTAAATACCTTACGCGTAGGACGGTCCCGTCTTCTCCCCCACGAGAAAGAAGAATCTGACTCAGGATGTCAGTAATGCTGACTTTGAGATAGTCTCATTTAGGCGAAGCCCGGACAATGTTATCTTTTTTTCTGGTGCACTAATATTGTTTCCCCTAATTGTAAAAATGCTGGTACCTCTGTGACGCTGGAGCAAGGAGGCAGGGGCGGCCTGTGATTCCTGTCTTTGGGTGTCGTAGGGGCAGGGGACTCAGGGCACCAGTCCCAGGTGCCCAGTGTAATGGTGGTAACGCTTAAGCTGGAGGGATTTAGGCCATCCCTGTGACTTTGTGCCTTTTGTCTGTTGCAGCTGGAGCGTGGCCGACTCTGTGTCTGCAGTCCTGGACGGGTCGGCAGAAGAGCTGCGTGCCTGGAGAAGGACTCTGTTGGCGTCCTGTGTAAAATGGCTGGTCGTGTCTTTCATTGGTGACCAGCAAGGCCAGGACGGCACCCAGGATCAGGAGAGGCAGATGTTGCTGAGATTTAGTGAGCTGTTGGTAGGCGTCTTTCCTTTTCTTAGGGACCCTGGCTACATTTTTAAGGGAAGGAGTGAAATAGACCAAGGTGGACAGATGGATCCCAGGCTAGGTGGCTTGAATGGAAAGTAGAGGGAGATGAGCTGGGCCGGGCCGTGTCTGGGAGGCAGAGTGGCAGGTGACGGGCAGCCCTGAAACGGTGGGCCTCCTTGTACCAGCCATGGATGTTGGATCTTTTCAGGCACTTTTTTGCTTCTACTGAGATGGTCGTGTGGTCTTATTTTTCGTTTACTCTGCTAAGATGACTTTCATAAATTGATTTCAGTCATTAACCCAACTTTACCAGGATATATGTATATGGTTGTAACGTATTATGGCTTTTCCATATTACTGGATTTGACATACTAATGTTTTATTAACAATTTTTTCGTGCATGTTGGGTATTTGTAATTTTATCTTCTAGCAGTGTCTTTCTTTGGTTTTAGGAACAGGTAACACAGCTCTCAGAATGAGTTGGGAAGAATTTCAGTGGGCATAAAAATCTAGATTTTATATATTTTTTAGGCTTTTTGAAAGAGTGGCTTTAGTGTTTTCTGGTATGCATAGGTTTTGATAAGAAATCTGTCATTCTTATCTTTGTTTCCTCCCCCTTAGGATTTTTTTTATTAGGATTTTTTTTTTTAAAGCAATTTGATCATGGTGTACCTTAGTGTAGTTTTCTTTAAGATTTTTATGCTTGAGGTTCATGGAGCTTCTTGGCTCTGTGAGCCCAGGGCTATCATAAAATTTGGAAATATTCAGCTCTTATTTTTGGCCATTATTCCCTCCTGTTGAAGTGTACTTTTTAAAAAAAATTATTTTTTGGTACAGAAATAATATCCTGAAGCGAAGGCATTATTTCTCAATGCATGATGTCAAATTGTGTTAAAACTCTTAGAGTCTGTGACTAGTGTTAAAACCCTGCACCCAAAATTTAAAAAGTAATCCTCAGGAAAATAACCCCAAGTGACAGTTGTGTGATAAATGTCTATAGGTCATAGATCAAGCAGTGTGCTTATGTTGTATTAAGAGACCTTGTAACCTGTGTTTCAGTCTTAATTCGTTGTTACAGGTTTATGCATTCGAGGCTCACAGGAGCCCAAATATGGCAGTGCAAGGAGGGAGGAAGGGACATCCCTGATATCTAGAGAGAGCTGAGCATAGAGGAGGGTGCTGGGCTCCCCCACCACAGGTGACAGTGGACCCTCCTGTGCGGCCCCATGGTCAGCCCCCCACCCAGCAGGCCGCCTTGATAGCCGATGAAGATTTGTGTTCTTCAGGCATGCCTTCTTCCTCCCCCACCTTTCTTTCTCTCTTCTTTTTCCCTTTTTAATAGATGTAACAATTTTAGAATGGTTTTAGGTTCACAGCAGTGTTAAGCAGCCAGTACAGAGTTCCCGTGTGTTCCCTGCCCCTAGGCACACACAGCCTGCCCCACTGTCAGCACGCCTCACCAGCCCCCCCTTTTAAAAAACAATTTTTTTTTTTAACGTTTATTTGTTTTTGAGAGAGTGCGAGCTGGGGACGGGCAGAGAGAGAGGGAGACACAGAATCCGAAGCAGGCTCCAGTTCCAGGCTGTCAGCACAGAGCCAGATGTGGGGCTCTCATGAACCGTGAGATCATGACCTGAGCCAAAGGTGGGTGCTTAACCGACTGAGCCACCCAGACCAGCCCTTTTTGTTTTGTTTTTTTTTAACTGAGGAATAATTTTCATGTTGTGAAATACAGGCTCTTAAGTAGAGTTTATTGTTGACAAACGTACCTACGATTGTGCCCACACTCCTGCCGAAGCTTTTCATCGTCCCAGAAAGTTCCTTCCCTCGAGAGCATGCGCCCCTCTGATTTAACACTGTGCCGTATTTGGAGATGTTCTCTATGTCAGTGACTGCGGACCTGCATTGGCTCGACCAGCGGTACAAAGGTCTCCCCTGCAGATACGTGCTGTCTTGTGTTTAAGGAGCCGTGTGTGGCCGGACCTGTGTGTGGTGCCGTCATCTAGTACCTTCTGAAATGGAGGACAGAGGGAAAAATAACACGACTGTTAAGAAATTTTTTTCTACTCGTTTCATGATCGTAGACAAGTAGCTCTTGACAGAACTACTAGCGGAAATAATAAAACAATTAAAAAAATTAAAGTCAGAAGCAACCACATGCTTTTGTAGATTGCTTGGGTGTATTCCGTATTTGCCAAATGACTCTAATTTAAGTTCTGTATTCTTTATTTTAAGTTAATTGAAGGGGCGCCTGGGTGGCTCAGTCAGTTAAGCGTCTGACTCTTGTTTAAGCTCATGTCATGATCTCGTCGTGAGTTCAAGCCCTGCGTCGGGCTTGGCACTGACAACACAGAGCCTGCTTGGAATTCTCTCTCTCTCTCTCTCTCTCTCTCTCTCTCCCCGCCCCCCTCGCTTTCATACGTGTGTGCACTTGCACGTGTGTGCTCTCTCTCCCTCTTTCAAAATAAACTTAAAAAATATAGATGTAAACAAAAACGAAAGGACAGTCTCCCCTGTATATCTCTTGCTTGTTTTATTCACAGAATTTCCTTAATGAAGTGGATCCTGGAGATTGGCAGAAATTTGTGAAGACTGGACTCAAGTAAGACGATTTCATTTTCTCGGTGCGACCCGGTAAGGGTGTGAGTGCATGCCGCAGGGCCAGCCTGGGAGCTTGTTGGCACCGTGTCTGTGACGGAACAGGCCCCGTTCCGTTGGCAGAGATAACGAGGTGTACTGTGGAGAGGCTGAATGCTTTGCCCGTTGACGTGGAGTCTGCCTCTAGATGATGAGAGAAGCGGCCTTGAACAAATGAAATCCTCAGGGCACCTGGGTGGCTCGGCCGGTTAAGCGTCAGACTTTGGCTCAGGTCATGATCTCACGGTCCAGTTCGTGAGTTCGAGCCCCACGTCGGGCTCTGTGCTGACAGCTCAGAGCCCGGAGCCTGCTTCGGATTCTGTGTCATCCTCTCTCTCTCTGCCTCACTCCCGCTCGTGCTTTGTCTTCCTCTCTAAAATAAAGTAAACATTAAAAAAAAAAATTTTTTTTAAATGAAATGTTTTTTTAGAAACCAGAAATGTGCAGAGGATAACACAGCAGCACCCAGATTTAATAAGTACCGACCACTTCCTGTATTTGTCCCGATTTATTCTCTTCCCTCCCCCGAGAGCGTGCTTCTGAGGTCAGGCTCTGTCATGGCCGTGACGGTTTTGGTACTTTGGTTGCACGCCGGCAGATCTCTAAACAGTAATGGTATTACTTAGTTTGCTTAGCGTTCTGTACACGTTCACGTTGTGTGTCCTTTGTCTTTTTGGCATCCGAGTGTTTTTGAGTTACCCTTGCTTCTACACAGAGTCCTAAGCCCATTTGCTTATACTGCGGGGTGGGGTACAGAATTCTGTCTTAAGACCACACCACAGTCGATGTAGCCAGTCCCCGGCTGGCGGACGTCTTCCTCCCTCCCTCCCTCCCGTTCCTGCCCCGAAGGATGCCTTTCTTAGCGCCCTGTGCCGGCTTGTCTCAGGGTGGGGCACTCGCTGTCTGTTAGTGTGGGCACAGCTTCAGTTTCACCAGAATTTTAACGTGCTCTCCAAAGTTTCTGAGCCACCCTAGCGTGGTGTTTCCTCACACCCTCACTAGCACTTGATATGGTCAGACTCTAGTTTTTAGCAAGCGGATGACCGTGAAACAGTGTTTTGTTGTACCTGTAATTTTCATTTCCCTGGTTATTCACCAACTTGGAGCAGAGGAAAATACAATACCTGAGAGGAGAGAAAGATGTGAAGGTGGGTTACAGGTTAATGACAGCCATGGATTACCATCACAACATGGTGACATTTTGTTCAGTCTTCAGTTAATTTGTATTTCTAGAATGCCCACTATATGCTAAGTGATTCTCAACATCATTCACATATGACTAAAAAGCTGTCCTTTTTTAGAGCACGATGCTTTCATTCCTTCAGGGGGTTCTGGGGGATTTAAAACAGAGAGGGCCTCTGAGCCACTGGACGGGCATATTGAGTAGCTGGAAGGATGGAAGGAACAGGGGGAGGCCGACCTGGCAAGGTGGGCTGGGCAGCGAGCATCATCTCTATTCAGGGTTGGCTGTTCCTGGGTCTCCTGACTTTTGAACCCAACAGGAAGTTCGTGTGGTGTTTGTGCTATCAGGAAAATAAATGCACCCCAGCCCTGATTCAGAAGGACCCCCTGTGATGGGTGGGTGGCGGGGGGGGGGGGGGGCGATAAAGCAAGTATAATGAAGCGACAGCAGTAGAATCGAGATGGGGATATGGATGTGCACCGTAGACTTCTCATCTTTGTGGTGTGTTAGAGATTTGTAAAAAAAATTTTTAACGTTTATTCATTTTTGAGAGACAGAGCAGGAGAAGGGGAGGGGCAGAGAGAGAGGGAGACAGAATGACAAGCAGGCTCCAGGCTCTGAGCTGTCAGCACAGAGCCCGACGTGGGGCTCAAAGCCACAAACTGTGAGATCATGACCTGAGCCGAAGTTGGATGCTTAACCGACTGAGCCACCCAGGCGCCCCTAGAGATGTTTCTTAATAAAACATCAAAAGTTTTTTCTTGTCTCTTGTGAAATGAAACTCCCCTTTATGAAACTCTTTCCCCCTTTGATTCTTGCCTCCTAGATTTCGGTATCAGGACCACATGTTTTTAAAGGCCCTCCATGCTGCCATACAACGCCTGTACCTTCCGGAAAACCCCGTGTGCACGCAGCTCACCCAGCTTCCGGCGATCCACATGATGCTCACGCAGCATTCTCTGTTTTTGCCGACTCTACTCAAGTCTGAAGAAGAGGAAAACCCAGACAGTCAAGTAAAAGGTGACCCCTCACCGCACCCTCTCATCTCACATAGATTTTATTTCCTAATTTCGTGGAGCTCGCTGTGCACCAGCGTTTAGCACCTGTGTGTTTCCGGAGCTGAGGAGCATTACCAATATGGCATTAGGCTATTTTGTTTCTATCACATCCAAGCTGAAGCAGTGTTCCCTCTGACTTCGGGTCAAGCAGCAAGCACAGACCTTTCTTCAAAGTCTGTTATTACAGAAGTCACGTTTAAGGTCTTACTGCCGATTCGCAGGCCCATGTTATAATCTGGGAAGTAGGGGAAGTTAGATGGGTGTCTGCCCTGGGAGGAATTGTTTGCTTGTATGAGATGCTTTCATGAAAAGATTGAAACTTTCATTGAGGGTGAAGGGTTCGAACGTCCCTGTTAACAGTTCCCTACCAGGAAGGTCTCTGAAAGCCCAGGTTCTGAAGCTTTGCCCCTAATTCAGTGGCATTTATTTTAGCCCCTGTGACCCTGAGTTTCGTGTAGGCTGTGGGAGAGGTCAGATGAGATGGTCTGAAGGGCTCTGTCCTCTTGAAGCCACGCTCTGCTTAGAGACAACATGCCCAATCGGGAGAAATCACCGTGGGGTCGGTCTGTAATAAAGTGCTCAGCTGACGAAACCATCACCCAGGTTACTGGTGTGGGTAGTAGGAAAAGCAGAAAGGCCCCACCCTTTAGTTAGGCAGGAGTAGGGATGTGTTAGAGATTTTGCTAATGTAACCATGGAGGAAAGTGCTTAGGTTTTAAAATCTTTGGTGGGATGGGGAGTGAAGAGGGTGATGGCGGCTTGTCAAAGACCTGGGAAGAGAGACCATTGTGAAGACGTGTTTTTTTATCTTAAACAAAAGCAAAAGATGATCGAGGCACAGTCCAAAGACCAGTATTGTTCAGAGAAGGATATTCGAGTCACTTAAATGTTCCCTGAAATGCTTCCTCCTCTGGTTTTATTCTGTGTGCACATCCCCCCGCACTGTTGTGCATTTCAGTGTTCTTTTCTTCCAGAAGCGCTGGTGGATCTGATGTCAGTGGTGGTAAAGCTGTGTCCCTCTGTCTGTGAAAGCAGTCACTTTTCAGTGCTCCTTGGGGCCTATGGCGCCACTCTCAGTGTCCTGGGTAAGGGTGTGAGGAGTGGGTGGTATGACCAGAGAGTGTGTGGGGACTGGGCGATATGATCGTGCGGTGTGTGGGACCAGGTAGGGAGTGTGTGAGGGGACCAGGCAGGCGATATGACCAGGGAGCGTGTGGGGACTGGGCCATGTGACAAGGAGTGTGAGGTGACCAGGGATTGTGAGGAGACCAGCTGGAATGACCAGGGAGTGAGAGGGGACCAGGCGGTGTGACCAGAGTGTGTGGGGACCAGGCCATGTGACCAGGGAGTGTGAGGGGACAGGACAGGTGGTATAACCAGGGAGAATGAGGGCACCAGGCCATATGAGCAGGGAGTGCATGGGGACCAGGCAGTGTTCTAAAGTGGAAGGAGCATGTGAGGGTTTCAGTTTTCTAAATGGACTTTGATTTGACTTCTAGACCAGAAGATTCTGCTTCTCCTCCGGGCGTATGAACAGAACGACCTCAGCCTTGTGAACTTCAGGTGAGCATTGGGCCTGGGGGTGTGAGCAGCAGGCTTTGAAGGGGCCACCCCAAAACTGGGGCTCGTTGCGCACAGCAGGCTCCCCGGATCTTCTCTCAAGTGTTTTTTTTTTGTTTTTTGTTTTTTTTCTAATTTTTTTTTTTTATGTTTATTCATATTTTTTGAAAGAGAGAGACCCAGCACAAGCAGAGGTGGGGCCGAGAGGGAGGGGGACACAGAATCCGAAGCAGGCTCCAGGCTCTGAGCTGTCAGCACAGAGCCCGACGCGGGGCTCGAACCCATGAACCGTGAGCTCATGACCTAAGCCAAAGTCAGACGCTTAACCGACTGAGCCACCCAGGTGCCCCTCATACGTTTTTGATTCTCGGGGGAAGGGTGAGATGGATGGGGCTCCCCTAACACACACCGGTTCTCATGAAAACTCGGCCTCATGCTCCAAGGTTCACCTGTTGGCAGGGCTGCGTTGGCGGGGCCACCCTCCTGACTGTCACAGACCTGCCCCCAAACTCACTTCGAGCTGGAGCGTCTAGTTTGGCTGATTTTTCTCACGCTTTACTTCAGATGGGAGTGACTTTGACAAGGCTCTGCTGGGGAGAGGAGTGGGGGGCTGACTGGATGTTAATCCACTCTCCCTGTGTCTCTCGGTGCACACGGGTGCTGGTCTGTCTCTGGACTGTCTCTGTCCCTGTGTGTTTGTCTCATTCTGTGTCTGCCTCTCTGTCTGTCCCTTCCGAGTCCCCAGGGGCTGCGTCCTTGGGCAGCACAACTTTGGCCTCAGGGGCCAAGATTGGTGCCTTCCCCTGAGGGCCATGCCCCCCTCAGGGTCAAGGTTAACAGGGGACTTTTGTCCAATGAACTGCTCATGGAAAGCATCTTAGATTGTCTGTGCTGCCCTCGCGTAGTCTTTTCTCCTTATCATTTAGGGCCCGCTCCCTAACATCTGCTCAGTATGTACATGAAGAAGAGCCTGGTGTGTTAAGGCAGGAAGTGAGTGAACTGGGCCAAGATAAATAGTTCGGGAGGAACTCTGCGGAGGGGAGAAAAAGATAATTTTCATGGTGGAATACTTTTTTTTAAAGTATTCTATGGCATACTTCATATACATACATATGTGTATATATATATATATATATATATATATATATATATATATGTATTTATTCTCTTTTGAAAAACAGAGGGAGATAGAGGGCGAGCAGGGGAGGGGCAGAGAGAGGGGGAGACACAAAATCCGAAGCAGCCTCCACGCTCTGACCTGTCAGAACAAAGCCTGACACAGGGCTCGAACCCATGAACCTGAAGATCATGACCTGAGCCAAAGTTAGACTCAACCGACTGAGCCACCCAGGTGCCCTCCCCCGCTGCCCCCCCCCCTTTTTGATTTAAAGATAAAAGCAGTATTAGCTGAGAAGCCACCCAACCCCCACAGGAGGAAAAACAAAAACAAAAAAAAACCGTTTCTATCTCTTAAGAATGCCCAGGTCATGAATAAACATTCTTTTCCTTCCCCTAATGAACTGGCCTCACCTACTGCTTTGGAATTGGTGCCACATCAGCTGTACCCTTTCTGGAATAAATAAATGGTCCTCGTGTACGTAAGGGAGAGGAGAGCAAAGGGAAGAAAGAGCCGTTTTAGTCTCACTTGGGCCTCAGAACACCTTCTGTCTGTGAGAGTGAAGGAAGTTGAATGGGCTGCCTGAGGAGGATGGGTCAGAGCTGGTTATGGGAGCCGCCGGCTCTCAGCCCAGGAGAGGGGAGGTGGTGCTCGCACAACTCTGTGCGGCGAAGTAACAGAAGAGTCTCCTCAGAGCCAACGTGAATGTCACATCCATCCCTGGAGGAGCAGGCCCGAGCTAGGGAGCCACACAGGAGCCCTGAGGACGTTCGGCGGACGGATCTCATGCCAGTAAATGGTGCCCGTTCGACGTGCGTATCCAGTCTGTTAGCTGCTTGCCTGTTTACTCACGAGGGAACAGCCTCGCAAAGAAGGTTATTTATTTATGTGTTAAATGTTTGTTTATATTTTGAGAGAGAGAGAAAGAGCATGAACAGGGGAGAGGCAGAGGGAGAGAGAGAACCCCAAGCAGGCTCCACACTGTCGCTGCAGAGCCCGACTTGGGGCTCAAACTCACGAGGGACCGTGAGAACAAGACCTGAGCCAAAATAAAGAGTCAGGACACTCAACCAATGAAGTCACCCAGGCGCCCCAGACTATTTATTTTTTGACTTGAATGACTGTCGTTGATCTGCACAGAAATGAGCGTGTATCGAGAATTCAAAGATAGGTTCATTGAGCCCTTGCCAGGGCTGGGGGCTGGGTCAGCGCTGTTGAGAATACCTAGAGGAATAAGACACAGTCCTGCTGTCTGTTGAGGGGGTCAGATTGTTGTAAGTGTAACTCCTTTTGATTGGCCTTTGGTGGTGAAGGCCGGCGGTTATGGCACGTGAGGGCACCCTCTCCCTAGGGGAACCAGGGAATGCTTCGTGACACGGTTGGCATTGGAGGGATTTGATGGAGCTGAAGTTGGTGGCGGAGCCTGGGGACACCATGTGGAGGGAACAGTGTCTCAATGGCTGTGAGTCGGGAAAGTCCTACATTTCTGGGCACGGTGAGGTCAGCTTCTGTGCATCACAGGATATGTGTAGGGACAAGGTGGTGGGAAAGCTAGACAGGCTGGTTGGTAAGGGTTTTAGATATCAGACTGAAATAATATCATTTCCATCCAGGCAACGAGAGAGCTGATAGACATTTTGGGACAGAGACATGGCCCTCCTCTGAGCTGGGCTTTCAGGGAGCATCCTCTAGCAGTGGGGAGGTGGGGAGGAGGTAGTGGGGAGGGAGGGAGGAGGAAGGCGAGGTGGTTTCTTGGGGGCAGCTGTAATGGGTGTTGGTGGCATAAAAGGTCGAGGTGTTTATATAAAAGACTCGAGGCAGGGACGGCCAGAAGGCTGTTCGTGCAGACCTGCTCTACTCGCGGCCACCTGTGAACAGGAAAGGGTTTGAATCGGTAAAGCGTCATCAGGCAGCCAGGATTCTGCTGCTGTGACCCAGGAAGGACTCGAGCCAGACCCCCCCCCCCCAGTTTTGCCTTCCAGCTGTGCCACTAACCCGCTGGGCAATTGACTAGCTGAGCCACTTTCTTAACCCTCTTGGTGTCTCTTCCCCCGTTTGCAAAATGGGAGTAGCAACAGTACCTACCTTATGGGGTTAGTTACACAGATAAGCGAATTAATGGGTGTGGGGGGTTTAGAGTAAGTGGCACATCATAAGCTCCGTACATACAGGTGTCATTGTCCACCCCCCCCCCCACACACACACACCCTCTTCATTGCTGGCATCTCCACCACCCCTCTTCCCCCTGTGTCATGATGGAAATGAAATGATACATGCTCTGGACAATGCCTGGAGTGTGCTGGCTGCTCGACCAAGCTGCCCGTGACGGTCATTGTCATCAGCATCGATTCTGCTCCCGTGGGGCCCTGTGACCAGTGTGCTCTCCCTTGTCCCGCTCCAGAGTGCTGCTGTGGGGCCCAGTGGCTGTGGAGCATCACAAGACGTGCCGGAGTCTGGGCAAGTCGCTGTGGCAGCAGCCGAGCGTCGGCGACATCCTCCGCCTGCTGGATCGGGACCGGATGATGAAGACCATCCTCCACTTCCCCCAGAACCGGAGGCTGCTGCCCCCTGAGGTGCAGGGGGCCCCCAGGGCAGAGCTGTTGGGGAACGCTCCCGGCAGCCACGGGTGCCGTTGTGCTTGCCTGGCAGCTGTGAGTGCTGTGGTGCTTGCTCCTTTGAGGGTTCTGTTTGCACCCTCTACTTTGGCACACTGTGCATCCTGTGACATGCCAGTGCTGTTTCTCTTAGGGTTTGTTAACATCAAGTTAAGTAAAATCCCAACTGTATGCAAAGCTACCAAGACAGGACCCCCATTGGCCCGTCACTCAGCTTCGACAGTTATGAGCACTGGCTGTGCGTATTTCATTTGTAACTTCCCCCGTAAGAAAGGCTAACTCGAAGCAGAGCCAACGATATCCATTTCATGCAGAAGCAGTTTTTTTACAGAGCCATTTTACTTTATGCTTTTGAATATTCACAATAATTGGAACTCTAGATACAGTGGGTGAGCATTCACATGTTATTACGTTTAAGAGGCCAAACCACACATTTTTTTTGTTTCGGGCTATTTCAGGATGGACAGGAACTGATCTTCAAAGACAGGAGCACAGTGGATCTAGATGGCCTTTATGACCCCTGCTTTCTCCTGCATCTCTTCAGTGAATTGACCAGGCCAGGTAACTGCAGCCTTCTCTGGTGCGCAGCTGGAGGAGCGGGCTTCTTTTCTAAACAAAATTTTTTTTTAATGTTTATTTATTTTTGAGGGCGAGAGAGCGAGCGAGCATGAGCGGGGGAGGGGCAGAGAGAGCGGGAGACACAGAATCCCAAGCAGGCTCCAGGCTCTGAGCCATCAGCACAGAGCCCGATGCAGGGCTGGAACTCACAAATTGTGAGATCATGGCCTGAGCTGAAGTCGGACACTCAATCTACTGAGCCACCCAGGTGCCCCCGGAGGAGCGGGTCTCTCATGGTAGTCCCCACCGTGATAATTGAGGATTGTAATTAATCCCAGGAGGATCCTTATCTGCCTTCTCACCTTTTCAGGAAAGTAACAGTGAATGTTTTGAATATATTGATTTGAAAAAACAAATTATAATTTTAAAATTTGGGAGCGTCCCTTCACGCTTGATCTTTTTCTAACTCTGTAGCAAGAGGCTTTTCTGAATTCTCACTAGGTAGTGACCCAGTACCACCAGATTTTATCCTTGAGAATGAGTGAGAGCCTGCCGAGGTTGGCTTTTTCTTGGCTTAAGTATATTTTTGAAATTGTATTTTGTGTCTGGTAGCCTGAGGATGGGAGTCTTCATGAGTGAACGGGAGGGAGGAGGCAGAACGCAGACATACGCACACGTACCCACTAGGGCGGACGGGTCTGATTCCCAGGTCAGGCAGCTCTGTTGGTTTGGGACATTTCGTCAGCGACAAGCGTGTCATATCGCATTGTGGTTTTAATGTGCATTTTCCTAGTGGCTGATGATGTCCAGTGTCTTGTGGTTCATTTGCCATCTATACGCGTCCTCTTTGTTGAAATGTCAGGTCATGTCTTTTGCTCATTTTCTTTTTTTAAAAAAAAAGTTTTTTGGGGCGCCTGGGTGGCGCAGTCGGTTAAGCGTCCGACTTCAGCCAGGTCACGATCTCGCGGTCCGTGAGTTCGAGCCCCGCATCAGGCTCTGGGCTGATGGCTCGGAGCCTGGAGCCTGTTTCCGATTCTATGTCTCCCTCTCTCTCTGCCCCTCCCCCGTTCATGCTCTGTCTCTCTCTGTCCCAAAAATAAATTAAAAACCGTTGAAAAAAAAATTAAAAAAAAAAAAAAAGTTTTTTTTAATGTTTTTATTTATTTTTGAGACAGAGAGAGAGACAGAGCATGAGCAGGGGAGGGGCAGAGAGAGAGGGAGACACAGAATCCAAAGCAGACTCCAGGCTCTGAGCTGTCAGCACAGAGCCCGACGCGGGGCTCGAACTCACGGACCGTGAGATCATGACCTGAGCCGAAGTCAGATGCTTAACTGACTGAGTCACGCAGGTGCCCCTCTTTTGCCCATTTTCTAATAGGATTTTTTTTTTTTTTTTTTTTTTTTTTTTTTTTTTTACTGTTGAGTTTTGAGGGTTCTTTATATATTCTAGATACTCATCCTTCATTGCATATGCGGTTTACAAATATTTTCTCCCACTCCGTAGCTTACCTTTTCATCCTCTTCACAAAGTCTTTGACAGAGCCAAAGTTTTTTGTTCTGGCCAAGTCCAATCTAGCGGTTTTCCTATTTATGGACCACACTTGTATTGGTATTCCTGGCTGGAGAGGCTAGAGTGGCCCATGACTGCTCTTCACTGGGCCTCCCCCTGACAAGCCTCTGATGCCCAGTAGGGGGCAGGAGGGGCCTCTGGTTACTGCCTCCCTCCCCCTACTTCCATCTAGGCCTCCTCTGACAGACGCCAATCGGGCAGGGGACTCGGGGCTCTGTGTCACAGCCTGGCAGGCTGAAGGCCGGGCTCCGCACTTGCCTTCACTGACGCGGGTGGGCGCCAGCCCCGCGGCTTTCTGTGAGGTGTTTGGCTGAAGCAGAGCAGTTATTTATTACCTGAGTTTTCTGTCTGGCTAGGCTGCTTCTTTTCTAGTCTTTTGTCTAGAGACTAGAAAGAGTAGGCTTTTGTTCAGGCATTGTCTGTGCCTGTTGATTTTCGGAGTTGCTGGCTTCTTCAGCTCGAAGTCTGGGACACCAGAAGCAGAAAGAAAACACAGGGAACTCACCTGAGGTCCCCCAGCCGGTCAGCTTCCTTTCCACCTTTTAGAGTCGTCTTAACATCTGTCCAGTATATTTGAGTTGTACTTACTAGTAAAAGTAGAGAAAATATCGTCAACTCCATCGTCCCAGAATCATACATCTAATGTAAGTAATTTTTACCATTAGATGTCATAGTCACAGTTCAAAAGTCAGGTGGTACCAAAGGGTGTGCGGTGAAACTCTCCTCCCCACCCCCCCCCCCCCGACCTCTCACCATTGTTTCCTCCTAGTGGGGACACATTACCTGTTCCTCGCATGCGTTCCTGGGCCCAGCTTGCTTCTTTGAGACCTGTCATGATTCTAGCCGGGCCTGCGCAGAGGGCCGCCCAGGGACAGGCGTGGTGTGCGGGTAGAGGCGCACGGTCCACGTCTCTGCTCTTCGCCGTGGCTGGCGTGATGCCAGCAGGGACCCCAGGCTCCTTCCTGCTGAACTTAACATCCACGTGGATTTAGGTACACTAGGAGACCATGTCTCCGTATTCGTGCCGTTCTGTTCGTTTTTCAGCTTGAAGTTGTCTTTTTATGGGGCGCCTGGGTGGCTCAGTTGGTTAAGTGACTTCGGCTCAGGTCGCGATCTCACAGTTCGTGGGTTCGAGCCCCATGTCAGGCTCTGTGCCGACAGCTCAGACCCTGGAGCCTGCTTCGGATTCTGTGTCTTCCTCTCTCTCTCTGCCCCTCCCCTGTTTGCGCTCTGTTTTTCTCTCTCTCTCAAAAAATAAACATTAAAAAAAAAAAAAAAAGATTTAAAGGTGTCTTTTTATGCTCCAGCGTGAACAGATTGGTGCTGCCTTTCCTAACAACAGGATGACAGGGCTGGGTCTCCTCAGGGCTTTCCCACTGGTGGCCCCTGGGGTTGCTGTAGTGCCCTGGCCTCCGGAGGCGTGGTGTTCTGTGGCTGAGCTAGATTTCATCTGCTGGAGAGCCAGGCATTTCAGGTCCGCCGCAGATCGCCGTAATGGCAAGCAGGTACTTAACCGTCCCGGTGACTTCGCAGCAGATTAACCTAGGCACATGGACCAGCGTGCGGCCCGGAAGCTCTCCTTCCCCCACCCCTGCCCTGGCAGCACTGATGAGGTCTGTTTCTCATCAAATGTGAAAATAGATTTTCCACAGTCTGCAAATACGAGGTAACTTGAGTGGATTACAACAAATCATTTAGTCGGTTGCTTGGTCTCTTAATAGAGCTTTTAAGAGACAGAAGGCAGAGGCTTGGACGACACTAATAGAAAAGTACTAAAAATAGGACACAGTGTTTTTCTCGGAATCTTGAAGATTGCCCTTTTTGGGTTGGGAGGACAGTGTCTGGGAGGCCTTTTGTGAAGAGAGCTAATTAGGAAGTGGGCTTTTAAGTTAGGGAAATCTCCAAACACAGCCTCTTTTAAGTTCTATTGGCATGATACAGGTAGGAAAATTTGCAAAACATGCCTGCCCTAAAAAGGATTTGTGGTAGCTTAAAATACCAGTTGCACTAAAGTCATTCACAGTAAAGCAGAAAATTTTGAAAAGTATAGAGGTGGATAGAGATACGAAAGTATGAAAATATTAAAAGAAACAAACAAAAATTAGGTCATTAAATTTTGCTCAGGAATACTTATCATCCAGAACAAAAAGTAGAAACGTAATGTTTTAAATAAATTTTGTCGTCTGATAAAAGGAAGCATACCAGTTTGTAGGGAAATTTCTAGCAGTAAAACGGTAAGTTGAACAGAACAGAAATCTATGAACAGCATATGGCCAATGTAGGCTAGGTTTATTGTTGTTGAATTAAATCATGAATCTATTTTTCATATTCTTTTTAACACGTGTTTTTCTCTTTTGCTCTGGTGAAGCAAGCATGAAGAATGTTTTGTTTTGTTTTTTAACTTTTTTTTTAATGTTTATTTATATCTGAGAGAGCACACGAGCAGGGGAGGGGTGGAGAGAGAGAGAGAGGGAGACACAGAATCCGAGGCAGGCTCCAGGCTCGGAGCTGTCAGCACAGAGCCCGACGTGGGGCTCGAACCCACAAACTGTGAGATCGTGACCTGAGCCAAAGTCGGACGCTTAACCGACTGAGCCACCCAGGCGCCCCATCACAAAGAATGTTTTAAATGAACTTTAATTGAAGTGTGATGTAGAGAAACAACCACAAATCCTATGTGTGTGGTGGGAGTTTTGGTGAAATCACCAGCTGGATCAAGGAGCAGAACATAGTGGGCAGCTCTCCCTAGTCAGTATCCCTTCCTCCCCAACAGGAGCCAGGGCCCTGTATTTGAACTTTATGCATTATGTGTTCTCTTGTCTCAGCTCCGTTTACCCCACATTATGCTCGTGAGTCCTTCATACCGTGTGTAGCACAGAAAGCTCTCGACAAAATGTTGTTACTTCCTGCAGTGACACCTGGGTCCAAGTGTTGCTAATGTCTTGCGATCCTAAATTGGGCATGTGATTAGTTTTTAAGCGTGACTGCCAGACTTCAGAGAAACTACAGTCTCACTTCTCCCGTTCAGCCTTTTGCTAAAAAGGGGAACCTGTTTTCTTAACCTTACTGCTTCCCTGCTTTGAGTCCTTGGCTGAGAAACAGGGTCAGCCAGGGCTGTTAGCAATGACAGTGACAGATGCTTTTTCCACAGTGAATTCTTGTCCTCAGCAGAACTGGGCTGAGATCTTCAGCTCCTAAATCACGTGTGCCACCAAACAGGGAGGCCGGTGTGCAGCTCTCTGAGCCTCGTCACCAGACCACGGGGACACAGGCCCCGTGGACTCCTCTCTCACCTGCCAGGCCGCCCCGGAGGGAAGTGGTGTAGGAGGAGGCGTCAGGAGGAGCCTGGCAACTCCATAATACCACCACTGAAGCCCACAAAAGAGGGGCTGCTTTTTATTTTAATCCTTGAGAACCATGCTGGTTGAGCCTGGTTGAATCTTTAATCTTCAGGTAGCATCTGAAGATCTGTTACCGCAAGGCCAAATTGCTGTTCGCGAGGGCCCTGAAACAGAGTGGTGGTGTTTATAACCTTTTTTTTAATAGCCTATTATACTTTCTGCACCCCCCACGGCAGCTCTTTTCCTTAAATGTTACAAAGCCAGGACTTCATGAAACAGCAGATGACCACCAACGTGAAATTGACTTTTCCTCCTGGACACGTGGAAAGTCCATTTGTCTTAGAGAATGTCGCTGATTACTAAAAATACCCTAGCCAGCTGAGTACTAGCTGTTTTTAGTGAGCGTGATATTAAATGTTTAGACTGTTCTCGGTCTCAAATATATTCCATTTACGTGTGTTGGTTATGGAGGTGTGTAGCTGTATCTTACCACATCTTGTCTTTCCCGAAACAGTATGCTATCCCACAGTTGGATGGTTTTTTTTTTTTTTTTAATTTTTTTTTATTTTTTATTTTTTATTTTTGGGACAGAGAGAGGCAGAGCATGAACGGGGGAGGGGCAGAGAGAGAGGGAGACACAGAATCGGAAACAGGCTCCAGGCTCCGAGCCATCAGCCCAGAGCCTGACGTGGGGCTCGAACTCACGGACCGCGAGATCGTGACCTGGCTGAAGTCGGACGCTTAACCGACTGCGCCACCCAGGCGCCCCTGGATGTTTTTTTTTTAAAGCTTTTTCAGTTTTCCCTCCTCATCAAAACTAGTCACTTGTTACAAATGATAAAATTTAGTCTGTACACTCTTGGAGCCCACGAGGCTTCCCATTATTCTTTTTTCATCCTTTTACTTGTAATCTGCATGTTGGTATTAAAAGTGGTTTCCTGTTGACACATGGATTTGGGCTCTGCCTTTTTGAAATCCAGTCTGACTATCTCTGCCTTTTAGTTGGAATGTGTACACCCTTTACATTTAGTGTGATTATTGGTCCGATTCTGTGTTGTTTTTGTTTTCTTTGTTGGCTTTTAGCTACAGTGCACGTGTCTGTGTGTGTGTGTGTGTGTGTGTGTGTGTGTGTGTGTGTGTATGTTAGGGTGTGTAGTACTCTCCTTCAGTTTATTGCAGTTCACTTTCAAGTGGGATTATATACCACTCTGTGGATAGTAGAAGCACCGTACAACAGTATAATCCATCCCTGCCCCTCCTGGTTTTCCATGCTGTTCTTACCATACATTTTACTCCTGTGTGCTGTGACACCCACAATATGTTGTTGTTTTTGCTTCAGATTGTCCGTTACCTTTTAAAGAGATTTAAATGTCTTATATTTGCCATTTTACAGTTGCCATTTCTGGTTCTCTTCATTCCTCTGTGTAGACTCAGATTCCTATCTCCTTCCTTCTGCCTGAAGTACTTCCTTTAAGAATTCTTGTAGTTTCAGGGGCGCCTGGGTGGCTCAGTCGGTTAAGCGTCCAACTTTGGCTCAGGTCATGATCTCGCAGTCTGTAAATTCAGGCCTCACATTGGGCTCTGTGTTGATACTGGAGACTGCTTCAGATTTTGTGTCTCCCTCTCTTTCTGCCCCTCCCCCCTCACAAAAAGTTAAAAAAAAAAGAGCTCTTGTAGTTGAGGGGTGCCTGGGTGACTCAGTCAATTGGGTGTCTGACTCTTAATCTCGGCTCAAGTCATGATCTCATGGTTTGTGAAATTAAATCCCTGATAGCACAGAGCCCGCTTGGGATTCTCTCTCCCTCTTTCTGCCCTTCCCCTGCTTGTACTCTTTCTCTCTCTCACACAATAAATAAAATTAATAAAAAAGAGGGGCACCTGGATGACTCAGTCAGTTGAGTGTCGGACTCTTTGATTTTCGGCTTAGGTCATGATCCCAACATTGTGGAATCGGGCTCTCTCTACAATGAGCATGGGACCTGTTTAAGATTTTCTCTGTCTCTCCTGCCCCGATTGTGCAGTCTGTCTGTCTGTCTGTCTCTCTCAAAAAAGAATTCTGGTCATTCATGTCTGCTAATCAGTTCTTTCAGGTTTTTCATAGGAAAAAAAACCTTAACTTTTAAAAGGTTTTCATGGGGTATAAAATTCTAGACTGACAGGTTTTTTTTCTTACCGTACTTGAAAGATGATGCCACCTGATTTTTGGATTGCATTGTTTCTAACAAGCAACCAACCATCGTTCCTACTTTTGTTTCTGTATATGTTGTGTGACTGCTTTGAAGATTTTCTTATTGGTTTCAAGCAGTTTAATTATGTGCTTTCGTGTGACTTTCTTTATGTTTCTTGTAGTTGGGGTGTTCCATGAGCTTGGCTCTGTAGGTTTATAGTTCTTGTCAAATTTGGAAAAACTTTGGCCATTGTTTCTTCAAACTTTTCAGGACTTCAACTACACATATATTAGCTCACTTGAAAATGATCCCACAGCTCACTGATGTTCTGTTCCTGGTGTAAAATTTTTTTTCTCTGTGTGTTTCAATTTGGATCATTTCTGTTGCTGTCTTAGAGTTCATTAATCTCTTTTTCTGTAATGTCTAATCTGTTAATAATCTCCTTCAGGGCATTTTTCATCTCTGACATTTTAATTTTCATCTTTGGAACCTTGGTTTGGGTTTTTATAGCTTCCATGTGTCTAGTTAACATTTTCAGTATTGTCTCTAGCTCCTTGTACACGTAGAATATAGTTATATTAGTTACACTAGAATTCTAGTTCTGTTACCTTTGCCCTATCTGAGTCATCTTCAAATGGTGGATTTTTCTAATGGGCTATATTCCTTCTTGTTTGAATGTCTGATAATTTTTTACTATAAAGCAGACACTATGAATTTTACCTTATTTGGTGCTGGATATTTTTTATTTTTTTAAGTTTATTGATTTATTTTGCGAATACGCACACACACATGCACGGAAGCTGGGGAGACACAGAGAGAGAGAGGGAAAGAGGAATTCCAAGTGGGGCTCAAACTCATAAACTGAGATCTTGACCCGAGCTGAAATCAAGAATCAGATGCTTTACCAACTGAGCCGCTCAGGCGCCCTGCTGCTGCATATGTTCGTATTCCTGTGAATGTTCTTGAGCTTTGTTCTAGGACACATTTGAGCTGCTTAGACATGATTTGATCCTTCCAGCCTTGCTTTGAATCTCTGTTAGGTAGGACCAAAGCAGCATTTTAGTCCAGGACAGACAGACTTCACCTCACCACTGAAGAAACACCCTGCTAAGCAGTGTGCCCTCTCCTGGTGAATGTGAGGGTTTCACCCGGGCTGGTGGGACAGGACCCATGTCCAGGCAGGTGTGAGCCTGGGGTTGTCTTTGGTCCTCAGCCTCGATAGCTTCCTCGTACACTCTTGCCGGGGCGGGGCACTCGGCCAAAGAGCCTGGTGCTCTCTCCGTGGAACTCTCTTCTCTGGGACTCTCCCTTGTGACATCTGGCCACCTTGGCCTCCCAGGCCTCCTGCTCCATCTCTCTCACACAACCCCGAGCTCTCCAGTCTCAGCCTAGAAGCCTCCAGGCTGCGAGCTGGGACTCTCGGAAGGTTCATCCTGTTCATTTTCACTCTTGGAGATTGCTCTCCTTTATCGCCTCATGTCCAGTGTCTTGAAAATCCTTGTTTTATTTGTTCAGTCTGGTTTTTTTAGTTGCTTCAGGTGGCCAGGGGAATCCAGTTTCTGCCACTTTTGTCTGGAAGTGGAAATCCTGGTTCTCCCTTGAGGTGGCATAAACATTGAGAAAGAGGCAGGGGACCGTGCGGAAGCATCCACGCAGCCATCGGTTGCCCTTCACGGGGCGGTGGGGGGAGGCAGTGCTGGTGGAAGTTACAAGGAGTTGTGCTACTTCTGAGGGACAAGGACACTTTATGGTTTAAAGTGAATTCAGCACCTTTGGGCAACCACTCATTGGGGGACCATCGCGTGCCCATGCGTGTAGCTGTTTGGATTACAGTACAGAGGAGTAGCTGATTGGTAGTTTTTCTCTTACTGTTCATGCTCAACGTTTTTAAATTGCCAAAATTACCCTTTTAAAAGTCTCACTTTGGGAAAAGAAGAAAAAAAAAGACTTGGCTTTTTAAAAACATCATTAGTGGTGTATCTTTTATCAATAGATAGTATATTCCAAGACTGCACATTTCACTTGGTTTGTGGGTATTCTTTTCACTTGGTTTGTATTTAGTGCCTCATTTAACCACATCACCGGTGCCTCAGCCTAAAGAACATCTGCATGGGTGATGATCATGACCAAACCCTGCGTCATCATTTTTAAACATGGTGACCCATCTCTGTCCCAAGGTTTTCCTTCACAGGTTTTATCTTCTAACTTACGACAGTATTTATGTTGTAAAAGGGCCTGGGTCTTTCTTAAAGAGGGTTTAAAGCGTCCTGAATTTTGTTATTGGTAACCAAGCCCTTTAAGTTGTGGTCCTTGGGGTCCCCTTGTATATCTGACCTTCCCGCTTGGTCACATTTCCTGACGTGATTATGGGTTTTTACAAGGCCTCACATCTAACAGATGGATATCAGCTAGCAAACTCTTTAGACTCTAACTTCTGCTCAGTGTGGTGAGCCTCTCTTCTATGAGATTTTCGTGGTTTGCTTAAAGAAAGGACTAGGGTTGCAGAATGCATATAAGTTGATCCTTCATAGAATTGTTGGGCCGGGTCAGACTGGTTTGCACTGGCTGAATTTCCCAGCTTCCCTGCCTTTGGTATTTTCCTCAGCGGTGCTTGTAGCTAGGAACTCAGATGCTGCAGACTGAACAAGGTGGAAACGGGGAGCTGGTTTTCTCTGCTGGCTCCGCGGTCGTGTCCCCCAGGTCACCAGCATGCTCTGATCTCATGTCTCGGGTCTGAATGGCACCTCCGTTCTTCTCTGGCTCGTTGAATGTTGTGAGAAGTAATGAAATAGTCCTGATTGGGATTTATAAGCATTTTAGAAGTTGAAAGTATAGCTTCTTGTCATAAAAGGGAAGACAGGCTTTTGTCCAACTTCAGCAGAAGCTAAGGGGGGCTGGAGAGACCTGTATTTCTTGTATCTAGCTAGCACTTGTTGCTGATGTCGGCAAAATGCAAAAGGAAATTTAATTGTCCGTGTTGCACAAGCATTGTGATCGTGTGTGTGTGTGTGTGTGTGTGTGTGTGTGTGTGTGTATTTAATGCTCTATTTTACTTCCCATAGAATTTGTGGTAGATTGTCGAAAATTTTTGGACTCCAATTCTCTGGGCCTAACCGTCGCGGCTCTCAGCAGCTATGACCCTCAGATGCGAGCTGCGGCCTACTACGTCCTGGCGGCCTACTACTCGCAGCTGGAGGGGGCACGGTTCCGAGAGCAGCCCCAGGTGAGTGCGCTTCAGGAGCCGGTTCTCTGCCGCATCCGGTAGAAGGCCTTTTGCGTAACACAGAAGCGTGTTGTCGGGAGCCTTCTGATAAGGAACCGAGGTCCGTTCCCCTTCAGGGAGTGATGATGCTGGGGGTTGCCTCTGCTTCTCAACTCCGGGGAGATTGAGAAGGCTCTCCCCTTTCGACAGTCTTCTTGTGCGGAGGTGGGCAGAGCGGTTCGGTTTCTTTGGCCTGGGCTGTTTCTGAGGCAGCTGTTACCCAGGACGCACTGAGGCTCAAAAGCGTGTGCCCCAAGGTGGCGGGGAACCGGAGCAGACTGGGTTGTTGGGGTGTGAAGCCAGGGTTCTCTCCACCTGTGTGCACCTGCCTGGCTCCTCAAGGGACAGCAGAAGCACTCTTAAGATGGCAGTGAGCAGGGACGTTGCCTTTTTTGCGTCCCGGGATGTGAGGAGCAGGCCACCCGGCAAAGCTGTGGTCTAAGCTGCACGAGTCAAGGCTGATCACAGCTGTTCTGAAAATTCTTTTTTTTTTCCCCTTCTTCTTTCCTGGTTTTAAGCTACTTTACCTGTTGGATGTAGTCCGGAATGGGATCCGAACTCAGAACATGAGACTCACCTTTACCTTGACTCTCTTCATTGCCAAAGCAGCCCTGCAGATTTTGAAACCAGGTACTGCTGGTAGGACTAGGTTGGGGTGAGGTTGAAATGTCGAGACTGATCACGTCCACTTGTCGGCGTCAGTCCCGCAGGCGTGGTCCGTCACATGTGTGAGAAAGGACGTGTCCGGGTCATCCAGTGGCACGGTCGTATTCAAACGGGGAAGCAGTCCCCCGCCTGAAGCCCCCATGGTCACATAGCTTGTCCGAGGCCCCACAGTTCATCTGTAGTCAATTCAGCTGTTAGAATTCAGATCTAGTGTTCGTTTACTCCTGCATACTTTTTCTTCTCCTTAGAAATTACTGGAGGAAAGCGAGTAATTGGTCATTTGTAGACTCTAAAGAAAAAGACTGTTCCAAGAAAATATCTTAGCAGAGGCCATGGTGGTTGGTCTTGGCCTTCTGTCCAGTGCAGCCTCTCAGACCTCATGTCAGGGTCAGGGGCATAAGCAGCAGTGGGCACGGGGTGGCTCCGAGGACCCAGGCGTCTGGACAGGTTGGAGGTGGCGATCGAGGGGGAGGAAGCATCTGTCCCCATCGGCCTCGTTGCATTCCAGAGCCAAGTGCCCCGGGGGTGTCTGAGCCTCCTGTGCTGTGACAGTGACCTTCATTTGGAGGCCGATGGGGCTGGGTGTCAGCCATCTGTGTAACCAGGTTCCACTCTGCGTACCAGCTGGTCGGAGCTTGCACAGTGGGCTGCTGGCCGGGGAGGGGCAGCTCGCGGTCTCGGAACCGTGAGCCAAAGTCTGCACGCAGCACGGAACTAAGGTGCCTTATTGCAGCCTGATTCTCGGGAGCTGCTAACCTGGATAAGGATGCAAAAGCTCCCCGGGGGGAAGGGATTGATGTCTGCCCCCCCAGATCCCGTTCGCCAACTCCAGCAGAGCACGAGGGTCCCGCTGGTGCCTGCTGGAAGCCACTGTCTGCCTTTGTCCTCAGAGGAACACATGTACCTGAAGATCAGCAAGTTCCTGCTGTCACACGAGTACTTGAATATGAACAAGGTTCCAGGCTTCTACCAGTTCTTCTTCAGCTCAGACTTTGAGGTAATGCTTCTCGAGTCCCCGGGGGCCCCCACAAGACTCCTCTTTTGGACTTGCAGCCACTGCTGTCCTTCTGGCATCCTCGCCTTGCTCGGCACGGTTGGTGGCATGGCTGCGCGAGCCGTGTTGGAGCAGGAAGATCACGTGGTCTTGCTCATAGAAATGCTTTTCACTCCACGCGTTAAGTTTTAGGTGGCTTCTCACACCTTAAGAAACTTCTGAGGCCTAAGCTGTGTGGCGTTCTCGTATTTTCTTGGCGAATGGCCGGGTTAAGCATTAAATGTGCTTTTGTAGGACACCTGCTCGAGTGGACATAGTGCGGTGTGTGAACTTGACCCGCTCCTCTCCTTCTGATCTGAAGGAACCGAATCGGGTGTTGAGGGATTCTGATCACATAATCAGAAATAGACAGACTGTTTACTGCCGTGGCCGCTTCCGTTGCCACCACTTGAAAATGGTGGGGTCGGAAGAGCCGTCTTTCACTTGCGTAACAGTAGTTTCCCGTTTCTCCTGGGTCACAGCAAAAGACGGAACAGGAATGGGTGTTCGGGATCCTGCGGCAGGGGATGCGGGACAAACACTGCTATGAGCTCTATGCCCGGCGAGGGGTCTTCCACACCATCCTGGCCTTCTTCAGCAGCCCCCTGTGTGACGACGAGGCACAGGTAGGCGGGCCCCGCGGTCTGTTTGAGAACAAAAGGTCCGTGCTTTTGCTCACGCTTTTATTTGGAAGTCAGACCCGTGTGAATTCTAATCCCAGCCTGGATGTGACCAACCCACTCATGTGACATTAAGCTGACTTCCCATGAGGGGAAAGGCTGGCACTCGCTGCTGCCGTTCCCTGTTGAAATGCTGTTCCTTGTGGCTCCTCTCCCGTGCCCTCGCCTGGTGGTGAGGTCTGTGCAGAGGGCAGAGCCAAAACAGCGATCATGAACCTTTGGAGCTGGCTACGAAGCCTAGCAACAAATTACCCCCATAAATGACTGACATGCTTTTGCGGAGACCTTCTTGAGCCACCAGTATTTCACTAAATGCACAGAAGCTCGAAACTCAGCTAGGAAACAAGAGTCGGGAGTTGAAGCCGATAGTCTTGCAACCAGGGAGGGAATCCCTTCAACCGAGAGCTTGCGTGTGTATGTGTGTGTGTGTCCGTCCCCTCAATGCCCTGGGTGGCTGGAGGGAGTAAGTAGGGAGAGTTTTCAGTATCTGGATTAACTTCCAGCCCCGTCAGCTTTTGTGTCTGACTGGATATAAAACCTGTATAAATAGGAGCAAGTCAGAAGCAAGAAACACGCTGGAAGAAACTTGAGTCTGGGTATGATAGGTATTTCTCCCGACGAGGGAGAATGAGAAGATACCCACTTCACAGCTCCAGGGGCGGCCCCATTCTTATGTCCTCCCTTCCAGATGCTAAAACTGAAGGGACAAAATGGGCCGCCAGCTGTTTGGGCTAGAAATGGGTCCACATCCCCTGCCGGGCTCACACTGGGCCATGTGCTTTCCGAGCCGTGTCTTTGTGCCTGTGGGTTGGTTCCTTACGATGGGTTAGCAGGGGCGGTCAGCCCCAGTGCCTGGCACTTGCCGTGGACGTCTGTGTCCTCTGGCCGGCCACGGCCACCACTCTTACGCGGCAGAGCCAGCCTCTTGTGTGGCCAGCGCCCGGATATGGATACGACATACCGTTACGTTGTTTAAGTTGTTCCTTTCACTCAGTAAGTTCGGTTTCCCTACTGAGAAATAACTCTTCATTTTGGGTTTTCAGATTTGGATTCTGGAAATTCTACAGAACGCTGCCCGGGATGCCCAGTCTGCCTACGAGATCCTACGGGACTATAGCCTTTTAACGTGGGTTTTACACATCCTTGAGAGCAAGTAAGCACCTCATGTGTGAGCAGCGTGTCGAGCGGGGAGAGGGTGGGGTGGAGACCGTGGTGTTCACTGCTGGCTTTAGTGGTGACTGGAAACGTGCCGAACAGTCCGTCCCATCTAGCAGTCGCCCACCAGGAAGGAGAGTCGGGGCCCCACCCTGGGTTGCAGCATTTGGAGGGCAGGCTCCCCGTTTTCACGTGGATGCTGTGACTTTGGGGGCTGCGGTGGGGGTGAGCAGAAGGAATCGCTACGAGAAGGAATAGTCTGCCACCCATCACTAGGCGCTGCCACTGTGGGCATAGTGTGTCCCGAGGTGCCCCCCACCCCTGCTCCAGCCGAGGTCGCTGAGAGGAGAGGACGTGGCAGTGAGCGTTCCGTATTTGGTTTCAGGTTTCTGGAGACCCAGCTCCTGTCCAACATAATCTCCTTGCTGCACACACTGTGGGTGACCAACCTGGGGGACAAGGGAGTGGAGTCTGAGGGCCCGCCTCCTCGCAAGCCAGGGTCCCAGGAGCCCCCGAAGCTGCTCGCCCTGCACCTGGTCAACGAGTTCCTGTATGTTCTCATTGTGCTCACAAAGCACCTGAGGTAAGCCCCTGCCCGCCAGGCGTGACCGTGTCACCTGTGGACATCACCGCTCAGCGGTCCCCTTGGTCACAGCTTCACAGGGCTGAGCCACACGGCTGCTGTCAGTTGTGGGTGACATCAGGAAACCTCTTAGCTGTTCCTGCTTTTCTACTTCAACTTTATGAGGCTCCTTTCAAGATGCTGAGAACTTAACACTCTAAACACCTAAAACCTGTCATACCAGATGGCTTTTAGCAGACAAACAACTCCCTTGATATTTTGATTCAAGCACTCGTGTATTTTGATTTTTTTTTTTCAACGTTTTTTATTTATTTTTGGGACAGAGAGAGACAGAGCACGAACGGGGGAGGGGCAGAGAGAGAGGGAGACACAGAATCGGAAACAGGCTCCAGGCTCCGAGCCATCGGCCCAGAGCCTGACGCGGGGCTCGAACTCACGGACCGCGAGATCGTGACCTGGCTGAAGTCGGACGCTTAACCGACTGCGCCACCCAGGCGCCCCATCACTCGTGTATTTTGTAGAAAGAACATATTTTCCATCACCTTAAGAAAGCGTGTTCCCAGACTTGCTTCTGCCTTCGTTAGCCTGCACAGATTCACTTATCCCAGAATCTTCTTGAAAATTTCAGTATTTTCATATGACCTCTTAGAAGAATCCCCCTGATTTCCTCAAAGAGCTACAGTCTCCTCAGATCCCACCGTCTTAGAGAAAATAGAGTCTGTGCACTCAGAGTTCTGACTTAGGAACAGGGGTGTGCTAACTGGAACCAGAAGATTGATCACAAATGGATTATAATCTCAGAGTGAAAACTTTCTTGATAGAGGACAGGGCATTTGGTCTTAGGTTGTTTTGAATTAAGTTGTTAAGTCAGTGCCGACAGACCCGTTTCTCATTTCGGGGTCGTTGAAAGACAGGTTGGTTTTTGAGAACCGATGGCAATTTGAAATAATTCTAAAATCGTGTGGAGCAGGTGCTATCGTATTTTAAATTCCCTGGGGTTCAGAACATATTTCTTACCGGTGCCCATCGTCGGGTTGGACCACGGATGGGGCTGAGTCTGAGAGGCCGTGAGGCACAGGGAGCCCACTGTCCCACAGTGTTGTGTTAGGTGGCTGGTGCCCAGACGCTCACACTCTCTCCACCTCACTCTCCCTGGTCAGCCATGGTTTCCCAGAGATTTCTGTTCCTCCAGCATGGAGGTCGGACTCCGGTCTCCACTGTGCCTCCCCTGCCGTGGCTTGCTCTCTCCTGTTCGTTGTGCTGGTTCCGTGCTCCCTGTGTGTTGTAAAGTCACACTCTGGCGGTGGGTGGGCCATTTGACCCTCTGGGCGTTGCCCAGCCACCCCCGTCCTGGGCTTTGGGACGAGGAGGCAGCTTGGGCTCAGTCTGCGACGTTGGCTCCCGACAGGCCGACCTTGGCCCCCGCCCAGCTGACCAGCTTCTTCGGGGCGCTCGAGTCCGTGCTGAGGTACCGGGCCACCGTCGTGCAGGCCTTCAAGGACATGAACCGCTTCACAGTGAACGAGACAGTGCTGTCCACCAAGGATGTCCTCGTCCTCCTGCACAAGTGGAGCCTCATCGAGAGAGATGCCAAGCTCCAGGACGACCTGAGAGCAGCCACTGAGAAATACCAAGTCAAGGAGCTGCTGAGTGAGTGTCGGGACCCGACTGTCTGGCGTTCCCCAGACTGTGCCCAGCTCCCCACAGAGCACCCAGCGGTTTGCCTCTCTGAGCAGCATTTCCGAAGCTGTCGGGGCTTAGGAACAGGGCACACCCGTCCTCGTAGCCCTGCAGAGGTTACTGGGGAGGCCTGGCTTTGAGCTCTGGCTCTGCCACGGCCGGTGCTCGCCATGAGGGGGAGGGGCGGTGGTGAGGATGAAGCGGGTTCATCGTGATGGCAGCGGGGACCGTCACAGGCCCACGTGGAGCACTCGCCGCGCTCCAGGCGTAGGAACGTGTCCTGTTGGGGCCGAGCCCTCGGGACCTGTAGGCCGCCCTTGTGGCACCCGCCCTCCACCTGGAGCTGCGTGGGGACGGGGGCGTCGGTCTCACTGCCTTCCTTTCCGTGTATAACAGAAATGTGCAAGGATAAGAACAAGCCCGCCATGCCAGGCCGAGCTAAAGGCCCGTGGGGCCGAAAGAGGAGGCCTGGGGAGGCGGAGGAGACGGCCGACCCTGAGCCGCAGGCATCCACCTTGGAGACGTGCAAGGGCCTCCTGAGGTCCATACTGACCCACTGGGGGCCCGCGTTCCCCAGCCCTGACTGCGCTCGGGGCCCCGTGGACGGGGCTGCCCCTGAGAGCGAGGCCCCGGGCCTCGCGTGTGCCGCCGCCTCCCTGGCGGTCGGCTGGGTGCTGCGGTCGGTGGCCGAGCACCCGCCCGGCAGGGCAGAGGCTTTGGGACTCCTTGGCTGGCTGAAGAGCCACATCTTGCCACAGCCGGTGGTCGTGGCAGAGCTTCTCGGGGACCGTGCTGTGAGGAGTAGCATCTTCAGGCTGTACAGCCAGTCCTGCAGCGCCGAGCAGCTGGCGGGCCCCGAGCAGAGCGTGGCCTGCCTCTTCAACACGGTCATGCTGCAGCTGGCGGCCCAGGGCCCGGCGGGGAGCGCCTTCCGCCCGGCGGTCGAGACCCTCTGCCTCTCGTCTCTGAAGGAGAAGGACGAAGCCACTCGAGGTGAGGCTGGTTCACTCGTCAGAGGCTGAAGGAATGCACCAATGGGTGCGGGGTCCGGAGCAAGTCCCGGTCCTTGGAGCCTGTCGGGGACCCTTGATGAAGTATGGATGGGCCCAACCTAAACCCAGTTTGCCATGGGGCCGTGAGCGGGCAGGGAGGAAGCCTCTGCTGTCTGGTCAAGTGCCAGTGACGATTGTGTTTGCAGTGCAGAAGCAAGTGCCCCTCAGAACCACTGCACAGCAGCGGCTTTGCTACATCTCAGCCATTACTCAAGTGAAGATTACGCTTCACAGCAGTGCGGATGGATGCGTGGGTACAGATGCGTGTGTGTGTGTGTATTTGCATATATGTGCACAAGCACGAAAATACGCACACAGTTTATGTGCTTGGCACTTAGCAGGTGCTTAGTGAGGGATTAAGTGCAGGAATGAATGAATGAACCAGCAGCAAAGGCTTAAAAGGCTAAGGAGAACAGAGGGAGGCTGACCATGTGCACGTGGCCTCCTCCATTTGAGAGGGTTGTTCCTTTCACGGAGGGATGTAAGGGGACCAGGAAAGAGAGATGGGCCAGCAGCCGAGGCAGGTGAACTCACCCTGGGAGTGACCTCTTCTCTCATCTGGTTGCCATCAGGGAGTTGAGTCTGTGCCTGGGAAACCCTGTCCTCTGGCCCATGCTATTGACGAAATGGTGTGAAGGGATCCTTGGAACCTCTTCTCAAACCGCGGTTCTGGTTCTCAGCACGGGTGGTCAGGACCAAGAAGAAACTTGGCTTGTAGTAACTTTTTCACGTTCCACACACATTGATCAAATAGAAAGATGAATTTTTTTAAAAGAAAAAAGATTAACCCCAAATTTAAGCAAAATTAATTTGTTTTGAACACCTGCTCACCTCCTGTTGCCAGAGGCATGTGGCACCATTTACTTGGGTACCGAGCAAAGCTCCCATGTCCCCAGGCGTGTGGGTGGGGTGACTTGTTTTCCAGCGGAGTAGCTTTGTGTCCTGATGGCCTTGTTGCCCTCTTCCTCAGCCACCGCAGCGTTCCTGGTGTCTCTGTACATTAAGGACGTCTGGCTGGGGGCTCAGCAGCCAGACACCCTCCTAACCCACATCCAGATGATCCGTGACGCCACAGAGGACGCGCCAAAGGGTGACGAGGAGGCTGTCGTCGTGCTTTGCAAGGACATGGCCGCCTTGGTCCCCAACGCTTGACGCCCTGCCCTCGGGCGCCTTCTGGCACCAGGTTCTAGAAGGTTAGTTGAGTCGAGGGTTTCCGTGGAAAGCACGTATAATGACAAGTTCTGTCAACGTTAACTCCGTTTCCTGACAGGCGAAGTTGGCTTTGTTTAACTCAACGATGAATGATAAGCTCCGGGGACTGCGCGCACAAAGCGGTCAAAGCCGAAGCAGGCCTGGGTGCTTCCGGCCCACAGGCCCATTCAGTGTTCACACGGGGAGGACCCTTCTTCTTGGCTTCAGTGCTCTTCAAAGAAAATACCTCAAGTTGAGGTAACGCTTCTGAGCACTGAAGGGATTTGTGGATATTAAAGCTAAAGGGTCCAAGAATAGAAGGCGTCAGATAAAGGAGCATGAGGAGAGGTGTTTCAGCTTTTCTTTCCGGTGAAGTCTTACACAGATGTGTACAACTTTTTGAGTGTTAATTATTTTAGTAAATAAAAGGGTATTATGCTAAATCCTTACAGTATAAAAGCGATTTGATCTCTGTCTTGGGAAGAAAGCCTGTATTTTTTTTTTTTTTTAATTGTTTCAAAGGGAGGATTTGGGATTCTATAACTTGTTAATAAATGTCTATTTTTGTTACACTTTTGTGTTTTGCTTATGGATGGTAATAGGCCGTTTCATTTCACAGCAGCCTGCGTCGTAGAGGGTCAGCACCTGACTCTTAACCTTCCTATAGCAATTGGCACAGCGGCTGGCGAACCCAGTGGAGTTGTGGAGCCTGGGCGCTTGGAGCTCGGTGTGTGCCTGCGTCCCTCCCGCACGCTGTGGCCCCCGGTTGTTTTTAACGACCTCAGGTTTTAACCAAGATACGAGTGACACCTGTCTGCCTCCAGTCCCTTTACCATGTATGGGCTCATTGTCTAGAAAGCAGGGGGCGGACCCTCCCCTCTGCCCACCCCCCCGCCCCCTGACACAACACTCGCAACAGCGTTTTCTGAGAACATTCCCATGTCAGAATCCTGCTCTTAGGTTCAAGTTAGAAGAGCCCCGTGTTCTTTCTCGCCCCTTTTCTGCGTCTCTGGAGCTCGTGACCCTCCCCTCCCTCGTCTCCCTTTCTAGCCCACCACCCCCGAGTAAGGCGAGGCTGAGTCTGCCGTCAACTTGGGGAATTAACCGTCAGCCTGCCTCGGCGGCAGTGGGCTGTATGGGCTTTGTACTTGGGCGCCGTCTCCCTGCCAGGGCCAGGCTGTCAGGCGCTGGAGGACTGAGTCCGTCAGAGGGCTCACACCAGAGGTCCCATAAAGTCACCCAGATGGGACCCATCCTCCCAGCCCAAAGACTTTCCGTGGCAGCATTCTGATGCAGCCCCCCTCCCCTTGGGCTTTGTCTTTTAAAGGCTTCGGGGGGGGGGGGGGTCGGGAGTGTGACCGCAGTCAGCTGGCCTGGCAGGTGTGCGCCACCCTGTCTGGGAAGGAGTGGGAGTCAGTGGGGGATGGGAAGGAACTTCCCAGGCCCTCCCTGGGTGTCCCGAAGAAGGTTCCAATCAGCTTAGAACTCAGGTTGCTAAATACTACGGCAGTTAGTAGTTGAAGCTAAAAAGTGGCCCAGTGAAGATGAGCGAGCAAATTTTTTTTTAATTTATATGTGTTTTATTTTTTTGACCTTCCCAAAGTGCATAAGGAGTAAGTATGCTGGTGAAATGCACTAAAAATCTGCAACATCTGGGGCTACTTCCCCGTGCTAGCCGGGCTGCTGCAGGCCCTGGATGATGCATGCCAGTGCCCCCTCGTATAGCGTATCTTGAGCCAGTCACGCTTCCTGCTACACGTAAGCAGGCTTTTCGAAGGCACTTGTGGGTCCGGGTTGGTTTGAGTTCAGCAGGCGTTTGCTGCCGTCCAGGCTACAGTTGAGAGGTTCTGTCTCCCGGGAGGGGTCCCTCCTCCTCGTCCCTGTTGTCAGCTGCTGCTGTGGGGGTCCCCATCGAGACCCGGCTCCCAGAAGAGAGCAGGGTGGGTCTGCGGGGCAGGTGGGGCAGGGCGGAGGGGCTGCCGGCTGCAGCCGCCGCTCAGGGCGGGATGCTCTGCTGCCTGGCTCCTTGCCCGAGGCCGGGAGAGCCTGTGGGGTGCCTCCGGACGCAGAGCGGGAGGTTGAGGCCGCGACTCCAGGGGCGTGTTGGGTGGTGCTGGGCGTCGTTCCTGTGGACAGAGCAGATGGGAGGCAGGCATCAAAGCTGGCGAGAGAACTTACCGGATGCTTTCCTGTTACACCCCGCTGCCGGCCCAAAGCCCGTAGAGAAGGCACGCGGGGCAAGGGCACCTCGGCCAGGGGAGCAGACCCTGGGGGCGGGTCACCCGGTTCACAAAGGTCACCCCTGTGCAGAAATGGAAGATGACAGGCAGTGCTTGACGGTGACCCAGAGCCTACGTTGACGACTAGTTCTCTCCGAGGTCACGTCTCCCTCATGTGTCCGTTCACGACGGGGAGCGGGCAGGCTGGCCTTCCGTCCATCCACAGGTTTGAGTGTAGAGCTCAGGTAACTGTGCCTCCAGCCAACTTGTATCTCAGCCAGGAATCTACTCTCCGGATGCCTCTCCTGAGCGCCAGGGGCAGTGGGCACGGCCGCCTGACGTGAGCCAGCCCGCCCCGTCCTGCCTGCCCTTCGTCTCATCAGTGACGGGGGACCGTGATCGCCTCTTAGGTGTCATCAGGGTGACGTGAGGTGATGCGTGGCTGGAGAACTAGTTTCAACTAGTTGCAATCCTGACGTGAATGCGGAGGCTCAGAGAGGGGGCCTGAAGGAGCAGAGCCCTCCTTTCACATGATGCCGGCAGACTTGTTTTTTTTTTTTTTGAGGCTTGAAAGAGCACCTCCTCAGGGAGCAACCCTGCGTCTGTCTCCCAGATCTTACTGAAGACCCAGGTGGCTCCCCTGAGCCCTCCCTGTCTGTTACAGTGTCTGGAGGGTGCTTTCTCTGGTGCCGGGGAACAGCATCATCCATTTGCCCTGTAAAGTTGCAGCCCTGAAGACACCCGGGACCCCTCAGCCTCGGCCGCCTGTGTGCCCACTGGGCCGGGAAGCTTTCTCTTGCAAACCGTCCCTGGCACAGGGCTGGCCACGAGCCACCTCAGAAAGCTGGTTTCGTTCATTTATCCCCCAGGTACCTCTTGGGGCTATAAATCTGGCCAAATTTCACGTGAGTGGTAAACACTAGAAGAAAAGGACGGAGGTCTGCCTTTGCTCAGAAGCTGGCCCGGCCTCCTCCCGTGACCAGAGGGAACCGGAAGTGACTTGGTGAGTCACCCCTGGCAGGGCAGGGTGGAGGAGGGAGTCGGAGCCCCCTTGAAGCTGGTCCAGGCGTGCACAGATGGGCAGGTCCTCCCTGAGCCAGCGGCGGGACGCCCCCAGGTGGCGAGGCTGCCCTCTCGTCTTTCAGGGCCTTCCCGCTGCCTGCCCCCTCCTCTCAGAGTAGCTCTGCTCATCTGCCTGCTGCTCAGCATCCTGTGCCGGCTCCCGGTCTCCACTCCCCAAGACTGCCTGGCCCATGATGGCGTCCGGCCCCAGTCTTCGCCCGGGATCGCTCTGCTACCTGGCCCCACGTTTCAGGGGAGTTTGGGCAGCCCTGGTCCCATCAGCTAAGGCAGAGATAGGCAGTCCCTTGTTACAGGGTCCCTTGTTAGGACAGTCATTTTAGACCGCAGTAGCCGTTGGGGGCAGATTAAGCCAGAAGAGGAAATCGGATGTGGTAAGCCAGTTGTCTAGCACAGGAATTAACATCTAATGGGCTAGGGTCGCCTGGGTGGCTCAGTCCGTTGAGCATCTGATTTCAGCTCAGGTCATGATGTCACCGTTCGTGAGTTCGAGCCGCACGTTGGGCTCCCTGCTGTCAGCACAGAGCTGGCTTTGGATCCTCTGTCTCCCTCTCTCTGCCCCTCCCCCGCTCGCTCCCTTGCTCGCTCTCAAATATAAATAAACATTTTCAAAAAATGTGTAACGAGCTAGGTTAATTACTAGCTAATTCTTGGGGCTCCTAGATCTTACCGAATTTAACCCCTGAGGCACATAGTAGGTATTCAATAGCACATGGTGGTCATAGATGCCTAAGTTTGGGTCCCATTTTCCTGATGAGTTGTTTGGCAAGACCTAACTGGCGTGTGGGGTCATTTAGGCTCTATTTTCTCTAACAACTTCATTGAGATACATACAGTAAAGTTCACCCATTTAAAACCTAAAACTCCAGATCTTCAGTATATTCCCAGAGTTATACAACCATCAACACAATCTGCTTTAGGATATTCTAGATGTTTCATAGCAATGGAATCAGTCATACAATACGGGCCCTTTTGTGTCTAGCTTCTATCCCTCAGGACAGTGACTCTGAAGTTCATGCGTGGTGCAGAAGGAATCGGTGATTTATTCCTTTTTGTGGCCACATAACATTCCGCTGCGTGGACGTGCGGCCGCTCGCTGTTTAGCCACGTGACTTACCTGTACACGTGCCGCACCCCCCCACCTCCCGCCACCCTTACTCACCTCACCTGCGAGGACCCTGACCAGGACATGTAGAGCAGGATGAGGAAGAGAAGCATGACGAAAAATGCCAGGCTCACCCAGAAGGCAATGACAATCAGATCTGCGGGAGGGAGAGTGCATCTCAACGTCACTGTGACACCACCAGAAGCCCACGGCGAGGGGACGTGAGGGCCCCCGAGCAGCGTGGAAATAGGGCCCCGAGTGTTGGCATTCTCTCGTCTTCCGGCCTCTCAGCAGTGACCACCGGGAAGGTTTTTCCACTGACAAGAACCTTGGGAAGGAACAGGCCGGCAGGGAAGCGGCCTTTTCCCAGAGCAACTAGCTTCAAGGTCCGTTAGGGTGACCGTTGAGGGAAAAGCAGTGAATGAAGGTGGGTGGCACCCCGTGGATTTGCTTTTTCAGCTGATGCTGCTGTTCCCCTCCTTCCCTTTCTCCCTCAGAGGGGGAAGCAGGGGCCGTGGGCCACTCATGTGACGGCCAACCTCCCCTCTGCTGTGAGGGCCGCAGGGGACTGTGGGGACCGCTCTGTTAGAGGCCGCTTCAGAGACCCCTTCGGAGTCTAGATTGTGGTGCTGCAGTGCTCCTGTGGCGGGCAAGCCAGAGTTTTTCCCCTGGGCCTCCCTGGCCCCTTTCTTTCAGGGGAAAGCACCCACTCAAGCCAGGCTCTGCCAGGGGCTGATGAGGATTCAGATGGGACCAAGCTAGCACACTGGAAATCGCTGCTGATGTGGGAAACTAAGGCAAAAGAAAAGCTAAATTCCCTTACTGCCTACAGCCCATTGATAAGTCCTTGAGGCAGACAGACTGACCTTCCTCTCAGAACTCAGTTGCCTGGATGATGACCCTTTGCTAAGGGGCAGAAGGTAACCTTAGCTTAACATTATCCTGACCCCCAGGATCCTGTAAGTGTCCTTTCACATAGAAAAATTCCTTTGGAAACTTCTTTTATCTCAACTCCCCCCCCCCCCGCCAAGATATATGTTGGCAATCATACTCCAAGCTTATGGCCCCCTGATATACATCTGAAGGGTCCCAGGACTGAGTTTCTACTAAACACTAATGACCTTTTCCTAACAACAGCTAAGGCCTCAAGGTCCTGAAAACCTTGTTTCCAAAATACCTTAGAGACTTACGTTATCCCTAACGCCCTCCCAACCTGAGGGTATATAATCAGTCACTCGCCACAACCCCACTGCAGCTCTTTCTGCCCCAAAGTCCTGGCCCCTGTGGTCAAATAAAACCACCCTTTTGTGGGGCACGTGGGTGGCCCAGTAGGTTAAGCGTCCGACCCTGGATCTCGGCTCAGGTCATCATCTCACGGTTCAGTTTGTGGCATCGAGACCCGCATTGGGCTCCCAGCTGACAGCACGGAGCCTGCTTGGGATTCTCTCTCTCTGCCCCTTCCCCATTCACATCTCTCTCTCTCTCTCTCTCTCTCTCTCTCTCTCTCTCTCTCTCTCTCTCTCTCTCTCAAAATAAATAAACGTTAAAAAACACCCTTTTTGCACCCAAGACATCTAAAGAATTCTTTCCCGGCCGTTGACTCTGAACCCCAATGCTTCAGACCACATCAGCAGCCGCCTCTGTCCTGCACGCCCCTCCCCCAACACGCTCCTCTGAACTCCAGCAGTACTTCCGATGATACACCTGCCTGCTCCATGTTGTATTCTGTGAAACAAAAAGATGTTTATGAATGGGTAAACAAATGAGGAAATGAACAAACTGAATGAATGAACGAATGAACGAATAGTGGGGTATTAGAGATTTGTGCATCACCTCCATGAATATGGAAGTAGAGGCCCCAGGGCTTAGTAATGGTACCTTGAGTAAGGGGTGTCCCCTGTCCTCTCCACGCTCCAAGACAGGGAGAAGGAGAAACTGAAGGCCTGTTGATCTTAGACCTTAACAGCATCAAAAAAACAGTCCCGAGGAAAAGATGGCGTACTTGCCAAAGGAATCGAGCTCCCACTGCCTTGTAACAAGGCATCAGCAGCTTGGCCTTCACGCTCCAGAAAGACCAGGACAGCAAAGACCCCCAGGCTCCCACATCCTCTCTCCTGTCTGTCCTTGAGCTGAGAAACTGACGGGGGTGCCCCTGAGCGCCGACCAGGCTAAGGAGGCGTGTGGGCTCCTGGGAACTAGGGAGCGAGGTTGTTACTGTCTGTCCTAAACTGAAGGACTTTTGGGAGGAGCCTCTGAGTTTCTCAGCATTCCGTGACTGCTCACCGCACATTATTCTATAACACCTGCTGCAGCCCCACTGGCCAGTCAACGTTTATTTTATAACTACCGCAAAGTATGACAGTATAAATGCTTTCAGAAGTTTGGGGTTTATTCCGTAAGGGTGTTTTATTTTCTTTATTTATTATTTTTTTTTTTTTACATTTATTTATTTATTTTTGAGAGACAGAGCACAAACGGGGGATGGGCAGAGAGAGAAGGAGACACAGAATCGGAAGCAGGCTCCAGGCTCCGAGCTGTCAGCACAGAGCCCGACGCGGGGCTCGAACTCACAGACCGCGAGATCATGACCTGAGCCGAGTCGGATGCTCAACCGACTGAGCCACCCAGCCACCCCAGGGGTGTTTTAGATTTAGGCAGACCCCACTGCTCTTTCTCCTTCATAAAGAGAACATAAGGTTGGAGATCTTCAGCGCCTATATGAGTGCCGTCGGGGCCTCTAAGAAAACAGCTTCAGAAGTTTGGCAGCTGAGACCCACCCCCACCCGCCTCCCCCTCTCCTGGGCTCACACTTGTCCGCTTGGCCCTTGGTCATTATCCCCACATACTGAGCAGAAAATGAAGCGACACCTTTCACAGAACACAGTGTCTTCAGAGAAGTGAAATTGGATTTTTTTTCAGACCAGAAAGGCGATCAGTAGCTACTCGCCACTTCCTGTACTAAATTCTCTTTCGTTTTGGTCCTGTTGAAAAGGGTGGCCAAAAAAATAAGAGTTCTTGTTCCTCTCCCTGCTGAAGGTTCAGCCTTAGTGCTCGGACAGAACATGTTGTTCCCGGACAAGAGCTGTCATTCCCCAGTGTTGGAATTGTTTAAACATCACTGAGCTTGTTTTTACAACAAGGGGCACCAGGCTGGCTTGACAACAATACTAGTCCAGCCGTGGAAAACTTCCCTTCCCTTTCCTTCCCCTCCCCTTCTCTTTCCCTTCCCTTTTTCTCCCCTCCCCTCATTTACTTCCTTTTTCTCCTCTCCCTGTCCCTTCCTTCCTTCCCTCCTTCCCTTCTCTTTCTTTCTTTCTTTCTTTTTCTTTCTTTCTTTCTTTTTCTTGCTTTCTTGCTTTCCTTTCTTTCTCTCTTTTTTTCTTTTCTTTCTTTCTTTCTTTCTTTCTTTCTTTCTTTTTCTTTCTTTTCTTTCTTTTCTTTCTTTCTTTCTCTCTCTCTCTCTCTTTCTTTTTCTTTCTCTCTCTCTCTCCCTCCCTCTCTCCCTTCCTTTCTTCCTTCCACCACACTGGCAGAATGAGGGGACTTAGGCATCCACAACTAACTGACAAGAAGAGGCTCTGATGGCATGGTGGGGCATCACACTGGGGAATTTCTCATCCCACCTTGGAGCTGACAGCTTAACCTGATCCAAGTACTTCCTACTCATAGCAGGCACCTCAGTCTCGTTAGATTTTGTTAACTGCTAAACCTCAGCTTTAACATTCCTTCAAACACTACTAACATTTGGGTCCCAGAGTCCTGGTTAGAGATTAACTCCAAGATCTTTCCCTTCTTTGGAAAAACAATGGGGTTAAGGGCCTGAGCTCTGGAAGTGGGTAGTTTTGAATTCAAAATCTGACTTGGCCATTTTCTAACCATGGGGTCTCAGGCAGTCTGGGATTTTTACATCTCTAAATCTGCCTTCCCATCTGTTAAAGGGGGATGTTAGTGTGTGTTATGTAGACTGTTAGGTGAATTAAATAACATACCATGTGTATGTAATGCACATAGCACAGTTCCTTGTTTAATGGTTTTGAAATGATAGGTAAATAGAACTAAAATTATTATTTCTGTTAAGAGGGTAGTGTGGCAAGTGATATCTCTGTGATTCAAGCTCCACTAAAATCAAGTGGATACCAGTAAAGGTAATTGTGGTATATAGACTGCTGGTTGTCAATCCTAATGTTTGCTCTCAGGTGCTTTCATAGTCATAGAAGCCCTACCTTTCGCTGCCTGGGATAAAGACTACATTTCCCAGATGCCCTTTCAGCTAGCTGTGGTCATGTGACAAGGTTCTGGCCAATGAGCTGTGAGTAGGGAGTTACTAGGAGTCCTCCTGCAGAGACTAATAGATTTCTCATGACCTTGTATCCCTTTGCATTTCCTTACTCCATTTTGCTGGCCAGAACATGGATGTGACGATGAGGGACATGTCCGGGGGATGGCTGAGCAATGAGCTGGAAGGAAGCTGCTTTCTGAGGATCTCATGGACCAGACCCACCACGCTGTCCTGCAGACTTTTAGGTGAAAGAGAAATTAACCTCTGTTTTGTCCGGTACTCCGTTAATTGTAACCAGTTTTCCTTATTGAGTCAGTAGAAGGAGCCAGCTTTTTAAACGAGCATATCAAAACTTACAAATCCAAATGAATGCTGACGTTCAAAATAATCATCCTCTCTCTATCATAGAGTCATATACATTTTTCTAAAATACATGTCTTGGGACACCTGGGTGGCTCAGTGGGTTGAGCAACCGACTTCAGCTCAGGTCATGATCTCGCAGTTTGTGAGTTCAAGCTCCGCGTCGGGCTCTGTGCTGACAGCTCAGAGCCTGGAGCCTGCTTCTGATTCTGTGTCTCCCCCTCTTTCTACCCCTGCCCTGCTCACGCTCTGTGTCTCTCTGTCTCTCAAGAATAAACATTAAAAAAAATAAAGTAAAATAAAATACATGTCTTGATTAAACATTTATAAACATTTATCAAACATTCATAAACACTTCTAAATTATTCTTTTGGAATTACCCTCAAGGACACACACACACACATCAGTTTTGCTACTTTGTAAAATCATATTTCCTTTTCTACACCCAGATGGTATCAGTCAGCTCGATCCATTCACCTGATTAGTTTATGGGTGATTCCTAACTATTTCCCAAAAGCAAATCCACCCTCGAAAGATATACATAGTTTCACTGTGGACGTTCCATAGAATATACTGTCACTACCAAAGTCAGTTCCAAAAGAAGAGTCCCAGCAGTTTTTGAACAATAATAGTATCATTCAAGTGTAGCGCCTTCAGTTGGGGCTACCTTGATGGGAAAATCGTTACGAAAACAATCTCATATCTCTGTTTAAAAATCACTTTTTAAAAAATGTTTAATGTTTATTTTTGAAAGAGAGAGAGAGACACACAGAGTGTGCTCAGGGAAGGGGCAGAGGGAGAGGGAGACACAGAATCTGAAGCAGGCTCCAGGCTCTGAGCTGTCAGCACAGAACCCACTGTGGGGCTTGAACTCACGAACCCTGAGATCGTGACCTGAGCTGAAGTCGGACGTTTAATCAACTAAGCCACCCAGGCACCTCTAAAAATCACTTTCACTGCTTATATCATGCCCATAACTGGCCATTTGAAGAAGATTTAGAAGTCTCGGTGAAAGTTGTAACATGAAATTGATTGCTCCGAATGCCAGAAGAGAGTTCTATGTAAGTTGTTTGCTCAGTCTTTTCACTGAGCTCTCTGCCTTGTGTTCACAAGAGATTGGTTGGTGGCCTGTTTCTGTTCTTCCTCTCCCAGCTGACAGGGCAACAGGTGAACAGACTGCCTGATTATCGAAGGTGCTAGAGCTGGCGCATCAGTGGAAGTCCATACAGGCTATGACAAATTTTTTCCTAAGCCATAATTAAAGGAAGAAGACATATTGGCCCAAGAAGTAAATAACGCAGCGTGAAAGCCAGACCCTACCCAAGGGAAATCAATCCATCTTGCTGCTCCGTGCAAGGGAGCATTCGAGCGGTATCTGGAGATTCATCGCATTAGAATAATGTGTGTGGTCGTTGTGAGATTGCTATATGGGACTGGTTTTCTCCTAAGCTTAGCCTCTGAAAAGGGGACAGATAGAAAAGCAAACATATAATTAATTCAAGCAGAGGCCCAGGAAACAGATTTGCATGCCCCACCTTTCTGACAGCGTTGGAGAGATTCTTAACCTTTCCCTGAAACAGAAGTCACATCTGTAAAGTCACAAGGGTGAAAATCCTTGTGAAGTCCCTGTAACAAAATCATACCAGATTTCAAGCTAACCCTGGGAAAGAGGAACCCAGATTCCTCAAGTCAGCGCTGAATTCGCCATTATATATATATATATATATATATACATACACACACATATATATATATATATATATATATATATATATATATATATATCTCCCTAGGTATTTCCAATGATCTGTCCATCCATGATGGAATAAACTCCAGTATATGGGCATGAACACAAAAGTCTTAAAATCCCTCCTGCTTATTAGGTATTTTCCCTCCTGTATCGCCTCCTTCCCTACTTGGCACAGGAGTGAAACTCAGCCTTCCAAGGTTTAAGCGGCTGCCCCAGGCGATCTTCCAGAAGCTTTGCCTTTTTCTCACCTTAAAGCATCCCTGGCTCCTGGCTCCAGTCCCAGCATCTTTCTGTCTTTGATGTGAACCTCTGCACAAGTGAAGCTTTCTGATCTGTTTGACTGGGTTGGAGATCCAGCCCAGAGGAACTGGCGAGGAGAGAAAGGTGCATTTGTCAGCAAAGAGGCTCGCCTGCTCTCTGTGGTGTGACCTCTGTCCTTCCTCACCCGGACTCACGCTTACCTTGCCCCACCTTCAAAGCCAGGTCAACAGAGCCTCCCTGAGACACCCTGACACCGCCTTCTGCTGACCATTACAGATCACAAGAGTGACATCATCATAGCTGCAGCACAGCGTGCAGGTGATGGAGATTTCTGCTTTTGCATTTTGGGGATTTTTTTTTTAAGTGAACTTTGAATTCAAATACTGTGGACACACAACAGGGGAAGAAGTTTTTTTTCTTCCACTACTTGTAATAGCAAAATCCTGGAACCACTCTCAGTGTTCAAAACCGCACATTTTTAGAACGTCGTGCAGTTATTTACAAAACTTTGTGAGAGAATCTTTCACAACACAGGAAAACAACATATTGTGAAGTCAATAAGGGCAAAGTATAAAAAAGCACACACAGCCAGATCCTACCTGAAATCTACAGGGGAGACGGGATGTTCACAGTGGACTCTGTAGAAAGGCGGTGCTATGGATCGAATGTGTCCCCCCACCTCCCGATGCAGAAGCCCTGATCTCCAGATTGGTGGTAGTCGGAGGTGAGGCCTTTGACAGGTGATTAGGTTTAGAGGAGATCATGGGGGTGGGACACCATGCTGGGATTAGTGTCCTTATAATAAAAGGAAGACTCTCTCTCTCCCTCTCCCTCTTCCTCCCTCTTTCTCTCTCTCTTTCCCTCTCTCTCTCCCACTTCCCCCACTCTCACCCTCTCCCACTTCCCCCCCTCCCTCCCCCACTCTCTCCCTCCTCTCTCTATCTCTCCCATTTCCCCCTCCTCCTCTCCCCCAGCCCCTCTCCATTCACATCCACCAAGGAAAGGCCATGTGAGCCCAACAGCAAGAAAGGACGTCCTCACCAGACAGTGACTCTTCTGCCACCTTGACCTTGGACTCCCAGCCTCCATCACGGTGAGAAATGAATATCTGTTGAAGCTCCGCAGTCTATGATACTTTGTTATAGCTGCCTGAGTAGACTAAAATAGGCATTGACTACTTGCAATCTGGTTTGGGTTTGCTTACCTCCGAGGGATTTCCTTTAGAGACGGTAGATGGTCCCCCACAGCCCTCACTCTGTCTAGGAGGGCAGCCGGTGCCCTGCCCTCCAGTGGAACTGTGAAGAGGCCGCTCAAGGGCACTCTGCACGTGTCCTTTGCAGTTAGTGGGGCACAGTGGACTGGAGTCTGATGATGTGTGCTCGAGAACATCTTAAAAGCAAGAGACTGGGCCATCAGTGTCAGCAGAGTGGAAGGAGCCAGCCTCCGGCCGTTGAGGGGCAAAGCTGTGTCCCCGAGGGCCTCAGGGGAGGGTGCGGGCCGAGTGCCAGCCCAGAGCTGGCCCAAGGGTCACGTGCATGAGCACAGCCTGAAGGGGAGTCGGGCCTCTCACAGAGCAGGTCCAGGAGGAAGTTGGCCTCAGAGCACAGGGTCCCGAGGATCGTCCTACGAGGCCAGCAGGAGAGACCACTGCCTGTGGTGGGAGATCTCTTGCAAAGCCGCCGCCAGGAGAGAAGGAGCCAGCTTGCATCAAGGACGCCCCCGCCTGGATCAGTCCCAGTCAAGTTGGAGGGCAGGGAGGCCAGTGGGGAGGCCAGTGCAAGAGTTCAGCCAAGAAGTAACGACGGCTACAGAGGAGAATCGCTTCCCCACCCTCAGGTCATGGGACTGGTGACCGTCATCCCAGGGAATGCACAAAGGACACCCGTCACACGGGCTGGTATAAGGAGGGGCGGCGAAATCGACAGGAGCAGAGTCCCCGAGCCAAGTAGTGGGCCCCCCTTTGTGGACACGGCTGACGTACATCGATGTCCTCCTCACCCTCCAGGGCCGCCTGTGCGGGTGTGTCTGTTGTGCTGACTGGCTGCCGTCCGAATCAGAATCTGAGCCGCCTCACTGGCAAACCCCCTCGCCCTTTCTGCCTCTCACCCCACGCCATCCCTGACACTCCAGCGAAGATGTGTCGCCAAATAGGATGGGGCAGGTGGCTGGGGAGGAGGAGCTTGCTGAGGAAAGAAGGAGGAAGCGCTCCTGCCCCCAAGCCAGGGAAAGAGGAAGTTCTCGCTTTGAATGAAGTTTGAAGGCGGTTTGGTTTTAAGTATTTTTGAAATTGATTTCATCGGCTTAGATCTTTGTTTGGGTAACTAGACTGGCCGGTAGACATTTTTTGGTTTAAGTTTGTTTATTCATTTTGAGAGAGAGCGAGAATGACAACGAGCCGGGAGGGGCAGAGAGAGGGGGACGGAGGATCTGAAGCAGCCCTACACTGACAGCAGAGAGCCCGATGCTGGGCTGGAACTCACGAACCCTGAGATCCTGGCCTGAGCGGAAGTCAGACGCTCAACCAAGCGAGCCACCCAGGTGCCCTGACAGACACATTTTTTTTAAATTTAAGAGTAAGGGGCACTCAGTCGGTTAAGCGTCCGACTTCCGCTCAGGTCACGATCTCACAGTTCATGGGTTCGAGCCCCACGTCGAGCTCTGTGCTGACAGCTCAGAGCCTGGAGCCTGTTTCGGATTCTGTGTCTCCCTCTCTCTCTCTGCCCCTCCCCCACTCAAGCTCTGTCTCTGTCTCTCTTTCTGAAAAATTAAAAAACAAAACAAAACAGAAAAACAAAAACAACAACAAAAAAGAGTGAGCATGAGACCTACTCCAGGGAAAGGGCCAGCACCACTAAGTAGGTTTGCACGAGCGGTCAGAGAAAGAGGAGAGCAGCATTCTGACTGCGCGCCATGAACTTGCTCTTTCCGTGCCGCAGCGTGATGGGTGCGTTTACGCAGATGCGGGAGAAAAAAGACATTGCGACTGGAAGGACGTTGTGACAGGCCAGGCCCAGTCAGGAGGTAGAAATCACACAGCAGGTGAAACGGGAAGTCTAATATGAAAAATTATTCAGAAGGATTAAAGAGTGTGAGATACGAGGAGACTCTACAAGGTATGCTGGGGCTGAGGAGGGAGGGAGGGGGGCCCCAGGTGCGTTTGCTCAGGCTGTGCTATGGTCAGAAGGCTTGTGTTCCCTTGTCCTCCTATGTCAAATCTTCATGCCCCAGGGGATGGTATTTGGTGGTGGGGCCTCTGGGAGGTGCTTGAGTCATACGGGCGGAGCCCCCATGAATGAGGTTAGTGCCTGTATAAAGAAGGCTCCGGACAGATTGCCTCACCCCTTCCATCATGTGGGGACCCGGCAAGAAGATGCCAGCTATGAACCAGGAAGGGGCCCCTCACCCCCATGCGACCATGCTGGTGCCTTCGTGTTGGACTTCCCAGCCTGCGGAACCATGAGAAATAGATGTTTCTGGTTTATAGGCCACCCGGTCTGAGGTGTTTTGTTATATTAGCCTGAACAGACAGACTAAGACAGTGGCTTAAGGAACAGAAACTTATTTTCTGACTTTAAAGGCCCCATCTCCAAATATAGTCACATTCTTTTAAAAAAAAATGTTTCATGTTTATTTATGTTTGAGAGAGAGAGAGAGAGAGAGAGAGAGAGATGAATCATGAGCAGGGGAGGGGCAGAGAGAGGGAGACACAGAATCTGAAGCAGGCTCCAGGCCCTGAGCTGTCAGCACAGAGCCCGACACGGGGCTCAAATCCATGAACCATGAGATCATGACCTGAGCCGAAGTCGGACACTTAACCAACTGAGCCAGCCAGGTGCCCCTACAGTCACATTCTTAAGTACGGGAGGTTAGGACGTCAACATAGGAATTTGGTGGGGGAGGCGGGGGGACCCAGTCCAGCCCATAACCCCAAGGAAGGACATACTTGAGAGAGGTTCAGACCTCCCTGGGGATGCAGTTTGGTTACCGGATAGCAGAGATGTTGGCTGGTTTAGCCAGGCCTAGCTGGTTTGGAGCTGCTGGATGAACCATAGACAACCCAGATGACCAACAACCATAGTGGGGTCCCCCCCATCTGGGCTTGCAACTCTTCCCCCGACCCACCGGCCCAGATTGCCCCGGGGCATTGGTTTTTCCGTCAAGATGGCTGCTGAGAGGTTCTTGCCACCGCGAGGCCCAGTCTCAGCGGGACCACGTCCTGGGCCAGTGACCGGGGCTGTTGGCCCTGCGCGTCCTCACACCCTCACTGCCGACCTCCCAGCCCCAGCACGGCCGTCCTGCTGTACCCCTGCCAGGGCCCCGTCCTGCGAAAGCTTCACTCCCGGCTCACTCTTAAGGAATTCCATCGTTGATCACGGGATTACAGTAAACTGATAACTGACACAGGTGCGCATCATGAAAAGACCAGTATGTACAAGAGCTGCGTACCTCACAGCAGGTGATCTGTTCATTCTGCAGAGACTTCTCGTGTGCCTGAGATGTGCCAGGCACTGCCTGGGAGCTGGGGGCGGGGAGCAAGACAGGGAAGGGTTCCTGCTCCGCTGGAACAGTCTGGTGGGAATCTGCCCACTAATCGTGCCAAGTGTCCTGGGACGAGTCCTAAGGGATCAGAGCCTGGAATTTAAGTCCCACCTCTGCAAATATTTTACTAGGTGACCTTGAGCAAATCACTTGGCTCCTCTGGGCCCCGGGACCCCCACATACTTTTATTCCCATGTCTGGGATACCATAGCACGCTCATTTATTTAGGCAGGCCCCTCCTTCCTAGACTGTCACCTCCTAAGGGTGGAGATCTTTCCAGTGTTATGCTTCCAGATCTTTCCCAGCATATGGCTGTTTCACCTGCCTATGTATCACCTGCCTCCCACCCAAACCTCAAATTTATATATTCGCCAGAGGGATATTTTTAGCCAGCAAATTGGACCTTGTCTCTTCTCTGCTTACAATTTTATTAATTTTTTTAATGTTTATTTATTTTGAGAGAGAGAGAGCAGGGGAGGGGCAGAGAGAGGGAGAGAGAATCCCAAGCAGGGCTCCGCGCTGTCAGCATAGAGCCCTTCGTGGGGCTCAAACTCATGGACCGTGAGATCAACGACCTGAGCAGAAATCAAGAGTCAGCACTTAACCAACTGAGCCACCCAGGCGCCCCTCTGCTTACGGTTTTGAATGACTCCCCACAGCTCCCAGGAATCTTCTTTTTTTTTTTTTTTAACGTTTATTTATTTTTCAGACAGAGAGAGACACAGCATGAACGGGGGAGGGGCAGAGAGAGAGGGAAACATAATCGGAAACAGGCTCCAGGCTCTGAGCCATCAGCTCAGAGCCCGACACGGGGCTCGAACCCGTGGACCGCGAGATCGTGACCTGAGCCGAAGTCGGACGCTTAACCGACTGAGCCACCCAGGCGCCCCTCCCAGGAATCTTCTGAGACTGACCTGCAAGAACCCGACCCCCGTGTGGTCTGGAGCACATCCTCCATCACTCACTCTTCCCAAAAGCACCTCTGGCCTAAGCAGGAGTGTAACCGTTCTGCCCCCTCCCCCAACCCCGCCCCACCGGACCGGCCCCTGTGGATCAGACAAGCAAAGTCCCCCTGGGTCTTCTGACTCAGCTCAGCCCACCTTCCCTGTGAAGCCTTCCTTATGTCTTTCTTCTCCCCAAGGGTGTCCTTCTCTGTGGTCTGCTGGCCACTTCTGCACATCCTCCAGCACAACACCGTCCATCAAATAGCAGCATATTCATAGTAGCGGCCACCTCACTAAACAGTCGAGGATGGAAAGAGTGACCTGCTTGATTCCTCCCTCGAGTCAGTGTCTTCTACAAAAAGTTCTAGACCAAGATAGACCAAAGAGATGTCACCAGATCCAGTACATCAACATGGAACAGACAAAATAGCTTATAAGCACCTTTTAGGGAAATGTGGGACGATGAAGGTAGACTGTTGGAGGACACTAAGACATAACTATTGAAATGTCTGGGTATCGTGTTACATTCTTTCCTGTTACGATTTTCCTAAATCCGGTGGAGGGATGCCCTGATGTCCGTAACCTACTTGGAAATACACCACCATAAAACAGACAATAGTGGCCGCAAAATAAAAGCATTCTCGTAAAATATCAAGGACGGGGACTTGGTCTTTTTGCATTTGTGCCTCCAACTCTCGGCTCAGCGCCTGGCCTGTCACGGATAGTTGCAAGATTTGGTTGTTGAGTGAATCGCGAGCAAAAGCAAGAAGGTGGGTCAGGAATGGTGTGTTTCTAGTATGGTGTGGAAGTGGGGCTAGCTGAGATGAATGAAACACAGAATGGACAGCACCGAGTTTCAGAGGACTACTAAGACAAAAAGGGGAGCTTAGACTCTGAGAGGGCAGGGGCAGGGAACAGCGCAATGGGCACATGGTTGTGCCCGGAGTCCCTCCTACACAGTAACACCATGGAGAGTTGCACAGGTTGGGCACTGCTCAAGGAATTCCACCTGGATAGGTGTGATTAACTGTGTCCCCAGAGTAGGAGCCTTTTTCTGATTTCCCTACAATCTGGGGGTAGTGGCAGCGTTGTTCCCGTCTGTGGGACTGGAGGGAGAAGAGGGGAGTTAAGATGACCATCCGATGTGCCTCAGTTCCCCAAGATGCATCCATGGGACAGTCCTGTGCCAACCTAGGGGCTTGGTCACCCTAAGGAGAGTGAAACTAGGGAAAGAAGGAAAGAGGTTGAGAGAGATGACAGTGAAGCTAGAGAGACACAGAAACCAGGGGGAGGAAGGAGGCGAGCGAGCAGGGTGACTTTTCCGAAGCAGCTGTTTCGGATGACGGTGGATGCCGGGAACCCGAGAAGGGGAAAGTGCTCATGAGTTTGAGAAGTTTGGCAGCCGGAGGTGAGAGAGAGGGACTTTTGGCCGATGGTCCAAGAGGGCAGCGGGGATGCAGATCCGTCTGTGTTTCAGACACGGATGAGGAAGCCGGTGGAAAGAAGCTGGAGGAGGAGAAGTTCCCCCAGGCTCCACTGAGGGGCTGTGGGGACACGTGACGGCATTTTGACGAAGTAACGAGTGGACACCCCGCGCGGGACTCCCGGGCCGGTTCACCTGCGCACATCCATCACCCCTGTGACCAGGTCTCTGCCACGTCCTGCTGTGGCGACTGTTCTGACTCCACACCACGCACTCCCAGTCCTCATCTGGTGACCCTCTTGGTTTATGCTCCGTGATGGTTAATTTCGTGCATCAGCTTGACTAGGCGAAGGGATGCCCAGACGGCTGGTAAGACACGATTTTTGGATGTGTCCGTGAGGGTGTTTCTAGAAAAGATTAGCATCGATTCGGTAGGCTGAGTAAGGAGATCTGCCCTCACCAGTGTGGGTGGGCATCGGCCGAGCCGATGGGGGCTCGAATGGAACAAAAAGGCAAAGGAAGGGCAAATTCTTGCTCTGTCTCCTTGCACTGGGCTATTTTCTCCTGCCTCTGGACACTGGTTCTTGGGCCTTTGGACTCCAGGACTCGAACCATCAGCTCCTGTAGTTCTCAATCACCACCGGCTTTCCTGGGTTCCCAGGCTTCCAGGAGGCAGATGGTGGGACTCGTCAGCCTCCCTGACTGCATGAGCCAGTCCCTATAACCAGTCTCCTCTTATCCTCATCGACGTACCTCCTATTGGTTCTGTTTTTCTGGAGAACGCTGACTGATACGATCGCCATGCCGTGGGAGTTTACACCTCTGGTGTCAGGAGACTATCAACCTCCGGGTTGTTTTTGTAGTCTTAGCTACCTGCCGTACATTTCTTTCTGCCACAGAAAGCTCTGTAAACTGGCCAAGGGGCCTGCCTCCCAAGAGGGTCCTTGTCAGAGTGAAGCCTCCGTGAAATAAGCCACACGAAAGGGCGAACGGCGTATGATTCCCCTTCGGTGACGCAGTGTCTTTGTCCGTTCAGGCTGCTGTAACAAATCATACACGCTGGGCGGTTTAAATCACGGGCATTTATTCTCTCACGGTTCTAGGGGCCGGAAGTCCAAGATCAGGGTGTTGGTGGGTTCCGTTCCAGGCGAGAGCTCGCTTCCTGCTTATGTCCTCACGTGAACGAGGGAGAGAGAACGAGCACTCTTGTTTCTTCTCAAAAAGGTACGAATTCCACGGTGGGCCCCCGGCTTGATGACTTGGTCTAACCCTCATCACCTCCCAAAGGCCCCACCTCCAAATGTTATCCCACTGGGGATTCACGTTTCACGTGAGTTTGGTGGGGTGGGACCCCGGACTCAGTCCGTGGCAGATGGTCAGAACAGTCAGATTCATAGGGACAGAGAGCAGGAAGGTGGTTATCGGAGGCGGGGGGGGGGGGGGGGGGCGGGCAGAGGGAAAGGGGGAGCTCGTGTGTAACGGGTACTGAGTTTAGTCTGGGGAAGGTGGACAAAGTTCCGGAGATGGGTGGTGGCATGATGTGAATGTGAAGTCACTTACTGCCGCCAAACTGTGCCCTTAAAATGGCCTAAATGGTCACTTTTGTGTTGGGCACGTTTTCCCTCAATTAGTAATAATATAAAAAAGAGGGTCCTTGTCAACATGAGCGAAATGTTTAAAATCCTGCCAAACTGCCCAGAGCGCGGGGTTGTTGTCCCCAGCCTCCCAGCAGGCTCAGGGTCCTCGTCCTTCCCAGCCGCGCTCGTCCATCCACTGGAGACGGTGGCCCCTTGCCGCCCGCTGGGCTCTGCCTGGTAGTCACAGGCCCGGGGAGGAGAGAGGTCACTCAAGGCAGGTCTCAGTTTCCCCTCAGGAGTTATCACAGACGGCATGTGTGTATATGTGCATGCAGGCACATTCTGTGTTTTGAAGACACAGAAAAACCCTAAGGCGGCCAGGCACCAAAATGCTAACGCTGGTTTTTTTTTTTTCTGAATGGTAAAGTGCAGTAATTTACTGTCTGAGTCTTTTACGATGAGCATATTGACCTCTACGACTTACATTTTATAAATTCGAGGGGCACCTGGGTGACTCGGTCAGTTAAGCATCCGATTCTTGATCTCAGCCCAGGTCACGATCTCATGGTCACGGGATGGAGTCCCTCCTCGGGCTCTGCACTGACAGCGCGGAGCCTGCTGGGGATTCTCTCTCTGCCTCTCTCTCTCTCTCTCTCTCTCTCTTTCCGTCCCTCCCCCACCCAGGCACGTGTGCCCTCTCTCTTTCTCTCAGGATAGATAAACGTTCTTGAAAAGTTTGAATTATAAAATATTCCACATTCATAGAAATACACAGAGCATGTATCCACCAAGTATTTCCTCCAGATCCTTTTTTTTAAAAAAGGATATTAAAAGGGGCGCCTGGGTGGCTCAGTCGGTTGAGCGTCCGACTTTGGCTCAGGTCATGATCTCGCGGTCCGTGAGTTCGAGCCCCGCGTCGGGCTCTGTGCTGACAGCTCACAGCCTGGAGCCCGTTTCGGATTCTGTGTCTCCCTCTCTCTGCCCCTCCCCCATTCATGCTCTGTCTCTCTCTGTCTCAAAAATAAATAAACGTTAAAAAAAAAAAAAGGATATTAAAATGTTAAGGTCATCATCCACGTGTGGCAATACAAATTTCTCCACTTCCTACCCCGACACACTGAGTATCAGTGTTTCCATGTTTGCGCATTGAGTGAGTGTGAAATGGAACCTCAGTGTCCTTCCCAGGGCGCTCCCTGAGTACTTGTGAAGGTGAGCGTTTTCTCACGTTCCTCGGCCCTTTGAGTTTCCTCTTCCGTTAACTGTGCTCTCGTATCATTTGCCCATATTTCTATTGTTTTTTTTTTTTTCTTGTTGATTGATGGGTTGTGTTGACTTATGAAATAAGAAAATGGCTTCCGTCTCAAGGGGCAAAACAGATATTTCCCAGGTAGTCACTGCCATCGCTTTTCGTTCCTGGAACACACCAGATATCCCTCTGCCTCAGAGCCTTTGTCTTCGGAGTTCCTGTGGCCTGGAAGGCGCCTCCCAGAGACGGCTTCAGGGCTTGGTCTCTCACCTGCTCACAGGACATCCTTGGGGGGCCTTTACCAACCGCCCGATTCCTCTTAGGGCCCCACCTCTCCCTGGCTGCCCTTCCTGTTTTATTTCGCCACCTGCCATACTTTTTCTTGTTTGTGGTGGGTGGAAGGCTGCTCTGAGTTTTCAACACTTTTCTCGCTGCAAGATAGGTTGTAGTTCCCTCCTCTTGAATCTGGCCTGGCCTTAGTAACTTGTTTGCCCCAAGTCACAGAGCTAGAAAGTGTCAGAGCTCAGATGTGAACTCCTGCCAGGTGGCGCAGGGCTCCACGCGCCCGGCCTCTGATCCGTGTGTCACTGCCTCCCGGCCGGTCCCCAAACACAAGCTAGACAACTACCCATCCGGGACAGAAACACCCTGGGAGAGTATTTTTGTCTAGCCTCAAACTCCTTTTCCAGAGAAGGTGGAGATTAAATTCAGAGAACACATGAAGGCTGAGATACAAACAGAAATCAAGGAAGCCAGAAGGAGCACCTCTCTCCGTGGGTGTCAAAGACTCCTGACATCTAGGCTGTCTGGGGGACCCAGTGACTGGCCTCCCCCCCGGGACAGTTTCCTCACTGAGATGGTCTATATTGCATTTGGGAGTTTGGGAAGGCGTTGCTTTTTTTTAAAGTTTATTTATTTATTGTTTTGAGAGAGAGAGAGAGAGGTAGAGAACAAGTGAGGGAGGGGCAGAGAGAGAGAGAGAGGAAGAGAGAGAGTATTCCAGGCAGGCTCTGCACTGTCAGCAAGGAGCCCAATGGGGGGCTCGAATTCACAAACCGTGAGATCATGACCTGAGCCAAAGTCAGACGATCAACTGACTGAGCCACCCAGGCGCCCCAGGAAGGAGTTTCCTCATTTGTATGCCCAGCAGGCTATGAACTTTTTATCTCTAGCTCATGTGTGCAAGAAAAAGTATTTCTTTTAAAACCTCACACACAGCTTAGAAAACATCAATCACTTTCTCCAGAAATGGACGTTGTTTGTGGGTAATTACACAGGGCAGGAGGTTGAGACTGTAGGTTCGAAGACTTTGAATAAGCAAAGAGGGCTCCCACTCAGAGCAGGGGAGAGAGCTTTGGAGCCCAGGTGGTGACCAAGCGGGATGTCTGGTGTACAAAAGGATGGGGGTGTCTGAAGCTAACAGCATTTTATTTAATTCAGGTTAAAAAAATTTTTTGAGAGAGAGAAAGAGAGCACACGTGTGCGTGCACATCCTAAGGAGTAGGGGAGGAGCAGAGAGGGAGAGAGAGAGAATCCCTCCAGGCTCCAGGCCCAGTGCAGAGTTGAGGGGCTCGATCTCACAAACCACTGAGATCATGACCAGAGCCTAAATCAAGAGTCTGACGCTTAACTGACTGAGCCACCCCGGCGCCCCTAATTCGTGTGAATTTAAAAACAACCTTCCCGAATACGGATTTACATTTTGTCCAGACCAATATGGATCCTGAAGGTCTGAACTTCTTTTTTTTTTTTCAACGTTTTTTATTTATTTTTGGGACAGAGAGAGACAGAGCATGAACGGGGGAGGGGCAGAGAGAGAGGGAGACACAGAATCGGAAGCAGGCTCCAGGCTCCGAGCCATCGGCCCAGAGCCCGACGCGGGGCTCGAACTCCCGGACCGCGAGATCGTGACCTGAGCCGAAGTCGGACGCTTAACCGACTGAGCCACCCAGGCGCCCCTGAAGGTCTGAACTTCTGACCATACATATCAGTGGGCTTCTGTTTCAGCCCTGCCACTTTCTCCCTGTTACTGTGAGCTGTCTGTGCAAAAATCTGCTTTTTGATTCGTGAGTATATACCCCGCATCAGGAAACACACACCGAACCTATCGTCCCCCGCAAAAGCTTTGCTACCAGGCTGGGGACGCAGCCAACATGGATGGGTACCCGGACTCCTGGAAGCTGTAAATGAAAATGGAAACAGGTACACTTCCTAACAAGACATTCTAGACCACTTTCTCCAAGGGCTCTGCTGGGGACCTGCTACCTTTTAACATCCAAATGGATTTCAGTTTTGAGCTGATGCGTGAACAAGTGATCTTGCTTTTCACAGGAAGAGCATCGTGTTCCTTCTAGTGGCTGCACTTAACTTCTTGACAGATTATGTGATCAAAGGGCAGGAAATAGCCGAGGAGGGGCTAGGCGTCCGACTTCGGCTCGGGTCACGATCTCGCGGTCCGGGAGTTGGAGCCCCGCGTCGGGCTCTGGGCGGACGGCTCGGAGCCCGGAGCCTGCTTCCGGTTCTGCGTCTCCCTCGCTCTCTGCCCCGCCCCCGCTCGTGCTCTGTCTCTCTCTGTCTCAAGAACAAAAATAAACATAAAATAAAGAAATAGCCAAGGAGCCCAAGACTTGAGGTTGGCAGAGCCCTGAGACTTTTTTTGCTTTGTTTTTTCATACTCATTCCCTCAGCTGACTTGTTATCTTGACCGAGTAGCTGGAATAATCAGAGAAGATTGTTCACAAAGCACCAACTTACCCAAGGGATGGAGACTGGGAGAGAGAGGAGCAAAAAAAGCACGTTGGTTTGCTCTGGTGGTCCTTCCTGAGACCATGAAGAGTAAAATCACTTGGTATTTAAAAATTTTTTTAACGTTTATTTATTTTTGAGAGACAGAGAGAGCGCGAGCAGGGGAGGGGCAGAGAGAGAGAGGGAGACGCAGAATCGGAAGCAGGCTCCGGGCTCCGAGCTGTCCGCACAGAGCCCGACGCGGGGCTTGAACTGCTGAACTGTGAGATCACGACCTGAGCCGAAGTCAGTCGCTTAACTGACTGAGCCACCCGGGCGCCCCAATCAATTGGTGTTTTCATGGAAACCAGTAAGTCATATATCTTAGGGGTGGACACAGTAACCTCCCCCAAATCTGCATAGAGTGAGAGAAAATGCGAAATCTGCAATTTGAAGAAATGTCACCTAGCTTACAGGAACCCAAGCAAATCACACTCTAACAAAAAAAAGTCTGTCTTAAAAGCATATTCTGGGGTGCCTGGGTGGCTCACTTGGTTAAGCATCAGACTCTTGATTTTGGCTCAGGTCACGATCTCACGGTTTGTGAGACTGAGCCCCAAGTCGGGCTCTGAGCTAACATCACAGATGGAGACTGCTTGGGATTCTCTCTCTCTTTCTCTTTCTCTGCCCCTCCCTGCTTGTGCTCTCTCTCTCTCAAAGTAAATAAATAAACTTAAAAAAAACCAAACAAACATATTCTAGGGGTGCCTGGGTGGCTCAGTTGGGTAAGTATCCAACTTCAGCTCAGGTCGTGATCACAGTTCATGGGTTCGAGCCCCGCATCGGGCCCTGGGCTGACAGCTCAGAGCCTGGAGCCTGCTTGGGCATTCTGTGTCTTCCTCCCTCTCTCTCCTTCTCTCCTGCTCTCACTGTCTCTCTCCCTCTCTCTCTCTCTCTCTCTCTCTCTCTCTGTCAAAAATAAGTAAACATTAAAAATAAAAAATTAAAAAAATAAAAGCATATTCTGCTCCCAAATCATCCTAGTTTCTCAGGAGGTTAGTTCCAAACCTCTTACAGAAGATGACAAATAAGATTCTGCCCCCGTTTACTTATATCTCTGAGGGTTAGGGTTAGGGTTGTGTTTGGGCTCATCTGTGACATCTGTTGGGAGTAGGAAGTGGCCAGAGAAAGTCTTTCGGGCCAACCCCCAGCCTCTGCCTGGCTGGCTCCCCCAGTCGAGGACTCACATTTGTTGGCTTTCAGCTTCCTCTCATCCACAGGAATGAGGTCCACGTAGTCCAAGTAGTATTCGTAGCTGTCGTACAGGGTGGAGGCGTTGGTCTGGTTGGCCATGTCCGCGGTACTGGGAGGGGGCGCATCCGGAGCTAGTCAGAGCCCTCGGAGAGACCGGCCGACTGATTTCTGTAAAGTCATCCAAGTGTGTCTGTGGGTCTCGGGGCTCAAGGCCTGCCCACTTACTTATCGGAGCCGTTTAGCTGGGAGAAAGGCCAGGGGGCTGTGCTTGACATCTCCGCCCACACGTAGAACTTTCCGCCCTGCTCCTCCTTGATAAAAGTCCAAGACAAACAGAGCCACAAGGCAGGAAACCGGGTTTCCAGCGCGGCTCTGGCTTGCCCCTCTGGGTGAGAACGGGAAAAGCGATACCTGGGCCCCTTGGAAGACAAGATGCCGAACAGGGGCTAGGAAGGCCACTCGCTGTTTGCTTTCCTGCTTAAAAAATTAATAAAACCCAAATGAAAGGCTGGCGGTGCCCCTGACGTACATTAGGGCGGTTCTTGGTGCTGTTGAGCAATCAGCAAGTCACTGGTTCGGATTTAGTATCTGAGGGCAGGAATTGAGTGATGGCAGCCCTTGAACTCGTAGCCTCTCTCATGCACACAGAGCCAATTAATTGCACCAAAAGAGCCCTCTTGTCCAATTGAGTACACCTTCCAGCTTTTGTTTGCTTGTTTTTTTGTTTTTTTGTTTTTTTTTTTTAATTTTTTTTTAACATTTATTTATTTTTGAGACAGAGAGAGACAGAGCATGAACGGGGGAGGGGCAGAGAGAGAGGGAGAGACAGAATCGGAAGCAGGCTCCAGGCTCTGAGCCATCAGCCCAGAGCCTGACGTGGGGCTCGAACTCACGGACCGCGAGATTGTGACCTGAGCCGAAGTCGGACGCTTAACCGACCTAGCCATTTCAAGAGGAATACTCCAAATATTTGGAATGAGCAAGACTGAGTGTGACAGGAGCCAGAGAGTGTAGCCTCCAGAGAATCAGTGAGGAAGTCCAAATTCCCAGAATGACGGGGCCTTTCCCTCCAAGATGCCAACTGTTAGTTGTTTCCCGTCTACATTCCAGAGCCAAGCTGGGCATTGATAGTGTGCAGCTACCCATCTGTGTTTGCTGAGGACTTTACCGTTCCCCCAGCACGCTACCCCTGACATGACACTAAAAACTTCTGCAGGGACGATAGGGTTGGTTGTCCGACTTTTAAGGGTGTGTCAAAACAGAAAAACAGTTATGCCACCGGCTCTTCCTCAGCTTGGGTTGTACGTGTTTTGATACTCTTTTGAGCAGTTTGGCGTGTATCTGTTCATGTCACTGTCGTTTTTTAATTTTCTCATTCTAGAAGGTCGGAAGGTTGGAGTCAAGAGGGTTGGCAAGATTGGCAGGTGGAGTGGACGCAGAGCGTGAGGGTAGCCGAGTCAGGTGGGAGTGGTTGCCCTTCTCTCTGCCAGTCCCCAAAGCCTGCTACCTCCTGCTTCCTTCAAGTGTAGTTCCCCAGGGCCCCAAACGACCTCTGGACGTGCCGGGCCCCAGTGCCCCTCCCTGCTCTCCACTCCAATCACATGTATTTGTCATTGCCACCACCCTTTAAAAAATTGTTTTAAATTGAGGTATAACTTACAGTAAATTGAATGCATAAATCTTACAGAGCTTGACGAATATCACATACACCCCCGCACACACACACTCACACACACGACCATCACATCAAGATATAGAGCATTCCTGGGGCGCCTGGGTGGCTCAGTCAGTGAAATCTCCAACTCTCGATTTCGGCTCAGGTCATGATCTCACATTCATGAGTTCAAGCCCCATGCTGGGCCCTGTGCTGACAGTGCAGAGCCTCCTTGGGATTCTCTCCCTCTCTCTCTGCCCCTCCCCTGCTTGTGCTCTCCTTCTCTCTCTCTCTCAAAATAAATAAATAAACATTAAAAACCCTCCACTACCCCCCGCCCAGACCAAGGAAACCACTGTACTGACTTCGATGGTCAGATAGTTTTGCCCAATTTCGAACCTCAACTAAATCTAATCATACAATAATACAGTATGTATCCTTTTGTGTCTGGTTCTTTTATTCAACAAATGGTTACCTGTGCAGTCATTTGTTATTTCTTTTCCATATGGTATTCCATTGTATGAATTTTCCATAATTTATTTCTCCATTTTTCTATTGATGAACATTTACATTGCTTCCTGGTTTTGGCTATTATGAATAAAAATAGACTGAGAACATTTTTTTCCCATGTATTTGGTGGACATAAGCACTAATTTCTCTTGAGTATATATCAGAAGTGGAATTGATAGCTTTACTAGGTACAGCTAAATAGTCTTCAAAAGCATCAGTACCGGGGCACCTGGAGGGCTCAGTCGGTTAAGTGTCCGACTTCAGCTCAGGTCATGATCTCACCCTTGGTGAGTTTGAGCCCCGCGTCGGGCTCTGTGCTAACAGCTCGGAGCCTGGAGCCTGCTTCGAATTCTGTGTCTCCCTCTCTCTCTGCCCTTCTCCTGCTCACACTCTGTAGGTCTCTCTCTGAAAAATAAATAAACACTAAAAAAAAAAAAAGCATCAGTACCAATTTACATCCCCACAAGTGATAAATATATGTCATCTTGCAAGAAGAGCTACAATTCTTTTCCTTGTATACACTGAGACTTTGTATCTCCTCCCATCAAAAACACAAAGCATATTTCTCCATCCTTCAAATGTGGGCTGACCTTGTGACTTGTTTTGGCTTTGACTAATACAACTATTAAGAAATTGTATGAGACGCTCCAGGCCAGGGCCTTTGGAAGCCTTCCGCGTGTCCACTTTCCCATGCCCCTGCCCAGTTACTGTGTGAATAAGCTCAAGTTAGCATGCTGGATGATCAGAGACACGTCGCCCAGTCAATAGCCAATTGACCCTTCGGAGCAGAGCACCCTCTCTGACCAGCAGCTAACTGCGGACCCATGACGGAGCACAGCAAAAACCCAATGACCGCCTTGCTGAGCTAATCTTCAGAACTGTGAGATTTTGAGCTAATTGAGTTGTTGTTTCTTTAAGCCACTCATTTTGGAGTGATTTGTTACACAGAAAAACATAACTGATAAAACACGAGAGTTTCTGTGTTCCACCTCATCACCAACATTAGCATTGTCAATCCTTTTCATGCTTAGCTATTTTAGTAAGGTCTACCACATTTTAAAATTCACTTCTGGACACATCCTAGCTTCCCTAGCTATCTTTTAAAGTTTTTGAAGACAGAGCCCATGCTTTATTCAGTAGCTATGATATCAGTATTTGTTGATAGTCTCAATCATACTAAAAGCTTTCCATAAGATAAACAAAAACTTATTCCTAATAACCAGAAATCTTAAGCCTGCAAAGAACGATGCAGTCGTCAACTAATCCAGGTCCTTGGCATGCAACATTATGAAATTAAAGCCCAGTCAAATGGTTCTCAATAATTGTGGCATGGAATGCATCACACTGGCCCACAGATAGCAGTTACAGAATCTGGAAAGGACATGTCATCCACAATGTTCACTATACCATAAAAAAACCACTGGAATTACAAAGACATGGGAAAGCCGTGACTTCCGGTCTGGAGAAGAGGAAGTCAATTGAAACCAGCTCCAAGTTCATCTAGATACTGGAATTAGCAGACAAGGACTTTAAAGCAGCTGTTATAAATATGTCCGCCAAAGACCTAAATAGAAAATATGACCCAAATTAATGAACAAATGGGGGAATCTGAGCAAAGAGAGGGAACCTAACCACAAGGACAAGAAAACAAATGGAAAATCCAGACCCGAAAAGTATAGATTCTATATAATGAAAAATTTATGGTGATGAAGGTGGCAACAGTCGGTATGGTGGGGGAACAGAGGAACAGTAATTAGAACTTCTCCAACCCAAGAAACCAAGGGAAAGATTTAGAAAATGAGTGCTCTTGTGATACATGAGATAGTAGAAAGTTGCCTTATGTATATGTAAATGGGATCCCAAGGGGCAGGAAAGAGAAAACGGGGCAGAAAAAAAATTTGAAGAAAAAATGGCTGGAAATTCCCTAAATTTGTTGAAAAACAAATTTGGGGATTTAAGATGCTTGACAAACCCCAAAGGGAATAAATAGAAAGAAAATCACACCTAAGCATAGCATACCATGCAGGGATAAGATTTAACTCGAAGAAAGCATAACAGTAAAAACATCTTGTGTTCCTAATGAGAGAGTATAACATATATGAGACAAAAACGTATAGAACTAAATGGAGTAAGGAAAATCTACAAAGTTGGGTTTTAAACATCGCAATGTCAATCTTCGGTAGAATAACTAGACAAAAATCCCCAAATTCATATAGAACATAAACAGCTCTATTGCTGTGGGTTGAATTGTGTAACCTCTCAATTATATGTTGAGGCCCTAACCCCCTAATACCTCAGAATGTGACTGTATTTGGGGATAGGGTCTTTAAAGAGGAAATTAAAATGAGGCTGTTAGGGGGGCCCTAATCTAATACATTGGTGTCCTTATAAAAAGAGGAGATTACTGAGGCCCCTGGGTGGCTCAGTTGGTTAAGAGTCCAACTTGGGCTCAGGTCATGATCTCATGGTTCATGGGTTCGAGCCCCACATCAGGCTCTGTGCTGACAGCTCCAGAACCTGGAGCCTGCTTCGGATTCTGTGTCTCCCTCTCTCTGCCCTTACCCCACGTGCACTCTCTCTCTGTCTCTCCAAAATAAATAATAAAAAAATGTTACATTTTTAAAAAATGTTTAACATCATTAGTCATCAGGGAAATGCGAATAAAATCAGGAGATCCCTCTATACGTAACAGAATGGGTAAAATGAAAAAATACCGACTGTGCTAAACGTTGGTGAATATACAGAACAACTGGAAATCTCAAACACTGCTCATGGAAATGCAAAATGGTACAACCACTCTGAAGGAAAGAAGTCAGGCACATACAGCCTCGTACAGTATGATTCCATATATGTGTGATTCTGCAAAGGGCAAAACTGCAGAAACCATTTGTTTAATTGGTTGTGTCTGGGGGTGGCAGTCGTGGAGAGACCAGAGGGAACTTTCTGGGTGCGATGGCAGTTTTCTTTTTCAACACAGATGCGAGTTGTTTAAGTATATGCATTTTTCCAAACTCACCGAATTGTACACTTAAGAGTTGTGTTCTTTGCTGTATGTAAATTTACCTGATCTGTAAACAAAGTAAATGCTGTTTTAAAAAGGGCCAATTCCAAAACAAAAGCAAAACAAGTCAAGTCAATTGCCTCTATCTACAGAATTGTATCTGTTAGTGTTGGGAATGTACACTTCGGTTTGAAGGAGTTCTTCTTCATGAGTGCAGTTTGTCAGCAAGGTATGGCGGGCGGGGTTCTGCTTGACCATGTCCCAAGCGCGCCGCGGGGCCTGCCTGCTGGGTGATCCGGAGCCTGGTTTCGTTCCTGGGTCCACCTCCTGGGAAGTGAGGCTGGGACATGGCTTGCGGAAGCTTATAGACTTTCCTAAATGTCAAATTTGTAGAAGTAAATCTATGGGTCGAAGTTAGGAGGTTGGTTGGGGTTTAGGGGAGGGCTTTCTATCTTCATGTAGCCTTTTTTAAATAAAGGAATTGTAGATAACTTTACCCTTTTCTTTTCTTTCTTTCCTTCTGTGTTATTTCCTTCTGTCAGAGTTCTCTAGAGAAACAGAGCCAATAGGAGGATCTATCTATCTATCTATCTATCAATCATCTATCATCTATCTATTTCCTAAGGATACCTGTCTATCTATCTATCTATCTATCTATCTATCTATCTATCTATCTATCTATCTATCTATCTATCTATCATTTCCTAAGGAGATCTATCTATCTACCTATCCATCCATCCATCCATCCATCCATCCATCTACCTATCAGCTATCTATCTATCTATCTATCTATCTTATCTATCTATGTATCTATCTATCTCCTAAGGAGATCTATCTGTTTCCTAAGGAGATCTATCTATCTATCTATCTATCTATCTATCTATCTATCTATCTATCTATCCATCTCTCCAAATAGCTGCCTGTGACTTCCCCTTTGCCTTCCAGTATCCTGTTAGAACCTAACTAACTGCCTCTAGCCCTTGCTTCCTTCCTCTTGCTCCTTTCCTCTTCCTTTCCCTCCTTCCTTCATACATCTTCAAGTTGATCATAATTGAATTCCATTCGTTTGGAATTTTCACTTCTACCTGACAAAATACTGATTATTAAAAGGAGTTTCTTGGTCTGGTAATAGTCGTGACTTTAAAATACCCATGTGGGGCGCCTGGGTGGCGCAGTCGGTTAAGCGTCCGACTTCAGCCAGGTCACGATCTCGCGGTCCGTGAGTTCGAGCCCCGCGTCAGGCTCTGGGCTGATGGCTCGGAGCCTGGAGCCTGTTTCCGATTCTGTGTCTCCCTCTCTCTCTGCCCCTCCCCCGTTCATGCTCTGTCTCTCTCTGTCCCAAAAATAAATAAAAAACGTTGAAAAAAAATTAAAAAAAAAAAATAAAATAAAATACCCATGAAAGTGATGCGGTTTGAAGTGTTGGGGTTCAGAGCCAATGGCCAAGAAAGAATTCTTGAAACGTTTTGGTGCAAAAAGGTGGTTTTATTAAAGCACAGGGACTGGACGGGTGGGCAGGAGCTGCACTCGGGTTGTGAGGAGTGACTGACGATACAAGGTTTTCTGTCCAGTGAAGGGGAAGGCGATCTTAGGACTCCAGGAAATTGAGTCTGTAGGTTTCTGGAGATAGCCCTTTTCCTTGTAAATCATTAAGACAGCTGCAAACTGATGGAGACTCCTGTTCTGCATGACCGCGATCTCTATCAGTTAACCATTTGTTTTTTCCATGGGAAAAACAGAAAGCACCTGGGTGGCTCAGTTGGTTAAGCTGTGCTGACAGTGGGGAGCCTACTTGGGATTCTCACTCTCTCCTTCTCTCTGCCCACTTCTTCACTCTCTCTCATTCTCTCTCACAAAATAAATAAACGGAAAAAAATGTTTCCCCCCTTTGACATGTGTAAGAACTAATACTCCCATCAAGGTCAACTCTCCGAGATAATAGCAACATAGTTATATCAGCAACTACCTCAAAGACCTTGTCTGTTGGCATTGTTTTTCTTCTCATTTTAATTTATAACCCAAAGCTTGGAGGTGAAGTTGTTTTTCCAACGGTGTTTTCTTTTGTAAATGTTTATTTATTTTGAAAAAGAGAGAGAAAGAGTGTGGGCAAGTGGGAGAGTAGCAGAGGGAGAGAGAGAATCCCAAAGAGGCTCCACATTCAGGGAGGAGCTGGGCTTGGGGCTCGATCCCATGACCCTGGTATCATGACTTGAGCCAAAACCAAGTGTCTGATGGTCAACGAACTGAGCCACCCAGGTGCCCCAACAGTGTTTTCTTTTGTAGGAAACGTGCACACTTGTTAGCTGTCACTGTGACTAGAGATTGAGCGAAGGGGAGAAGGTGAGAGGAAGAAACGTTAAGAAGGGAGAACAGACATTTACTGATCGATGACCTGAGCACTTTGTGTGATTCTCACAACTTTCCACCTCAGCTGCTGGGAGCCCCATTTCCCAGGCAGAAAGCTGGGGTGCAGACAGGTGGGATAGCCTTCCTGCCCTGCCCAGTACCTGTGGGACTTGCAAACCGGGGTGTATTCATGCCCTACAGCTGGCACCACCAGTCACCACACGCTTGGTGGCTTCAAACGACACAAATTTATTATCCTATGGTCCTGGGAGTCAGAAAATGAGCCTCAGGGTGCTACAAATCAAGATGTTGCTAGGGCTGGTTCCTTCCGGTGACCCTGGAGGGGGAGTGGGGGAGAATTTGTTTTCTTGGTTTTTCCAGCTTCTGGAGGCCGCCCTCACTCCTTGGCTTGTGGCCCCTCCTGTGTCACATCGTCTTTTACCACTTGATTCTTTTGTCACATCACCGTCTTCTGTGGCCAAACATCTCTCTTCCTCTTTCTTATAAAGGTATTTAGGATTACATTGGGCCCACGCAGATAGTCCAGGATAATCTCCCCATCTCAAAATCCTTAATTTAGTCACATCTGCAAAATCCCTTTTGCCATATGAAGTAACATTCACAGGGTTCTGGGGTTAGGACATGGGTATCTTGGGGGGCTATTCTTCAACCTAACACATGTGAGCAAACAATGCTATGTTGTGGGCATACAAACCCTTAAAATAAGCACAGCACTTTTCTCCAGAGTGTCCATTTTCCTCAAAGATTTTTAGTAAAGAGTTACATGTAAGCATAGGAATTGAACAGAGTGATTTTTGGCAAAGAGTTACATTTTAATACGAGGCAAACATGGGGATATAACGGAGTAAATACAAACTTTACATGACTTAAAAAATTTATTTTTGTCATAGGCAATTTCAAACATTTCCAAAAACAGCAAAAACAGAGTAATAAAACTCCATGTAACCATCACTCAGCTTCAACAACGATCAAGATGTGGCTAACTGAGTTTCATCTGTACCCCCATGTACTCCCCCGCCCCCCCATTCTGGACTACTGTGAAGCAAATTCTAAATATTTCACTTCATCTGTAAATATTTTGGTATGCAAATATTTTATACATATTTTGACATGCAAATAGTTTGGAGGATTCTTTTTCTTTTTTTTTAATTCATTTATTTTGAGAGAGAAAGAGAGCGTGTGCACAAGCTGGGAAGGGCAAAGGGAGCGGAGAGGGAGAGAGAAAGAACCCCGAGCTGGCTTTGTGCTATCAGTGCAGAGCCCGACACAGGGCTGGATCCCACCCACCACTAGATCAAGACCCGAGCCCAAATCTAGAGTTGGATGCTTAACCAACTGAGCCACCCAAGCAATCCCAGAGGATTCTTTTTTTTTTTTTTTAATAAAGCCATAAAACTCTTATCCCACCTATAATGTAATAATAATTATCTAATTGCATCCATAATCCAGTCAATCTTCAAATTTTCCCTGTTTGTCTCATAATTTCTTTTACAGTTAATATGCTCAAATCAGGAACAAATAAATAAGGTGCATATGTTGCTGTTGGTTGCTATGACTCTGAAGTCTAAATTTACAGGTTCTTTCTCCCTCATCCTTCTCTCTCTCTCTTTCTCTCTCTCTCTCTCTCTTTTTAAACTTGCAACTTATCTGCTGAGGAAATTGGTTCTATGTCCTGAAGAGCTTGCCAGTTGGGTGCCGTGGTGGAGTTAGTCATGTTCCCCATGCCCCGTATTTGCTGGGAAGTAAAGTTAGAGCTAGAGGCTGGACCAGACTTTGGTTTGATTTTTTTTTTTTTTTTTTTTTTTTTTTTGGCAAAAGTACCTCACAGGTGGTGTGGTGTCCTTCCTTTGAGAGGCACATAATGTCTGGTTGTCTCTTTTTTTGTGATATTACCAATCAGTGATTAACCCTTGATGCAATTCTTTAATGTGTTAAGCGTTGTAAAAATGGTGACCACCTTCGTCTATCTCCTTCTTCATTCATTAGCTACTGTTCTTTAAAAAATAAACAGAAAAGAGAAACCTTCCTTCATGACTGTTCACTTACCTGAGGAACAATTCATATCAGGGTGGGATAGATGTTTGATTTACTTGTTTGTTTAATCGCCAGTTTTCAAAATATTGATTGGGTTTTCCAGCTTCTCCCAGTGAACAGTGAGAGGACATTTTTTAAGTCATTATGAGCTCATGCCATTAAATCTATTTGATGTTCCAATTCATTATAGCTGTTACTATTACTGATGCAGAAATTACCTATGTGGACAGTGAGAGCCTCTTCATGTTGGTTACATTAGTAGTTGGCTTTGCCTTGGGTTTTATAGTTTCCTTCCTTCTGGAATGACAAGATGGTCCAGGCTCAATTTGTCTCTTTCTTACCCTAGACCGTGGATTCAGCTATGTCTCCGAGGACTCCTGGTTTCATTTATAGAAAATGGTGTTTAGCTACCATAATCTTGGTGCTAGAGGTGCTTATTGCTGTTGGGTTGATTATGTGTTCAGGTCTATTCAATGTAGGGAGCTAGGATATATTTGTTTTTTAAGATATAAAAACATCATGAGTTCATACCAATACTTACAATCCAGAATCACAACTGTAGAGTTCTACTTAACCCTATCGTACTTAGCTGTACCTCTACTCCAAAACTTAAAATCCTATTCCAAACAATACTAACATAATTATTCAGTATATAATATACACACAAATAGTCTTGGAATAACAATTTCAGTATCAACAATAGGAGCAATATGGTTACTAGAAACCATTTGAGACTTTTTATGAAGGGGGCAATTTTGTTGTTGTTATTTGAGTATCTCCTATAAGATATGTGTAGTCAAATTTATGTTTTAAAGTCACGTGAAACAGTTCTCCCTATGAAGGCTGCCACCCACTAAATATATTCAATATCTCAATATTTAGAGATTGCTTTTTAAAAATTTTGGTTTTACAATTATGTAAAATAGTCACGATTCCAAAGTCAAAGACACAAAATAAGGTATATTCATAGAACTCTAGCTTCTGTTCCTGTCCTCCCTTCCTGTAACTTTCAATCAAGTAAGTACTTTCTAAAAGTTTTCAGTTTATCCTTCGACTTTTAAAAATATAAGTATTCAGTCTTTCTCTTCCCCCATTTTGAAATGTCAAATAGCAAACTTCATTTCTTTAAACCTTGCCTTTTTCACTTACCAACTTATTCTGGAGATCTCTCGTGGCATGCAGAGAGATTTTTTTCTTTTTCACAGATGCATAATGCCGCCATTTTATGGGTACAGTACAACTTATTCTTCCAGTTCCCAGTTGGTGGATGTTTGAGTTGGTTTCGATCTTTGCTGTTGCAAATAATGCTGGAATGCCCGTGTTCGTGTTTTTATCATATTCTTGGAATCGATTCCTGAAAGCAAGAATTCTGTCAAAGGCTACATACTAATGTAATTGTGTTAGATATCACCAAATTCCTTTCCGTAGATGTTATAATTACTTGTGTCTCTATCAGCAGTGTATCAAACTACCTGTTTTCCTGGACAATAGCGTGGACAACAAATTATCTTGTCAAGCTTCTAGATTTTATCACACTGATAGGTGAGCTACTGGTGTTCAGCAGAGTTTAAAAATAAATGTAGAGAATCTTTTCATATATTAAATATTTGCTTTTCTTTTAGTGAGACCTCACATCTCGCATTTCTTGTTGCAGCACATTTTGGAATAAGAAAGGATGCGGTGAAGATATGTTTTCTAAGTTTAGTTATGTCTGAAAATGTTAACTGTATCTGGTCATGATTTGAGTGGGTATGTAATACTTACCTGAAACTTATTTGCCCTCTGAACTTTGACCTTTCTAGCTGCTGAAGTTGAGTTGCTGATGAGACATCTAATGCCACTCTGATTTTTCTCTTTTTGAAACTTTGTAATCTTCTCTGAAGCATTGGAGTTTTGATTGTTCACAATGCTAAGTCTTAGTGTGAGATGAATTCATTCCTTGGGCTGGGCAGTCGGTATATCCTTTCCATCTGAAATGTTCATACATTTTAGCTCTGAGAATTTATATTGTATTATTTCTTTATGTGTTCTCCTTCATTTTGTCTTTCCTGTCCACTTGATCTGGCTTTAGTCAGATGTTGGACCTCCTGGACTGATTGCTTATGGGTTTGATCTTTTTCTCCCCCTTTTATATTTCTTAGTTATTTAATTTTGTTTTCTGTGAATTTTCTTAAACTCGATCTTCCAATTCTTTTACTATGGATGCAACAACATTGCATCAAATCTGTCTAAAGATCCATAATTTGTGTCTTTGATACTTATGGTCTCTCTAGTACTACTCCAGATCCGGGAGTTAGTCTTCACTTTTTGATCAGTCTCTGTTGAGTCTGGAGAACTTCCTCTTAGTTAAAAGGGAGATTTATAGGTGTTTGATACGGGCATTAAAGACTCATATTCGCTGAGTCCTTCCTCTGGTTGTCTGTTTAAAACATGGAAAGAACCAGGGGAAACAAAGGAAAGAATGTGAGGGACTGACTTACGAATTTTATACTGGAAATGCATTCTTCTCTTACAGGATATTGTAATTCTCCAGAATTAGCCCCCTTGAAAGACTGTATTTTGAAAACCACAAGGCACTACCAAATATATGGTGTTATATTTCAACAATTTGGTATAGTGCTGTGACTGCTGTACTTGGGGTCCAGAGACCTAGGTTCTGGACTGAAATCTGTGTATTAGTCAAGGCTCTTGGTAGACAGAAACCCAATTCTGACTAGCTTAAACATCAGCGGGTCTTTTATTTATTTTTATTTTTTTTAACGTTTATTTTTGAGAGAGACAGAGACAGAGCACGAGCGGGGGAGGGGCAGAGAGAGAGGGAGACACAGAATCCGAAGCAGGCTCCAGGCTGCGAGCTGTCAGCACAGAGCCTGACGCGGGGCTCGAACTCACGGACCGCGAGATCATGACCTGAGCTGAAGTAGGACGCTCAACCGACGGAGCCACCCAGGCGCCCGAACACCAGCGGGTCTCAATGGGAACATGTTGTGAGGGGTGCCCACACATCTGGAGGGAGACCCTTGGGAATGGGGATTCGGCCATTACCCTTGATCCGCACCTCATATCTTGTGTCTCTCTGAGGGTCAGTGTCATGCCAGGATGGTCCACATCACTGGGGACACGGCTGATGACAGCTCTGGGATCATGATTCAAGAGGAAAGGTGAGCAGAAGACTCTCCCTCCAAACTTTGGCATGAAACGTTCCAGGGACAGACCGAGACTGGCTCTGTTCTGACAGCTGTTCACCTTGAACCAATCTCTGTGGTCGGGAAAGTCGTGGTCTGGGATGGGACGTGCGTGGAGTGAGACCTTCAGGATGGAAAGCCCACCAGAGCAGCATTGTAGGAGTGAGGGAGGGGGTGGTGTAGTTTTCCCAAGAAGAGGGGAAGCGTGCTGGGCATATAACAGCCCAGATGTCCGCTTATCTCTGCCGCTAATTAGATCCAGGACTCCTAAACCACACTGGGCCTCAGCCTTTCTATTTGTGGAGTGAGACATGGAGACGAAGTGCTTCTCTGATTCGCCCCCAGCTCAAATATATTATGAATTTACTGAAAATCAGATGCTTTTCTCCTTATTCTTTTTTAACTTGCGTGAGAATTAAATATATCTGCTAAAGACCGGAAAAGCGTGATTCCACACATTAAATAGGAGAGGGAAACAGAAGTATTTAAAGAACATCCTGCATCAGGATTGTGAAGAAGGTGAAGCATATTCCTGTAGTTATTGTTTCGCCCCTGCAGCACAGATAGAAATAGCTAACCAAACTTTTCCCACAGCACATTTTATCCCCCTGGGGAGGGCTCTGATTGTGCCAGAAGGTCCCTGGGGACTGAGTGCCCAGCATGGCATTCTCTTGGCTGCCAGCTGGTCAGGACAGGCAGCTGTGGATGCCATTTGGCTCCCAGTGTCTCTACCAGTAAGAGTTGGACCAAGAGGTCCTCAAATTCAACTGCAGCTAGCTCTCTACTTACTAGTGGGACCAGCTGATGGACCCTGGGACCTGCAAACACTCCTCACTGTCATTCTTGTGTAAGGGTCAGGAAGTGTAGCAGTTACAATCTAGATCATGATGGTAATCAGCGGCCATTAATTTCTGATTTCCCTCAAATGCCGGTGAGCTTTTAAAAAGGCACAAATTCTTCCAGCAAAATTGCCAAGGTCTCATTTGTTTCTTCTCCCTCTTTTTTTTCCTGTTCCTTCTCTCTCCTAGTTATATTTTCTTGCTTTGTCTCTCTCTCTTTCTACTAGTGCTTGCCACAGATATTTATTAGACTAGAATTTGTTTGTTAAACACGCCATGGCTTTTTAAATTTTTTTTAACGTATATTTATTTTTGAGACAGAGAGGGACAGAGCATGAGCAGGGGAGGGGCAGAGAGAGAGGGAGACACAGCATCCGAAGCAGGCTCCAGGCTCTGAGCTGTCAGCACAGAGCCCGACACGAGGCTCAGACTCACAAACTGTGAGATCAAGACCTGAGCTGAAGTCGGGCACTCAGCCGACTGAGCCACCCAGGCACCCCTTACACGCATGGTTTTTGATCCCAGCCAAAAATGATAGTTGAATCAGGTAGTCTGAGTAATGGTATGTTGAGCAAGAAGGATGGAAGGATAGAATCAAAATGAACTCTTGCTTTGAATTGTGCTTCCTACTGTGTTCTTAGAACTTACTTGGTAAGGGGAGCCTGTTCTTTGCCCCTGGACGAGGACAAGGGCAGCCTGGATGCGGGGTTCCCTCCATTGGCCACTCCAGACCCACTCACCAAGCAGACTTGTATGGGCCACATCAATATGCTGTGTGCCCTCTGGATTCTGGTTGCACTTGGGCAATGGAGAGCTCCAGCAGGAAACTGGAGGAAGGAAAGAGAACAAGGTCAGGAATTTAATCTCCTGTCTCTCTCCAGGCCAACTCATCTGGCTGCGTCCCTTGATGGAAGGGTGATCCTCCCTACGCGGTCTGCTTTTCAGGGCTCTCTTTCCCTTGAGAAAATGCCCTCCCTGCATCCCTGTGGGTCAAGGCTATGGATACGGGTTCCTGGGCCCTTGAGGATCTCTGCTACATGCTGTCTCTACCTTTCTCATTTGACACTTTGTAAAGAAGCCCTCCCATATTATTGCAGTTTGAGTGTAACTCTCTTAGGGAGTAAATAATTATGCAGCTACTTCAGTTATAAACGGAATCTGTGACAGAAAATGGTAGTGTCAGTGTCCAGTCCAAGATATTAATCTACACTGTAGTCTTTGCTCGAGGGTAAGAGTTATTATCTTCCTGCCCGAGGTGGGATTTGTTGGCGGACACCTGCCCCTAGTGTGGCTGGTTCTGCGTTCTTTCTCACCTTACCTGCTCCCCGCTATTTCCATTCCCAGGCTGAAATGGGGGACAGAGGGGGCAAAACAGTTTTCACTTGAATGGGTTCCATCATAACCTGGTCTTGCACCCTCTGGCCCGGCATGGTTAGAAGCAACTCCCCCCCTAGCCGCCCGGAAACCCCCTGCACTCCCACCTGCAGCTGCCCACCCATGACCCAGGAAGGTCTCCCCTCGGGCTGGTCCTCCAGGGGCCCTTTCACGCTGGGATGCTCACTGCTGGAGAGTCTTCAACCTTACAGGTTATCTTGGGCAGAATTTAAGACTCTAGGTGGCCTTCCCACCAGCAAAGCCCATATCTGTTTGACAGCCTGTCTGGCTCATCTCTGTTGTGCCACCAAAACAGCTCGACAGCCCGACTCTCCCGCCCGCCACCGGATCCCCAAACACCTGGGAGCCCGCGGGCCCAGCGAATGGTTCCTCAGTGTCTCCTCTCAGCCAGATGGAGGCAACGGGGGCAGACACCCTCCACCTTCTCTAGTGGGGAGAAGTGGAGCTCACAGCCCAGCCCGTCTCCAAAGAAATCCTTCTTAGGACGTCATCTCGGTCACTATTTTCTCTCGTCCTTAATCTCGATGAAATGTGGGAAGAGGCGTAAGGGCAGGAGGGAATTAATTTTCCAACATCCACTCTGAAGGATCCTTCCAGGGAGGGAGGCAATTTCTTCTCTCACGCCTCTTGGGACGTCATTTTTACTGCATCTTGGAGTCTCAGTCAAAGTCTTCATCTTGACATACTGTGTCAGACTGTGACGTACACTTTGAATTGCTGGATAGAACAAAACAGTTCCAACTGGCTTCTACAATAAGGAGAATTTGTTGGTTCGTGTAACAGAAAGAGTTCGGAGGTTGGGGGCTCAGTTTCTCGTTGATTCTCTCAGTTCCCCCCTTCTCTGTGTTTTCAAGATGACTGCCTGAAGCACTCTGGGTATGTGCTTCTTTGTCCACATCCAGGCAACAAGGAGGACGTCCCTTCCCTTAACCACTGAACAAGAGTCTTGAGGTTTACTCTGGTCAAAACTTGACAGCTCAGGTTCAGTTGTTAACCTGAGCCAATCCTTATCACCAGGGGCGCCTAATGTGCTGACTGGCTTAAGTCTTGGGTGGGAGCCATCACTGCACCAAGACCGGAAGAGAGGTGGCTTACCCTCATTGGGTTAAACCTCTGGGGATCCATTCCTGGAACTGGGGGTGACAGTAGGGGATGTGAAACTTGGACTCAACACCTTATGCGAATCTCCTGGCTGTGTAAGTAAGAGGAAGGTTTGGAATGGTTGTTCAGGAAGCCTCTGCCCCACCCAGTCCAAGGTCATCTTACTCGAGCATCTGATTTTGTCCCCATGTAAGATATGGTTTTGTGGAAATCTAAATATTGTGTACTCATAATACAGACATACTTGTGACTACAAGAGGGGTTCATTTTGAATTGGGGCTGACTTCTCCATTAGGCACAGGGCCCAAGGCCCATGATATTTTTACCGCCCCATAGAAATGTTTTACTTTCTTTTAAAATCAGAAGAAAAAAAGGAACTTTTAGGTTAAAGAAAATGTTTTAATATACAATATTTATATATTCACCTTAGTAGTAATACAGCAGTAAAATGTAATTTGTATTATTATTATTATTATTATTATTATTATTATTATTATGGGATTGGGCCTAAAAGTGCACTGGTGAGAACCTGTTCAGGCAGCCACGCTGTGCATTCCTTCTTTACTGGGCTCTCCCTCCATAGAATTTAAGTGTTGCCAATAAGAACCCAAAGCCTGATGCAAGGGGATCATTCCTTTGAATTCCAAGGTTACTACCCATTTGCTTAAAGAACAGATGTGGGTTGTATCACTGTTGTATCAGATATATTATTGTGCTTGAAAACAGCAGTCCAGGGAGGTCAGGCTTGCTTGCACACACACACACACAGAAAAGAAAAGAAAAGAAAAGAAAAGAAAAGAAAAGAAAAGAAAAGAAAAGAAAAGAAAAGAAAAGAAAAGAAAAAAAAATAGAAGGAGGGAAGGCAATTTTCCTCCCATTGGAGGCTAATTAACATGGCCATGGTACACTAGGGTTAAAGCATTTTCAAGCCTATCATATCACTTGATCCCCGTTAACAATCCCCAGGGGGTACTGACTCATTTAACCCATGAAGAATCAGACTCAGGGAAGGAAAATTGCCTTTCCATAGTTTGCTACATGGTTACTATTTAATGGAGGGTTAGGTCAGCCTGCCATTTCTGACTCCAAAGCTTTTGCTTTTGCTGGTGCCCAGAGGCAACTACATTGGAAGTAAAATTTATGTAAACAGTTTAGCAGACCAAGTGAAGTGGGCAGTGTCTTAGGGTATATAGGAGAGTCCCAGGAGGCGATCTAGTCTTTGGTGGGAACCGTTTCTCCTACATGCTGCAAAGTTGTCCATGATGCAGCTGTCCCTTCGCCACCAACCTTTCCTGCCCTGATGTGGTCCTTTAAAGTCTGGCTTTTGGTGCATAGCTGAGGAAGTCTGTCCTTACCATCCATAAGGGATGCCCCCTCCATGCAAGGGCCTAATGGCTGGCTCCCGGAACCAGTCAACAATCACTTCCAAACTTTCCATTAACACCGCTGCTGTTCACACTTGCTTCTCCAGCTTTTTCCTTGCATTGCTAGCCTGAGTGATCCAGGGCCCTTTCCATGGTCTCATTCCAGCAAAAACAATGCACAAAAGAAACCTGATAAGGTGGCTTCCCAATAACCCCTCTTTCTCCACTTCGAGGAAACGAGACAAACTAGAGCAGTGGCAATCAAAAATGGAGCTGGCAATACTCACAGCACTGTCATCGCCTAGGAGCTTGTTACAAAGGCAAATTCTTGGGCCCAACGAACCTTCTGAACTAGATCCGAGATGACAGGGCATGGAAAGTTGTGTTTTAATCAGCTCCCAGGTAACTCTTAGGCACGCTAAAATTTAAAAGGCTGTAGCACGGAGAGTGGGGGAATGAGGCTGTACAAAGCAAGAGTGTGTCCCAACTCTCTCTCTCTCTCTCTCTCTCTCTCTCTCTCTCTCTCTCTCTCTGGGTGGAGTGTGGGGAGGAGTATTCACTTTAGTAACCACTGTGAAAGTCTCAGTGAAGGGTTGGTAATTTAGTTTGGGACCTGTAAATTTCTCAGAGACCCCGCCCCTCCCATGTAAGGGGCTCAACACCCTTACCCAAGTAGACCAGCCGCCAGATCTCTAGCAGCCTCCATTTCCTAAAAGCTGGAAAAGCAGCCTCAACTTCCTCAAGCTGTCCTGCAGCGAAGAACAGCCGCCTTGGGGCAGTCCGACAAGGAGCAGGCGCCCTAGCAGGTTGCCAGCCGCGTCTTCTCCCTTAGGCCCCGCCCCTCAGCCACGGCCCCCTTCCGGTCTCCGCACCCTGGCCCCGCCCCGCGCAGGCGCTTGGGCGCTTTTCCCGTGGCGCTCCGCGGCGCGGGCGATTTGGAAGAATGGCGGGCAGTTGGTCGCCGGGTTGCAAAGGTTGCTCTTCTACTAGCTGTACGTGTGGCGGCGACAAGGGCAAGTGGGGCGACTCCTCTCTGTTAGGCAGGCGGCTCTCGGAGGACTCGGACCGTCACCAGCTGCTGCAGAAGTGGGCCAGCATTTGGACCTCCTTGAGCGGGGACCCGTCGGTGGCCTGTGCAGAGAGGACGCGGCGCGAAGAGGCTGTGGAGCCGGCCGAGGAGGAGGACAGGCCGCTGGTGTTTCTGTGCTCCGGCTGCCGGCGACCGCTGGGCGACTCCTTGAGCTGGGTGACGAGCCAGGAGGACACCAACTGCATCTTGCTGCGCTGTCAGTGGCCGCGCCGGGCGGGGTGGGGGGGGGGAGGGAGTTGGGCAGTGGGGGGGCGGGGGGCGGGGGGAAGCTTGGGGCCACCTTTTTTCCTAGCGTGCCGCACCTGGACGGCCCGGGAGGACGGCCCTGGACACCCTGGGGCTGTCTAGGGTTTTTAAAAGCAGAAAAATCTGGGAAGGTGAGCTGTCCCAGGAAAAGGGGAGAAGGAGGGTCACCCCTGCGTCTTGGGCTCGTGAGACCCGTCCTTTTCTGGGGTCCCCCAGCCCAGAAGAGCAGCGATTGAACCAGCATCTTGTGGTTTTACATTGCTCAGTAAAAAATGACCAACTAAATGAGGATAATACATACACGCGATAGTTAGGAGGATTAAATGAGTCAATGTGTATCATGAGCTCAAAATGGCTAGTAAGGGCCACTTGAAGTGATTTTTGTAACGGAGATACCGTTAATCCTCCCAATCTGTCATTGCTGATCCGGGTCTGGATTGCTTCCAGAGGTGCCTCCGTTAGAACAGCATGTACTTGGGTTGAGATTTTTGATACAGTAGGAGAACCTTTTTTTTTTTTTTTTTTTTTTTTTTGGAGGCAAGACATAATATGTATGGTGTTAAATCTTTCATTTTGCTTGTAGTTTCTGTTTTTACGGAAAGTAGAACTATCTTTTTCCACATGTTTTTTTGTTCTGTTTTATGTATAAAGCCCCTTCTGTTACTTACTTTTTCTATAACAGTTTTTGAATTTTAAAAACTGTCAGCTTTAGACAGTTCAATTTACCCCACCCCCCACCCTGCTCCTTTCCCTATTGCTGCCATGAAAGATAAAGAAATGAACTCTTGGATTAATTTCCATTTCCTTCCGCCTCAGTTTGAGTTAGTTATTTTTACTTTGTCAAGGTTTATGACATCTATGTTCTGTTCTGTAGCCATAGCCTGGTCATTGAAGCTTAATGTAATGTTTGTATGGATTTGTTTCTCAACTCCAGGACTCTTATTAATACAAGAAAGCTTAATAGCTTTCTCATTTCTGAGTTGTTTATTTCATTAATCATCATCAGTAGTCCCTTCCCACCCCCACACCAATCCCCAAGAAAACTTCAAATTTGATTGGTTGAAAATGCCTTTCTGTTCTCTTTCACATGAACGTCCTCTTGACTGCATGTACGATTCTGGGATCATGCTCTTTGCTTTTTCTAGGCAGGGACCAGCTAGTGCAAAGGCCCTGAGGCTGGTGTGACTGAAGAGCAGAATGAAGAAGGCGGCAATAAAAGAGAGGAAGGAAGGGGTCAGAAAATTCAGGGCCTTCGAGGCTGTTCTTCAGAATTGGAATCTATTCTAGTGAGTGAATAGAATAGAATTCTATTCTAGTGAATATTAGAATATTCTAATCTATTCAGCAAGGGAGTGATATGGCCCAGATTTTTCTTTGGAGGAAGCTCTGAAGGGAAGGTTAAGTGTGGAAGTGGGAGGTCAGTAGGAGCTAGTGCAATAGTCTAGGCAAGAGGACGTAGTGATGGTTTGGGAGCAAGAGTGAGTTTCGTGAGGTGGAATTGCCAGGACTGATCAGTGGAGTGGATATGGGGGTTACAGAGGATGAGATGAATCAAGGGTGACACCTTGCGTTCTGATATGAGCAATTTGGTGGATGGAGGTGGAATTTACCCAGTTCAGGTAGACCGTAGGAGGTGAAACCAATTGCTTTGGACATTTTAAGTGTGAGGTCTTTTTCATTTCCCTCTGTCCCCCATCCCTTCCTTAGTGTATCCTGGACCTAGATCCTCTGGGAATGTTTCCTGCTTCTGGGGTCAGCTGTGACACCATCCAAGTCATGGCCTAAATAAAAGATTTTTGTCCCAAGTCCCTGAGAGCTCTGTCTGCATTTGAAACCTGGGCGTGTATGCATTGCCTTTTAACATCTTTCTTGGTTTTATTTTATTCATTTTTAGACTAATTTAAAAAAATGTTTCTTTATTTTGAGAGAGAGCGCATGCACACGTGCTATCGGGGGCAGAAAGAAAGGGAGAGAGAATCAGTGCTGACAGTGCAGAGCCAATGTGGGGTGTGTGTGTGTGGCGGGGGGGTGGGGTGGGGGTGGGGGCTTGATCCCACGAACCCTGAAATCATGACCTGAGGTGAAATCAAGAGTTGAACCTTAACTGACTGAACCACCCAGGCGCCCCATCTTTCTTGGGTTTAATCCCAATTTTACTGTACCTTGCAGGTATTCTTGGTAATCTGTGACTGAGGTTCTAGGTGTTCCAGTCTTTACTGGTGATTGAATTTTCCCCTCTAGTTTTACTTGTTAATGTCAGTGGTTTTCACGGATGAGAAAGAACTCTCATTCTGCCACCTTTTTTCCAGGAGAGGTACAGAGGTACATTTTGTTTTGAGCCACCTTGTATGCCTGTGGGACTTTGGGCTCTTATCTTTCCTGGTTCTCTGAGTTCTAAAAGGAAAATTGAATTAGAAGTTCTCTAGGGGTGCCTGGGTGGCTCAGTGGGTTAAGTGTCCGACGTCGGCTCAGGTCACGATCTCACGGTTGGTAAGTTCAAGCCCCACGTTGGGCTCTGTGCTGACAGATAGAGCCTGGAGCCGGCTTTGGATTCTGTGTCTCCCTCTCTTTCTGCCCTTCCCCCATTCACGCTCTGTATCTCTGTGTCTCTCAAAAATGAATAAATGTTTAAAAAAAAAAAAGTTCTCTAAATACCTGCATGTGTATTATAGCAAACCACATTAATAAATTATTGTTACTTTGCTCTAGGTGTTTCCTGTAATGTTTCTGTGGATAAGGAACAGATACTGTCCAAACGTAAAAATGAAAATGGTTGGTGAGTAAGGCTATTATTATCTATTGGAATATGTGTATTTGAGAAAATGTTTATTTTTCAGCTAAAAATCTTTAAAAAGATCATTACCAGTAAGATTCGTTGGGATAAAAGTTTCTTTATGGTGGTCAGTATAGAATCAGCCATTTTAATGTATTAACTCTTGCGCATTGGTGATCTTTTTAGATATTGCAATGGAAGAGTTTCTAAATTTCTTTTTTTAATTATTTTTTTTTTTTTTAACGTTTATTCATTACTGAGAGATAGAAACTGAGCATGAACAGGGGAGGGGCAGAGAGAGAGGGAGACACAGAATCCGAAGCAGGCTCCAGGCTCTGAGTCATCAGCACAGAGCCCGACACGGGGCTCGAACTCATGGACCGTGAGATCATGACCTGAGCTGAAGTTGGATGCCCAACCGACTGAGCCACCCAGGCGCCCCGAGAGAGTTTCTAAATTTCTAAAGTCACATTCTGACACTCTTTTTTGGGTGTTTGGGCTTAGTGCTAAAGCAAGTTGAAAATTAAAAAAAAAAAATGTCTATATCATAAAATCTTAGCCAAAGGATGCCTTAGACCAACGCTACCTACATTTTTTTAATGTCATGCTACCCATAGAGAATGCTAGTCTCACACTTACACACGTGTACATGTGGCCTGTTGAGGTAAACAGACAAGGCTGCATGAGGCTGCAGGCAGCCAGCACGGGGGCTCCAGCAAGCCCCAGGCCCCGTGCTCCCGCTCCCAGGGCTGAAGGCGTCACTCTCTTGGCATCCCCGTCATCCACTGTGCTACAAGTGGCATCTTCAGTAAACTGAATGGGGGGCTCTGCCTGTATAATTGTTGCCCAGGGTGTGCTTTACCGAAGTAACTGTAGGCGGTACACAAACAGCTCAACAGAAATTAATGATCATGCATGTTTTTTCACGTGTACTTGAAACTTCTGGTTTTTCCTTTTAAAGTCATGCTAGCTAGAGTGTCCAATTCAAATAAAGTGCATTTCAGTTAGGAGGTTACTCTTTTTCAGGAGAATTACATTAATGGTAGTACAGGTAGTATGTGTAGGTGGCAGAAATGGTGCTGCTGGCAACGCAGGCGACCTCAGTTTGGAAAAGCCAGACTTAGCTTGTTTTGCAGTTTGTAGATGAAGAAAGGAAGGCCTGGGGAGATAGGCCACAGGACGGTGCAGTGGTTAGAGCTAGCACGGTGCTGTGTCTCCCCTCCCTTCTTGCAAAGTGTTCTTTCTTCTTGCCGAGTTTACTTTTTTTAAGTTTATTCATTTATTTTGAGAGAGAGTGTGCGTGCACGCGTGTTCAAGCACGTGTTGGGGAGGGGCCAGGAGAGGGAGAGAATCCCAAGCAGTCTCCACATGCAATGCAGAGCCCAACACGGGCTCGAACCCACGAGCCGTGAGATCACGACCTGAGCTGAGATCAAGAGTCGGAGGCTTAACTGACTGAGCCATCCGGATGACCCCAATTTTACTTATTTGGATGCCACTTTCACCATTTTTGCCATATTCATATACCAGCTGTCATGTACTTACTATCTTTCATTACATTGACTCAGGATTTTATTTAAATTTATTTAAAAAGGAATCTAATGTATTACTGCCATACGTATGTCATTTGCCATTGATTAGATGTTTACTACAATGAAAACATGTTATTAAACTCTAGCAGGGATGCTGTCACCTCACTTGTTCTGAGCCCAAAGTCTGTATGAGATTCGTGTTCGAGACTTCCTAGCACCAGACTGAGACTTTCTTCTTCTTATAATCGGGATTGATAGAGAACTAAAGGGGAATTGACTCATCCTCTGTCAGCCAGTGTTATTTAGTCCTGTTTACTTGTATCACCTGAACCCATCATTCATGCCACATTACACTGTCCTAAATTTCATCAGGGTCCCATATTCCACACTTGGGGAAATACCGTATCGCTTTAGAATGCTCATATGTTTTTGATAGGCCTGTCCTACTGAATAGCTGCTTGCGTCATTCTGCAGCTGGTCAACAAGAACACTTGTGGGTTTTAGAAATGTGTCGTTAAGGTAGGAGTGTTTCCTGGTCCGTTCTGTTGTTTGTTAAGTTTCTTACATGCTAACTCATTTCTTGTCGAAAATCACCCTGTGATTTCTGGTACTGCTTTCTCAATATTGTCCAAATTTAAGGGTAGGTTCTGGCCAAATCCTTGCCAGCTGTGAAAACAGAAAGACACTACAAAACTGGGGCGCCTGGGTGGCTCTGCCAGTTCAGCGGCCGACTACAGCTCAGGTCATGATCTCTCGGTCTGTGAGTTTGAGCCCCGCATCGGGCTCTGTGCTGACAGCTCAGAGCCTGGAGCCTGCTTCGGATTCTGTGTCTCCCTCTCTCTCTGCCCCTCCCCTGCTCACACTCCGTCTCTCTCTCTCCCTCAAAAATAATAAACATTAAAAAAATTAAAAAAAAAAAAAAAAAAGAAAAACCCTACAATAATTGTAGCTACTATCTCTTCACTGCTTCTCAAGATCACTCTGGAAGTGAATGGGTTTGCATGTATTCTTCAGTGGTGTTTACTTTGATTTTGATAATTTGGGATAAAACCATGTTACCCACTGATCAGTGTGTTTTGTATTTTACCCTTATTTAAGTATTCTTTCTTGGCTGATTACACCTGCGTCATATGTTAGTTCACAGTCTTGGTAATTGTATATGGCAGCCTCATAAAGATTATGAGGTTCGATATGTAGTGTGGACATTTTCCTGTTCACCGTTGGTAGCATAGATAGCGTTCCTTCCCGGGCTTTATGGAGAAATATAAAATGAATAGAAATACAAAATATTAAAATATCAGAAAAACATAAAATATATTTAAAAATATAAAGTAAAAAATATAAAAGCCTATAGAAGCTTAATATATGATCAATGGCATATTATGTAGCTAATTATATTACCAGTGAGAACTTATAATTTACTGGGCAGTGATTCATTTTGTTCTTGGCTCCCTATGGAGCTGCAGTAGTTAAAAAAGTCTCTCCGTATCTATAGGTAAACAATAACTAGAATGAAGGAGCAATTAATTATGTGGAGAACTTGGATCATTAAGTAGAATATTTGTGAGTTGCCTATGTGGAGCATGTCTGGAGTGAGTAGAAGAGAGTTAGGTCGAAGTCTAATTAAAAAAGAGAAAGCTTCTCTAACAGATGCATGATGAGCGCATGTCCAAGATTTATGTCACTCATTTCCTGAGGGAATCGGAACATGGCAAAGCTGGTTTAGAGAAGGACACTCTCTGGAGGACAAATCTAGTTCGTGTCCCCCAGGACAATAAAGCCTCCACCTTTGAGGTTATCTTTTGTACTAGCAGAGAACATTTGCCTCTCCAGCAGACTAAAATCATTTGTGGTGTTACAGATTGTTAATCTTACTAATCTGCTTCCTGTAAGTCCTCATCGAACTTCAGAGTCTGGGTCCTGATCCGTAGTAAGTAGTAAGCACCCAATGTTACCTTTCAAGTAGAGCGAAGTGTGGCCCATGGGTCAGGCACTTCTTTTTGTAAATATATTTTTATTGGAACATAGTGCCTATCTGGTTATGTATTGTCCGTGGCTGCTCCTGTGCTACATTAGTAGGGGCGAGTCATTGCAACAGACACCATGTGGCCTACAAACCTAAAATATTTGTTCCCTGGATCATTACAGAAAAAATGTGTCCACCCCTGTCCCAGAGCGTTAATGATTCTCAGTGGGCTTGGTGGACAATATGAGATTAAAAGAGCCTGTGGAATCCTTTCCTTCTTTTCAAGTTTTAGATAATTCTTCTTAATACCAGACTGAGGGATTTACATTCTAGAAAAACTCCACATCAATATCCTCTCGTCACTTTTCTATGTGTCCCCCGTCACTAGGTGCTTAAGTCATTGCGGCCTGGAGGCAACTGTCCACACTTCTAATATATGTTACTACCATTTCTTTCCTTCCTTATTCATATGACTTAGTAAGGTTGAAATAACATATTTTAGCCACTTAGGTGTTAAATGTTTCTGGATTTCAACAGTGGGATCTTTGTTATAACGAGTTGTACCCTGTTTGCTGAAGCACCGGCCTTTCGCTGTTGCAGTGTTCTGGAGACGTTGTACTGCTCTGGGTGCTCGCTCAACCTCGGTCACATCTACAGATGCACACCCAAGAGCCTAGATTACAAGAGAGACTTGTTTTGCCTCAGGGTTGAAGCCATCGAAAGGTAAGTTTGATAAATAAATGGTTATCTCCCGATTCCTCAGTTTTCTGCAGAAAAATTAGTATAAAAACAGCAGAACGAAATCAACACTATTTGGTTAAAATACATTTTCAAGTAATAATTTCTGACAAAAAGCCAATGATTTTTTTGTTTTGACCTGATATATTTGGCATGGGAAAAATCGGGCATACTAAATTATAAGGAGAAAGCACTGCGAGAACATTTTTCAGAGTAAAAATATGTTCAGTTTTTCCTAAAAAGGTTTTAAAGCGATACGTGTTGTCCATTTTATTTTCTCCCCCATTTTTTAGCCTAGAATATCATGAAGAATTAGGAATTTCAAAACTAGTCGGGAAAGAAGTACCTTTGGTGTTCTGGAAAAACAAATACAAAGTCTAACCATTTTCTTGAGTCTAGTGAAGAATCGCCTGCTTTCTCTGAGGATGCAAGGAAGTGCCTTCATTCTTCACGATTTCTAAAAAGTAAACATTTGGAAACAAGGCAAATGGGAGGCTGATGACAGACGTCAGTTAAAGAATTTCAGAGATCTTAATGGCCTTCTAATTAGCCTTTTTTTTTTTTTTTTAATGTTTTTATTTATTTTTGAGACAGAGAGAGAGCATGAGCAGGGGAGGGGCAGAGAGAGAGGGAGACACAGAATCTGAAGCAGGCTCCAGGCTCTGAGCTGTCAGCACAGAGCCCGATGTGGGGCTCGAACTCATGGACCGTGAGATCATGACCTGAGCTGAAGTCAGATGCTCAACCAACTGAGCCACTCAGGCACCCCATAATTAGCCTTTTTTACTAGGAAACACAAAATTAAATAACTCGTTTGACTCTTGCGTATTTTCACTTATCCTAGAAAAGATGTAATCCTCAAGACTTTAAAGATGCCTAAAAATCTTATATATCAGGAAAGAAGAAAAATTTAAGAAGAAATGAAAGAGCTTATACTTTCATTACTTGAGGTATTTTGTCACTCGTGCTGAATTCCTCAGCTTTTCTCTTCAAAAGATTTAAAACAGTATTCTTTTTATCAGAATTGTGATTTCTCATCAAATTATTCTTTGATAACTTTAGTCTGCCACCTTGTTTGAAGCTAGACAGGTTCAGATCAGAATTTTAAACTCTGCAAACTTCTTACAGCCCTCACACAAAAGAAGGATGAACAGGTACTGTTAACTGTTGTGTGGATGGAGGCCTGTCTGGAGAGATAGCAGATCTGTTTTGGTTTTAAGATAGGAATAGAAGACCCAGGCCCAAACAGATGCTCCTTTCATCTCCATGAGAATATTACTAAGATCTGTGAAAATTAAGTGAGGGAGAGGACAAGTGTGAAAGGACATGAAATCTCAGCTTGGTCGGCTTGGTACAAAACTTTCAAAAGTGGTACATATCTGTATAAAAGGAAACGTGGAAAACTTTGCCACAGGAGATTATAGTATTGAAGTTGTTTTTTCCTCTTAGGGTGGAATTTTAATGCCAAGGAAACTGCTTGGTTTTAGAAGTGTTTATTTACAGTTTTTTTTTGTTGTTTGTTTTTTTGTTTTTTGGTTTTTTTTTTAAGATTTTATTTTTGGGGCGCCTGGGTGGCTCAGTCGGTTGGGCGTCTGACTTTAGCTCAGGTCATGATCTTGTACTCCGTGAGTTTGGGCCCCACATCGGGCCCTGTGCTGACAGCTCAGAGCCTGGAGCCTGCTTCGGATTCTGTGTTTCCCTCTCTCTCTCCCCCTCCCCTGCTCATGGTCTGTCTCTCTCACTCTCAAAAATGAATAAATGTTAAAAAAAAAAAAAAAAATTAAAAAAAAAAAAAGATTTTATTTTTAACTGATCTCTACACCCAGTGCAGAACTTGAACTCATGACCCTGAGATCGAGAGTCACACGCTTCACCCGCTGAGCCAGCCAGGAGCCCCTATTTACAGTTTTGTAAATTACTTAGTGCCACTTCATCTCCCACCTCCTCTCATTTTTTTGCCTTCTGCAACTTTGTCTCCCATGCCATTTTTCAGAAATACAATCAATGAGGTTTCCACGAGAAGATAGTTCTTATTTGACAAAAGAAGTGACATACTGGAGTTACTACATGTGATAAAAGACTTCAAAAGAAATGTAAATTAATCAAGTTTTCTTTGGAGAAATACTAGCACCTTCTTGTTTGCTGTTTTGATCTCTTGGGTTACCAACACCGGGCCTGTTTTCCTTGTTTCCAGGCCAGTTTTTCTCTTCCTGTGTATTGTCTGCACCACAGCATCCCCTAACCTCAGAGAGCCGGGCACAACAACTTGGACGATTACTGTTGAAGTTGCCACATTGGGGTGACCAGAACTGACTCCATAGATTATTTACTACAAGTCCAATTTGAAATTATACGTGTTCCCCGAAGTTATAGAAAGCAAAAAAGCAGTGGCTTCCTCAGGATCTTTTCAAATTTTTTAATCACAGAATTTTGAACTATGACTGTTAATGTTTTGGCACCCAGCTAACTAAAGAGCAAGTTCGTTCCAGGAATGAAATACTTAGAGTATTGGAAAATATGTAGGAATATCGGGACAAAGCTGTTACGGAGAAAAATACGATTTTCTGTAATACAACTTCCTACATAGGTTGCTAGTAACAAAAATAGTTATTTTGTGTTTACTTGGTACAAACAGATAATGTAATATACTTAGAGTTTTAATATTAACTAAAATGGATTTAATATTTGCGTCCTTTTCCTATTTTAACCTTGTACTGCACTGTACTTCAGTTATATTTTAGGGTCCTCGGAAAAGCAAATCGTGTCAGAAGATAAAGAACTTTTTAATCTTGAAAGCAGAGTTGAAATAGAAAAGTCTCTAAAGCAGGTAATTCTGTTCTGTACTTCGTATATCTTTGTATGAACCACTTCCCTGTTAGCGAACAAGGGCTCCTCCACAAATACTCCTCACAAAGGCATCTGTTTTGATCTTAGTACTTTCATGGTAAGAGAGTGCTTATTTTATTTCAGTTGTTAGTAAAATTGATTTTGGGGCGAGCCAAACTACAATTTAAGCTAAAGCTTTACGAAAAAAAATAATAAGTCATCTCATGCCTTAATCAAAACCGTGTATAATCTAAAACTAGTAAACTGTATTTCATTTCATGGTATAAACGACCCGATTTTTAAAAGCTGTTTATGTATTTATTATTTGAGAGAGAGAGTGCGAGAGTGAGCATGAGTGGGGAGGGGGGACAGAGGGAGAGAGAGAGAAAATCCCAATGGGACTTGATCCCATGAACCTTGAGATCATGACTTGATCTGAAATCGAGAGTCAGACCTCAACCGACTGAGCCACCCAGGCGCCCCAACAACCTAATTTTTGAACGTTAACATCTTTTCATGGCCAGATAGGCAACATTCTGATGTGTGTATAAGAGAACTCCAGGTTAGAGACTGAGAACTACTGTTAATATAATGATGCTTTATTTATATAAAATTTAGTTTATGCCTCTAAATAATTTCATTAAACACTGATTATGTGTGATGCATATCATAGTCATACATTTTATTAATGATACATATTTTAATCACTTAATGGTGCGATTTTAATCATGATCATATGTGTATCTTAAAGTATTTTTTCAATTCGATAGATGGAAGATGTTTTGAAAGCATTACAAGCGAAGCTGTGGGAGGTTGAATCAAAGTTGTCCTTTACCAGCTGCAAAAGCTGAAATGTCTTCCACGTGCCCCATTCTGGACTCCCTGCAGGTAGATGCTTTCTTTTGTAGCAATTCTAGTCATTCGATTTCGCTTGGAATGGAAAGAATTCTAAATGGCCGTATGAATACAGCGCACCCTCTTGTATTGATCAGATGAGAAGGATTGTAGCATTACTTTTAGGATATATTCTTTCCCAAAGTCAAAATTTAAAGCCGTTTTATGATACTTGCTGAAATTGGAACTTTGGAGCTTTTATTTTGATAAACTGCTATGATTTTCTGTACTGTTTTCTCCTTTGTATCAAATTCATTATTGTTCATTTCCTTTCTTAAGAAAAACTTATTCACCTTGAATACTTTGGGAAATATTTGATATTGAAGGACAAGAAAATCTTGGAGGTTTTTCCACCCACTGTGTGAGTGAATCTTTGAAGACTAATGCATAAAGTTCTGAAGAAACTGGTCAGTTGAGTTATTTCTCAGAACTGTTTGAAAACTTGCACAAGAGCAGACGAGCCTATGTTCCAGTGGTAGCAGAATTCCACTTGATCTGTTTGTTTACTACCATACGCCCCCAAAAATCTGGAATAATGTTCACCAAAGAGATTAGTAGTCATCTCTGAGGGTGGGATTCTAGGGGATTCTCAGTTTTCTATAATGTGGGACTTAGAGTAAACATGGGCTATTTTTAAAATCAGAGAGAGAATAAAGATTAAAACAAAGCATTTTAAAGTTGATTTTTACGAAACTGAGTTGTGGTATTTAACTGAACTCAGAAGTCCTGACGCCATGAGTTGTACATGTTTACCGGACCGGTTGCCCTGGGGAAGGCTGCTCAGGAATATAAGGGTAACCCCAGATTTCTCCAGGCCCCTTTCTGTTTTTGGGTGCAGATGAGGCTGCGTGACATTAGTACTCAGAACGTAGGAGTAATTCAACTCGGTTTCTGGTCAGAAGTTCCCTAATTCTTTCCCAGAATACTTAAGGTACCCTAACCAAAGGTCCTAAGTCAGATCAACTGAATCATTTAAAGCTATTGAGTAATTTTTGACCGGTTGGCAATAGCCTCTAATAACTAGAAATCTGTGAGCCCTCTAGGGTAGAATGCGGGGGAGAGAAAGCACACACCCGTACCCGCTGGCGACGAGAGAGTCCTCTTGCCTCCGTGAGCTTGATGCAGTCCCGAGTGTCTGTCGCCTTAGGTGCTTCAGGGGCACATTCAGAAGAGAGGGGAGAGGATGTCAGCAGCAGGATTCAGCTGACTTTCTGGTTGCCCAGGTAACAGTATGCCAACAGTCTCTTTGGGGGCTATTCCAAAGACAGGTGGTTTGGCTCCCTAATTCCGTAATATCCTGCTCATACCGGGACATGCCAATCCATGCGCCTTGAAAAGTGCTCATTTCAAGAGGAAAACTCATTTGTAGTCGCCACAGTGCTGACGCCTCCCTGTTGTGGGTCAGGAGAGAACCATGGCTCCTGGGCCCTAGGCTGCCTCTAGGGCGGGCCTTTGGTCAGCCGTCCCCGGAGCTGTATGTCCAGGGAGGGTCCTTCACATGAAGTTAGCTCACCGGTCCTGGGTGCAGACGGAAAGCTCACACACATTTTGTCACGTGCTCTTCACTGAAGCATCTGACCGGAAATGCCAGGAAACCGTCGTGTTCTTCATCTTTGGCCTCTGCCTGTGATGTCACTGAAGGGGTGTCCTTGCCACTGCCGTGGGACAGCGATGCCGAGGTTCCCAACCGCTCACCCCAAGGGGTCCAAGCGGGACTGCTTTGTGTCCCCTGCATGCTGCACTGTGACACTTGCAGAAGGAGGGGGTCTGCCCGACTCCGGGACAGCCTCTCCTTGGGCCACGTGTCTCCCCAAAGCCTGGTAAGCCTGGCTTTTCCGGCTTTGCGTGAGGTCTCATCAGAATGCTGCTTTGTAAACTTCACCCTGTCTTTCCACCCTAAAACCTACAAGATGTGAGGCAATGGGGTCTTTTTTCTATTCCTTGCAACTGAAAAACACAACGTGCCATTGTTTCTGGTTACCAAGTTCTGGTAAGTGGCTGCTTGTGAGCAGGAACGAGGGCGCTGAAGCAAGAAATGGTTGCTCCCCCCAAATTGCATAAGACCCGGCAAGGAGCCTTCAGGCAGATCTGCCCTGAAATTGTTCTTCCAGCCATCCCCGTAAAGGGTGCTCCCCAGTGCTTCAGGGAGAAGATACGGAAACTGGCACCAGAACCCATTATGTGGCCTTTACAGACTCCTAACTATGTCTGTGTAGAACGTTATATAGAATTTCATCCCAGAATGTGGGTTCTGTCCTCAGCAAATTCTCCCATCGTGTTTATAAATTTCCGAGCTCAAGAGCCCCCTGAGGTCATTGTTCTGTGCAGCATCAAGGCCTGGATGGGTGATTCTAGTCAAGCTCTGGACATTTAAATTGGGCAAAATCAGGAGAATGCATCCTTGAAGAATGGGGTCTAGGCATTTAGCGGGAACTTCTTGAACGAAGAAGCCGTGAGTGAAGGTTCCCTCAGCTTATTTTTGAGAGAAGATCTCACGGGTAGCAGAAATTCCAGGTCAGGGTCCCAGTTTAACTGCTTTATGAGCCGTGTGACCCTGAGCAAATTATTTAACCATTTTGAGCCTCTGTTTTCTCATCTGTAAAATGAGGACATAATATAGCCTTTCCTTGAATCACAGATCATCAAATTAGATAATGCTTAAGAGCGAGTACTCTGAAAACAGTAAAGCATCACAAAAATAAACAACGATTTAACCTTGTTTAAAATGGGTTGATCTGATTCACTCTTCTAGCCGGTATACCCATGGGAGTCTATGGATGGAAAGGGAAACCTCTGAAACACTGTAATACAGATATAAATATTACCGTTTATTGAATTTCTTTCTCCAGTTACAAACACATGAACATTGTAGAAGATTCAAAAAATAGAAGCATGACACAAAGAAAATAAAACCTACACGTCCTCTCACAACTAAAAGACAATTATTATTCACTTTTTGGGGTATATCTTTGTAGTCATTTTTGTATGCTAATTTGGAATCCTACTGAACATACTGTTTTCACATAAACTACTTCATTGCTATGTTTCTGCAATTATTAAATATCTTCTATAACCTGATTTCTCGTGACTGTATTTTTAACGAAACACTGATTTTAGAGCCTGTTTAAGTGTAATCATACGGGATGACATTCCTCACATCTTTTCATTTAATAAATGGAAACACTGTATCTTTTTTTTTTTTCAACGTTTTTAAATTTATTTTTGGGACAGAGAGAGAGCATGAACGGGGGAGGGGCAGAGAGAGAGGGAGACACAGAATCGGAAACAGGCTCCAGGCTCCGAGCCATCAGCCCAGAGCCTGACGCGGGGCTCGAACTCACGGACCGTGAGATCGTGACCTGGCTGAAGTCGGACGCTTAACCGACTGCGCCACCCAGGCACCCCGGAAACACTGTATCTTAAGACTTCAGTGATTACAGCCGCACTCACTCTTCACCTCTTCTGGAGAAAAAGTGAAAAATGCCTGAAAGCTGATGACTTAAAATTTTGTATCGATAGTCAGTGCTGTAGATCTTTTCTGTTCTTCCTGATTAAGATAAATCAGCGGGGAGCCGCGTGCCTGTGAAGAAACAGAAAGCTCGTTTGCAGTTACTGCGAACTGAGGGAAGATCATTTGATCTAACCCAGACTCGTTTTGGGGACTGGTCATTAATTTTGTTTAGTAAGAGCTGAGTCCTGTCTGTCGGGAGGGGGTTTTATCCAGGCAGGTGATCACGGTGGCCCGCCGTCAGGGTCAATCCGTGTAATTGTAGTCTCTTCAGAATGTTTACACTTGCCTAAATTCTTGTGATGATAACTGGAAGGCAGCGTGAAATGAGGGGGTCAGAGGAGTGATAGGCTGGACAGGAGTCTTACTGGCCCAAATGTGATTTGAACTAGAATCAGCCTCCTTTCGTTCCAGTCCGCTCCTATTGACTTTTGCTGGCCTGACAACATTAAGCCTAACTTTCCCCCCGCCTAAACAATTGCCACGTGGCTTTAGATATCCTCCATCTAATTGTAGGCAGAGAGATGGACAAGGTCCCCCCCCACCCCCCAGGGTCCTTTCAACCTTCTAGCCCATTTGAGCTAAAGAAGGAGATGAGAAATAATTCAAAGAGAAACGAGAATCCATGAACCGACTTTGCAGACTTGAATTCTCTTCCCCACGCATGCTGTCACCTCCGTGTGCCTCCCCCTGACCACCGTACCGTCATCCGGAGCTGTGGGTTTAGGATTCTGGAGGCTTCCTGAGAATAGCAAATTATGAATAAGCAGGGTGTGTGTTTGATGGAATACCATTTTCCAAACCGAATATAAGAGTAGGTAACCATTTTGAAGAGAAAGGTTCTGGAGCCTTCAAAGGATTTTCCCTAGGGGACAGACAGACGGCTGCTTTTTACTCCTAGCTGCTTCCCAGGGATGACTTCTGCTCTTAGGTAGCGTTTAACGTTCATTTCCTACGTACCCAGCACTGTGCTTGGAGCTGGGGGCTCACCCCAGTCTTCACAAAACCCCCTTTCACGGGAATCCTTACTCCCATTTTGTAGATGCAGAAACTGAGATTCAGAGAAGTTAAAGAACGGCCTGACTCCCCAGGGCTCTGCCTCACTTCTGCCTCCTCCATCTATACCGAGCTGCAGTTGGGACGCCCCCTTGGTTCTTAGCAATCAAATATGTTAAGGGAAGGTGAGTCACCGCCGTGTTAGCAGCTTTGGTATCTAGGGTTTAGAACCCTTTTCTGTAAAATGAAGCTGATTGGGCCTCTTTGGCGTGAGTTCCCTCCACCTCCTTTGTTTCTCCCTTGAGGTTCCCCGGCCCGGCCGCTTGCAAGCCCTGCCCTCTTCCCGTGTTTTGGATCTCCCCCGCACTCCCTCCTTTCTGTCCTTTGTTTTACTTTAGTGCACTTACCACCACGGAAGTCACAGATTACACTTGTTTGTTAGCTTATTGTCTCTCTGTTGGAGGGTGATCTCCACGAGGACATGGCTGGAAGGGGATGCGGCCGCACAGTCAGTGCTCGTTTACGATTCAGCGGGATGACTTCTGCCGAGTCACCTGTCTAATTTCTCACATCTCCAGCCACAGTCCACTCTGCGGACTCTACTCTTGCCCCTCAGGTGCACTCAGGCGTCCTTTTGGTGGCGAGCGCACCTGCGGCCCGGCTACCTTGCTGCACGGCTCTCCCACCTATAGCCAGACCCGCTGGTAAGCTGTGGCCTTTCGATCGTCCACTCGGGGCATTCTCCTGAAACCACTCTCTTGAAGGCTAGCAACGAAGGTTCCCACAAAGTGTTCCTATCTGAAATCCCTCCAACTTGCAACAATTTGCTTTTTTTTTTTTTTAATTTAAGGTTTTATTTTGTTAAGTCATCTCCACACCCAGCGTGGTGCTCGAACTTATGACTCTGAGATCAAGCATCGTGCACTCTGCTGACAAATTTTCAGTTGTCCTCCCCTTTAGAATTCTCTTCCCAGTTGTCCATATTTCCTAGCCATGCGTGATGAAATATGCAGGGCCAAAATGGCACGGGGCCTGGGATCTGCTGTGAGATACTTCACTGAAGTCACCACACGGCAGGGGTGGTCAACACCATTGATCGTGGCCGGTCATCACTGACGAGGTGTGGAGGCTTCATTATGACTTGTTTTTTTGCGAGTGTTTGCAAGATTTTGTCAAGCCAAACCACGAGTGCACGCTCATGCTCCATCGTTAATGACCTCTGACCTGCCCCTCCTGCCCTCCCCCCCTTGCCACCCTCACCCGCTGCCCTCCCCTCGTTCTCTCTCTCCAGTCTTCCCTGGACACTTCCCACCCTGTCCTGACTTCAGTGACCATCCCGGGTCTCCAAATCCCCACAGCCCGGTGGGTCTCCCTCAGGCCCTGGTTCCGAATCCCCAGTGACCTGCACCCGCCCCCAGGTACCCTCCGTGTGACATTGTCCTCTCTCGTGTGCCCTGGACCTGAAACCCTGGTCACACGAACTCTTTGTTCCCTGCCCCTCCTCCAACCCACCGTTGGGTCCGCCCTCCTTTCCCAAAGTCACGTGTTCCCCAGCCCATTTCTCCCTTAGGCGTCCTTACTTCTTGCTTGAATTACAGCAAAACCTTGGATGGCGAGTAACTTGTTCCGCAAGATGAACATTTTAAATAAATTTTAACTTGATAAACGAGCAATGTCTTGCAATACAAGTAAAACGTGCCACCGAATGTCACATGATCACAACTGAGCCAATGGTTCTTCTCTCTCTCTCTGCGGGATTGTGGATGATCATCTCCCATTCTTGGATGCTCCATCTCAAAGCCATGGCATTTGGCAGAGATCAGTGATTTTTCAGGACGTTGGAAGGTGCCCACAACTGGCACTAGTATTTTTTTGTCACTTCAAAGCACACGGACAGTCCTTTGCTCTTCCAGACAAGAGTAAGCCTAGGAATGCTCGCTTCATTCTAGGTCAGCTGCCTGCAGATAGAGACCCTTTCCTCTGCTGTCTTATTGCCAGTGACATTCAACACAGTATATGACAAGAGTTTATTAATACCGTCCTGTAGTCAAAATCCGTTAGTGAGAGTGAAAATCGTCCTGTGCAATAACCCTCCTCTCTCTTGTCTCCCTCACACCAGCCCTGTAAGTGCAGGCTAATTTATTTTTCTTCACAGTTTGTATTTTCTGTATTATTTTTTTTATTATATTGCAGTATTGTAATCATTTTTATATGAATATTTTTGGGTTGTGGAACAAATCTCTGAGTTTCCGTTATTTCTTATGGGAAAATTCGCTTTGATATTCAAGTGCTTTGGATTACAAGCATGTTTCCGGAGCGAGTTATGCTCGCAAACCAAGGTTTTTTTGTTTTTTAATGTTTATTTGTTTTTGAGAGAGAGAGAGACAGACAGTCCAGGGGAAGGGGCAAAGAGAGAGGGAGACAGAATCTGAAACAGGCTCCAGGCTCTGAGCTGTCAGCAGAGGGCCCGATGCAGGGCTTGAACTCGTGAACAGAGATCATGACCTGAGCTGAAGTCGGGCACTTAACCAACTGAGCCACCCAGGCGTCCCAACCAGGGTTTTACTGTATTTAGTTGGTCTTCATGCTTTAATTCCCTACCCCTGATCCAGTGAACACGCCATTGTCAAATGCATGTTCCCATGCTCGACATTACCACGTAGCACCCAGAATATAGGTCTCTTGATCTGACTCCTGGCCCTTGTTCTGGCCCCAGATGGCTTCCTGGCTCTGTCTCCCAATTTGTTTACCTGGGACTCTGAACTTCTGCCAACCAGAACACTCTGTGTCTCAATATGCCGTTTTTTAATATGTATACAGTTTTTACTTGCCCTTCAAAGTCCTGCTTGGATGTCACTTCCTCCAGGAAGCCCTTGTTGATTTCTCAGTCAGAAGTAATTTCTCCCACTTCATTCCTAAGTTCCCTCAGGTTGTTTTTCTTGCCTCATTTGATTTCATATTATAGTTATGTGGGAAACTTTCCTGCAAGACTAACAAGTTTTTTTCCAGAGGCCCAACATGTAGGGACTCATATGTTGGAGGCAATTAATACTTGTTACATGAAGAGAGAATTTTCATCTCCTGTCTACTTTGTACAGTCACGATGGTAAATGGAAAACTCTGAAAAGCAAAACAAAAATGTTTATACTAAAGCATTCTAGATCACTTTTAATATTTCAGAATTGACATATAAGGATAAAAGAAACTATCCCAATATGCATTGGTGGTGTGGGGTTAGAATTCCATGTTAACCATGTAAATAGGAACTCATGGGAAAAAAATACCAAATTGAACTCATTTACATGTGTAATTACCCACCTGTGATCATTCTGTTTTATCTATTTCCTCGTTCTCCTCCCACATCAAGGTTAAAAGTACTAACCAACTACAATGAATTCTTGGCATTGGGTGTGTGTGTACATGCAACCCTGTGGCTTGAAACAAGGTGCAGAATCGCCGTGGGCCTCACGTGCCACAGTGTGGGTGAGAAGCCTAGCAGATAGACGTCATAAGCCGCCTTCAAACGTGCGATGCACGAGAGGAGATTTGGAAGTAAATGGCATTGGGAATATCCTGCCAGTGGATCTTCCGTGATCGGGAAAGCTATGAAAGAAACCCACCGCCTTTATTAACATGGAAATCCAACAGGCACAGTCCTGTGGCCACTGGAAATAGTTGCTTTTTTTTTTTTTTAATTTTTTAAAAATGTTTTTTTATTTATATTTGAGACAGAGAGAGACAGAGCATGAGCAGGGGAGGGGCAGAGAGAGAGGGAGACACAGAATCGGAAGCAGGCTCCAGGCTCTGAGCCATCAGCCCAGAGCCTGACGCGGGGCTCGAACTCACGAACCGTGAGATCGTGACCTGAGCTGAAGTCGGACACTTAACCGACTGAGCCACCCAGGTGCCCTGGAAATAGTTGCTTTTAAAACAATTTTTTTAATGTTTATTTTTGAGAGAGAGAGCAGGGGGGCGAGAGCAGGGGAGAGGCAGAGACACAGAATCCGAAGCAGGCTCCAGACTGCAAGCTGTCAGCACAGAGCCCGACGCGGGGCTCAACCCCACGAACCGCGAGATAATGACCTGAGCCGAAGTCAGAAGCTCAACTGACTGAGCCACCAAGGTGCCCCTGAACAAGATGCTTCTGATGAGGTCCCTGATAGGATAGGAAGGGGTCAGGGAGTGGGCTTTGCCTCAAGACCCTCTTTCCTTGTTTGGGGAAAGGATAATCCTAGAACTGGGGTAGACAGGCCCTTGAGTTTGAAGAGGCAAAAGAAAAGTGGTTACCCAGGCATCTTGGTGTTGGGGCGGTGGGGGATTGTAACCCCTCGGGATGCTCTCCAGGGTCCCGTGGTCCCTGCACGGAGGGAGTCTGATGGGGCAGCCCTGGCCCACCCAAGGGCGGGGGACTTCTCTAGAGCCGCTGGAGACTCACGGTGGGGGGGGGGGGGGGGGGGGAGGGGACGTCCCCTGGGAGTTTATTAGTCTGCTGTGATCCCGGACCTGAGTTCGACAAGACCCCAGGGTGGTCCCTATGCATGTTCGAAATTGAGATGGGCTGTCTGGAGGACAGTGAATACATATCCTTTAGTACCCTCATCTGTTCGGTCACAATTAACGTTCTCTGAATATCGTAGTTGTTTCCTCTGCGCGTCGTTGAACACCCCATGAAGCAGGTGAGGATTATGCTCCGGCTTGGAGTTGGATTTTTTTCTCCCTAATCTGACCACAAGGGGCCGCATTTTACCACATAAATATTTATCGAGTCTGGCGGTCACCAGCTGGGGAGCTGCAGGAGGGCCCTTCCCGTGGATGGGTTGCCTCATCTCAACCTGGAGTTTATCCCTCTCCCTCGTAAGCGAGCCCCTTAATTAAAATCACGTTCAAGGCCTCTCCCCACTAACCCCCACCAGACTGCCAGCAGCTTAGATTACTCAGTATTCATTCCTGAAATTGTCTACACCTACACTCCCACGAGCATTTCCCCAAGAGACTTAGGTTTTACACTGAGAAGTTAATTATGTTTTCTCTTGCAGTCACTTCTTAAGTTTCCATGACTCAGGTTCATTACTAACTCCCCTCCCCCAGTGCTTTCCGAGGGCTTAATCCAGTGTTTGCCAGAGCACTTTGAAATGTTTTTTTTAAACATTTTTTTTAATACATGAAATTTATTGTCAAATTGGTTTCCATACAACACCCAGTGCTCATCCCAAAAGATGCCCTCTTTAATGCCCATCACCTACCCTCCCCTCCCTCCCACCAATATTTTTAAAATTTATTTTTGAAGGGGAGAGAGACTGGGTAGGGGAGGGGCAGAGAGAGAGGGAGACACAGAATCTGAAGCAGGCTCCAAGCTCAGAGCTGTCAGCACAGAGCCTGATGTGGGGCTCGAACTCACAAACCGTGAGATCATGACCGAAGCCAAAACCAAGGGTCGGATGCTCAACCACCTGAGCCACCCAGGCGCCCCTGCCTGAGCCCTTTGGAATTGCCAATCAAGAGAGAGGACAGCCTTCCTGAAGAAAAGCACATTTCTGATCACCTTGCTAATATGCTTGACTCATGGGACTTCCCAGGAATCCTAGCCTGTGTTGGTGCCATTCGTTCCCCTGGAAACATGAAGGAACGCTATTATCTTTTTTTTATGGGACAAGCCTTCAAAAGCATTTTATTCAGTTTAATACATTTTCCAAAACCTTAAAGTAATCCAACAATCCTATTTTAAGTCAGGCTCGAAATGGAAGTTTTTATGTATGGGTATATCTACTTAAGCATTAAATTATTTTACTCAACAGAATGTAGCCCAGGCAAAGAGGTGCTGTGAGGCCAGACCGGACTGGGAAGCCTGGAGCCTTGGGGTCTGTGTCCTGCGTGCCTCTGACTTGCAGAGCAAGTCTCGTCCTTGGCTCCCAGCCTCGGTTTCCTCATTTGTATAATGAAGAGGCTTGACCAGAATGATCGATCGCGTTCTTCCTTATCAGCGTACGTGTTTTGCTATTCCAATTAAGCGTTGATTTGGAATGGCAAACTTGACCAATGGCTGATAGATCAGACAAAGCATCGGGAAGCAGATGGCCATTGACAATACTCTCCCTTTTGGAGAACCGAGACCACAGAAGAGCCTTCGAATGGAAGTACCACCCACATTTGCTGCCGCTGCTCCTGGCAGTGAGTCGTAGGTGGCTGCAGGTGGCGCGTCTTGAGGATATTCTTGAATCAGCTCATGGAATTCTGAATAGAATTAACACGTGGGCACGTGAACACTTTATTTAACAGCATCTCCGGTCACCACTGTTTCATCGCGAATATTAATCCTTTTTTAAAATCTTTTATTTATTTTTAAAAGAAAGAGAGAGAGAGCGCATGAGCGGGGGAGCAGCACAGAGAGAGGGAGACAGAGGCTCTAAAACGGGCTCTGCACTGACAGCAGAAAGCCTGTTGCAGGGCTTGAACTCACGAACCGTGAGATCATGGCCTGAGCCGATGTCAGACGCTCAACGCACTGAGCCACGCGGGTGCCCCCAAGCATATTAATCTTTAAAGTACGTTAGTGATTTCTTTGCTCATTGCTTGAGTTTCTTTCAGGGGAAGAGATGTGCGCCCCACTGGAGTCATCTCACTGTTGTCGGTTGTCGTGCTGGTGTCCGTTCCTGGCTCCCCACCCCCATCACTGTAGCCCCTCAGTAAAGCCATAGCCAACCAGAACTTAAAGTCGTCAGGGCTGGGTGTCAGCCACAGAGCAGGGCCAGCAGAACCCCGTGATGCCAGCCCACCCGGCAGTTTCCACGGCAACCGCTGTTGTCTGTCTTCCCGGTCTGGAGGGGACCCTGGGAGACTCCATCCTGACGTGGCTCTGAAGAGAACCAGCGTGGGGTGAGGCAGTCTGTGAATGAGGACACTTTGGTTCCAGCCCCGTTTTTGATTTTTCTCCATAAGGTTACTTCTTATTCACATGTATTTGCTCTAGTCCTGAAATGAGGATTTGAATTGAACTCTTCTGCGGTGGGCAGTTAACAGCATATTTAAAATAGACGCAGAGCCGTGGTCTGAGAATCACTGGACGGCCTTCCAATGATTAAGAAGTAACAGAATGCTCGCAGGAGAAAGAAAGACTTTTTGTCACTTAATGGAGGAAGCATTAGCAGGAGCCAAGATGAGGGAGAAAGGGTAAGAGATAGCCCCCAACCAGAGCAGCTCAGGTCTTGGAATGTTCTTCTCGTAGTGAGACTAACATTTATTGTCCAAACCAGGGCTCAGGAGAGAGGGACAGGGGCAGGTTTAACAATGAAGCTGAGAGGACAGACGTAAACCATCCGAGGCAAGCCAGCCTAGGTCACCCCACCTTTTGTGCTGCGTGGCAAGAAAGTCCTTGCAACAAAGATCCCTTCAGCTAATGGAGAGTGAAAATCACGAGGCTCAAGTGATCAAGATTCCTGGTCCTCTGATGAGATGAGTTGAGTGGGAGCAGCATACAAGAACGGAGAAGGGGGTGGGGGGGTGGTTGGCCAGCAGCCTGGGGAAATGCAACAGAGTCAAACAGAAGTGAACGAAAAGGACAGTGAGGTTGTCTCCAAGGAAGCACGACTTGGGGGTGGCCCCGGCCACTGGTTTTGTGGCTTCGTCCAGTAAAGAGTATAATAATTATGATTTACGTTTGAACGGAAATACATTCACGTTTCTGGGGGAAAAAAATCCCAACACAATTCGTGTGACAGCGTTTGTGGTTTATGATTAATCCTGTTACCTAAAGAAATTCACTAAGAGTGAGCCTCAATACGCTTATGAAATATGTTTATTATTATCCTTAAAAAAGTAAACTGAGTTTCCCATACATAGGAAGCTAACGATAAGATAAAATAAACCGAAAAGGCTGTTTTTTTATGATATTAAATATACTCACCTTGGGGGCAAGCATACATGGTCTTTTATCAAATGAGCTTTCTTGATGAAATAATCTTAAAACTTTAAAAAGTATGTTTTAGTCTGTTTTGGGCTGCTCTCACAAAATACCATAGACTGGGTGGCTTATCAGTACTGGAAATTTACTTCTCACGGTTCCGTTACACAGGCTGGACGTGAAGTCCAAGAGCAGGATGCTGGCAGGTCAGGTTCTGGGGCACCCTTCTTCCTGGGCTACAGGTGGCTGTTTGCTCACTGTATCCACATGTGGTAGAGATAAGACAAGGGGGGTCTCTGGGCTCCCCCTTTTATTTTTAAGTTTATTTATTTACTTTGAGAGAGAGAGAGAGCGAGCAGGAGGGGCAGAGAGAGAGAGAGAGAGAGAATCCCAAGCAGGCTCTGCCCTGTCTGCACAGAGCCCGATGCGGGGCTTAAACCCACAAACTGTGAGATCATGACCTGAGCCAGTCATGAGCTTAACCAACTGAGCCGCCCAGGTGCCCGTGGGGTTCCTTTTTTAAATAAAAGGCGCTGATCCCAATCATGAGGGCTCCATTTTCATGAACTATTCACCTCCCAAAGGCCCCACCTCCTGATACACCCCATCACACTGGGGGGGGGGGGTAGGATTTCAACATTAATTTTGGGAGGGTCACAACATTCGGTCCATTGCAAAGTACTCAAGAAATGTATTTTTGCTGTAGAAAAAGTAGAAGACCCAGGTAACTGAAAGAAGAAATAAAATCATCTGTAATCCAAGCACTGTAAATATTTTCGTATATATCCTTGCACACCATTTTTCATACATTTTACTTATACCTATAATTATTAAAATGATAACTGTAATAATAATTATCATTACCGTATTAGGAACAGTTGTCAGCAAATGTCAGCAAATATACTCATAGAACATTGTTTTAGTAACTATATAATATTTCACAGTTTTGAACAGTTCATTTAAGCAAATTCTTGGCATTAGGCATGAGGCTGTTTCCAGACGTTTTGTATTACAAACAATGAGGAATTGAACATCTTCTAGAGGAATCTCTGTGCACGTAGAGTGTGTGCATCTGGAAAGTGTGACTTCAGTGGGCCATCTGAGACCCGTTAACACTGGGCTCTACTTGTGATCTGATTGTGCAAAGTACACACAACACGAATGGAAGAGGGGACATAGTTTCTAGTTCCAGTCCAGACATATAACCCTGAGCACATACCGTTTTTTTCTTTTTAATTTTTTTTTAATGTTTATTTATTTTTGAGAGAGCAGGAGAGATGGAGTGTGAGCAGGGGAGGGGCAGAGAGAGAGGGAGACCCAGAATCTGAAGCAGGCTCCAGGCTCTGAGCTGTCAGCACAGAGTCAGATGTGGGGCTCGAACTCACAGACCGCGAGATCATGATCTGAGCAAAAGCTGGATGGTTAACCAACTGAGCCACCCAGGTTCCCCTTGAGTGCATACCTTAACTTCTCTATGTTTTAATTTTCTGATTCCTAACATCACAAAACTTAGACATAATTAACGCACCTTGTTCTTTGAACGGGGCTACTGTAAGGGTTTGTTGGGTAATGTGTGGAAAACCACTTAACATTATAAAGCAATTTACCCTTATAGGGACTTCTTATTTTCTTTTAAAAATGCCATTAAAAATTTTTTTTTAACGTTTATTCACTTTTTTTGAAAGAGAGAGACACAGCACAAGCAGGGGTGGGGCAGAGAGAGAGGGAAACACAGAATCTGAAGCAGGCTCCAGGCTCTGAGCTGTCAGCACAGAGCCCGACATGGGGCTCGAACTCATGGACTGTGAGATCATGACCCGAGCCAAAGTCGGACGCACAGCCGACTGAGCTGCCCAAGCGCCCCTCAAAATGCCATTTTAAAAAATTCTATTACATCGACTAAAACTGCTTCCAATTTTTTTTTCTACATTCTCCAGGAACACCGATTTTAATGAACCAGCCCACAAGCATTGCGTAATTTGGAAGTTGTGGCCCCTGAATGAGCGCTTCCGGGGAGAAGCTACTAGAAGCCCTGGCTAATCAGACACCTGCCTGCCTGCTTTCCAGCTAATGATCGCAAACCAAAGGCAGAGGGAGCACAGGTTTGCAAAGGAAGTAGCCCTTGGTGTGTGACCTGGGAGTTGGTGGGGGGGTAGCTAGCTACCCACAGTGATCTGGGGCTGATCCCGACCAGCCTGAGAGAGACAGAGGCCAGCCCACTGTCAGAGATAACCACGGCTGTTGGAAGGGAAGGCTGGGGAAAATATTTTCGTAAAGAATCCTGGGAATCCCAGCTCCAGTTGGGGGCAAGTCGGGAGCAGGAATGGAAATTGGCAGGCGGAATTAACCCCAAGGAGACAATCCTGTGGCTGGAAACTGCGCGTGCCTCCCTCACACCTGCCCGTTCACCCACAGGATGGAAAAGCGAGCGGGAGAATTCCATTGGGCAAACATGCAGGGGTCCAGAGCCTCTCCTCCCTCTGCCCCTCACCCGCAGGCCATCGGCGCACAGTTCTGGGGGGGGGGGGGGTTGTGACGGCGGGGGGGGTGAACGGTGCTCTGTGAGGCCTCTGATGATCTTTGCGCTCTCTGAACAGATGAGTGAACAGCACAGGACACAGAGAGGGGGCCGAGGGTCTCCCGCCCAGCCTGGCCGAGAATGCAGCTTGTAGGAACCCCGCAGTAATTCTTGGGGTCCCTAAAAAAACAACGTTTGTTCCCACCCACAGGGGAAGACGTCTTGCAATTAGAAGGAAACGGTAACCCCCCCAACTGTACCGACAACATTTCTGAGTTCCCCGAAAGGGGTGTTGTAAAGCTAGCGTATTTCTTTTTCCCCCGGAGATGACCCGAAAACATGAGTTCCCTGTAGGCGGAACCTTCCACGGAAGGTGAACTGAGCTCAGAAAGGGAGCAGGAAGGGAAGGGTATTTCTGGAAGTGGGAGCGCTGGGGCGGAGGGACAGGAGGACGCCCACTCTGCTCGTGCAGAGACGGACAGGTGCTAGCCTGGAGCCCTTACTTTGCTTAGCTGTGGCCGTCTCCACTGCAATTATTTTAGGTTGTCCCAGCTATTTTAAATATGCCATATAATGCTGACCAAGTAAATGTAGCAGCACATTCCCCCAGGTTTTAAGATTGATGAAAACGGGGACGACGCGGCATCATACTGTTACAACGGACTTTTTATTGTAGTTGTTGTTTAAGTGCAAAGGAAGGCTGGTGGTACCTGATAAATAGAAAAGGCAAGAGTCTACTACGGACCATGAGCGGAAAACCACGGACGCTTCTGAGAGTAATTAATCCCCGCTGCACAGTCTCCTGCCTTCAGCAGAGTTTGGAGGAAAAGCCTTCATTTGGAGCAAATAGGTAACTTTTCGGCTTGCCTTCAAAGATCAAGTTCCTAGTTTTGTTGGACGGCTTCATTTTTCAACTGCTGGCAAATCGGAAGGGGAGGGATGGCTTTTATTTGGGTTTCTTCTATTTGGGTTTCTTCTCTTACATGTCGAGGTTGAGAACAGATGTGTGGAAGGTTCCATTTGGGGGTTGAGAGGTTAAAGGTCATGTTTTGAGCTTCCTGGACTCGGCATAAGGTGCCTTGAGGGGGCCTGTGGTGGTTAGTGATCTGAGGGTTTGGGGTCAGCCAACTTGAAGGGAGGGGGTGTGCGAGAAGGGAAGAGATAGCGAGAGAGAGGATGCGAGAGGGTGGGGAGAGAGAGAGAAAGACTGTGAGTTGACTTAGTTCATTTAGGAGCCACAAGTCACCCTGGAAAATTGTTTCCTCAAGACTGTTTTCACACAGGTAAGAAATAGGCTCACTGAGGGGTGCCTGGGTGGCTCAGTCAGTTAAGCTTCTGACTTCGGCTCAGGTCATGATCTCACGGTTTGTGGGTTCGAGCCCCGGGTCGGGCTCTGTGCTGACAGCTTGGAGCCTAGAGCCTGCTTTGGATTCTGTGTCTCCCTCTCTCTCTGTCCCTCCCCCACTCGTGCTCGCTCGCTCTCTCTCTCTCTCTCAAAAATAAACATTAAAAAAAAAAAAGAAATAGGCTCACTGAAACTTCGTTGTTACCTCTTAGGGGGCAGCCTTGGAGGAATCTGCGTAAAACCCTTCTTTGGGGAGCCACATCCAGGGCTGTTAATGTAAGGGGGCTTTCTCAACTAAGAAAGAAGGGTGAGGAAAGGAGCTGTCCAAGGGTTGTGCCAGAGTGGCCCGACCAAGGGGGGTTGGGGGGAGCTAGAGAGAAATAAGATTGTACACCATCCAGTCAACCTACGAGAAGCTCAGTCCTGCCTTCTGGAAGGCCCGAGGGCTCCTCTGGACGCCAGCCGGGCGGCAGCGAGAGCTTGGGAGGAGAGACAGGAACTGCCCAAGGGGTCTGGTGGGGGTGCGGCCTGTGTGTGCATCCTCTGGGGAGCTCCGGGAAGTAACTGGGGGGCAGGAGAGACGTGAGGTCCTGCCTCAAGTGGGTGGATTTAGGGATTTGCTGCTGGGGGTGGGGAGGCTTGGTGGGTACAGAACATCTATATTATTCAAAAAACATTTTTTTTTTTTTACAAGTGTGTGTTTTATAATTACAAAAACAAAAACCTAGTACAGGTATTCATTTGGGGGGGGGGATCGGGGCAAGAATCGAGGCTTAGTTTGGTTCAAATGTTGGGGGCTGGTGGGACCCACGCTGTTGGTCGACTTATCTCAGGGTTTGGGGGCAGACAACGTGAAAGGAGGGGGTGTGGAAGAAAGGAAGAGATAGCAAGAGAGAGGGAGGGGGAGAGACTATGCGTTGACCTAGCACATTGAGGAGCCTCAAAAGTCATCCTGGAAAATGGTTTCCTTAAGACCGTTTTCACGCTGGTAAGAAGTAGGCTCACTGATACTTCTTTGTTACCTCTTACGGGACAGCCTTGGAGGAATTTGTTTAAAACCCTTCTTTTGGGGGGGCACCTGGGTGGCTCAGTGGGTTAAGTGTCCAGCTCTTGATTTCAGCTCGGGTCATGATCTCGCGGTTCGTGGGTTCGAGCCCCGCACTGGGCTTTGCGCTGACAGTGTGGAGCCTGCTTGGGATTCTCTCTCTCCCCCTCTCTCTCTGCCCCTCTCCCGCTTATGTGGGCTGTCTCTTTCTCTGTCTCTCAAGAATAAATAAATTAATTAAACAAAACCAAAACCAAAATACCCTCCTTTGGGGAGTCACATCCAGGGCTCTTAATTCTAGGGGGCTTTCTCAACTGAGGAAGAAGGGTGAGGAAGGGGGCTGGCCATAAGGCAGGGAGAAGGGGGGGCGGGGAGGGGCGGGTTTGTTTCTGCCCTGCTCCTTTCTGTCAGGAAGCAACTGGCTCCCGAGCCTCAGTCTTCTCTGTGAAATGGGACTGTCGAGAGGCTCACGTGGTACCTTATAGAGTGGCTGAGGGGCGATAACGAAGCCTCTCCATGAACACTGGTTTGTGAACTGCCACATAAACGCGGAGCTCTGACCAGCAAGTTGGTGCGGTTTTCTTCCCTGCCAGGATGGAGTATCCATGGCGCCTCCCCTTCACCTCTAACCCGTTAATCATGGCTTCTGGAGAACGGAAACACAAACATTGCCAATGAGCCCCCTGCTCAGCATTTTCCTGCATTCATGCTGTGTCTCTCCCTGCTGGGGCCCTGCGTTAGAGAGTGGGGAGCAAGGGGGCCCAGGCAGCAGGTCTGGGGGGCCCTGGATAGAGTGCCACGCGGTGGAGGAAAAGACCCCTGCGCTCAGCCTTTCTCCCCTGATCTGCAACGGGTCAGAGATTAATGAACCGCTCTCTCGTGGCTCCGTGAGGCTGCGTGAGAGGCCAGGCCGCCCCTCCCGAATTCCAGGCATCCCCCCCCCCCCCCCCCCCCCCGTTGAAATACAAGATGGCAAGGCCGTATCAACCGTCCTTCTCTCTGCCAGCAGACTCTGGAGTCTTGGTCAGCCAGGGAAGTTTAATGACAGCTATATAAGTGATCCCGGATTTGTTTTGTGGGTTTTCCAAAGCAAGAGGGGGAAAGTAATTTTATTTTTATAAAGACGAGAAACTACCCAGAAATACTTGCCAGCTGAGCCCTTTCTTCATGTTTTTATTTCCTAGCTTCTTGATCCCATAACTTCCCGGGCCTCGTGTGAGGCAAGTTTACTGTCCTAGACAAAGGGTAGTTTATATCCTTTCGCTGCGTGCCCAATGGGAGAAGGGGAGGATGTAAGAGAGACTCAGGGTGCAGCTGTTTCTTCTAGAAAATGCGAAGTCCTACTGGGGGAGTAGCTGCCTGCGTCCATAGATTAGAGAAACATCACACGCGGGGAAAGAGTTAGGACTTGTGAAGTCAGTGGGGCCCAAACCGTGTCTTGCTCTGCCCTAGCGTGCCAGAGTTCCACTGCAAACCCAGTTTACAATCTCTCGCCTCATTAGGTCTGAACAGAGAAGGAGGGTAGAAAGATGAAGGAAATTCTCGCATGAGTTTTATTTCCTTTGGCTCCAGTTGTTTGGACGTGCCACACACTCATCTATCCCTTGGTCTATAAACAGCATGTAAGTCCATATATTCAATTCGATTAACACGCTTTTATTGAGCACCTACGACACACCTGCAGGGGGATGCCGAAGAGATGTGCCATCAAGGACAGTGCGGAGAGTGGAAGGGACGTGAGTGCCAACCCCAGCTCCACCATCTTGCGGCCTTGGCCGGCTACCCCCATCTTGCAACCTTGACCAGCTACTTTCTGGTGCTGGGCCTCAGTTTCCTTATCTGTAAGGTGGGGCAGGAACACATAGGGGAGAAACTAACCCACATGAGATAACATACGTAAATATCATGGTTAAGGTCATTTGGGTGGCAGGCAACACAACCCACTTAGGACAAGTTTAACCAAGAAAGGGAGCCAGGCATTAGGAGCGTGTTGGGGTCTCTCCTGGAATTCGCTGAAAAGGAAAGCCTGGGGGCCTCAGGGAAAGCGGGGACCCAGGATGTTCTGGGGGTTTCAGCAACTGGAGTCTATTCACCTCAAAGTCTCCCCAGACAAGGTTCTGCTCCGAGTGCTGTGCTCTGTGACTCTCTCAGTCCTCACTCTGACATAAAGAGTCTGTGTGGCTCGGTTAGCAACAGACGGAGGGCAGGTCCCAGTCTAGAAGCATGGGTGGGAGGGGAAGTGGATGCCTGTATTAGCCTGCTACAGCTTCCCTGACAAAATACCAAAGACTGGGTGAGTTAAGCAACAGAATTTTATTTTATTTTTTTTTCACAATTCTGGACGACACTACAAGTCCAGGATCCAGATGTCAGTGGATTTGTTTCTTTCTGAGGACTCTCTCCTTGGCTTGTGGATGGCCGTATTCTTCCTGTGTCCTCACATGGTCTTTTCTCTGTGTGTGTCTGTGTCTTATAAGGACACCAGTCATATGGGATTAGGGCCCATGATAATGGCTTCATTCTGACTTGATGACCCCTTTAAAGATGCTTTGTCCAAACACACTCACGTTGTGAGGTACCGGGGTTAGGACTTCAGAGTGTGAACTTTTTGAGGTATACAGTTAAGCCCACAACAATGCCGTCCAACAAAGAGGCTTGCTGAGGGCTGGGGAGACGTGCCCAAAGTTGGGCATCAGTAATGCCCCTACCCCAGGGATGGGAACATAGTAGGTTCTTTTCAAATGCTGGTCCTCTCCTCTTCTCCGGGTAAAATACTAGGTCTCTGTGATCAAGGGACTCATCCTCCTCCAGGGGACCATGAAATCTCAAGCCATGGGAAGGACACGGACTTGGGACTCAGGGGCTCGGGGTCTTGGTCTGGGCTATGCCGCTGCTCACCAAGTGGGCAAGAGATGTCTGTCACCTTTCGAGTCTGTTCCTCAAGTGTAAAGTGGGGAGAGTAGATAGCGGTGAGTGGACTCAATGATCCCACGACTTAATGACTCTGAGCCTTGCAGTGGTTAAGGGCAGGGTGCCAAAGTGAGGGGGTAATAATTGGTGTTGGCTGGGGTGACCGAGACAGCATTTGTGCTTGTGCTCGTGCTTGCTCAGAACAGGGTGTTTCCCATAATCTTTGTTTGGGCTGGAGCCAGCCATCCTCCGTGACTGACTGACCTTTTTTTGGTCAAAAGGAACTCATCTCTTTGTCTTCTGTGCTCCTCCCTCTCCCCCCTCCCCCCAAAACACCCCCTCCCCAAAACCAAACAAAGAAACTCTGCCCTTTGGAGCCAAAGCAGCCTGTTTTGGGGGGGAAGTCTCAGAGAAGGTCACTTTCTGCGTGTTCCCCTCAGTCATCACCCTGTCTGCCAGGGTCTGGCTGTGGTCGGCACTGCTGAGATGTCTTTGCACAGCCCCCTATGCGGCCCTGAAAGGCCGGTTACTGAGAGAGAAGGCTCTGGAAAGGGTCTGCCAGGACTCTGGCGACAGAGTCGGACAGAGATAACCACTAGAAGGTTTCCTCATCTCTGTGCTCTGGAATGTTCCCACAGGGAGCCCGCCCTCGGTTTACTGTTTCCTTGGATGACTGTTGGGGCTTTTACTTTACACAGAACCCCTTGCTGGAGTTTGAGGGGCTCAAGGAAGCACACCCTCTCCTCTTTGCCTGAATCCAGAAATAACTGAGCAGAAGAAAAAAAGGGGCACAGTGATGAGTTCCCTCGTAGAAACCACCGAATCATACCCCCTCCTGTACGACCGAGGAGGGACACACTAAATGCCCTGTGTCCCAGATCTCGATCCAGCCGGATCTGAAGGATGAGGGAGGGAGCCAGGGGCTAAGTGATGACCAGGTGACTCTTTCCAACAAATGATAGAGTCACTGACGTTCTTTCCAGAGGCTGGAGCCTTATGCGAAGGGTCTTGCCTCATGAAGGGAAATGCCAGGAATAGGGAATCCGAAAAAAAAATGTTTCCACCCTGCTGCTGTCCCCAAGACCACCCAGCCCAGACATTCAGAGTGAGAACTCTTTATGGACTCTTGATGTGACAGAGGGGGAGGTCATGGAGCAGGACGACAGCCACTTAACGCTGCATGTCAGCCCTCAGCCCTCTCGCTTTTTGGGTGTCCTTTGGGGAGGGAGCCTGCCACCAAGAATTCTTCCCTGCCTTCCTCCTGCCCGAGATATAGCTTCTCTTGTGTTGCAAGATCCTGTGCTCTTAGAAGAGACTTCTCGCACAAAGTTCCTCTGGTTAGGGAGAGGCAGAATTTTAGCCGCTCACCCCACCCCCCCTCCGCTGGACATCCAAGGAGCATGAAAGCACCCCGTGATCGTCTGTCTCCTTTGGATTTCACCCTTCAGCGTCTCGGAAGAGCTTGCAGACTCCACCATTTCTCTGTCCTTTGTGCAGGTGGCAGGGAACAACTTGGACAGTGACTTTCCCCGCTGTGATGAATGAGGCCGCCTCCCATCAGAAGGCAGAAGTGCCTACAGCTAGTGTGGGTGTTGGCTAGAATCCTTTTCATCTACGGGGAGACCTCACCATAGCGTGCGAAGCGGTCTCCTCAGCACTTAACGGGGTAATGAGATCAATGGAGTGAGCCTTCACGCTAGGTCGATGACCAATTAACCAGTGACGGTTTCATTTTTGAGAATGGTGTGAATTACGGAGCAGGCGTGATTCTTTTTCCAGATCGAACCCAGATGTCAACTCCCCTTATTCTAGAGCCCATTTTTTCCCCCCAGTAACTTAAATGGCTTCCTAAATTATTTACTAAAAATCTACACTGATCTGGACCCTATAGGTTTCAGGCTCTATGTCAATTAATTATTGGCCTGCTGCTGCGTCACTGACACGCTTTGAAAATTACGATAACCTTAGGATATATTTTGGTATCCCGGAGCAAATCCTTCCACCGTCGTGCCTTTTCCAAAATTTCTTGGCTTCCCCTATGGGTTTTCACCTCCACTCGATATTTTAAAAAGGATCAGTTTTATTGAGGCATCGCTTACATACAACAAAATTAGTGGGGAATAAAGTTATTGTACAATTCGATGGGGTGTGACAAATGGATAGTCATGTGACCACCTTTACAGTTATGATATCGGACAGTGTATCACCCCAAAACTTCCCTCGTGCCCTTTTGCAACCTGTCCCCTCCTCACCTGCCAGGGCCCTGGCCTGCAGTTCTGTCTTGTGTCATGGTGGGTTTTTGTTTTTTGGTTTTTTTTCTGGAATTTTATACTAAGGGAATCCTACAGGATGTAGTCTTTAGAGTCTGGCTTTTTTCACTGAGCATGATGTTTTGGGGGTCATCCATGGCCAGTACAGGAAGCAGTAGATTTTTTCCTCTTTGTTGCTGGTGATGACCCAATGTGTGACTCTACTGACGCTTTGTTTCCCATTCACCCAGCAGAGGGACCTTTGGGCTGTCTCCCGCTTCTGGCTATCATGAGTAAAAACTTCGAATTAACATTTGCATACAAATCTGTGAGCGGCGCTCACCCTTCTTTAGGGTAAATACCCGAGAGCAGCATTGCTGTGGTCATGTGCGAAGTTCATGTTTCCCTTTATAAGAACTGTTTATGTGTTCTGCTTTCTTTACATGCTCACCAGCACCCGCTCTTATTAGATTTTTAATTTTAGCTACTTTAATAGGTGTGCCTTGTGGGCGTTTTTATTTGCTTTTGCCTAAGGACTAATGGTGAACACCTGTTCATGTGTTTATCTGTCACCTGTAATTCTTTTGGGGAAAGTGTCTGATTAAGCTTTTTGATTTTTTTTTTTTTTCAAAGTGGGGTTGTTTCTTTCCTTATTGACTTTTAGCAGTTCTCAGTATATTTTAGATACAAGTCCCCTTGGTCAGCTATGTGATTTTCAAATATGCAGCCTGCCTTTTCATTCTCTTAACTGCTTTCCCAGACCAAAACTTTTTAATTTTGATGAAGCCCAATTTAACAATTTTATCTTCTTTGGTGTCCTAAGAACTCTTCCCTAAACCACAGATGCCAAAGGTTTTTGGCCATGTTTTCTTCTTAGAAGTTTAAAGTTTTATATGTTTCATTTAGGGCTATCATCTACTTGAATTTCTTTCTTTTTCTTTTTCTTTTTTTTTTTTGGAGAAAGCATGAGGTTTGTGTTCACGTTATGAATGATTTTTCTCTTTCTTTTTTTTTTTTTGTTTTTTCCCATTGGCCTATGGACATCCAGTTTCTCCAGTGGCATGTGTTCAAAAAGCTCATCCTTCCCTTGAATTGCTTTTGCACCTTTGTAAAAAATCACTCGGTCTTATTTGTGTGGGTCTCTTTCTAGATCCTGTTTTGTTGCACGATTACCACACTGTCTCGGTGAGACAGATTAACAAAGAGTTCGCTCGTTTGTTAGGACGTAGCTCACACGTCTATAGGAAGAATTATCTTTAAAAAAATTTTTTTAATGTTTATTTATTTGAGAGAGAGAGAGACAGAGTGTGACCGGGGGAGGGGCAGAGAGAGAGGGAGACACAGAATCGGGAGCAGGCTCCAGGCTCTGAGATGTCAGCACAGAGCCCCATGCAGGGCTCGAACTCACAGACCGTGAGATCATGACCTGAGCTGAAATTGGACGCTTAACCGACTGAGCCCCCCGGGCGCCTCAGAAGAATTCTCTTGCAACATTCCTGGGTAGTACGGTCCTCTCCACATTTGCCTCTTCGCCGGCCTGGTCCCTCTGCCTTAGCCCCACAGCCCTGTGAGTTTCTTGAAGGCAGGGACAGTGGCTTTCCTGATATGAGCCCAGTACAGGGCCTGTCACACGGCAGTGCTCGATGACACTTGTTCAATAAAATGACTAACGGTGGATTAGCGGAGTGCTGTCTGTGTTCAAGAAGACAGACAGGAGGTCACCTTCAGAGGGAGGCTTCTGCCAAATAACTGTCACAAGTGAGGAACAGACAGAGGCATTTTGCTGGGTTGCAGTCATGAGAAACATCTTTGTTTTTGTTTTGGTGTAGCCTAATTCAGGTAAAGAAACATATTTATGGCCTACTTTTTTTTTTTTTTTTCAATCCAAATGAAACAGTTCTATTTGATCCCAAGGGTGGGGGGGGGGGACGATATATCTTTTATATCTAAGATTACCTATTTTATTCAATAAAAGACCGTGAACAAGGAGACCAGGACAACTTTGCCTCTTCTCAAATGTCCCCATCCAGGTGTGTCTGAGGAGTGTCAGTCCACGGAAGCCTTATCGTCCTTCGTTCGTCCCGGCGTGGACTGGGGCTCATAGTGGGAAACTCGGCAGTGTCAGTCTGTTTCTTGCTGCCGTAAAGAGTTTTTCTAGAAAGGAATTGATTGTCAAGAGATCAACAAAGCAAGACTGCTTTCAGCCTTCGGTGGGACACGGGAAGAGCTTGGTTAGGCGGTTTGCCTACCCGTATTCTTTATAATGAAATTCCGTCTCTGAGCTACTGAGGGTTGACATGGGTGTCGGGTGGGGGAGGGTCAAACTCAGCCTGAGAGTCCCCTGTCACTGCTCCGATGTTCAGCTCTTCACATCTCTGCTTTGGTCTGCTCCACGTTTCGCTCAAAATGGAAAATTCTCGGGGCGCCTGGGTGGCTTGGTCGGTTAAGCATCTGACTTCAGCTCAAGTCATGATCTCGCGGTTCATGGGTTCGAGCCCCGCGTCGGGCTCTGCGCTGACAGCTCCGAGCCTGGAACCTGCTTCGGATTCTGTGTCTCCCTCTCTCTCTATCCCTCCCCCACTCACGCTTTCTCTTTCTCTCAAAAATAAATAAATATAAAAAAAAAAAGGGAAACTTCAGGATCTAAGGCATCTTCCTAGTGCACTGCCTTCACTGATTGGAAACTGTTAGTGAGTGGTCATTTTTTTAATTTAAAAGTATTTAAATGTTTGTTTTTGAGAGAGAGAGAGGGAGGGGGAGGGGCAGAAAGAGAGGGAGACAGAGGATCCGAGGCGGGCTCTGTGTTGACAGGGCAGAGCCCCATGCGGGTCTCAAACTCACGAACCATGAGATCATGGCCTAAGCCGAAGTTGGCTGCTTAAGCAAATGAACCACCCAGGTGCCCTGTGAGTGATCGAGTGATCATTTTTAAGTCACCACTGCGGTGTCCCATCTACGGGAACTTGTCCTTTTCCATTCGTGAGTGTTTCTGACTGTCAATTAAACACTTGGCCTCTTCAAATAAAGCAGCTCTCTCCTGGAATGTTGCTGGATTTCAATTGTATTTTCTTTGGTTGGTGAAGAATTTGAAGTTCTCCTTTCATAATAACCGCACCCAATGATTTCCTTAAACCCAAACGTGAACAGTTAGTTATATGTTTAATTTTCAGAGCCATGAGATTGTATATGAAGGTTATGAACAGGTAATATCATCATTCTGACTTTGAAACAAAACAACAACAACCATAAATATAAAATCACTATGGCCCCTCCAAAAGCACTGAAAGCGAAATACAACCTTGTCATTTAAATGTGACTTTGAAGGGTAGGACCACACTTTAGCAGCTTGAGCAACCTCATTTTTCGCTCCTTTTTTTAAAGAGGAATTTCTAAAATATTTAACCAGCATCTGTCAAGTCTCCAGAAGTGAGCCATGAATGAAACTTCCCGTGTTCTGGGATTGCAGTGGCTGCTAGGAAAATAAAGCACAAGTCAATGAATCCAGGGAGGAGGTGTGTGAATGGACTTGGCAGTAATGTTTCACTGGGAAGTGACTGCTGGAGACATTTTCTTGAGCACATAGAGAAAACAGGAGCACTTGGGTGGCTCAGTCGGTTCCTCATCTGACTTCGGCTCAGGTCGTGATCTCGTGATCCATGGGTTCCAGCCCCGCATCCAGCTGTGTGCTGACAGCTCGGAGCCTGGAGCCTGCTTCCGATTCTGTGTCTCCCTCTCTCTCTGCCCCTCCCCCACTCACGCTCGTGTGCACGCACTCTCTCTCAAAATAAATAAAAAGCGTTTTAAAAAATCTTAAAAAAAAAAAAAAAAAAAAAAAAACCCAAACGAACCAAACGCTCAAAGATGGCAATGAAACGGTGACGTTAATAATAAATAATAATAATAAATGTAATAATAAACCTCGGGGGCATTGACACTTGTGGCCGCCTCTAAGCCCCCATGGGGAGAGATGGGTGTGCCCCTGTAGAAAGCAGAAAGGGAGCCAACTTGTACGCATACATACCCAAGCCTTAATCCTGACGACAGTGTCATGGGCTGTTATTATCCCCATCTTACAGATGCATAAACTGAGTCTGGCTCTATCCCTTGATTTTGCCCAGCGCCACATAAGTCCTGCTTGTCCCCAGAACCTCCCGGCGTGCTGACACTGATGTTACCGAGTGTCCCCCCCCCCCCCCGACCCCCCGCCAGACACGGGCCTATTGTTCCCACACGATTCCCAGCAGTTAAGATTCACTTCCAACATCAAAGGTCCCTGTTTCTTTAGTTAGACCTGCCTTCGTTTCCGCAGAATCAAACAGAGGCAGAAGCCTGTGGTTCGGGAAATGTGACTGGGAACAGCCCAGGAACCCCTTCCATTCAAACTGCACTGTATTTTCCCTTCAAGCTACTAAAGGTTTCCTTAGCAAAATGCCCCCGGCGTGTAATTAATGTGCCAACCCCGTGGCCCTTTTCCTCCAGGGAGGGCCGGACAGAGTTTGAGCTTTCTTTGTTTGAGAAGCTGCAAACACCAAACCGGAGGGTGGAACTCAGCTGAGGCTTCCTCCCATTCTGGTTTTATTATTTTTTTTCTCGTGGCTTCTCTGCGGCCAGCTATTATGAAAGCACCCCCCCCGCCAAAACCCCCACCCTGCGGCCTACAGTTGCTCAAGGATCTCATCTCCTTTCTGCGGCTGCTCCACCTGCCTGCCTGTGATCCCCTCTTCACGGGGACCTTTTCCTGGGGAGAGTTTTACAAAGAACAGAGAGGCCGGCTCAAGGCCACCGAACTCACGGACCGCGAGATCGTGACCTGAGCTGAAGTCGGACGCTTAACCGACTGCGCCATCCAGGTGCCCCGATGGTTTCAACTTTAAGTTCAGGTAAAATATCCGTTCCCCTGTCCCGGGCTCCTGTCTCCCCAGCAGAAAACGAATCCCTGGTAACTATACTACTTGACCACTGTGCTGGGAATTAACTTCCCACGGTCACCCTCAGCACAAATGTAGGGAAGAGACACCTGGAGCTGAAATGAAGCCCAACTTTAAAAAAAGTCCCTCCCCTGTGCCGTCATTAAAGGGTTACGTTTGTATGTTAAGAAGAAAATTAAAATTATTCATAACCCCATTGCACAGGTAGAAACACTATCAAGATTATGCTAAGATTTCTCTTCAGTGCACATATAGGATCGTTAAAAAAATTTTTTTTAATGTTTATTTATTTTTGAGACAGAGAGAGAGAGACAGAGTGCACAGGGGAGGGGCAGAGAGAGACAGAGAGAGAGAGGGAGACACAGAATCTGAATCAGGCTCCAGACCCTGAGCCATCAGCACAGAGCCCGATGCGGGGCTCGAACTCACAAGCCATGAAATCACGACCTGGGCTAAAGTCAGATGCTTACCCAACTGAGCCACCCAGGCACCCCTGTTTTTTGTTTGTTTGTTTGTTCGTTTGTTTTTTACACAACTAAAATTATAAAGTTGCTATTATGTCAACAGGAGGGGTCTGTGTCTCTTTCGTAGAGCTAAGGTGTTTTGTTTTTTTTTTTTCCAGGAAATGAACCCTCGTGGTGTAAGGTTGGAATGATCATTTAAACATTTTTGGACAAAGCAAACTGCACCTTGAAATGGGAGACTCCTGATGTCCTTCTTTGTCTACCTATAGCCCCCCAAACTCATCCCTCCCTTTTCTCCACAGCAGCAACTTCTACTGAGTCAGTAGAAGTAGCTAGAAGTCATTAAGTAGTAGAAGTCATTAAGATTCAGGAAGGACTCGGACCCATGGATATCTGAGGAAGGGAGAGATAACACGGGCCAGAGAAACAAGGGCGCAGTGGTGATGGTATTGGGGTTGACTGAGGAAGGGGCAAGAGTAACAGAGGGAGAGGTGTTATGAGAAAGAGCCAATATGGCGGAGATGGGGTTTCATCCATGTCTGTACACATTCCGGCTTGCTTGAATGGGAAGGCAAGGTCATGGGGCAAGGTATGATTAAAGAAAGTGGGAGTAGCGTAGATGACTCCCAGACTGAAGTAAAGAACTGGTGCAGAACTCTCCACCTTCTTCTTCCTCTGCTGCAGGGACCAAGGAGGCCTCACATATAAATGGCGCACCTGGATCCCTAACAGACTTCAGGGAATTTTGGAATAAGCATCTGAAACAAAGGTGAGTTGCATTAAGCTATTGAGATTTGGGGGGTGTTTGTCACAGCAGCGCAACCTATCCTGTCCTGACTATCTCGCCATGCAGGTTCCCACGATGGAGGCCCACGGTGACAGAACTTTGCTTTCCTGGTCTTGCTCGCGGCTTGGCGTGGGCAAAGTGCCTGTGTGGCACAGGTGGGGATCTACTGTGGGGCTTCAGAAAAGTGGCTTTCCTGCCTTAGGAGAGGAGACAAGGGAGGCGACACCATCTTTCTCCCCACTTCTTTTGCCAGATGCTGTCATAAGTGGATATGGTGCTTGGGGCTGTGGCAGCCTCCTTGGGACCATGAGGGGGAGATCTCACTGACATTCTGAGGGTGACAGAGCAGAAAGACGGCAGGCATCTGGGGGTCCTCGGTGATCCCACAGAGCCAGTGACCCATCCTGAAACTTCCCTCCCTCTCTGCTTTTGATGGAACTAGTTAGGAGCACCCATTTCATTTTAACCACTTTTAGTTGGTTCTTCCCTTACTTGCAGTCCCAATGTCCTAGGCACCCATTTAACGGTCAGTAGTACATCAACATTAAAACCATTGATATCATTTCCCCTAAATTATTGGGAATGTAATTTTATAGTTTTGCCATTTGTGAAAAGCTGAACGCAGAAAACATATTTAGAGGTAGGGCTTGTTCCCCCAAGACTCTTGTTTTATACAGGATCTATCCCGTAGAGTTGTTTCCAGTAGCAGTAACCTGCATGGAGTTGAGTGATGAATTATAAAGTGAAAGCATTAGGCGACATCTGTAAATTGATTACCACCCCCAATGCCAATCATGTCATTGGGCTTAGCCCATCGTAAGTGTTCGATACAAGGCAGCCCTTGGTACTATTATGCTTATGTCGACGGGCTGTACTTTTTGAACAAAGATTCCACCGCAGATCCGCTGGCAGGAAGGCACGGGGGCTGAATCTGTCTGGCTAGGCTGGGCTACACTGCCATAATACACCAGCCACACGGCAATCCCACCGGCTCGCGGCAACGTCAAGATTTATTTCTCCCTCACGCTACAAGCCCATCTCGGGGAAGCTGGGGCTCTGCTCACATCATTGGCAGCCTCTGTCTAGAACATCGCCGTCTCATGGCAGAGGGAAGAGAGACACCATGAGCCAGGTGCTGGCCGTTAAAGCTTCTGCCCGAAAGCGACACACGTCACTGCTGCCCGCATTTCACTGGCCAAAGCAACTTGATGGTGGGGGGAGGGTCACCATGAGAGAAGAGCAGAATTTGGTGACCAGAGGCACTGACTTGGAGAATTTGACTCCATCAACCAGCCTACTTTCCCTGAGATGATACCATTCTTCTCAGGTCCTTGCCTGTGCTCCTGCCATTGAACTGGCTGTCCCCTAACATCCATTGTCTTTTCTCCCACAGTAACAGAATGCTCAGTTTCTACCTGGACTCCCAGGTTAAACCCTTCCTTCCACAGGCTCCCATGGAGGTAGCTGTGGCTGTGTGTCAGACTCTTGGGTCAACGGAACGCAAGCCACCATGATCCGTGATCCGGATCATTCTCTCAAAAGGAAGAGATAGATCCCCTCTCCGCCACCCGTTGCCACTTCCAGGTGTCTAAAATTTAGAACTGTGTTGGGCCGTCGGTGGACAAGAGTGACACCCTTGGGATGACAAATTGGCAAGGTACTAGGAGTTTGTACCTCCTCAAAATCTGTGCTGTTGAGCCACCCTTCCAGCCTGGCCTTTTACATGAGAGATAAATAGATTTTGATTTATTTTTTGCCACTGTTATTTTGGGTTTGTATTTCAGCAGTCTTCCATTTCCTACCCAATACATTCCATTTTTGTAAAACTCAGCTGGCATTAAACAATAGCGGGGGGAAAAAAGCAAGGTTATATTTAGTAACAAAGATGCCCAACTGTGATAGTTCCCCGATGCCACTTGTAAGGATGCTCTTAAGACAGCATCCTGCTCCTTAACAAGAACACTCAGCCAAAGAGTGAGAAATGCCTTCCACTATTAGACATGACAGCTTCTTGGAGCAAGGACAGTACCTCTTTAACTTCACCTTTTCCCACTTTGTCTTGCAGACATCCTTCCTATAGAAAAACTTGTCCTGAATGGTGGACTGAAGAAGAAATACAGGTGGACGGGTCTCCAAACCCTGTGTCTCCACCAAGAGCTGTTTACTCTATAGGCTGTATGCTCTCCTCTGTCTTTGCAGAGGTCAGCGGTTACACTGACAGTTCATCTAGGCTTCCGGCTTCTTTGTCGATGTTCCATTTTGTGCTGGTATATTCTTGGTTAGTATTCTTCCAGTAGAGATGACAAATAGGTCTCACCTCCTGTGTCGACTCTTGGTAGTGGCAGCATGGCCACCATGTTGAGAATTCTGCCTCATATGTCTCAGGTGGGGTCCCTGAAGCAGACCCTGAGACAGGGATTCAGATGCTCTGGGCTTACTGAGGGAGGACTTTCTGGAGAAAGTGATCAAAGGAAGCCAGAGAGGGTAGGGAAGTAGCTACAGGAAGATATGGTCTCAGCTGCAGCCCGACTTCAGTCTGATCCTCTGGGGGCCCCGGAGCACGTATCACACCTCAGAGTCGGTCCCACCTTGAGACAAGAGGGCTGGACTTTTGTAGCCCCTTATTTGTCAGTTGGTGGCTGTAGGCTATCTTGGGTGAGGCGCCTCCCATTTGGTTGAGGGCAATTCTCTGCAGGTGAGGACAGCTGGGCACCTGTTGCAGCTGACATTCGTAGCAGCTGGGAGACGGGCAAGTGTAAATGCTGATAAAGAGGATCCGGGCGGGACACCCCCAGCATCTATCACTCCGCGTTCAAGCTCCGGGGATGAGTGCCGCGATCTATTAGCCATGTCTGCCACGGGCACGGGCACCATCTCTGTAGAGAAGTGCGTAGAGATCTGGTGCGATGAGGGGAGGAAGGGCTGAAATAGGTGCCGTTCCATGTCCCACTGCTAAAAATGTTCAGCTAGGAAGGGCATGGAGATGATAGAAGGTGATTTGTGTTACGGCCCAACCGTTGCCTTATAAACTGACAGCTGGCACCACTTCTTTCCTGAGGACTCAGAAGCAGGAACTGAGGGCAAGACCCTCTGATTGCAGGCAACAGAATCAGTCCATCCCGGGTAACTTCAGCACATGAGGACTGTGGGAAGGAAACTGGAAGAACTTACGGAATCAGAGGAAGCTTCTACGGCTGTCCAGGAATACAGACGGCTTCCTGGGGTGGTGCCATAACACTCAGCTCCAACCACTTGTGGCCTCTGCGTTTCTGTCTCTCTGCCTTTCTTCTTTTTAAAAAAATTTTTTTTTAACGTTTATTTATTTTTGAGACAGAGAGAGACAGAGCATGAACGGGGGAGGGCCAGAGAGAGAAGGAGACACAGAATCCGAAACAGGCTCCAGGCTCTGAGCCCAGAGCCCGACGCGGGCCTCGAACTCACGGACCGCGAGATCGTGACCTGAGCCGAAGTCGGACGCTTAACCGACCGAACCACCCAGGCGCCCCTCTCTGCCTTTTTAATCAACTTTTGATTTTAGAGGATTTTCGGATCTGCTAAAAAGCCGTGAGACTATTAGAAAGGGTCCCCATCTCAAATTTCCTTATTGTTGACACTATTATAGTACATTTGTCACAAGTAAGGAACCGATGTTGACACCTTACTGCTAACGAAACTCCACAGTTTATTCAGATGTCCTTATTTTTTACCTAACCTAGTTTTTTAAACTAATGACACTTTTCTGTCCCAGGATCCTACCCAGGGCCCTGCATTACATTCAGTAATGTGATTTTCAGACTCTCCTTGTTTTTGATGACTCATCAAAGTCATCAGTTTTGAGGGATACTGGTCAAGGATTCTGTAGAACATCTTCCACTTTGTGTTTGGCCCAGTTTGAGTCCAGCGTCTCCCTCCGTGGATCAAGTGGCCATAGCTAGGGGCAAGGCGGAACAACAGCCCATGGGGGTGCGGTGCAGGTGCGGTAGAGGGGGATCTTCGTGAGTCCCAGCCACCCAAGCTTTTGCCTCCAACCTGGTGATCTAATTAGGGTCCCGTCCCTGCAAAATCAGATGACCTGAATTACAACTTCCAGCAAGACAATTGCATGTGCCCAAAATAGTAAAATAAGAAGCAGCACAGAACCGATGGCCAAGGTCAAGCAATTATAGAGAAGAAACGTGAGTGATTCTGACCAGCACCAAACATGTGGCTGTTGCCCACTTCATGCTCTGTGCCTAAGCTTAAAAAAAGCCAGTATGCCTGCAATTCCTTCCCCGCTTCCAGTCATTTCGATTACAGTGTCACTGCACATAGCAATCTTTTCCCGTAAACAAAATAGCAAACCTCCACGTGGTGGTTTCCTCCCGATTCCAAGATATAATTAATTTGTTATTTCTTTTGTTTCTCTCCCCCACCTCCACCCTGCAGATTACAGAACAATTGATGTGCAAGACCCTTGGTTAAAACAACTGAAGAAAATTCAGAAAAGCGATTATCTCTAAATAGGTCATTTGCACAGCAAAGAAGCGTACTGCTCACTGAACTGAGCTGAACTCATTGAATTCATTGACTCTTGCCTTTATTTCGAGAAACAAAGAATTTATCCAGGAAAGCAATTAAACTCTGGCCTATTTAAAGAAACCTGTTGCTCTTTTGTAAACCGGACTAGAATTTCTTTGCGTAGGATGTAAATGTTAAGGGAGCGTGGACAATTGCTTCTTTGTGGCTATGTCACGTTGTCACGTAGAAACAGTCACTTACTGTGACTACTGTGTACGTCAGAGCTGGACAAGAAGGATAAAACGATGATTTCTAAGTTCTTGATGATTCTTCTCATCTCTAATAGCCTGCAGAGAGAGAGAGGGAGGAAAGGGAAATTTTGAGGTCACTGTCTTTGTGCTTGGCTTCTGTCACTTAGTGTAATGTTCTCAAGGTTGATCCCTGTGATAGCTGGATATAGAGTGTGTCCGGACTTCATTCCTTGTATTACCAAGTAATCTTTCCTACTATTCATACACTACCTTGTATTTATCCTTTTATCCACTGATGGGCATTTGGGTTGGTTTTTTGGTTTTTGTTTTTGCCATTATGAGTGGGCTGCTAGGAACATTTGTGTACGTGTTTTTATGTTTGTTTGTTTTTTTTAATTTTATTTCAGTTTTGAAAATTTTATTTATTTCCTTTGAGAGAGACAGAGACAGCGCAAGCAGGGGAGGGGCAGAGACAGAGGAAGAGAGAGAATCCCAAGCAGGCTCCATGCTGCCAGCGCAGAGCCAGACTCAGGGCTGGAACTCACAAAACTGCAAGATCACGACCCGAGCACAAACCAAGAGTCGGACGCTTAACCGATTGAGGCACGCAGGCGCCCCTTTTCACATGTTTTTAAGTGAACTTGATGTTTATTTCCCTTGAATATATACCTGAGAGTTGAATTGCTAGGTCACAGGTCACACTGGATCTTTTAAATAATATAATGTGGCAACTCCGGAAATCAGATTCTTGCCCCTCTCCAGGGTTTATTGTGTTGTTATCGTTTTAGAGGCTTTTCTGGATTAATCCTGTAAAGTCTGTATTCTTTGTCATGGATGGCCACGAAGTGTCTGCTCACCTAGGTTAGTGATAGGCTACTGATTGAACAGAGTTTCCTTCACTGCCTGGAACCAGTGAGTCTCCCAAACTTTGACAGGTAGTTTACAACATTGCCTTAGCCTTCACTTCCTGGTTGCACAGAGCCTCAAGGTCGGTCAGAGGTGAGAGCTTAAGGCCTTCTCAGTCTTCCCTGAGTGTGACACAACACAGGGCATGCCTACGATCCTACACGTGTGCGTGGCTTTCTAGAATCCCGGGAATGTGCCCGAGCTTTTCAAAACCCCCTGTGAATAACTCATTTCCTAGCTTCTCGGTTGGCCCGTTGTTTAGGGCACTGTTAGTCTACCTTATTCCGTCATTTTTGTTGACATCCTCCCCAACCCCAGGGCATTTTTATGGTGATGACACCACAGAGTCTTAGAACTTCATCTTCAAATGTTAGATTTTTCGTCATGGTCTAAATTTTGGTATTGTATCTTGCTGTCTTCTTGTTTACATTGAGCTACAAATGATGGGACAACCTACCATCAAAACAACTTATACTAAACTGCATCTCTCAGCTCTTGGTTCAGATATCAGATCACTCTAATTCTGGGACAAAATCATCACATGCCAGAGAAACAGGGGAGTGAATGGCTACTCCAAAGAAGCTGGGAGACTCTTCTAGATCTTCTATAGGACAAAGGCATGAGTAACAGGGCAAAGAAGAAAGACAGCAGTTAATTTTGTGTCCCAACAAAAAAGCTCTGAATTAGGGGTGCCTGGGTGGCTCAGTTGGTTAACCATGTGACTTGGGCTCAGGTCATGATCTCACGTGGGTTTGAGCCCCTCATCGGGCTCTGTGCTGACAGCTCAGAGCCTGGAGCCTGCTTTGGATTCTATGTCTCTCTCTCTCTCTCTCTCTCTCTCTGCCCCTCCCCTGCTCACACTGTCTCTGTCTCTCTCAAAAATAAATACACATTAAAAAAAAAAAAACAAACTCTAAATTCAGCCTGCTTCTGTCTTCCCCCTTGAGGTCCCACTTAGACGGACACGAGCTTACCCTACGATCTCAGCGAGGGTGGCAGAGCCTGCCCTACCTTGGCCTTGTGTAAGTCCTAGACCATTCCCTAGCAGACATTAGCACAGGGCCCAACCCACCACCCACCTCGGACCTCTATCCCTTGCCTCTTGGCCTACCAGGCTCCCATCGTCTGGGAAATCAGCCTTGCTGGGAAGCTGCTACCTTTTCTGTTTGGAAAAAGTTAACGGCGAAGCTTTTAACAGCCAGGCGAGCGCCAGAGATGTCTCTTAAATGTTGTCCCACAACGCTGCCCTTGAAAGTTTGGGTGGAACAATGATTCAGCTCAGACAAGGTGAGTGCAGAGGGAAGAGGCCCCCTTGGGAGGGACAGCGGGGCAAACCCAGCCAGCAGACTGCTGACTGGCCCTGGCCATGACCCTGATTTGCAATGTCTCCTTCGGGGGCTTTCAAATCACATTAGGCTCCGGCTGTCGCTGACTTGATGAGCTGTGTCAGAGCTGCGAGAGTTCTTCCGCTTGGCCTCACCAGGTGGCCCGGGCCCCTTGGGAGTCCATGTCTGCAGCCTCTAGGCCCCGCTTGGTCGGCTCCGCTCCCTCAGACTGCCCCACCTGCCTTCCCAGCTGCCCTCGCTCTCGCATGCAGGGTCCCAGGTGTTCCCCTCTGCGTCCCGGACCAGCCATCAGACACGGGCCCCGGGTGTTCTCCGGGGTGGCTAGATCCTGGCCAACCAGTGGGCTTCAGATTACAGTCATCTGGGGAACATTTAAAAATACCAAGGCCTGAATCCCACTCTGGGCCGATGAAACCAGAGCCTTGGGGGAGAAGCCTGTGATTGTCAGACGAGGAGCCCGAGGCCGTGAGCGGGAAAGCGACTTCCCCACTTTGCACAGCTAGTGAGGGGCACAGCTCCGGGCATCTCCACCCCTCGGCCCGGTGCTCTTGGCACTGTTACCAACACTGCTGTTGGCTCCGTGTTATTTCTGTGTCTGCGCTTCCCCACGCAGCCTCCTTGGACCGTCCAGACTTTTATCCCTACATATGGTAACGGAGGTCTGTGTGTTTCTATTGGGTATGTTTGAAAGCACAATGGAAATTATGCCTTCGTCTGTGATTAGAACGCATGGGCTGCGCCTTCGTAAATGTAAATTGTTCTGAAGCAAAAAGCTTTTAAAACTCAAGAGCTGATAGAAGGACATGAATCAAGGGGTCACTGGCCAACCTTTTACCCATAAAAAATGGGTTGGGAAGTGTGGCACAAAACCTCCCTGACCGCGACCCTTGGGACTTTGTCTAAATCCTGGCTGTCTCACCCTCCGGGGCTCTGGCCGGTGCATCTGGCATTGTCCGAAGTGTCAACGGGCTGGATGCAGTGGACAGTCTGGGTAAGGCCTCCCTGGCTGCCACGATGCGGAGCTTTGAACAAACCGCCAGGGGAATGTAGTAGCTTCTCAGATGTCCTGTCCCAGGGTGGAGGCCTCCAGGCCTTGCAGGTGGACCTGATTACCGTGCTCGTCAGGGAAGAAAAGTGGAGGAGTGCAGGGTCAAGGGCACGGGCACCCAAAAAAGTGTAGGGGCGAGACCTTTAACACAGTGAACCCTCGCACTGGTGAGCGGTGGGTGGTGAATGACAGGTGCTCACCAGGGTGGTCACCCCCGTTGCTAAGAGAACAGGTGAAAAAAGTAACGAAGAGAGAACAGAAATGTGTTTTTCCCATGCTCCCTGTGGTCGGCTGCCTCATGGCCCCCAAAGAGGTCCGTATCCTAATCTCCAGAATCTGTGAAATATTGTGGACTCTTCTGGGCCCAACTTAATTACAAGAGTCCTTCTAGGAGGGAGCCAGGAGGGTCAGAGTCGGAGAGGAGAATGTGACCATGGAAGCGGAGGCCAGAGCGATGTGGCCGCATATCAAGGAAGGCACGTAGCCTCTTGACACAGGAAAAACCAAGGAGCTGGATTTTCCTCTAGAGATTCCAGAAAGAACCACTCCGGCTCATACATTAACTTTAACCCAGGTGAGACTGATTCTGGACTTCTGACCTCAACATTAGAAGAATTCCTGGTAACAGTCAGGATGCCTTTCATAGTTAAATGTGTGTGTGTGTGGGGGGGGTTGTTTAAAAAAATTAATATTTGACTATGGTCCACACTTGAAGGGTGGAAAAAGATACATAATGCAAAGAAACTCTCTTTCCTCTCCTCTCTCCCAGCCGCCAGATTCTTCTCCTCCTTAGAAGGAACTGCAGTTAAGCAGTTTCTTGTGGACACTTTCGGAGTAATTTTGTGCACACACAAGCATGTATGCACACCGACGTATGCCGTGGGCTAAGAGTGGCATATCATACAGTTTTGTGCCCTTTCTTTTTCCACTGCATAGTGTTATGAGCTCATACTGTATCAGGGGTTGATTGTGGCGGGGCGGGGGGCCGGGAGTGATTCTTGTTTGTAACAGCGATGTTGATTTCCTTCGTGTGTATGTCATCATTGACACAACCGGTCATCTAGTGATAGCTATTTGGGTTGTTTCCAATTTCCTTCGGGTCCAAATAATACTGCAGCGAATATCCTAGTAATATGGCGCTTTGCATCCGTGGAATGGCTCTACCAAAGGACATGTGCATTTTTTTATTTGGCTAGATATCGCCAAGTTGCCCATCTTTTTGAGACAGTGTTGCCCAGCAACAGTGTTTGGAAGTGTCTGTCCCCCAGCTCCTGGCGACATAACATGTCATCTGACTTGATGTCCTCTAACAACTTGACACGTGGGAACTGGGAAACTGTGAGTAACTCTGGGAATGGAGTCTGGAGGAGACCTGGGTTCCTGGGTGAGGCCCCAGCGCCCCAGCCTGGAAGCCTCTTGCCCTGTGTCCCCGGCAGCTGCACACCTACCTGGGTCACGGGGCCCCTGGATGGAGGCCAGCACCCTCTCTCCCTCCTTCCCGATTGGCTCTCAGTTCTCCTGGAGAGGCGGATGTGAGAGCCTGACCTCTCCAGCTCTTTCTTGAATAGAAAGCTCTTTCTTTACGGCTTGATAAATTTTAGGGCCTGACGCTGAGAGGCAAAGTACGGGGCGTTCAGGGACAGGACAGCTGCAGTGAGCTGCTGTGTGTTCCCGCCTATGCTGGAATGTGGAAGGACAAAGGCATGACTGCATTTTCAGGACACATTAAAGCTATGCCTTCTGATTGCTCTGCATTTGACACTTATCAAGCCTCTCCTCGTAATCTGAATAACAGCTTTATACAAGGGACAATCATCCAGCTACTCAGAAACCACACCAGGTTTCCTTGATGTTAGCCTTTGCTCTCCGGCTTGCCTTGCTTCTGTCCTGCCCCCTGCAGGTTTATGTCACGAGGAGGAGAGTAATCAGCCCATACCCATGTTCCGGTTATAAGGCGTTGCTAATTTTAGACCCCCTCTCTTACCAAAGACTTCTGATTTACCAATAGTTCCCCAAATGTATCTGTTATGCTAAAATCAGAGTGCGTATGGGGGATACGGAATCTCTTTGTGTGTATTGAGATAGTGAGGACTGGGAGAGGAGAAAATGGAGCCTGAGGGCTTACCAGATAATCTCTGAAAAACATAAAGAGACTGTCAATGCAGACGGGGATGAAATCGCGTTTGGGCCACACTCTTTGTACATGGTATTCCAGTCGTCTTTCTTTCCTCCTGTGTGTGCGTGTGTGCACGCGCGTGTGTGTGGTGTTATGAAGTCCATCAGAAAAACGTCTGGCCAAATGGTCAGCACTAGAAACAGGAAACTCACAAAGAGAAGTTTCAAATCCCCGTCTAATACAGATCCCCTCCTAAGACTTCCTTCACGGGTTGGTTGGATGTTAGGATGTCCCTCAGAGCAAAGCTCAAAGGTAGCAGGGGGGCTGCTGAGCATATTTCTTTCCCAGGCACCTTGCAAACAGGGTCAGAGCGAGGTGCTAGCCATCTCTGAGAACAGATCTTTTTGTTAGGAGCTGGTGTCTGAGGTGCCAGTTAGAGAATACAGCTGGCAGGGGGCACATTTAATTTCCCGACTGAAACTGATAAAAGAGAAAGAAGAGAGAGGTGTGATTTGCTGGAACAGTTCTACATCTACTCCTTCATTTCTCCAATTAAAAATCCTACCCATTGGTTGGCTTGTGTGGGCCGCAGACTGGTTGGACAAAGAAGGGACAGCAGATTGCATGTGAATTTAAAAGTCATCTTTGAAGAATAACTAGATCTATTTTTAATGCCTCCGTGAAAAATGAGTGGTCGTATTGTCTGCCTTCTCCCCACCCGTGGAGTTGTTAACACTCTGAGTTATCAGAGAAAGCATTTCTCTCCTCAAACTTTGCTCCAAGTGAACGATGACATTAATTTTCAGGAGACCGTTGTGTTCACGACAGCCTAGTGTCGCCGTTCAGTGCGCAGAATGAGGGCACGGGCACATTAAAATAAATCAGTCCCATCCAATCAACAACGTCAACCCCAAACCCTTCTTGGCTCAGCATTAAAAATGCATGAGCACACAGTGAGGTCAGGCACAAAATAAATGTAAATGGCAAATAAAGAAGAGCTCGTCTCTCTAGGTCTCCCAGTGCGAGCAGCAAAACAACACCAAGATTCTTCTTTTTTTGTCTCCTGATTGTTGTTGTCTCCAAACTGCAGAAGCTTTTTAAAAATGATTTCCAAAAATAAAAAAGTAAATTGAAATAATTTCCAATATTGGTGACAATTAAGGATAACTATGATAGTGTTACCGCTAATACGATCAACGAATACCACGGTGCTTACTGTAAGCCAGGACTTTTAAAAAACACTTTTACAAATAAACACTCATTTAATTCTCACAGAAATTCTATGAGAAGGGTAGCAGTAGGGTTAAAGAGACTGAGGCACGGAGAGGTTAAGTGACCAACCTAAGGCCACACAGTGAGGGAGTGGGCACCAGAGCCTCCCAATAGAGCCTTTGGAACCAACTTCCAACTGCAAAGTCTGAGACTTTGCAGAGAACCCATCTGGGGGAGTGTTGCTGCCCGGATGTCCCTCAAAGCTAGAGAGGTAGGGGAAGGAGAATTTGGTGAGGGGTTAGCGACAGCATGCCTCATTCTATTCCATGCGTTCTAATTTTTTTTTTTAATGTTTATTTGTTTTTGAGAGAGACAGAGACAGAACGCGAGTGGGTTGGGGCAGAGAGAGAGGGAGACACAGAATGCGAAGCAGGCTCCAGGCTCCGAGCTGTCAGCACAGAACCCGACGCGGGGCTCCAACTCACGAGCTGCGAGATCATGACCTGAGCCGAAGTTGGACGCTCAGTGGACTGAGCCACCCAGGCGCCCCTCTATTCCATGCATTCTATGTTATGCAGCTTCTCTGGGTTGTGATTTCTTTACCAGAACGATGGAGATGAGAAGATCAAATATAGTCGTTTGGGCAGATGAAGCCCTTTGCTAACTCTAGACTCCTAGGCAAGAGACGGGAGGGAGCTGAGGCCCCACCCCCTGCTCCTCTGGGACTCTGTTAATTACACAACCGAGCCTGAGTGTTTGAGGAAGAAAGATCTCAAGGGTCCATTTAACCTGTCAAAATCACAAGACTAAATAAACTTTGGCAAACTGTCCCTAAAAATGCTTTAACATACGCTCAGCTTTTTGCGTGAGCAGCTCCCATCCGTCTCTAGGAACCCATCCAGTTTTAACATGCTTTGATTCTATTTTTTTCAGAGTTTATGATTATCAAGAGGATTCCATGAAAGGCAAGTAACTCTTAAAGCCACACTGTAGCAAATGAATTTTCCTTTTGAGGAGCTGCCTTACATAAATAAAATGACTCCTTCCAGACAGACGGCTTTGCTTCTAAGCACCTGAGTTTTTGCCCAAGAAGAGAATCTAACAGCTGTGCTATTTCCAACCACCTTAAACAAGGGAAGGATGCCCATTGCTTGGCCATGTCTCTTCCATTGGAAGGGATGCCTAGAGGGGAAATACAAGCACATGGGGTCAGCCTACAGTATGCACACATGATGTCATGATTTACATGCCACCCACTATCAACAAAATTGAGAGGTGACTTAGGATGAACTATACATTTATCCTGCATTGCTAAACAGGGACTGGAAGGTCGCGTCTCGTTGGCGGTTCTTAGACTTTCAAGGCTCACGGAATTTGGGGGAACCTGACAAAGGCTAAGAAGACTTGAGAAAAATGCCTGGGCGTATGTCTACCTGTCCACAGAAAAGATTGTGTGCAATTTCAGCAGCCCCCAGAGTAAGAATCCCTGAGAGAGAGAGAGGAGAGAGAGAAGAGAAAAGAAATACACTAAACCCTCGACTAATGTGTCGTCTTTGCCTAACCCTTAAATTTAGTCCTGGACTTTAAGGCACCTGCAGGACAGGCTAGAGAGTTTGCAGGACCCAGTGCCAAATGAAAACGCGGGGGCTCCTTGCCAAAAAGTTAGTAAGAATTTTGAGACAGCAATAGCAGAGCGTGGGGTCCTTCTGCACGGGTAATGCATGAGCAAAGAGGCACAGTGGGCTCTTCTGGTCCATCTTTGAAACTGCTCGAGTGGCAAGTCCTGGAAAGAAAGATGGAGAGGAAAGGGTTAGTAAACTATAATACCCTGCATTGAGAAATGATTGGTGAACTTGGTATTATAATTTTCTTTCAATCTTTATTTATTTTTGAGAGCGAGACAGAGTGTGAGTAGGGGAGGAGCAGAGAGAGAGGGAGACACAGAATCCGAAGCAGGCTCCAGCCCCGAGCTGTCAGCGAAGAGCCCGACACGGGGCTCAAACTGAACAACCATGAGATCATGACCTGAGCTGAAGTCCGTCACTCAACCGACCGAGCCACCCAGGCGCCCCTATAATTTGCCTTTAAACTTTAATATGGTCTTCGTGTTTATGATGGGTGAAAAAAATCCAACAGAAGCCAATCTGTTTCCCTACTTATGCCAATGCTGAACTGTTGGCGAGAGATACAGCCGCTCCCTCCGCGGCGGACAGCTGGGGGCAGATTAGCAGCAAACACGTCATTGGGCAGCATGTGGTTGTACGAGGCCAGCCCCCCAGGGTATCTGAGATGCGTCACCTTTAAAGTTTGTGGCTTATAACCCGTGACCCCTTTAACAATTTTCTATCGATCAGAGTAGCACGTACACATGCCGTGAAACAAACGATCGCTTCCTGGCGACGTCTATGAAAACCCAGCTGTCCCTTAACTTACTACCCTTTCCTCTCCATCCTTCTTTCCAGGACTTGCCACTCGAGCTGTTTCTGGTGGTAGTTACCCTCATCTTTCTGGATAAGATGCTTGCCTGCAATTTTTGGCTTCATAGGTTTTCGTCGATGCCTGTTGACAGTTATTATTTGCAGAGGCTCGATATTTTTTGAGGACTCCTCGTATTCTGGTCATTTCCTGCATTCCCAGGATAGAAGCCATAAAAATTGCATTCTCAGCGGGGTGCAGGGATGTCATTTAGACGTCATCAGTGAGATGCACCTGCTCGCATTTTGGTGCTGCAGGGGGCACGCGAGGAAAGGGGCCCCCGGAGAAAGGAGTCTGCCGGAGCCCACGGAGGTGGAGGTCTGGCTTTTGTGAGGCCAAAGGGGCAGGGGCTCTGTCACGTGGTCTGGGCGCCAGGGGCGTCCTGGGCTGGCTGCAGTGTGGGTGCCGGGCGCTGGAGACAGTGCGGGCACTCACCAGGGCAGCCGGCAGCGCGTCGGATGCTGCTCCCAGAGAGATTCTGGAGCGCACCTGATATCCCCGACAACCTCATTTCCTGTTTTAACGAGCCGGACTGGAGCCTGCTCTCGGCACCTGGGAGCCTTGACTTACACACGCTGCTCTTCATCTGCCATTATGTTCCCATCAACATTTTTGGTTAAATCAGTCTTCGGTGTCTACATTATTAGGACCTTGTAAAAATACTGTTTACCGCTGAGCCAGTTTGCATATCGTGGGTAATAGGAAGTTAAAGAGGGTCCCCCTCCCTGCTTTTTTTTCTCAATGTAGGCTACGTTTCCAACACGACAGATAGTATTGATTCCCGCTTTCCAAAGTGAGGCATGGGGTCACCTGAGCAGGACTTGCAGCCGAGAATCAAATGACTAGATTTTGCCCTTAGCTGACCAGCCAGCTCCTGTCCATTGAAAGGGGCTGTAGAGGAACCCCTGGGTGGCTCAGTGGGTTAAGCGTCCAACTCTTGATTTGGGCTCAGGTCATGATCTCACGGTTTCTGAGACTGAGCCCCGCATCAAATCCCCTTTGGGATTCTCTCTTCCTCTCTCTCTGCCCCTACCTGGCTCACACACACACACACACACACACTCTCTCTCTCTCAAAAGAAATAAATGCACATTTTTAAAAAGGGGCTGTAGAAACCTAGGGAGTCGGGGATTAGATGAATAGTTTTGGAGAGAGCTGTCAGAATGCTGAGAACTGTAACACCAGCCCTCCCCTACCCCATCCCACACCAACACACACGGGAGTGGTGGGAGGAATTCTCCCCCTCACTTGCAGCCTGGGGAAAGGGGCTTCGGGCTCTGAGAGCCCGTTCCAAGTCCCCAAGAGCTCGAGGAAACCTAGTAGTGTCTGAATCACTCCTGAAAAACCTAAAAATGAGATGCTGTGGCTCTGGTGCCGGGGACAAAAGAGGTGGCAGCTCTCGGGATGCCCTGCAAGCCCAGAGTTTGTCAGAGCAAAAGTTGAAGGACATGTTGCTTGGGTCAGATTACCCACATGAGAGAGGTCACCTTATGTCCAAAAGGATACTCTGGAAGAACATATTGATCCCGACAGGAGGTAGACCACTGAGTTCCCAGGAAACAAAGGGGAAACAGTGGGTGGCCAGCCAGGGAAAGGCATTTGCCTCGGGAGACTTACAGGGGCACCTGGGTGGCTCAGTTAAGCATCTGGCTCTTGATTTCAGCTCAGGTCATGATCTCGCGGTTCGTGGGTTAGAGCCCGGTGTTGAGCTCAGTGCCAGCACAGAGCCTGCTTGGGATTCTTTCTCTGACTTTCTCCCTCCCCCTCCCCCACTTCCACTCTCTCTCTCTTCCTCATAATAAATAAATAAACCTTACAAAAAGAGAATTACAGGTGACAAAATCCCAAGAATCACTGGGGTGGGGGTGTCTCCTCCCTCTCCCAAAGTGCCCCATGAGAGAAGGCATCATCTCTAAACACACACCCATCCAAAAAAACCCAAAAAAGTGGAGGTGGTGGGAGACTTTCTTATCCCCTTACCTTTCCCTTCTTTTCTCTGCTCCCATCCTGACAAGGCCAGAACTTTTGCTTAGCAAACGAGAAAACGAGGTGAAGCATAAGCCTGAGTAGTCAACCTACCATAGACCTGAGTATTCAGAGGGGCATAGCTTTAAATTTAAGTGACATCTGGGGAGCCTGGGTGGCTCAGTTGGTTAAGCTTCGGACTTCAGCTCAGGTCACGATCTTGCGGTTTGTGAATTTGAGCCCCGTGTTGGGCTCTGTGCCGACAGCTGGGATCCTGGAGCCTGCTTCGGATTCTGTGTCTCCTATGCTCTCTGCCCCTCCCCCACTTGTGCTCTGTATGTCTCTCTCGCTCAAAAAATAAACATTAAACAATTTTTTAATAAATATTTAAAAAAATTAAAATTAAATTGCATCTAAGTTATGACTCTTTCAGTGTAGTCATTACACACATTTCTATTTCCTTTCTTGTTCGAGTTTTTTAGCTTTTTCCAGAGTTAATAATTGCCTCGTTTTTTCATATTACATGAACCCGTCTAATTGTCCCATCAGCAACTGGTTCTTTTACAAATGTACAAACATGTCCTGTAATTCATTTGTTTATTTACTCTTCCTGCTGACTTCCTTCCCAGGGCCTCTATACCTTTAGCAGTTTGGTTGTTCTTGTCTTGCCCTTTTCTTGCTTCCTGAGACTTTCTTGTGCATCTCTCTGAGTTGAATCCATGAGTCTTATGCCTTCCTATTTCTTAGTTCACCTCTTAGTTCATCCCTTGGTTTAGTATAAAAAATATCTCCCAGCATCTTCAACAACTGCTGCAAGGTAAAGTTTCTACTCCTTGCATTTTTAAAGATTAAAAAAAATTTTTTTTAAGTAATCTCTACACCCAACATGGGGCTCGAACTCACAACCCTAAGATCAAGAGTTGTATGCTCCACCGACTGTACCAGCCAGGTGCCCCACACTCCTTGCATTTTTAAATGTTTTTATTCTACCTTCACACTTGATTGATAGTTTAGTTGGGTATAGATTTCTAGGTTGAGACAAATTTTTATGTGGAATTTTAGAGATATCACTACCTTGTTTTCCAGCTTCCAGGGATGATAGTGAGAAGTAAATGGTCATTTTACTCCCTAGTACATAACTAGGTTCCCCTCTCACTCTCTAAAAACTTTAATATCTCTGGGGTCTGAAATTTCATGCTGACATATACTAAGCACTCAGTGAGCCCTTTCTATTTAGAAACTAATTTCACTGGGGCGCCTGGGTGGCTCAGTCGGTTGGCCATCCGACTTCGGTTCAGGTCATGATCTTGCAGTTCACGAGTTCGAGCCCCAGGTCGGGCTCTGTGCTGACAGCTCAGAGCCTGAAGTCTGCTTCGGATTCTGTGTTTCCCTCTATCTCTGCCCCTCCCCTGCTCATGCTCTGTCTCTGTCTCTCTGAGAAATAAATAAACATTTTAAAAAATATACTAATTTCCTTAACTTTAGGAAAAAATGTTCTGCTCTGCACTTTTTAAAAAATGAAGACGATTTTTAAAAAGCAGTTTAAGTTTCACTGCAAAATTAAGGAGAAAGTACAGAAATTTCCCATATATCCTTGCTCCCACATGTGCATAACCTCCCCTGTTATCAATATGCCCCACTAAAGCAGTACATTTGTTACAACTCATAAACCTCCACTAACACACCATAATCACCCAAAGTCTATGGTTTATAGGTTCCTTCTTGGTGTTGTATATTCTATGAGTTGGACAAATGTAAAATAACATATATCCATCATTATGGTAACAGAGAGAGTGTTTTCACCGTCCTAAGAATTATCTGTGCCCTGCCTATTCATCCTTCCCCACTCCCAACTCCTGCCAACCATTGATCTTCCGATTGTCTTCATAGTTTTGCCTTTTCCATAATGTCATGTAGTTGGAATCGTATAGTATGTGGCCTTTTTATATTGGCTTTTTTCACTTGGTAATATGCACTATTTTATTAATAACAATTTTCCTCTTGGGGTGCTTGGGTGGCTCAGCTGGTTAAGCATCTGACTTTTGATTTTGGCTCAGGTCATGATCTTGTGGTTCGTGAATTCAAGCCCCACATCAGGCTCTGTGCTGACAGTGCAGAGCCTGCTTGAGATTCTCTCTCTCCCTCTCTCTCTCTCTGTCCCTCCTCTGTTAGCTCTCTCTCTCAAAAAAAAAAAAACTTTAAAAAAGATAACAATTTTCCTCTTTATCTTCTCTATTCTTTCTTTATGAAACTCTTCCTAGTGAGATTTTATACCTCCTCAATTGATCCTCTATTTTTTTTTCCTCTTTCCTGTTTTATGTTCCCAGTCTCTTTGTTTTTTCTTCTGAGAGAATGTTGTCTTACACCTTTATCTTGAGGATACTTATAAAACTTTCTATTACATAAACAAAAGTTTCTAAGAAAACGGAATGGAGATTTTCCCCCAAATTAAAAATAGAATTATCATATAATCCAGAAATTCAACTTCTAGGTAAATACCCAAGAGACCTGAAAGCAGGGTCTTAATGAGTTATTCACAGTATGTCTTAGGCTTACAAAGCCTTATTCACAATAGCCAAAAGGGAGAAGCAACCCAAGGATCCTTTGACAGATGAATGGATAAGCAAATTGTAAGCACATACAATGGAATATTACGGAGCCTCAGAAAGGAAGAAAATTCTGACACATGCTACATCACGGATGAACCTTGAGGACGTTACGCTAAGTGAGATAAGCCAGTCAGAAAAAGTCAAAGCCTATATGATTCCACTTATATGAGATACCGCGAGTCGTCAAAGTAAGAGACAGAAAGCAGAATGGTGGTTGCCAGGGCTGGGTGGCGGAGGGAATGGGGAGCTCCTGTTTAATGGGTACAGTTTCAGTTTTGCAACATGAAAAGAGTTCTGGAGATGGATGGTGGTAATGGTTGCACAACAACCCTGATGCCACTCAACTGTACGCTTACGAGTGGTTAACATGGCAAGAAACAACAAGCATTGGTGAGGATGCGGAGAAAAAGGAACCTTCATGCACTGCTGGTGGGCCAGCAAGCTGGTGCAGCCACTCTGGAAAACAGTATGGAGGTTCCTTCAAAAGTTAAAAATAGAACTACCCTATGGCCCAGCAATTGCACTACTGGGTATTCATCCAAGGGATACAAAAACCCTAATTTGAAAAAAAGATATGAACCTCTGTGTTTACTGCAGCATTATTTACAATAGCCAAATTATGGAAGCAGCCCAAGTGTCCATCAGTAGATGGATGGATAAAGAGGATGTGGTACACACACACGCGTGCACGTGGGCACGCACACGCGCGCGCACACACACACACACGCACAGGAATATTACTCAGTCATAAAAAAGAATGAAATCTTGCCATTTGCAACAACATGCGTGGAGCTAGCGTGTGTAAATGCTAAGCAAAATGAGTTGGCCAGAGAAAGACAAACGCCATACGGTTTCACTTATACTTGGAATTTAAGAAACGAAACAAATGAACAAAGGAAAAAAAAGAGAGAGATGCAAACCAAGGAGCAGATTCTTAACAATAGAGAACAAAGTGATGGCTACCAGAGGGGAGATGGGTAGAGGGATGGGTGAAAAAAGTAATGGGGAGTACAGAGTACGTTTGTGACGGGCACTGAGTCATGTACAGAATTGTTGAATCACTATACTGCACACCCGAAACTTATATAACACTGTATGGCAACTATGCTGGAATTAACATAAAAAACGGAATAAAAACAAAAATAAAATTTAAAGTATTTATGTTAACAAAGGAAATGGGTAAGAGGGTAAATTTTATCCACATTTTGCCACAGAGTTTTTCACTTCCAAGAGCTCTTTTCTATTTTCTAATTGTTTTACATAGCATCTTGTGCCTGTTTCATGAATTCAAAATCTTCTTCTCTTTCCGAGGAATAATCTTTTTCCCACTGAAATTTTTAAAAAATACATTCTTCTGTTTCCAATACCTTCTGTTCCAGTATCTCTAGAACTCAAGGTTCCTTAGTCTCTAGTTTCTTCTGTTATTGATCTTTGATGTTGAGGGCTTTCCTCAAATATCAGGTAACATTCAGCCTTCTGTTCATATTTGAGTGACGTAATGCAAAGCTGGATGGAAATCTCTGCGTTGGGGGTGCTTTTTGATGGGTATGTTTCACCAGAGAATCAGGGGACAGTGAGGCAGCCATTTTAATTGGGGATTCCAAAATGTCAACATCTGGAGGTCTTTATTCTGGTGTTTTTTAGAATATCTAGAGAAAAGTTTAATTGCCTTCCAGAGTTCTGAGGGGGGGAGGGTACAAGGATCCCACCATTTTGTACCCAGACTTTCACTTCGTTCCCATATGTTTTTTAAATATGAAATGTATTGTCAAATTGGTTTCCATACAACACCCAGTGCTCATCCCAACAGGTGCCCTCCTCCATGCCCATCACCCACTTTCCCCTCCCTCCCACCGCCCATCAACCCTCAGTTTATTCTCAGTTTTTAAGAGTCTCTTATGGTTTGCCTCATTCCCATATTTTTAACCGTGTTTCTCCATCTGCCTCCTGCTTGCTCTCCACCTCTCCTCCTCCTTCCCTTGACAGTTTCCTCTAGAGAATGAATTTTCTAGATCAGATCTAGGAGACAGGGGTGGGGAAATTAGAGACTCACTTGTCCTGTATATACTCTCAGACTGTCCTCTTCTTTCAGCCTTGAGACTTGCTTTCACTTTCTGTGTATTTGGGGTCCCCATTTCCTGGGGTTTTCCATAGTCCATGGGTGTGGGGGATTGGCTTACTTCTTTGTCTGTACTCTGGAGCTGAACTCAATACTTACCACCCTCTTTCTACTTGGTAATCTATTATCTGGGCTCCTGCCCCGTTCTTCTTGTCCTTGAGGTTTACAATGAAAATGTTTCCTGTTGTCATTTCCAGAGTCTTGGGAGCAAGAGAAGAAAAAATCTGCAAGGTTAACCTGTTTCACTAAATGTTACAACCACTGACTTAAAACACCGTCCACATTATTAGGGAAATGTCATTCTTGTTTCTGATTCATTGGCCAGGATTCATCACACCCCATTTCACAGAAACTGGCTCTCTTTGTCCAAATGCTGGACCAAACTTGCAAAATAAGTTGCTTAAGTGACCAAAAAAAAAAAAAAAAAAAAATGGCGTGGCATTTGCAGTAACAGAGCCTGGCCTACTTAGCTATCTGCCCTAAGGAAGTTTTGTCTTGTGTAGATTAGGTTCCCTTCTCTTTATCCTCAGTCCAAAACTTCTGCAGTTTTCAAATGTTTTCTAGGATACAGCATATATATATTTTCTCCCGTAAGGAAAAGACCTCCACCGCAGGTTAGTAGTATATCAACATCACAGTGTATGTGTGGGAAACATTTTGTGGCACTACACTTACTTCTGTCCCCTGTCCTCTACCTCTTTACCAACAGAACCTCAATTTTGTTTCGGACAGCAATTATTGAAAGTTAAATTTCCCGGGGCGCACGGGTGGCTCAGTCAGTTAAGAGTCCAACTTTGGGGGCGCCTGGGTGGCTCAGTCGGTTAAGCGGCCGACTTCGGCTCAGGTCATGATCTCGCGGTCCGTGAGTTCAAGCCCCGCGTCGGGCTCTGTGCTGATAGCTCGGAGCCTGGAGCCCGTTTCGGATTCTGTGTCTCCCTCTCTCTGACCCTCCCCTGTTCATGTTCTGTCTCTCTCTGTCTCAAAAATAAATAAACATTAAAATAAATAAATAAATAAATAAATAAATAAATAAATAAAAAGAGTCCAACTTTGGCTCAGGTCATGATCTCATGGCTCTTGAGTTCAAGTTCCATGTCGGACTTTGTGCTGACAGCTCAGAGCCTGGATCCTGCTTCAGATTCTGTGTCTCCTCTCTCTGCCCTTCCCCTGCTCATGCCCTGTCTCTCTCTCTCTCTCTTTTTCTCTCAAAAATAAAGAAACATTTAAAAAAACCTTTTTTTAAAAGTTAAATCTCATCTCCCAGTCTCCCTTAGAGACTAGAGACTCCTGATACATTGGATGCAAACGGGCAGGACTTTTAGGAGAGCTGTTTTAAACGGAGCTCACTCAGCTGGCATGAATCCTTTTGATCTCTGTCCTTCCCCTGATTCTTGCCTAGGCCGCAGACAGGACGCTGAGGCTGGAGCTGCCACCTTGCAGCTATTAGTTGACCAACACGAGGTCCAAGCCATACAAAAAGGATGGCTGATAGCAGGACAGAAGGAGGCTGGGTCTATATTTAAACCTCTGTTTAGTCACATTTTCAGTTATCTTGCAACGGAACACAGCCCGCGCTGACACGAATTTTCTCTGTCTTTTAGTAGAAATCTATGAGCAGTTATATGTTCAGAGAGGGTGATTACAGAAATTGTGGTCTGTGGCGACAAGGTAGCTCCTGCTGGTGCCCCAGACGTCACCCCTTGGTGCTCCATTTCTCGGCTTGGCAGCCTGATTTCCATCCGGCCAGCACCTATGACTTTGCCTGAGGGCTTCCTTCAGCCCCTGGGGCCTGTTCTCTTTATACACGGAACAGTCTGGAAGGACATTTCAGGGAGTTAATGTTCCCCTTGTTCTCACTATTTGGGAACATCCTCCAACCAGTGGCTGGTGGGGTTGGTACAGAAATACCCCAGCTCCCTTGTCCCTCAAGTGGGATAATTCTGAAGCAGGCTCTATACTGGTTCCCAGGGATCATGGAGGAGATTTGAGCCTCATTTGCCCACAGTAGCAACCACCTTGATAGCATGTACTGTTGTGGCTCCCTTTCCTTCCCTGTTTCACTTCCGCGCTCTCCTATCAGGGTTCACTGGTCTCGCCTCACAAGTAAAGTGCCTGCGCTAGAATCTGTCTCAGCGTCTGCTGCCCCGGGGGACCCGAACCAAGACAACGGAATTTTGCAAGGGCTGCTCTGAGGTCACGGAAGTTAAAGAGGCGAGAGGTATTGTGCGCCCTTCGCGCCAAACTAAGCCAGAGTCTTTGCAGTGCGATGTCAGGCAATGGTTCCTGCTAACCCAGCATGGCAGGGCCTCTGGCTGTCGATCTTTTCTTGGTGCTTCTTTTCCTCCCCTACAACTTTCCGTGATCCACCCTTCCATGTGGCAGACTAAGAAAGAGGAGTCCGAATGAGATCCGGGTCGGCAGACATCTGGATGGGGGTGGTTGTGGGCAGCCCAAAAGGCTGGCCGTGAAAGGTGACAGGGCAGGGCACCAGCCCCAGGTCTGTTGGTTTACAGCTGGATGAGAATGTTTATAAGCTCTGATGAGCTCCGTGGGGTTTACCTCAGGTAACTGATTTCTTCCTTCTCTGGTTCTCTTGCCTACGGAGGGTCATCTCAGGAGGTAATTACAAGTGCTCCAAACAGCCAATGCACGAACCTGAGTTTTTAGCATTTTTTTTCAATAAGAAGCATATTTGAGGTACATGGCTAGATCACATGTCCTTGATTTTCAAAGAAAAACCCCTGATTTAACGTATTCTGCCTCACTGACAGGGCTGGGTTCAGAAGCTAGTGAGGCCCCAAGTTTTAGGATCAGCGATAATGAAACCTGTGACTGGTCTAGAATATTCCATACCAAATGAAGACACACTTGTTCCGTGAGACCAGGGGTCAGCAAACTACTGCCCATGAACCAGACTGGGCCCAGTGTGTATTTTTGTGAAGTTTTGCTGGAAGAGAGTCGTGCCCATCTGTTTACATAGTGTCCATGGCTGGGTTTTTGTTTTGCTTTTGTTTTTTTTTGTTTTGCTTTGGTTTGGGTTTTTTGCCCCACAGTGATATAGTTGACTAGTTGTGAAAGAGACTGTATGGCCAGCAAAGCTTAAATATTTACTCTCTGGACTTGACAGAAGCAGCCGGCTGACCCCTGCCTTAGGCAACCACTGAGAGTCACATCCAAATCTGCCCCTTCAGGACGCACCTCCTGAGCCTTACCCCACCCCCCCTCCTACCACCAGCTCACCTCCGTTCCAAGAAAGGTGCTTCTGAAACTTCAACATGCCCGTGAGTCAACTGGCCATTGGTGGTTGGAAATACAGGTTCCCATTCGGTATGTCTGGGATGGGGCCCAAGACTATATCTAACGGGCTCCCCGGGCATGCTAATGCTCTGGTAAGAGGACCACCCTTCAAGGAGCAAGGTTCTAGACGAGTAGGTTCTCCTCACTAGGACAGCGACTCCTTATCAGTGTCCTTCATTGTTTGGAATCGTCCGGCAATGCCATCCCCCTCCCTGACCCTCTTCCTTCCCCGACACAGACCCCAGATACAGGAGCCACTATCTTTTCCCAGTGAGCTCTGGTCTTCTATCTGGGGGAGCATTTCAAGAGTTAACGAGCTATGAAACCAACAGCCGGAGAGATGCCAAAACTCTAATTAGTCCCCCCGCTTTATATTTAGTTTGCTATTAGATAATGCTCGACACCTGTTCACCAGACAAATCTGTTTTTAATCTCTTCCATTTCACTCTCTTGGACATGTGGCCGCACAGACATGTTGCGCTGCGTGAGAAATGGGGTGAAAGCCAAACAAAACAGCCATTTCTTTGGAATTAGAAGCACGGCAAGGGACCGAAAACGACTGAGGCCGGGTTTGGGCCAAGCGCGAGGTGCTGGTGGGGAAGACAGCTCCGTGGCTGGGATTCGTCGCTTAGAACTCAGGCACCGATTGCTTTCCTTCCCTTGACTTTAGGCGCCCGTGAATCTTGGAAGTGAGTTTCCCGCCTTCCAGCGAGGAGGGAGGCGACTACAAGGAAACTCTCCGCAGGGCTTTAATCAGAGAGCCGGCAGACAGTTTTCACAGCAACGATCTAAATATTGCTAATTTTGATTTGATGGTTTCATTCGTGTGAAGTCGCCCCAGATAGGCAGTTCCAGCCTTATGGATCCTGAGACCTTTTCTTAGATGCCGCCAGCAAACCAGGAGTACAGAATCAATTTAAAAACCTTTCCTTCCTTCTTGAGAGTCTGTATGTGTGCTAGAAGTGGAAATTACCCCTTCCATGGAATCAACAGGATTGGCCATTTATGCATGGGGATGCCACTTTAACTCAGCGTACTGGCAAAATGTGGCACCTGACTCAGTCTCGTCCAGTGATTGTGAAACCTTTGTCTCGCTGGGAAGCACTGTCCTTTCCAAGAAGGGTTACCAGCCGTAGAGGCCTCTGAGCCCATGAAATGTCCTTCTGCTCTTTTTGGTTTTTAAACGTTTTGTTTATTTTTGAGCGAGAGAGACACAGAGCGTGAGTGGGGGAGGGGCAGAGAGGGAGAGAGAGAGGGAGACCCAGAATCTGAAGCAGGCTCCAGGCGAATCATATGTCAGTACAGAAGCTTTTAGCATCTTGTCACTGTTCATGGTCAGCCGTCCCCAATGTTATAATATCACTGATATCTCCAGAAGATAACCCAATAGTGTCTATTGGCTATATGATTTGTCAGACATGAATAAAGACCGGAACTATCAGAAAGCAAAACAAAACAACAAAACCCCCTCCTTTTTGGGTCCCTGGGCTTTGGTCATCTGTTATGCAGTGTGGCTAGAAAGGACCCACAGATGTGGAGACCCAAATCCATGCCTTTTTTTTTTGAAATAATGAGGACAGAGAATGTGAAGAGATCCTGAGCGCAAACCTCCCCAGAGTCTAACAGGGTGAAGACGCGCTAATCCTGGATATGAACAGGAAGCTGCGGCTGGTCATTGTTTTTAGGTTTTCACGTGAGCATACATCCTTAAATGAGGCCTTTCCTGTCCTAACCCTCCCGAGATGTTGTGCAACTGACCTTTCACCCACAAAATGAAAAATGCGGTGTTGGGTGACTACATCAGAGTTTGCAATATTTTATGTTATTTTTTTAGTATTCTGTTTCATTTATTTTATTTAAAATTTTTTGAATGTTTATTTTAGCGAGAGAGATTGAGAGAGAGAGACTGTGAGTGGGGGATGGACAGAGAGAGAGGGAGAGGATCTGAAGCAGGCTCCAGGCTCTGAACTGTCAGCACAGAGCCCGACTCGGGGCTCGAACTCACAGACCGTGAGATCATGACCTGAGCCCAAGTCGGACGATCAAACAACTGAGCCACCCAGGCCCCCCTTTAGTGTTCTGTTTTAGACAGAGGAGAGGCTCTGCCCAAATGCTGTCTGGGGTGCTCACACCTGAGTGCACAGGGCCGTGTGGTCACAGATGGAAACTCCCCCCACCCCCCGTGGAGCTCTGGAAGCACGGCAGGCAAAGAGCCTGGGCCTTGAGTCTGAACTGGGATTAATTACCAATAGGGGGACGCAGCATTTCTGCTCTCCGTGTGTCAACCCCAACAGAACCAAGGACTGGCTCCTGAACTGGCTCCAGAAAAGGGCACTGCGTGATGGCCACACCCAAGCCCAGAGCCCCCAGTGCCTGGCTCCTTACTTTCAGCCGTTGCCCCACAGTGTGCTGTGCTAGGATCATAGGTGACTCCCAGACAGCGGCCTGGTCACAGGACTTCCCCAGGGCCTCTCCCATTGTCTCTCTTGACTCTTGGACCTTCTCTCCAGCTTCTCTGAGCCTTCGGCCCCTGACCCTGCACTCCGGTTTATGATGCCTGCTTCTGGCCTTCCTCTTCCCCCCCGACCTGGGCCACCTGCCTTGGATCCCTACAGATGAGACCCCGCACCCCCACCCCCCACCGCCACGAACCCTCAGCCGCAGCCCCGTGACTCCTCCCTGGGGAGGCTGGGACCTCTTTGGGGGCCAGGGAGCCAGGAACCAGGGGACGAAAGAGGTAGGGGAACTCCCTAGAACCAGGGAAGTCAAGTCATGCCCCTTAGCTACTCCGGCCAAGGCATTTTCTAGCACAGCATGAAGGGATTGGCCCTTAACCCCAGAACCTCTCTTTAATTTTCTCAGGATTATTGTCTTTGCCACATAGTAAATCTGCATTAGTTCATTCCATGGGGCGGGGGGGGGGGGGGCTCAGTTGCTCTCAGCAATTTTATTTTTTTAAATCCTACCACCCTGGGATTAAAACATTATAAAAAATAGGTCTCTACCTTAGGAAGTAGGTCTACAGGCTGTTTCTGTGTGTGTTTGCCGCATCTTACACATTTGTATCACGGACCTGAGGCTCAACTGGTATACCACTCAGATTTCTCCAGAGAAATAAAATTGATAGGATGTACATATATCCTTTATAAGGATATTTATATAAGATATATATAAGATAACATTATATATAAGTATATATAAGATATTTAAAGATTTATTATAAGGAATCGGTTTCCGTGATCACGGAGGCTGAGAAGTCCAAGTTGGAGGCCCAGGGAGCTGAGTGGAGTTCTAGTCTGAGTCTAAGTCAGATGGTAGAGGGTTCCTAATACCCCGGTGTGAAGACAGGCAGAGAGAACGAGCCTCCCTCCCTCCCTCCCTCAGCCCTTTTTCTGTTGGGGCCTCGGGTGCATTGGAGGAGTGTCACCCATACTGGGGAGGGCTCTGCGTTACTGAGCTCACCGCTTCAGATGTTAATCTCATCCAGAAACACCCTCGCAGACACTTCCAGAATAATATTTGACCGAATATCTGGGCTCCCATGGTCCAGGCGAGTTGACACGTACCGTTAACCATCACAGATGGGTGGAAATGTAAAGCACCCTCCTCCTTCATCCAATTCCTCCAGGCTCCTCTAGAGCGTGAAGTCCATATTTAAAAATACTTAAATACACCCACAGTATCCCCCATGTACAAAGACAATCTTCCTTGAGAATTTTGCCAGAAAAGTTCCAGAGAGGACTCTGATCGGCCTGGTTTGGGTAAAGTACCCATCCTTGAGAAACTCACTAGGTCAGTGAGTTTCCTTGAGAAACTCAGCTTGGGGCACCAGGCACTCCCTGCCGTGAGGGAGGCAGAGCTCCTATACAAGGGCATAGAATCTGCTGGAATCCTTGGGCCTCCAAATTCCGAGAGTTTGGTGAACTTGATCGCAGGCCTCGGATTTTTATTTTAACCATGACTGAACTGAAATGGAATGTTTCTTTTAATGATAAACATAGGCCAGTGGTATTTATAGTGCCTGCAACGTTGAAGCCAATAGAAATCACAGATATATTTTGTATCACATTAAAGTTAAGGCAGAAATCTCAAAATATCATGTGTGTTCATCTCCCGTCTACCAGTGCTGGAATTAGGGGCGCCTGGGTGGCTCAGCTGGTTGAACATCTGACTCTTGATTTCGGCTCAGGTCATGAGCTCACAGTTCGTGGGATCGAGCCCTGCATTGGGCTCCATGCTGAGAGTGCAGAGACTGCTTGGGATACTATCTCTCCCTTTCTCTCTGCCTCTCCCCACCCCCAGATAAATAAATAGACTTTAAAACAAGTGGCGAAATTATTGGGCCCATCCCAGAACCCTTTGAGCTAACGCATTAATAAATACAAGGATGTAACTCTATCACAGAATATAATCTTTTTGATAACTGTCTTTCAATATACTTACTTGCCTTTGTAACCTTCTGTGTTCATTTTATGAACTTTAAAACATTTTTCTGAGGATGGGTACACAGGCTTCCCCAGAGGGTCAAAGAGGTCCCTGCTAGAGATTGAGTCACTTGGGATGGAGGAAAAGGCAGTTCCCGCAGGGAAGAGCCGTGTGCACAGAAGATAAGAAGCAGATACCTCCTTCCTGTCGGCCCAACATGAGTGTTCTTGCAGATTCCTACTTCCTGTCCTTTTGGAGAACCCGTTTGTACCCACCTCTGGACAAGGTGCTGATCTCAGTGCTGGTTAAATGACTGCGCCCTGCTCCCCTCAAGCTCTGGGTATTAGCGAATGACTCGAGTCCTTTCAATGTGGAAGGACTTATCCTTAGACATTCATGTGCCCCTGGGGTCCTGCTGTGGCTTCAGGGAGAGGAAAGAACAGGCCATGAGGCAGGGGTGAGGGGGCTCTGACCGGCTCCCTCTGCACCTCGTGTAGAAAACAGAAGCCTGCAGGGTTCAAACGACTCAAGTGTGCCGTGTGTCTTCACCGACTGTTTTGGATGTACAAATATATTTTGACATTTCTGTTTTCCTAAAAGTTTTCCTCTTCTCGCTTTTTAAAATTCTGGCCCCATAGAGGGACTAACAGAGCTGATGATTGTTTGTGTTTCCTGCGCAGGTACAGGGGCATGTGTGAGAAGGTACAGGTGTGGCTCTTCCCACTTCTGGAGAGTTTAAAAATACCGGGCACCTGGGTGGCTCAGTATTCGGCTCAGGAGATCATGATCTCACGGTTCGTGAGTTCGAGCCCCGCATCAGGCTCTGTGCTGACAGCTCAGAGGCTGGAGCCTGCTTCGGATTCTGTCTCCCTCTCTCTCTTTGCTCTTCCCCCACACACTCTCTCTCTCTTTCTCCAAAATAAATAAACATTAAAAAAAACTTTTTTTTTTTTAATTAAAAAATACTATGTCCAAACTTCAGCGCAGGTGACTGAGATCCCTGTTGCCTTATTGCTTCAGAACAGTAGTTCTCCACTGGGGGCAATTTTGTCTCCCAGGGGACATTTGACGTCCAGAGACATTTTGGTTGTCACATCTGGAGAGGAGGGTGCCACTGGCATCAGTAGATGGGTAGAGACGAGGGACAGTGCTAGACATCCTCCAGTGCCCAGCACTGGCCTCGCAACGAATTCTCAGGCCCCAAGGATCAGTAGGGCTGACACTGAGAACCCATCGCAGAATTTTATGCCAAAATTGTCACCGAATCTTTCCTGGCCATTTGCAAAGGCATGGGCTGAAACATCAGAAAAATAAAACAGAACCAAAGCAGTGGTGAACCTGCTGTCTCAAAAGAAGGAAATTTAACAGGTTACAGTTGGAAGCAGCAGCCCTCTTGAATAAAATACATCTCTTAGAGAAAGAATGGCTACTGACTGAGGGCAAACGGGAAACGGAGATTGTTTCTACAGGTTCTTCTCTTGAAGTTATTCATGCAGTTCTAGAGGTCCTCCTGGTTTCAGCTTGGTTGTATGTCAGTATCATTTATCTACCTATCTATCATCTATCTATCATCTATTATGTACCTACCTATTATCTATCTATCTATCTATCTATCTATCAATCTATTATCCATCTATCGTTTATTATCTATCTATGATCTATCTATCATTATCTATCATCTATCATCTATTATCTACCTACCTATTATCTATCTATTATCCATCTATCATCTATTATCTATCTATCTATCTATCTTCTATTATCTACCTATTTATCTATCTATCTGTTATCCATCTATCATCTATCTATCTATCTATCTACTTATCTATCAATCTATCATCTATCTACTATCTACCTACCTATTATCTATGTATCTATCAATCAATCATCTATCATCTGTCTATTATCTATCTATCTATCTATCTATCTATCATTATCTATCATCTATCATCTATCATCTATCATCTATCTATCATCTACCTACCTATTATCTATCTATCATCTATCTATTATCTATCTATCATCATCATCATCATCATCATCTCTCTCGATTATCTAACTATCTGTCTTTATTATTATTATTTATCATCTACCTGTCATCTAACATCTATGTACCATGTCAGGAACCAATTGCTTGAACTTTGGCAACAAAGTTACTCAAACCCACAGTGGCTGGAAGGCCTGATGATGCAGAGCTGTGTCATGAACGCTTCAGGATTTGAGGACCTTTTCTCCTTGTTGTGATGGATGAAATAGCACACGGAGCCCCAGGCCTGGCCCTCTCGTGCCCTCTTTCGAACTGCACTGACTGTTCGTGGGGCAGAGGTGGCCAGGGGACCTTTTCAGCTCTTGTTAAAATAAAACAAACCAAAATAAAAATCTGAGACAGATTCTGGGCATAGGACCTTTGCTGTCTTCCCTCATTTTTCATTATCGTGAAAGCGAAGTGTCGCTCGTCTTATTTTCTCACATGCCCACAGGCAGCCCTTGATGTTGATTTAGTCTGACCTAATCAGGTAAACAAGAGAGGGGTGGGGGCCCATCTGGAAGCGGTTGCAGGTGCCTGCCTCGTGGCTCCTAGGAGCCCTGCAAGCTGTGTCCGGGGAGGACCTCCAGCTGCTCCGGTGGGCTGACAGGTGACTGTTCCTCCTTCCAAGGCCACGTGAGACCGTAGCACATCCAGATGAGGTTTGGGGAGGGGGCTGGTCTCTGTCCTTCTACCATCTAGTGTGGCTTCAGAGCCCTGGGAGGTTGGGGCACCCAGCAGAACTGGCCAAACTCCGGACAGGGGGAGTGGGGGACGGTGGGGAGCAGACACGAAGGAGGCCTGATGTGGAGACCAGGGAGAGAACTAAGTGAAATTGTCCCTGGGCAGAGGTCAGGCACCCCAGGGAGACACCAGGGTGGGGTTAGGGTGGCATTGCTGATCTGCAGTCAGAGAATTTGGTATGAAGGTCAGTATGACCACATGTGCATCTGGGACTCATGACCATCTAGGACACCCAGGTCCAGGACAGCCCATCCCCTCTGGGCTGGCTGATAGGACTGGGGGACTCACGGGGCCATTGAGTGGAGGGCGGATGCCCGGATACAGGAGTCAACAGAACCCAGAAAGCAGAATAAAAACTAGGTGATATTAGTACCATTGTCTTAGCCTGTTAAAGCTGAATAACAAAATACCGTAGACTGGGTGGCTTATAAATAACAAAAATTTCTTTCTCACAATTCTGCAGGCTGGGAAGTCCAATATCAAGGCATTCGTAGATTTGTTGTCTGGTGCGAACCCGATTCCTGGTCATAGATGGCTTCTCTTCCCTCAAATGGGGCAACAGAGCTCTCTGGGGTCTCTTTTATAAGACCACGAATCCCATCACAAGGGCCCCACCCTCATGGCCCAATCACACCCCAAAGCCCCACCTTCTAACACCATCACATTAGGGGTTAGGATTTAACAGATGAGTGGGCATTCAGTCCGTAACAGCCTTGGTTGATGGTGTCGCTTTCCTTTGAGAAATTTCACTTTGCTGTTGTCCCCAAATTTTTGTGCCCCACCTCTTAAATGGAGGGGGGGGGGGGAGAGAGCATAGGTAAAAAAAAAAAAACAAAAAACAAAAAAACAAAAATGGCATGACCTTTATGCTAAAAACTTGAGATGAATCTTGGACTGTGGAATACAGTCAATTTCTTCACGTTGGAGGACAAAAGACATTGAGGTAATTTAAGGTGAACTTGAGACCAGAAACATTCTTTCACTTGCTTATTTGTCTACTGGGAATTTTTTTGTTGAACACCTAGTATATGTTGGGTCTGGGGGATGCAGACATGAACGCCACACAGTTTCTACCTTTGGAGGGTGCACAGCCCAGGAGCTAGACAGGTGCCTGCTGCTGAACTCCGATTATAAATCTGGCGTATGCGATACCTTGCTCCTTCCTTCTACACTTGTTCTGCTTTATTTTAGGGATACCTGTGTATTTTGGCAGACGGGGGCACACACAGGGAATGTATTTATGGCACGTATGACTCACTTTTGCTGGTGCAGTAAGACTTGCAGGGACAGAGGGACCTCAAGATGGCCCAGGAGCAGGAGGAGGTCGAATTAATAAATGCAGAATTTCTAGGTCAAGCTGAACTTTCAGAGGGCTAAAGATTATGGAAAACCATTTTCATGGCTTCTCTGCTTATTTATCACCCCCACGCAGTGAGACCAAAGTCATCAAACGGTCACACACCACCCGCTCCTTGGTTGCTTCTGTCATATCCTATGGTTGGTTTAGTTCACAAAGGGCTATAGGACCTGAGCCCTCTTCTAAAAAAAGCGTGCTCTGTGCTCCATCACTTCGGAGGCTCAGGATCGAGGGAAATTAAAGTAGCAAGGGACATAATTTGGGCACTTTGTTTAGTGTTTGGCTTTTTTTTTTTTTTTTTTTTTTTTTTCCAACGTTTTTTATTTATTTTTGGGACAGAGAGAGACAGAGCATGAACGGGGGAGGGGCAGAGAGAGAGGGAGACACAGAATCGGAAACAGGCTCCAGGCTCCGAGCCATCAGCCCAGAGCCCGACGCGGGGCTCGAACTCACGGACCGCGAGATCGTGACCTGGCTGAAGTCGGACGCTTAACCGACTGCGCCACCCAGGCGCCCCAGTGTTTGGCTTTTTTTAACCAGAGGGCTGTGGACATTGACCAGCCCCAGGCAGTTGTTTGCAAAATCTTGAGGGTCGGTGGGCATATACATTTAGGGGAGGAGAAGGTCTATGGATGCATCAGATTCTCAGAGGTCTCTCTCCCCGGTGCCCATCACCAGCTCCCAAAACAAAAATAAAGCTTTGGAACCACGAGAAAACTGGACATCTTTCACTTCTCACTTTGTCCCTTGCACAACAGAGGCGGGTGGCACCTCTATGCCTCCAGGAGACTATGCAATACTGTTGCATACAACTGGTAGGATTGTGCACACGCAGGGAAGAGGGAATAAAGGAAAGAGAGAGAAAGGGAGAGAGACAAGGGACGACATAGCTGATGACTGCATTTCAGGAAAGGAAGACGGGGAAATAGTCAAAGAATAAGAGTGGAGGAAAAGAACTAAATTTCACTGCTTCCTGACACTCTGGAGGCGACTTGCCAATAACCGAGCTCTCTGTAGCACGTGGTTGAGTTCTGGAACCTTCACGTTTGCTAACGACCTCAGACCTTTGTGGACTCACACCTGTCACATCAAGGACAGGGTGGAAGAGAAAGTGAGAGTCATTCATTTAATGAGTGTTGGTTGGGCAATTGCTCGGTGCTGGGCGCCCTGATGGCGAAAGAAAAAGGCAACGGCACCGCTCCAGGTATCTCAGAGTCTCGTCGGGGAGAAAGGGCACAGATGACCAAGAGTGGCGTGGAAAGGCCGGGAGAGAGGTGGACGGAGACGATTCCAGGAAGCACGGGGAAGGGCGCTTCACCCAGCCTGAGATGATTCAGGAGGGCTGCCTACAGGTGACAGGTCTGAAAGGAGGAGGGATGAGTCAAGCGAACTGGGTTTTGAGGCGAGAAAGACAGGAAGGGCTGCCTGATAAAAGGTCAAGGGGTGAGGGAAGCAGCAAAGTGTGGAACCAAGAGCATGGCCGTGGGAAGCCCTTGCAGCATGAGGTATGAGGCAGGGAGCTCCAGACACACAGCTGGGGAGTTGGACAAGGCAGTTCACGAGGGGTCTGCGGTGCCTCTTCCTGTCTCACTTCTGCTGCATCTGAACACTGAGCCACGTGGCTTTCTGCACCTTGTCTGCTCCTCCACGGCTCCATCTACTCGTCCATGGGATCACAGCCGAGGGGGGTTATCCCGGAAGGGCCGCCTTTGAATGCATTTCAAGGGGATCCTACAGAGAGCCCAACCTGAGAGAAATGCAGTCTTGAGAAAATCTCTACTCTCTCTGCATGTGTCTTGGGCTTTAGAAAATCTTTGGACGGAGAACTGACAGTCATCGGTTTGATGACCTCTGTTGGGGGCCAGTTCTCCACGAGAGAATTCTTGGGTCATTTTGCACATCTGTGAACAGAGGCACTCACTATCTTTGTTCCAGACCCTCTTTTCAGGGGTATTTGTCTAGTGAACAGCCTTGGGAGACGGAGTGAATGTCTATACTACACTACCACTATAAAAGATTTGGGTTCCCTAAGTGCAGAGTTCCTCTCTTGCAGTGTAACTGTCAGTGGACACAGGGGTCGCCTGGCCTTCTTTGAGTCATTCTGTGGGGATTGGGCTTGAGGGAAACTGCACGTAAGCTGACACTGCTATTGCCGTGAGTTATGAAGTCCTTTGTCTCTGACTCAGGAGTCTCGTGTTTTCGGGAAGCATCCACGAAACTGGCTAGCTGTCTGTCATGGCTCAGGCAGCTATAACAAAATACCATAGACTTGGTGGCTTAGACAACAGACATTTATTCCTCACAGTCCTGGAGGCTCGAAGTCTGAGATCAATGTACCAGCCTGGCTGGATCCTGGTGAGAGCTGTCTTCCTGGCTTGTAGATGGCTGCCTTCTTGCTGTATGCTCAGAGGGTGGAGAGAGAAAGCTCTGGCCTGTTCTTCTTATAAAACCGCTAATCCCTTGGGGGGCCTGGGTGACTCCGTTGGTTAAGTGTCCGACTTTCGCTCAGGTCATGATCTCACAGTTCATGAGTTTGAGCCCTGCGTCGAGCTCTGTGCTGACAGCTCACAGCCTGGAGCCTGCTTCGGATTCCGTGTCTCCCTCTTTCTCTGCCCCTCCCCTGCTCTCTCTCTCTCTCTCTCTCAAAATTAAATAAACATTTAAAAAAAAAAAACCACTAATCCCGTTGAGGGCCCTAGCCTCCTGACGTCATCTAAACCCAATTACCCCTTAAAGGCCGCACCTCCAAACACAATCATGTTGAGGGTTAGTACGTAAACATAGGAATTTGGAAGGAGACATACACATTCAGTCCCTAACACCAGCTAACCTGAGGAAAACCTCAGACCCTTCACAGTTCTGGAAAGCTTCCTCCTCCAACCCTCCAAGGAAGAAGGAATTACCCTCTCACTCCCGGGTCCCTGGCATTCTATGTTTATTCCTGTTATAGCTCCTGTCCCATCATTGAGATTTGTTGCGTGAGGGCCTCTTCTGCTGGCCTGTCACCTTTGACCTGAAAGGGATAGACTGCATCTTCCATAGTTTTGTTTGTATGTCCCAGAACATCTTATCTAGAGGGGGCGCATAGTGGATTATCAGTAAAAGTGTGTGGGATTCCATTGAGGCAGAAACGACACACATTGGTTCGGAAAAGAGAGAGTCGTCCAGAGGCGAACTTCCCCCCTCCTCTGGTCCCAGGATGACTTCCTGTCTTCAGGAAGGGGAACTCCAAACACAAACTGTTGACCTCTCTGTCTACTCCCATTTTCTGCAGACCTCGGTGCTGAGTCACCTACAGCCAGCTGTTGCGCTCGTCCTTGAATTAGCTTCCAAAGATGACACTGGCAGGAGGCTAACCTTCCAAGTTCAAGCCCCAGGAAAATAAAAGTAAGTAAATAAGAATTCGACGCCAGATGGCTTGGAAGGACAGAACGGGAGTGCAGGATTAACTGGCTGGTAACAAAAGCTGTCATTACGGAGTGTCATCGTTGGCGGGTTATTTATTAGCTCTTCCCGTTTGATACCAAATGTCAAATGTGTTAATGTGCAGAAACCAAGCCTTCCCCTCCCGGCTGCTCTGATGTCAGGCTGCCAGCTGCGTTGTCTCCCTTGCAAGAAGTGCCAGGAACTTAGCCTTCATATGTCATGTTATGCACATACCATATTGCGCTTAAAAAAGGCCAGATGAGGACAACGCGGCTTAATAACCAGCCTGTCAATCATTACGCTGCATTGGGCATGGCAGCGCTTTCTCCCAAACCTTTGTTCCCTGTCAGAATGGGCTCTCTCTGGACCCCATGCGCCGACAGGGACGAATGGTTTACTTTGCCAATTGTTGCCCAGGCTCAAAGAGGGATATCCACCCACCCAGCGCTCATGGAGGCTTAGGGACTTGTAACACGGTTGCAACGAGAAAAATTTTGCCTGTGTGAACGGTGCTTCGTCTTAAGACGGCCCTGAAGTCTCTCTCTGTCTCTGTACACGTCATCCTTTCTCTCTCGTTCACACACGCACACCCCCTAAGTTAGTTTCATGTACATCATTCTCTTCTTTCTGTATTCTATCTGCCGCTGATGCATAAAGTTTAACCTCAAGCAACCAAACACCGTATCACATAATCGGAGAACAGACCTACACCCGATCAGAGTTTGGAGAGGATTCCCATCGTTCAGAAAAGCTTGGGTTAACACGTGTTCCCTGAGCACCTACCTGTATACAGCACCATCACCACTGGGGAGGCCAAAAAGACGTAAGGCCCGTTCTGAAGGAGCCCACGGGCACACAGGAGATGGGAAGGTACCATGCCTCTGTTGTGTGCTCGTTATCTTGTATTTTGCTCACTATTCGAGGCACAACCATTCGGGACAGAACAGACATGTGGTCAGAGACAAGGGTCTCTGAAAATCTCCTACGTCGTGGTCATCATTTCTCCATTTTTCAAGTGGAGTTGCCGTCCGAGGCCACCGCAGTGTGAGAAGTTACAAGAACCATGCTAGTGTGGCCTTGAAGCCACGCCTTGGGCCTCGGAGGCCGGGGCCAAGACGGGGAGGCGGGAAGCCTCCTGGACACTGTCAGTGGCAAAATTAAACACCCAGCTACCCACAGCTTGCCTTGAACAGGACCCCATGCAGGTGCTGTGGAGGGTGAGAACGATAATGAGTCTGGGGAGACTGTACCTGCCCTCAGGTGTGATTTGCCAGGAAGGAAAATACAAACACGTGAGAATTCCCACCAGAATGCAAAGTTTCCAGGAACATCACGTGGCAGTGTATGATTGCTAAGGAGCGGAAGCAGCCAGGAGGGGTGAGTGCAGAGGAAGGGGACATTCAGGGACCTGAGAGGCTTCACGGCGATGTGGGAGTTGGGGAGGATCTGGAAAGAGAATGAGAACTAGACGTACAGAGGGAGGCGGTGGGTGTTCCCAGAAAGGGAGAAAGTAAGACGAGAGGCAGGGAAGTTGCCTTATTGTTGGGATAAAAGGGGGTCCAAGAAAGAACTCCCCTCCTCCCTTGAGTTCTACATTAATTGAGAGTAGTAAAAAGGAATAAGGCAAATGGGAGACACAAACGAATCACTTTACTACTGAAAAATCTGGGATTGGAAGACATGGGTGGTACTGACACCTATAGGAGCTGGCTCCCTAGCACCCGCAAAGGCAGCCTGGGACCCCTATTGGCCTCCCCGCTGTGGGGGCTGCCTCTTATAATGTGGCCTGGATCCACTGAGTGCGAGGCCTGGCTCCTAAGATATAAAAGGAAGAGAAAGGTGCTGGGCTATGAGGTCCTGTTCCTTCTCCCAAACTAACCAGTTAGAGAAGTCACTCCTCCTCCCGGTGTGGGAGGAAGCTTTCCCCAGTGGAAACCACTTGCGCGGGAGATGGGATCCCCTCAAATGATAGGGTCCAGGGAATCGCGAATAGACCCATCTGAACTGCCCGGGTTAAATGGGAGCCAAATGAAGATTCCATTGGCTGCCAAGAGAAGGACTGTGGTGTAAACGTTGGGCAATAGAAACCATTGAAAATCTCAGAAGATGATTCAAGCAGCCTTTGGGGGAGATTGATCCATGACTGAAGAGTCAACCGGATTCTCCCAGGGAAGAGACTGTGGGAGAAAGCCTGGCAGGAGCTGGTCTGGAGCCATAGTAGGAAGGGTCTGAACTAGAGGACCAGCTGTGGGTGGCCTGGGAGTGGCACAAAAAGGCGGAATGCCTGGGACCTAGTGGATAGCCGCAGGGGACGAGGAGAGGGAGCAGCTCAAAGGAGCCCGGGTTTGTGCCGGGGTGACTGAGGGAATGGTACCCCATGGGCAGACATGGTGGCTTGGGCAGAGGGAGCCCAGCCAATGGTGGGGCGGGACATGTGTGCATTTCTGGGCACTGAGTTGAAGGCGAACATAGGACACCGGTGGTCCTGAGGGACGGGAATGTAGGGGGTGGGGAATCTCTGTGCATCCCAGGGGAAGCTACCAGAACAGGAGCGGGTAGGTGTCAAACAGTGAGGTCAGATGAGGACGGATTGGGAACTGTTAAGTGTGGTAATTGGGATGTCGCTGGTGACCTTTTCACAGTCAGTGCAAGAACGGAGATTGAGAAAAGATTTCAAATGTTCCATTTCCTAAAGAAGAACCAATGTAACCTGACTCTGGCATTTTCTATTCAGCCTAGTAGCAGAACTATAAGTGAGTAAGAAGATGGCATTTGGACACTTTATTTGCTATCCCCTCAGTGTGGGAATGAAATCCTGGGTTTGTTAGTTTCCCCTAATGGTGCCTTGGGAAATGGCCTGCCTCAAGGTCTCATACCGGGCGAGGGAATGAAAAGCTAATCATGTTCGGAGGGCAGCATCAGAGTCGACAGAATCTCTTGACCCCTGACATTCCCACGGGGCAGTTGTGATGCCAGGGGCTTCCTGAGGTGGCTATTTTGACACGGCCATTTAGAAGGAAGTGAAGAAGAGGGTGAGGCAGAAAGGAGGGTTCAGAGATGGAGTTGGAAACACCCAATAGTCTCATAACTTGGTCATTCAAAATGCCAAGTGAATGCCATGCCCTTAAGTAGCCCATTAGTCAGCTTCTCCAGAGAAACAGAACCAATAGGAGGTTACACACACACACACACACACACACACACACACACGCACACACACAGATGAGGAGATTTATTATAGGAATTGGCTAATGGGGTTATGGGGGCTCAGAATTCCCATCATATGCTGTCTGCAAACTGGACAACCAGGAAAGCAGGTGGTGTAGATACAGACTGAGTCTGAAGGCCCCAGAACCTCTGATGCCCGAGGGCAGGGCTGAAAATGGACGTTCCCGCTCAACAAGGGCACGTTTGTCTTTCCTCTGCCTGTTTGTTCTATTCAGGCCCTCAGCGGGTTGGATGGTGTCCACCTACGTTGGTAAGAGCCGAGTCTCCGCCCATGGCTTTTAAACTTGAAGCAGAGTGAATCATGTGAGGCGAGCAGTTGTCTTGAGGAAATTGTTGGGTCAGCTTTTCCCGTTGCCCCATGTTTTGGATCCAAAGCACGGTGTGCTGGAAGTTTGGGTCTGATCTCCTTGAGGCTCCTTCACTGGTTGAGGAAAGGAGGTTTCTTTTTTTAAGTTTATTTATTTATTTTGAGAGCGAGAGAAATGCACATGCACGAGCAGGGCAGGGGCAGAGAGAGAGAGAGAGAAAGAGAGAGAGAGAGAGAGAGAGGAAGAGACAGAGAATTCCAAGCAGGCTTCACGCTCTCAGCTCAGACCCTGATGCGGGGCTCTATCCCACGAACCATGAGACCATGACCTGAGCTGAAATCAAGAGTTGGTCACTCCAACCGACTGAGCTACCCAGGTGCTCCAGGAAAGCAATTTTTAAGGAGAAGAACCCAGAATGGCCACACCACTGCAGTCAGGACAGCCACGCCCAGGGTGATCCAAAAGGGATACATCCCCCTTGATCAGAAAACCTGGACAGTTATTAAAAGCCATTCTTATGAGTTTATGTCAATAAATCATTATATGTTATAGTTATCGTCTCTGAGAAAAGTGCAAGACTCATTATGGTTTGGGGAGATTGCCATGATGTCTTCACGATAATTTCACATAGCTTTGGGTAAAATAACACATTTTATTATTTAATTTTCTTGGTGCCTTGTTACTAAAACATACTCCAGAGCAATGGTTGGCTGCATGCTTTACGCAGCGTGTATGTGACAGATGCTTCGTCACTGTAGATTCACCATCAGGGCTTCATGACATGTACTAATTTAGAATTTTGCTGAAGTAGGTAGGGTCTTGGTTCAAGGGGCCAAGAAGTCTATGTGTGTGTGTGTGTGTGTGTGTGAGTGAGTATGTGGGGTAGCATGGCGGGCAAAGGGTACCAGTACATGATGTGTTTCCAACCCCCAAATTCCTCTCCCAAGGGGTCTCGTTCTTGAATCTTTGCTTTGACACAATATCATCTTTTGTACTGGTAGGTCTTTTTTCCACTAGGAAAACAAATCCACAGGAGAAATCTGGGTTGTCACGGCATTTCACTATTTGGGAATCTAGGAAAATTCCGGAAGATCCTTCAAGGAGGTCAAGGCCCTACTAACATGCACATATAATATTGTACTTTCGTGCACACGTATACATTGTTGCACACTTCTGTCTCAAAAAACGTAGTAAGTACAAGAGATGTGCCTTTCCTTTCCCAGAACAGAAAAACAAAAATTTTATGGGATCTTGGAGATCATTTACCTTATTTTAGAGACGGGATACCAGGTCCCTGAGAAGTCACCCGGCCGACCCAGCTCCATGCTGTTTTTGCAGAAGCTAGAATCCATGCCTGAGGGTCCCCCAGCTTTTTTCCATCACATCATGTTCTCCTGTGAATCTCTTCCTCTTCCTCCACACCCCCGCCCCCCCCCCCCCCCCCCGCGAGGCTCTCTGCTTCAGAACAGCGACTGTGGAAAGACAAGGGCCACCTCTGCTTTTGATGAGCCCACCTGGGGCTCACCCACTATCGTAGGCACCAGTGCAGTGAGCAAATGGGAAAAAGGAACCTCTCTACAGAACTCAGGACAGAAAAGGAGGCAGGGCCTGCTTTCAATATATTTTAAAAAGAGCCGTGTGCAACTGACCTCACGTAAAAATCAGTCCTGTTTGGTCCATTCATAGATCCCTTCTTGGAAACTTGCGATGGGACATTTCCTGAATCGGTATTTCCTTCCGGATTAGTCGTGAAATGCAGATCACCGAGAGGTGTGTGCATGGCCTGCCGCTGCTTGTCATTTTGAGCCATGGCAGGACACTAGCGGCGGGTCACAGTGTCCTGTCCTTTTCCTGAGCCCAGTGGTGACCTGGGAATTCTCCTTGACAGGTTGAAAACCAGCTGCTTGTCCTGATACTATATAGCTCGATCTGATGGAATCGGTCAGGGGTTTCATATATGTCTAATGATTTTATGTCCATCAGTAATGATGGCGATAGGAACGATAACCTTTATTGAGTTCCTACTATGGACCAGACCTTTGCTAAGCATTTTATTAGTATTGTCTCATTTCTTTTCATGCCTAACTTACACATATGTTTTGAATATTTTCGCTTTACAGATAAGGACACGGAGGCAGGGAGAGGTTAAATAAAGTACCTCAGGTCTAGGATCTGTAAGTAAAAGACCCCAGATTAACTGCTTCTGAGGTCGCACCCTTACTCTGCTGCCTTTGCAGCCTCTAGACGCTGACGAGGGAAGTGACAGCAAAACTCTTGTCTCAGATACAGATACGCACGGAGATCCACCAGGACCCTTGTTTCCATCATTTCTGTTTCTGTGCCCCTTTTCTTACCTGGCCTTCTCTGGACTGCCATCTGTCGTCAAAAGGCCAGATGTCTCCTCGCTCTTTGGCCCTGGGACCTGGGATTTCCATTATCCTGGCCTCTCTTTCACTGGCAGATATGACATTTCGGCTCAGGTCATGATCTCACTATTTATGGGATTGAGCCCAGTGCAGAGCCTGCTTGGAATTCTATCTCTGCCTCTCTTTCTGCCCCTCCCCCACTCATGCTCTTGTTCTCTCTCTCTCTCTCAAAAAAAAAAAAAAAAAAAAAAAAAAAAAAAAGATATGCCCAAGGCAGCAAACAGGCTGGTTTCACTGCCTCAAGCCGAATGCTAGTAAGCAGTGGGGGGATGGGAGGGGGGGGGTGCTGGCACCGACCCCCTGGCCCTCAGAGCCTCAGGAATGAATCCTCCTCCTTTCACCAGCCTGTGCTCTCACTCCTAGTAAGTTAGAGAACCACCCCCCCCTTCTCCCAGTTAGCCACTGGGAGCAATCAATGGACACCAGCTCACCCTGGAGGAAAATTGTGGACTCCTGCTTTAGTTCCAATGTCCAGAGGAGCCCAGAACAACACAAATGTGTCACTCATTACCCATCAGCAGGTCAGAGAGAGAAGTTCATTGGATCGGTTTGTAGAGAGAAGGTCCTTAAGAATTAAAATCGGGCACTACCACCTGTTGGCAGAGATCTGAAACACCAGACTTGCCCATACTTGCAATTGGGAGTGCCGTTGGGAAACCACTTTGACAAGCACTCTGGTGACATCTAAGAGGGACAGTGTGCATCCCCTACGATCCACCAATTCTACTCTTTGGTATTTTTCCTGCAGAAACTTGCACATAGGCACAAGAACATGAATGGCAGCGTCTTTGTGATTGTGAAAAATTAGACAAAATCACTGCATTAATAAGATCACGGAGAAGAGGGCTGTGAGGGAGGGTCTCTGGGAAGGTTGGCTGGGAGAAGAGAAAGGAAGGTCCGTTGTGGTTGAGGGGCAGAGCGAGGGCATGATGGGGTCTGGCAGCAGAGGCCTTGGGAGACAGCTTCTGCCTCGATCTGTGGATAAATGGGACTCTGACCCCAGTAGAAGCAGAGTTTCACCTTGACCGTGTTTGTGAAACCAACCCAAAGAAGACCACTGTTTTTTCACTGAAGGTTCCCCTGTCTGGAAGCAAAGAACGGGCCTGAGTGTCTGATCCATGAAGTTCCTTGAGAAGGGGAGGTGTCTGATTAATTTCCCCAAATACATTTTGCTTACCATGCTGAATGTAGAAATTTCCGAATTCTTCACATTAATAAGCCTGTTATAGATTTCTCTTAAACACATCCCTGTTCAATAGTCTTTTGGTTTGGTCAGCTTTGCTGTTGGCTGTCTTTTACATTTGTGGATATTTATTTTATGCCCAGGATATGGTCTATTTTTTTTATATATATAAATTTTTTTAAACATTTATTTTGGAGAGACAGAGGGACAGAGTATGAGTGGGGGAGGGGCAGAGAGAGAGGGAGACACAGAATCCAAAGCAGGCTCCAGACTCTGAGCTGTCAGCACAGAGCCCGACACGGGGCTCGAACTCACCAACTGTGAGATCATGACCTGAGCCGAAGTCAGACGCTTAACCGACTGAGCCACCCAGGCACCCTGGATATGGTCTACTTAAATAAATGTTTTATGTGCTCTTGAATAGAATGTATATATGTGTCACTGAGTGTCATGTTCTCTAGGTGTCAGTTAAATGAAGTTGCTAAATCATGTTGCTCAAATTTTGTACATTTATGCTGACTTTTTCTGCTTGTCTTATTAGTTACTGGGAGTAGTGTGGATTTGTCTACATTTCTGTTCACTGTTTCAAATTCTGCTTTGCGTATTTTGAAGCTATGTTACTACACGCAAGAAAATTTAGTTTTATCTTTATAGAAGATTGACATTGTATTATTGAGAAATATTCCACTCTATCTCTAGTAATGTTTCTTGCTTGAAAACCTACCTTGTTTGATAGCTACCCCAGCATTCTTTTGGTTAGTGTTTTTTCATAGTATATAATTCTCATCTTTTTTTACTTCAACTTGTATTTAAGGCGTCTTGTAAGCAGTGTGTATATTTTTAAAAATCCAGTACAAGAATCTTTGCTGTTTTTAAATAGCATCTTTATTGAGCTATAATTCCCACACCATAAAATTCACCGGTTTAAAATGTATGATCCAGTGGTTTCTAGGATATCCATAGTGTTGCAGCTATCACGTTGATCTAATTTTAGATCATTTTCATTACTCCCCGAAGAAACCCCGCATTTCATTACCCTCACCTTTCACCCCCGGTAAGCACTGATCACCTTTCTGTCCCTGTGTATTTACTTCCTCCGGACGCATTTCATATAAATGGAATAGGACAATCTGTGGTATTTGGTGACAGGCTTCTCGCATTTAACATAATGTTTTTGAGATTCAGCATCAGTACTCATTCTTTTTAATGCCAAATCACATTCCACAGTATGGGTATACCACATTTTGTTTATTCATTTACCCATGGATGAACATTTGGGTTGTTTCTACTTTTTGGCCATTATGAAAAATGCTGCTAGGAACATTCAAGTACAGTTTTTTTTTATGAGCATATGTTTTCACTTCTCTTGGATATATATGTAGGGGTGGAACCACTGGGTCATATGGTAACTCAATGTTTAACATTTTCAGGAACTGCCGAACACTGTTCCAAAATTACTGCATCGTTTTACAATCTCACCAGCAATGCATGAGAGTTCCAAATTCTCCACATCCTTCCCCACACTTGGTGTGGTCTATCTTGATTCTAGCAGTCTCGGTGGGTCTGTCATGATTGCCTGTGTTTTTGATCTATATTTCCATAGCGGCTGATGGTATCGAGCATCTTTTCATGTGCTGGTTGGCTATTGATATATCTCCTTTGCAGAAATATCTATTTAATCCTTTTCTTAAACTGCGATGTTCGTCTTTTTGTAATTGTAAGGGCTCTTTATAAATTCTGAATAGAAGTCCCTAAATAGGTATATGAATTACAAATATTTTCTCCCATTCTATGAGTTTTGTTTTGTTTTGTTTTGTTTTTTGGTAACGTGCATTTATTTTTGAAAGAGAGAGAGACAGAACATGACCGGGGAAGGGCGGAGAGAGAGGGAGACACAGAATCTGAAACAGGCTCCAGGCTCTGAGCTGTCAGCACAGAGCCGGACATGGGGCTCAAACTCACAGACGGCGAGATCATGACCTGAGCTGAAGTCAGACGCCCAACCGCCTGAGCCACCCAGGCGCCCCACTGTGAGTTGTCTTTTCTCTTTCTTGATGGTATTCTTTGAAGCACATTTTAAATTTTGATGAAGTTCAATTTATCTGGTTTTTTTCTTCTTTTGTTGACCGTGCTTTGGTGTCAACATGTAAGAAACCATTCTTTAACTCAGGTTCATGATGATTTAACCCTCTGTTTTCTTCTAAGAGTTTTATAATTTTAGATCCTACATTTAGGTCCATGATCTGTTGGGGTTTTTTTTTTTTCCCTAATCTTTTATTTTTAAAGTAGGATTCATGCCCAGCGCAGAGCCCAAAGCGGGCTTGAACTCACGACCCTGAGATCAAAACCTGAGCTGAGAGGTCCATGATCCAATTTGAATTGATAAACCTATAATATGAGGTTAAGTCCAACTTTGTCTTCATACAGGTATTAAGTTGTCCCAGCACCATTTGTTGAATTTCCCCACTGAATTGTCTTGTACCCTTGTTGAAAATAAATTAAGCGTAAAAGTGAGAGAATTTATTTCTAGACTCTCCGTTCTATTCCACTGATCTGTCTGTCCTTATGCCAGTACAAAATTATTTTGTTGTAAATTTTGAAGTTGGGAAGTGTGAGTTCTCCAGCTTCATTTTTCTTTTCCAGAATTGCTTTGGTTATTCTGACTCCCTTGCATTTCCATATGAATTTCAGGATCATGTGAGTTTTTGTAAAAATAAAAAGGCAGCTGGGATTTTGATAGGATTACACTGGATCTGAGGATCATTTTGGGAAAGTATTGCCCTCTAACTGTGTAGAATCATTTGAACTATGAGCATGGAATGTCTTTGCATATTTTTAGGTCTTTTAAAATTTCTTTTCATAACGTTTTCTAGTTTTCAGAGTACAAATCTTACACTTGCTTTATTACATTTATTTCTAAGTATTTCCTTTTTTGATGTTATCATAAACGAAATTGTTTTCTTAATGTCATTTTCAGATTATTTATTGTTAGCGCATAGGAATACAGTTGACTTTTGTATATTGATCTGGAATCCTGCAACCTTGCTGAACTCTGTCATGAATCTGAGTAGTTTTTTGTGTGTGCATTCCTTAGGATTTTTTCAATATACAAGTTCAGGTCATCTGTCAATAGGGATCATTTACTTTTTCTTTTTCAATTTGGATGCATTTTATTTTGTTTCCATGCCTACTTGCCCTGGCTAAAACCTCCAGCACATTGTTGAGTAGAAGTAGCAAGAATGAACATTCTTGTCTTATTCCTGATCTTAGGGGAAAGTATCCAGCATTTCGCCACTGAATATGAAAATTTCTAGATACCCTTTACCAGATTGAAGAAGTTGCTTCTCACTCTTAGTTGGAGGGCTTTATCATGAAAGAATGTTAGATTTGGTTAAATGCTTTTTCTGCATCTACTGAGATGATCATATGGTTCCCTCCCCTTTATATTATGAATATTATGTATTACGGTGATTTATTTTGGGATGCTAAACCAACCCTGCATTCCTGGGATAAATCCCCCTTGGTCATGGTGTATTCTCTTTTTATATAATATTGGATTTGGTTTTGTAGAATTTTATTGAAGATGTTTACATCTACATTCCTTCTGGGACTCACGTTATGCACACATTTGTATCCAAAATCGCTCTTAATTTTTTTAATTCTTTTTCTTTTTTGTTTTTTATGTCATTTCAATGGACATATCTTCATGTTTGCTGATTATTTCTTCTGCCGGCTCAATTCTGCTGTTGAGCCCTTCTAGTGAATTTCTCATTCAGTTATTTTACTTTTTTCGACACCAGATTTTCTGTTTGGTTGTTTTTAATAATTTCCATCTATTTATATTCCATATCTGGTGAGACATCAATCTCACACTTTTCATTAATTCTTTGGACATGATTTATTTTAGTTCTTTGAACATATTTATAATAGCCAATTTAAAGTCTTTATAGAGTAAGATAAATATCTGGGCTTACCCAGGGATATTTCTATTGACTGCTTCTTTTCCTGGGTATGGGCCATCCTGACCTATGTCTTTGCCTGTCTTGTCATTTTTTTGTTAAATATTGGACATTTAAAATAATATAATGTGGCAACTCTGGAGATCATACTTTGCTCCTCAAGATTTGTTGTTTCTGTTTGTTTGTTCAGTGACTTTCCTGGGCTTATTCTGTAAGTACCTATTCTTTATTGTGTATGGCCACTGAAACTTTCTACTCGATCAGCTTAATGCTCATCTAATTATTAGACAAAGATTTCCTTAAATGCCAGTAAGTATCTCACACTTGGCCAAGGAACTCTCTCTATGTGTTGGGGTATACCTTCAATGTTCAATGTAATTTACAATTGTGCTGTTGTCTCCGTTTCCTTCTTGTACACAGCCTCAAGGTCAGACAGAGGTAAGAGAGTAAGGCTTTCTCAGATATTTCCCGGGCATGCGTGTGCTCTGCCTATGAACATGACCTTCTAGATTCAAGGAATGTGTTCGAGTTTTTCAAAACCTCCTTATGGATGTCTCACTCTCCATGTTTTCCTTTTGTGTTTTGGCCAGTCTCTTGTTGGGGTCAACCAGTCTTGCTAACTGAGGCCGCTGTGTTGTTAAATTGTCACTGACTGCCTTTGATAATACCCACTGAGCAAGCTCTGAGTCAGGTCAATTAAGAGAAGGTTTATGAATGGGGCCATTCCAGGGAGCTGCCACAAAGGTCAGATCATGACAATTCTCTGGGAATGGTTTTTTGTTGGGGGGGAGGGGTGGCTTCCAACCTGTTATGCCCACTCCAGTGGCTGCTAAGTGGCTGTTTTTCCACAGCTACTGTGTTTGTGAAACTGCTGGCTTAAAAATCTACTGCATAACTGTAGAGAAGATGGGGGGGGGTGGGGGGAAAGGTAAATTAAAATGTTGTGGCACAGTCCTTACCAACATTCCTCTGTTTTTATTGAATAAATGTTCCTCATATCAGCGCAAGCCTTTGGTTAATTTCTAGACTTCCAGACAAGTTCATTTTGACAGTTTTTGCTAGAGTTCTTTTTGCTCTTACAGAGGAGTGGAATTTTGGGGGTCTTTACTTTGCCAACCTAGAAGTGCCTTCCCAATCTTTGATTTTCAAATGGAGTATTTACATTGCTTACATTGAGTTACTATTGTATTTGGTCTCATATCCACTATCCTACTTTTTATATTGTATTTGTTACAGCTATCTTATTTTCCTTTTCCCTTCATTTTCATACCTTTAAAATTATTTATTCTGTTTTACTACTTTCTATTCGGGTGTTAGAGATATATATTTCTTCTATTCTCTTAGTGTTCACCTTAAATATTACAACTGCCATTTCAAAGAATCTTATTAATTAGTAACTTTACCACTTCCCAGATAATGCTAGGGCCTTACAACCCTTGCACTCAACTTCCCTCCCTCTTATTCTTTGTGCTGTTGCAGTATGCACTTTTATTTAGATATAGAGAAAGCCACATAACACATTGTTATTTTGTCCAGTCCACACACATTTAGTTTTGCCCATATATTTACCCTTTCTGTGGCCCTTAATTCTTTCATATGTAGATATTTTTAAATTGAAGTACAGTTGACATACAATGTAAAATGAGTTCCATTCTTCGTACATCTCTAACTGCCTAAAGAAATCCCTTTAGTATTTCCTTCATACAAGTCGGTGGGCACCAATACCAAAAACTGCTTTATATTTCTCTCCCACTTTTATGAGAAAAAAAAATTGGTGTAGATTTCTATGTCGCGATTTATGTTCTTTCAGCACTTTCAATATGATGTCGGTCTTCGTCTGTTCAGGCTGCTGTGGTAGAATGCCTATCCTATAACAGGATAGAATAAATAGGGTGGCTTAAATCATAGGCATTTATTTCTCATAGTTCTGAGGCTGGGGAATCTAAGACCAAGGTGCTGGCCAATTCAGTTTCTGTTAAGAACTCTCTTCCTGGCTTATAGAAGACCGCCTTCTTGCCGTGTTTTCGCCGGATGGAGACAGTTCATCTTCCTCGTATCTCTTATAAGGGCATTAATCCCGTTCATGAGGGCTCCGCCCCACGACCAAACACTTCCTAAAGGCCCCGTCTCCTAATACCACCACACTGCGGGGCGAGGGCTTCAACATATGAATTAGGGAGAGATGCAGACTTTCGATCCATAACAACATACCATTTTCTTGTTTCTCTTTTTGTTGTTGAGACGCCAGTTTTATGTTTGCTCCTTGGAAAGTAATATGTTTTTCTTCAGGCAGCTTTAAAGACTTTCCTTCTTGTCTTTGGTTTTCAGCAGTTGAATTTGATATACGACAGTGTGGTTTTCTCTCCGTGTGTTCCGCTTCATGTCTGTGGTCCTTGTGTTTGTAGTTTGATGTCCTTCATTCATTTTGAAAAAATCCCTAGTCATTATCTCTTCATATATTGTTCCAATTCCGTGGACATTAGCTCTTCCTTCACCCCAGGCTATGTGTCTCATGCATTTTTGTTTTTGTTTTTGTTTTTGTTTTTGTATGTCTCATTATTTTTGCTCTCCATGCCAAGTCAGGATATTTTTTGCTGACCTTGCTTTCAGCCCCCGAATCCTTATTTTAGCTGTGTTTAATCCACTGTTAACTCATATACAATGGTTTCAGTTTCAGTTTTCATAATTTTTAGTTTTCTCATTTTCATCCTGTTTTTTAAAAAAATAGATTCTAGTTCTTTGGTAAAAATGTCCATTTGATAATCTAGTGTTTTGAATATATCAATCACAATTACTTTAAAATCTATGTCAGGTAGGGGTGCCTGGGTGGCTCAGTCAGTCGAGCATCCAACTCTTGATTTCAGCCCAGGTCATGATCTCCCAGTTTGCGAGTTCAAGCCCTGAGTCAGGCTCTGTGCTGACAGTGTGGAGCCTGCTGGGGATTCTCTCTCTCCTCCTCTCTGTGCCCCTCCCTCCCCTGCTTGCTCTTTCTCTTTCAAAAATAAATAAACATTTTAAAAAATCTTGGGCACCTGGGTGGCTCAGGTCATGATCTCGCAGTCTGTGAGTTCAATCCACATGTCAGGCTCTGTGCTGATAGCTCAGAGCCTGGAGACTGCTTGGGATCCTGTGTCTCCTTTTCTCTCTCCTCCTCCCCCATTCGTGCTCCGTCTGTCTCTGTCTCTCTCAAAAATTAAAAAAAAACACATAAAAAATTTAAAAAATCTATGTCAGGTAACTTGAATATATGGGCACCTGTAGGTCTACTCTCTAGTTGTTCTTCTGGTCCTATTCACTAATAATTTTAGATTGAATAGTAGATACTGTGTGTGGTAAGTTATAGAGCTCCGGATGATATTAACTACCTCCAGAGAAGGTTCACCCTTTCCCTGGCAGACAACAGAAACAAATTCAACTTGATCTACACAGGGACCGAGAAAGGTCAAGACTGATTTGTGGGTTTTGTTAGGCTCAGTCTAAGAATCGAGAAATTTCTGAGGGCTCCTTCTTGGTGAATCCTGAGGCAGGATTTTAATTTCTCAGCACTGTGAAACCACTGAGAACTTTACTCTGATTTTCAGCTCTTTCTCCTTGACTTCTTAGCATCGTGCCTGCGAAGGGAAAAAAAATGCCTCAATAGAAAAGCTGATGCTGTCAGGCTCACCTCCTGTGCTTTTCTTCTCTTCCGAATCTTGGCCTCTCGAGACCTGGCTGCTGTGGCATCCAGAATCTCCGATTTTTGTCTTCCTCGCCATGTGAGGTTTTGTAAAGCTTGGTTGGCTTTTCAGCCCCACACAAAGGTTGGCAAATGCCCTGAAGGGAAAAGCTTCATGCAAAAGTTGGGTTTCTTCAATGCAGTTTCTCTCTGGGATCTGCTGTGTCAAGTCCTGGCTTCCTTGGAAGCTCTTTAATGCCTTCAGAAGGTTTCGGGTTTTTTCTTTTAATACAGCTCCTCTTGTGTGTGTGTGTGTGTGTGTGTGTGTGTGTGTGCACATCATGGGAGCATCGGCCTACTGAGAACTTACTCCATCACAGCTAGAATTAAAACTCTGCATTTATATTTTTTTAAGAGACTCTTGTTTTTAGAGCAGTCAAGTTTCACAACAAAATTGAGCAGAAAATAGAGTTCCCATAAGCCCTTACACACAGCCTCCCCCACCGTGGGCATCTCACATCAGAGTGACGCATTTGTTACAATTGATGAGCCTGCATGGACACATTGTCACCCAGAGTCCACAGCTTCCATTACTGTCCACATTGGTCTCGTACATTCAATGGATTTTGACAAATTACATTTCTTTGAAAATGAACTTTATCTGGAAGGAATTTTAAATTGACCTAAAATTTGCAATGATAACCCATCGAGTTCTCATCTACCCTTCACCCAGCCTCCCCTAATGTTATTATCTTATATTACCATGCTATATATTTTTAGAACTAAAAGCTAGGGCACCGAGGTAGCTCCATTGGTTAAGCTTCCAAATTTGGCTCAGGTCATGATCTCACAGTTTGTGGGTTCAAGCCCCACATCAGGCTCTCTGCTCACTGCTTGGATCCTGCTTAGGATACTCTGTCTCCCTCTCTTTCTGCCTCTCTCTCTCTCTCAAAGTTAAATGAATAAACCTTTAAAAAAATAAATGAAAGCTAAAAACTAAAAAAATGCCATGCTACTATTCAGTAAACTCCAGACTTTACTTGGATTACACCAGTTTTATTATTAATGCCCTTTTCCATTGTTTGTTTCAGGATCCAACCCAGGATCCCACAGTGTATTTAGTTGTCATATCCACTTTGGCTCCCTTGCTCTGTGACAATTCCTCAGTCTTTGTTTTTCATGATGTTGAATTCTGAGTATTACTGACTAGTCATACTGTGGAAAGTCCTTTAGTTGGGGGTTAGCTGATGTTTTTCATATGGTTACAGAGGGTTATTATTAGTTTTTGGAAGACAAATGTCTTTCTAATCACCTAGTATCAGAGGGGGCTTGCTCTCAACCTGTCTTACTGGTGTTGCTAACCTTGATCACTTAGCCCAGAGATTTGGATGGTTTTTCCATAAAGTTACCTTTCTCTCCTTTCCATATTCTGTTCTTTGGAAACAAGTCATGAAGTCCAACCCATATTCAAGCAGAGGCAGTGGAATTAAACTTCATCTCTTAGAAGGGGTATCTATATAACTATTTGGAATTCTTCTTTGAAAACAATAGTCTCTTCTCCCTTATTTACTTATTCAATCATATATTTATAACAGTATGGACTCATATATAATTATTCTATTCTTTGGGTTATAATCAGTGTTGTTATACTATGTTATGTTATATTATGTTACGTTACGTTATGTTACATTATGCTATGTTATGTTACATTATGTTATGTTATGTTACGTTACATTCCGTTACGTTACGTTACGTTACATTACATTATGTTATGTTACATTAAGTTATGTTATGTTATGTTAGTTATGTTATGTTACCTTATGTTATGTTATGTTATGTTATATCATGTTATGTTACGTTATGTTACGTTATGTTACGTTACATTACGTTATGTTACGTTACATTACATTATGTTATGTTACATTAAGTTATGTTATGTTACGTTAGTTATGTTATGTTACCTTATGTTACGTTATGTTATATCATGTTATGTTACGTTATATTACGTTATGTTACGTTACCTTATGTTATGCTATCGTTGTTTGCTTAGATTGTTCCAATTTTGCCCATTGGGAGCTCTTTCAGTTTGACTTCTGTGTCCTTTTGACATGTCCCCATCCTTTTTTTTTTTTTTTTTGACATTGCCATACATTCTTAATACTGCCAGATGCTCCAGGTTCATCTCATATTTTCCCTGTCTCAGCCCTAGCTCCAGCCATTTCTCCAAGACTGTGGTTTCTTTTTATTAGAGAATGGTATTTAGAAACCAATATCTGACGACTGGCATGCTCACAGTTACTGAGGTTATGTCACACATTTTGTAAGATAGAGTCTTTCGTCAGAGTCTGCATTCCATCCTGGGATTCTCTGACCTCTGGTTGAGGGCTCTTCTTAAAATTTGTATACATTAAAGTTCACTCTTTGTGAGACAGAGTCCTATGGGATTTGACAAATGAGTAGGGTCATGTATGCACCACATAGTACCGTACAAAACACTGACACCACCAAAAATCGGCCTTGTGCATCCTTTTCGTAGCTGCTCACTCTGCTGAGCATCCCCCACAACCACATACCTATCTTCCGCATTTAGTTTTAATCCTGACTCTCTGCCTTGTTTGCAGTCCTTGGAGTGGGGAAGAACACCCAAGATGGCGTTTTAATGTCAGCTTTGTTGCAGTGAGCAGGTCTGCTGACTGGCTTGTGAGGTATTTGTCTGGTTTGTCATTATTTCTGTAGAATAGCACCTAACGTGAAGTAGGTGCTCATGAAAAAAAAAGTTTTTAATGCATAAAGTCCCAGCATGGGCCCGATGTAGCGTATGGTTAATCTGGGATCGTTACAAATGTGCTTCTTGAAAGGTTTGAGAACTCCTAAGTATTCTAAAAACCAGTAATTGAAGGCTGCTGCAGTGTGGACTGGCTGTGCTAATACCAGCTCTGCAGTTCTCTCCGTCCTCTGTCCCCAAGGCTCCTCGCCCTTGATTAAAATCTGTGCGGAGCATTTGACACTCTTACCTGGTTGACCTTAAAAACAACCCCTCCATATAGGCCATAGTTACCTCCATGACAAAAGACTGCCTCTTTTGGACCTCTAGGTTTTAATCCAGATTTTTTTTTTAACCTAGAAATTATTTGCCACTTCATCTTCCGTGGACCCAACGGTGGCCCAGAAAAGCCTTGGGGAAGCAATAGATAAGGGTTCTCTCAACCACCAGCCACTCAAAATGGCAGCAGGTAACAATCTAGAGAGAAAAGATCAATTCTTTAACAAGTCACATTCAACACATGACCTCCAGAAAGGGACCTCCACTTCTCTTGGCTCCTGTGACGAACGTCACAGAGCAGCCAGTTTTGGGATGCTGATACAGGAAGGAAATGCAAGTTCATCACCTTGGATGGGGTTGACCTGCCAGCTTGAAGCCACCAGATTCCTTTCAGGACCAGGCATGAGAGCAAGCATCCTGATGCTGTGAGCATCTCGTTGTTTTCTAACGTGATGGAGAAGAGCCACTGGGATAATGGAAGATGTGAGATTCAAGATATAGAAGGATTCACTAGAAGAACTGGGCAGTTTGCTTGTAATGCATCAGTAGTCTCAGGGCTAAATGGGCCCAGAAAAAGAAAAGTGAAGTGGAAATTTGGCAACATGCTCATCAATGATCTAATTTGGCTGTTTACTCCAATCAAGTTAATTGGTTAACTGCCAGGTTTTCACTCTACTTTGAATGGCTCAGGGACAGCCAAAGGGAAGGAGGATTAAATCATGCATCTGATGCTCTTGTATATAGCTGATGGAAATGTCTTTTTGGAATAGATATCTGGCCTTTAAGGTACTTTACGATGAGACGCTTCTTGCATTTTCTTTGCAAAATGACAGAAGAGGCTCAGCTGGATTTCCAGCCCATTAAATAACTTAGATACTGAGATTAGGCCAATTTCTCACTCACAGGTTCCAGACATTACTCAGCCACACATCCAACAAGATGCATTTATAGCAAGATTGAAAACTCCTGGAGAGGTTGGCCATGTGCCCCTGGCCTTGGAGAAGAGAATGTAGAGGCAGCATTCAGTTCGTTTTCAGGAGTTTTATGTCCCTGTGTGGAAGATTATTATATAGCCTTCCATATTCATTCATCCATCCATCCATCCATCCAACCATCCACTCATCCATTCATAATTAATTAACTAATTAATTAAACACTGGTAACATGCCAGGCACTGCACTAGGAGTGGCAGATGCCGAGATGAAGGAGACAGGTTTCTTGCCCTGAGGAGTTCAACATCTGGTTAGACAGTGGGAGCTGTGAATGAATAATGCCACTATAGTATGACCAATGTGTAGAGGCACATACGACGAACTTTGGGCATATGGAGTGGGTAGGATAGAAACTGCCTGGTTGGGTCAGAGAAGGTTTGTTTCATAGAGCTGGGCGTTGAAATTGATAGATGAAGCATCAGTGAGATCCCTAGAGGTTGGCAAGACAAGGTGTTCTAAGCATGACAACAGCACATACAAAGACACATGGAAAGGTGTGCTCTTCAGGAGAACTGCCAGGTGCTCGCTGTGCCCCGAGCTTAGGGTGCAAGCGGAAAAGTGGGGAGTCTCACTGGCAGGGCTGGAGGCAGTGCTTCGGAGAGTTTGAAAGGAGAAAAAAACGTTTGGTCATCTTTGAACGTCCTTGTAATGGTGACAAGGATGAGTAGAAATTCTGGCGACAGCCAGCGATGGTTCCAACCCACAGCTACTTTTTTTACTGGGTAGCCTTGGAGAAGTTCCCAGGTACCACCAAGCTTTTAGAAAGTAAGATAATATCCTCCTTCAAACAGTGTTGAGAAAATTAGAAAGAGCATATATAAAGTATCGAGAAAAGTATCTGAAATGTTTTGCTATAATCGTGAGGCTAATAGAATGTATCGAAAAGGAGAAGAGTTTCTGCGTCAGAGAGTCCTGGATTCTGATCCCAGTTTTGCTTCTGACTAGCTGGGTATTTTTTTTGGCACATTTCTTATCTTTCTGAACCCGTTTTCTAACTAGTAGACATCCATTTATTCCATAAACATTTATTAAAGAACCTCTGTGTGCAGTCTGGGGCTAGCAACGAAGTTACATCAGTGAACAACTAGATACAGTCTCCCCTGAAACACATAACCCAAGTTTAATATGGGAAAATAAGTCAGAAAATTTCCAGTAGTGGGGCAGCCTGCAAAATCCTTAACACTTCCCAAAACTGTCATTGTCATTTAAAAAAAGGAAAACTCTAGGAAATAGTCACAGCCAATTGAAGCCTAAGGACACACAACAACAAAATGTAATAAGGTATCCCAGGGGTGCCTGGGTGGCTCAGTTCGTTAAGTGCCCGACTCTTGGCTCAGGTCATGATCTTGCAGTTTGTGAGTTCGAGCCCCTCATTGGGCTCTGTGCTGACAGCAGGGAGCCTGCTTGGGATTCTCTTTCTCTCTGTCTCTCTCTCTCTGCCCTTTCCCACTCACTGTCTCTCTCTTACAATAAATAAACTTTAAAAAAATGTAATATGATATCTTGGATATGATTCTTTTTAAAATTTTTTTAATGGTTATTGATTTTTGAGGTGGGGAGGGGCAGAGAGAGAGGGAGACACAGAATCTGAAGCAGGATCCAGGCTCTGAGCTGTGAGCATAGAGCCCGATGTGGAGTTCAAACTCATGAAACTTGAGATCATGACCTGAGCTGAAGCTGGATGCCTAACTGACCGAGCCACCCTGGCACCCCTATATATTTTCTTATTATGTTAAATACACATAAAATTTCCCATCTAATTCATTTTAAGTGTACTGTTCAGTGGTGTTAAATACACATCAGTTAGATTTTATCACAGGACATGGGGGTTCTAAGAGGTGCCCCAGAGGACCTCTTACGTTTCAGATGTACTCCATTGCCCCCACCGAGTAATGACTACCTAGTTTCCATGGGATCAATCTCCCAAACCAGTACAATCACCCTCTTCTTTTCCTATTGGTTCATTGGCGAGAGGAACCCAAAGTAGCCAAGGGTTAATCTCAGCTTCCAGTTGAACAGAACCATGATTGCGTCTTCTGATAGAAACAAAGACATCTAGAGTAACAGGCTCCAAAATCATGGGGACAGGAAGTGAAAACCTTGCTGGTGGATCATGAAAGGTAATAGGAGAAAGTACTACCTCTTCCACCCCTTGGTGGTGGAAGACGTCTAGATACCCTAGGTATCTAAACCCGGGCTATGGCAGAAACAGCATCATATCCCGATTTAGAGGATATTCCGCATTCTGGAGTTGCCACCCAACTGGAACTACAACTGAGTCATCGAAAGGCTATTCGATCATTCTATCAGGCCCGCTGCTTTAGGATGATAGTTGAACCAGGGCATCCCACGAGCATGAGTCCATTGTTGCCCTTTGTATGCGGTAAAATGAGCTCTTTCCAGAAGCAATGCCACTTGGAATACCAGGACACTAAAGACAGTACCCCATGGGTCTATGGATGATGATGGAAGCACTGCAGGCAAGACGGGCAAATCCCTACAGACGGTGTCTATTCCACTCAGACCAAGATGCTATCCCTGCCATGATGGAAGTCCTATAGTGGAATAGATATGCCACCGTGTGGCGGGCTGGTTCTCTCTGGAGCAATAACATATCAGGAATTTGTTGTTGGTCTCTGTGATTGGCTGATTGGACGTTCAGCAGCGACTGTAGGTGGATTTGCTTTGATCAGTGGAAGCTCACGTTGTTGAGCCCACGCATAATCTTCACCCCTATTCCCCTAGCCACTTCGTTCGTGAGTCCATTGGGCAAGGACATAGATGGGCGACAAAGAGGCTGACTGATATCCACAGAATGGGTCCTCTCACCTATTTTGATTGATTCTAAGATCCTCCCCTGCTACGGCCCCTTTATTGTAAGCATTTAGATGACACACAAACATCCTTACACAGGGTGCCAATTCAGAAAGGCTGAGCTACATACCTCCTCCTTAGGTCTTCTTGTCACTAATTCCCCAGTTACGGTTCTTCCAAGCCCCTGACCTTCTAACCAAACCCTTAGCGGCTACCCAGAAATCAGTATAGACACATATCTCTGGTCATTTCTTCTTCCAGGCAAAATGAGCAACCAGGTACATGGCTTGAACTCTTGCCAGCTGGGAGAACCACTGTTCTTTGGTGGCATTATAGTGATAGAGCTATTCATCTGTAGGAACATATCCTGCAGAACCATCTATAAACCAAATCTAGTTTTTTTCTTCCTCAGTCATGACATGGGACTACGGAAAGGCCTTCAGAGAGTAATGGCTACTTCTTCCTCCTCTGTTGGCAATATGGGATTTCCCCTTTTGTTCAGCTGAAATCTGGACTCATAGGAAAGGGGGTGTGGGGAGTAGGTCCCAGCTTACCAAGTTAGTAATATTTACATAGACATTTACCATTGTTGATCCTCTTCATTCCTTCTTAAAGAGCTGGGATTTTATCTTGTATCAACCTGATACAAGGTTGATATGTCATCAACCTGAACATGTTCTTTTGCAATGATGGTCGTGCAGTTCCCTGGAAATGAATCCTCCTTTCTTATTATCCAAAAATACCTTGATTTTGCCTTTATTAAAAAAAATTTTTTTAATGTTTATTCATTTTTTGGGAGACAGAGAGAGACAGAGCATGAGCAGAGAGAGAGGGAGACACAGAATCCGAAGCTGGCTCCAGTCTCTGAGCTGTCAGCACAGAGCCTGACGCAGGGCTTGAACCCACAAGCTGTGAGATCATGACCTAAGCTGAAGTCAGACGCTCAACTGACTGAGCCACCCAGGTGCCCCTTTGCCTTCATTTTAAAAGAATATTTATACTGGTTAAGAAACTCTGGGTTGGAAGTCTTTTTCCCTTTCAATATTGTAAAGATATTGTTCCATTTTGTCTCCTGGAGTTTCTTTTTTTTTTTTAATTTTTAAAGTTTATTTATTTTTGAGAGAGAGGCACAGAGAGTGGGGGAGGGGCAGAGAGAGAGAATCCCAGGTAGGCTCTGCACTGTCAGTTCCAGCCCGACGTGGAGCTTGAACTCATGAACCATGAGATCACGACCTGAGCCGAAACCAAAAGTCAGACACTTAATCGACTGAGCCGCCCAGGCGCCCCCTGTCTTCCAGAGTTTTTTATGAGAAATTGGACATTATTCAAATCTTTGTTCCCTTGTGTGTAATGTGTCATTTTCTTCTGGCTGCTTTCAAAATTTTCTCTTTATTTTGTTTTTTGCACTTAGCTACAAAGTACCCATAAATGTGTACTTATTTTCTTCATATTTATCCACATTTATCCTGCTTAGAGTTTGCTAAGCTTTTTTGTACATATTTTCTTCATATTTATCCACATTTATCCTGCTTAGAGTTTGCTAAGCTTTTTCAATCTGTAAATTTATGTCTTTTACCAAATGGGATACATTTTACCCATTATTTATTAAATATTTTCTCTACTCCACCCCAATCTATTCCAGCTCTCCTGAGCCTCCTATTATATGTATGTTATACCTTTTGATAATTTTTCAATTGGTTCCTGAGGCTCTGTTTGTTTCAATTGTTTTTTCTCTGTTGCCCTCCCCTCCCCTCCCCCCATTTAAAAGATCCATAGTTTGGATCCATAGTTCTATGGTTCTATCTTTGAGTTAATTGACTATCATTTCCATTCTATTCTCAATCACATACAGGGAACTTTTTTTTTAATTTAATTTAATTTTTTTAAATGTTTATTTAGTATTGAGAGATAGAGACAGACTGCGAGCATGGGAGGGGCAGAGACAGAGGGAGACACAGAATCCGAGGCAGGCTCCAGGCTCGGACCTGTCGGCACAGAGCCCAACGTGGGGCTCAAACCCACAGACTGTGAGATCATGACCTGAGCCAAAGTTGGACACTTCACTGACTGAGCCACCCAGGCCCCCCATGGGAACTTTAAATTTCAGATATTATTCTCCAGTCCTAGAATTTCTTTTTGACTCTTTTTAAAAATAATTTCTAGTTCTTTGTTTTCCTTTAAGTCAATTAATATAGTTCAAAAGCTGCTTTAAGATCCAAGTCTGCTAATTTCAACATCTGTTTGGTCTCTATTGATTGCTTCTTCTCTTGAGAATAAGTGATATTTCCTTGGTTCTTCCTATGTTGGGTAGTTTTTTTTGTTTTTTTTTTTTAATTATTATGTCCTGGATATTGTAAAGTTTATGTTGTGGAATTCTGGCTTCTGTTATGTTCTTTCACAGACAGTTGATTCACTTTTGCTTTTTTTGTTTTAGCATCTAATTAATTTGGTTGAACTCAAACTACAAATTCACCTTCAATGCTCCAAAGCCCTGTTGTCATTCCTGGGATGGGTTTTTTTCAACTGCACCACAATAACAGGTGTAAGTGTGAGTCTCTCCCCTACTGAACGGTAAGCTTGTCAAAAATAGTAACTTGGTCTTATTCATTTTCGTGTCCTTCGCATATAGCTTACTGTTGCACACAGTGGACCTGCCGTGATGCTGCATGCATGAAAAAGCTAATGAACCATGTAATTCAGGAAACATCCACCAAATCAGGACACTGTTACTGCGAAGATTCAGGAACCAGGAGGGAAAAGCTGAGAGCTTTGCATGCATATACAAACTTTCACCTTCTTGGGCTTCGTGTAATTTTCAGTCGTTAATCCACTACCAAGAATCTGGGTTTCAGTTACATTTAGTCTTCAATATTTGTACCCTCATGTATTACCTCCTCCAGAGTACACATTGTAGCAAAATCCCATTATAGTAAAATAATTAAATCAGCAGACAATGACTGTTCCATCATTCCTTTAGCCACATTTCCATTAATGTGGGAATAATCTAAAAGGTATACATTCGTGCCCACAGCTCAAGACTACTTTATTTCTTCATTTGGTAGACCTTGAGTGCCTGTGCTGTGATAGGTTCCAGAAATATGAAAATTAATCAGCACAGTTCCTGTCCTCAAGAGGTGAGGGTTAGTCATTTAATTGGTTATTCGTAGATCCTACAAGTATGTATTGAGAACCTATTTTGTGCTGGGAACTTTGCTAGGATCCGGGGACACAATAATGAGAAGATGGGCAATTCTGTGCCCTCAGAGAGTTTAGGGTATCTCTGGAAAGCATTAACTCCAGGACAGCTTTCCCTATATTACACTCATTCAAGTATCACCCTCACATTTTGTTTCTGCCTTGGCCTATACATGTACTGCTAATTCATGTTTTATTTGTCTCACTCTTCAAAAGCTTAAGTCAATTTAATTTTAAAAGAAAGATTATAGGGGCGCCTGAGTGGCTCGGTCAGTGAAGCGTCCAACTTTGGCTCAGGTCATGATCTCATGGTTCGTGGGTTCGAGCCCCACATTGGGCTCTGTGCTGACAGCTCGGAGTCTGGGCCCTGCTTCAGATTCTGTGTATCCCTCTCTCTCTCTGTTCCTCCCCTGTTTGCATGGTCCCTCTCTGTCTCTCAAAAATAAACGCTTAAAATTTAAAAAAAATACATACAAGATTATATCACAGATTGGACATGCTACTTATGCTTTTCAAATTCACATGAGCATAAATGCCTAATTGTTAAAAAGCAAAATGACTAAATGCAAAATATCAAGTATCACATGTGCCACGCTCCGAGGAACACTGCTTTAAGTCTGTTAAATGTTGTAAAAGAGACGTTTGTAAAGTGCAAAGAGTGTAATGGGAATATAAAAGGGACTATTAATCCTTCCCGTGTTTATATAAGGAAGGCTTTGCAGGAAAGTCTTTTTGAGGGAAGCGACAGTATCCTCTTTACTGTCTCATCCTCCGTGGTAGTCAGAATAATGTCCCTCCCCTGGTCCAATCCACATTTTGGTCTGAATGCATACGTGTATTACATTACAAGGTGCAGGGGAATTATGGTGGCCGATAGAATTCAAGGAAATAATCAGTGGGCCTGAAGATAAAGAAATTAATCTGGATGGTCTGGATGGGCCCAGTGAAATCATGAAGAGCCTTAAAAGCAGAAGAGGGAGACAGCAGAGGGTCAGCCCGATCCGATGTGACAAAGAGGCTGCCATTACCGCAGGCTATACACATGGAGGCCGGGGACCATGGGCCTCGGGCCCATGTGGCCTCTAGAAGCTGGAAGAGGCAAGGAAACGGACCCTGACCTCCAGAAAGTCACACAGCCTTACCAACACCTTGCTATCTGCCCAGCAAGGCCTGTGTTGGATTTCCCACCAATGGAACCATAAGATAATGGATCTGTGCTGTCTTAAGTCACTGAATTTGTGAGCATTTGTTATAGCAGCCCTGGGAAGCTAATACGACCCATAGTGCAGATACATCTTAGGTTTTGGCTGAAAGTGAATCAAACAGAATGGAGTCTCCCCTTTAAGTTCGTGAAGGGCGAGGGCCTCATCTTTTTGTCTATTGTAGACCTAGTGCCTACAATCACACGTAGCAGACAGTTGGCCGCAGTGACTCTTTTCGGCGAGTTCTGAAGAAAGGCACTGTTTGCGCCCGATGATCAAGAATGGGTGGGAGTTTCCAAGGCATGGAAGTGGATTGAAGAAGGGCTTTGAAAGTGAGGGAGATGCTTGAGCAAAGAGGAGAGAGGGAGACATGGAATCCGAAGCAGGCTCCAGGATCCGAGCTGTCAGCCCGGAGCCCGACGCGGGGCTCGAACCCACGAACCGCGAGATGGTGACCTGAGCCGAAGTCGGACGCTTCGCCGACTGAGCCACCCAGACGCTCCGTGTTTGTGATGTGTTTAGAGAAATAAACTACCATGTGGCAGAAGACAGCATGCTCAGGGAGAGTGAGTGATACAAATCCAAGGCAGTGTCAGGGTGGGGCAGGAAGGGCCTTGTGTTGGATACCCAAGAGTTTGATTCAAGTCCTGAGGCCGCAGGTAGCCACGTGTCCATCTTGTGTGAGGCATTAAAGGCAATATGGGCTTGCCCTCTCTGGAGCCGTAAGCTGGAATCTTATGTTTCTGGAACCAGGATCTGCGATCCATGCAGAAGTTTGGGGAGAAGGTCTGACCCTGAGGACTTGGATTCTTGGGCTGGGGGGGGTCAAGTGTTGCACGTGGCCAGACAGAGGAAGGCAGCAGCCTGAGAAGCTGGGTGACCCTCACGCTCCCTGGAACTTCCTCCCTGCAGGAGCCGACAAGCTGTCAAGGTTCCGTCATAAACCCCACACTCCATGTGTTTGCAATGTGGCCGAGGAGATGCACAGGGGAATCGGGGGCTGGGGTGTGAGGGCTTACTGCTGGAGGCACCGCTTCCTCTCTCTGCCCGTGCATTTTGGAGAGAACTTATTTTGCTTTCTTAAAGTTATGGTGTGGAATAAAGGGACAGTAATGAGTTCCAGATGCTTTTATTTTTCTCCTTCTATAATTGGAAACAAAAATATAGCATGGCTTTTAAATCGAAAGTGCCAGAGAGGAATGGTGCTTTTAGCTCTGGGGTTTTAGCTGTGATTTAGAGCCCAGCGTGAGGCTGTGGCCCTCATCACTACACAGCAGCTCGCTCGCTCTGCTCCCTGCAGACCCGGCTCAAGACTTTAACTCAGAACCTGAGTGAGGTTCAACCGTGAGTCCTATTTTAAGAAACTCTAATACACGAAACGCAAACTTGCGAAGCAGACAGATTTGGGCAAAGTGAGCCTCCGCGTATTCAAAGGATGATTGTTTTGCAGAAGATCCCCACCCAGGCCTCTTTTAATTGGAGCTCCCCCCAGTGCACCTAAAACTTTCCCCACACGCCATTAATTTCTGAGGAGCGGGACAAAGAACCTTCTGGCCGAAGCGTTCCAAGTGTGAAGTGCTGAGTGAAGATCGATTAAAAAGTCAAGGGACCAGAATCTTGAAGTATAAAGTGATCCGAAGAAGAAAGAATGCTTGAATTACCCTGGGCTCATTCATGCCGCACCCAACTTTACGAAAGTCATCGTGTGACAGCTTGACTGTGAGTCCTAATTGGAATTAGAGCCTCCTTGTTAGACAAAGAGATCGTCCTCACCATGCAGGAGGAAATGCCTATTGTTAGACTCAGGTCTTTAGGTTGCTTTTGGACTCAGGTCTGTAGGTTGCTTTCCTTTGGCCAATTGCTGCTACAAAATGGAGCAGTGGGGAAAGCAGGATTCAGACGGAGACCGTGGGAAAGCAGTTGGCCTCCACCTACGAGACATAATAAGACCAGATTACGCTCTCTCCAGGGAGATAATCTTTAACACAAAGCAGATCCCAGCCCCCGGTTAAACAGCAGGCCAGCAAGGGAAGATAAAACTAAATGGCCACTCAATCCTTATATGATTTGCACAGCACACTGGTAAAAATAGGCATTCTGGACCCCAGAGCTGAAATTTAAGACTGGCCTCTCGCTTTTCGTTCACGGCAAAGCAGAAAGCTCAACTGCTCTTTGGTGCCAAGACTTTCAGGTCAGTCTCGAGGAGCAAGAGACTGTCTCCTAATCCTCTCCCTGCCCCTTCTCCCGTTGCTTTTTATATTTCCCTCTCGCAGCCTCGAAAGTAACTGCTCTTCAGCACATCGGGCTGCCATTCATCAAGCACTCACCGCGTGCTGGCCCCCTTACAGTGGTGTGCATCATTGTCCACGATGACTGCCGTTCTCCAAATTCTTGATCAGCCAATTCCAAAGCACAGAGACTTCCCGTATATTCTGCTCTTAAAACATGTGTAGCCAGTGATGTGGGTCTAAAGGGATTACTCAGTGGTTCTTCACATTTTGAAAATCTGACCAAGGCTGGGGCTCCACCCTGAACCTCTCCAGAACCTCTGGGGCCTCAGCCTTTGTGTCTTAAGTCTGCACACTGTAATTCAGATGCATGGTGGGCTGGAGGACCAGTGCGAAAGCACCTTAGGGGCTTAGGGGGTCATTCGGAGAGCGGAACCCTTTTCAGGGAAGCCCTCTACTCTGCTGTGGGTACTGAAGCCTGCCTGCCGCCCCTCATTGGGCCTGAGAGAATAATAGGGGAGACCAAAGCAAGAGGCAGGTGACTTGACCCTAGTCCGGCTCTTTCCTGACCTTCTGAATTGGGCCAACTCCTTCCCTTTAAATCCTAGAGCTAGGCTTCTGCCCCTTTCCTCTGTCTTTTGTTCCTATTGTTTTCTGGACGCTTGAGGGGGCCCTCCAAGAAGTCTTTCCCAGCCCTTGTGAGAAACTTGCTGAGCCTTAATAACACAGAATGTAAACTATAGAAGAAAAGAGGAGGAAACTTTAGTAGGAGTCACCTACTCCTCCCAAGGCAGGAGAGCCCATCCCCAGTAATGTAGGGTGTTCTCAGTCCTTTTTCTTCCAAATGGCTGGGATTCATCTTGTCTCCCCATCTTCCCATTTGGTTGGTGTCTCCATCGAGTATTGATTGACAAAGCCCATCCACCCAAGGGCAGACGCTCCACACTGATGTGACTTTCTGGGTTGGGGGATTCTTTGGGCTCTGACCTCCTGGCCCACAGGGGCTGTCTGGGGGGATTGCCAGAAGCAAACATCTAAACACAGACATGAACATGCTCTTCCCCTATGGGTGAATTTACTTCAAGTCGAGGTCCCCTGAGAAAGATGTGGAATGTGTGATTTTTCTGAAAAAATGGCTATATAGTCATGATCGCCTTCTTGGAATTTAGCTTAAGTAAATAATTAAGGATGTGTTCCCACAAGCGGTTATAAGGGTGTTCACTGTTGCATTATTCTTACTGAACAAACCGGGAAACACCCTAAATGGCCAATAGCAGAGGATTGGGTGGATGAATCATGTCACGACGAAAAATCATGGTATACATTCCTGCTTTGGGACACGGAGAGTTATTTATTGTATTTTAATGCCAAAAGCGGGTTACAAAACAACATGGACATTATGATCTCATTTTGGCATCTGGGAAGATACATATCAAACTATTAATAATTGCTATCTCTGAGCTGGGGCTAAAGGGGGTTCTCATTGCCTCTTTCTTTGCTTGTTCGTATTTTCTAATAATCATAGTAGTTAGTAAAGAGTGCATAGTACCTTGTTAATTGGGACAAACCTAATGTTGGTGTTGAGGGAAGGCAGGTATCTGAAAGTGAGGCAGAAACAAGAACATAGGTGCCCTGTGGGACCCCCTGAAGGCATAAAGGCCGTGCTCCCACACAAACTCTACCCGCCAACCACCGTTGACATCAACGGGCATTACATGTGTTACTTACTAACGAGACCTCCATAGTTTTTCATTAGTTGAAGAGAACACAGATGGAACGAGACTCCACCATGGCCACACCGTTTCTGAGGTTGCCAGAAAGAGTTGCAAATCTTCGAGACAAAGAGATCCAACGCAGAGGTCGGCTGAGTTGAGAAATAGACTCCTACTGTTGGAGTTGGCCAGGGAAGCAGTCTCCTACGTTTGGAATAATTGAGATAAGAGACAGGTATCGAGCAGATATAGTCACAGTGTCACCTTCATTTCTGATAAAACTAGATTTGGAGACCGTGGTTATTCCTCTTAGTCAAGTGGGCCTGATGAGACCTCACCCTGGAATCAGGCTGCAACCGTGGCTCTGTCACTGGTGGCAAGAATAGCTTTAGGTGTCCCGTGGATGTCCTGCCCCATCCTGTCCCCTGGATGTCCTGTCCTCGCCATGGAGCAACCCCCCCCCCCGCCCCCCGCAGTCGAGCAGAGCTACCCCAAAGAAGGGATGGCCCCAATTCTCCAGGGAAATACCCATCAGTCCCAACACCTCCCCGGGAGTGGGGGAAGGAAAGGAATAAGGAGAACAGGCCCCCAGAGCGTTCCTCTAAAGGAAGGGTCTGCAAACTCCTCCCTGGGGGCAAAATCTGGCTCTCAGCCCATTTTTGTTGGTGAGTTTTACTGGCAAGCACACACAATCGTTTATGAATTGTCCAAGGCTGCTGTCCTGTTCCAGCAGCGGAGTTGAGGAGTCTTGGCAGAAACCGCGTGGCCCGGAAAGTCAAACATTGCCGGCCTCTGCTCTACAGGGTGTCTCTCTGGGAACACCCCGGGAGAGGGGCATGCGTCTCCTCTAACATCCCTGGCTACGTCCAATGCAAAGTGTCCTGGCCTCTCTCCCCTGTCTGGCTTTCCAGCCTGGCTCTTGTTGCCATCCTGGGCATTAAAGTTCAGCAAGGCTCACTCCTCAGCCCTTTTCTCTCTCGCTTCACATTCTCACGGTCTCCTCTTGGGTGTCCCAAGGGCCTTTCAAATCGCACAAATCTTAGCCCAGGGTGACCATACAGTCTATGGGTTCAAACCAGGACATTTCTGGGGACTAGCATTTCTGGACAAGACTCTGAGGTAACAGGCATAATGTGGATTGTCCCAGGGACAATGGAGAAGTCAGATCTTTTTTATTTTATTTTATTTTTAAGTCTGTTCATTTATTTATTTATTTTGAGGGAGTGCGAGCAAGCGGGGAGGGGCAGAGAGAGGAGACAGAGAATCCCAAGCAGGCTCCGTGCCGTCAGCGCGGAGCCTGATGCGGGGCTCAAACCTATGAACCGGGAGATCATGACCTGCGGCCGAAGTCAGACGCTTAACCGAATGAGCCACCCAGGTGCCCCGAAGTCAGATAATTTTAAAGGAAAACACGAATTATCTTCTTTCCCTGAACCCGGCTCCTTCTCCAGAGTTTCCAGTGGCTCTGGCGTCACCATTCTGCCCATGGTAAAAACAAGAAGCCCAGGCCCTATCCTTTACACCGCCCCCTCCCTCACCACCCACCTCCTCTCCGTCACCAAGCCAGACCGCCTGCCTTTCTTTAGAATCCACCCACTTCTCCAGTCTCAGCTGCTACATCCCAGTCCAAACCACCACGATTTCTTGCTTAGGCTACTCCAGACTCCTCCCTGGCCGAGGACCACTGGCTTCCGCCCCTCTTTTTCACGGATCCCCGTGAAACGTTAGTCTGATTGGGCCACCCCCCTGCATGAAACTCGTAGTCCCCATGCCTTTAGGATAGAGATGTCAGTCTTCTTTCTTTCTTTCTTTCTTTGACAGAGAGAGAGAAAGGGAGAGAGAGAACAAGTGGGGGAGGGGCTCAGAGAGAGAGAGAGAGAAAAATCTCAAGCAGGCTCCACACTCAGCACAGAGCCCAACACACGGCTTGATCCCACAACCCTGGGATAGGACCTGAGCCGAAGTCAAGAGTCAGTCAGTCAACTGACCGAGCCACCCACGTGCCCTAAGATGCAAGTTCTTCCTCTTGGACTCTGGGGTTGGCATGGGCTGCCTTCCACCCCCACCCAGAACCCTCCTTCCCTTCTGCCCTTTGGGAATGCTTGAACACATGCTGCACCTTCCTCCTTCTGGGTCTTCCTGCAGACTTTTCCACGTGACCTCCCTTATTGGAGTCCGAGGCCGTCTGACCCTCACTCCCTCAGTGTCCACACTAGGCTGTGACCACATCATCACCTGTCACCGTGCCCTGGGCTCTGCAGACCGTAATGACAGCGGTGTTATTTGCTTACTGACCATCTCTCCCACCGTAAGCTGCCTGAGGACGGGGTTCCTATCCTTTCGCTCACCGTCGTATCTCAGCATCTATAGCACTCAAGAAATATCCACTGAAATGATGACATTCTCTGTATGGCTTATTTCACTTAGCATCACACTCTCCAGTTCCATCCACGTTGCTACAAAAGGCCAGATTTCATTCTTTCTCATTGCCACGTAGTATTCCATTGGTTTCACTCTTATGTGGATCCTGAGAAACTTAACAGAAACCCATGGGGGAGGGGAAGGAAAAAAAAAAAAAAGAGGTTAGAGTGGGAGAGAGCCAAAGCATAAGAGACTGTTAAAAACTGAGAACAAACTGAGGGTTGATGGGGGGTGGGAGGGAGGGGAGGGTGGGTGATGGGTATTGAGGAGGGCACCTTTTGGGATGAGCACTGGGTGTTGTATGGGAACCAATTTGACAATAAATTTCATATATTAAAAAAAAGAAAAAGAAAAAAAAATAATGATGACACAGGAAAAACAGCCTCCACGATTTCAGAGTTTGGGGGCCTCCGTTTAGCCTGGATGGAACATTGCTGGTTTTCTATGGCTTCTGTAACAAATTGTCATAAACGTGGCCGCTTACCACAACAGAAATCTCTCTTCTCACAGTTCTGGAGGCCAGGAGTCTGAAATCAAGAGGTCAGCCGAGCCACAGTCCCTGTGTGGGCTCCGGGGGAGAAGCTCTTCCTAGCTTTGGTGGCTGCAGGCGTCCCTTGGCTGGTGGCCACGTCACTCCAATCTCTGCATCCACCTTTACACCACCTTCTCCCCCTCTTTGTCCAAGCATCCTCCAAGGACACTTGTGATGGCACTGTGGAGCCACCCAGATAATCTCCTCTTTTCAAAATCCTCAGCGTAAGCACATCTGCAAAGACCCTGTGTCCCAGTAAGGTCACATTGACAGGTTCCAGGGATTAGGATATGGACACATCCTTGGGGGCGGAGTGGGGTCGTTTCAACCCATCAGAGGGACATAAGCTTAGATTTGGCCCAACGGGTCTCGGGCAATTCAGTGTCAGGATCTTGGCAAACTAGGAGACAGAATAGACTCAGCGATCGTGGGAGAGAAACATCCTTATAATTCTTCCCACCGGAGCCAAGACAGACACTATTATTGTCCCCTTACCCATTCTTGCTTTCCCTGCCCACAAAGACCACTCCCCAGGCAGAAGGCTTGGGTGAGAGCTAGCTCTTACTGAACTGTTGAGATGCTCGCCTGACAAGTCAGTGGAAAGGAGCCAGAACAAAGGACCCACATTTGCTGCACAATATTGGGCAAATAGCTTCATCTCCATCAGCCTCCTTTGTAAATCAAGTTCCCTTTCCTCCAGGGAGCAATCGGGATGTTTTCCTGTCATTTCTCATGCATCTTGGGGGTAACAGTATTAATACAAAACATCAGTATTATCTGCCAAGTCAGTGCCTTGCAAGGACTGAATCTTCCTCCCAGGGCGACTTCGTACTGCCCTCAACTCTCCGGCTGCCTTTAAAAATAACAACAAAAATCCACCCAGACCTCTCAGTCGCCACACACCTGTGTCTTTTGTACTTCCACGAGGTGTCCTCCTCCAGGGTTTCAGTGTAACTGGAGCCTCCAGAACCATCCACAGTCTTCTGCCGCCCTGGGAAACGTCCCTTCGTGGCTAGGGCACCAGAACGCATTTTGGAAGGAACAGCTTCCTAAGAAAACTAAAAGGATGCAAACATAGGCGCCTGGCCGGGAATAAATACTACTGTATTTTTAGAAACCTGGGTCCTTTTATTTTTAGGTAAGGAGTTTGATTCAATTTCTATAAATCCCGTTGTCCTTTTGGGGTCTAACTTCAACTGAGCATTTTGGAGCTTCTAGGCAGCCTTTCTGAAATGGCAGGCCTGCGCTGCTGGCTGTGCTATTTAGGAGGGAGAATTGGGGTGAGGTTCCATTTTTGGCAGAGGGTAAAAATAAAGAGTTTTCTTCTGAGTGGGCCCCTCTCTGAATCCAGCCTGGCTGCTCGGTCTACACTGGGCACACGTGCACAGCATATGTCAGGCTTACCGCTGCAAAGAGAATGAATCACTCTGCCTGGCGCTTTTCGGAGGAGCTTTAAATCATGCTGCTCCAACAACATGTAAAGCAGCGTTTGATTTTCTGGGAGGGAGGTTTTGCAACTTTTTTTTGCAGTAACATATGAACAGTCAGTACCCACTGTGAGGACTTCAGAGAAAACAAACTAAAAGATGACCGTCGGATGAGTTCCCTGCCACAGGGAGCTCCCGGATGCCTTTCCTGGGGGTGTCGGTGTGGTGGCAGCCTTGTGAGAGGGCAAGGTCCTTCCCTCCATCAATAAACACTTCTGGAAGCCCCCGGTGTGCATTGGGGTTGTGTAGGAGACAATGAGCTGGGTGTACATAGCCGTGTGTTTGCTTTTAATGAAGTGGGTCACAGCTCCTCCAAAATCACAATCCCAGCAGCAAACTGGTTCATGATAACCAAGTTCAAGTTCAAGTTCAAGCAGGGTCGGTTTATCCATTGCATGCATGTGCTTCCCTCCCTCCCTCTCCCCTGCAAGTGAAGGGGGCTGACCTCATCTGTATTACAATTTTGGGGAGACTTTGGGGGTTTGGGGAGATTCTGGAAAGTTAGACCGAATCGAATTTTGTATCTGCTGGGACACCTCTCCTCTGGGACACTCCAAGTTTGGGCTCAAAGCCACTCAGTCCCCTGGGGGTGACCCTGGCAGAGGTTAGTTGCAATCTGCCAGGGTCCCAGTGTGAACCCCCAAGGTGCCAAAGCTCCAGCCTGCCTTAGAGGTCTGAGGGTGTTCTTGAGGGGCAGGGCTCGAGGCCCAGAGGAACAAAAGTGGGTCCATCTGACCATAGCCCAAAACAAGAGGCAGGAGGTCCTGGTGATGATGCTCCGTGGCCTGAAATGTAGAAGGGCGCAGAGTGACACGTAGTCAAGAGCCCAAACCAGGTGCTGGTGAGGCCAGAGGGGGGGAGGGTGGCGGTGAGAAAGGGTTGAGAAGGTGGGGGAAGCAGAGGAGGGGAGGAGGAGGACTAGGAGGGAGAGAGGAGAGAGTCTTCCTGCTTTTATGTAAGAATTCCACCCTTCTACGAGAGGAATGGTGTGTGCAGACAGGGATGGGGCGAACTGAAGAGGCCTGCCCCAGGGAACCCCGGGGAGGCGGGGAGGCTGGCTCACCTAACTGAAGAGGAGACAGGGGAGGACTTCCCTCCACCACCCACGGGGGCCCCGCGGGTACCAGGGGACGTGAAGGGACGCCCTAGGGGACGCGCTAACGGAAACGTCAACCCTCAACACCAGCACCTGCTGCTGTGCTGAAGGGGTCCTTTTCCTCACGGGAGCTTTTTCAGCCACTCACTAGTGCCATTCTGATCCTTCGTGGCCGCTGCTGCGATCCTCACCGGACCTCCAAGCTCACACGTGCATACACACACACACACACACACACACACACACACACACACACACAGAGTCATTTCCTGGAAAAGTCAGCAGCTGAAGCGCTCTGTCTTCAGAACAGGGTCACCCCAAGAGCAGGGAGCTCCAGCTTCCTTCTCAGAGGGGCTGGCCCCGCACACACCTCCCCCTCCCCCCCCCCCCCCCCCCCCCCCGGGCCTTCGAGATCCCGCCTCCGTGTAGCCACCTTGGGTTTCTCAGCTCCATCCAGAATGGCTTCGTCCCTCGGGCTCCCGTGGAATTTTCTGGAACATAGCACACAGACTGACAAAACCCAAGGAGGCGTTTCTCCAAGCACAGACCCGGACGGACCCGTGCCAGTTTCTCTGCTCTCCCTAGTCAGGCATGGGTTGGGTCTGATTCGTGTTCGGGCTGCCTTCCCAGCAGGAAATGCAGAAGCTGCCTCGGGGAACACAGAGCAGGCTGGGGATCCCGGGGAAGCCCCCTCTCCGCCGGTGGCTTAGGGCGCCCGAAGTTGGGGTTTCCGGCCCTTCGCTCTGTTCTGAGCCATCAGGGGGTGTCTTTGCTGCTATCCCAGCAGACAGGCCGGCTGTGAATTTCGGGGACACAGGAGAATCCCCTGCGAAGGGTGTCCCAGTGAAACGCTTGCCTGTGTTTGCGCACAGCCCCCCCCCCCCGAAGATGCCCACATCTGTTTGAGACAGGAGGCAGTTAATTCTCTTTACTGACAAGCAATGAAATGCCAAAACAGAAAGAAAAGGAAAGCGATGCAAGCACCAGGCACATACCACCTCTTTCTACTTCCCTTGTATTATTAGGGGCCCAGAACTCACCGTCTCTGTTCTTAGCTGTTTTTAAACAAATGGCCACTGTTAATTTCATGTCCGTTCTGTTGTACTATTAAGGTCTGAGTGCCCTGGTCCTCCAGTCTCTTCTTTCTGGAAGAGTCTGGAATAATCTTTCTCCTGAAGTGTATGTTTCCCTAAGAAAACCCAGGGTATTCAAGGAAAGAGCCCAGGCTCGGGGATCAGACTTAGGCATGAATCTTAGTGCAGCTCTGTGTCCTTCGGCAAGTGATTTAATATCTGGGAGCCTCAGTTTACTCATCCATGCATGGTTGAACCAAACTCCATCGCCTACTAGCTGTGTGACCTTGCACTAGCTACTTAACCTCTCTGGGCCTTAGCGATCTTTTATAATATGGGATAAACACTGGTATCTATCTCGGGGTCGTTGCTATTATTAACTGAGTGACTATGTGCAAAGCAATTAGCACGGTGCCTGGCATGGAGAAGCATGATGGGAGCGTTTGCTGTTAGGATCACAATGGGTTGCTATGGGGACCGAATGAGATGACGTGTGTCAGGCACCTGGCACATGGTAGGTATGTGCCCAACCCACCCCCCCTCCCAGCCTCCCCAGCATCCTCAGCTTCTTTCTCGTTCTTTCTACGAACACATTCTCAGCCAGGTGCCTTTCCACGGCAGGCCTTCCACCCTGGTCTTTCTCTTAGCTGCCCTGCCCTATGATTTTGCACTGTCCTGTGTGTCGGCACTGACCCCAGCATCTCCTGTCAGGACCAGTTACTCTCTTCAGGCTGAAGATGAATGGATGACTAAGCATTCCTCTCACAGAAACCAGTCCTACTCTTCAGCACAAATAATATTCGGCAAGAAAACTAACCCCAAATATAGCGTGGCAGACTAAATATGGCCACAGGCTCTTTGTAGCTCAAGAACTGCAGTCTATTTGCCCATCCCTCCAAATTGGGCTGGCCTTGTGATCTTCTCTAATAGATGTGGTGAAAGTGACTTTCCAAACGAGAACACAGCCCTGAGGATGTCACGTAAGGAAGCTGGTCCAACCAACTGAAGATGAGGGGCCGTGGGATGAACGGAGGGGCCCCAGGTGAGGCTGGTACCAACCGCTTCTAGTAAATCCCTCACCTGTCCTGTGGTCGGTTGTCTCTAACTCAACCTGACTGGCATCCCAGAATGCAGAAGGTACACAGAATTCTTCAGAGGCATTTCTTTTGGAAAAGGCATTCAATTCCACATACGTATCTTGAGGTCTTCTCGAGGGAGTGTTGGGAGCCAGAGATGGGGATGAGATGCAGGTTTTGGTACTGGAAGGGTTAATTCAGGACTGCCGAGCATTTTGGAGCATCCATGGCGAAGGGCACGCCCTGAATGGAAAATGCTCTCCGTTAAATTGCAGCTGGGGCCGGGAGCAGAGAGGGAGCAGAGAGGGACAGCCACATTTCATTATTAGGGTGAGTGGAATGTTCTCTGAATTGTTCCATCTCTGCCATTCCAGCGTGATTGAATTCTGCACACGTGTTAAAGACTTTGGAGCCCACGGACATGGAGATGAGAGCAAGGCTGGGTCTGCCGTTTCAGTCAGCATTAAACTGTTTTTGTTTTTGACGAGGACTCTGTCAAAAGGAGTCCAGAGCCCAGGGTCGAAAGGAAAAGCACCAGGGTGGCAAAGGGAATTCACACAATCTGAGCAATGCAAGTCTTTTTCCAAGCCCAGAAGAAGCATGTGTTTAAGGAAAACAAGAATACCATGGTGGCATGTAGTGATTAAAACTTGGTCTTTGGGGTCAAAGAGATCTAAATTCAAATTCTGCGTTTGCCATTTACTAGCTAGCTGTAGCAGTTATATACTGCTGTGTAACAAACCACCCAATTCTTAGTAGCTTAAAATAACAACCATGTATTTGTTCAGAATTCCACAGTTGGGATTGGGCTCAGCGGGGAGGCTCTTCAGCTGGTCTTTGTGAGCAGTCATTCATGTGGCTGCAGTGAGGGCTGGTTGATCTCAGATATACTCACTACCATGCCCCGGGGGCTCAACAGGAATGTCTGGAATAATTGGGACTGCTGGGCGTCTCTCTCCATGTGGTCTTTTTTCCCCCTGGTCTCTCATCCTCAAGGAGGCTACACAAAGTGTCTTCACATAGTGGAGAGACGGTTCCAAAAAAGGGAAGCTCCAATGCACACGTGATTATCAAACCTTTGCTTGTATCACCTGTGCTGATGTGCAAGGCAAGTAACATGGTCAAGTCCATAGTTAACACGGGGTGGGGGGGTGAGGATTATACAAGGATGTGAATCCTGGGAGGTAGAATGCATTGGGGAATTAACATAACAATCTCCACACTAGTGACCCTGACCAAATTCTGATCTCTCTGAACCTTGGTTGGTTTCCTGACCGGTAAAATGGGAAAATAACATGTGTGTTCATTGGAAATAGACTGGATTCATGTAATAAAAACCCCCCAATAAGTATGGTGTGAATGATCCAGGGGTTATTATTTTCTCCAGGGGTAGGTGGTTGGCAGTGTTAGCTCAGAGACTACATGATGTCAGGGTCTAGGTGTCTGCAATTCTCTTGGCTTTTTCCTCGGGGTAGGAAGATGGCTGCAACAACTCCAGTCCTTCCAATGCCTTTCCAGGAAGCAGGAATGAGTAGAGAAAATAGCAAAGGCAGGCACCAGCTGGGTCAACTTGTCTCTGAAAGAGCTTTCCCAGAGCTCTACCCACTCCCATCTCATTGACCAGGACAGTGTCACATGACCACCCCCTAACTGCAGGGGAGGTTAAGAAATGTCACTTTTAAAGCTGGGTCCAGAACCCAAATAAAGTTAGTAACAAAAGAAAAGAGTATGTATTGGGTAGGCTCCTAGAAGTAAGTGCCAGCCCTCACCCCTACCTCACAAGGTTGTCTTCCACATAGTAAGTGCTCATTAAACAGTAGCTATTTTCTTATTTAGTTAATAGCTTCTGCTGGCTAGCTGGCGCATCTGAGGGGGGAAAGAGGGAGCTCTGAGCTGTCCCATGACTCTTCCCTTCCTGGTGTCCCAGTCGTTCCTGTAACAGTTAGTACATAACAAACCGCTCCAAATCTCAAGAGGGTAAAGCAAGCCTTGTTTTATCCACAGGTAGGCTGGACCAGTCTCCAGACTCTGCTGGGCTCATTCATCCCTCTGGGGTCCGCTGCGGATCAGAGAGGCGGGTCAGGGCTGCAAAGCGACATCGGGAGGACTGGACACAGGCAGAGGTGAAAGATTGCAGCCATTCTGTAATCAGTGTATCCCAGGGTGAGGGATGCCATAGTGCCCTGATGTCATGGAAGGACCCAAGATAGTCTGTTGACTTGTGAACTGCACCTCCTTGGTCCTGCTATTTCCCTCACCAGAGCTTCCTTGGATCCTTTGTTTTCTGCAGAAACTTTCACGGACCAGCTCTTACCTTCACTTGCTCAGTCCTCTTGCTGTCCTCCCCTGATGTCCAGGGAGCATCAGGACATCAGACAATTAGAGTGTTTTCACCCAGGAGCACCTCACGGCTCCTCCCTCTGGCCCACGCCCACTTGTGCCTGGTCACTGTCTCCCATCAGCTGGCTCTTCCCCCGTCAGGCTCAACATCTGGGAGGCACAGGTAGCCCTCCCCCTGAACAGCTGGGGGCCCTGGGGCGAGGCCCCCAAGGCTCCCGAGAGTTTTCATCCTACAAGCCCCCATTTAATACTAAAGACACCTTCTGCTCTGGCGTTTTCTTCATAAGGTCCCAGTAATTCACTTTTGCTTTTAATTCCCTTGCCTTTGGGGATGTGCCGAGTAGGAGATTGCTACGGCTGAGGTCAGAGAGGTCTTTTCCTGCTTTCTCCTCTAAGGTTTTGATGGTTTCCTGTCTCACATTCAGGTCCTTTATCCATTTTGAGTTTATTTTTGTGAATGGTGTGAGAAAGTGGTCTAGTTTCAACCTTCTGCATGTTGCTGTCCAGTTCTCCCAGCACCATTTGTTAAAGAGACTGTCTTTTTTCCATTGGATGTTCTTTCCTGCTTTGTCAAAAATGAGTTGGCCATACGTTTGTGGGTCTAGTTCTGGGGTTTCTATTCGATTCCATTGGTCTATGTGTCTGTTTTTATGCCAATACCATGCTGTCTTGATGATGACAGCTTTGTAGTAGAGGCTAAAGTCTGGGATTGTGATGCCTCCTGCTTTGGTCTTCTTCTTCAAAATTACTTTGGCTATTCGGGGCCTTTTGTGGTTCCATATGAATTTTAGGATTGCTTGTTCTAGTTTCAAGAAGAATGCTGGTGCAATTTTGATTGGGATTGCATTGAATGTGTAGATAGCTTTGGGTAGTATTGACATTTTGACAATATTTATTCTTCCAATCCATGAGCAGGGAATGTCTTTCCATTTCTTTATATCTTCTTCAATTACCTGCATAAGCTTTCTATAGTTTTCAGCATACAGATCTTTTACATCTTTGGTTAGATTTATTCCTGGCGTTTTCTTAACAAGCCCAACCCAGCGGAGGACACACAGCCAGATCAGCTCCCTGGGGCTACAGCCCTTGGGCAAACCTCACAGACCCTGGAGCCAGGTGGCCTGGGTCCTAAACCTGGCTCATCTATCACTCGTTTCCTGTGTGATTTGAGGCCCATTACTTCCTTCTCTGTACTTGGGAGCAGTGTTAACCTGCCTCATGGGTCATCATGAGGATTCATTGAGCTCCCAGACCAGTGCCTGGCACACCACGACACTATATACGCGACGGTCCTTGCCATATTCGCCACTATTTATTAAAATGGACCTCTTGGGGCGCCTGGGTGGCTCAGTCGGTTAAGCGTCCGACTTCGGCTCAGGTCATGATCTTGCGTTCCGTGAGTTCGAGCCCCGCGTCGGGCTCTGTGCCGACAGCTCAGAGCCTGGAGCCTGCTTCAGGTTCTGTGTCTCCCTCTCTCTCTGACCCTCCCCTGTTCATGCTCTGTCTCTCCCTGTCTCAAAAATAAATTAAACGTTAAAAAAAAAAATTAAAAATAAATAAATAAAATGGACCTCTCTTTTTGGTCCTTTTCATTATGCAGCATTAATCCCGGCAGCTGCTTGGATTATTTCCTTTTACATTCATCCATTCCTCCCCCTTTCTTCACCGATTCAAACCCTGCCTGCGTGCCTTCCCTATATTGGTATACCCCGCGTTAGACACAGGGGACAAAAAAAAATAAAATAAAAATAAAAAATCAGTCAGCTGTGGTCTTGGTCCTCATCAAGACAGTCCAGGAACCCAACTCTTTAAAAACCCCAATGGCCAACAAATACAGGAGAGGATGACAAGAGCCTGGGTCAGGGCAGGGGGAGGTTGTGAGAGTCCGGTGTGGAAAAACAGCATTAACTGTTTTAGTGCTCCGAAATGCCGCTACAACAAATCATGCTGGGGGAACTAGGCCATTACCTGCGGCTTACAAATATTTTGGCCACGCTTCACTCAGATTCTGACTGTAACCGGATTTGGCTTGTTTTTAGTGGCTCCGTTTCCTCGGGGTTGAAAGAGAGGTCCCATCTTTCAGGAATGAGACTTGACAGCAGTAGCTTTTCCAGTCCATGAAGCACTTAGAGGAAGGAGGACCATCCCGTGGCACTGACTGTAACTCACTTTGTTGAGGCCAGATTGCAGTCATGGAGGGGCTTTAAGAACCATTCATCTAGATTTTTATTCGAGAAGTCTGTGGCCCTAGATTAAAAAAGCAAAACAGTGCTAAAAAGCCTCTTGAGGGGCGCCTGAGTGGCTCAGTCCATGAAGCGTCTGACTCTTGGTTTCGGCTCAGGACGTGGTCTCACGGTTTGTGAGTTCGAGCTCTGCATCTGGCTTTGTGCTGATAGTGCAGAGCCTGCTTGGGATTCTCTCTCTCGCTCTGTTCCTCCCCTGTCACGCTCTCTCCCTTTCTCTCAAAATAAACTTAAAAGAAAAGCTGCTTGAAAACAGCAGTCCCTTGCCCCCTACCCCCTCAAAAGTTCTTCTCCCTTGAGGCGAATACTTCCCAATCTTTTGAGGTGTTCTTCTGGTGTCTTCCTTTGGGTTTCTAAATAACACGTGCGTATTGCAATTTCTTGCTTTCTCTGCACTGGATGTTGGTATACCCTGCTATTGTATTGCATACTTTTGGTGTTTATAGCCCAATACTCTTACTTTCTCTGTGCCCCAGCCAGCTGATTTTCTATAATGATGTCTGGTCAAATTAGCATCCCGGATTTGTATTATTTTGGCCATGTAAATATCAATCACAGGTATGCCATAGAACTCACCAGGATTACTTTTTCTTTTTCATACCTACCATTAATAATTACCTCATCTAAAAATTTTGCTTACGTTTTCATGTCCTTACCATTAATTGGTAATGTTGCCTCTACCAGAGCTGAGATTTCTTGAATCCCTGCATATCAGGTTCCGTTTTTATCCTAGATACATCTCTTCTAGACAGTTTCTAGACCTGCCTCCAGAAAGACTCTAGACGACAATTCTGTCATTTCTTTTTATACTCATCATAGGATTTCCCTTCAGGACCATTCTGGGGGTTCTTTTAACTCTTCCCCATGTTGAATCCTTTATTTCTTTAACTTCATATCATTTTTTTTTTATTACATTCTCAAATCTGATGGTCTTTACCTGTTGGTCTTGTTTTTTGCTCTGCTTTAACCTTTATTATTTATTTTTGAGACAGAGAGAGACAGAGAATGAATGGGAGAGGGTCAGAGAGAGGGAGACACAGAATCTGAAACAGGCTCCAGGCTCTGAGCTGTCAGCACAGAGCCCGACGTGGGGCTCGAACTCATGGACTGCGAGTTCACGACCTGAGCCGAAGTCGGACGCTCAACCGACTGAGCCACCCAGGCACCCCTTCATATCATTTTTTTTTTAAATTTTACTTCCTTGTTTTGGTGGATTGTTTTAGTAAATGGAGTTTATAAACAGCTAAAAAATAACTTCATTCTACCTCCACACTTGATTGCTAGATTAGCTGGTGTGATACTTAAAGTTTTTCTGTTGTTTTTTTTTTTTTTTTGCTTTTGTTTTGTTTTTAGAGAGAGAGAGAGTACGAGTGGGGGAGATGGGCAGAGGGAGAGAAAGAGAGAATCCCAAGCAGGTTTCACACCCAGCATGGATCCCAACTTGGGGCTCAACCCCACAACCCCAGAGTCATGGCCTGACCCAAAATTGAGTTCGCGCTCAACCAACTGAGCCATCCAGGTGCCCCAGGGAATTTGGTGTGATGGTTAAGTTTATGCATTAACTTAACTGGGCTAAAGGATGCCATATGGCTAGTAAAACAGTATTTCTGGGTATGCCAGTGAGGGTGTTTCTGGAAGAGATGAACATTTGATTCAGTAGACTGTGTAAAGAAGATCCATACTTACTGGTGTGAACAGGCCCAAATAGAACAAAAATGAGAGAAGGGCGACTCCCCACTCTCTCTTCTTGAGCTGGGAGATCTATCTTCTCCTGCCCTTGGATGTCAGAGCTCCTGGCTCAGGCCTTTGAACTCTGGACTTACACCAGTGGTACCTCGGTTCTCTGTCCTTCTGCCTGAGGCTGAACTGTATCACTGGCTTTCCTGGTTGTTCAGCTTGCAGACAGTAGACTATGGGACTTCTAGGCCTCCGTTACCATGTGAGCCAATGCCTATAAAAAATCTCTTCTAATCTATATCTGAATCTATAGCGGTAGATAATCTGTATTTATATAACCTATTGGTTGTGTTTTTCTGGAAAATTCTAACACAGCTGGGTATAAAACTTTAGCTTACAAATAATTTTCACTCCTAGTTTGAAAAGCATTTTTCCCTAACTTTCCAGATTCCATTATTACTTTTCATCATTCTGATACCATTCTGATTCCAAGCCCTCTGTATGTTTCCTACTTTTTTTTTTTCCTCCTTGGAATTTTAGGATACTTTCCTGTGACAGTTCTTCTAAAATCATGCAATCGTTTGCCTTGATGTGGGTCTCATTTTCATTCTTCATGCAGGAAACTCAAGTTAGCCCTTTCAATCTGGAGACATATGCTTTCAGTTTCGGAAATTTCTCCTGTATTCGTTCTTTAAGAAAATCTTTCCCTCTCTACAATTTTTTCTTTCTAGAACTCCTATTATGCAACGTTCGCACCCTTTGACTCACAGACTGTAATTGTTTTAGCTTCTCTTTCCAATTTTACATTTTTTTTTTTTTTTGTCTTTCTGGGTGATCGTTTCCACATTATCTTCTAATCCTTCAATTATTTTTTTCCTTTTGCATTGATTTTTTTTTTTTTTTTAATTTCTGTTCTCAACAAACTTATGGCTTCCAGGGAGGAGGAAAATGGAGGGGTGGGCAAAATAGGTGAAGCGGGGGAGGGAGATACGGGCTTACAATTGTGGAATGAAGAAATTGTGGGGATAAAAGTTACAGTATAGGAATACAGTCAATGGTATTGTAATAGTGCTCTCTGGGGACAAATGGCAGTCACACTTGTGGTGGGCACAGTACAACATGCAGACTTTCCAGATCACTAGGTTGTACACGAGAAACTAATGGCACATTGTGTGTCAACTATACTTCAATAAAAAAATAAAAAGAGTTCTGTTCTCATACTTCAAATTTCCACAAGCTCTCACTCATTCTCTACATTCTACAAATATCACCTCTCCTAGGATCAGCTTTTTGTTTCAAACACGCAATACCTTCTCATCTTTCTGAGGATAACTTTTTCAAGTTTTGTTTTAAAAATGTTCTACTCCAGGGGTGCCTGGGTGGCTCAGTCCGTTAAGTGTCTGACTTTGGCCCAGGTCATGATCTCACAGTTTGTGAGTTCAAGCCCCGTGTCGGGCTCTGTGCTGACAGCTCGGGGCTGGAGCCTGCTTCGGATTCTGTGTCTCCCTCTGCTTCTGCCCCTCCCTAGCTCACGCTCTCTCTCTCTCTGTGTCAAAAATAAACTTTAAAAATAAAATAAAATAAAATAAAATAAAATAAAATAAAATAAAAATGTTCTACTCCTGGGGCTCCTGGGTGGCTCAGTCGGTTGGGCAGCCGACTCCGGCTCAGGTCATGATCTCGTGGTCCGCGAGTTTGAGCCCTGCATCAGGCTCTGTGCCGACAGCTTGGAGCCTGGAGCCTGCTTCGGATTCTGTGTCTTCCTCTCTGTCACTCCCCCATTTGCACTCTGTCTCTCTCTGCCTTTCAAAAATGAATCAATGCTAAAAAATAAATAAATAAATAAATAAATAAAAATGTTCTACCCCTTTACAATAGCCAAATTATGAAAGCAGCCCAAGTGTCTATCAATAGATGAATGGATAGGGGCGCCTGGGTGGCTCAGTCGGTTGAGCGGCCGACTTCGGCTCGGGTCGTGATCTCGCGGTCTGTGAGTTCAAGCCCCGCATCAGGCTCTGTGCTGACAGCTCAGAGCCTGGAGCCTGTTTCGGATAATGTGTCTCCCTCTCTCTGACCCTCCCCTGTTCATGCTCTGTCTCTCTCTGTCTCAAAAATAAATAAACTTTAAAAAAAAATTAAAAAAAAATAGATGAATGGATAAAGAAGATGTGGGGGTCACCTGGGTGGCCCAGTCGGTTAAACATCTGACTTCGGCTCAGGTCGTGATCTCACGGTTCGTGGGGTCAAGCCCCACATCCGGCTCTGTCTGACAGCTCAGAGCCTGGAGCCTGCTTCGGATCCTCTGTCTCCTTCTCTCTCTGCCCCTCCCCCACCTGCACTCTGTCTCTCTCTCAAAAATAAATAAACATTCAAAAAGCTAAAAAAGAAAAGAAGAAGTGGTTTATATGCACAATGGAATATCATTCATCCATAAAAAAGAATGAAATCTTGTCATCTGCGACAACATGGATGGAGCTAGAAAGCATCATGCTGAGCGAAATAAGTCAGTCAGAGAAAGACACTGCATGATCTCACTCATGTGTGGAATTTAAGAAACAAAACAAATGAGCAAAGGGGAAAAAGAGACAGAGAGAGACAGAGGCAAACCAAGGCTCTTAAACCAATGGGCTCTTAACTATAGAAAGCAAACTGATGGTTACCAGAGGGGAGGTGGGTGGGGAACGGGGGAAGTAGGTGATGGGGACGAAGGAGCACACTTGTCGTGATGAGTACCAGGTGAGGTACGGAAGTGCTGAGTCACTACACTGCGCTCGTGAAACTAATATAACAACAATTAATATTTATCAGAACTAAAACCAAATAAATAAATAACGGAGAGGTCTGCTCCTGCCCCTCTCTCTGTCGTTTGAGTTCCTCTTACCTGTTGTCTTTTTCTGTCATTCACGCTAGAACTTTTCCCTCAGATGCCTGGTGACACCTGGTTGCCCACGTTTTAGTCAAAAGTGAAGCACAAGGATTTCTTTTGGGGCGGTGAAATGTTTTGGAAAGAGACAGAGGTGGTGGTTGCACAATATTGTGAATGTACCAACTGCCACTGAATTGCTCACCTTAAAATGGGTAGGTTTATACTATGTGAGTTTCATCACCATTTTTTTTTTTCTTTTTGCAGAGAGGAGGGGTACATCCTGCTTTGGACTAGGATCTCTGTTGTGCCTGGGTTGAGCCCATTGACTGGTAGACCCGACCCCAAGGGATTGGCCAGGAATCTTGTCATCTCACTGGGGATTTCCAAGTGTCAGTATCTGTTGGCTTTTCCCATTGGACGGTTCGGTTTCCGCAGCCAGGAGTGCTCCAACTTCCTGCCTGGGTTGGGGTGCAAGCCTGGATCCCAGTGTTCGGGTGTCTGGGAGCTCCAGAGGGAGTAAAAGGCACGCTGACTTTCTCCCAACCTTCCTTCCCTCAGTGTGCTATCTCACCCCACTAGGCTCCTCCCGGTATCTCGGAGTCCAAGGCACTTGGGTTCAGCTTCTCCAGGAGTAAACTCTGATGTAGGTCTGGCCGGGTCAGGGAAGGATAATCTCTGGGCTGCATCCATCTGGGAGGTCTAGTTCTTTCTTGTGCGGATATCAGTTTTAGTCCCACCCACATCCCTGCTATTCTGGGTTCTTGGGGCCTCCAAGTCTTGAGACCTTCCAAATTTCTGCTTCTTTCTTACTACTCAGCTGCCTATGGCTACCTCCCTGGACACAGGTCTCTTCATTCTGCTGACCAGGTTGTGTATCTTTTTTTTTTTTTCCAAGCACAAAGATGCCATCTTGGTGGCTGAAGATGTTCCTCCAGCAGGTTGCTCCTGAAGCTCCAGCCTTCGAAGGAGGGCCGTGGAGTGAGATGTGTGAACTAGGGTAGGAGTTCAGAGTTAGGATTTAGCCTTCGCTCTGGCACCAACCGGCTGCTTGTACTTGAACATGGGACAGGACTACTCTTCACTCCAGTTTTGTGACTATTTTTCTGAACTGTGAAATGGTTGGTTGCAGGCAGATGCCGTTCCCAGGACTCCAAGCCAGGGCTTGGGCAGAGGCCTTTCGAAGATCAGGTGTATGGCCCCCCTGGGAAGTCAAGAATTGCTGGGAGTCCCTTTGAAACCCAGGGCAGTCATTTAATCCGGCCCGCACCTTTGGAGCAACATTTTCAGCTAAAGGTACAAAGTGCATTGAAAGTAAAAGAATACTTGAAACACAAGAGAATCCCCAGGGGACAGAACTATTGACCAGAATGGGTGACTTAGAACTTAACCTGTTGGCTGAAATTGATATACTTTAAATTTTCATGCATCACGCATGGCTCATAGTTTGATCTTATGTTCCTCTACTCGACCACCCTTCTCCTTCCTTAGATCACATCCTGGCTCTCCCTGGCACCACACAAACTTTCCAAATTGCAGTGGGAACTAGGGTGTCTGCAGGACTATACGCAAGAGGGGCTCAACCGGCATTTCAGAAAAGCCAAGCCCAGGGGCGCCTGGGTGGCTCAGTCGGTTAAGCGTCCGACTTCAGCTCCGGTCATGATCTTACACTCCGTGAGTTCAAGCCCCGCGTGGGGCTCTGTGCTGACAGCTCGGAGCCTGGAGCCTGCTTCGGATTCTGTGACTCCTTCTCTCTCTGCCCCTCCGCCTCTCACTGTCTCTCTTTCAAAAATAAATAAACATTAAACAAAATTTAAAGGGGCGCCTGGGTGGCTCAGTCGGTTAAGCGGCCGACTTCGGCTCAGGTCAGGATCTCGTGTTCTGTGAGTTCGAGCCCCGACTTCGGCTCAGGTCAGGATCTCGTGTTCTGTGAGTTCGAGCCCCGCATCGGGCTCTGTGCTGACAGCTCAGAGCCTGGAGCCTGTTTCAGATTCTGTGTCTCCCTCTCTCTGACCCTCCCCTGTTCATGCTCTGTCTCTCCCTGTCTCAAAAATAAATAAAACGTCAAAAAAAAATTTTTTTTTAATTAAAAAGGAAAAGCCAAGCCAAATCAGTGAGGCAGAACAAATATTACTATTCTAAAATGTTATAAAAGGCACCCTCATTTACATACAGACCATCCTGGAGGGGAGGGGGGAGCCAAAGTGACTCAGCAGGGGAGGCTGGGGCGGTGAGGTGGCGGTGAGGTGGGGGTGGGGTGTCTGGGGTCCAGAGAGAAATAAACAGCATCTCCTTCCGGACGTTCACAAAAAATATGCAGAGCCCTTTAAAGCTGCATTCACAATCTAAGCTACTTCTGCGACTCTGCTGTTAATTTTAGAAAATAAGAATTGGAGGAAAGAGCGTGGTTGGATTTCATAAGTCTTGGGAGAAACTTCCCTCTGGCTTGTGTACCTCGAGTGGCTCTTTTCTTCCCCGCCTCCGTCTTTCGCTCTCCCCTCCTCCCAGTGTTACCAGGCTTTCTCCATAAAGCTCCCATCCTCCACCCCTCCACCGGTTCCCCACCTCCCTCCCCGCGCTGGGGGGGCCTGTGGGAGACACGCAGACCTCCCCCCTCGGTCTGCCTTTTCCTCTAGCCCTTCGGCCTCCGCTGGCTGCTTCCGGGCCGACCTCTTAGCTGTCTCCGTGAGGCCTCCGAACCCACCCCTTTGGCTCCCTGATGTTTACCTTCCAAGTTGAAAAGTTTAATTGCAGCCCCAAGTGAGGCCTAGGAGGCGGAGCAGGAGTGGGGGGCGGGGAGGGAGGAAGTAATAAGGTCCCGACCTGCAGGAGGCCGTCCATTGGCCACCGAGGGGCAGTGACTGTGCCCGGGGTGGGGTGGGGGCCCTGGGGTGCCCACTGCTGATTATGATTAACCAGCCCGCGAGAGCCAACGGCTGCTCATTCCTTCTCTGAAAACGCACGTTTCCCCCCCAAACCCTTTAGCTCGGGACTCTCGCTTTTTTCTTTCTGAGGCCGATTCTCCAATTCCATATGTCTGTTTTAACTGAGGAGTGCTGGGGGAGCACAGATGGCGAGGAAGAAGCTCACGAGGTAAAGTCGCACTGTCCCACTGCGTCCCAGCAAACCCTTGGTGGTTTGGCGGTGACATGTTTGCAGCGGCCTGGAAGGGGAAAGAAGGGAAACTCTGCTTCCCTGGACGTGTGAAATCCAGTCAATCTTTTTGCCATCCTTGAAAAATGAAGGGGTCGGTGAGCTTGCTTTTTAAATTTTTTTTAGTGTTTATTCATTTTTGAGAGAGAGAGAGCATGCACAGGGAAGGGGCAGAGAGAGAGAGAGAGAGAGAGAGAGAGACAGAATTGGAAGCAGGCTCCAAGCTGTCAGCACAGAGCCCGAGGTGAGGCGCGAACTCACGAACCGTGAGATCGTGGCCTGAGCCCAAGTCAGATGCTCAACCGACTGAGCCACCCACGTGCCCCGTGAGCTTGCTTTTTAAAAGAGAGGTGTTTTGGGGCGCCTGGGTGGCGCAGTCGGTTAAGCGTCCGACTTCAGCCAGGTCACGATCTCGCGGTCCGTGAGTTCGAGCCCCGCGTCAGGCTCTGGGCTGATGGCTCGGAGCCTGGAGCCTGTTTCCGATTCTGTGTCTCCCTCTCTCTCTGCCCCTCCCCCGTTCATGCTCTGTCTCTCTCTGTCCCAAAAATAAATAAAAGAAAAAAGAAAAAAAAAATAAAAGAGAGGTGTTTTCTAAGCATACCTGTAGTCCAGAGGCCCCTAGAGTGCCTGTCGAAGTGCCTCCAACTCCTGAGCCAGGGGAAGTGGGCATCCAGGTGAGGCTTCCCGGAAGTGGAGTCCTGAGTTCCTAGGTTCGGGTGGGGAAGTGCCTGGGGAAGCGCTTGGATCCCCCATTCGTTCCCCAGCTGGTTCATTGTGCTGTTTGGAACCATCAGTCTCCCCTCGGCTACTTCCTTATGCGCAAGGTCTGCAATTGGAAAATCAAAACGGAGATGAATTTTTCCGGCATCTGAGGTCTAAGGAGGAAATGTTTTGCCGCGTGGGCCATCGCCTCTGGGCAAGGTGGGATTGGCCGGAAGGTCAGTTGTTGGGCCCGCTTCTAAAGGCATTGGTGCCTCGGTTTCTCCATTCGCTCCCCCTTTGCTATCAACCGGTCCTAAGCAACCAGGTCGGAAGACATTTAATACTTGTATTCACGAAGATTCCCTCCTCTACCAAACTACTCGGCTCCGCTGAACGTCGCAAGCAGGACCTTGACTTTCGGACTCTCATCTTCACCTCTGCATTGCCCCATTTTGGTGACAATCCTGCCGAGTCAACACAGCCAGGATCCCTGACCTTTGCCATCTGGATCCAGTTTCTTATCCTCCACCATCCCGCAGAGGATTTCTGATCCCCTCAGCCTGCCTTCAGCAAGAATCCTCCTTGGTCCACTTAGCAAGAATCTCCCTTTACCCCTGATGTTTCCTCTTAATAATATCCATCCACTGGCTCCCACCCTGCCCCGTGGCTATCAATCTCATGTGCCCATGTGGTATTCAGACTTGAGTCCAATGCTCCCCATTACAGTGGTCCCTAGTCCTTATTGCCTTGAATAAAATCTTCCTTGCCGTGATTTCACAAGGGTCATTGAATAATTTTTTTCGTTAGTAGTATTTATTTATTTAAGATATTTATTTATTTTGGGGCAGAGCGCAAGCGGGGAAGGGGTAGAGAGAGGGGGACAGAGGATCCGAAGCAGGCTTTGCACTGACAGGCTGACAGCAGCGAGCCCGATGGGGGACTCAAACTCACAACCTGCGAGATCATGACGTGAGCCAAAGCCGGAGGCTCAACCCACTGAGCCACCCAGGCGCCCCAGCAGTATTTTTGATGTAAAGGGCTCTCACTACTTGTAATATCGGCCCGTGACAGAGCTGTTATGATTACTATTGCTATCTCACAGATAAAGAACTTAAAACTCAATTAGGTCAGGTGACTCACCCGACAAGTCCAGGACAGGCAGTCACCCCCCCCCCCCACCACCTGGGTCTTCTGACTCCCACATGCTTGCTTCCTACCAGAGGCAGAAATGAGGTGCTCTCTAGTTTGAAGAATGCTCGGAGCCAAGAGAGTTAGTGTCAGCGCTGAGTCTGAAGTATGACTTTGATGAATTCCCTGCCCCAATCAACAGGGACGGTTGTCTCTGCTAAGACAGGGAAGAGCCCCCCCTTATTATGTAACAGCAGCTGCGTTTCCCAGGAAGATCGTCATCCTTGCAGCATCTGAGCCTTGAGAAGCGCACTGGGAATGGACTGTTGGATATTTTGGGCCAGAGCTCTACCAGGGGAAATAATCTGAGTGATTGGAAAGAGCTTTTTTAAGCCCACCACGTCCTGTGAGGAGGTTGTGCGTCATCGGAGACATCACTTGGGTCTCAAAGGCTCTGTAAGCCTCCCCTTCTCACCAGCATATTTCAGGCTTATTGCCACTGGGCCAAACCAGGAGATAAAGGACACTCTGGGAAAAAAAAAAGAAATGGGTTTGAAAGGAGCCAGGAGACCCTCCCATTAAGTCAACAAGTTCAAAAAAAAAAAAAAAAGGAACAGAAGAAAATTTGTAGTACTCACCTGTGCTCTGCTGGGGTCTCCAGAAAGGTGTCATTAAAGTAACGGCAGTGGTTTCGAGATGAAGTTGATCCTTATAAAATGATCCAGCCAAGATGTTAGAGAGAAAGTCTGGGGAAAGAAAGGAGGAATCATGTAACCTGGGTCCAAATTCTGGATCAGTTACTAACTACTCACTTGACCTTAAATATGTCACCTCTCCTTTCCTGTCCTTAGCTTCCTTATTTGTACAACAAGGTAGTTGGGCAAGGTGACCCCACTTTTTAAGGCTCCTATAACCACCTGACACTCTTTAGCCCTCAACTTCCTGCCACAGCACCAAGGAGAAGGGTCGTGGCAGGCTGAAGCTATTGCCAATGGGCAGACAGAATACCTACCAGCATCCTGTACCCAAACACACTAAGGAAATAATAGTGTCGCTGCCCCACCCAATTCACATCCAAATGGGGATTCACACTTATAGAGCCTTCCATGCACATTGTCTGAACTATTATGGTAAGCATTTCAGGCTTACTGGGAGACCCGACACAGATGTGAGTATATGAAAAAGATATGTTCTTTCACCAACTGGAAGAAGCAGATGAGCTTCCAGAAGCTGGCCATGATCAGGCCTGGACCAGCTGCTTCCCAATACAAGCTTTTGATTAAACCCTGAGGTGATGATTCCATTTTTGTGGTTATGTGTTTCTATCCCTCCTTCTCTCCCTTTAGTCCTTCATTCATCTACTCATCCACACATCTATCCATCCATCCCTCTCTCCACCATCATCCATTCATCCATCCATCTATATACCCATCCACCCATCTATCATCCATTCATCCATTTATCCATCCACCCACCCATCCATCCATCATCCATCCATCTATCCACCCATCTATCCATCCAGCCATCCATCCATCCTTCCATCCATCTCCCACCACCATCCATTCATCCATCCATCTATCCACCCATCTATCCATCCACCCATCTATCTATCCATCCATCCATCTCTCCACCATCATCCATTCATCCATCCATCTATATACCCATCCACCCATCTATCCATCCATCCATCCATCTCTCCACCATCATCCATTCATCCATCCATCTATATACCCATCCACCCATCTATCATCCATTCATCCATTTATCCATCCACCCACCCATCCATCCATCATCCATCCATCTATCCACCCATCTATCCATCCAGCCATCCATCCTTCCATCCATCTCCCCACCACCATCCATTCATCCATCCATCTATATACCCATCCACCCATCTATCATCCATTCATCCATTTATCCATCCATCCACCCACCCATCCATCCATCATCCATCCATCTATCCACCCATCTATCCATCCATCCATCCTTCCATCCATCTCCCCACCACCATCCATTCATCCATCCATCTATCTATATACCCATCCACCCATCTATCCATCCATCCATCCATCCATCCATCTCTCCACCATCATCCATTCATCCATCCATCTATATACCCATCCACCCATCTATCATCCATTCATCCATTTATCCATCCACCCACCCATCCATCCATCATCCATCCATCTATCCACCCATCTATCCATCCAGCCATCCATCCTTCCATCCATCTCCCCACCACCATCCATTCATCCATCCATCTATCTATATACCCATCCACCCATCTATCCATCCATCTATCCATCCAGCCACCCATCCATCTATCCACCCATCTATCCATCCATCATCCATTCATCCATCTATCAATCCATCTATCCATCCACCCATCCATCCCTTTATCTATTATTCTCTAAAAATATTTACTGCGCACATAGTTGTAGGGGTTACGGAAAGACCTGTGTAGGATATTAGGGACAGGTGGAAGATGGGCCCTTGTACCAGAAGAGTCCTTTTTCAATCTGGGAAGACACACTTCAGCAAAAATTGTGCAGCTAGGATCACCAGTGCTGATGAGGAGTACAAGAGAGTCATGGGGCAGTCTTTGCCCTTCTTTCCCTCTCCATCCCTTTCATTCTCTTGGACACCTATATAGCAGGTCTATCTCTGTCAAACTTCTTCTTTAGCTGCAAGTAATTATGTGGTCACATTTACACAGCAGAGAAAAGAATGGTAGGGAGCTATTTCACAAAGGAACGTTACTGAACTGCTTCCTGAATGATTGGCATTACTATTGCAGCTGGGCCCTCCTCCTTGACCAGAGGAAGGTCGCTGTAGTAAAATGGGCCCTTAGTTTTCTCAGAGCACATTAGTATTTTTTTTAAAAAATGGATGTACCCTCTTTTGGACACCTCTTCTGGAGCTTCTTAGTACGATTCTCATTCAACTTGTTGTCTTATCATTAATTATGCTATAAATGAATAATTAAAAGGATAAGTACTTGCTGTGATAGTCTCCCTGACCGTCCCACTTTTAGGATGGTTGTGGTAAACTGGAGTTTGTCAGAGGGAGATGATCAGGATGGTGAGAAGGACATGGGCTAGAGATCACACCATTGCATCAACAGCCTCTGATGGTGAACATCCACACCATGGGGATCTTGCAAGAAGAAGGAGGATGTTTGTCATGGGTTAACCTAGAAGTTCAAAGCTAAGACAAAATTCCAAGGCAGATTGTAGTGCAACATAACAAGCTACTCTTCAAAATAATCAAAATGTCCATCAAGTGAAAAATAAATGAACAAGATGTGGCATATCCATACGATGAAATATTATTCCGTGACAAAGGGAATGAAGTGCCGATAACCTGCTACAGTATGGATGAACCTTGAAAACACTGTGCCAGACACAAAAGGGGACGTATTGTGTGATTCCATTTATATCAAATAGCCAGAATAGCCAAACCGAGAAACAAAGTAGATCCGTGGTTGCCTGGGGCTGGGGGTGGGGTGGTGGTCGGAAGAAAATGGGGGGTAATTGCTAATGGGCATGGGGTTTCTTTTTAGGTGATGGAAATGTCCTAAACCTGGGGTAAGGTTTGCACAACCCTGCGAATATATGAAAAACCACTGACTTGTACACTTTAAATAGGTAAATTGTATGGAACATAAATATCTCAAAAAAGCTACTATAAAAATTAGTTTGCCTGTTTTTAAAGTCTAAAAAAACCCGAAACTACCTTTTAACAAAGAGAGTGAAAGAATACAGTAGCACGGCGCTCGACCCGTGGGAAGTCCTGGATGCCCTCTGCCTCACTTCCGTCCCCCTGACTTGTCCGGCAACGAGAAGACTGAGCTGAGGAAATAAGAACGCTTGTCATCCCTGGAGATACCAGCAAATACACGGTGACCGTCCGAAGGGAGTTGTAGAGGGTTCCTACAGTGAGGAGAAGGATGGGTCTGAGTTTGAATTTTCTTGAAAGTAGAGCCTTGAAGCCTGGAGTCGGGGCAAGTGATTGATCTGGGAGGCGATGCCAGGAGCCCATAGTTTGCGACAGGACAGGGGAGGCAGGGAAAGGGGAGCTAACATAAGGAACATTGTCAAGGTCGCCGCGGTGGTCCTCTTGAGAAGCATACAGAATGCTTCTGCAGGTGCTCTGTTTGAAGGTGGGGGCTGGGCCACCCATCGTCCAGCTCTTCTCCCCACCGACTGAGGACTGCCCCACACTTCCAGGCTGTACTTGGTTAGGAGCCAAAGGGACCACCACAGGGGCCCGGGGTCTGTGCACCCCATGCCTGGAGTGAGATGGCGTGAGTGAAGTGAGCCTGAGCTCACACAGAACATTCCAGCACAGCTGTGACTGAGGGAGATGTGTTACAGGCACCAGACACATCGGCCATCGTGGGCAATTTTGGCTCAAACAAGCAACCTAGAGCATATGACTAACATTTTTCAAAATGAAGTACAATAAAATAGAAGTGATCGAATGTATTGCATCTGAGAAACATCATTTCAGGAAATTTTTGTTTCATTACATGCTAAACATGTTTGCATGCATATGTATGTATTGGGGGGGCGGTATAAGAAGTATTTGTGTCCACGCCTCGCAGAGAAAAATGCTGCTCTGCTAGAAGAATCTAAATTCTTTCAGGAAGGGAAGTTCAGTTTAAAGTAAGGTTTTAGGTTGTAGGTCACTAACTGGATGAGAGGTATGTCCTGGTAGGAAGAACAGGAAAGAGGTACGAGCCCAAGGAGATCTGGGCCCTGGGCTTGTCAGTTTCTTAGCAATAACAATCTAGGACCACCTACCTTATGAAAAGAGATTTAAGAAACTGGCTTATGCAATTATAGGAACTGGCAAGTTCAAAATCTGCAGAGGAGGCCACTAGGCTGGAAACTCAGGCAGGGTTTCTATGTTAACAGTATTTTTAAAAAATATATAATTTTTTAAATGTTTATTTTTGAAAGAGAGAGAGAGAGACAGACAGACAGAGCATGAGCAGGGGAGAGGCAGAAAGAGAGGGAGACAAAGAATCGGAAGCAGGCTCCAGGCTCCAAGCTAGCTCAGAGCCCGTCATGGGGCTTGAACCCACGAACCACGAGATCATGACCTGAGCTGAAGTTGGACGCTCAACCAACTGAACCACCCAGGTGCCCCCTATGTTACAGTCTTGAAGCAGAATTTCTTCTTTCAAAAATCTGATTTTGCCTTTCAAGACCTGCAACTGATAAGATGAGGCCCACCCACATTATTGAGGGCAATCTTCCTCACTTACTAAAAACTGATTATAACTGTGAACCCCATCTACAAAAATACCTTCACAGCAACACCTAGATTCAAGTTTGATTAAATCACTGGGTGCGATAGCCTAGCCAAGTGGACACATAAGCATGACCATCACACCTGACATGCAGGGATTTGGACCAATAGAGCTCTTGGTTCCTTTCAGTTCTGCAGCACCTTGAATTCGAGCTCATTCTCTGACAGCCTCAAAGCTAAATGCTTTGAGAATGGACTTTGCAGCCGGAGGCTTGTGCTGCATTATTCTGAAATTCCAGAATATTCCATCCGAGCCCTGTCCCTAGTTTCACAGGTGAGGGAACGCAGGTACAGAAAGTCCAGTTCATTCTGTAGAAGTCCCGCCATGAACTTGTCGCCAAGCCCTTGCTGTCAGTGACACATTCTGTCATTCTCAGACAGCATGCGAAGGGTTCCAAAATGGTAGTTTGCTCTGGAAAAGTAGGGAAGGAAATACTCTGTTTTAACAGAATCTCGACATTACTATGAGTGGTTCTCATTCTCTTGAACAAGGGGATAGTTGTGTTTTCATTTGATGGTGAACATTATTGAGAGCACATTTCCTACGGAGAACAGGCCTGGGATCCTTCCTTATGGGAGGAGGAGAAGGACTTTTCCAGAAGAAGGAGAGGGCAGCAGCTGTTCTGGGAAACTGAAGCCACTCTGCCTTGGGTGGGTTTTCCCTCATCAGAACCAGATGTGCAAATGTGTCTGGGCCCCTCCACCTCGCCACAGGGTGACCAAGCCCGGAAGGGGGGATGTGGCCTCAAGAAGGCTCTTCTGCGAGTTGGATGCCTGTGATCCCCCGGTGCAGGCTGGAGGAGGGGGCCCTGTGGCCGGGAGTGCACTGGCCTCTCTCCCCATTCCTTCCTCTGTGCTCTCTGGCCTTCTAATCGTTTAAACATGGAAGCAACCAGGTCCCCATCTTTATGCGTGCTCAGTTCTTACTCTAGCATCGTTTCGGTAAGGTTCACATTGGTCAAGGCCCCAGTCTCTCGTCTGTGGTTTGTAAAGAACTTAGCTTAAGCTGTACTTTTATCTGTTATATGTTGAGGATCTGTGTAAGATTTCATTTGAGAAAAACAAGTTCCACTGCATATATACATAATCTGAAAATCAGCACTGAGATAACAGGAAATTATTTAAGGTGATAGTCTTAGATGTGATCAATGTAATATAACATTAAAACATCTGGGGAGGGGCGCCTGGGTGGCGCAGTCGGTTAAGCGTCCGACTTCAGCCAGGTCACGATCTCGCAGTCCGTGAGTTCGAGCCCCGCGTCGGGCTCTGGGCTGATGGCTCGGAGCCTGGAGCCTGTTTCCGATTCTGTGTCTCCCTCTCTCTCTGCCCCTCCCCCGTTCATGCTCTGTCTCTCTCTGTCCCAAAAATAAATAAAAAACGTTGAAAAAAAAAAATTAAAAAAAAAAAAAAAAAACATCTGGGGAAAAATTACCCAATTGCATATGACCCTCCAAAATACTCTTCTCAATTCCCTTATTTACAGTCTCCTCTATTAAGAGTCAAACATTCCTGTATACAGTCAGAAATTATTAAAGAAGGAAAGGTATATGTGACACAAGGCAAAACCTGTCCTATTTGGACAAAGTTGGGAGACGAGCTCCCGAATAGGGCGTCTTACCCGAAGGGGCGGGGCTACTCCAATCTCCCCTCCCCTCCCTCTTTCTCCCCCCACCCCTCCCGCCGCCCCCCAGCTCCCAACAACGCGCAGCGCGTCTGCCCGTTCCAACAGACCTAGCTGGCTTTCCATCAAATGGACAATAATCTCCCAAGGGGCTCGTTTCTCGCTCAGACAAACATAACGTGTCAAGCCAGGAACGCAACCCACATATTAGGTGGGAGAAAGTACTATTTTTTACAGGAACCTCAAATACCTCTAGTTTCTGATTTTTTCCCCATGTGGATGCAATTAAACAAAATAAAAAGATATTACTTGGCTTTGGAGGGAAAATAAACACCTTCTGAAATTAAAGAGGCTTGGCATGATGTTGACTTTTAGTTGTACTTCTGCTCGTGAGAAATAGTAATTACTTACATTATAACCAGATTTATTCAGAGAAGGCGTTCTGGCGTTTCTCTTTCACCTAAAAGGGGGGTGACTGCCTGACTGCTCCATAGTGGGCCTTTGCTTGTGCTGTTTGGAGTAATGGCGAATAAGTGTGTGCTCTGGCACAGGGGTCGATGCCAGGAATCCTGAGGAGCATCCGGTGAGGAAAAGGGCCAGGACAGGGTGCCCCTGTGACAGCTGGGGATAGCACAGCATGGCGGCAGGGGAGCAGGGCTTGGGCTCTGGGTTTCCACCAGCAACAGCATCACACAGCCACGTATATTTCACCAAGTCCTGCACAGGAGTTTGTGGATTTCCCGTCTCATGCCTTCTCCCTGCACAACACTCCTCCTCCTTCAATCATACCATTAGGGACCGCAAGGGGGAAGAGTGTTCTCGTCTTGGCCCTGTTCCAGGTCTTCTCTCTTTAGCCTTTCACTTCCGTGGGCACCTGGAGGATAATGATGACCCAGTGCTTGGCTCGGATTTCCTAGTTCCCCACCTTCCTCTACTTCAGCTTCTCCCAGAGAAACCCAATCGCTCCTACCGAGTGTCCCTGCCTGGGGATTTGCAAGCTTTCCCTCTTTTGTCTCCCAGCTCCCTCCCTCTGCGGGCGGAAGTCTTCTTTGCCAGTTGCCTGACGCTCTACGGCAGATGTGGGTCTGGGTGAGGACCAAGGCACTATGACACAGGTAACTTCAAACAAGAGAAATTTATTCTCACAGTTCTGGAGGCCAGAGGTCCAAAATCAAGTTATCTATCACTAGAGTTTCATTCCCTCCAGAAGTTTTTGGGGAGATCCTGTCTGTTGCCTGTTCCAGGTTCTGGCAGATGCCAGCATCCCTGGGCTTGTGGCTGTGTCACTCCAGTCTCCGTCATCGTTGTCACGTGTCATCTTCTCCTCTCTATTGTGTGTCTCTTAGAAGGCTATTTGTCATGGGATTTAAGGCCAATGCAGGTAATTCAGGATGATCTCCTCTCAAGACCCTTAATTTAATTACATCTGCAAAGACCCCTTCTCCAAATAAGGTAAGAGTCACAGGTTCTGGGGATTAGGACATAGACACAACTATTTTTTGGTCTGGAGTTGAGGGGAGGGGTTCACCCTTCAACCCCACCATAAGCATATAGGGCTCTTTTGGTTTTATGTGACAAATAAGCGAAAGGGAAATTTGTGTGTTCGTGGACATGGCAAGTATAGGGGACACTCGAGCTTCAAGTGGACCTAAGGGCTCCAGTGATGCTAGCAGGGCTCTTTTCTAGCTTTTGTTCCATTTCTCAGCTCTACTTATCTCAGCCGGACTTTGTTCTTTCCGTAAACCTTTCCCATGGGCTATGTATGAGGTCCCCAGAGACTCACACTCATGACCTTGCAGTTGAGGAAGACAGTCTTCCTGGACAGCTCTATAAAACATTCCCAGGAAAGACTCCGATTGGCCAGCCTGAGTCACATGCCTCTTTCTGCCGAAAAAAAAAAAAAAAAACGTGTAGAGAGGGACTTTACAAGGACTGACAACCCCCCTCGAACTACGTGGAAGAGTGGAAGCATCGTTCCTCCAAGGAAGGGATGCTGGGTAGGCCAACTAAACCTTCTTCTCCCCTCCACCATTGAATGAGGCACAGCTTTACATCCGGAAGACTCCAGGCCCCTGCTCCCATGTGAAATAACCAGCCGATAACACCCCACATTGCAAATTCGCATCAGGAAACAGTGGGACTGGCGTGGCCCCTGAAGAAAGAGAACTGACTCATGGCCACGTCTAAGAAAGACGCCTATGTGGAGTCTCCAGAACACTCGACGTGGAAAACCTTAAGGAAAATGAGAACCTGTGCATAAAATTTCCAGACAGGTGGCACCTGGATATAATAACTAAAAGGAATCCAGAAAAGTCCTGAATGTCTGAAAATTAAGCAACACGCTTCCAAGTAACCCACGGGGCCAGTAAGAAATCACAATGGGTATTAGAAAATGTCTAATATTTTCTAAGTGCTGAGTAAATTAGGTAATTTACTTAGAGTGCTAAGTAAATTGTGACATGTGACAGCTTGTGGGAATGCAACAAAAGCCACGCTGAGAAGCAGATGTATATCCTTAAATGCATATATTGGTTGGCATGGAGGGCTAAAAAAATGAGATAGACGTAAATTTCAAAAAGCTAGGGGCTTGGCCACGCTGGGGGAATTGTTGCCTCCTGAAAAGTCCAAGCGAGGTTCTGTTTTCGGGCACATCTGGATCGGGGTATCAGAACGTGTCACGAGGAGCCCACTCACCCTGTTTTCCCCACTTGCTTCCATGTTGACTTCGTTCTCGGGTAGGTTCTATTCGTGGGATGATGAAGACACCTCAGCTCTGTGTCCCCCAAGCTTGGCCATTTCATGAAGGGGGGGGGGGGATAAACAGTCCTAAATAGCCCCAGAAAAGGCTTCTGGGTTGACTCTGATTTGTGGCGCTGGGGTCACGAGCCCTCCTCTGAAGCAGTCAATATGACTGGGGGTTAAGATAGTCCCATTTGATTTCAACGTGACACCGATGATTTGGACGTTTTAAAACCCAGCCGTCACCAGGAATCAGCATGTACTCTTCAAAAACTAACCAACCTCATTTGTTTTTGTGTTCGTGGTTTCGGAGGTATTCGTTTTCAAGCTCAAGAGAATGATCTGACACGTGATCCGATTCCCATGAAGCAGGTGATGAAGGCTGCCATGATATCTTTGTGGTGGAGGAGATGGAATCGTAGTGCACTTACAGCTGAGTTGAGCCAAGCCGGCTCGTTGGCTGCTGCTGATCACTTCACCCTTTTCCAAACTGCCAAGCCATCTGCTTCAAACGTGTTGATGAGCAGTGTGGCGGGATGCCTCTTCAGTTGACGTTCTTAGGAGAATTCTCTTTAAAGGGTAACCCAGAGCTTTTTCTCCTGCTTCTGGCAGAATCTCTTTTCAGCATTTCTCTTGGACAAATCTCCAAGGGGATTTTTTTTTTTTTTCAGCTTTGAAGACGATAGAAAACAGAAAGACTAAGATAATGTCGTTGATCAGAGAGCACGTTGAACACAGATGCCCGGGGAGGACCCGCGAAGGAGAGAAAATCCAGGTTGGAAAGAAAGTGGGTCTCCTCTGACAACAGTTTCTAGACTATTTTGCCAAAGGGCACGCATCTACGGAAGCCCAGGCCGATAGGAGTTGAATCTCACGGTGTTGGGCATGGCAGGTTATCTTTCTAAGAATTTGTTTGCATGCTGTGAAATGATGTCCTAGGAAGAGTCCTGCTAGGGGATGGGGTCCCTGCAGGGGACAGGTACACTGGGTGCTGGCTCTGGTCCGGTAACAGGGACAGCACTGACAAGATGCTTCTCTTGGGGAACTCACAGCTGAGCTGTCTACACTGGCAGCTAACCTCACGGTTAACCCCCTCAGGCTCTACCTGAGTTTGCTGCCAGAGGCCACTGGCTTCTGAGGAGGAGGCTGGGGAGAGGGGACTGGTTCGCCTTTTCGGTCTCGTGGGACCAACACCGGAGCGTTGGCTCCCCCACTAAGTGGCTTGAGGGGAGATGGGAAGGGGGCATGTCTATACCAGGAAGGCAACCATCCACTGAGAAAACTAGAACTTCGAGAGGCAGTGAGGAACAGCTTCGTGAGGCAGCCAGGACCAGGCCTTGAATTCCATCTCTGCTACCCGAACCTGTGTGAACTCAGGCAAGTGACTTGGTCCCTTCGTACCTCCGTTTCCTCATCCACACAATGAAAGCAGTAACAGTACCTACCTCGCAGAGCTGTTAGGATGCAGTGAGATAATACTTGTGAAGTCATTAAAACAGTGCCCGGAGCGTAGAACATGCTAGAAAAGTGTTAAAAAAAAAAAATTGAGGTTAGATAGACTCTGGTTCATACCCCAGTTCTGCCACTTTCTGGCTGTGTGACCTTGAGAAGTGTCTCAACCTCCCTGGGCCACTTCTTCATCCATGAAATGAGATGGGAAGGACGACCCACAGGTGTGGATAGTACGAGGCAGCATGTGAACTAAGCGGGGCAAGCTGGCCCTCCGTCCACAACCCTGGTTAGTAACCAGAGACGTTGAGGATAAGCAAGAGTGACTGCCCTTGACCCTTGAAAAACACGGGTTTGAACTACATGGGTTTGAACTACACAGGCCCAAGCATATATGGGTGTTTTCCGATAACTACGGTCCAGTACTATAAATGTATTTTCTCTTCTTTGTGATTTTTCTCAAGAACATTTTTTCTCCAGCGTACCTTATTGTGTATTTATTTGTAATACATGTAACATACAAAATGTGTGGTAATCAATTGATTATGCCATCAGTAAGGCTTCTGATCAACAGTAGGCTATTAGAGGAGTTAAGTTTCGGGGGAGTCAAAAGTTACACACAGATTTTCAACTGTGCAGGGTGTGGGGGTCAGCACCCCTCAAGGCCTCGTATTTCAAGGGTCAACTGTACTTGACTTCGCGATACTGTTTCCCCCCAAGTTTCCAATAAAAACAGGCTCAGAGCCTTTATCATTTTACAGATGAAGAACGTGAGCCCAGGAATAACTTGTTCAGCCTCATGGTGCTTTTCAGGGGCAAACCCGGATTGGAATGGAAGTCTGCTGCCTCTACCCCCACACTCTAAAACACGGGGCACACAACCTCTCAGTCCCTGAAGACTGAATTTATCAGAATCTAAGCATCCCGTGAGGAAGATCCAAGGGTCTTAGTGCAACACAAGACTAAATGAGCTGAAACTATGACATAGATATCAAAAAAGTAAATGTGATCATCTCAGACAGTTCTGGGTATGTTCTCAGTGTCATCTCATTGTCATCTGCCCCACCCCGGACTGGCTCTGGATATTTGAACACAGTCACATTTGGTTGGCCTAAGTTAACTAGAATTTTCCATCGTCCTGGAACGCCTTTAACCAGGGTTTTTGAGATAATTCTTGAAAGGCAAATACTCCAGATCTGGATTGTAACTTCACTGAAACTCACAGATCCCGAGGAACAAATTGCCAACATCTTTTCTTTTGAACAACGCCTGACCCATGTTGAACCACCTACAGCGGCAGAGGAGATGAGAAGACCCAGCTTGGGGGGCTGCGGGCTCTGAGGGTATCCAGCTTGCATCTTTGCCTGGGGCTATGGGATGTAATCCTTCAAGACTGTCTCTTCCTGCTGGAGCTTCAGTGCTGGTTCCAGGCTATTCTCTGAAAGTAACTTCTCCAAGGTAGAACAGCTGACAGAGAGAGAGAGAGAGAGAGAGAGAGAGAGAGAGAGAGAAATGAGAGAGGGAGAGAGAGAGGAATGAGGGAGAGGGAGAGAGAGAGAGAGAGAGAGAGCTCAGATTCCCAATCCATAAAGGAGTCGGGGTGGGAGAGCCACAATCCAGAAGGAAGGAGACTGTAGCCCATGAGGCTGGATGCTGTGCGGAGAAGGTCCAAGGAAGGATGCTTCCACAAACAACATGGTGGGAGGAAGGCAAGAATTTCTGATGAAGACTTTTCAGCAACAGGGGAATGGCAGTGATAACCAACGCTAATGTGCAATTGCGTGTCAGCCAGTGTAGTCCCACTCAGCCTCGTTTTATGTGTCTATCTCAGCTTACCAAGACAAAGCAAGTAAAGGATGAAGCAAGCTTTCAAGAGGAAGGGGTTGGCTCAAGCCTAGCTTTCATGCTTTTCCGAGACCAATAATAACGACCCTAGTAGACAGGAAATGTTACTGTCCCCAATTTACCGAAGAGAAAACTCAGACATATAATCTAGGTATCTTGCCCGCGACAGAGCTGGAATATGAACCCGAGTGTTTTGGCTCCAGTGTGCCATATCATGCAGAACTGCCCAAGACGTGAATGAGTGGTTGGCACTGGGTTGTGGATGTAAACCTCTCTGTCTTCCCTGTGAAGGATTCAGCAAGGTCATTCTTGCTTACCAGTTCAGGGTACCGCCTTCTTTCTGGGGCCTGGGAAGAGAGGCTACATCCTGCCTTAAGGCAGACCAGTGATGAAAACGGAAGGCGCAAGTGGAAACAGCTGACATCAAGGATACACCAAAGCCATTATAAGGTTGGGGAGGCGGGGGAGGCGGGGGGGGGGGAGATTCTTTCCAAGGCACAGAGCAGAGGTAAACTAATCTGTCCACAACGTAATTCTCATGACACTACAGTCTCCTCACCTGTCCGATCCAAGACCAGCTAACGTAGCTTCGTAGGAAGAGCAGCCTGAGCCCGTGTCCACATATGCTCTGGAACGCTCAGAAAAGGCCGAGTTATGCTTGGTTAACAATGATCCCAACCTAGAGTGACTTACAGCCACGAAAGCTTATTCTTGCTTAAGCTGCGTGTCCATCTTGGGTTGACGTCCCTGCTCTTGTCTTGTGTTTTGGAATCTAGGCTGATAAAGTGCCTCCTGCTGCATCATGTCCACTTTGTAGAAGAGGGAGGAGACCCCCTAGCACCCCAGGCACTGGTTCCTAAAGCTTTTGCCTGGACATCACACATGTCACATGACTTTTGCTTGCATTTGTTGGTGAGAGCAAGTGGCAGTGACTGTCCAACCCAATGCTGGGGGTGGGGAGGGTGACGATGGAGCATCATCTCCCTCTGGAAGGACCAGCATCTATTTTTCAATGACACCATCTAAGACAGTCTCAAAGCACGAAACCCTCGAGGACAGGCAAAAATTTCCACCCCTAGCACCATGACCCAAAAAAAATGTCCTCGCCCTTTATCATGATGCGTCCCGTGGGGAGGAGGGAGGAACAGAAGGGATGAGGGGCAGAGAGGGGACCCCTGGAGGCCAAGAGCATAAGTTAGTGATGACAAGAAAAAGGGGACATCACAGCTCTTGCTGGTAAGTGACAAGGATGAGTGCCCTTGGCCCGGAGAGGAGGCAAGGTTGCAGAGACCTGTCCAGAAGTTGGGCCCAGGGGAGGGGAACCTGGCACGGCCCGAAGCTATTGTCTGATTAGAAAACAGAGCAACTACTTTCTGTGACCCAGTTTTCATCCTGGGAGTTTGTAAAGAGGCTGGGGGAGACAAACTTTAATCTTTAAAGGAGCTTAATTTCTCAAGAAAAAAAAAAAATAGGCAAAAGCACTTCTCTACAGATAAGTGCCGTTCAGTTCAAGGCTTAGAACAGAAAAAAGTAAGTCAGAGAGCAGGCCAGGGCGAGTGGCTCAGAGGGAGCGGTCCCCAGTCTGCTGAGGATATACCTTCCGGGGTTGACTGTCCCAGGACCAGGAGGACAAAATGCAAAACGCAATGTTGTCCAGCTGAGGGGCCATGGGGAACCGTGACCACAATTCTCAACCCAAAGCATGGCACACGCAATCACAAAGACATTTCTGTAAACTGGGCCAGAATATTTTAAATTCAAATGGTCATAAAAATCTGGGATATAAGGTCATGGCGCCCCGAGGGCTTCCTACAACTCCTGAACGCAAAGCTCCCTCTGAAGTTTCCTCTCTGGGATGGAACCATCTGATCTGACCTCTCCCTGGGCTATCTGAGAATCTGAATATTTTTAAAAGACTTCTGGGCCAGCTTCCTGGACGTAAGAACCCCTCTGTAGGGAAGGGGTGGATTGCATTGGTTAGCAGGAAAAAAAACAGGCAGCACGAGAGCAGAACTTTCGACAGGAACAGGTAGGTTCAAGTTTAACGCTCGTGGGTTTTGGCGCCCAATGAGCATGAGTGATAAAAAGCAGATTACTTATTGATCCCCTTAGGATCTACTGATTCAGATGCTTTAACAGGATGATAATAGGAGTGCCTTAAACAAGATAGAAGGTTTAGTATTCTCTCGTGTAAAGTCTGAGCTGTGCGGGGCAGTCTGAGGGGGAGGGCAGGAGCTGTGAGCCACCAGGGCGTGGAGGGATCCAGACTCCTTCCTGCGCCTGCTCCACTGCGCCCTGTGACGCCATCCTCATTGGAACCGCTTCACTGTCCCCGAGTCCACTTTCCAGCCCAGATAAGATGCGTGGAGGGCAAGCAGCCTCCCTGAAAGGCAGGACCCTGGAAACGGCGCACGTCACTTTCGCAACATCACCCCCATTGCTGGCGCTTAGTCACGTGGCCATGGCCACTGCAGGGGAAGCTGGGAAATGTCATCCAGCTGGGCGGTTCTGTTCCTACCAGGAGGAAAGGAGAGCAGGTCCTAGAGCGTGTTCGGTAACCAGTAAACGACATGCATCCCGGTGAATCAATAAACGAACATTGCGGGTTGTCAAAAATCCCTAAGTAGGAAGCTCTAGCTAATCACTGCAATCGTGAATATTTCCCAAAGTTAAAAGCGTTCATTCATAGTCTCCAGCCCCGGGGCCCGTCTGTGGTCCCTGCAAGGCCTTCAAGGCCGCTCACCAGCATGGCAGATTCAGAAGGGACATGCCCTTTGGGCACTGGCCCGTCAGCACTTGCTACCTGGTCCCGATGTTCTCCAGTCAAGGCAGCAAAGCCCTCAGAGGTCCTGAGCTACACCATGACTGGGGACAAAACTGAGGAAAAGAGGGAGTCGAGGGGCCCCCGCCCCACACTGAACCTCCAAGGCCCCAGCTGGTGCCGTGGGGGCTGCAAGACCCAACGTGCCTCTGTTCAAAACCAAGCCTTCTGCCCATCCTGTGCCTCTCTCTCTGGAGGAACTCGGCACCTGCCTCTCCTCCGTCTCTCTGTCTCCCCATCACTCCCTCCTACAAGTGTAACCCCAAGCACCCGTGGACGGCAAACCCAAAGCCCCCAGGCAATTGGCAAGGTGGTCCATTTAAGTGTTAGCTTGTGGTTGTGCTTCTTTTTTTTATTTTTATTTTTACGGAGGTATAATTAACACGCCGTTACATTGGTTTCAAGTACACAACACAGTGATTCAACAATTCCATCCCTTACTCAGTGCTCACCACTAGAGCGGTCCCCGTCGGTCACCAAACGTTTTCACAGTCTCGCTGACTGTATTCCCCATGCGATATTTTCCATCTCTGTGACGTATTTATTTTGTAACTGGAAGTGTGTGCCTCTTAATCCCCTTTATCGATTTCACCCAACCCCCCTCCTTCCTCTGGCAACCACCTGTTCGCTCTCCATATTTAAGAGTCTGTGTTCGTCTTTTGTGTATTACTCGTCATCCCCATCTCGAGCAGGTAGCCAGGTTTTGTAATTCTTCACCAGAGAAGCAAGTTGGGGCCCCGTGAAGGTGAGTGAGGACGTCCCTTGAGCCACAGACGACACCTAACACAGAGGGTTGATCACTGTCCCTAAACTCTTGACATCTTGTCCAGGGCCTTTCCAGCGGTCGATCAGAGTCCCACTAGCGTCCCCACAGGCACTTGGGTTGCCACGGCAACTGCAGCGCCGGCCTTGGCTGTCCAGGCAGATCCCTCACAATGTCAGGAAAGCAGGCTGGCTGTCAGCGGGACAGCGGGTGTCCTGTGACAGTGGGGTAGGAGAGCCAAGCACCGCCCGCAGGGTTGGGATGACAGCACCAGGGCCAGGGCAGTGTCTCTGCAAGTTGAGCTGCTGTTAAAACTGGCAGAGGAGACAAGTTTGCAGAGCAGAAGGACATTCAGATTGAGACTGGCCTCCTCCCCCTTCCCTCGGGCCTGCGAGCGGTCTGCGAGCTGCGTCCGGCTGATGCCATTCTGGGTAGCCTGACACTCCTCATCTGTGCATCTCACTGGGCCTCCTAAGGAGATGGACGGATGGACAGATGGATGAGGGAAGGGGCAGGGACAGAGGTAATGGAGGGAAGAAACGAGGGGACGAGAGACAGAGGGAAAGAAGCAAGAGAAGGTGTGAGAGGGGAGGAAAAACAAGAAAGGAGGAAGGATGGAAGGAAGGAAGGAAGGGAGAGAGGTAGAGAAAGAAGGAAAGAAGGAAGGAGGGAGGGAAGGAAGGAAGGAAAGAAGGGGAGGAAGGGGACGAAGGGGAGGGAGAGGAGAGGGAATCCTATTAATTCAGCTTAGGGGCTCCGGCATTTCCAATTCAAAATCCCTCTAATCCCAGTTGTTACAGGTTAAATTATAACACTGACCCTCACTGCCACCACCACCAGGGGAAAAAAAAAAAAAAAAAAAGATACGTTGCAGTCCTAACCCTGAGGTCCTCAGCCTGTGCCCTTATCTGGAAATAAGGTCACTGCAGATGTAATTAGTTAAGATGAGGTCATACAGTAGAGTCCACTCAACTCCGACATGACTGCTGTTCTTCTTCTTCTTCTTATTGAAGCATAATCAACATCCAGTGTTACATTAGTTTTCAGTGTATAATGATTCCACGCTTCTATACCTTACTTAGTGCTCATCGGGAGAAGTGTGCTCTTAATCCCCTTTACCTATTTCATCCATCCCCCCACCCACCTCCCCTCTGGCCACCACCAGCTTGTCCTCTACAGTTAAGAGTCTGGTTTTTTTGTCTGTTTGTCTCTGTCTTCTTTATTTGTGTTTCTCGAATTCCACATGTGAATGGGATCTCTGGGATTTGTGCTTCTCCGACTGACTTATTTCCCGTAGCATCATGCCCTCCAGAGCCATCCACATTGTTGCAAATACCAAGATTGGTGTTCTTTCAAAATGGGCACAGAGACAAAGGAAGGCAGTCATGCAAAGAAGGAGACAGATTGGAATGATGTGACCACAAGCCAAGCAATGTCTGGAGCCACCAAAAGCCGGAAGAGGGGAGGCAAGATCCTTCCCCTACAGGTTTCAGAGGGAGCGTGGCCCCTGCCGACACCTTTGGACTTCTGGCCTCCAGAACGGTGAGACAGTAGGTTTCTGTTGCTCTAAGCCACCTGGTTTATTGTACTTGGTCACAGCAGCTCCAGGAAACTGAGACACAAGATTCTGGGATGGGCGCTAGGGGCCCTCCAAGAAGGTGACCCACAGTGCAGCTGGCTAATCCTAGTCAAAGGTAGGCAGGTCATGGGGGTTGAGTGATCATGGAGAGGGTCCTTGGTGAAGAGCCCACTCTTCGGGTGTGGCAGAAGAGGTGAGGGCCCAGAGCGAGGACACTGGCAGGTGATGGAGCATTCACAGCTCATGACTCTGGAGCCGTCAGCAGACTATGATCCTTGCTCTTGGTGGCCTCTGGATTCCAAAACGGGTGCCCCTTGTAGTTTGGTAGTGGCCATGTTTTCAGAATGCCTTAAATTCGCCTCGTCCTGTCCCCCTCCATTTCTACCACATCCCCTCTTATAAAAACTCCCTTCCCCTACAAGTGCTTTTGTAGCTAGATCTAGAAAATCCTTGGTCATTCATTAAAATCAGAACACATCGAAGTCCCCAGGGGGGAAACAAACAGTTCCTCTTTCTAGAGCATTTCCAGGGGAACAGGGAGGGTTCTTTTCAGAAAAGTCTATTTGCTTCTTGCAAGAGATGGAGTGCTTTTATTCCAGGCCGGGAAAGATTTTCCTCTCCTGCCAAGAGCCAAATGACGTATCTAAAAAGAAAGATAGGTTTGCAAGGAAGGGAGGGAGAGGGGGCAGGTAGTCTGCTTTTCACAAATCAACCACGAAAATTGTACTTCTTTTCAACCTGTGGTCAGGAAAATGATCATGGGTTGAAAATTCTTGAAATTTCATCAGAGTGGAAACTCTGACTTCAGGATGTTTCAACGTCTTTGACGTTTAACAGACTTTGCTTCTAAAATGGGTTGAAACGAAAACCCTTCAGTCCCTGCTCTCAGAACAAGTGAAGTTGGGAGGACCAAGTATGGCCGAATTGGAGTGAACCCCGGACTCCGGGCTTTCCACATGCCAGGGCAGAACAAGACACCGACATTCCTTCTCCATCAGAAATGTTTATGCTAGGGGGTGCCTGGGTGGCTCAGTCGGTTAAGAGTCTGACTCTTCATTTCGGCTCAGGTCATGATCTCACAGTTTTGAGTTCAAGTCCTATGTTGGGCTCTCTGCTGACAGTAGAGAGCCAGCTTGGGATGCTCTCTCTCTCTCCCCCATCTCTGCCCCTATCCCACTCGTGTGCTCTCTCTCTCTCTCTCAAAATAAATAAACTTAAAAGAAAAAAGAAATGTTTGTGCTACTAAATGTTGTTAATTGTACAGAAAATATTAGCCAAGTTTAGGGTCCATGCATTCTATCCAGAGCATTCTCCATAAAAACTGACTTAGGAGGGCTTTTCTCAAAATACCACTTCTTGGGCCCCACCACAGATCAACGGATTCTGATTCCTTGGACAATAGGGTACAGGGAACTGATGTTTTTGCAAAGCTCTTCTAGTGATGCTTGCCCACTGTGAAGTGAAAACCACTGGTCTGAGGTTTGGAGACAGAAAGATAAAGAGAGGAAGAACTCTTGCTCGACAAGACGATTCCTGCCGAAAAGGAAATACAGACAAAACACTTCCCAGAAGGAAAAGGTATTCATCCATCCGGAAACACAGATTTCATTTTCCATTTCTTTCCTTACAGCCTGTGCATCAACAGTCTCCCTGGTTGGACAGGGCTGCAGGATTGGAAGGGACGGTCCATCGGTTTGCAGCACAGTCCTCACCGGGTGGGAGCAAGTTGGCTAAGGAGGTTCCATGGAGAGAACGGTTTCTCGACATGTATAATAAACACAACTGATGTTGCAGCTAAGCCTCGTTCTACAGTTTAGAAGCAGGGAATCCCCTCTAAACCCAATTCCAGACCAAATAAGTTGCACTTTTTAAGCCCCGAACCCTTCAATGGCCGTGAACATCATTTGCCTTGTCCAAGGGTGCCATCTTGTTAGCAGTAGGGCTGGGATTCGCCTGTGCGGCTGAGTCTCCTTGCCCTCTCTTATAGGGATGGCAAGAAGAGGAAACAAGAGTTGAAAAATCAGACGGTGACAAAAATTGACTGAAAGTGGATCCTGGACATAAATGTAATACGCAAAGCTATAACATTAAAAGCGAACAGATGAAAATCTACATGACCTTGGGTATAGTAATGCCGTTTTAGATATGATGCCAAAGAAAGAGTTGAGAAACTCACTTCGTAAAGATGAAAACTTCTGTTCTGCAAAAGACAATAACAAAAGAATTAGAAGATAAGCCACAGACTATGGAAGGGAGTAAAGGACCATGTGGGGTCCTTACCACAAAATAAATAAAGATTTTCTTAGCCAGAGCACATATAGAATAGATGGAAGTCTGCCCAGGAATAACCTGATCAGGACTCTCTGATCTGTCTCCCCAGCTGTCCTCTCCATCTTCATAGTAACTGCCCTAGTTTGGGTCCTTAAGCCTCTGGACTATTTCACCCGTGTCATAATTGGTCTCTTTAACTCATGTATCTTTCCCATATAATTTTCTATATCACCTACAGTATTCTAAAATTGCATTGTAAAATACAAATCTAATTATGTCAGTTCCCTGCTTAAACCCCTTTGATGGCTCCCCCACTGCCTACAGAACCAAGTCCAATCTGCTTAGCAAAGCACTAGAATCCTGGTCAACTTCTAACTCTCATCTTCCGCTGCCCCTACATCATTGCCATAAGCTGTGGGCAGATGAAGTCATTAGCCATTCTCAAAATGTTACAACCTCACACTTCATTGCCTTTGTGGGATGTTTCGCCTGCCTGAGAGGCTCATCCCTGCTTTGTCCATCTAGTAAGTGGATTCAGCTCTGTCTTCAAGGACTGAGGCTCAAGATGTGGCTCCCATGTCCTTCCTCCGTAAAGCGAAGCTTCTTTGAGTCCCTGGGCAAGGTCAGTCACACTGGGAATAGTGAGAAGTTAGCAGACCTTGGAATCAGACACACCTGGTTTCAAGAGCCCACCTTTGCCACTTACCAGCTGGGTGAACCTGAACAATTTCTTATGCCTCGTTTTCCTATCTGCAGGACAGAGCTAATCATACCTACATCATAACATTATTATAAAAATTAAATAAGATATGCATATATAATCCTGACACATAAAAGATGTTCAGCTCATGGAGCTATTATTAAAATTATTACTCTGTGTGAGTTAGGGTAAAGCTAAATTGCTGTAACAGAAATACTCTAAAAGAACATCTAAAGAAATGAAATGAACTTTATTTGATAGGGGTTTTGGAATGTGGGTGTAACGTGTGTCAAAGCTCAACAATTATAATTATACAATTACAGTTTGTGCATTTTGTTGTATATAAAGTTTTCATCAAGAGAAAAACAATTATGGGGGAGCCTGGGTGGCTCAGTTGGTTGAGCATCTGACTCTTGATTTCGGCTCGGGTCATGATCCCAAGGTCGTGGGATGGAGCCCTGCATCAGGCTCTGTACTGAATGTGAAGCCTGCTTAGGATTCTCTGTCTCTGTCTCTGCCTCTGTCTCTGTCTCTGTCTCTCTCTCCCTCTGCCCTTCTCCCCTGCTCACACTCTCTCTCCCTCCTCTTTAAAATAAAAAGAGAGAGAGAGAGAGAGGGAAAACAATTATTGAAGCCTAGTTAATAATATGCATGGTGAAATACTTAGAAATCTGCAATATACTGTGAATTATGTCCAAAAAATAAAAAGGACTGATGGATGAATAGATGGGTAGAAATATGGTTAGATGTGTAATAATGAAGAAATGTATAGTAAAATGTTAGTGGTGGAATCCAGGTTGTGAGCAGATGGGTGTCCACTGTGTCACTCCTCTCGCTTTGCTATATGTTTGAACATTTTCATAATAAAAATAAACAGACTCCATCAGAAAGTGGCTTTAAAACTATAGTTGTTCCCCCCCCCTCAAGTAACAGAACCAAAGTGAGTGTGCCAAGTGTGTGGGCACTTCTGTTCCATCTGTTCCTTCCGGGGTGCCAGGCTGGTGGGCAGGGACTCAATTTCTTCCAGGTTGTCCAGTCATTGTTCTGTCATTCCCTAGACCCAAGGACGTTGCCCTCATTTGTGGCCAAAGCAGGACCACTGTGTCTCAGTTTCAAGGAGAAGAAAGAGTGCAGGAGAGTATGCTCATCTCTTAAAGCCTAGACCCAGCTGGAGCCAGCATGACACCTGTCTATATTCCATTGTGAAAACTGAGTCATGTGGCTACATATGACCTTAAAAGAAGGCTAGAAAATATCTCATTCTAAGCTCAGGAAGAGGGTGAGTGTCTCCTATCCTGGGCTCTGTGAGAACACACCAGGAGGCCATCTATCCCAAATTGTAGTCCTTTGGAACCCCCAGTGGACTTCCTGAGGACACAGTGCTTTACACATGTTGGCATTTCCAAAACTAAACAGGGGGCCTGGCACGACATAGGTCTTAAAGAAATGTTTGCCGAATGAATGAGTTTATGGAAGAATAAATAAAGAGATGAAGTGAAGAGTTCCTAGTACCTTTTGGATCATTTTTCCCCCAGTGTGTGTATCTACTTTTATCTGTGGAAAGCAAGCCATCTCTTGATTGTGTTGAGCTATAATATGCCAACACATTCAAATCAAGCAATTCTTTATTAATTCGGCCTCCCCCCATCTTTTCTCTTCCCTCAAATTTTGTCTTCATGAGAGACAAGAATCACTATTTGCAAAGCTTACCAAACAATACTAGATGCCTTGGGAGGAAAATATTTAACCTAATAAGAATGGAAATGATTTTCTACATTATTAAAGCACTTGAGTAACACCAATTTGTATTTAAATAATGTCAGTGGCATAGGAAAATTGTCTACTCATTACAGTTGACCCATAAGACATCTATTTGGGTACCATCTTTTTCAAAAATTCATGTAACTTTTTGGAAGTAATATAATTGTTTTTCTGCCACTATATTCTGTAATTCTGTCGCTAACTCTATGGAGCTCTTTACCAATTGATTCAAATTATTGTGCTTTTCCTGCACTTCTCCAGCATTTAATCTGAGATTTCAAGAAACATGAATACTATTGTAGATGGCATTTAGCTCAAGTATTAATCAGATCGCTATTGAAAAAACAGAATAGGAAATCTAATTTTCTCTCTTGCGTTTCACGGATTTGTCTTACAAAAGCTGCAGAACTGTCTTTTTTAATTCTCGTGTCATTTCTTTCTGTACAAATCAGGAGCCTCCTGCTTTCTTGCATTTACATCAAGACCTCTCCATGGGGTTCTGTGATAAATAGTGAATTTCCTGGGTTCTTTTTACTGTGCCTGTATACTGGAACTTATTGAGCAAGCTGGTATGATATGCAAATGCTAGCATGAGGAAATGATGAATTCTGATGGTTGAGGAATTGACTCTTAGAAGGAGGATCTCATTTGGATAGGTATGAGCCTGGGGTGTGTGCTTGACAAAAGAAGGTGGTAATACAGAAAAGGGAGGCATTTCTACAAAAAGATAAACAGGAAGAAGGATGGCTTGACATGGTTTGTGACTGAGGCAGAGATGCCTGCAAAATTCAGTAGTAGAAAGAGACTGTTCTAAGCATGGGGTGACTGAGAAGACACCTGTTAACCAGGATGAGAATAAGAATAGAATGTCCCCAAGGTTTGGGATGGAGATACTCGTTGCTTCCCATGGGAGTTCTGGCCAGGTGGGTTGATGCTGGTGTTCTGCTTTTAGGGTTGCAAAGTTCAGGGGTCTCCAAAAACACCCTCAGGCTTAGTAATTTGCTAGAAGGACTCACAGAACTGAGTAAATTCATATGCTGATAGTTATGGTTTGTTACGGCAAAAGGATACAGATTAAAATCAGCCAAGGGAAGAGGTATATGGGCGGGGGCCAGGAGTCTTCAGACACAAGTCGTGCCAAGAGCACCTATTTCTCCATGATACAATATGATGTGTGATGACAAGCAACAAATTATTATTAACCAGGGAAGTTCAAGCTTGGCTGTCCAGAGTTTTTATTGGAGCTCAGTCACGTAGACATGGTTATACTCATGTAGTCATGGAGATGGTTGACTGTCTCCGTGGCTGACCTTTATCTCCAGCTCCTCCAGACATCAAATTGATACCATATGGCCCAAGGTCCCCCACCATAAATCACATTGTTAGCAAAGACTCTCCAGCATGGCCTAAGGCCCCCAGGTAAGCAAAGGCACTCTGATCAGGCAGGACATCCCAAGGACTTAGAGGCTATCTTCCAGGGGGTAGGGCAAAGGCCAAACCTTTATTCAGCAAGGTAAATCCTATACTGCACACAAGTGTCATTCTTGATCAGGAAGGCCTATCCCCAGGGAAGATCAAAGGATCAAATATGCGGCAGAGGCTCCGATAGAAATTCAACTCTTCTTGTATCCAAGGGACAATCTCAGGATTATCACAGGAGATAAAGCCCCAAATCCTGGAAAGGGAAAGTGAGCAGACATGAAGAAGAGGGTCATACACTCAGAGGGTCGCTGAGATACCAGAAGCTCCTTCTTATTGGGTGCTTATCCTGTGATGCTTGGATGGGTCTCTCTGATTTAAAAAAAACCCAGGACTGGAGTGGTCCAACCGAAAAAACTTTTTAAAAATCCAAACAGATAAGTATTTGGAATCACATTGGTTATGATAACGAATCTGAGCACCTGAAAATTTCCAAGTTATATATAGCTTGACCTGGTTATGGAGCAGATAATTATATCCGTGATAACTGACACTCCACGTGTGCTGATGGCCAGGCACAGGACCTGGGTGTGGGAGCAGATTATAGGCTCCAAATGGTATCCAGAGAGGACACCTTCCCTTCTCCTGGGGGTGGGAAGCAAGGGTGACCACAGGTGAATCCAAGCTTCCTCAGGTAGATTCTTCACAAACTCATGAATAGCAGATTCACGCCCATCCTGCCAAGAAAAAAATCCAGTTCAAAACCAAGATCCTCCCCCACTTCTCAGACCAGGCCCTACTGGATTGGAATGGGATTATTGAGAATTGAATGTCTCTAAGACGAAAATCAGGTGGAGGATCCTTGTGTAAAGACTTTCTCGGAGACTGTAGCCACCACATTTATTTAATTGATCTGTGTTTAATACTTACTGAACACATTCTGTGTACCTGACAATGGATTGAGTTTCAGGGGTATCACCTTAAAGCTCACTCTTAAGGAACCCATGTTTCTCCCAAAGTCAAACATATTTATTGAACACCCGCTAAGTGCAAGGAGCGCATTCTCTTCTTTGTCCAGGGTCTATACGGATTACGTGTGGTGTCATCTGACTGCCCCATGAAAGGTAGTAGTTAGGATCTAATTGTCTCTCTACCTTCTCTTCCTGGATCACGTGTTTTAGAGCTTTGGAGAAGCTCTAGAAACCTTGGTGGAAACGCTGATGTGGATGATTAAGGACAGGGTTGAAAAAATCAGCAGTACAGATGATACTAAGGTAACAACTGAAGTCCACTTGACTGGTCAGTTTCATCCCATACAAGTTGTTAAGTATTTTGAGTATCATCCTGGCTGCGTCTTCTCCTTATCTTCCCTACCAAGGGCTTTCTCTTCTCAAAGAAGAATCTGGTCTTCCTGATGGACAAAGATGACCTCAGAGGATACTTTCTGGAAACTTCCATATCTCTTCCTGGATGGTAATTCCACACTCCCCCTCCCCTCCCCCCCTCCCCCCCCCCCCCCCCCCCACCAGCTCAACTTGACAAGCCCTAGGGATTCATGTCTGGACAGTAAACAAATCTTCACGATCATTTCACTAGACCATTCTACCTCAGAGCCTAACGTGGTGCTTGGTTGTGACAGGGCTCGTTGTTTGTGAGAAATTGTTCTGAAATCTCCCAACAAGAAACCAAGCCATGTTACGTTGCACTGTATGGGAAACCCACACCATTTCTCCCCCTCTAGCAAGGGTGATCACTGCCAGTTCATGGTGCTATTGTGAAGATGAGTCATTTGGGAGCAAGCCAAAATAGGCAAAGAAAGGAAGGCAGCAAACTGGCCTGATGGATTTGGTGGCATTAAATAACACAGATTTAAACGTGGCGTACTTTGTATTGTCGCGTTTTTAATCCTCGCCGAGAATGCTGATCAAAGAAAAATGTTACCTAGATTTGTGACAGTTGGCAATGTGATTATATTACTCTTTAAGATTTTTGGTCGCTGGGTAATCTACGCACATGTTTCAAAACTCGAAATGATATGCAAATGTTCACGTTAAGAAGTCGTGTTCCTAATCTCACATCTACCCTCCTCCTCTAGGTAACCGCTTTTGTATCATTTCATGTTTCTTCATGCAAATATAAGCAGTGCGCCTTCCTCTTTAGTTAGGGGGATCCCCCGTTAGAAACTAGAGCTCGCCTCCCCACCACAGGCTCGGATTAGATACATTTCCAGCCTCCCCTGCAGCCAGGGTGATGACATGTGATCTAGGCACCGTCCATCAAAAGCCCTCTCTCCAGATTTTGAATCAGAAGGTGTTGACATAGCAAAGCAAGCAGGGGGAGAATCTTTTCTACGTCTCATTTTCAGAGACGGCGGTGCTAGGGGTTCAAGCTGCAGCTTCTCGGGGCCAGTGGGGTCAGCATGCATATGGAGGCATTGGTGGAGCCAGATGACGGTGAGTCTAATGACACTCCAATTTCAGGGCTCCTCGCTTGCATGAGCCTCTTCATAGGACCAAAAATGGGTTCCAACACCACGCTCACATGGTTTTATAAAATCTGTAAAAGCAAGCTATTTTTCTGCAATTGGTTAAGACTGCTGTCCCCTTCCATGCCAACCAACCATTTGTTAACACTTCCTTCTGTGCTGCGTGGGGTTGAAGTGGCTGCAGCACTTTGGGGAACGAGCTGGGATACATCTAGTTCAGGCTTAGTGTGACACGTTTATGCAGTTCGTAATTACTTCCATAGCCTTTGCTAACCACCCTGGGGTCACAACGCTATGAGGAACATTTCTACCCCCTACAGTGCCAATTCACTGAGCCTCCGACATGAAGGTACAGGGTGAGGATTTGTACTGCAGTGTGGATGTGTCCTTTGAGCCAGGCCCTGCAACTGAGTGGAGAGTGGGGGACAGCAAGAGTTGAAAGGCACAGAATCAGAGGTTGGTCTATGGAAAATCCTCCCAAAGCTTCACATCACAAATGAAATTCGATGGATTCTCCCAAATCTGACAACAATCCAACAACGGTTTGTGACATTGCCAATGATGGGTAGGAGCCGAAAGGAACTTTCAAAACTTGTACGTAATCTGAAAAAAGTTGGATCTCAGCCAGGTGACCAAGTTTAACATCTGATGGGATGAAACTGGTACTTTCTCTGTGTGGTCTTCCTCTCCCAAACCTACAATCCCAGTGTCACCAGGGGAAAATATTAGGCAAACCCAAACTGAGGGACGTTCTACAAAATATCTGCCCGGTAGTCCTCAAAATTGTCATGGTTACCAAAAGCAAGGAAAATCTGAGAAACTCACGGTCTGGCAAAGCCCAAGGACACATGATGACAAAATGTAACGTGCTATCCTGGGTGACATCCTAGCGCAGAAAAAGGAAATTAGGGAAAAGCTAATGAAATTCAAATAAGTGCAGAGCCCAGTTAATAGTAATGTATCAGTCAATATTGTTTCATTAGTTGTAATAAATGCAAATGGCGGAAAATGGGTGAGGTGTTATAGGAATTCTGTGTATTATCTTCATAATCGTCCTGTAACTCTAAAACCATATTAAAAATCCTGCTTTAAAAAAGACACTTATATCAGCTCTGATAAAAGAAAAACTGATTTCTTCTTTCTATGGAAAATATTATAAAATTAGATTTTATAACCATATTCTTACACAGACTGTGTCTGTGCTGACAGTTCAGAGCCTGGAGCCTGCTTGGAATTCTGTGTATCCCTCTCTCTCTCTGAAAAATAAACATTTAAAAAAATTAAAAAAATAAATATTATTTAAATCGATCCCTTTTTTTGCACATATTATCCATCGTTTCTGCTGGCTGTAAATTAGAATTTGACAAAAAGGTTGGGCCTCGTTTAAAGCAGTGCTTCTAACCTTTGGCTGCACGTTAGAGTTCCCTGGGGTCCGGGGTGCAGTAGGGGGTTAAAATATACTGATACTCAATCCCAGAACAGTTCAGCCAGCATCCCCAAGCATCAGTAGTATTTCCAACTCCCTGGATGATCCTAATATTAAGTCAGGGTTGAAAACCATTGAACGGGGTCTGGTGTCCAAGTGGTCCAAATCAGGGATCTATACTGAGTCCTGATTTTGTGCCCATCGGGGTGCTAAGCCTGAGGGATGCACAGAAGTGTGAAACAGACCATCAAAGGGCTTTCTGTCTGGACATCCTAGAGTGGAATTGGGGTATCTGGTCCTCCTTTAAGGAGAGGCTGAAGAGGAAATTGAATTCAGACTGCCTGCGGAGAGTAACATGAAATGTGTCCGGAATACCTGTTTTGCTTTATCACATCGAAGGGGTGTTGAGAGATCCTGAAAGAGTGTTCTACGAATTCCCCAGCAGCGTCCAATGAATTTGAGTCTATGAAGAGCCTGCCATCAGATTGCTCAGCGGTGACATTAGTGAGGGGAAAGTTGATCTCGAATGGCCTGAGGATGGCCTAGCACCCCACCAGCCACCGTGGGTGTCAGGAAAACAGAAGGGAAAAAAAAAAAGAGAAATCCATTCACAATGGCGACAAAAATATAAAATACTGAGGGGAAAAGCATACAGGAGCTAGGGCCAGAATACCACAAACTTTACTCAATAAATTTTTAAGAGCTCACTTTAGAAATAGAAAGAACAGAGTTGGGAGAGCTTAACACTGAAAACATACTTACTCATCCCAGACTAATTCTGTTTACTCATTAGAATTGCAGCCTCTATCCCAATAAGGTTGTTTTTGGAACTTGACAATGATTTCCAAGTTGATTTAGCAGAATGTGTGGAACTGGTCAGTCTGTTTATTTGTTTGTTTGTTTGTTAGAAGAAGGAAGGGCACTTGTTTTGTTGGATATTAAAACATTTTTAAAGTGACAAAAATGTAAATAGACTGATACTATCTTAGAAACCAACAAAGAAAAGAACAGAATAAAAAAACAAAGAAAGAGCTCTCACTAGACATAAGTAATCAAGAGATAATAAAGTTGGCGGTCCAATTAAATGGGGGAAGGGTTGAGTCACCTGATACATGATTTTGGAATAACTGGCTAACCATGTGGAAAAAATCAAGCTAGACTCCCTCCTCATAACATCCATGGTAATAATTTGCGTATGGATCATATATTTTTTAAAAGCATCAAAGTACTGGAAGGAAAATGGGGTAAAAATCTTACATCATCTTGTCATAGGAAAAATGTTCTAAGCATAACACCAAAGGAAAAATCAATAAAACAACATAGTGGGAGAAATGATTATGAAAAATATTTTAGTTTTATAAATCTAAAAAAAAGCACGAGAGGTCAGTTATATCTGGGGAAATCGCTGTAATACATGACAAACACAAGGTTTAATATACTTAAAATACAAAGAGCGCTGACAGAGGGCTAGGAAAGAAACAAATAGCTCAGCATAAGAACTATTCTCACGGTAAATGTAAATAGCCAATTAACATATGAAAAAAGGGTTCAACCTCCTTAGTCAATAGAATGCATATGGAGACAAAGATGAGCCTCTTTTTGCCTAACTGGGTGAGCAAACAGGGTGTGGAGCTAAGTTCACCCCACAAAATGCAAATTTGTGTGTGGTTGCTAGAAGACAATTTGGCGATACGTCTTCGAAACGTTGCAAAGATGCATATCCTTGGGCTCAGAAAGCTCCTTTTAGGCGAGTCATTCTAAGGAATGAGGGCATCAAATCACAAAGAGATAAAATTAAGTACGTGTTTAGATGTTAGCAAAACAAGGAAATCTTTGTGTCTTTAAAGAATTACATGCGGGGCGCCTGGGTGGCGCAGTCGGTTAAGCGTCCGACTTCAGCCAGGTCACGATCTCGCGGTCCGTGAGTTCGAGCCCCGCGTCAGGCTCTGGGCCGATGGCTCGGAGCCTGGAGCCTGTTTCCGATTCTGTGTCTCCCTCTCTCTCTGCCCCTCCCCCGTTCATGCTCTGTCTCTCTCTGTCCCAAAAATAAATTAAAAAACGTTGAAAAAAATAATAATAAAAAAAAATAAAAAATTAAAAAAAAAAAAAAAAGAATTACATGCTTGTTGGGGCGCCTGGGTGGCTCAGTCGGTTGAGCGTCCGGACTTTGGCTCAGGTCATGATCTCGCGGTCTGTGAGTTCGAGCCCCACATCGGGCTCTGTGCTGACGGCTCAGAGCCTGGAGCCTGTTTCCGATTCTGTGTCTCCCCTCTCTCTGCTCCTCCCCCGCCCATGCTCTGTCTTTCTCTCTCTTTTAAAAATAAATAAAAACATTTAAAAAAAGTTAAAGAATTACATGTTTGACATTTCAAAAAAATACTAGAGTAGTTATCATAGACAAACCAGAATCTTGTTGAACCTCCTTTATACTTTACTATTGTTTTTATATGGTTTTTTTTTATTTTGAGAGAGAGAGAGAGAGGAGAGGAGCAGAGGAAGAGAGAGAGAGAGAGAGACAGAGAGAGAGACAGAGAGTCTTAAGCAGGCTCCAAACTAAGTGCGTGATGTGGAGTTTGATCCCATGGCCCTGGGTTCATGACCTGAGCGGAATTCAAGAGTCCAAAGCTCAACCAACTGAGCTACCCAGGCGTCCCATTACTTTTATATCCTAATTTGAACTTGACAAGGGAACCGGTGGGAGAAACCACGATACTTTCATTGTTTCAGTAATGTCAACCACACTCTGTATAAAGATGTTCAACTACAGCTCTTCACATCGGCGGTAATTTTCCTGGAAAGACTTTTTTGATAGCCATTAGCAATGCACTATAAATAGGTTATTATTGTTTTTCTGGAAGAATACATGTTTTAGCCTTGTATTCTGACATATTATATTGTTCTTTTACCCTTGCTTTAAAAGAAAAAATCAAACTGCTTGCCTCCCATGGAGGAACAAAGAGTACATTTCTGCAGGGCCCTTATAAATGATGTAAAATCTTCATTTGACACAAATTTGGTGCCATCAGATGGTTACAAAGCCAATATTGCCTTGTTTGTTTTGCTCCTTGGCCTCAGCTAAAACTTCCCGTGTCTGGGGGTGGGGAAGAAACCTTTGGTCAGAGGGTCTCTGGAGTCCGAGGGTCTCTGGATTTGGGGGGCTCGGAGATAAGAGGACAAAGCATGGCAAAACCAGTGACCTGAGTGAAAAGGCTCATCCTAGACGTCAGGCTGGGGAGGGCAGAACACGAGGGATTTGCCTTCCTTCCCTCTGACTTTGACCTTGGCCTGCCCGTTCCCCATTCTTTAGAGGGTTCACAGTGTGGGTGAGGAACCAACCCAGAATGCATGCGGTGAAGGACGTTCATCCAGTAAGAAGTGGAATCCAATGAAATGGTGAAGTTTGGTTAGAATTGCCTAGTTTTCATATCACGTTCCAAGTGTTTCTTCCCTTCAGACCCTACTTTCCTGAACTTCTCTTTGAGGTGGAGGAACACAACAGGTGCCTCTGCCTTGCCCCCCAGGTCGGAGTGCATGGCATCTGGGAGAGGAAACCAACGTGTGCCTCCGCTTGCTGTCCACATTGCTAGTACTGGCCACCAGAAACGTGTTCCACACTGTGCTTTATCCTCTACCCCCCGCCCCCACCTCCACAAGTACTGTGACGCCCACACCCACGACGGGGGAGCCCCAAGCAGGTGAGTCACCTGTCTGTGGTCACCCGGCCTCTCTGGCTCTGCCCAGCTCACCTCATTCCTCTGAGAGCCCACCACTGCCTGTTCACTCTCACGTGACTGCTTAAAACATCCCATTTTGTCCAGGCCAGATGACCAGTCCAAAGAGAGCCCTCAAGTTCCTGGACGGAATACCATTGAGATCTTCCAACACCAGCCCAGGGCACCTGTCACAGCCCACGGGGCCTCATACGTACCCAGCCTGGTCCGAGTTTTAATGACAAGAACTGTGGGGACCTCTCCACCTCCCATATGGGCCTCTGGGGATGCTCAGGTTGAAGGACCTCCCAGAACTTCCAGAAGCAGCTGGAAAACTGAGATCAACCCCTCCAGGGTCGTCCTAATGGGTGTGGAGGGGAAGATGGAGACCCCTGGACACTTTGGGTAATTCTGTGGATTTCTCTAGTATCTTCTCGAGAAAGATGTCAAAGTAAGCACATCCTTCAAGCAGAGGAGAGAACAGGGTTGATGGTTAACAGTTTGTTTTTTCTCACAAAGGAGACCACCCGTAAATACTTGCAGCAGCCAAGGACAAGGGGCGGTCAGGCTGGTCCACTCCTCTCAGTAAAGGGCAGATAGACACTTAGAAGCAACCATTTTATCCCAGGGTCCCTGCCACCTCCTGGGGACAGTATTACCTGTCCTGGAAGTCCCTGCCTAGGGCTCTAAGCCCACCTCACAAGCCTCCTGTTACTGTGAGCAGAGTACTGGACTTCTCTGTGCCTCACCTTCCATATCTGTAGAGTGGGCACAATAATAGTGCCAGTTTCTCTAGATGGTTGTAAGGATAGGTGTGAATTCCCCTGAGCTTTGATGCGCAGGCATAGGAAGGCACAGTACTGCCCCCCTCCCCATGCAACAACCAACTGCGGTAAGTTGGACGCTTATGCGGAAGCTCTAACCCCCGGGACCTTGGAGCGTGACCACATTTGGAAATTGGGTCACTGCAGATGCAATTAGTTAAGATGAGGTCACACTGGAGGAAGGTGGCCCCTAATCCAGCGTGACTGGTGTTTTCATAAAAGGGGGAAGTCAGGACAAAGACGCACACACAGGGGGAGCACTGTGTCAAGGTAAAGGCCGAGATAGGGCTGACACATCCACCAGCCAAGAAACACCCAAGCGTGCCAGGAAACCACCAGAATCTAGAAGAGCGGCTGGGAACAGACTCTCCCCCACAGCCCGCAGGAGGAAGCAGCCCTACTGATCCCCGGGTCTCAGATGTCTGACCTCCAAGACTATACGACAATCGGTCTCTGCTGTTCAAGCTCCCCGGTGTGCGGTACTTTGTTATGGCGGCCTGAGCCCTCTGCAGTGTCAACCCAGAGCTCCTCTCCTGGCTGCCAGGGGGACAGCCACCCTTTCTCTCTTCTCTCTGGGCAGTGGCCTATTTTGCACCTTATGCCATGAATACATGCAGGAGTCTGGTAGCCAAAGGGATGCTCGTTGGAGACAAAGCCCTTCTCAGAATGTTCAGACATGGAGTAGCCAGCAGCTCTGAGCCCCCTTGAGTGAGGCAGCCCTCCTGGGCCCAGAGAGCCCTATAGCTGTGCCTCGGCTTTCAATTACTGCCACGTGGGAGGATGGCATCCCTTTCCCAGGCAGGGGTCAGAGCCCTTCTATTCAGGTAAAAGCACCCGCAGGGCCACAAGGACAAAGGGAGGAAATAGAGAAAGAGACGTCCAGAAAGGCTGGAAAGCCATGATAGGCCTTTGCTTTGCCAGACTCCTAAAGACCTGCTTTTGGGACTGGGCTCCCCTTATCCAGTGGCTTAATTCAAGCCACTAGGGCTCCCCTCCTTGGCCCAGGTTCATGCCAACAGTGTGAGGGCTGAAGGCACCTTTCAAAACCAGAACCTGCCAATCTGTCTCTCATAGATGCCTTAATAAAAACCAGTGTCTTTCCAGCACTTGCTCTGCATCAGGCACCCCGAAGTGTGTGTTATGCCCTTTTTCATCCTCTAACTGCTCTGGAGGTGGGTCCTTTCATTGTTCCGTCTTCCACATGAGAACACGGGTGCAGAAGGTGGAAGAACTTGCCCACAGCCACTGAGCTGATAGAGGGTGGAGCCAAGCCACTGTGCTGAGCAACTTCCACCTCGGCTATGCTCCCCGCACTGTGGCAGTCCTTGGGCAGATGGTGGGCGGGGAGGAGTGGGAGGGCCCCTGACGTTGCAAGGAGCAAGGTTGAGGGCTCAGTGTGGGCATTTTGTATCCCTCCGGGGGCCACTGGCCCTGCAGAACATAAACTCACACCCTATGGAGCTTGAGATTCATAGTCCCCATTTTTCTCAAAAACAGGCTGAGGTCTAGTGAGATGACATGACCGGCCCCAAATCCCAGAGCAATTTAGTGGCTAACCAGGCCAAGAGCAGCTGTCCTGGTTTCTCATCCAGCTATCTTTGTTAAATACCACGTTCTGTCTTAACAAGAGGGAATGGTTTTCTCCTACAGCCTGAGACATTCATAAAGGATGCCGAGAAACCCATTCTGGTCATGAGGCTGTGATGCACTTGGTTGGGTTTGCAATGGCAGATCTTCCATGGAAGTTGGAAAGGCAGGATGGATACTGTGACTCCCAACTGGGACAAGCATCCAGCCTGTTGTAGGCAGTCTCCCTTGAGGAAGACCAAATGTAGGCTGAAATCACCCAAGACCATATTCTAGATGCAGAGCTGAGTGAGCTAACCTTTTGCCGAAAGTCCATCAGTCCTACCGTGTTTATTGTACCCATCACTGACTAATGTCAGCTGAAGGCAAGGGGATCATTTTAGTACCATATTCAGAGATAGCTCAGAGAACAGATATCAACTGTTGGTCATTCTTTTTTTTTTTAATTTTTTTTTGACATTTATTCATTTTTGAGGGACAGAGACAGAGTATGAGTGGGGAAGGGGCAGAGAGAGAGGGAGACACAGAATCTGAGGCAGGCTCCAGGCTCTGAGCTGTCAGCACAGAGCCCAACGCGGGGCTCAAACTCACGAACTGTGAGATCATGACCTGAGCTGAAGTCGAACGCTCAACTGACTGAGCCACACAGGCACCCCAACTGTTGGTCATTCTTGAGACATGTCTACAAAATCTGTTCATTCATCTGTACATCCATCCATCCACCCATCCATCTGTCCATCAATCCATCTATTAGCCCATCTATCCATCCATCCATCCATCCATCCATCAATTTACTGTGTCCTTACTTTGCGCAAAATATTCTGCCAGACCTTTGGATTTACAAAAGAACAAGATGCAGTTCCTGTCCTTAGAAGAGCTTGGATTCTAGTGGTAGAGTCAGGTTGGAAACCTGTAACTATAATTCCCTCTATTCAGTAAGGGAAATAACCAAAGAGCTGAGGGCCAGGACTGGAGAGAGTTTCTTGGAGGCAGTGATGTTCAGTTGAGGAAGAACTGGCGAGGCAGAAAGTGGTGGAGAGGGAGCACATTCCAGACAGACAGGTAAACATGAGCAATAGTGTGGTGTGGCTTTGGCAGGTAATGAGCATGACCCCTGCATTAGCGTGGAGTTCAAATTGTGTTTGTAAGGTGTCTCCACAAATTCCGCCTCAATCAATTCTCCAACAACCCTATAAGGTGGGGGAGGGCGGTACCAGGAAAGGAAATGTGGCACTTGTTCAGGGTCATGGAACAGCACCGAACAGCTAACATCTTTTGAGCCCTTGCTAGGTGCCGGGTCCTTACAAGCAATCCATGAGATGTTGGCTCTACTTCCTGGGTGAGAAAACTGAGTCATAGAGAGGGTCATGAATTCACCTAAGGCCACACTAGCTGGTGGCAGACATCTGGACCAGGCCTTCGCGGACCATACATCCATGGTGTCTCCAGTTGATGGGACTGGACAAGCTTGGATGATGACATTGGTAGTCATCCTGATACTGGAGCTGAAACCTTGAGTCTTCCCCTCCTCTACTAAACGTTTCCACGAGTTGCTCTCAAATAAGCAGACAGGCTGCCCTGACAAGATCCTGTGAGTAACACAAGGGCAAGGCAAGGCGCCAGCCCTGAGATGTCACAGGTACCAGAAACAGACCTACTGGAGTAGCAGCCCCAGTTTTGTGCCCCCCCAGCCCTTACTCTCCTCTCCCTTCTGTCTCCATATGTATGGGTTTTATCAACAAGATAAAATCAGAGCTTAGAAGCTAAGCAGACTCTATGAGACCCTTTTGCTGGCCACGGCAGCCCCGTCCTGGTTTTCCAGGCCCATTTCTAGGAGAGGCTGGAGGTAAGGAGTGAGGGCAAGTGAGAAGGGGGCTGGAAGGTTAAGGAAAAAGTAGGTACCAGAACGCCATCCGGTGGGGGGGGGGGGGGGGGAGGGGAGCAGTGGAGAGATCTGCATCAACTGAACAGACACTGCAGGAAGGGGCCTGTCCCTCCTTATCTTCATGTTTTATGACCACCATCATCTCCCCTCTCTCCTCCTCCCTCCACCCCCAGTAACCTGCCCAGTATCCTGACCATTTTCTTCCCGGGAAAGACTTTAATAAAGCCACAGTGAAGTGTTAGGTCAGCCCCATTCATCATTCTGAAATACAGGCAAACGAAGCCTGGTGAGGCTGGTTGGGGGGGGGGGGGGGCTCCAAAGCTACTGGTGATTGTAGGGCCAGTGCTTGGGGGAAGGTCTTGGCTTCTTTTCTATCTTACTTGTATTCTGCTTCATAAAATGAGTCTGCAGACCAGTATCAAACTGTGAGACCCCCAGAATATTAAGACCAAGACATTCATATTTTGCAGCTTACACTTTGAATTTTGGGACATTTGGGGGGAGGACCCAAACCACTGTTGGGACTGGCAAGTCAAGCAGGTCCTCTGTACGTCAGTACCATATTTGCAGGAGAAAAGAAATTGTGTGATATGCAGTTATCAGTCAGTGAAAGGGAAAAAAGAGCACTCAGTTGAAGACCGAGTTGGGATTCGAAACCTGGACAGGTTGGTCTAAGAGTCCATGACCTTAACTACCACACCGTGGAAGCCATAAGGACTCATGTGTTCCTTTCTTGATATTAAGCACTGGCACTTCAACAGGCATGGCTCATCCAGGCCACTAATCTCATCAAGAGACCCAGAGGGTTAAAACTGGATGCCCTGCTCCCAGATGCAGAACTTGAGGGACAGATGGTAAAAGTCCTGAGGGTGGAAAAAGGACTTTGGTCTGATCTGGAGGCTTGGAGGCCAGCCTGGCAAACTCTATTTCTCAAACGGTCCCCTGCAGGAGAATCGCTGTGTGGGATGGTGAAAAGGCTGAGCTCTGGACCCAGACACATAGACTCAGAATTTGGGGAGGTGGGGCTCTTGAGAACCCATGTTTTTAACAAACTCTCCCTCCCCGATGCCTCCCACACTGGCCAGTGACACCACTGCATAGCAAAGCTGGAGAAGCACCCAGGTGACTGCCTATCCCCAGCTCGCAGTTCTGACTCCACAGCTCTCCTCCCAGGGGCCAGGGGTGCCAAGCAGGGGAGTGGGGATACACAGGTGACATCTGACAGCATACAGATCACTCGTGTGTTACAGAGAAGTTGTTATCTATATGGATTGCTGGGTTCTTTGGGATGTGCATCAGTCAGGGTTCTTCAAGGAAGTAGAACCAATAGGGTATACATACGTACAGTTGGATGGATGGATGGATGGATGGGTGGATAGATAGATGATAGATAGATAGATAGATAGACAGACAGACAGGTATCCTTAGGAAATAGATAGATGACAGATAGATCAGATAGGTAGGTAGGTAGGTAGGTAGGTAGATAGATAGATAGATCTCCTTAGGAAATAGATAGATTAGATAGATAGATGATAGATAGATCGATCGATCGATCTTAGGAAAATAGATAGATGATAGATAGATAAATAGATAGATATAGATAGATACATAGGTAACATAGATGCTACCTATCTGAAGAGATTTATTTAAAGGAACACACTCATGTAATTACAGGGGCCGTCAAGTCCAAAATTTATAGACTAGGCTGAAAGACTGGATATTCAGGCAGAAGTTGTTGCAATAGTCTTGAGGCAGAATTTCTTCTTCTCTGGGAAACTTCAGTTCTTTTCTCCTAAAGGCGTTCCAGCTTGTTGAATGGGGCCCATCCACTTTATCAAGGATAATCGCCTTTACTCAAAGTCAACTGATTGTAGATGTTCAGATGTTAACCACTCCTACAAAATAGCATCACAGCAACCCCTAGACGAGTGTTTGAGTAAATAACTGGGCACCGTAGCCTAGCCAAGCTGACACGTAACACTAACTTCAGAGGATGTGTCTCAATTGGTTTAACCTACTTCACCAATGTAGAATTGTAGGGAAAGAACCCTTGTTAAGTAACACACAGTAACATAACTCTATAGTTTATGGCAAGAGCTGACTTCAAAGAAAAAAACCGAGACGCCCACATCTGCTGCCAGATAGAATCTGTTTGAGCTAGTCAAGGCAGAAGGTCACTTCACTAATAAGAATCCCACGTCCAGCAAACAGGGGCCTTTCGCAAACCCAAGGGGTTTTCCCTCTCATCCGGCCTCCTGGCAGCCTTCTGGTCTCAAAATGAGCACTTTAGTTAAGGTGAGTGTTTATAAGTAACAAGGAGAAGTAAAATTGTGTCTTAATTGCTTTGTCTCCCACCAAATAATTTTCCCATGTATTCTTTCTTACTTACCACGAATTTTTAAACAGAGGTAGGGTGTGGTTGAGAGAAGGTTAATGTGTTCATCTAGGCTGTGATTCTCTACATGGGTCCATCAGTTTCTTGGGAATCCCCACCATCACACACAAACTGTGTGTGTGAGTTTGCGTGTGAGTGCCGTTTTTTATGTGAAGACAGTCCACGCTTTAATCAGATTCTCAAAGAGGTAAGTGACTCCCCAGTAGGTTAAGAACCTCCTTACAGAGTTTGGGAAGGTACTACCACCTCATTTAGAGAATAGCAAAGTGGCTGATCAATCACCAACCACTAAAATGTGATTAAAAAAAAAAATACTTTACTTCTAAGAACAGATTTAGGTTTGCAGCAAAAATGAATGGAAGGTACAGAGATTTTTTTATACACCCTCTGCCCTCCTCCTCCCCAGTCACCTCCATTATCAGCACCCCCCATAGAAGGGTACGTTTGTGGGGCACCTGGGTGGCTCAGTTGGTTGAGCGTCTGACTTTTGGCTCAAGTCATGAACTCACAGTTCATGGGTTTGAGCCCCGCATCGGGCTCTCCACTGTCAGTGCGGAGCCTGCTTCAGATCCTCTGTCCCCCTCTTTCTCTGCACCTCCCCCACTCGTGCTCTCACTCAAAACTAGATAACCATTAAAAAAAAAAAAAAGAGGAAGGTACGTTTGTTATAATCCATAAAGCTGGACTGACGCATCCTAATCACCCAAAGTCTCCGGTACACCTTAGGGTTCACTCCTGGTGTTTACATTCTGTGGATTTGGGCAAATGTGTAATGACGCGCATCCCCCATGACAGTATCATACAGAGGGGTTTCACTGCCCTGAAACTCTTCCGTGCTTCACATATTCATCCCTGTCTTCCCTCTAACCTCCGGCAACCACGTGATCTTTTTCCAGTCTCCATAGATTTGCCTGTTCCAGAAGGTCATATAGTAGGAATCAGACAGTATGTAGCCTTTTCAGATTGGCTTCTCTCACTTAGTAATATGCATTTAAGTTCTCTCCGTGTGTTTTCATGGCTTGATAGCTCAGTCCTTTTTAGCACTGAGAGATATTCCATTGTCTGGATGGACCACAGTGTATTTATCCATTCACCTGCTGAAGGATATCTTGGCTGCTTCCCAGTTTGGGCAATTATGCATAAAGCAGCCGTAAACATGCATGTGCATATTTTTGTGTGGACACAAGTTTTCAATTCCTTTGGGTAAATATCAAGGAGCATGACTGTTGAATCAATATGAATATTATAGATTAGTGAGATTTTCTTTAAGCTTTGACTTGCGATTGAGCACTAATTAGCCCTGTAGATTGAAAGTAGATGGTCCATTCCTGAGAATGAGCAAGCTTCTCTAAGACGGGGGTGCTCAGACTGTCTGGGCAGAGGGTCCCGGAGCTGTGCAACCTAGGCTCAGATCCCAGCTTTGCCACTTAATGAGCTGTGTGACCTGGGCAAGTTGCCCACCTTCTCTCTGCCAGTTTCCCCATATGTAAGATGACAACAATAGCAGCACTTGCCTCATTGGGCTGTGAGGTCTATGTGAGTTTGCACACGTAAAGTGCTTAGAGCAGCTCTTGGCACAGCATTCACGTTGGATCTGATCAACTGGGGGGGCAGGTATGTGGGCAGGTCCAGGAATCTGCATTTTTAACAAGGTCTCCTGGAAATTACATTTGCAGGCACATGTAACCACACCATTGTTGGGGTCCCTGGGTGGCTCAGTCGGTTAAGCGTCCGACTTGGGCTCGGGTCATGATCTCGCGGTTTGTGAGTTCGTGCCCCAAGTGGGGCTCTGTGCTGACAGCTCAGAGCCTGGAGCCTGCTTCCTATTCTGTGTCTTCCTCGCTCTCTGCCCCTCCCCTGCTTGTGCTCTGTCTGTCTCTCTCTCTCAAAAGTAAATAAACATTCTTAAAAATTTTTTAATTAAAAAAAAAAAGTAGAAGATGGAGTGAGAGCCCGGCCATATCAGAAGTGGATTAACTCAAAGGTGAAGAAGCGAGGTCTTCCTCCCTCCGAAAGGACTGCCCTCAGCTCAGCATCACTGTGGAAACAGGGTCCACGTCCGCAGGTGGACATCAAGTGGCTCCAGCTGTGTGTGTTGGGGGGGGGGGGTCACAGAGGGCCGGGGACCACCATACAATAAGAAGACACAAATCCCGGCACCAACAACCATCACGACCCCAGCTTGGGGCACCTCACAGATGGAAGGCAGGCTGCTGGACCCCCTACACTCCCTACACTGGCCTTGTACACCAAGCCTCAGTGTTAGAGGCTGAAGAGCTCCACGGCCTAGGGTGGGGACTTGGAGCAGAAAGTCTGGTGCAAACCTCAGCTCGACGCGCTGGGTGGACTGAGCTATTAATTTCCCTGATTCTCAATTTTCCCAGCCTGTAAAATGGGTAGGACAAGAGGAGTTCCTGTCTCAGGCCGCTGCTGTGAGGTTTAAATCTCAAGAAGATTTAAGAAGATCCGCATAAAGCACCAAGCAGAGTCCGGGCACCCTGGGGACCTGAGCGGCGGCTGATGTCACAGTGTTACTGTTATTATTCTTCCTTTAAGGTGGGCGCTCAGGGCTGTGCTCACAGGGCGGAGTCAGGGGAGGAAGAGGAGCAGAGAGGTAGGCACACTCCCCCTCCCCCCCCCCCCCCCCCCCCCCCGCCCCGAACAAGGGGGTCTGGGCTCAACGGGAAGGAAAAGGCTTCCAAAATGAGCTCGTGGGAGTGCCTGGGTGGCTCAGTCAGTTGAGCGTCCGTCTTAGGCTCAGGTCATGATCTTATAATGTGAGTTTGAGACCCACGTCGGGCTCCTTGCTGATGGTGTGGAGCCTGCTTGGAATTCTCTCTCTCTGCCCCTCCTCCCACTCGCTGCGCACGTGCTCTCTCTCTCTCTCTCTCTCTCTCTCTCTCTCTCTCTCAGAATTAATAAATAAACTTAAAAAAAAGGGAGCTCACATGTGTTTCCCTCTGCACACACTTTAGGGACAGGAACATTCCACAAGTGACCTTCCACATGACCTTGGAAATGCAGCCGTACCACACTGAGCTATAGAAACACCAAAACTCTCCCCAGGTATCCTTGCAGAAAAACTGTCTGCAAAGGACAAGGAAGGGTCTTTGGTGGAAAAAAAAAAAAAATCATTCACTGGAAACATTAACAGTAATTATACTGAGAGAGGAAAATCAGGGAGAAATAAAAGCAAAGTCCCTTCGGGCTTATTCTAATCCTAATGTGCAAATCTTTGCAGGAATGACTCTCCAGCCCGGCAGCCTGGTATGCTGATGGAGCCTGAGGACAAATCACCTCCACACCCGATTATATATGTAATATGGTTGCACCCCTCTGGGCTGAGGGCCGAAAGCTCTTATACCAAAGTCATCGTTTTGCCAATGGAGATGTGTAATGCGTAGGAGCTACCTAGGGATGGGGTGGGGGGCGGGATAGGCAGACAGACATGTTGGTGGATGCAAGCAAGAAGCAAGAGAACAAAAAGGAAAGAGAAGCCCTGATGGGACGAGGCAGGGCTGATGTATGGTGCATGGGGGGTGGATATGTTTGAGGATGGGGCAGAAGGGGAAAAACGATGAGTCATGATGCACCGACCCATCATGATCAGGGGCCACGAACCTGCGAGGGGCAACGGAGGCGAAGGGGAGAACAGGTTGCCTCAGGGTTGACTCCCAGCGCTGCTATTTCCTGCCCGTGATCTTGAGCCAAGTGCTTCCCTAACCTGGCAATGGCAGCAGAAACCCAGCCGGGAAAGACCTCCTAATAATTGAGGAAGATGTTTATAATTATAATAACATTTACACATATATGAATATAAATATATATTTAAAATGTCAGGGATCCTGCCTCCAAAGCCTGTCCAGACACATTTGTAGACCCTTTGGAAAAGGCTGGCGAGGAAATGCAGGTAGGTGGGTGCAGGGTCGCAGTCCCCAGCAGAGACCCTGAGGGTCCTCCCCTGGCCCAGGTAGTAGGGCAGCATCTGTCGGCCACATGCTGTTTAGACTGTGAGTTCCTAGAGGGCAGGGAGGGGTGGTGGGTGTCCTGGCTGAGATCCCACATTGTCCACACGGTAAATATTTACACAGATAATGGGGCAGAGTGGAAACCAGCAAGGGGAGCTCACAACTAGCCCATGGCGTGGCCCAGGGCCTGGTCTCCAGGAGACAGTGACGAATCTCTGAAAATTCCTGGGTAATGAGGTACCTGACTACACATATAGGAGAGGGGTTCAGAGGGGGAATCTTCCCCCGGACAGTCCGTGCAGTTCCTGAACAAAGCACAGCGGCACCCATGTGAATGCCCGACTTGGAGACGCCTGCCCCCACCCCACCCACTCAGGCTGATAATTCAGGGTAAGCTGGGGGGTGTCAGAGGCCTCCATCAATGGCTTGTTGACCCTCGCTGAGAACGACAGTTCTGCGCACGGGGATTTTCAGTGCATCGCAGAGGATCACAGGCCGCTGGGGACACGAGGTCCCCCAGGACTTACCGGCAGCTTTGGAGTGTGGCTCAGAGAATCTCTGCCCCTCTCTCCCTCCGCCCTCCCGACCCCTCACCCCCCCACACCGCAGAGTGGGAGAAAGTCATGCATGATAAATGTTTGGAAAGGATTAATGCGTAAAGCCAGATCAGATGGTTAGCTTTGGGGAGGGGGGAAAGGGGGATGAAGTTAGATCCTTCATTTCAACCTAGACTAAAATTAATTCCAGATGGCTTAAAGAATTAAATATAAAACATGGAGCCATTAGAAAAGAAACTTCAAAGGTGCTGTGGGTTAGATGAGCCCAGAGATGAGCCTCCCAAACATGAAAGCCAGGGAAGGAGTCACAAAGAAAAGGCTGGCCAGATTTGGAAACAGAAAAACACAAACTTGTCCACATCAAAAAAGATACCTAAAGAAAATTAAAGAGCCAATCAGAAGACACGGGCAACATACACTACAGCGTTCTGGGGATGTGATTATGATCACACAAGTGCACTGTCGTAAGTTGGTGCAAATTTTCTGGAAAAGCAAAGCGGCACTCTGTATAAAGGGTACCAACTCCACGCCTGCTTTTTGAGGGGCAGGTCCTATTGTGGGGCTCTCTTTTAAGGAACTAGTATAAGCCAAGAAGACATGGAGGAAGATTTACATTTAAAGATGCTCGCTGTAGCATGACTTCTAGCACTGGGAAGCTGGAGAGGCCCAGATGTCCACTAGGTGGGAACTCATTCGGCAAAGGCATGTCCATGTCAGGTGGTATCGACCAACCAGAGAGAATCGCAACTCAGCGCTTGGTGAATAAAACAATGCCATTTGATATTCAAATCAATCCGGTTTTGGAATATCTCTCTCTTTCTCTTTCTCCCTCTCCATCTCTCTCCCTATTTCTATCTCTCTCTCGTTTTCTTTCTCTTTCCCCTGTCTGTCTCTCTCTCTCTCTCTCTCTCTCTCTCTCTCTCTCTCTCTCACACACACACACACACACACATACACACAAAACTACAAGGAAATTAACCAAAATATTACTAAAGGCCATCTCTGAAAGATGGGTATAATAATTAATAATTTTTTGTACTTTTCTACAAGGATGTAATACTTCTATGATCAGAAACAAACCCACCTTCGTGTTATAAAGTACGCAGTGAGAAGGAAGCCTGTGTCATAGCCCCCAGGTGACTGACTGCCCAGGCTCCACTAGCTGGCCGCCCTGTAAACCCGACGACACACTCACACAGCCACGGCCCACCCAGGGGCTGGGCATTTTAACAGACCACACAAAATGGTGACAACCTAGGATTCTAGTAAATTCTTCCACAGGGGACCTTTGTGCCAAGTTCCACCCTGAGAGTAACCCCATGTGACCTCCCACCCTGGCTGCTGAGAAATGGTCAGATGGAGTGCCCACAGGCAGCAGGAGTGACAGGTAGAGGAGCCCCAGGCAACTATGACCCACAGGCCAAGTCCAACCCACTACCTGTTTTGGTGCATCTATGAGCTAAGAACAGTTCTTATATTTTATTTTTTAAATTTTCAATGCTTATTTATTTTTGAGAGAGAGAGAGAGAGACAGAGCATGAGCAAAGGAGGGGCAGAGAGAGAGGGAGACACAGAATCCAAAGCAGGCTCCAGGCTCCGAGCTGTCGGCGCAGAGCCCGACGCTGGGCTTGAACTCACAAACCGCGAGATTGTGACCTGAGCCGAAGTCGGACGCTTAACCGACTGAGCCACCCAGGCGCCCCTAGTTCTTCTATCTTAAATGATTATATAAGTACCTACACAATATCCTCTATTTTACTTCTTGGGCCACAAAGCCTAAAATATTTACCAGCTGGTCTTGTCCACTCCCACCCCCAACTTGGTGTTTGGCTATTTGGAATTGGAATATATGTGCCCTTCAGGCGAATGTTAGTAACAGTTTTCAAAGAGTAGCGCCTTCTTGAAAACTAAAAAAGAGTGAGATCACTTCTAGTTTGGGAGAGCATATATGCGGGGAGATTTCTTCTCTGACGCCACGGGGCAGGTGGACACTTTTGGTCTCTGTCTTCACCATAATTTGAAATTGTATATGGAAAAGCCTTCACTATATGCAAACTTGTTGACTTATTAATTCTACTTTTCGGCATTTATCCTAAGGGAGTAAGTATATACGTGCACAAAGACACAGTTACTCAGATGTTCCCCGAAGCATTCGTTGAAGCAGCCTCAAATGTCCAGCAATCAGACGTTTGCTAAACAAATTATGGAACACCCATCTGATGCAGTATTACGAGGCCCTGATGCGTACATTATTGACCGACAGGAAAAGGCGTTCACGATACAGCGTAGAGTAAAACAAGATCTGTAACAATTGCACAGTATGAGCCTACTTTTTGTGATCATTAGCACGCATAAGAAGACCCCCAGGGGAATATGAACAAAAATGCCAACAGTGGGTTATCTCCAGGATGGGGTGGTGGATAATTTTCATTTTCTTCCTCTTTGCTTATCTGGACTTCAGGATTTTTATATAAGGAACATACATTATTTATGCTTCTGTCCCCTTCCCACCCCTACACCCTGACAAAGGAGACCAAAAGCTGATGAATATACAATCGTACTGACGTGTCTCAGAACACCTTGCAGAGTGTTGTACAAATATTGTCTGGGATTAATCGTCATCTAGTTTGAAGTGAAGGATCTAACTTTATCCCTCTCCTCCCCACCCAAGGCTAACCAGCTGATCTGGCTGTATTGATTGATCCTTTGCAAATGCTTATTAATATGCATGAATTTCTCCCATTGTGTATGTTTTAAATGCACTGTGTCTCTGTTATCTATGGCTGCAAAACAACGTACCCCCAAATTTAGTGGCTTAAAATGGCCGCCATCTTGTTATTTGCTCAAGGTGTTGCAATTCGGATGGAGTTTGGTGGGGGAGGGCTTGTCTCTGCTCCACACGGTGTCCACTGGGTAGCTTGACCAGCTAGGACTGGCTGAAAGGAGTCAAGTTGGCTCATATGTCCAAGGCCTCAGCCGTTATTATTAAGGGAGGGAGGGGGTTCCCCAATTTTCCTTCATGTGACTTCTTCACACAGTCAGCTTGGGTTTCCTCCAGGCATGCTCATCTCAGGGCGGTGGACTTCTGACGTGGCGGGGAGCTTTCCCAGAGTACAATAGCAGAAGCTGTTGGGTCTTTTTAAGAACTAGTCCTTAACTAGCACAAAGTCACTTCTCCCATATGTTATTTGTTAAAGCAGGCCCGGGCCAGGCCAGATTCTTTGGGGGCCACCAAAAGAACAGTCTCCCACACTGAGCACTTATACAAATATTTTAACAAAATTTTCTGGGAATGTACACCAAGAGATTACTAATATAATTTCGATTTCCCTAGACAGGAATTCTTAAACTCAACAATACCTGTGAAAAGATGGTTCGTTATATATCTTACTACTCATTTACACTTCTCATTTGATACAGTGTGTGTTTGATCAGTTTAAACATCTTAGAACGACTATTTTTACACAGGCCACTCAATAAGATAACTGTCATTAAGATATCAACATCTACTTATTGTTCCCTAAAAAGCTGCTAATGGCACCCATGAACTCAAATATCCGGACTTCTTTAGTGAGATTTAAGGCAGGCTACATATCATGGACGTAAGTTCCAAAAACTTTCCCAACCAAATCAGAATTTATCACAGGTTGGCAGGAAGGACCTGGGGAGGACACAGACTTTCGGCCCAAGTCACTCTGACTGTGGTGGGCGGGTGAGGTGTTGCCCGGTGGGTAGAGGGCAGTGTGGGAACCTGGAGGGTCAGCAGTGAGCTCTCCTGACCCCTCCCTACCCACCCCTACCTGCACCACCTCTCACAGGACCAGAATCTTGCTCCTCAGTTGTCTCTGCTCTCTTGGGGGTTCTCCACCACTCCTTATCTGCCGGTTCATTGCCAAAATATAAAACTTAAGTCTGTCTGAGCACCACACATGAACTATCCACCACCATAACTTTCCTCTTTCTCACCCAAGCCCCCTTCAGGAAGGCCTGCATTCACTGTCTGCTCTTCCTCGTGCTCCAGCCCTGCGCCCATCTCCCCTTTGAGCTCACCCATGACCATCACTGCCAAACTCATGGTAGATGCCTTTCAATCATGTCCCCAAACTTCTCTATAAGCACAGAATGCTTTGATCCTTCGATCATTCTTCCTGGGACATTCTCCACCTTGGCTTAATTCTCAAGCATCTTAGTTCTCTTCCCATTGCTCTGATTGGCCTCCTTACCAGGCTCCTTTGTGAGTGCCCTCACCTTGAATGTTGATTTACTCCCACAGGGTGAGGCTTGACCTTCTTCTGCTCTCAAGCACAGGCCAGAGGTTCTTAATCGGAGTCCGGGACTTTACGATATCCAGGATTCTGGAACCAGGACCCATATGAAGATTTTTTGAATGTATTATTTTTTCTGGTAAGAGGGCCAAAGATTTCAGTAGATTCTATGGCCATTGCCCTAGGCCATTTCACCTGCTGTCCTGGTTTCATCAGTGCTCCACAGGCTGAAGATTTGTGACGATTCATTGCCAGCCCTACATTTTTCTTAAGCCCCAGTCCTGTGTGTTCAACCATGATGTCTCACAGTTACTTCACTGTCTGTTTTTGGGTCCTTTTCCTCTCTTACCAAAGCTCCTAAGCTAGAAAATGGTCTCTTCTCCTCATCCCATATACTCAACTGGTAGCTAACCCCATTAACTGCAAACTTCCCCATTACTCCTGGGCCCATATCTTTCTACCACCCGCACCTTATAGTCTTGTTCAAGTCAGGAGTCGACAAACTTTTTTTTATAAAAGACCAAACAGCAAGCATTTGAGGCTTTGTGGGCCATGTGGTCTCTGTCATGACCAGTCAACTCCGTCATTGTAGTGCAAAGTCTACATAATACATAAATAAATAAATAAACAAACAAATAAATGTGGCTCTGTTTCCATGCACTATTCGTGGCCTCTGAAATTTGAATTTTATATAATTTTTACATTATTTTTTACATTATTTTTACAATATTTTTACATATATTTTTTTCCAACCATTTAAAGATGTAAAATCCATGCTTAGCTTTTGGGCCTTACCAAAACAGATAGCAAGCCACATGTGGACCATGGGCCATGGTTTGTCAATTCCTGGCTTTAGGACATCACATCTCTTGCCCGAAACAATCTTCCTTCCTCATATTCCCCCACTTAGATCTGCCCGCTGTGGGGCTTGTACAGTGATCTTCCTAAGAAAGAAGCCGCGGGCACCACTCTCCAGCTTAAAACCCTCCAACGGCTCCATTTACCATGGGAGTAGGATTTCTCAGCCTTGGACTATTGACATTTGAGGCTGGATAATTCTCTGGTGCAGGGGGGGCTATCCTGTACATCCGGGACATTCAGCAGCATCCCCGGCCCCTGCCTATTAAATGCCAGCAGCATCCCTGTCTCCCTGGGGTGACAATCAAAACTGTGTTCCAATATTGCAAAATGGCCCCTGGTTGAGATCTAGTGATCTGGGAGGAAAGCACAATTTCCCTGGAAGAGCACCCAGGGTCCTCCCTGACTCAGACCTCCCTCTTCCCCGTAGTACCTTGTGTTTGCCATGCTGTTGCCACGCCAAGCCACTTTTGGTGTCCCAAGTCTGGTGAGTGTTTCCCGTCTCTGTTCCCACCAGGAAGCCCCTTCTCTCCTGCCTTCTGGGCAAACACCCACTCACCTTGTAGTACTCAGTGCAGCCTGTCTTGTGCATCTCTCCCCCATGGGGACAGGTCAGCTCTTCCTCCCCCGTGTCCCCACGATCACCCCGACTGACTTTGGCCAAAGCCCCTAAGGAACCTTTAAACCCTTGTTTTCATGTTTGTCTCCCATCTTGAATTATAAGCTCCTTGAGAGCTTGGATTGGGCCTGATTCCTCTGTCACCCCGGCACCTGGTTGAGCACATCAATGGGTAAACTGAGGCTCAGTGTCTGTGAAGGTAGAGCCCAAGATCAAGAACTTGTACAGCAGAGCCAGATGATGAGCCTCACCTAACCCTAAGCCCTCCACCTCCACTCTGCCATGAAGACCCCCAAGCCTTTCTGGCACCCGAAACCTTTGCTCTTGCAAATAAACAGGAATAGTGTCCAGGTGAGTTGGACAAGTTGAAGAAGACATTTTGGACATAGGTTGCCACATCCTATGCCCGCAGATCCCCTATTAAAGCTCTGGGATTCGCTAGCTCTGCCATGGGCGAGGGCAGCTGGGCTTATGGCGTGGCGACAGGCCTCTGCAAAACCCAGACCAAGGTGACCTAAAGGAATGAGGACAGCAGCCTCTCACCAGAGGCCAGGTAATCCAAGGTAAGTGGGAAGGCAGTAAACACAAGATGCACAGGGACCCCAGCAACCTGGATCCTTGCGTGTCACAGAGAATTCTGTAGCTGCTGTGAGCTGAGAAAAATTACTATAATTAATCTCTGCTGAAGAATAATATTATGACACATGATTTTTGCAGCAGGGCTTCTGAGCCCCTCAGAGCCACCAGCGCCTCACTGCTTGCAGCAGCCGGGTGCTGTCTGAGACGATTGGCTCGGAGGGAGTTCTAGAAAAGCATTCACGGGCGTGAGACGTCAAGCACCTGTTTTTTGTTTCAGAGACCCAGACCTTCATAAGTCGCAGAGGTCGCCAAAAGGATGATGAAACAAAGGCAAGCCGTTGAAAAATGGCCTGCACTTCTGGAGGCTGAGACAGTCCTGCGGGTGCTCGGGAGATGAGGCAGTGCCACCAGCAGAGGCCGTCTGGTGCTGGCAGCCTCCCTCCACCCAACAGTTCGAGCCCCTGGTTTTGACGTGGTGGATGGGGCATGAATGTTCGGCCATCTGGATTTCATTCGGGAAGTTTCCTCCGCCTGAGTCAGGATCCTTCTCCTCCCACACTTCCCTCCCACATGTGCAAACCACCATCACTCTGTGCCGGGGCAGGAAGCAGGAGATGTAAGACCACCCTCTTCTCCCCCAACCCCCCCACCCGGGACCTCCACTTGACAGCACACGGCAGGAGGGACTAGGGAGTCATAGAAACTGATGCGTGGCAGCTGGAAGGCAGGCTGTGACCATCACTCCAACCGCCCATCTTACAGAGGAGCCTGAGGCCACGGACTGAAACCACCTGCCCCAGGAGGGCCACTTGCTAGAAGGACCGGGACGGGCTCTAAAAGCCCTGGTCTCTTCAAATGTCCAGCAGAAGAGGATGAGTCCCATAAGTGGTGGTATTTCCCCGACAGAGAGCTATGCAGCCTTCAAAATAGCAAGGGCGTTCTGAGGGGCTAATACGGAACAATCTTCACGATACATCGCAAAGTGAAAAAGAGCAAGGCGCAGAACTTCACCGGGGTGAGGAAGGGACGAAAGAGATGTATTTGCTTGGAAGCCATGATGGCTTGAACTGTGTCCCCCAGAAAGATCCGCTCAAGTCCTAAGGCTCAGTGTTGATGGCTGAGACCTCATTTGGAAATAGGGTCTTTGCAGATGTAAACAAGCTGAGGATCTTGAGATGAGACCGTCCTGGATTTAGGGGGGCCTTAAATCCAAGTATAAGGCGAGAGAAAGAACACGGTATTTGATTTACAGAAAGAAGGCCACATGGAAATGGAGGCAGAGGTTGGAATTAAGCTTCCACAAGCCAAAGAACACCTGCGGCTACTAGAGGCCGAAAGAAGCGAGGAAGGACTCCTCCCTAGAGCCTTCAGAGGGAGCACGGCCCTGTTGACACCTCGAGTTTGGACTTCTGGCCTCCAGAACCATGAGACAATAAATCTGTGTTGTTTCAACCTTCCTAGTTTGTGGTAATTTGCTATGGCAGCCACAGGAAACTAATACAGATGCTAACTGATAGGAGTATTTTTGGAAATGAATTTAGATTTTATTGCATATGGGATCAATATAAAAAACCCAGAAATCAATAGTATTTCTATATACCCATAATACATAATTAGAAAATAAAAAATTTAAGCTATCCCACTTATAACAGGGTCAAATATGTTAAATACCTAGGGATGAATATAGCAAAAGATATGGAGGACTTATACACAAACATATATTAAACACAAAATATTAAAAAACTAAAGAAGGTTTAAATAAATGAAGGCATATATTAATGCTTATGGATTAGAAGGTTCAATAATGTAAAGATACTAGTTCTTTCCCAAATGGACTGATAGAATCACAGTGTACATTATGTGTAACCATAATCGAAATCTGTGTATGTACATGAAAATTGATAAGCTGATTCTAAAATGAGTATAGAAGTTCAAAAGTTCAAGAATGGCCGAGACAACCCTGAAGAACAACACAGATGGAGCACTTAATGTACCTGGAAATCAAGATTTATTATAAAGCTACAGTCATTAAGGGAGCATGTTACTGGCAAAAAGACAAGACAAATAGACCAATGGAACAGAATAGGGCATTCAGGAGCAGAACCACAAGTACACGAACACCTTTGCTTTTGTTACACAATGAAAGATTCGTGCTGTAGGGACATAGGAGCTTTTTGGTAAATGGTTCTAAGCCAAATGACTATAAGGAAAAGGATTTCTCTTGCCAGCCACCTCACATCATACATAGAAATCAATTCTAGATCAACCGTGGCTCAAAATGTAAACAGCCAAACAAGAACAATTCTAGAAATACAAGAGAGGAACATCTAAATGGCAGGGGCATAAGCCAAGATTTCTTAAAGACACATAAAACAATTACTATAGTGGAAAATATTGATTTACCATATTTCACCCAAATTGAGAACTTGTATTCATCAGAAGACACTATTAATAAGAGTAGAACGGCAAGCCACAGAAAGGGGTAAGACATCTGCATTCTCCCCACCTGACAAAAGACATCTAACCAGACTATATAAAGAAATTCTCTAATGAAACAACAGCAAGATGATCCAAAGGAAAATCATGGTCAAGAAGTTTGAACACCACATAAAAGAGGATCTCCTAATGAGCAGTTTAAATAGAGGGGCACCTGGGTGGCTCAGTCGGTTAAGCAACCGACTTCGGCTCAGGTCATGATCTCGAGGTTTGTGAGTTTGAGCCCCGCGTCGGGCTCTGTGCTGACAGCTCAGAGCCTGGAGCCTGCTTCCGATTCTGTGTCCCTCTCTCTCTCTGCCCCTCCCCTACTCATGCTCTGCCCCTCTCTCTCTCTCTCTCAAAAATAAACATTTAAAAAATTTAATAGATCTCTAGATAGATAAAAGTTTGTGATAATCCCATATGGCAAATAATACATATCCCTGGAACATTTTTGGAAGTGAATTTAGATCTTACATTTCTCTAAATCATGGATCTGCTATGGATCAGGACTTGCTGAGGCCACAGCACAAAGAGTTTTCATTATATCCAAAAATAAAGTCAGTGAAAATAACTAAAAAGGTGTGCAGTCTCATTAGTCATCAGAGAAATGCAAATTAAAGCCGTAAGGAAAACCAAACACACCCATCAGAAGAATTACAGTGAAGAAGACAGACAATACCATTTAGGGGCAAAGATGTGGAACCACTGGAACTCTTGATACCCTGCTAGTAGAAGGTACCCCATGTCTTTATCCAAAGACATGAACGAGAATGCTTGCAGCTGCATTATTGGTAACAGCTCAAAAGGAAGACAGCCCAAACATCCATTAACAAGAGGACGAGTACAGAAAGCGATGTAGACTCATACACAATGTAAGGAACAGAAGACAGCCTCAAGATAAGACAAATCTGTTTCAACAGTAACCTATGAGGTTAGATTTCAGGGTAAAAGAAAGGTCGCAGCAATTAGGAGGAAGCCTAAAAGCCTGATAAATTTCCCTTTCCTGACCTGGGTTGTAGTTACATTAGTGTGTTCATTTGTGATGATTCACTGAATTGTAAGTTTGTGATGTTTGTGTGATTTTAAACTGTCTTGTATGTATGTTAGATGTCAATTAAAATTTTCTTCTAAAAAAGTTTAGGGAAGGGGTGCGTGGGTGGCTCAGTCGGAGGAGCCACCGACTTCGGCTCAGGTCATGATCTCACGGTTTCTGAGTTCGAGCCCCCTGTCGGGCTCTGTGCTGACAGCTCAGAGCCTGGAGCCTGCTTCAGATTCTGTGTCTCCACACAAATGTTGTGTCTCCCTCCCCACTCATGCTCTCTCTCTGTCTCAAAAATAAATAAACATTAAGAAAAAAATTTTTTTAAACTTTAGGGAAGCTCAGACAACCTCCCATAACCCACCCACTCCCACCCCCCACCAAATCTCAAAGGTCAAAAAGAGTAATTTCTGAGGAGGTAGAAATTAAAGGGCAGTACATTTTCTTAAAAAAAATTCTAATTACACCTTTTTCTTCCCTTTCTTCCTCTTGCTGCATAACTTTGGGTAGCAGAAATTTCTCTAAAAGGGAGACAGCAGAGGGTGGGAGAGGGGCAGAGAGGTAGATGGGGAGAGAGATGAACGAGAGGTATTGGAAACAGAAAAAACACTGCTTGCAACCTTTCCAAATTCCAGCATTTTGAAAAATGTTCTTGAGGGTTGATGGCCACTCACAGTATAGTATGGATCCATTTATCTTCCTCCCATGCCCACTGCCCTGATGAATATTCAGGAATGGGGCCATTTGAGTGGAAGGAAGAGAACGTGCTATTTTTAAATCAGCCCAGTAGGGAAAGGTCAGGCTTCAACCGTAATTGTTACAGGCCACCCCAGGGGCAGCAGGGAAGTTCCAGGCACAGAAGGACATAGACAAGGGATATTCAAGCCCAGAAACTAGAACCCACAGTTTCCCAGCAATGCGAAGTGTCCACCCCACCTGTGCCCCGGCTTGGAGGTCATTAGAGAACTGGTTTCACTCATATTCCCACCTGGGCTGATGGTCTCTGTCTGCGTCTACAGGTGACCGACCTGACGCCCAGCCCAGCTCCGCCCCCTAAAAGCTGTCAACACTGCAGGCTCCGCCAGCCCCACTCTTGAGTGCCTGGGGGAGGGAAACTGGAGAAGCCTGGGTCCCACAGCTCAGGGAGTCATGGTGACCTGGGGACCCACACCAGCTTCCCTGTGTCTGCCATTACCTCTTACGGCGACCCGCCCCGGCTCCCTGAGTACCCAGCCCCGCGCACAGCCATCACACCCCTCTCAACCCACCGGCACCAGGCCCGCTGCACCTCCCGCACCCCGACCAGCAGGCTGGATCGCCACAAGCCTGCCTCACTGTGGATGGCTCATCTCACCACCCGGGAGCTCCATCTGGTCAAGAGGAAAATTGCTGCTGCTGGCAAGCGTGCTCACGGGGTCCCCTCTGCGCACTGTCCCGAGCACTTCACCGCTGTCGTGTCATGGCTTCCCGCCAACGGCGTATGGCAGGTACTATGGATTAGCAATCGAATTTCACAGATGAGAAACAGAGGCACAGAGAGGTTCGGTGACCTGGCCGAGGGCACACAGCTAGCACGCGGTGGTGCGGGGAGTCGGACACCGAACCGCCAGGCTGTGCCTAACCTGAGGACGCAGGTCCAGCCACAAAACAAGCCCCGAGGTGGGAGTGATCACACACAGCAGAAAGGCCAGAGGCTTCACAGGCGAAGCTCCCACTCCGGCAGCCCCGCCGGCTGACCGAGGGCGGCTTCTCAGTCCCGGTCTGGGACTCGACGCTTTCAGGGACCTCGGCCCCAGGGCCGCCGGGCTGCGCGCTGGGCTCTGAAGCTGCCGCCCTGGACGCTGTGTCATGGGTCAGGCCCGGCTCAGGCCACAGCCAGAAGGTCTCCGCCGAGGTAGGAGCCTGCCCAGCCACCGCTTCAAGCCTTGAGATCTCGGCTGTCACCTGGTCCTCTCCCCCCGGCTCCAATTCCGCCATCGCTGCCTTCTGCTTCCTTTTTCCTCCTGGACCTGCCGCAGGCCAGGGTGCGACCTCTGGGCCCACTGAACAGACCCAAGTGTGCGGGTCTTCCTCCGCATTCACACCGGGCCCTTTTCTGGCCTGCGTGTGCCCCTCGGGGGCCCCCCCGGCCCTACTTCCGGGTTCAGCGTGCGGCTGCCGGAAATGGGAGCACAGGAGGGGAGGGGTGGGGCCGGCTTCCGGTTCCGGTTCCCCTCAGCTTTACCTCCGTGATGACAGCTGCTCCCTGGGCCAGGATGACACCGTTTGCCCTCCTGTCTCCAGGCCCAGGGTTGGGAGCAGCTTCCCTGGTCGCTAGCGGCTGGGCTGGGGGGGGGGGGGTCTCCCCAGGCGGTCTCCTTCCGCCACCCCTGCCCGTAGCTCGAGAACCCAGCCTTCAGCACGCTCGTCCTCCATGCCATTCGGGATGACAATTCCTTGTTGGAATCTTGTCCCATGTATCAGCCACTTCTCCTTTTGTGTGTCTGTGAGTTAGGCAGCTTCTGTGTATGTACAAATTGTGTGACCGTGAGTTTTCTTTCTTTAAATTAAAAAAAGTAATGAATTTGCAGCTTTATTTTTATACTGTCCTCTATTACACACCAACTAAGAGAGCCTTGTACCGCTTTATCATGTGTGTGTGTGTGTGTGTGTGTGTGTGTGTGTGTTTGCCATCAAGGGAAAACTTTAACTGCATAAAATTTGGAAACATCTAAACAGCAAACAATATTTTGAAACAAAAAAGTTTTTTAAAAAACCCAAAATCTAAAAATTGGCTGCAAAATTTAAACTTTCCTAAACTCATCTATGAATTTCGGGATAATCTACTAAAAATATGATGAAGTTTGCATGGGGTGTTGTTGAGGGTTTTTTTTTTTTTAATGTTTTTTTAAAAATAGTCGAAATTTATCCAGGTAAATATTAAGTTACTTCTACAGACTTTTAATACCTGCTTTAATACACGTTTCAAAAGGGCACACAAAAATTCTCATGCCGTACAGAAATGGCCTTTTTTACTGCAACTGTCTGCATCCGGGCCAGATTTCAGTGACGGTTACAGTAATAGTGGCCCTTCTATTTAAGTCAAAATGCAATCGTTATATGATCTAATTCTCGAAGCCCCCTGTGCTGTGAGCTGAGTCAAACCTGCAGGAGACCTTGGATCCCCGAGTCCTCACGGTGTGATCTTCCTCGTTCCTGGGGGGCCCGTCGACCCAGGGGGCCCCTGACACTTCCGGGCTCTATGGGCGGCAGAGGGAGCAGCAGGAACAGAAGGGCCACTTGGGAAAGGCTGGCAGTTGGACCTGATGTTGGCCAGCAGGTGCCTGTCGCAATCACCGTATTTCCTTAGCTCCTCCAGCTTTCTCTTGGTCAGCACAGTGCCACCCCGCCTTCCCGAGCTCTCTTCTCACGGAAGAGGATGCCCTGGACACGGCAGCAGGTGTTTCTCTCCAACTCTTTGCAGACGTCTTTGGCCATCTTCTCGCAGAGGCCGCGAATCTGCCACGAGGCGCGCCCATTCTGCGCAGGCTGGACAGTTTCTTCTCGATTGCCAAGCCGTGCGGTTCCTCCCCAAACAGCGTTCTCGGAGGCGGCAGGATGTGTTCTTGATATAATTCATGCAAAACTTGAAGCTTTCGCTTCAGCCGCTGAATCTCCCTTTCGAGCTGTGAGTTTTCACGCCGCAAAGATGCCTCCTCAGTTTGGAGACTCGTTATTTACCTCGTAAGCTCTTCGTTCGTTTGGTTTTCTTCCCACACTTGTCTGCAACTTCTTGATGTTCCTGGTCGGAACTCTGAAGGGGCACGTTGAGGCCAAAATCATCAGCGACAGCCTTCAGGTCACTTGGGACGGATGGACGGATGGATGGGGTGATCGCCCTTTCCTACTCCCTCCTCTCTTCAGCCTCCTCCCAGTTCCCGCCATTTCTCGGGTAATCTCGGAGGAGAGGAGGCAAAGGGCTGGACTGCTCCAGGCTTTCTTCCCCCCTCCTCTTGTCCTCTCTGCTTCCATCTTGAAATGTCCTGGTCGAGCAGCTCTGGGCTTTGTGGAAAATGAGTGTTATCAAGAAGATCGTCAGTTATTTTCTTCCTAACTTGCCCTCCACCCTTCTCCGATGCTCTTAAGATGGGGTTTCCCCCCCGTGACTTGGAAACGTTGAAGGGGCTGGCTCTTCTGTGCCTGTTTCAGGAAGTTGACAGTGTCCCGAAGAGACGAACTGCTCAGGTTTGTATCCATTGCCGACAAGCACCAGATTTGTAACGTGGGGGGACAGGCCTCCACCCCGGGCAGCCTGAGCGCGTCATCGGCCTGTGTCATCGGTCCAAGGTTCTCCCTGCCTTCTCCACAGACTCCACCGTGGGCAGGACACCTTTCACCTAGTGCCCTCACGCTTCCTGTCGTGTGTCGTCTCTTCGCGACCAAAGCCGGCACCGCAGTTCGTACCGGGATCGCCCGGGGAAACACGGGGTGTCTCAAGCTCCCAGAAATCCCCAGCAGCGCACCCACGGCTGCTCCAGGATTAGCTGGAAAGTGGATCCGGTGGTGGGCATCCGGCCCTCCAGGGCTGTGTAGGGCTCCATGGCTCTGCCTCTGAGTGCCAGCGTCCCATGGGCCACAGCTGACCGCTCAGAACGCTGCGGGGAGTTCCATCCGTAAGGTAAACAGGTGCCTGGCAACCGAGGCAGATCAGCTGGGCTGGGGGAGGGGAGGCCAGCCAGGTTCTAGAAAACGGTTCTCTCTTAACTTGGCTCTGAAGTAGGCGGTGATCTCACTTCCACAGGCACTGCGGGAGGTGGGAAAGGCTGATCCCAGCCTGAAGCTCAGCCGCTACACACCCACCTCCCTCTCTCTGAAACTGCTGGAAACCACTGGTGGTTTTTCTCATTCTGAAGTCTGCCTTGATAATGAATATAGCTACTCGCGCTTTCTTTCAATTAGTGTTAGCATGACATAGGTCTCTCCATCCCTTCACTTTTCATCCAACTATGTGTTTAGAAGTAGGTTTGTTGTAGGCAACAAATAGTTGGGTGTTGTGTTTTGATCCACTCCAACAGTCTCCATCTTTGAATTCATGCACCATTGATGTTTAAAGTGCCAAGTGAGGGGCGCCTGGGTGGCGCAGTCGGTTAAGCGTCCGACTTCAGCCAGGTCACGATCTCGCGGTCCGTGAGTTCGAGCCCCGCGTCAGGCTCTGGGCTGATGGCTCGGAGCCTGGAGCCTGTTTCCGGTTCTGTGTCTCCCTCTCTCTCTGCCCCTCCCCCGTTCATGCTATGTCTCTCTCTGTCCCAAAAATAAATTAAAAACGTTGAAAAAAATAAAAATAAAAAAAAAAAATAAATAAAGTGCCAAGTGATATGTTTGAACCAATACATCTCTCACGTCTATAACTGTTTTCTGTTCATTGTCTTTTGTTTCTTTTTTTGTCTTCCACTCTTTTTTGCCTTCTCTGGTTTCAGTTGAACATTTTATATGGTTCCATTTTGTCTCCTCTCTTAGCATATCACTTATACACCTTCAAATTTTTTTTTTTTAGTAGTTGCCCTTGAGTTTGCAATATACATTCACCACTGATCCAGATCCTTCCAGCAACCTCCCACCACGTGATGGGCAGTACGGATCCCTCACAGCAACACTTCCCCTCTCTTCACACTGTAGTGTCATATCACTTATCCATAAGCTATTATCACAATACATTGTTGCTATGATTATTCGGTGCACAGTTATCCATTAGATCAATCAAGAATAAGAAAAATAAAAATATTTTATTTTACCTTCATTGATTACCTTTCCTTCTTCATGCAAATACGAGTTCCTGACCTCTATCACTTTCCTTCCCTCTGAAGAAACTCTTTCGACAATTTTTCCAAGGCAGGTCTAGGGACGACAAATTCCCTCAATTTTTGTTTGTCTGAGAAAGTCTTTCCCTTCACTTTCAAAGGATCATTTGGCCGAGCACCGAATTCTTGGCTGGTGGGTTTCCTTTCAACACTATAAATATTTCGCTCTGCTATCTTCTTGCTTGCATGGTTTCTGAACAGAAATCCAATGCCATTTTTATGCTTTTTCCTCTATGGGTAAGGGGTACCCGCCCCCCAAAATCCTTTCAAGATTTTCTCCATGTCTTTGATTTCCTGCAGTTTGAATATGACACACCTAAGTCCAGTGCTGCTACCACATGTATGCGGCTTTATGACCTTCGTGTTCCTGCGGGATTAGAGTGGGGGATTCCCGAGTGCATGTGTGTGTGTGTGCACACACACATGCACACACACACACACACACATACACACACGCACACACCAAACTACGTCAAGAAATTCTAAATCAGAAAAAGAGGCCCCTTCGGCATCTATAAATCTTTCATTTTATGTGAACAAGTTTCCAGACCATGTTTTATGGGATCCTGGAAACCCAAGCCAGGGTGACCCACAGCCACCCTGTCTATCCCTCGGCTTGGCAAATAAACACTTTGAGTTATGCAGTGTTTTGGGTTTCAACAGCACTGCGAAGTCTGGGGGTGGGTGGGGCGCAGTCCCCAACCTGAGGTTCAATAATTCACTAGAAGGACTCAGAACTCACGGTAAGCTTTATACTTAGGGTTACGGTTTATTGCAGGGAAAAGGTACGGATTAAAACCAGCCATGGGAAGAGGAGCACAGGGTGGAGTTCAGGAAAGTTCCACCCGAAGAGCTTACAATTACCCTCCCCCGGTGGAGTCAGGAGAGACGCGGTCTCCCAGCAGAGACGTGTGACAATCTGCCACCAAAGAGTACTGCCAACCAGGAAAGCTCTCTAAACCCTGGAGTCCAGGGTCTTTATCAGGGCTCCTTCGCTTGACCCTCGTTGGCCACCCACGTGATTGACCTCAGTCTCCAGCCCCTCTGGAGGGCAGCTGATACCGAGTGACCCAGAACCCCTCCCTCCCCAAATCACATTGTTGTAGCTCAAAATCTCCAGACAAACACTCTTCTGCCAGGCACGACATCCGAAGAGCTCAGAGATTCCTCCCGAAGCTGAGGACAAAAGCCAGACCTCTCTTGGGGCAAAGTTGAATTCTTCACCACACAGAAGACGAGATTTCTCTCTCCCCTCAAAGGAACCACACCACACATCCCATCCACTTCTCTGCACTAGGCCTCAATCAGTCTGGACTCACTCAATTCCCAGCCCAGTTGTCTTTTCTGGATCAGATGCCACTCCCACGCACTAGTCTAAGTAAGTCCTGAATCCCTGGGGTCCACCAGCGATGCAGGCAGGGGCTGGTGAGAATCGGAGTGTTGTGTACCCCTCTGAAGACTTCCATGTGGATGATATCTAGATGCCTTAAGTATACGACAAATCTGGGGCGCCTGGGTGGCGCAGTCGGTTGAGCGTCCGACTTCAGCCAGGTCACGATCTCGCGGTCCGTGAGTTCGAGCCCCGCGTCGGGCTCTGGGCCGATGGCTCGGAGCCTGGAGCCTGCTTCCGATTCTGTGTCTCCCTCTCTCTCTGCCCCTCCCCCGTTCATGCTCTGTCTCTCTCTGTCCCCAAAATAAATTAAAAATGTTGAAAAAAAAAATTAAAAAAAAAAAAAGTATACGACAAATCTGATTCACTTGTTTTTTTATTATTATCTTGGGAATTTGTCATCCAAAGTTAGGTCATGAGCAGATGTAATAGGAACTTGTAACATTATTTGAGGATATTATACTCTATTACAGAGGACAGGAAAACAAATGGAGTGCATGAAATTAAAGTGAAATACAGAGAATGAGTAAGCAAGCAGCTTGTGAGACGTAAGCAGAATCCATAAGAAATGGTGGGTGTGGATAATAGGTTACTATCCTGTATGAGATGTTATGTGACTGAGAAGGAGGAGGAGGATGGCCTAGCAAGAGTGCTGCTTGTAGGTAGAAAAGGATGAAAAGACCAAGTCATGGGCATGGGTCATGTCACCTCTGAGTTGATGGTTTTGTCATCCCTGTATGGGCGACCCATCTGCGACACTCAGTGTGTCCCAGCCTGAATCCTTTGTGTTCTGTCCAAGAAATGCAGATAAAACCCACAGCGGTCGAGCAAGCTACCTGGCAAATTACAGGCACGGCCAGGCGCAGTTGTCCCCGCGTCTCGCCAGTCGAACAAGCGTAGGTGGACTCCAGACACCTTCCTCCTGCTGAGCCCCCGTTCAACCTGGGCACCGAACCATCATGGCGGAAGGCTGACGCAGGCTGCAAGAGACAGGACATGTACACGCCACGTAGCCGGGATTCAGGAGGGTGGCCTTTCCACTCACTGGTACACTATCCTGACCGTCGTAACTGCCCGCCCCCCCCTTTCTCCCTGCTTCTTGCTGTGAGTTTTAGGTTGATTTAGCAAACCACGGGAGGCCAGCATCTTAATTTGATCTGTGCATTCTCTGTTTGGGGACCACTGGAATTGTTTTCAGGGTAGTGTCCACTAGACCAAGGTGATTTCCCTACATGACAGCAAGGATTAAATGTGACAAATTGCTACAAAAGAAAACTGGGCATATCGCTCAGGGACAGACCCAGCATTTCACTGACCTTTAAGGAAGGAAAGAACACGTGGGCAGGGCTCTTCAGGCTCTGGTGGCAGCAACTGCTCCCTCACAGCCCAGGGGAGGAGGCTGGATATTCACGTGAATGTTGAATCAGGCAGCTCTCTCTGCCTTAGTGATTCTCGCATGGGAGGGAAAAATCACCAAGCCAGGATTTGGGTATATGTTTTGCTTCATACCAATTAAAACATGAGTATTTTACCTTTTAAAAATAAAGTTTATTTATTTTGAGAGGGAGAGCACAAATAAGCAGGGGAGGGGCAGAGAGAGAGGGAGAGAGAGGATCCCTCCGTGCAGAGGCCAACACAGGGCTCAATCCCACCAACTGTGAGATCATGACTTGAGCTGAGATCAAGAGTCAGATGCTTAATCTATTGAGCCACCCAGGTGCCCTGCGAACGTTTTACTTTCTAAAATGAGATAGGGTAGGGGCGCCTGGGTGGCGCAGTTGGTTAAGCGACCGACTTCAGCCAGGTCACGATCTCGCGGTCCGTGAGTTCGAGCCCCACGTCAGGCTCTGGGCCGATGGCTCGGAGCCTGGAGCCTGTTTCCGATTCTGTGTCTCCCTCTCTCTCTGCCCCTCCCCCGTTCATGCTCTGTCTCTCTCTGTCCCAAAAATAAATAAAAAACGTTGAAAAAAAATTTTTTTAAATAAAATAAATAAAATGAGATAGGGTCACCATGAACATCTGTGACTGTCCTCAGAGGAGTTCCATTGGAGAGAGGCTCAGGATCCAGGACTAAAGTTCTTCTCTGTCCGGGTGAAGTGACTAAGAAAAAGAACCTGGGAAAAATGATCTTAGGGGAAGAGAGAGCTCCACTAAAGAGACTTCACTTGGCCTTGGGGGAAACAGTGGGAACGAAGTGGAGGGAATCTAACCCTAGGGAAAAGTTGGTTGCCAGGGCTGGGGATTGGGTTCCAGAACCTCCCTCCCCTCCTCTCATCCTCCCCACACTATCCCCCACCATACTCTTCTCATCTTTTCCTTAATAATCCTCAATAATTCTAAAATTGCCCTAGGAGGGAGTTAGGGCAAGAGATGTGGCCGAAGTCTCTGGGAGAAATGTAAGTGACTAATAAACGTGAAATACTCCACATCACTAGTAACTCCAACAATAGGAATTGCAAACAATACGATTCCTTCGGAGGGTTTGAAACACCTGAAGGAGATGGTCTCCACTCTTTCCAAGTCAGGAGACCTTTAATAACTCCCTGGGTGTGGCTCAAGATGTAAATGATTCTGATTTCAGAGGCTTTGTCTCCTTTTTCACGATAGTGACACAATACTATTATACCAACAAAAGCTGCAGGTATTTGGGGATTTAATAAAAGCATGGTGTCCTGGATTTATTGGAATCGTAACTGAAGGCAGTCTTGTGAGATGACAGTCTTTTTTTTCTTTGCCGTTGTTCATGTGGAGATTTCATTTGGAGAAATCAGATCCGACAACCAGCCTTGAGTTTCGCGAGAGGAAATTGTCCCATCTCCATGACGCCCAGGGCCTTCTCTTTCTTTCTCCCTTGGACTGTTGCCCCACCCCCACTCTGTCCTGCCCCTTCACATGTCCACTGGGGCCTGGGCGGTAGAACTAAAAAGCTATCGAGACCCAGTTGCCTTCTTTGTCATTAGCTCCTCCTCCTTCCCTGTCCAGAGAAAACTGAGGTTTGGAGGTTCAGCTAAGAGCTTTCTGGCTGGGTCCCCTCTGAAATAAAGCTGAAACTTCTTAGCATCATCTATGAACAGAAATATACAAGATGGAATGTCCACATGTTTTCCCTCACCCTTCACTTGTTGAAGGACAGATTTTTATTCCATAGGCCAGAAGGAATTTCCTCCTCTCTTCCCTCTGTCTCTTGCTATCCACTAGGAAAGAAGTTATCAGTTAAGAAACAAACCGGAAGCTTCCAGCGCCGCAGAAATGCCATAGAGCATTTCCCTTGGGCTTTGGTCCATCCACGTCCCACCTCCAAACGTGACAGCTCTACAAAATGTCAGGGAGGCAGATGTGAGGGCCACCTTCCGCGGGGAATCTGGCAGATGCCTTGGAAAGTTCTGCAACATTCCCAACGAGGTGAAGAGGGGGAAATTCTAGGGTTGTGACCGTTAAGGATTTTGGAACCATTTCCCAGGATTAACACAGGCAGATCTAGTAGGATTTCATGGACCACCACTGTCGTGACCACTGGGAAAGTACACCAAAACGTTTAAATCAAATAGCAGGACTGCGTGAAACAGAAATGCTGGCAAAACCTCCTATTTGGGGGCTTCTTTTACAAACTCTTCTAACTCACAGTAGCGGCGCGTTTTGCCTCAAGCCTTTGAAACTAACAAGCGGGCAGCAGGGAGGACCACAGACACAGACTTTGAAATTTCCTTTTTTTTTTTTTTAAATTCCCACTTGTGTCTGTCCAGGAGCTGCTTGGCAGCACATGGCTGGGGGCAGGCTGGGCGCCAGAGCGGCATGCCTGTTCCAGCACCAGATTAGGATGTCTGAGAGGCTACTTCGCTCACAATTTACCTGCCCTCTGCCAACGTGCACTCCCCCCGGGGAACCTCCCCTCCAGTCAGGTGGAAGGGGGGCAATGCCCAGGCCGCCCCTGCCACTCGCCCCCCTGGCTCAGAATCAGCGCAGCTGCAGTTGGAGAGATCAAGCTGGAGGAGAGGAATGGGGTGGGGGGCCTGGAAACCCCCATCCTCTCTGCAAGCATGCCAGGTGCTTCTGTGAAAGCCAGGGCAAGGGTCTCACATCATGCACGCAAGCACAGAGGCATCGTCTGGAGGCCAGAGGCAAGATTATTGCCCAGGAAGGCTATCTTTTAGGCTGGTGTGTTTTGCTAATGTACCTGTGACCAGCCTCCGTGGGGGACGTTACGGATCCTTGTAATGCAACTGTAGTATCATAATTCGGGGCGGAAAAAACCCTTACTTTTAAAATTCTTATGCTGAAGCCCCCAACCCCCAATATGACTGTATTTATATACAGGTAAATAAAGTTAAATGAAAGCACATCCCATTTTGTGCATAAGAAAAGTGAGGTAGAGGGAGATCAAGTAATTTGTCCAAGATTCAAGAGCTTTGGTTTTGGACACCTTGATTTTAGACTTCTGGCCTCCGGAACTTAGGAGAATAAGTGTTTGTTTCTAAATGTTTCTAAGCCACTCAGTTTGCGGTACCTTTTTTTTTTTTTTTTTTAAGTTTATTTATTTTGGGGGGAGGAGGAGCAGAGAGAGAGGGAGAGAGAATCCCAAGCAGGCTCTGCACTGTCAGCATGGAGCCAGACGTGGGGCTCAAACTCATAAACCATGAGATCGTGACCTGAGCCGAAACCAAGAGTTGGACACTTAACTGACTGAGCCACCCAGGTGCCCTGGTTTGTGGTACATTTTTATGGCAGTTGCAAGAAACTGTAGCTACAGAAAACTGAGCCGGGGGGATGGGGGGTGGGAGGTAGAATCTGTGATCATGGCTTCGGGGGCATGGTTTCAAGGAGCCTGGGCAGGTGAGGGGTGTTTTAGTGAGTGCGGACGGCAAGGGCAGCTACTGAGGGTCTGAGGTCCAATTGCCCCAACTTCCGTGATAGCCAGGCCAGTCACTGCTGGGGCAACTGTGTCCCTGCAATCAGCCATTGTCAGCTTGAATCTCACGCAAACCTAAGCAAACCCCAAACTGCTGTTTTCTTTGCCTCAAGAACACGTGTTAGAAATCAGCGTTCTCTATGGACCTCCTACCGTGATATTTCCAAGACTGGTGGCTTATTGCACCGCAAGGTTGAAAAGGAGCCAAGTGCACACCAGGAAGTCTCTGTTCTCCCCCTCGGCATCCCCACTGCAGGTCGGCGGGCTCAGGAGGTCACCCGGGACATAAGAGACCCAGCGACCTGCTGGCCTCGCAGCATGGGAGCAGGGAGCACTACCAGGCTCCTCAAGCGCTCCTCCCTCCTCCCTGTGAGTCCACTCATGGCAGGGAAGCCATGGGCCTTGGGCAGACTAGGAAGCTGCCAAATGAAACGGTATTTATGGAGAGGTTTTAGTTACAGGACCACATGCTTTTGTTAAGTATTGGTGTTTTGTTAAGCAAATAAGACTGGTGGCCGCAAAGATCGCATGTGCAATTTAAAAGGGAAAAAGGCTAAAAAACTCATATATTCCTGATAATGGTGCTGTGGTTACATAAGATCTCATCACCGGATATAACCTTCGTCATGAGGATGGCTATCATCAAAACAACAAAACAGCAAGCGTCGGCAAGGATGCGGAGGGATCGGAACCCTGGTGCAGGGCTGGCGGGAAGGTAAAATGGTGCAGCCACCCTGGGACACAGCACGGAGAGTCCTCAAAAAAGTGACCATAAAACTACCCTATGATCCAGCAGCTGCACTTTGGGGTATATATCCAAAAGAAGGGACCGTAGGATCTTGAGCAGATGCTTGTACAACTAGGCTCACAGTAGCTTCCTTCGCAATAGCCAGGAGACGGAAGAAACCCAAGTGTCCATCGACAAACGAATGGGTGAAGAAAATGTGGTCCATTCACATAAAGAACGATTATTCGGCCTTAAAAAGGAAGGAAATTCTGACTCGTGCTACGATGTGGAAGAACCTTCAGGGCATTATGCTGAGTGAAACGATCTGGGCACAAAAGGACAAGTACTGTATGGGTCCACGTACATGAGGTCCTTAGAGGAGTCCATTTCAGACACAGAAGGCAGAGGGGTGGGTTTTGGGGGCTGCAGGAGGGAACGTGGGGGCGGGGGGTGTTCGTGTTTAATGGGCACAAAGCTTTCGTTTTGCAAAATGGAAAAAGTTCTGGAGGGGGATGGTGGTGATGGGGGCACCACAATGTGAATGCGCGTATGCTGCTGAACCGTATCCTTAAAAATGGGTGAAATGGTAAATTTTACCTGATGTGTATTTTTCCACAGTTTTCAAAAATGAAAAAGATAATATCTCTGGGGGAAACCAGGGGAAGGGTACATGGAACTCTCTGTGTCAGTTTTGCAACCTGTACGAGCCTTAAACTACTTCAAAACAAAAAGTTAAAAAAAAATAATAAACAATTTAAAGGGTTAAAATGCCTTTATAAATGCACAGGAAAAAGATTCTGAGACTACACCAAATGTTGGTTTTAGGTCGTGGGGATTTGGGGAAACATTTTTTTCCTTTTTTAAATCTTTTAGACTTGCTAAAATGCAACTGTATTATTATAATTCGGGGTGGGGGGTGGACCTTACTTTTAAAAAGTTCTCTGTCGGGGCGCCTGTGGCTCAGTCGGTTGAACCTTGGACTCTTGATTTCAGCTCAGGTCAGGATCTCACGGCTGTGAGATCGAGCCTTGCATCAGGCTTCACTCTCAGTGTGGAGCCTGCTTGTGATTCTCCCTCTCCCTCTCTCTCTGCCCGTTCCCCGCTCACTCTCTCGCTCTCTTTCTCTCTCTCTCAAAATAAATAAATAAGCATTTTTAAAAACTTAAAAAAAAAAAGTCCTCTGATACTTTTCTTGCCAAACATAAAAATGTGAGTCTCTTTTGACATCCAAGGGCTAAAACAGAGTCTTATTTTAAGATCTCCAGCCACTCACAAAATGTATTTATAAACAAATATTTATAGATTTGTAAGTCTATATTTATAGAGGAAAGTGCATTTTCACTGAAGGGATTATGACCACCATCCCTCTAATCAGCAGAGATGAAACCAAGGCAGACCAGCTGCTAAAAAGGAAACAGGCATCAGTCACGGCCAAGGCTAATGGTGGGATGTTATATTCTGAATGGGAAAGAATGTCATTGCCACCAACAGACTCGTGGCCTTGTCAGTGGCAATCAGGAAGCTTTTCTCTGAAGCTCAATCATGACGTGGCTTGACATCCCGTGTCTTTTCTCAGGCTCCTCTGCCCCTTCCCTCCCCTTCCTCCATTGCAACTCACCACACAAAGTCCAGGGAAAAGTTTTCTTGAGAGGAGAAGTCACTTTGAGAAAATTTGAGCACAAATTCTTACCTCCGAGCTGATAGGCTGTTACAGGTTAAATTGTGCGTCCCTCCCCCCTGTCTGTCCAACAGATATGTTGGAACCCTAACCAACGGTACCTAGAATGTGACCTTATTTGGAGACAACGTCTCTGTAGAGATAATGAAGTCAAGGTGAGGTCATTAGGGTGGCCCTAAATCAGCATAGCCTACGTCCTTAGAAAAAAGGGGAAACACAGAGACGGACACGCACAGCGGGAGGAAAATGTGTCTAGAAGCCGAGGACAAGTGAGGTTACCAGAGACTAGTAGATAGACCTGGAACAGAGTCTCCTTTGCAGCTCTCAGAAGGCACCAAACCTGCCAAAACCTTGATCTTGGACTTTGAGCCTCCAGAACTGTAAGGCCATGTTTCTGATGTTCAAGCCTCTTGCCTGTGACTTTGTTATGGCGGCTTTGGCAAACTAATAATATGCTGGCCTTCACTGCACTTCCAAGCCTACTGCTTCCCTGACAAACCCATTCTCAGGCCACCGAAAGGTAGGCTCTGCCTTTGGATTCAGTCACTGTTGGCTCAAGCCCTCCTTTCCAGACTCATGTCTGAAGTGACTGCTTTCCCATTTGTACCTGAAAGTTCCGAGCTTGTCATCTTTTGCCCTGTTATTTTCAAGCTGGTCCAGGACTCGACAAACTGACTCCTAACCCATCCTGAAGACCCCTTCCCTCAGTTCTACCTCACCACAGCCTGGAACAGGGATGGAGGACCTAATGATCTTTGGGACCCAAGATGGCAGCCACACTGGGAGCCTGATGGGCAGAAGGACAATGGGTTCCAAACAGCCAGTTTTGCAGCCTTTCGTTTCCTAGGTCAACAAAGTGAGTGGGCACAGTCCCAGATCAGAGTGTGCTTCCCACCCTGCAAGGAGTGGATAGTGGCCCCAAACCCACAGCTTGTGGCTTGGCCCAGAATGAAGTAAACGCACAGTCCAATGCCACAGAGGGGAGGGGGGTTGGTAGGTCAAAATGGAATCACGGGCTCCAACTGTGTGGTTTGGCAACAAGAAAAACTGGCGATACTAACATCTTCAAACCTCAGACCTCCTCTGTGAGGGGAGGAGGGGCCCTCAGAGCGCCTTCCTCACCCCAGTTCTGCAGGACCTCCCTGCCTGTGCACCCCTGACCTGCAGCTCCTTGCAAAACGGTGGATGTTGCTTCTCTGGGCTTAGAAAGGGGGGCAGAGATACAAAGGGAACCAGCAACTTGCTGTGCACTTTCTTCTCTGAACTAGCTGCATTCTTGGGTGATCTCAGCACACATCAAGTCCAGCCGAAAGTTAGATCTGAAAACCAAAACGAGGTCTCTGTTTCATCCCTCGACAAATGTTTGCTGAGCACCTCCTATGCTCCAGACACAGCCGGTACCGGGAATACGAGATGAGAAAGATAAGGTTCCTATGCTAGAAGAGTATGCAGTTGGAGTAGAAGGGGAGAGACAGATGCAGAAACAGACAACCATCCACAAGCGCAGTAAGTTCAGAATATATATAAGCAATTATAGGAGAATCAGAAAGGGGCATGTGGTTGACTGAGAAATGTCCCTGCAAAAGATATCCACATCCTAATCCCCAGGACCTGTGTTATTTCTTTATGGCAAAAGGAATTTTGGAGGCACCTGGGTAGTGCAGTCAGTTAAGCGTCCGACTCTTGATCTCGGCTGAGGTCGGTATCTCACGGTTCTTGAGTTCGAGCCCCACAAACTCTCCCTCTCTCTGCCCGTCCCCTGCCCACATTCTCTCTCTCTCCCCTGCCGCCCTCTCTCAAAATAAATAAGTAAATAAACTTTAAACATTTTTAAAAAGGAACTTTTGATCATAGAGATGATTCGATTAAGGGTCTTGCTATGGAAAAGATTATCCTGAATTGTCCAGATGGGCCCCATCTAATCACAAAGGGCCTTATAAGAGGGAGTGATGAGGGTCCGAGTCAGAAAAAAGAGGTATGATGAAGGAGGCAAAAATGAGAGTGATGGATTTTAAAGGGGCCACACGCCCAGGAATACAGGCAGCCTCTAGAAGCTGAAGAGGCAGGGAGACATATTTGCCCTTCAGAGCATCCAGAAAAGACCGGCCCTGGCAATGTCTTGATTTTAGCCCCACGAGATCCATTTCAGACTCTGACCTCCAGAGACGTGAGAGGATAAATTTGTGTTGTTAAGCCGTTAAGTTTGTGATAATTCGTTACAGCCACCATAGGAAGCTAATACAGGCATGTGGCAACCCGGGGGGATTAGGGGGGATAATGGTCTCTCCTGGTGAGAGAGCACCTGACAGCGAGCATCTCACAAACAGGCAGGAAAGGGGGCAGAGAAGGTGGCAAATGTACAGGAGAAAGTATGAGCCGTTGAGCACGGACGGCCAAAACACAAAGTTGTAGGCAGAGAAGCAATGAGAACAGAGTCTGGGGTGGGGGTGGGGGGTGGTTAGACTGTGCAGAGCCCTGCCTTCTGGCTACGGAGTGGGGATGTTAGCCGATGGCCGTCAGGAAGCTGGAGAAGGGCCTTAAGCAGGGGAGTGACATGGTCAGAGTTTAATATTAGAGTGATAACCAGGTGGACATAGGATGGATTTCAGGAGACCAGTTCATTAGATGCTTGTTGCAATGGCCTTGACCAGAGACAACAAGGGTGGGTGTATAGGCTACTGAAGCAAGTGGCCTCAATGCAGGGATGGACAAAAGCAAAATGCTGAAGTTGGTTGGATGTGGGAGCCGAAGAACAGGAATCAAGCATGACAGCCAGCATTTTGGCCTGGGGGCCTCAGGGCCACTGAAAACAGAGCAGGAGGAAGAGAGCAGATCGTGAGGGGGACACTGGTAAGTCTGGCTTTGTACGTGTTGACTTTGAGGCGCCTATGAAGTACCTGACAGACTTCCCACCAGAAAGGGCACCCACATTGATGTTCAGGGAGTTATAGATGGTGATCTTATCCACTGAGACCATGGGAGGGGGTGCGATGCCTGGGGATGGGAAATGGGGACACCGCCCTTTAGAAAGCAGGTGAGGGAAGAGAAAATCCAGAGGGAGATCAGGAAGGAACAGGCAGACAGAGAAGAGGAGAGTCACAGAACTAGGGTAGGAAAGTTTCTGGAAGCAACGTGTCTTAGCTTAAGGACCCACCACAGGCTGGGTTTAAACAACAAACATTTCTTGGGGTGCCTGGGTGGCTCAGTTGGTTAAGCACCCGACTTTGGCTCAGGTCATGATCTCCCAGTCCGTGGGTTCAATCCCCGCGTCAGGCTCTGTGCTGACAGCTCAGAGCCTGGAGCCTGCTTCCGGTTCCTTGTGTGTGTGTGTGTGTGTGTGTGTGTGTGTGTGTCTCTCTCTCTCTGCCCCTCCCCCACTCATACTCTGCATCTCTCCCTCTCTCTCAAAAATAAATAAACATCAAAAAAATTTAAACAACAAATATTTCTTTTCTCCCAGTTCTGGAGGCTGGAAGTTCCAGATCAGGGTGTGGTCGGCAGGGTTGGTTTCTCTTGAGGCCTCTCTCTTTCGCTGGTAGATGGCCGTCTTCTCACTGTACCCTCGTGTGGCCTTTTTACTGTGCCTCAGCATCCCTGGTTGTGCCCTCTTCTTCTTATAGGGCCACCAGTTCAGTCCCATTAGGGACCACCCATAGGACCACCCTACAGCCCTGTCTCCAAACACAATCACACGGGGGTTAGGGTTGTAACATATGAATTGGGGTAAGAGTGGGGGGTGAAGAACTCAGTCTGCAAATAACTAGAGAATGGAAACTGTCCACTGTCAGGTCTTGTTCGTGGCTTGTTAGTCGTGGCTAAGGGGTTCCATGCCGGGGCTGCGGCAGCCCCAGCGGCACGTGACTGACTCGTGGCTCTCGGCTTCAGGTCCTGGGGACGCAGGGGAGAAAGAAAAGAAGAAAAATGGCCAATATATCTGGCAATGAGGAAAGTCCTAATGATGCTGGAAACCAACTGTAAAGTGAATGGCCCCACGTGGAGAAAGGGGCAGATGTGAGGACACTCGCTGGGGTGAGAAGGGGAGAGAGAAAACAGATTCAAGTTGGAATTGTGTTGGGTCGAGATAGGGTGGCTCTCGTGGCTCATTGTCGTCTATGGGGCTCTATGGAATAAAGCTTTGTGGGGAGTTTGGGGGGGGTGCCTCCTGGCCAAATGACACGTGGCCCTTCTAAGGTCAGCGTGTTAGCAGTTCTCCTCCAGAGAAACAGAACGAGTAGAATATATATACATATTACATATGTGTGTGTGCACATGTAATACATATGCACGTATATGAGACAGAGAGATTTATTATGAGGAATTAGCTCATGTGATCATGGAGGCTGAAAAGTCCCACAATCTGCCTTCCACAAGCTGGAGGCCCAGGAAAGCCTGGTGTTACAATTTAGTCTGACTTCAAAGACAGGAGAAACCAGGGGAGCACCTGGTGCGAATCCCAGTTCAAGGGCCAGAGAAGATGAGACTAGATGTCCCAGTTCAATCAGTGAGGCAGGAAAAGAGGGGAGAATTTCTCCTTCCTGCATTGTGTTCTGTTCAGGCTCTCAAGGAATTGGGTAGATGGCTGTCTACACTGGAGAGGGTAATCTACTTTACTGTGTCCTCCAATTCGGTAATGCTAATCTCATGTGAAAACATGCTCCCAGACACCCAGATGCACCATTTAATCTGACTAGCACTCCAAGGTTAGTCAAGTTGACGGGGGAAATTGACCATCACAGACAGGATAAACATTTTAAGTCTGCACCATGACGATTTCTGTGTGTCCAAAGAGGTGGCCTATGAGGCTGATGAAAGTCAATGACTAATCTTAAAAGGAACTTGCTCCAACCCGTCTGTGCCTGAATGAAAATGACTGGAGCTTTTAAGAGCAAAAGATCTCAAAGTTTGTATAAAGCAAAACAATGGGAGTGCTAGACATTTGCTGGCATTAAAAAGAAGTATTTGGAGAAAAAGCCAAGAACAGATTGCAAAGAAGAGAGGTTTTGTCCCTTCCTTGTCACGGGAGGTTTAAGGAAGGCAGGAGACGGTTCAGCAATGGAGCACAAAGGAATGGCCTTGTCACTCACAAGAGCGATGGAAATACTGAAAGGTCAGCACGGGGGACAATGAATCGTGCGCATGCTGGCTGACGCGTATGTTCACATGGAAGAGAACTTGACCACCGGGGGATTTTCTGTGAAAACTTGCCAAGGATTCTGAATGATGAACTTAAAAGCAAAAGGCCTTGGCATTTGCTCTGATTGTTCGGGGCGGGGGGGGGGGGGGGGGTTGAAACAATGAAAAAAAATAAAATAAAAAAAGCACACATTTTTGAGTGCTCTTTTTCGATCACCGAACGTGGTGTTTCTATTATGATCCGGAAGCAAAGCGTCAATGTTAGTGGGAGAAAGCTTCCACATCCCTAAGACTGTGAAGAAACACCCATTTCAAGAGCGAAAGTGAAGACAGTGCTCATTTGTTTCTTTAACGTCCGTGACATTGTTCACACTCACAAAACAGAGTGGACCAGATTTTTTTTTATGCATAAACCATAGGCAATAGTTAATAGTTACTGCTTCTACATCACACACTTTGCCCCAGAATGTACTGGGTGTCTTGTATATATTAACGAAAGAATCTCATTTACCCTATTACCTCAAATTCTTATTTTGCAGATGGTTCTGGGTTTGATGAGGCGTCCACTGATGCATCATGCTAAACGGCAAGAGTGGAAAAAAAGAGTGGGTTTCATGCCTCTCATGTGGAGTTTGTACCGATGGCCCTTGCTAGCCCCTCATCTTTGGAGGATGGAACTGACAGGCTTTGTGAATGGGCCACATGTGGGAGGTGAGGGGAGAGTGTGGTCCAGGATGATGCCCAGGTTGGGGCATCAAGGTAGAGTCTGGGATGCCCTTTACCACGGGAGGGAGCACAAGAGAAGCTGGTGTGGGGCGTGAGATCATTTAGTTTGAATATACTGAGTTAATGTGAACCTTCTCTGGAGCTCGGTAAACATGCCTGAAGCTCCAGAGAATATTCTGTTCCAAAGATAGAGTGGATGAGTTGATAGATTTGAACTGGATTTTGTGGGGAATCACAGGTCACATCAAGATCCCATAAACCCCTGGGCACAGCATTCCCAAATTCAGCACCCCACCCCCTAGTTGTCCCTCTCTCGGGTTCCTTTGCGAAAGTCTGTGTCAGGAGGTGACCAGAACGTCGACCCGCTTCAATGTCTGCCTTCCTTGGGATGGGCACGCCAGTCACTTCAGGTGGTCAGATATGGATTCCTCTCTTCTCCACCTCTAAGCATCCCCAAGTTTCCACCTAAAATGTCACTTGCTGACATACCCTATTCTGGACATCTCAAGACTTTGCAGAGTTGGCTTCCCTTGTTGTGCCCAAGGGCCCATGTCAAGTGCAGATCTGCCAGGCTTCCGGCCCTGGTGACAGCAGAATAGGACCCTTAACCAGTATAGTGTGTCGTAGAGTGTCTCCTCCAAAATTCATGACCACCTGGCACTCCAGAATGTGATCTGATTTGCGGATGTGATTAATGAAGATGAGGTCATTTAAGATGGCTCTAAATTCAGAGGCCGGTATCTTTCGAAGTCATGCAAAGACACACATTCTACATTCATGTGGAACGCCACGTAAAGATGGAACAAACATTGAAAAATTAGACCCTGGAGTCGAAGAACGCCAAGGTTTGCCTAGAACCACCAGAAGCTGGAAGAGGCAACGAAGGATCCTCCCTCAGAACCTTCAGAGAGAGACTCTGGCCCTGCTCCACCTCGATTCCAAACTTCCCTTCTCCAGAACCGTGAGGGAATTAATTTCCGCTGTTCGAAGGCACCAAGTTTGTGATCTCTTACAGCAGTCCCAAGAAACTAACGCAGCCCAATAAATGGGATGAGAAGACATCCGACCACCCTGTGACACACAGAGTGCACAGATGGACGATGGCCAGATCAGATACGACAGAACGCTGACCCGCGACCGCCGCAGTAACCAGCCTATGAAGCCCAACCCCTCCGCAACAGTCAGCCCAATTAGGCCTTGGTCAGTGACTGCCCCTGCTTCCACCTCAGAGCCAACCAGAAAAAGCCAGATGTCCTCCCCTAACCAATCACAAGGGACGCCCCCCTTGTAGTTGGCCTGCTTCCGGCTTCCCCATGACAACCAATCAGGGCACGCCTGAAACCTTCCCTTTATCCCACTGTGAAGCTTTCCCACTCCCCCGCCTGCCGCGGAGTCTCTGTCAGACACAAGTGACGGCTCTGTCCCCTTCGCTACAGCAAAGCTCTGATAAATAGCCTCTGTTTGTTCTCGTTGGATGGTCTCCCTTATTTCCACACCTGCGATTTGTGGGTGTGTTGGTTTGCTATGGCTTCCATAACAAAATACCGCAGACTTGAAAGCATACACAACAGCAATTTGTTTTCTCACAGCTCTGGAGGCTGGGCGTCCACGATCAAAGTGCCGGCAGATCGGAGGACTCTCTCTTGGGCTTGCAGATGGCAGCCTTCTCACTGTCCTCACACAGTCTTTCCTCTGTGTTCTCGCACCCCTGGTGTCTGTGTAATCGAATCTCCCCTTCTTAGGAGGATACTGTCCAACTGGATGCGGGCCCACCCTAACAGCTGCTCGTTTTTAACTTAATCACCTTTTCAAAGACCCCCGTCTCCAAACACACTCGTATCCTGCCATACTGGGGGCTAGGCTTCAACAGATGAACTTTGGGAGAACACAACGCGGCCCACGTGGGTGGAAGAAGGTCAGCTGGAGTGAGACAGAGAATGCCGTCTCCGTCAGCCACACACCAGCCTCGTAAAAGCGCATTATCTGTTTGCGGTTTTTAGATGCTTTGTGCGCAATAGAGCCGGAAACTTGGGGTGACGAGATGGGAGAATGAGGTTATCAGTATTTCAGGGTCAGCATTAGGAAGAGTCTGGGCCTCAGTGCACAGGCCAGTAAACACTGTGTGAGTGGAGGAGGGAGGCCAGGGAGCTGTCCCAGCCTCTCTTACAGTTTCCTCATCTTCTTGCCAAATCTCTATAAGGTCACCAAAGTTAAACCGTCAAGTGAACGTACGGGCATTCGGCAGATGAGGACAAAGGCTTTGCCACACAGCCAAGGTCTAGGATTACTTGTTTCCAGGTGGCAAATGGACTTACAGTAGGAGGGGGCATTTCTCTGGCTGCCCTCTGTGAAGGACATTGGTACTCAAAGTTAGTGCCCTCTTTATTTTCCGGGCCCATCACTGTTATGTTTATTAAGTATTTTGAGGGCTAGTACCCTGAATTAGGGGAGTATTTCCCTCTCCCTTAAGTGCCCTTCAACCATTCACTAATGTAAATCATTTAAATCCTCTCAACATTTATTTTCAATCCTATTCATTGCTCATTCCATCCACCCACCCATCCATCCACTATCCACCATTCACCCACCCATCTATTTACTATCCATCCATCCATCCATCCATCCATCCACCACCCATTCATCCATCCACTAGAGGCCAATGAGGGTTGGAGTCACAAGACTCACACTGACTTTGTATCTGAATACATGACACATTAGTCCTAAGTAAGAAAAAAAAAAAAATTAGCAGGAAATTACAAAAACTCTGCTCCAAGGAATTGCTTTGTGCTTATTCTAACAACCCACATTTCCTGGTGCCCTTAGAGGACTGCCCCAAATTCCAGAGGACTGAGCCTAGGGCTGGGTGACCCCCAAGGTCCCTGCGATTCTGCGGCTTGGGCCTGAATGTTCCGAAAGTGAGAATGGCTCATGTAATCGAAGCGGTCGTAAGCGGGAAGGACTCTGAACGGGCTCTTTGGCGCTGATTCAGATGACACGATTCGTCTCTTAGTACAGGGGACACTTGTCCAACCTGTGGTGACACTGCATCATTCAGGTGTGAGTAATGGTGATGATTCCCCTATGAGGCATCATTCAGCTTCACGTCTCTTCTAGATTTAGACTTGTTCCCTATGACTTTCGGGAAGCTCTTTCTTTATAAGCAATAAGAACCCATTCTCGAGAGGCCATTCACAAAGAGAAAAGGAATGCGGCTTGAATGGCAAGTGATTTGTGTAGCAGAGCGATGCTCCATTCTGCGCAGATGAAGGCAGGGATGAATCTGAGGGTGAGGACTAAGTGACAGTGGCAGATGCCTGACCAGGACAGCTCTCCTGAAGCATCGCCACGTCTGCGGATGGCAACCAGCCTTGGAAACCCACTGAAAGCAATACAGGAAGGGGCAGCAAAGAGGAAGGCCAGGTTCTCGCCTCACCTCCCAATCCCCTTAGGTCCAGTCCCTTCCCGACACCCTTCTCCGGTTCATTACTACGAATGACGCCCCCTTCCAAGCACCTACTGGCCCAGATACCACAAAAAAAGCTCTTCTCTTTCTTGCGGGTGGTGAGTTGCTAAAACGAACACCTGTAGTGTATGACTCTGGGTGTGCAGACCAGGCAAACTACCCAAACTTACGGGCAAGAGACAACACGACCACGTTCCCGGGTTCTGGAGAAGGGGACAGCAGGAAGCTGAAGGGTCAAAGTCTGCTGTGGCCTGTTTTTATGTGCCCACCAGGTAAGAATTATTTTCACATTGTTTAAAGAGTTATAAAAACAAACACAAACTGAAAACAAGAAGAAGAATACACAACAGGCTGCATGATCGTCCACTAAATACAAAATATATTTACTACCTGGCCCTTTACAGAAAAAGTCTGTGGATCTCTGGATTAAAGGAAGAAATATGCTTGAAAATAAATGGCACCAGGGCCTAGAGCACCGGGGACATTTGGGAAGGTGGAATTCCACTGCAAAAAAGAAAAGGACCTCCTGAGAGTAGTTTAGTTGTCAGAAAATGGTCAGTGGGATGGAACATGTGATTTGTGGCCTATATAAGTGTTTCTAAGTGGCTTCCCTGCCGCATTAGTCTTCTACGGCTGCCGTGACAAAGTGCCACATCCTCAACAACAGAAAGAAATTGGTTTCTCTTTAGTGCTAGAGGCTGGATGCCCAGGATGAAGGTGTTGGGAGGTTTGGTTTGTCCCGAGGCCTCTCTCCTTAGCTTGCAGACGGCTGCCTTCTCTTTGTGTCTCACATGGTCTTTCCTCTGTCTGGTATTCCTCTCTGTGTCCACATTTCTCCTTCTCCTTCGTTCTCCTTCTTTCTCCTCCTCCTCCTCCTTCTTCTTTTGTTAATGTTTATTTATTTTTGAAAGAGAGAGAGAGTGTGTGAGCCAGGGAGGGGCAGAGAGAGAGGGAGACACAGAATCCGAAGCAGGCCCCAGGCTCCGAGCTGTCAGCACAGAGCCCAACACGGGGCTCAAACTCGCGAACTGTGAGATCATGACCTGAGCTGAAGTCAGACGCTCAACCGATTGAGCCACCCAGGCGCCCCCTTATTATAAGAACACCAGTCAGATTGGATGAGGTCTTACCCTAACAGTGGCTTTACTTTAACTTATCTCCTTAAAGGCTCCGTCTCCAAAGACAACCACATACTGAGGTACTTGGGAGTTAAGGCTTTAATATATGAATTTGGGGGAGATACAATTCAGCCCATAACACCCCCTCCCTTAAATTAAATGAAACGTTAATAATTAACAAGGCTTATCCCTTTAATTAAAACAAACAATCCATACAACACGAAGAAGCGTTATACGTGTAACTATGGGAAAGACCAGTCCAGTCTTAGAGGGCCTTTAAGTGGTAAGCATCTTTACCTTCCCTGTGGCAGAAACAGTAGCTGTACCCCAAATGTCCACATGCACCCCCACATTTCTCAGCCTCTGGCTCCTAGGAGGGCCATAGGACAAGTTTCAGCCCTCACAGCACACTCGAGGGCAGCAGAGAACCCACTAGCTCGCAGCCAGGGAATCATGGTGAGTGGATGGAGCCATAGGTAGGAAGCAGCCTGGACCCCCGAGTCACCACATGGAGACGGCTGCTGTGGGACTCAGCCAAATGGCATCAAAGCGTGTGTGGGAACTAACCCTTCATTGGGCAAGTCACAGACATTGGGGGTTTACGTCGTTATCACAGCAAAGCCTCACCTATCCCACAGCAAAGCCTCACCTATCCCACAGGCTGGGTTGCCAGAGAAGACGTGAACACGGGTGAAGGGGTCACGGAAGGCATTCTCCTCTCAGACCTGCCACGAGTTCACCGCCTAACTTTGGACGAGAAGCCTCGTTCCCGTCACAGGCTCGCACCCTTTTCAGCTGGCTCTCGTCACGAGGCCTGAACAGATATATTTGTGTTATTCCCAAGGGTTTATAATGCCGGCCAAGGACTTTCCTTGCAAAATAGCTAATGGGTCGTCTGAGCAGGGCGTATGTTGTGTAAACAGCTCAGACCTATCTTTTTCGTCCACCTGTGAACAACGCAGCCTCCTGATGCCGCCCTCTCTGCCCCGTGCCATGGTTCAGTTTCACGTCACGTCACTAAGCTCCAGCTGACCCCTGGGTTTGCTCCACATCAAGCTACTCTACAATGACAGAGCTGGTTCCCCAAAAAGCCTCCTTATCCACACGTCAGCTCCGACGTAGATCTACCCGTGGAAGGGGACTGCCAAGGCTGAAACGCTCCCCACGCTTCCCCCACCCCAGTCCCTTGGTGCCACAAACATCAGATCTCGGAGATAACCGTGTGTCGCGAAAACAGGCCCACAGAAAAGAAGTTCAGATGTGTATCCCATTTGTCTTTGGAACCAGATGTCTGAAAAGCTCCCTCGACGAAAAAGCTGCCACAAATAATACACTCATTTACTACTCAGGAAATACGCTCCTTTCATTGAAAAGTGATGACATTACATTGAACCAGTTCCCAGTACTGCTCTGAATTATTCGTACTGCGCCTGTAGCACATAGAGGGTCCTACAAAGAAAACAAATACAATAACTAAGAGGCTTCCGGACCCCCCTTAAAAATATCAGTCTTGTACTCTTTCTGAATTTGTTTCATTTCATGACATGGCTATTTAAAAAATGTTTTGTTGATTGAATCTAGTAAAACCCAACAGCCTTTTAACAGCAAAGCAGATAACAAAGTATCCAGGGGTTGCTGCTTACTTGGAAGATCTGCTGAGAAAGAAAAAGTCTTTCTCTGTCTTCGAGAGTCGGTGGTGGATGGTGGAAAAGAGCGGGATACACAGAATCTTAAGGAGCTGTACAATTCTGATAATGACTTAAAAATGCCTAGACCTGGGCGGGGGGGGGGGCGGCGCCTGGGTGGCTCAATCAGTTAAGCGTCTGAATTCAGCTCAGGTCATGATCTTGTGGTTCGTGGGTTCGAGCCTCATGTTGGGCTCTGTGCTGACAGCTCAGAGCCTGGAGCCTGCTTTGGATTCTGTGTCTCCCTCTCTCTCGGCCTCTCCCCTGCTCTCGCTCTCTCTCTCAAAAACAAATAGACGTTAAAAAGATTTTTTTTAATTAAAAAAAAAAAAAAAGTTGGGGTTGAAGCACCTAATCTCAGGTCTCTTTCTGTTCTAAAATGTTCTGCCCCCTAAAAGAAAATAGCATCACCACAACTAGATACTCATTGTTGCTTCCCAACCCCATCAAACTTCAGAGAAACTCCACTTCCTCCATGCCAGCCTCTGAGCCACACCGCCCAGGGGGACCCCAGGGTTCCAGCAAGGTGGTTATGTATGAAAACCTTTTGCGAACGGTAATGAATGAAGTCAGAGCTAGGACAATCCAACCCTCCTGCTCTACCTCATCACCCTTCTTTCCCGTCCCTCACCAATCCCTAAGACAAGGACAAAAGCTAGAGATAATGCTCACAGATGTCACTTTTCATGTGCCATTTTCAGAATCTCCAAGAGAGACCCCGAACCTGCTAAAAAAGAAAAGAAAAGTGCTGAATTCTCTTGCACCGCCATTCGCTGTGTGCCGGTCCAAGGAGACTTCTTAGATCACACGTGCTGCAGCTGAAATGAAGCAGTGATGTAGGGGCAGAAGATGCCCTCAAACACCCCGCAGCGCGATTCCCACCGTATCCTGTCAGTTGCAAGGCCAAGGACTTTACATAGAAGACAGCTCAGCGATTGCAGCATACTCAGTGTTTGGAGATGTGTCAAATGCAAGTGAATGAAGCAGTCATGGTGAGGGAATAGTGTATTTCACAGTCATTATAAAAGTACATATACTTAATGGTGACATAAATACAGTCCTTACTTACGACCAAATCATACAATAAAGTGGACTTTTCCTCCTGGACTTCACACGGTGACAGTTCAGTCATTTCTGTCAGTGACTACAGGCTGACTGAGGTCATGGGCACACACTAATGAGAGACAGTCATGGGTCAAACAGACAACATACTTTGTACTTACCAAAGGTCCAGTTTCCCATATAAATATAATAAAATAATAAAGAATTTAACATTTCCTCTTTCATTCGGTTTCATAGATTTGTCAGGTGCTCACATACAAAAAAATACAGTTGACCCCTCCCCCCTTCCTCACTCTCACCTCTCACTGGGTCTGGAATAAACCTGAGTTCACAGTTCAAGCTACCAATGGTGACACGGTCCGTGAGTCGTACGACGGTCTGCGGCTGTTCCTGAATCGAGGAACAGAAAGCATGTCCCAATGAGCTTAATTGACAGCGATACGGAAAAAACACTCGTGTTCTCAAGGAAAGTACAATACAAGGAAGAGACATAAGGGGAGAGAAGTTCACAAGGCACAGGGACACAGCCCGCGAGTCGGCGAATCGGCAGAGCACGACACTTGAAGCCAGCAGCCATGTTCGAAAAGGGTTCCTTCGCTGGTCGGAAACCAGACACGCTTCGTGTCAAGTGGAGAGAGGCCGCTTTCAGATGCTTTTCTTCTCTCTGCTTAACAAGTGCCACTTCCAATGGAAAGTTCTGGAACCCGGTCTGGAGCCACACAGAAGAACGACACCACAGCCAGGAGCTTGGCTCCCTCCTAGCAAGCCCCAGCACCGGGATGATCCCATCGAGGTGGGACACAGCAGCTCCAGGTCTTGCGAAGTCAGCCGGGCCCGGGCATCTCAGTGGCTTCTAGAGTCAGCCAAATAGCCACGCTTTTCCTTGCTCAGCCAGAAACGTGTGGGGCAGGAGGAGGTCACCGCTGCTAAAGGAGAAAAGCTGAGGAAGCACCTCAGGGCTCTCTGGCACGGGCTGGTTGCCAGGGGAAACAAAGGCAGGCGTTGTTGTTCTCAAGGGCCGAGGCCTGTTTCCGAACCAGCGGGCAAGCCCCGGGGTGACCACAGCTGTGGGTCTGCTCACGCCTGCGCCAGTCAACAGCTGAAGACCCCAAGCCACTGTGTCACCTGTCTCCCGAGCTAACCGCTATCCGGCCTGTGCCAATTCCTCCTCTTTCTCCAATTTTGCTCATGACCGGTGGTCGCCACCAAGTGCCAGGGCCCGGGGCCCTGAGAGGAGACGGACCCCAGCAAGCTCCTGCTAGACACGGTCAGACAACACTGAGGTCCACAAAATGCGCACACGGGGATGGCGTGGACACAGAACCGGAGACGCATCTTTGGTTCGATCCTTGACGAAAGGCGTGAAAACAGCGCGGACTCTAAGCGTGTTTGAGGAACGCTGCTTTCCTCCAAGAGGATACGGTGCTGAGTTTTTGAACACGATCCCCGCCAGGCAAGCCCTCTCACAGCTCACAGCAAATGAACTCAGCTCTAAGCCACCCTTGTTATCTTGGCAGCTTGAAAGCCGCACTGCACAGAGGTAACGGTGCCTTCCAAACGCATCCAAATTCAACCTCAACCTTTTCTCTTCCTAAATAACCAGCTGTGGCCATGTCCTATGCCTTCCAGAAGGATCAGGTCATGTTGACAAAACGGGAGGGACACGGGGCCAGCTGCGATCAAGCCCTCCTGCAGGCCACGGGAGGCCACGGGCCACTGAAAACATCACGTGGGAGAGCTTTCGTGCCCTCCACGCTTATCCTTGCGCGAAAACGTGAATTTGGTAGAATCGCTTCTCATGGTCTCTCCAGCCGGGTTGTTTTTTTAATTATGTTACTTCAATTTGACATCACATAAAGAAACACCATCTTGGGAAAAGATCATTCAACCATTAGCAAGGTCAACCAAAAAAGATGGCAAAGGCGTGTCCCTTTGGCCCCTTCCTTTCACCAGGGTCCCCATCATTTGGATCGGTCTTTGCCCGGATGCCCCCTTCCACTCAGAGGGGGTGGTGTTGCTTCCTGTCTTCCTCAGGCAGCAGGCTCACCAGCGACCACGGTCTGCGAGAGGAAGGGGAGCAGTGGCCTGGACAAGCCACTCTGCGATGCTGCCTTCAGTCCCCGGGTGACTGGCTGACTGCTGAGAAGATCACAAAGTGAGGAAAGATCTCATAACAGTCTGTGATCCGAGAGCTCAGCGGCCGGTGTGGGGTTTTCACCTAGCAGCCCAGCAGTGGGAGGTGGGCAGAGGGTCGTGGGTGGGTGGGCAGAAGGAGGACACAACTGGTTGAAACCGCACCTGTAACCACCCCTCCTTGTAAATCCCAGCGACTCCAGGGTCCCTACGCGAGCCTGGGGGGTGCAGGCTTTGGGTCTGTGGGTTTTAGCGGTTCACAGTGGGGACATTCCGTGGCAGGGGGCGGTGAGACCCTGAAGGAGGTTCCCATGAGGCCTTTCAATCTTCACACCCTGACAGATGTGAGGAGCTCTGTTCCACCGCTGTCCTTAGAAACACCCAGAATCCCGCCACTGGCCTGGGTTAGCACTGGCCTTTGACCCCATCAGGCATGTCGAAGGAGAGGCTCACGGGGGCCATGGGCTGCAGGGGGGGCATGCTGGCCTCCAGGGGCCGGTCTGCGGGGGTCTGCAGGCTCTGCTGTCGCTTCCTCAACATCTGTCCGATGCCCATCATGGGGAACCTGCCGCGGCTCTTTACGCAATTCGGGCTCCCCAGCGGCTGCGTGGCACCGTTACTGGGAGCCGGAGGTGGGGAGCACACGCCCTCCTCCTTCGGGGGGCTGCTCTTCTCTTCGTGAGCAAAGGAGACCAGAGTGGGATGCAAAGGAGTCTGCAGAGGGGACAGGCTTCCGGGCAGCAGGGCCGGGGAGAGCGTCCGCTCACCGGGATTCCCGCGGGCCAAGCCCCCAGGTGAGCTTAGAATCCGATAGTGATGAGACGGGGACAGTGGTTCAGAGTGGTCCTCGCGGTCCACGGACTCGAAGGAGCGCACCATATCCAGCACCGGGGGGTCTTCCTTGAGGGGGATGCCAGGGCCCCCAGGGCCCTGCGGAGGGGGCTCCGGTCTCTTGACGATCCTGGGGGTCCTGGGGGGTGGGACGGGGATGAACTCCATGGAAGAAGAAGTCACACAATTGGAGTCTGAGGTCTTGCGGAAGATACTGCGGCGGCCGAAGGAATCTGCACGCGAGAAAGCAGAGGAGACCATGAGGACAGCGGTGAGAAGGGCCCTCCTGCTTCACCGAGACAGACCATTCCTGGGGAGGCCAGAAGGAAGCAAGAAGCAAAGGGCCCCCGCGTCCAGCGCTCCCCACAGGGGACCAGCTGCTCTTTCTAGAATGGAGGGGACAGAAGGCCGGAGACAGGAGGCCTCCCGAGTTCTGACGTGCCCACGGCACCACCTTAACATCTGCCCTCCTCCTGGCTGCCTAACATGCGGGACCCTGCCAACGAGTCTTTGAATCAAAAAGGTACCCGACTCAGAAGAACGCCACCAAACTGCTAGGAGCACACCCGGCCCAGGACCCGTGAACTTGGTCCTCAGATAGCCAACACTGGAAGGAGGGTTTCCCTCGTGCTTTTTTTTTTTTTTTTTTTTTCAAATTGTGGTTAAAAAAAAAAAATACGTAACATAAATTTCTCATCTTAACCATTTTTAAGTGGATGGTTCAGTAGTGTTAAGTACGTTCACACTGCCGTGAAACAAAACTCTTCGTGTTGGGAATCTAAAAACTCCGTACCCACTTGGCAGTAACACCCATTCCCAGCCCCTGGCAACCTCCATTGGACTTTCTGTCGATGCACCTGACGTCGCCGGGTGCTCCATATAAGCGGAGTCTACGGCATCTGTCCTCGGTGACTGGCTCGTGTCCCTCAGCTGAATGTCCTCCTGGCTCACCCGTATGTAGTAAGTGTCCGAATCGACTTCCTTTATAAGGTTCCCTCCTGACTCCTGATCTTACCGGGGCCTCATCCGGTTCTGAAGGGGTGAAACAGTCCTCATCTATATCTTGAGGGCGATGAGCCAATCCCCCTGGCTTCCATCTCAAATTGGCACAGACCGGAATCCAGGGTTGCGGACTGTGCCAGAAAAGAGAGGGGAAACCCCACAGATCTGAAGCTGAGGGAAGCAGAGCCAAGTTCCTGCAGAACGAGCTCTTAGCTTGGCTTTTCTACCATCGCGTGTTCTAGGCCCCCGTCGAGGCTCAGCTACAGGAAGAAGCAGAGTGATTCAGGAGCAGCCGAGGGCATAGGGCATCCTCGTGGCCTCATATAAATAAATGCACAGATCCCAAAATAAATCGCCTCCTCAGGCCACCACAGGTGCCTGAGAGTCACCAGCAGAGAGAAGCAAAATTTCATCGGCGGCTGACGAATCCGGTGTGACAGCCGGGCACCGCGGCATCTCGTCCCCTCCCCTTCCTGCGATGGCCGTGTCCTCCAAATTTGTGGCCCAGGGTCCCCCTCTGCCCAGTCCTGCGTTCTTCCCTTCTCCGGGTGATGTAGATCCTGAGAGGAAGCCTCCCACATTCGCCCTGCTAATCTCCATCTAGAGTCAGCCCCCCAGGGCCCTGGCCGGCACACTCCATCACCCTGGGCAGGAAGGACCTGGTCATCAGCCCCGCCCTGTGAGCGCACCGGCTGGCTCCTCGCCTTCCATCCCTATCAGGACGCAGGGGCCTGCGCCAGTCAGGAGAGAAAGCTCTGGAGCCAGGCGGCCAGGTTGGAAATCTGGACTCTGCCACGTATGAGCTCTCTGACTTCGGCCAGTTCTCTCTGCCTATTTCCACTGCTTCAGAAACAGAGGTGAGAATAAGCTCACTGGGGTGAGCTGAGAGCTCGACACAGTGCTTGCCCCATGGCGAGAGTTCGGTCTTAGCAATTACATAGGGCGTCCACGCTTCTAAGCTAACATGCTCTCAGAAGGAACAACTCGAAGAAACAAATGATACTTGGCCCAGGAAACTGCCAGGAATCGAATCCAGCTCTGGGGTGGCAAAGTTATCCAACGCATCAGCACTGACCTAGACTTTGTTGGGGACATCCGTGGGATGTCTCCGTCAAGGGCCTGAATTTGCTGCTGGTTACAAAGCCAGAAAGGAGAATCACTCAGGAGGGACAAGCAGAGTCATCCTGTGAGACCCCCTGCCTTTCTGAAACCTCAGGAAGGAAACGGAATCAAATGGAATTTTCCTCTCTGGCTGAGAACCAGGTCTCTCTTAGGGTAACACCTCTAGTCCTCGGTGCTGTTGCAACCTCCCCAACACTTTCCTGCTTCCCCCACGTCCCTCAGTGCTGTCCCGGAGGAGAGAGCCTCGCATTTATCAGTTACCTGATGTCCCACACTCTGAAAGAGGCGGACAAGCCAACCTATGTATCTCATTTAATCCACCCAGTAGCTCCAACGGGTGGGCTTCCTTTTGCCAGTAAGGGAACCAATTTTGGTCCTCTAAGGGTAAGGAGCTTAACCCACAATAAGCCACAGAGCTGGCTCTGAGCACCCCCAGCCCCACCCCAGAGCCCAGACTCCATCAACCACGCCTCAGTGTCTCTAGGTGTTCGCTATTCTGGGCAGGCTCTCGCCACACCATGCCGCCAATCCCCAATTTCTGTCCCTGCAACAATGAACACCTGTCCCTCGTTCCATAACACTGTGCACCCCAATCCCTACTCCTGAAATACCTTACACCCTGATCTCTGCTCCCACAATGCAATGCACCCCACCTCTGCTTCCTCAAACCCTGCCTGCACGGGTGGCCAATGCCACCCCATCTGGACCTCCAGTGTTCTTGGGTTGCCTTGGGTGTGTTCACTGCTTTCCCAGGGCACAGGAATCGTGTATGTCCCAGGGGGTCCGCACAGCCACCCGGGAGGGGTACGCATGGCCGTGCAGCTTAACACGAGTGGTCTAGACTGTACCTGGAGCTGACCCACCTTTGTCGGGGAAGCTGGACTTGGGGGCCTTCCGGTCCTTCAGCAGGGCTTTGGTGTTCTGAATGTGCGTGATGAGCGAGGCTGAGGGCTGTTTGTGGGAGGGGAGGTTCCTGTCCAGCTTCTTGGAAAATGGCCGATGAAGAAAATCCCCTCTCTTTTCTTGTTCTTTGGGTTTTTCATCCTTCAAGTCAGAAGTAAACACATGTACTCAGACACACAGACATATACAATGTGACTCCCCTTTGAAGAGTTATCCAAGTGGATTTGAGAAACCCCAGCCTCTCAAAACTCCGTTCTCAGCTGCACGTTGAACAAGGGAGGAGCAGAGGCCCAGCAGATGCCCCAGGGAACCCACCTCCCTCTCCCTGGGCCACAAGCAGGCTTCTGTCATCCCCAGCTCCCCGCACGGCCCTATTTCAAGGTGTTCCAGCAAGGGCAAGTTCATCCCTAGGAGGTCAATTGTTCTAGAACAAGATGAAGGAACTGAGGCAAAACACATGAGGATTTCTGGAAGTCTGTGGTCTTACTCAGAATAGGGCTCTAGGATTTTGCTCACAGCAGTGGTTTTGCAAAGGTAACTTCGCAAATGAAACATAACCATTTCTATCTTAATGTTTACTCTTGTGTGTTCAGTCAGGCCAAGGAGGTGGACGGCAACCCCAGGAGCCCTGTGCCATCCTGGGTGAGTTTCTGACCCTTTTCCACCCTCGGTCATGCAAGCCCTTGCTTACATCACTATGTGTCACTTGTGTCCCTCTGACTGGAGTGAATTTTACTATTTTATGTATCTTCAACCCCACAGCCTCTGGCATAAAGCCAAGCACATAGAGAAGACTTAATACTTATTGAAATGTAAAAAAAAAAAAAAAAAAAAAGCCAGTAGAAACCAAACTGAATTAAAATTGCGTTCCAGCTTCTGGGAAGGGCGATACCACTCAGAAGTTTCTTCTCCAGCCGTAAAGACTTTGATGTTTACTGTTCAACAGATTCAACCGCATCCCTGACCTCACCACCAGATTCACGGTTTTTGCCTTAAACGTGAAGAATATTTACAATTCAAGAGAGCTCATCAGCTCCTCATTGATGTTGTTGAAAAGCTTCTCCAGGAAGCTTCTCCTTGGGCTCGCACAGCCCCTTCCAATGGGGATTTTCAAAGCCTGTCCAGATGGGGGTTCCTGATGCCCAATCGGCGGGTGAGAGAAAACGGCAGGGGAGGAATGGGAAGTGGGGGTGCCACGCCAACCCTGAGGGTCACCGTGAGGGCCCCAGTGCCTTAGGGCCCCAAGCCTGGGCTGCCGTGGCCATCCCCAGTGGAGGGCTGAGGAGGGAAGAGAGGAGGGGTGAAGCTTCGCAAACTCCCTCCCCAGCATCCGAAGAGCCTTTTACGGGACATCGAGTGCCAGGTGCTGCACTGAGAGCATGACCTGGGACAAAGCACAGCTGTCACCCCATCACGGACCAGCAAACAGCCAGAAGCAGGTTGAATAATTCATCTGGGAGCCGAGTGAAAACTCACGCCCTCTGGAAGCCTGGGGCAGGACGAGTCCGGGGCAGAGAGAAAGGCAGACACAGGGGCCGGTGAGGGACAGGGACCAGGCTGTAGTCCCAGGGTTCCAGGTGGGCATCCGGGATTCTCGGGAGGAGGCTTGAGCCCCAGGTCATTAGGCAGAATGCTACGAACGGGAAAGGGGGCCACCTGCTCCAGACCATCTGGGTCAAGGCCGCATCCCTCTCCTGGTTTCTGTGACCCCCCCCAACAGCCCCCTTCTCTAAGGCAAAGGGGAACGAGCTGTCACACCCCCCCTTGTGCCCCAAGCATCGAAGGGACGTGACAGGCTTGTCCTGAAAAGTCTGGTAAAATCTCTTCCTCTTGTGCTATTCTTCCTGTCTCTGTTCTAATGAGGAAAATCACCAGTTCCACCTGTTTACACTTTAAATGGTAAAAAAGAAACTGAATGCACTTCTACGAAACCACGTAAAACAGTGTTTGGAAGAAAAGACAAAATTGCAGATCCTCCCCCCCCCCCCCCCCGCCCTTTTCAGGATTGTTTTCTAGAATAGTGAGTACAGGGGCGCCTGGGTGGCTCAGTCAGTTGAGCGTCTGACTTCGGCTCAGGCCGTGATCTCATGGTTCGTGAGTTCAAGCCCCGTGTTGGTCCCTGTGCTGACAGCTCAGAGCCTGGAGCCTGCTTCTGATTCTGTGTCCCCCCTGCCCTCTGCCCCTTCCCCACTCACATTCCGTCTCTCGCTCTCTTCCTCTCTCAAATAAACATTTAAAAAAGAAAAAAGAATGACGAGTACAGCTTCCTTCGGGGTGCTCCGTGATCCCTACACTTTAGAGGAAGCTGCTCTGCCTTTGGCTTCATGGCTTCATCTTGGCCCCTCCCCAACTCTCTTTGGGTTCTCCAAAGCCAAAGGATCAAGATGCAAAGTTTCTGGGGGGCCAGCATCACCACCCAGCTAGAGTTCATCAGCACTGAGAGGTGTACAGGACGTGAATTCCCTGTAGAAAGAGCCCAACGTTGGCTCTAAAAAACCTCTCTGGGAACTGACAAAGGGATAGCACCAAACAGAAAGCCTGCTACGGGGGCAGAGGGATGGGGAAATGACCTCAGGAACCCTGCTGGAGCCACCCTGTTGAACTTCATCCCAGGATCCTGCACCCGGGTGTTTTCTCCAAAAGCTCCCAGAACACCCTTGTCCAGCCCAAAGAATGGGTGATTTCATAGTTACCAGTTTCTTACGGGCATGCCAAGAATCCACCACCCAAGAGACCCCTGCCAGGGACACACGGCTGGATGAGTCCGTGTGGATGGGTCACCAGCCCACACAAGACATGTGTTTGTACAACCAGCCAATCTCAGCGCCCTCCAGGCACAGGTGACCAAATGCAACCCATCATCCCATTATACCTTTTCATTTGCATACCCTATTTTCTCCACAAGAGATCTTCCAGGGAGCAGGATGCTAAAGCACCTTATGTAACAGAAACAGATCTTCAGAGGGACTCATTATATTTCCCCTTCGATGTGCCTACACCCACTCCCGTGCTCCCCTCCCAGCAATCCGGCTGCCTGCACGGTCTCTTTGGCTTTCTTCTGAGTCTCATGTGCTCCCCACACCCACCCCGCCTCCCAAACTCCCCAAGGCAGATCGGAGAGGGGGCCACATGAGGCCCCAGAAGCCAGCCCCACACAAAACAGCTTCCGGTTTTCTTTAAACCACTTTCTACCCACTGCACATGTGCACGGACATTTACTAAACCGGACACTTTGAAAATGTGGCCTCAGGGCACCCAGGTGGCTCAGGTTAAGCATCCGACTTCGGCTCAGGCCATGATCTCGCGGTTTGTGAGTTCGAGCCTGGCATCGGGCTCCGTGCTGACAGCTCAGAGCCTGGAGCCTGCTTCAGATTCTGGGTCTCCCTCTCTCTCTGCCCCTCCCCTACTTGTGCTGTCTCTGTCTCTGTCTCTGTCTCAAAAATAAACATTAAAACAACAAAAAAAATGTGGCCTCACAAAGGTTTGTCTACTCAAGACTCTTACAGTGTCACAACTGTTTGGTAGAAGAGAGGAAGAAGCCAGGGAGTGGTGCTGCATGGGGCTTTCTGGAGAAAAGTAGGTTCTTGGCCTCTGACATCTGAGCTCCAGAGCCGGTCCCTTTGGGCTCGTCCCTGTGACTCCAGCCTCCTGCGTTCCAAAGAGCGAGAGCCCTCCCCCTTCCTCCCCAGCTCTGCTCCTATAGATACAGCAGGGTACACATCAGCAGCACACGGCCCCTTGAGAGAAGTGTTTCCCCACCTGCAACCGAAAGTCAGTTCTTCAGGCATAAACATGAGCCTCACATCTCATCTGCGTCACAGTCTGAAAGGCCAACGCAGCCATTTCACAGGGACAGGGGCGGCCACACCTCCTCCCCACCCCGGGCTGCATAAGAGCTGCCTTGCACCCTCACGCGGTGGAAACTGACCACGGATGGCGTGATGCCGCAGCCAAGAGCCTGGGGTCTGCAGGTGAGCTGAAGCTGTTTTCTTTGGATGACAGTCCAGCTCAGCACGGGCTCTTCTGGAGCCTGCTGTCCCCTTGCTGACGAGCTAACCTCATGTGACTGTTTGGAACGTCAGAATCAGGTGTGGATCGTGAATACCTGGGGCGGCCCAGGTGCCCAGGCATTGCCTGCCGGTTGCTTTGGAAAAGCCACAGAGACCTGATTTTGCCACGGGAAAAACACAATGCAGCTGAGAAAAAGAGGACTTCGTTCATAAATTAGGCCACTAAGCTGGGAAGCTCTGGACTGTTGCAAACCCCACTTCTCATATAGGTAAAAACATGAATGCACAGCCCAGTGTGCAGCGACAGCAAGACAATTAAAAATGGTCAACAAAGAAAGCACCTGTCTGATCTGAAGGGATTCTGATAAACCCACTCACCATCGGACTCTGCGTTTTAATTCAGGACAAGGAAGGAGGTATGTAGAATCCAGAGCCCTAAGCAGAGATCCACCAGCCCTCAGGGTCACATGTGATGGTTCATTTCAAGTGTCAACTTGACCAGGCCACAGTATCCAGTTTTTGGTCAAACAGCAATCTAGATGTTGCTGTGAAGGTATTTTTCACATGGGATTAAATTAGTAGGCTTTGAGCAAAGCAGATGACCCTCCACAAGGTGGGTGGGCCTCCTGCAATCAGGTGAAGGCTGTAAGAGAAAAAGTCTGAAGTGTCCTGAGAGAGAAGGAATTCTGCTTCCAGAAGGCCTTGGATTTTGAGCTGAAACATCCACTATTCCCTGGGTATCCAAGCATGAGACAGACAGACACACACACACACACACACACACACACACTGTTGGTTCTCTCTAGAGAACTCAGACTAACCCATCATAACTCCCATGTTCTTACCTGCACAGCATGGAATTCAAGGTCTCTTGTCCAGGTGTCCAGGGAGGCCTGTGAAAAGCAACATTTTCAACAATTTGAGTAGCTGTACCTGCTATTTATTCCCTAAACTCTCTCTCCCCTACCACTTGCAACTCTGGGTTTGAGAATTATTCCTTTCAATGTTTAGAGACCAGAAACGAGACTCCTAAACCATCATGCAAGCGGGCAGCAGATGTCCTAATTCAGGCACCGAATAGATTTTCTAGGTGAGAAACTCTATTTTATTCAAGTCTAAGACATATAACGGAGGAGTGCTCTCAAGGAGACTGAGCTGCTCAGTCAACGCATTCTCTCCAAGAGCAAAAAATGTGCATGAGAGCTCCACCCGGATTAAGATATGGAGCCCAACCGGCCCCACCCGGAACCCCCTCCCCCCCCCATCCTTGCCCTCTCCCAGTCCCCAAAGGGAACTACCCTTTTCATTTCCAACAGCACTGATTGTCTAATCTGATTTCAAACTATTTTTACAAGCTGCATAGATGTGAAATAAGATACAAAGTGAACATTTTAATATTTTACCTTCTAGCTTACTGCCCCTCTTATGGGTGGAATCGTATTCCCCCCCCCCCCAAACTGGTACCCAAGAGTCCTAACCCCCAGGAGCTCAGCACGTGACCTTCTTTGAAGACAGGGTCAGGACAGGCCTATCGTGTCCCCTTTGATGCTTTGGAAGGGGGGAGGAGCACATGGAAAGCTCACTCTCTTTTGCCTTTGGGGAGGGGGCCTGTTGGTGTTGCCTTTACAGAGGTAACCCAGCCCTCCTGCAATGGGTCTGGTATTCTCATAAAAGGGAGAAACTGGACACATAGGCACACACACAGAGAAGGCCAAGGGAAGGTACAGGCAGAGATCGGGTGGTGCTTCTTTCTATAAGCCAAGGAATGAAGCCCAACGATGTCAGCAACCAGCAGCAGCCAGGAGGCAGGGGACAGGTTCTCCTCCACAGTCCGTGCAGGGAACCAACCTTGATCTCAGACTTCCGGCCTCCAGAACTGAGAGTCAGTGAAACTGCTGCTGTTGAAGCCCCCCATCCCACGCCACCCCACCCCCGGTGTGTGGCACTTTGCTCCAACGGCTGGTCACGCTGATGCCGTCCCTCTGCCGCCCTCCACACAGCTCTCTTCCAAGCCTGCCTCGTTACCCTGTGCTACCCAGAAGCCCTCCCCGCTCTATTTTCCACTGCTCTACAAATTAACATTTTTGGGGAAAGATTGTAACACAAATGGCCTCTGGCTCTATGTGGCTTTAATAAGCCAGCTTAAAAATGATGACTGGCCCCCCTGCCTCGATCTCCACGGTCCTTGAGGGCCTCTTTTTTTTTTTTTTTTTTTTTTTTAGGAAGAGGAGTCTCCGGGGCCCATGCTCGAGGTGCTCTTGGATGAGACACATGTCCCACTTTCACAGACATATCTGCTACCCTTTAAAGGCAGAGGAGGTGGAGAACGTGGTAAAGTCGTACAATAACAGCACTGTAATCCCAAGGGGGACGTTTTTGCAACTTAATTCAGCTGCTTTGTCTCGGAGGAGAGAAAGAACTGGGACTCAGAACAACGCAGAGGCCTCGCTCACTCCCCAGCCAGCCTGCGCACGACCTGAAACCCATCCGCCTCTCGGCGGCTTCTCCAGGACCAGCCGACGGCAACTGGAAAGAAGCCCACGGAGGCTCTGAGTGGGCTTTACCTAGAAAACCTGGGCCCTTTCAGATCTTCTTAACACTTTTCCGAGCTGGCCCCATTCCACTCTCTACGTTCCAGCAGAGGCGGGCTGGATGATCCAGTAATAGCCCGTAATTTAATTAGCACAAGTATCACTGCCGTTTGGAGAAAACAAATGGATCACAGACAAGTGAAATGCTCTTTTCCCATTAGTGTTCCTATTTAAACCCTAACCGTTAAATATTTCAACAAATGTTTAAAACGCTCTCCGTGTGTTTTCAGGCCAAATGAGATAATCATCCAAGGAAAATAATCTGGGTGAAAGAAAAGGCCCCTTTCCCATCATAGACGCTTTCAAAACAAACAAGCGCAGGGGTCAGGTTCGAGGGGAACCGAGGACATGCGCGTCAGCAAAGTGGAGTGGAGGCCACGTAAGGCACACAGATGGGACGCTGGGTGCATCTGTTCACATTGCTCCTTGAGGCCCTAAAGAGTCAAATGCAGATCCAGAGGCAAGGGAGCCTAGCCGTGAATTCTGCACTCTCTGCACGCCAGCCGAGGTGATAAGCGCTCAGAGCCCGTGACCGTGAGACGGCCCTCCCTGCTTCGGGGCACGGTCATCTGTAAGGATAACACGACTTGCACGCTATGCTCCAGGCGTTCCCCTGCTTTAGTCAAGCTAGCTGTCCTTCCTGGATCATTCCACCTTCTCCCCTTGGGAATCCAATTCTACCAGAGACCCCGGTCAAGGCCCACTTGATTCTCTCCTTTGTTCGTTTAGCAAATGCCAGGCATCGTGTAGACTCTAGGGATACTGTAAGGAGCAAAAGGGAGACAGTCCCCGCTCTCATGGAACTCACAGTCCAGAGTGGCAGAAAGACGTGAATCCAACATTCCCTGAGCAAACAAAACATGCGCATGGGACAAACCCCGCGATGCAGGATGCGGGCGGGGGTGAGTCTGTGCTGGAGAGATGTGATCCGATGGCAAAGGTCAGAGAATGGGGTCCGGGATGAAATGACCCTGCCTTGGAATCTGAAGACATAAAATAGTAATCAGCAAAGAGAGCTGAGGGGAACATTCTGGAAGAAGGGGCAGGGTGTGCATGGTGCTGGGAGCCAAGAGAGCACAGAAGTCTTAAGGCCTGCAGGAGCGAGCGAGAAGCAGGGTTGCACGTTTGGGCCCAGGGGACAAGGCTTGAGAGGCCAGCAGACCATGGTCTAATCTGTGACGTGGTGGCCATGTCACCGACCGTGCCTTCCAGCTTAAGGAGGCACGCCTGGCGTGCACGAGGTGCTCAGTAAACATGTGCTAACTGGAGCAGGGAAGGGACGCGATTCCGTCTGAGCGCGGACGGCTCAGCTCCGGCTGGCGTGCGGAGAAGCGAGAGCCAGGCGTTCACGGAGAAGGGGGTAGACCGGTCAGGGTTGTGGCAGACATCCCCGCCAGAGGCAGAGGTGACAGTGGCTGGGATGGGGAGGGAGGAGAGAGACCAAGGCGGCGGAGGGGATCTGAGAGGTTGAGGAGTCACACTGGCAGAACTTGGGGACGGCCTGGCTCTGGGGGTGAGAAAAAGTACCTCCTGAGTTCCTGCCCCATACCGAGGGTGGGGCTGCCATTTGGAGACAGACACTGGGGGCTCCAGGCACGACGGACTGGAGACACCTTCCCTCACGCAAGAGGAAGCTGAGGAAGCAATTGGCCTGAAGGGTCTGGAGCTCAGGGCAGTGTGGTCCCGACATCACCTCCTGCCTTCGGCCTGAAAGCCAAGCATGACCCACCCCCGCAAAGACTCCTCTGCATCCTCATCATGCAGGTGCCGGAGCCTGTCTCAGAGGCAGGAGGCCTCCAGGCCGTGGTCGAGGCTAAGCCCCACCCCAGCCATCCCTGGATTTCTGCCCAACTTCCCCCACCCTCACTCCTCCCCAACCCCAGCATCTTTCAGGCGGGGGGCCAACGTCACCCAGAGAGAGGTCTACGCTCACTGTCTTCACTTCCCCTACTCCTCCTCTTCCGGAACCCAGGCCATCTCTTTCTGCCTTTCCCACTTCTGCCCAGCCGGTCTCTGTAAGGGCCCAGGACAACTAACTGCTCGGTCACCACCACTGACCACTTTGACCACAGAAAACGGAAGAGAGAAGTGGGCAGGCCCATCGGCCTCATGTAGGGCATGGAGGAAGGCTCCCTTTTGATTTCTGCTCGAATGAAAAAACTGTTGGGGCACACGGCAGAGGTTGCGAAGGGGAAATCAAGTGGGTTCCCAGGAAGATCACTGAGAAGGCCGAGGGGTCGCGTTTGACAAAGCATTGCATGAAGAGTCCTGGGCGTTGGGCGTGGGGGGACACCCTCATCCTGTGCCCCTGGCCCTGGATCCAGATTCCCAGGCACAGTCTCTTCCCAAGCACATATTTGGGGTCCAAATTTGGTACAACTTGCCAAATGATACTGCTTATTTTTTTAAAAAATTTTTTAATGTTTATTTATTTTTGACACAGAGAGAGAGAGAGAGAGACAGACAGACAGACAGACAGACAGAGCATGAGCGAGGGAGGGGGGGAGACAGAGGGAGACACAGAATCCGAAGCAGCCTCCACGTTCTGAGCTGTCAGCACAGAGCCCAACACGGGGCTCGAAATCACAGACCGCGAGATCATGACCTGAGCCGAAGTCAGATGCTTGACCGACTGAGCCACCCAGGCGCCCAGTGATACTACTTTGTACTTTGAAATCAAAGGATCTTGGTATTTTAAGTATGTATCTAGCATCAAGTTGTCCTAGGATGCCTAGAAATACTTGTTTTCATCCAAAACTTTTTCCTGTCCCTCATTTTACTGCCTCCTTCTGATGCCAAGCGTTACACTCATGTACAGTTTTGAGCATCTCATTTTTACCTTTCGAAGAACTGGCAGTGGTTTCCAACCTTGGCCACTCCATGGAATCTGCCAGGGAGCTTTAAAAACTACTAACGCGCGCCCACTTTCCCATTCCTGCCCCATGAGTTTCAGGAGAATTATGTGAGGTGCAATCTGGGCATCCAGATGTTTACATTTTTTTTATATATATATTTTTTAATGTTTATTTTTGAGAGAGACAGAGACAGAGAGTGAGCGGGGGAGGGGCAGAGAGAGAGGGAGACACAGAATCCGAAGCAGGCTCCGGGCTCCGAGCTATCCGCACAGAGCCTGACTCGGGGCTCAAACCCACGAACCGTGAGATCATGACCCAAGCCAAGTCAGACGCTTAACAGGCTGAGCCACCCAGGCGCCCCTCCCCCGGCGACTCGACCATGCAGCCACAGCTAAGATCCACAGTCTAACAACTGAGAGACAGTGGCTCGGCCGTACGCCATTGTTTCGGGGACCCAGTTAAGTGACCAGTTGTCTCTTGCTGCTTTTCTGTCCCACAATAACCGGTTTCCTTTCCACTTTGCTCTCAAAATGGAAACCCACTCTTCCTAAGCGATCCTGGATTTTATTTTGGGGGAGGGGGGTCACTCACCTCATAGGGCTCCTTGCTGGGCCTGCACTTCTCTATCTGGTAGAGCTGAGTCTTGTAGCAAACGCTGTCCTGGATGTCAGATTTCTATCCGAGGAGAAAGGCGGGGAAAAAGCATGGCTTAACTCACAGGAAATAGAAGTGTCCATTAAGCAGTCATTAATTTTTAAACCAGCACTTGGCTGAGAAAGTGCTGAAACTGGTTGGCAAGCCAGGTAATCGCAATGCAAAGCCTCTTTGGAGGGTGGCCTGCAGGCATGATGCAGCGAGGGGACAGCCCCGGACCCAGAGTCGGGCAACCTACTTCTGTTATGGCTCTGCCAGGACAGGGCCAGGTGACCCTGGGCACGTCACTGCTCCTTGCTGGCCTCAGTTCTTTCATCTGTACGATGAAGACTACTCTGAGATGTGAAAGCAGAAACCAGATACATGAGCTCGAAAGAATAACTCATTTTATTGACCTACCAAACAAGATACAGATCTTGCTTATTTCCTTAGTGAAAAACAGCCCGCATCCCTGCCCTCCCCTGCCCAGTGAGCCACAGCAATTCATAACACAGCTTACAGATGACAGAAAACCATATCTAGGATGATCTAGGTGCACGACTGAGGTGCCGGCCTGTGTGGAGAAAGGTGAATTAAATGACTGATGCATCTACCAACCAACAAAGAGTCACGGAACGGCCTTCCAGGCTCTCCAACACAGAATCCACGCTTCTTGGTTTTAGAAAGAGAAAACAAGAACGAAGAGAGAAAGGGAGAAATGACAGATAAGGTAGGTATTTTACTTGTCAGTTCACGAGTTTCAGTCTTAAAATTTTACGTGGGTTGTCAGTAATTGGTTGATGAGATTAATAGACGGGACAGTGCACACAGGGCAGTTAAATTAGCCGTGTGTGGAAATTACTGAGCTGACCGGCTGTAGCTGTCTGTGGGGATTAATTCACCCTAGTTAAAAGCAGCCACTCGCCCAGACCCTAGTTCTCAAGACCAGGTACGTCCTAGGCTTTAAGGGTTAAGTGTGAAACAGACACAATAAAATAACCTTCTCCAGCTGGAACTACATTAGCCGAGTTTCCAGGGAACATTCTCAACAGACAAAGCCATGCTCAGCTTTGCAAGACTTGCACGCAACCTTTATGCCGATGCTCAGGCCGGGCAGAGAGGAGGTGCCGAAACCAGCAGATGGGAAGAAACAAAGACAAATTAAGACACAGCCTGAGAGCTTCAGGGATTGCTCAGGAAGAGCGTGAGTAACCAAAGTTCGTATCTGTAGCTGTGGAGGCAGAACAGAGGAAGGAAAGTATTTGAAAAACTAAAGTTCCTTGGGGTGCCTGGCTGGTTCAGTTGGTGGAATGTGTGGCTCCTGATCTCGCGGCTGTGAGTTCGAGCCCCACGTTGGGTGTAGCGGTTATTTAAAAACAAAATCTTTAAAAAACAAAACAAAAAACCCCTAAAGTCCCTGCACATTATTGATCGGCATCCAAAGAAGTTCTGCCAAAAGAATGTTTGCTTAGGAAAGTAGTAATTTTTCCTTTAAACATGAAATTGTGAATTTTATGGTCAGTTTCAGCGGAGGCACTTTTTAAAAACTAATTTTTGAGTAACAGTCATCATTTGAAAAAAAAATCAGTGCGTTGATCCTCTTTCCTTCCTTTTAGTTGACAGCTATTTAAATTCTTGGGGCACCTGGATGGCTCAGTCGGTTATGCATCCGACTTCAGCTCAGGTCACGATCTCACAGTCCGTGGGTTCGAGCACCACGTCAGGCTCTGGGCTGACAGCTCAGAGCCTGGCGCCTGCTTCAGATCCTGTGTCTCCCTCTCTCTCTGTCCCTCCCCTGCTCACACTCTGTCTCTCTGTCCTTCAAAAATAAGTAAACCTTAAAAAAAAAATTAAAACAATAAAAATAAATAAATTCTTTACTGTTTTCTACCACAGTCGTCCCCAAATGGTGTGACCTTGAACCCATATGAGTGGAAAAGGTATAGGAAGGGACCTATAATATATGCATATTTATTTATAAATTATAAGCATGCACCTCTGTACTAACATATCATGTACATCATAAAACATATAACCAAATAGGGATTTAAAAAGATAAGAAATTGGGGCGCCTGGGTGGCTCAGTCGGTTGGGCGTCCGACTTTGGCTCAGGTCATGATCTTATGGTTCGTGGGTTCGAGCCCCGCGTCGGGCTCTGTGCCGACAGCTCAGAGCCTGGAACCTGCTTTGGATTCTGTGTCTCCCTCTCTCTCTGCCCCTCCCCTGTTCACGCTCTGTCTCTGTCTCAAAAATAAATAAACATTAAAAAAAAAGTATAAAAAGATAAGAAAGAAACAGGGGGCATGTGGTCTTCTTGTAAAAGGGAAATGAGAAGTAGCTTCAAGTCCAATTATCTTTAAGTTCATCATCATGGAGGGACAGAGAACCTGGGCACAGTACAAGAGATGCTCCTAATCATTCCTTGTAGTAAAATGATATAAAAAATATACTGTGTCAAAGGTCCTGTCTTTCTGGCCTCAAATTCCTCTCCCGCAGTAGCTCTCCTGTGACTGGACACCATCCCTCACATCCAGTCCCAAAGCTGCAGATTTGTCCCCATCAGAAGTGTCACCCCAGCAGGGCTTACATGGGACATGTATGTGCCATCCCACCCCTCAATAAAACACCGTTGTTATTTTCAAAAGCCTCTTATCTGTTGAGAATGTTTCTTCTCGAGTACAATTTTTCCTCTGGTGGTTCACCCAAAAAGTACTTCTGTGGATAATTTCCCACTGGAGCAAAATCTAGCAAATTCCCTAAGCTGACTCAGCTTAGAAACACCTGCGCTCTCATCCAACTGTTCAACAAACCTCCCAAAGAGCCTCTGCGTCTATTCAGCAATGTTTTGTAGACATCTCCCAAATCCATTTGCTAAAGAGACACACTCTGACCATCTCGCCTTCTGGGCCTTATTGTGTGGTCATTTCTGCCAGACAGGGAGAATATCATCTCCCCAACTGTAGGCGGATTTTCATTTTAGCTCTAATCGAGAAACCTCACCAAAGGTTTCTAAGCCTTTTGCGAGATACTGGGTTGACTCTCACGTGACTTTAAATAGCACTGAAAATGCACTAGAAGTTCTTCATGTTCTGTTTTCTACACGTGTTCCTAACACTGACAGCCCCATACCATCAGATCTCAGGGCACCACATACACAGGGTGATGGTCACCCTTCGTGACCGTGGATCTGAAATCAAATTTCCGACAGGCTTCCTGACAATTCTCAATCTCTCTAGCAGGCTGACCTCCCGTCAGAACTGGTCAGTCTCCTCTATTCGGAGTAGGAGAAACAGGAGAGGTCTGCAGAATTCTTTTCAAGTGGAGAGAGGATTTAGTCAGAAGCAGACACTGAAGCACGTCAATTCCTTCCCCAGGCGCACATGAACTGCTTGTGGCGGAAGACCAAAGGCGACCGACGCATGAGGGTACCACCGTCCACCCCCATCCTAGGCTGCAAGACTCCCACACTTCCTCCCGTGGGGCACAGGACACCTGTGCTCTGTCACCCAGACTGAAGGCACCGGGGTCAAGCCAGCAAAGCTCAATTTCATTTTCACCTTCCGGAGAAGTACCAGTAAGTAGTGCCTTCCTCATTAAATCATGCTTTCGAGATCAGTGCCTGAGAGGCTCTGCTCCCCAACTTTTACGACCACAGAAATCCCCAATGCCTTTAACATGGGAACCCAAGGAGCTAAGAGGTAGGCAGAGAAGGCAACGGAGAAACTGAAGGGAAAAGAGGCTTGACTCTCTCACAGTGCTGCCCAGGGCTTAACTCCGAGGGAGGACATTTGAAAAATACCTCAGATAAAAAGCGCGAGCTACCTGAGAAGCAAGTTTCGCTACTATTTTATCCCACATTCAGAAACTCGGCCTTCCGTTAGTTCAAATTAACAGCTTAGATCAAGTGTCAGCAAGTGAGAAACACTCGAGGTCTCAGAAGAGCTCCTTTTTCCACAGAGAGCAGAGAGAACAGCCACCAGGGCCCCACTCACCCCTGACAAATAGCGCTCGAGTTTCTTGTTTAAGAGGAAGTAGATGGCGAGGATGTGGCAGGCGCGGTTGGAGAGCACAGTGTTGATCACGTCGCTGTTCTTGTAACCCAGCTTCTCCGTCATGTGAAGCACCACACTCGGGCTCAGGTCCTCCAGGGAAATCCTGCACCGTAGAGAGAGAACCGGTCACTTCTCCACGGCCACCGAGAGGTTCTGGATCCTCCTTGGTGGGGTCACAAACATGGCGGCACAAAGCACAGCCCCCCTCCCCATCCCAGGCCCTTGGAGACACTCAGACCCGTTCATTCATTCGTTAACTCATTCATTCTTTCGCTTGGCTTTTTGTGATGAAGAATTTCACACAGGAAAGTCGAGGGAACAGTATAAATACCCTTTGTGCACCCAACACCAGAATATACCGCTGTTAACACTTGGCCATATTTTCTTCCTTTGTTTCTTGTTTATTGCTTATTTATATTATATTATATATATATATATATATATATATATATATATATATATATATATAGTTTATTTACTGCCTATTTATTATTATCAAGTATTTTGGATCACACACATCATGACATTTCATTCCTAAACACCCCAGTGTGCACCTTTAAGATCCAAGGGCATCTCCTGCAGAATCACAATACCGTCCACACACCCAACAAAATTTTAATAATTTCTTGGTGTTCTCTAATATCTGGATTGTATTCAGATTTCCCCAATTGTCCCCAAGTTTGTTTACACTTTGGCGTTGCTTTCTAAAAATGTACTTCTTGGACACGGGTGGAGCCTACACTTGTGTTGGGTGTAAGGTGGGTTAGCAAAGGAGTGCGTTCAGAAGCCAGTGCAGACTGTGTTTAAAGAAACACCAAGAGCTCCCACATTCACAAATAAGAGTCTGGGGCGCGGCTGTAGGGTACTGTTATTTTCCCCATTTTGCCAATGGAAGAAACTGAGGCCCACAGCTATGAAGTAACTTGCCCCGGGTCACATAGGCAGGAAGTTGCAGCCCCACAATACAAACCCTGACAGCCTAGCGCAGAATCTAGATGCTAAACCTCTACACTCACCGGCTCTCAAGTAAACAGATGTGTCAAATGGCTGTGGAGAACACGAAAGCAGGCTGAGGAATACAGAGTGTGTGTGTGTTGGTAACACGTACATCATCAAATAGAACTTTCTAAATCCCTTAAGAGGGATACAGATAGGGCACTCTGAGCAGAAGGAAGGCACATCTGGCCCGAGAGCTCTGTAACCCACCCCTCACCCCCAAGGGTCTGAAGACATTTTTTTATGGGACTTCAGACCGTAACACCCTGAGAAACCACACAGGACAACTCCACACTGGGATACAGAAGAGGAAACGACTTGCCAAATTCACAAGCCAGCTGAATAGGGCAGCAAGGGCAGACCTAGGTCTGCTGACCATCTTCCACCACCCATCCGTGTAACCTATGACAGCACTCCCTCGCTAGATAGGAGTAAGTGCCAACCAAAGAAAACGGGCCCAAGGAACCACGAAATCCGCCTTCCTCGCCCTGTTGCCCATAAAATCACAAATTCTAGATCACAGTGGTGGGGTGGAGAGCGGGGAGTAGAAGGACTACTGGTAAAAAATAACTTTTGTTAAAAAAATAATACTTTTGAAGTTTGCCAAAGCACTTACTAACGCCGAAAACTCCATTGTTGGCAACTCCCCAGTAATGTCTGCACGGGAGTGACCCTGCTCCTGGCCAATCAGATGACTGCCGTGTGCCTTGTCCTTGGCCAATCAGACCACAGCCTCATGGCCTTGCCCCTGGCCAATCAGATCAGGGCCACGCAAGGTGCCCCTGGCCAATCGACCCAGCAACACCTTGGAAGCCTGTTCTCCCCAGGAGCAAGCAGGGGAAGGGAGAGCTCTCTAGGAGAAGGGTGGAGGTGAAAAGAGGTCAGTAAACGTGGGCAGGCACTCCAACTCTGCCCTTCATGTCCACTGTCTTCAGAAATAGGAGAGCTCTGCCAAAAGACACTGCTGACTCTCTTGATTGAAAGTACTATTTTTTTTTTTTTTTTCATTTGAGAGGGAGAGAGAGAGCGTGTGCATGCATGGATCCCCAGATGGGGCTCTATGTCACAACCCTGGGATCATGGCCCGAGCCAAAATCAAGAGTCAGATGCTCAACCAACCGAGCCACTCAGGTGCCCCTATTTTAAACATGTTCAGGGGCGCCTGGGTGGCTCAGTCGGTTGAGCGTCCGACTTCGGCTCAGGTCATGATGTCGCAGTCTGTGGGTACGAGCCCCGCGTCGGTCTCTGTGCTGACAGCTCGGAGCCTGGAGCCTGCTTCCGATTCTGTGTCTCCCTCTCTCTCTGCCCCTCCCCTGCTCATGCTCTGTCTCTGTCGCAAAAATAAATAAAACATTAAAAAAAAATAAAAAAACATGTTCAATAACTGGCATGTATATTTGGTATTCTGCAGCATCAGTTATTTAATTTGTATCATCTCCTCTTTTTTGGGCAATACAGTCACTAGTCAAACGTTCTGGAACACTAGGTGCAATTCTAAGTAAATTCGCATTAAATCCCGTGTTAGACCGCTTTGGCCCAATTCCTTCCTGTGTTACCCATGACCTCCTTCCCCTCCCACCCATCTGCAGAGCTAACTGGAGGGGTGGGAGACTGTCCAGGCCCCAGAAGGAAGATGGAGGAAAGCAGCCAAGGTCACCTCCATAAAAATATCTGCTCCCAGAACAGGGAGACTAGCCTGGCACATGGCAAAACTGCTGACGGACTGGCTTGAACATTTATTATAAAAAGTGTACTTTTGGGGCGCCTGGGTGGCGCAGTCGGTTAAGCGTCCGACTTCAGCCAGGTCACGATCTCGCGGTCCGTGAGTTCGAGCCCCGCGTCAGGCTCTGGGCTGATGGCTCGGAGCCTGGAGCCTGTTTCCGATTCTGTGTCTCCCTCTCTCTCTGCCCCTCCCCCGTTCATGCTCTGTCTCTCTCTGTCCCAAAAATAAATAAAAAATGTTGAAAAAAAAATTTAAAAAAAAAAAATAAATAAATAAAAAGTGTACTTTTATACGTTTAAGTTGTAAATATACAATTTAAAGATATTTTCCTCTTGCCTTTTGGAGATCAACTTGGAAGCCCAAATGACATAACAAAAGGCTTTACAGAAGAGTGATACAACACGTAAGCCCTTTATTTTATCCATTTCCCAGAAGTAAAACCCTTTTTTTTTTTTTTTTTTTAATTTCTGAGACAGAGAGAGACAGAGCATGAGCAGGGGAGGGGGAGAGAGAGAGCAAGATACAGAATCCGAAGCAGGCTCCAGACTCCGAGCTGTCAGCACAGAGCCCGATGTGGGGCCCGAACTCTCGGACTGTGAGATCATGATCTGAGCCGAAGTCGGATGCTCACCCGACTGAGCCACCCAGGCGCCCCACAAGTAAAACACTTTTAACAACATCTAAAATAATAAAATCTGAGGCTAGGTATGTTGAGAAGCTGTAAAATATACTTTATAATAAAGCCTATATTCCTTTCCCTGATCACATGTTCTTACTCCATTAATCTGTGTACTGGTCAAACCAGAAAAATAACTACCAGGGGCACCTGGGCGGCTCAGTCAGTTGAGCGTGGTCAACTTGAGTTGAGGTCGTGATTGCATCGTTGGGGAGTTCAAGCCCCGCCTCAGGCTCACTGCTGTCAGCGTGGGGCCCGCTTCGGATCCTCTGTCCCCCTCTCTGCCCCTCCCCTGCTTGCGCTCTCTCAAAAATAATTAAAAAAATAAAACCTTAAAAAACAAAAAAAAAGAACTATCAAAAGCACATTTTTTGCCTTACACATTTTTCAAAATAAAGACTGTAAACAACATCTGCCTCCCCCAAGAGTTTCGATTTCTGGTTCCAGCACTTTAAAACCCAACATTGGGGCGCCTGGGTGGCTCAGTCGGTTGAGTGTCCGACTTCAGCTCAGGTCATGATCTCACGGTCTGTGAGTTTGAGCCCTGTGTCGGGCTGCGTGCTGACAGCTTGGAGCCTGGAGCCTGCTTCACATTCTGTGTCTCCCTCTCTCTCTGCCCCTCCCCATTCATGCTCTGTCTCTCTCTGTCTCAAAAATAAATAAAAACACTAAAAAAAAAAAAATTAAAAAAAAAAAACCAACATTAATCTGCCTCTGGTACAAAATGAGCGACGGGCCACACGAAAACAGAAGGCAGCGAGCTGCTGTTTTCTTTGATACACAGGATCTTATACGGTGGTCCCAACCCAACTAGTTCACATGCAGCCTTTATGCTTCTGACCAAATCCAAATGCAAAAATCACTGATCTGGCAAAACCAGCAGACGATACCTGGGTTGAAGTTGTAATCCACAAATGCCTATCTGCGACCTGTGGAAAAGCTACGGAATGAGGCGCCCCGGAACGACTCCTTGCAAATGAAGATGTGGCCATCAGGGAGGGGCAGGCTGTGTTTCTACTACCAGAGCCACTTCCTTCCAACGGCTGCCATGTTGAGTGGATTGATTATACTCATTTAGGCAGCGATCACATTCGCTTAAAGACTCCTGTGGCTGTCACCAGTGCCCCCTCCTTGAGCAGACAGCATACCTGTGTGCTGCCACGTTTCGTGAGCCCTGGTAATGAGGCATGGCTCCTCGGCTTGGCTTTCCAGCTCACGTTGAGGTAATCTTTCTGGTGTCTGTTTCAGGCACGGGCCGAGGGGAGCCAGCGCTGGAAACGAGCAGTCTATTTCCAGGTTCCCTTGGTAACCTAAGTAACTAGACTTTGTTTAAATTACTTCTCATGAGTCAAATGCTAGAATTCTAGATGGCGGCTGAGTGAAACCACCTCAGCCCTGGTGAGTGTAAATCTGGCTCTGTGGTATGGATACGGACTCCACCCACGGCCTCTTAAGTTCTTCTAGAACTTTCTCCCCAAGACAGAGCCCTGCCTGCCCATCCTATTTGAAGAACTCAGTGTGACAGCTTTCCTAAGTCTTGATGGATGTTTCCAGACCTTCCTGGACATCTTGAAAATCTCTGTCCCCCCTTCATCAGTGGTCCTTTTGTCCTCATCTGAGCTTCAGACTAGAGTGAGCAGGCCCGGGACCCGGCGTGTGGGTCCCAGTCCTGGAAGGTATTTGACCTTCGTGGTGTTCATGTTTGCTCTAAGGGAACCAAGGTGAGGGTCCTCATGCCTTCACTCGGGTTGGTTAACAATACGTCCGATGAGTAGGAAAGAAGTACAAGCTAATGTTTTCTTATACTTGTTTTCCAATGTGTAGTCACTACAGCAGTGACAGAGACGTGTGGGCCATCACGAGGTGCCCCTCGGCATTTCCATGCCGCGGACCCCCGCCTGCAAGCCTGCCTTAAAGCATTCTCCTCATGGAAGCTGCTAAAGTGAAGCCTTCACAGGAAGTCCACAGGGAAACACGGCCTGAAGCGGCTGACCCCTCCTACTGCCTTTTCTTCCTGACCCCAACGTTCTGAGGCAAGGGACTCGGTGCTAAAATAAACATCAGAGCAAACAAGTGTCAGAAGAGGAGCCCAAGGGGTGGTCTGAAAGGGGAGAGGGGCAGTCCCGCTGGACTCTGCCCGAGGCTGGCAGGAGAGCCCACGGATGGATCTCACACACTCAAACACAACCACGTACACTCACAGACACAGACACGCACACACACAAACGCAACCAGATACGGCCACAGACACGCTCAGCACAGACACGCGCCCGCTCGCTCGGGCCACAGCAAGCCTGAATGGTCCCTTTGTGTGAATTAGAAAGAGGTGCCACTCTGTGAAGATAGAGGACGTGGGCTCCCGGGGCACGTCTGACAAGGGGAATGGGGTGTGGAGGGCAGCCTCCACCCACCCTCTGCTGGGTAACCCATGCAGGGTGCACACTGCACAGCCGCACGGGACGGCCCCATCTACACTTCCTCTCGTGCGCTGAGGTGGGCTAGTCGGTGGCTGTAGGGGCCCGGAGGGGAGGGGGCGGCCAAGGGGAAATGCAGCTTCTCCTTGAATCACGCACAGCTTCCTGCCCAGAAGTGGTCAGGGCTCAGAAGACGGCCTCGTGTGGCCCGAGAGAAGGGCCCCCTCTGCGTGCACTCGATTACCTGTTGGGATAGGTGACGTTACACGGCACTTTGCCCGTGTAATTCTCATTAAGCCAGCGATTGGCCAGGGCTTGCTGGATATTGGGCCTCTTCACAGGATCCGGTTCCAGAAGAGAGCGCAGGAAGGTGATGGCCCCTGTGAAGACATTCGGCAGACAGACATCCGCGTTACAGGCTGAATGCAGAGGCCACCGAGACTCAAGGCAGGTGCCCAACCACCTCTCTGGAGTCATTGCCAGCATTGACCTATTCCCTGGATCTCCGGGTGCCTCGAGTCTGACGAGTTTAAGGTATCTGTCCAAGGAATACAACTGGTACACGGTAAAGTAAGAGCCGATTCAGGTCTCTCCCCGTGCCCCGCACTTCCCAATACTGCGGTCTTAGCTTGGCGGGTCCATCTCTAAAGGTGAGCCAGAGGGATGTGCGACATACAGGCTGGTAATACAGGGAAGAAAGGAAGTAAAGAGAAAACACTTGGCCTCAAGGTGGGTTTTTGAGTACTCAGAAAGGAACCAGAGAATGAAGGCATTCAAAATTCTGCCCTCTAACTTGACCCTCACCATGCGACACACAGAGTCTCCTGAGACCCAGGGAGGTCGTGCTCTCTTTCTGGTCCTTTCTTTTAAAGCCATTTTGCATGGCCATCTACTTAGTCCCCGGACTCTGGACTGATGACACAGCACCCAGATCAGCTATAGCCCACGCCTGTGAAGCCAGGCCGATCAGAGGGCCAGTCTGGGTAATGGTGTAAGTAAACTCTGTGACTCGATTTTTTTTGAAAAAAATGTTTAATGTTTATTTATTTTTGAAGGAGTGAGAGAAAGAGAGTGACAAGTGGAGGGTCAGAGAGGGAGAGAGAGAGACCCAGAATCCGAAGCAGGCTCCAGGCTCTGAGCTGTCAACACGGAGCCCGATGCGGGGCTCAAACCCATGAGCCACGAGATCATGACCTGAGCAGAAGTCAGACGCTTAACCGAAGGAGCCACCCAGGCGCCCCTGTAGCTCAAATTTTAAATTCCTTAGTTTGTGTACAATGTTGCGGAAAGCACCACACTACAAAACCACATCTACTTGAGGGGCCCATTCCTTTGTGCATTCCCTCAAAATGAAGGGGCAGCTTGGGCGGGCTGTGTTGCCAATAAAGTCTGTCCTTATCTGGCAGCCTACTGAACTTGGCTGTGGTCACGTTAGTTAGGCTGAGCATGTGGGTAAGGAAAGAGTATGAGAAGCAAGCGAGAAGCCAGAAGATCCCTACAACGCCCTTCCCCTCCGTCCCAGGCAAAAGCCACAGTGATTTTTTCAAATGTCCCGGGTGTCCTTTCATTAAATGAACATTTACAAAGCACCTGCTGCCCAGCCAGGCACTAGGGATAGGAAGCTGGTTCATCTCTAAGGAGACATTTCCATCCTTTACGAGTGTAACAAGGGAGATAACTACACGACGTGGAAAAAATACCTGAATAATGCACAGGAAGGTCACAGGCTCCAAAGCTGCTAGCGTGACAACAGGCATGAACACATATAGAGACAAAGAATGCCAGGGACTGATTACTTCCAAATGAAGACGGCCTGTCTTGCTTGAGTTGTGGGACTGTGATTTTGTTTTTATTCTGCACTCCTTATCTTACTGTCGTATCATCTTGGCACTATAAAAAATATCCTCGGGGCGCCTGGGTGGCTCAGCAGGTTACGCATCTGACTTCGGCTCAGGTCATGAGCTCGTGGCTCGTGGGTTCAAGCCCCATGTCGGGCTCTGTGCTGACAGCTCGGAGCCTGCAGCCTGCTTCCGATTCTGTGTCTCCCTCTCTCTCTGCCCCTCTCCAGCTCATGCTCTGTCTCTGTCTCTCTCAAAAAGAAAAACATTACAAATAACTTTCTAATAATATTCTTTTATGTAGCCTTGCACATGATATCCAATTTCCAACATACCAAGTAATAGATTCCAGGAAATAATCCCGATTTGCTTGGTTCCCAAACTTTTCTATCCTTCTCCCCAAAGCTATCTTTCAGTTTTCTAAAATAATCTAACCTTTCAAAGAAAAGTCGTAAGAATTCCCACATCCTCATAGGCTTTGGCTGTCATTTAGTTACCGTTCTTAGAGAATGGTGGGTGTTTTCTGTCATTGTTTTCCGTAGGGCAGAAATCAAGCCATCAAAAGAGGGGCTGATGGTGATGCCAGAATCAACCCAAAAGAAACAATTTTTACCACCAAGTAACTCCTCCAGTGGGTTTCCATACAGTTGGTGTGGTCATCAGGTTATTTCTCTTTAAGAATGTAGCGGGTAAAAGTACATGTGTAGACACGGTTATGAGGGACATTTAATACTCTGAGGTTTATAGCTGAGTCTCCAAATAAAACTTTCCTAAAATGTTGTTCGATGGTCTGAAAAGCAAACAGATGTCAAACAAAAAAGAAAAAAAAAAAGGAAAGAAAGAAAAAGGACGTTTCTCTTTTTGGAACCTTTATCCCTCTTCTCTCGACTCCCGTTCATTGCGAGAGTCATCTGGATGCTTAATCAGGGACATCTACTGATCAAATAAAAAAGATGCGGCCTTAATGAATTGAAATGCAGAGGCTGTGAGTTCCGGATGTTTCTGCGACATCTCTGTCGCTTACCCTCAAAGGACCCGTACAAGCCAGGCTACTGCCAGGCTTTTTCAGAGTATGATTAACCAGAAGAGCTAAGAACAGACTGGATGTGCGTTTTTGTTCTATTTTCAGAACCACGCACTCTGCACCTTCACAAACTGCTGATGAGCACAAGTAATTTTAGTTCTGATCTCTACTGATGAATTTTATTTCTTTGGACATCACAAACGTGGCATTACTATCCAAAAAGGACTTTGAAAATATCGTTAGAGTTCTTTGAAAAAGTTTGTGTTGGGGCCTTGAAAATCCCTATGTTTGGTGACCCCAAAGGGATTAAAATTCTCCATTTTCCTGGAAAGCCACGGCAGGCATGGCCACTCCTTGCCCCCTTGACAGAGAGAGACGGAGCGTGAGCGGGGGAGGGGCAGAGAGAGAGGGGGACACAGAATCCGAAGGAGGCTCCGGGCTCCGAGCTGTCAGCACGGAGCCCAATGCGGGGCTCGAACTCACGAACCGTGGGATCATGACCTGAGCTGAAGTTGGATGCTTAACCAACTGAGCCACCCAGGCACCCCTGCCCCCCACTCTTCTAAGCTAGGAATTGGGGTCTCCATTCAGGCCCAAGGGTAGGGCTGACCCACACAGAGAGCTCCCTCTCCGTGCTCCACATCATATGCATCATACACTTCTGGTGCAAAACCTACTTTCCTCCTACCTTCCAGAGTCTGGACTGGTTTGTGTGAGCGCCGTGACACTGTGCCCAGGGAAAGGGCTACAGGACACAGACAGAGCCATCGGACTTTGTAAGCCCATCACTTGCAAGTGGAGTCCCATCCCCACGCAAGTCTCCTTCCCTATCATTTCCTAGGCAAAAGCATCAAGAGCAAGAATTTGACGGTTGAACCTTCTCAAAAATCTCAACTGGCATCGGCTCAATCCTTACAAAACGCGAACAACTCACCTTCAGCTTCACTTCCGTGATTTCATGGTGCAAAACCCTCTTGATCTGAAGTGATTGTTTGGAATGTGTAAGTACCATCACTGAGATGTAGTGATGTAAAGGTAAATTGTCTGAAAAACGCTTAAGCCACGAAAGGCATTCCCGACCCTGTGATAGGCAAGTGCCAACAACAAGCGGAAAGAGACTGTCTAGAAGCAAGAATTGCAAAGATCCCAAAAGCTTAAGTTCTCAAACTACATGGTAGAGATGAGGGGCAATTCTTCGAAAGCATGCATAGTGGACTCACAAGGGCAATAACACTGAGGTTGTTTTGTTTTTTTTTTTTTAACTAGGCCAAAATTCTCCCAACTGAATCTAATTGTACTATTATACGGTACACATGTAGAGATCCTTACAAATACGAATGATAGAATCATTAAATTAAAGATGTGTTGGCAAGACATTTAATGAAATTCGCGTATTTTCAATTTGGGCATCTCAATTTTGACATTACTCAAAACGTAAAAACAACAGATCATTCCCCCCAAATCTGGAGGAAGGGGAAGCATCTTACAGCAAATAAAATAAGGAAAGGGAGAGAAGCAGCCTGATATATTAGGCAAATCCAGGTTTGGGGGTGAAGCAGACATAAAATCAGAAACAGAGAAGCCACATAAGCTCATTGAGACTCTGTTTCCTCCCTGATAAATTGGGAATGAGAGTACTTACCTTGCAGGGTTGTTACGAGAGTAAATGGTAATGTACAAAGCACTTATACCTGGCCATTCAGCTGCTCTTGTTAACTGGTGAGTATTTGGGGATGTAACCAAGATGGTGCCACACAGTATCACAAATGACGGGGGGCCAGGCTAGTCGGGAAGGAGAAGAGGTAAAGCTGGCAGGGCATAAAGGGCAAAGGGTTGGAGAAAGCGGGGGCTGTCAGAAGGCATGGGAGTGATCCCCAAAACTGAAGTCATTCACTGTGTAAACAAGCCAACATCCTTTGCACTGCCCCGGCAGCCAGCATACAGCTCTGGGCCCCAGGGTATCAGGTCAAGTCCCATCCCTGAGCAGCTGGGCGGATCTGTGCCTTCCTGGGCCACACGCTTTGCCAGCAGAGTAAGCAACCTAGATTCCCTGAGCATCTACTCTGTGTAAACACTATGCTTGGTACCTAGCATGGAGCGGTAAAGCCCTAGTCGAGGAGAAACACTCACGAGCCAACTCCAGGGAGGCTAAAATCACTCAGAACATTTCTAACGCATCTTCTTTGGAAGTTCCTCTGGACTATGTTTTAAATACCTTCAGGGGTGCGGCTTTTACTTCTTTAAGGTAAAGTTAAAGTTCCCCATCAGAAAACACTTTGAGCCCACCCTGCTAAGTCCAGGTAATATTACTAGGGTTAAAACAATGTCGGTTCTGGCGCAGTTAAGAATGAGTTCCTGGGCTGCCCATCTACCTGCCCTGCCCTGCCGTGCAGCCCACCCCGGGGAGTATCACAGGCCGGACCATCTGCTCCTCCTCCCACAGCCTGTGACTCACACTCATGATGTTCAACAGATATTTCTGGCTTTCTGCCTTCTAGACACACAGTAGGGTTGTATTTCCCCATCTGCTTTAGTTAGGTGAAGCCAGGTGACATGCTTCAGAAAGTTGGGAGTTGTGAGCGAAACGCTGGTGGGAGACTTAATTGCTGATGAGAGGTGGTTCTAGACTTTTCTTTTCCTCCGCATGGACCAGATATGTTTGAAATGGTGGCTGCTCCATCAGTCTGGGACCCTGACTGACTAGGATGGGCAGAATCCTTCAACTCTTGAGTCCACTCTCCACAGATACGTGGTATGAATGAGAAAGAAGTCGTTGTTGTCTTAAGCCACTGAGATTTGGGAGCTACTTTTTACTCTGCATTAACCTGGCCCATCCTGACTAAACCAGTGAGAAGCAGTTCTCCAGTTCCTCGGGATCTCACTGGGATTCAAAGTGAGCCCTGTCTGCCTTTTCCAGGCATGAGGGTACAAGAGATTCTATCCTCCCTAGCAAAGGGGAAGTACGGACCAAATTAGATCATTACATACAAGAATGAATTTCATGGAACACCTGGGTGGCTCAGCCAGTTAAGCATCCGACTCTTGGTTTTGGCTCACGTCATGATCTCACAGTTCATGGGTTTAAGCCCCACATGAGGCTCTGTGCTGACAGCATGGAGCCTGCTTAGGAATCTCTCTCTCCCTCTCTCTGCCCCTCTCCTGCTCATGTTCTCTCTCTCTCTCAAATAAATAAATAAACATTTTTTTTAGAAAAAGAATGCATTTCAGCTTGGATTCCATTTGGCAAACATAAATTCAAGGTCGGCTTCATGGATGCTTTATAAACTCAAGAGAAAAATGCGTAACAGTAGTAAAATAAAAATGTTGTATTTTAACCGTGTATCATAAGTTGAAATTAAACAATTACTTTTTTTTTTTTTTTTTGTCACATGCCTTATCTCAGTGAAGCTGAGTTTATTCTAAGGAGCCAATTAAATGATCACCAGGACCAACCTGAGGCCAGGAACTTGAAGTGAATTGTGACCAAAACAAAAGAATGAATTGTGCTAATTTACAGGATCTGAAACCAAATCTTAATACAACCTGTTTACTGAAATGTGAGCCACGTAAAGTTTGAGAATACTTTCCAAACACACCTGATGATTTAGTCTAATCGAGTTACTGAAACTATATATATTTCAAAGATTTTGAACAGGCTCAAAACCTCAAATAGCAAGACAAATCACAGACCAAACTTGAATGAATCTAGTATTTCTTTACAGTGAATTGACTAAGGAAAACACAATAGACATGTGATTATAAAAGCTTTTTTTCAAAGTCAACAGTACAATATGGTGAGTTTTAAAGCAATCAAGACTGCATTTCTTTTCCCAAGATCCTTTTGAAATATCGGTTTTGTGCAGAAGGAGGAAGAAGGAAGTCAGGGGTTCAGAATTATAATGGAGAAGAAAAGGGCCAAGGTGAGATGAAGGGTTGCTTAGCGATGGGAAACTCAACCACTCTTGAGTCACGGTTTAATCCTAGGAAAAGGCCTAATATCATTTCTGCAAAACAAATACTACTTCACAGATGGACCAAACCTGGTAGGCGCCCAAGTCCTGAAACCAGGAACCCAAGAGTAGCAGGCACATTACCTGTGGAGAGCTGGGTGGGGAGGGGGTTCATTTCCTTGTCCACCATCTTCTGGTACAAAGCCCTCAGGCTAAAAGGCTCCACTGTGAAAGGCAGGGTCCCAGTCAACATGGCATACATGTTCACGCCTCTGAAAAGAGAGACACCAAAGCATGAGACCAGACTGAGGCCCCCAGGAAGGGAAGACAGATAGGGCACAGGCTTGGCAAAGCTTCAGCCCTGTCGCTTTCATGCTGACCTCAAGGGGCCTTTTTTCTAGAAAACTCAGCACCACACTGAAGCAGCAAAAGTGAAAGGCACAGGTAAAAGCTTCCTTGTAGACTTGGACAATGGACTGTGGAGATCAAAGGAGTCTAAGAAACTTCAAGAGCTACCCCCTACGGAAGGGAAACCAGGTCCTTCCTTCTGGAAGGAAGTCCAGACAAAATTATGCGAAAAATACCAGGAGCATGCTAGGACCCTTGAATAAAAGTCGTCTTGCCGTTACGTGGTTTTCCAAGTGTGGCTTACAAGATGCGGCCTGGAGGCGGCCAGACAAAAAAATATAGGGCAAGACCCTGCCACGGAAGGCAAGCCACAGCCTAGCCAGCAGGCCTGGTTACCTTTCAGCCCTTTGAAACAAAAATCTCATATCCAAAACTGGCCGGTTGCTCTTCCCTTGAATGCTGTTTGGGCTTTTGTAACTAGAGAATTCCCTCAGGGGGGTGGGGGACAGGGAGGTGTCTCCTTCCCACTCTTATTTTTTATATCATTGTTCATTGTGAGATTCTGCCACCCGGCCCGGGCCCAAAACGTCAGATGTGGTCGAAATACCTTCTAAATGGGCTTAACTGCTTACATCCACAGCCAACCTAGCGACATCTTCTTGGAGGACTTTCATTTTCCTGATGTGCAAACCTAATATCATTTTGATGAGATTTCCTGATGGGGATGAAATGCCTGCCTGCCAAGAGGTCTCAAGTGTTCGAAAGTACCCAAGGGAATATGTTTTAAAAACAGGCAATAGGATTTCCAGTCAAAACAAATCCAATGAGACTGATGGAAATTAAAACCCTTGGGGGTCCGTTCCACCGAGGCGCCCCTGAATCACAGGGCCCCAGATCATGACAGGTACAGAGCCTGCGGGGCTCCAGCCAGAAATCACTCTCATATCGCAGACAGAACGCTAAGCCTCGGCTAAGACGGTGTAACTCACAGTAGAGTTACACAGATTCGTACACATTCTGTCCACAAACATTTGCTGGCTGGCTACCCCCCCCCCCGCCCCCCCCAGGCAGTGCTACGGGTGCTGGGTAGGGCTGAACCAGACAAAGCCCTGCCATCTTGGCCTGTAGGGGAGCGACGGTCAACAAGCAACCAAATAACTAAGCACAATCCTTTCAAGGAGCAACGGAAGTGGGGGAGTTAAGAAATGAACGCTGCTGCCTCTGACCACAGAGGGTTCAATCAGGGGAGGAAGAAGTCTACGATAAGTACTTGAAGACAGGTGGCCTGCGGGGGGAGGGGCGAGTATACTCGTGTGAGCTTCTGTGTCTTTCGGATGCGGGCAATAAACTGGGCAGACAAGAAATGGAGACAAGAACGAACCGGGCATACACAGCCATTTAGAGCGTTTCCCTATGTATTTGGTGGAACACGTTCCCCAGGATAAGAACAGATGTCAGGTGAATAAAAGTGCCACAGCCAAATGACTGGGGAAGCAGTCAGCTGGTATTAAGTGGATATCAGGGGCTCAGGATGGGGAGCAGGAGCCAGGGCCAGTGAGTGGGCACGCTGCTGCTGGCGAAGTCTGAATGGGAGGGATAGCGGGCCACAGAGAGAAAGGCTAATAAGCACTAGATATCTGAAGGCGATGTGCCAAGTTGCAAACCTGGGAAGCGAGAAGAATGGTGGGAACAGTGTCAGGATTGAGGAAACTGAGGAGAGGGGAAGGGACGGAGTACCGGGGCTGGTGACACGTTTGGGGACCTACCACGCAATGCTGCACCATGGATATGTTTGAGATACAGCTAAACATCCCAGCTTAAGGGATTCTTGGAGACCAATAAGAGAGAAAACTAAAATCCACCCCCCCCCCCCCACCAACTGTAGAATGTCCGCATCCAAACGGGTCTTGGACACGTGGCTTTTGTAAATAAGAGCGCCCTCCCCCCACCAAAACATCCACAAAGTTGTTGTTGGAGGCCCCTCAGCAACCTTCAAGACAAGGGTTTCCAACCTCCCTAGTGCAGCTCATTCCATTGAGGGCAGCTCTGGGCACAAGGAAGGCTTCTCACTACAAAGCTGCGGTCCCTCTCTTCTACGCTGAGGTTAAGGGACAAGCCCAGTCCTCTCTGTCCCTGCTCGCTTCTGTCCACCTTTGTCTCAGTCCAACATTCATACCTAAAACTGAAGAGCCTGGTACTTACACAATATCATTTTTCCCCACAGGTAAATGTTTTCTTTTCTCAGACTGAGGTAGGCAGGACACGTCCTCAGGGGCTCAGCAGTTCCGTTTTTTATTTTCTTTTGGTGATAGACTAGAACATCTTGCAAATCTCAACACGGGCCATCGGACGGCCACCATATAACTAAGTACACACTGGATTTCAATCTTATAACCAACTATGCGCTGGATTTCAGTGCTTGCTTTTGCATTCGTGTTTACCAACACACCATCTTTGCCAAAATATATCACTTTCATTGTCACAGGCTAACGAGAAGAGGACATAAGTGGGCTTCGGGGTGATTCCCAAAGTGTGGTGCTCGGTAGGGCAGCAGCGTGACCTGGAAATGTTAGATCTGCAAACTCTTGGGCTCCACCGCCGACTCATGGGATCAGAAACTTTGCGGGGGGGGGTGGGGGGGGACTCCGCAATCTGGGTTTTCCCAAGCCTGCCAGGTGCTTTGGATGCGCCGTCAGGTCTGAAAGCCCCTGGAAGGTGACAATGGTGGGAGAATTGGGTGATCACACGACCATGCGCTGACCAGCTCGGAGCCTGTGCCCGGCAAGAATTACACCCAGAACGCGTCCGGCAGTTCAGTCCCCACAAAGCAGCAGCCACAGCAGCTAACTAATGCTGCTGGCTTTAATATTTTGCGATTCTTTTAGCCTTGGTTATACTTAACTTTGTAAATCAGTTTTCGGGTCTTATTTGCACAGAGCCATAAATGAAAAGAATTTAATTTTACATTCATGTACATTAAGCACAATGTAAATAAAAACAACTTGAGTCAACACCGGGGATTACCAAGAATGTCCTTCCTTTAAAAGAAGAGTATATAGGGGCGCCTGGGTGGCGCAGTCGGTTAAGCGTCCGACTTCAGCCAGGTCACGATCTCGCGGTCCGTGAGTTCGAGCCCCGCGTCAGGCTCTGGGCTGACGGCTCGGAGCCTGGAGCCTGTTTCCGATTCTGTGTCTCCCTCTCTCTCTGCCCCTCCCCCGTTCATGCTCTGTCTCTCTCTGTCCCAAAAATAAAATATATTAAAAAAAAAAAAAAAAAGTTGAAAAAAAAAAAGAGTATATAACACTCAAGTGTAAAGACCACTGCCCTTATATAATGATCTTTTGTTATTTCCCTTTATCTTTAGGGGACACAGAGTTTCCTATCACAGGTGGAGTGCATAAAATAGTGCAGGATGTTACAGAGGGAAGACACTATGGTAATGGAGGGGAATCCAACTGAAGGAGTTGGGTGAATGTAGTAAGCAGTATGAAGCCAGAGAAGCAACTCTAAAACCTTTATGAAAGTTTCTTTCTTCGAGGAGTCTTGGAGACCTCTCCTTGCCCCCAACAGGCTTCAAAAGACGACATCCCGGGCACTGCCTTTCTCCAGTATCTGGCTGGGACCACAGATAAAGGTAAGCGCTTGTGTTAAAGACAGTGCTGGTGCACCTGCTCAGAGTAGTCCCACCAGAACCGAGCGAGTGGTTTTGATAATAACTGACTAGGTTACGAAACTGGCTGCAGGATTTCATTTTGCTTGGCGAAGGTTCTCATCAACAAAAACAGTCACAAGTCCTTAAAGAGGACCCCGCTCTCTCATCCAGGGTCTCTCGTCTACAAAACGTGGGTGACTACAGTACCTACCTCTCAGGTTGTATGAGGGGCAAATGAACGAAGCCACAGAAAGTACTGGAAGCTGGGCCGGGCAGATTCAGTACCTGATAAATGTGATCTGTTGTTTCATCACAAAACTTTTAAAAATAACACATACGGAGCTACAATTATATTTGCATCCCGTTGCCAAATAATGATGGAAATCTACATTAAGAGGCATCCAGTCCCAGGAGATTTTGTAAAGGAAACCAGATTGAGCATTTTCATTCCTCTCCCCCAGAGTTTTCATACATGTTTAATATCGGGATAAAGAGAAATCTCATCCCTTTGACATTTCGGAAGTATGTGAGAATACCAAGGGAAAAATGTGGAATGCAGTTTATAAACCTCTGTAATCCCGTAGAATTAGTAGGAGTCTTCAGACATGTTCAGAATTTCCTGACGTGTCTTTTGAAATATGGTCCAGGCCTTTCTAGCCTCTCCATGGTACACACGGAGCCCCCAAGCATCACAAATGGTTTTAAAGAAAGAGAAGGATGACGGACTGGAATGAAGGACGCAACAAACAGACACACTCTGGGTTTTTCCAAACAGAATGAAGCAAGGCTGAGTCATCACTGGGTGACAGAAAACCCAAAGGTACTGGCCAGTGTGGAGTCAAAAGAGCAAAATAAAGTGAATGAAGAACAACTAGAGGATGAGGAGATAGGACCCCATGAAATATAAATGGGGAATTTGGAGGATTAAGTCAGCAGCCCAATGGTGGTCCTCATATTCAGTCGGATAATGAAACACTCCCTGGAGGAAAAGCTGGATTGTCACCTATCATCCAAGGGAGGAAAGACAGAGTCACACCTTCCTGGAGAAGTCGGTCGGCACCTTTGACAAGACACAAGGGACAAAGCAATTGACAGAGCTGGGCTGGCCCATGGGGGGGCTGGCTGCTGTTCATGCAGGGCTGTTGGGCAGGATCCTCGGGAACTGCCCAGGGTAGGGCAGAGTGAAGCTGAGAGAATCTTCAGCTGACACGCCTTGCTTCTGTGTGGTTCTTCAGAAAAGGAGCTGCCTCCGAAAAATTAAAAATAACTCTCTGGCCAGGGGCACCTGGGTGGCTCGGTCAGCTAAGCATCCGGCTCTTGATTTCCGCTCAGGTCATGATCTCAAAGGTCATGGGATGGAGCCCACATCGGGCTCCAAAGGTGTCAGCGGAACCTGCTTAGAGTTCTCTCTCCCTCTCTCTCTGCCTCTCCCCTGCTCATGTGCACGCTCTCTCTCTCCTCTCTCTCAAAGTAGGGAAATAAACTTTAAAAAAATGTTGTTTAGCTTTAAAAAAGAATGACTCTCTGCCTAAAAGCAACATCTTCCCATTCTTCCAGTATCAACTTTCAATACAACTTCCAATTTAAAGTCTTAAAAATAGAGTGGGAACAGATCTGTCCATTTGGAAAATGTCAAACGTCGTGCCTGCTCCATTAAATGGTCTGTGTTCTACAAGAAATTACCTTCTTGTGGATGTTAAGACTTTTGCTTCTTTTTCCTTTCCTCTTTCCTCTCTTCTATTTTATAAACCTTTTTTTTAATGTTTTTGATTTTATTTTTGACAGAGGCAAGTGCGGGAGGGGCAGAGACAGGAGGACAGAGGTTCTGAAGCAGGCTCTGTGCTGACAGCAGTGAGCCCAACATGGGGTTTGAACTCATGAACGTCAATATCACGACGTGAACTGAAGCTGATGCCCATGTGACTAAGCCACCCAGGCGCCCCTCCCCTCTTCTACTTTAAATGCACACATTAGCTACCAAATACATATATATATATCTCGTAGAGTTTACAACTGAAAAATCTCAAAGGCTAAAGGAGATTTCTCCGTTAAGTCAAAAGCCCTAAGCTACCTAAAAGAAGCCATAGGTCTCCTGTTTCCAAATCCTTCTCCTGCCATTTTGAGGGGGTATACATGGAGAGAAAACGCTAACTTCCGTATTTGACCACTGGGGCTATAGCTGGTGGAATCTGGTTTACTCTATTTACAAAATAGAGTCGAAGGGTTGATTGCCTAGGTCTATATGGGGATAGTAGGGCTCAAAACAAGATGGCTGCTCTCAGCCAACTTGTCTACCCAAAGGGACAGCATGTGGGAGAGATTTTTTTTCCCACTAAGTGAAAAGAGATTCGGTGAGACTGGGACAGTGGTTCTGGGTGTGCTGTGCACGACCTCCACAAGACACCAGGACTTCACACAAATGCTTCATCCGCCCCAGGCACCCCCAGGAGAGGAAAGAGGAGCTTTGGTTGAAACAATCTGGCATTTCCAATGCTTTGGGGATCGGACTCTCAGTTTCCACTTTCCTTACTCTTAGAGATTCACCAGAGTTCTCCAAAGAGCACTGGAATATTCTGAAAATACAGTCAATTTTTAATCTTTTCATTTAAAAAGTACATCTGCGTTAGTTTTGTTTTGTTTTTTTAACTGGCCCATATGTCACTCTGAGGAAAAGTCATTAACCATGAAAGGTTCACTACCACAGAACGACCATTTTTGGTTTTGCGTCTGAAACCTCAAAGTTCACTTGGAGATCGAGATATTCCTGTCATCTCGATTAAAGGTAAGAAGCAGACGATTTGAAAGATATTCACGTACGAAAATGAAGACCATCGAAAATAATGGAAGGGCCCTAAGACAGGGTGCACCGTTTCCCACTGACACAGTTAGTTCCTGATTCACTAGAGGAGGGGGGTCCTGGGGGCCCCATTTGTCAGAAGAGCTTTCCTTCCCCTGGTTTCCTTGAGTCACACGTTGGTTTTCTTCCCAAGACAGTCCCAGGAGTCTTGGAGAAGGGCCTCATCCATCTGTCAAGGTCCAAACCTCTAGAGAGAGAAGTTTGCTTTTGATTTTGGAAGTGAGCTTTTCATTCTGTTGTTTCACAGCGATAAAAAAGGGATGTTCTACAATAACAGTGTCTGACCCAGAAAGAAAATTGGTCCCATCTTCACTCTTTCTTAAACAGCCTTTTAAATTCTCTTTGGGTTTTCCATTTCCAATTCTGCCAGCGAAGTCACTGAGCACCGAACAGAAACCTAACCACTATCTCAGACACAACACCCCAAAGCAGTGGAGAATTTCTCTCTTAAGGAAGGCTCTGAAGTTTTTCACTGTCTCCAAGATCAAGAATGACAGTAACCAGGTTTTCACACCTTCCAGCCTCTGCATATACTATTCCCTCTGCCTGGAAAGCTTCCTCTCCTCTCCTCCACCTGGCAAACTCCGCCTCATGTCTCAGAAGCAGATCCAACCCTCCTCGGATGCCTCCTTGAACTGACCCAGCTCTGCAGCCCTATTTGTTCTCTGCGCTGTGCCTCCTGACACGTCGTATTTGTTTACGGGTAAGTCGGTGTCTCGGTCAGCTCAGGCCGCCGTGACAAAATACCACAGACGAGGTGGCTCAGCCAACAGACATTCATCTTCTCGCAGTTCTAGAGCCTGGAGTCTGAGACCAGGGTGCCGGCACGTCCGGGGTGTGGGGTGCTCTCTTCCCAGGTTTTCTTGTTTTGTCCTCACTGTCCGAGAGCAAGCAAGCTCTCTGGAGTCTCTCCTTATGAGGACACTTAGCCCGTTAGGGGGACTCTACCCTCGTGACCTCTCAAAGGCTCCATTTCCACTACACTGGGGAATCAGGGCTTCAACATATGGAATTAGCGGGGGATACACTTCAGTCCGTAGCAGTAGCTAAGTGTGTTGAATTGCAAAAAACAAAACAAAACACAACAAAAAAACCAAAAAACCAAAGCCCACAAATTCCTTGCCACTCCCCCATCACAGGGTGGGATCTTCTCTTTCTCCTCCTGCTTCTGGGTTGGCCATGCAGCCGGCTTTGCCCACCGAAGGTTAGTAAAGGTGACACAGAGGCTTCTTGAAAAGTGCTTACGCCCGAGGGCTTGCCTCTCTTACTCCTGGGGACTCCTTCCACCATCGAGGGAGCAAAATTCTGCGTACCTTTGTGGTGTTCTCTGTTTCTGGTTTTCTTTTTAAAATTTTTTTTTTCAACATTTTTTTTTTATTTTATTTTTGGGACAGAGAGAGACAGAGCATGAACGGGGGAGGGGCAGAGAGAGAGGGAGACACAGAATCGGAAACAGGCTCCAGGCTCCGAGCCATCGGCCCAGAGCCTGACGCGGGGCTCGAACTCACGGACCGCGAGATCGTGACCTGGCTGAAGTCGGACGCTTAACCGACTGCGCCACCCAGGCGCCCTCTGTTTCTGGTTTTCATGCAGCCAGGAACGTATTACCTACAAGTAACAGCGATGATTGAGAACTTGGATTTACAATCAAACCATGCGGTGCTCTCTGCCGGGTGGCTGACGGGGGCTGACACTCTGCTGGGTAAGGGATGACCAAGAATGCGGTTAGTCGACCTGAGGTGTCCGTTGGCGAACCTGATTCAGAAAAGAGATTCTTTCACACTTACTGGGAAGGAGAATGGCTCTTGGGATCTGGAGCGGCGAGTTTTGTACTCTTCAGTTTACCTTGGAGCTTGCCTGAGATTTCAGAGCTTAAGCAACAGAAATTGATTTTCTCACAGTTCTGGAAGCTCGAAGTCCAAGAGGAGAGTGTCAGCAAGGTTGGTTCTTTCTGAGGGCCGTGAGGGCAGACCCACTCCATGCTGCTTCCAAGAGCTTCCCTTGGCAATCCGGTGTTCCTCGGCCCGTAGATGCATCACTATGATCTCTGCCTTCAGCCTCACACGGCGCTCTCCCTGTGTCTCTGTCTGCAAATCCCACCCCCCCATTATAAACGTGTCTGTCATACTGGATTTTATGACCCCGTTTTCACTTGATTACCTCCATAAAGACCTTCTCTCCAAATAACGTCACATTCTGACACACTGGGGTTAGGACTCCAGCACATCTATTGGGAAGCGAACACAATTCAATCCGTGGCATTTGGTTACCCACCCGCTTATAATTTTCCAGCGGTCTCTCACCACCTTTAGGGAAAAACCCAAACTCTTTCCCACACTTCCCCACCCCACAACCTTCTCACATCCTGTTCCCTGTGTCCAGGGCCTTCCTCCCTTAACACTCCTTCTTCCCAGAGTTCAGCCCTTCTCATCCTGAGGATTTGGCTTTGAGGTTTTCTCGGCTAGAGGCCACCCCCATCCCATTCGATACCTCCCACCCACCTCTCCACAGTAGTCACCACACCCAGCTTATAGCTTTTATAAAAACTGTCTGCCCCACTAGAATGTAAACCCCACAATAAGCAGCACAACAAAATAGAAGCAAAAGCAGGAGAGGGTGGCAATTTAAGGCAAACTCTAGAGTCAAACCACCTTGATCAAATCCCGGCTCTACACCTAGTGGCAGTGCTACCTGGGCAAGTGCCTAAGACTCTTAGTGCCTCGGTTTCCTCATCCACAAAGTGGGATAACAGAACATTCCCTTGGAGGGTTGCTAGGCATGTGAGACGAGTTAATACTTGTGAGGCCCTTAGAACGCTGCCTGTCACTCAACTGGAGGTACGCGAGCATGAATAATAATCTTTGCAGGAACAGGGACCGACCAAGGCCCTTCGACTCACCCCTGCGCGCTCAGAATCCGGCACAGTGCCTGGCTCAACAAATATTTGCCAAACGAACAAATTTCTGATAAGCTCTGTGTTGCTCACGTGACTTCTTTTTGTTTTCTAAGCTTTATCAGCGGCTTCTAAAGGGGCCTAATTTACACCATCCCTGTGAACCAGACTTGCGTCATGTGGCCTCATCCCCTAGAGAACGTCCCAGGTTGGCTAGCCCAGACTTGCTCTGGGGAAACCTGGTTTATAAGAAATAAAACAAGGCCCTTCGTGGCTAAACAAGGGTGAGAATCTCCACCCCAGCTCCCCACCATGGGGCACCGGAACACGGACTCGTGAGCTCGCAGCTGCTAGTCTATGTAGAGACCCCACAACCCACTGAAAGACCAACATCTCTGCGGGGGGTGTTCCTAGTTATCAAAGACTTTCCCATACGTCACTCTGTGGCACCAGGACTAAGAATGAGTCCTGATCAGAGCTTTTCAGGAGACCTTAAGCTACGCATCACCTTCTTGCGGCGGGGGGAGGCAACTAAGCGGAGGTTAGCAAAGAAATGTCCAGCTGCTCCAGACAGCCCACCCAGAAGCCAGGGTAGTGGAGGGAAGGGAGTGTTTTGGGTCAAGAGAGACACAAAACAGGTGGCAGCAGACCAGGTCCCTTGATTCCAATCTTGGGGTCCCGAGACTGAGAAACAGAGCACCCGTGACCGTTACATGCGGACTCCTTTCCCAAGTCAAGGGACTTGGCAGGTGGGGCGGGCACAGGGTCTGAGCTTACACCTGACCTCACACGGTGCTGCCTTTTGCCGCCGTGCTTTTCAGTCCCCCTCGGATTTCCCCAGATGGGAGAAATGATTTACTCCCAACCTATGGTCCGCACGAGGGGACGAGAGGTCCCGTGCAGGTGATGCAGGCCCGGGAGCTCCCCTCCAGCTCTGACGGCCCACCAGGCTCCATCCTTCTACCAACACTTCTAGACCGTGAGGAGCCACCGGCTTCACCAGTCATGGAGTGGAAAGGTCCCCCTTTGTAGGCTGAGCCTCGTCGTCATGACAACTCGTGATGACGCTTCTCCTTCAGTCCCCGGGAGAGCAGGACACCAGGCTGTAAACTGTCACCTGCTCTCCAACCGCCGACTTCTCTTCCCCTGTAGTCATGATGCCTCCCACCCTCTCCAGTTACATGACGCCTCGAAACCTCCTGGTCTTTCAGGCTCCCTATTCCGCACAGCCTTTATCGTGCGGGTACACAAACTGTCCCTTGCGTAGCTCTCCGTTTAGCAAAAGTGAGTTCCCTACCTATTGAGGAGAGAAGGTGATTATAGACTCACACATGTATATTCATCCACTAATAAATACTTACCGAGGGCAGATTATGTGCCAGACATGTGTGAAAATTCTTAAGCATTGAAAAGGACCAAGAATGGATTCCATCTCAAGTGTGGACTCTGATCCATTGGCAGTGCGTCCTGACAGCCGTGTTGAGAAGGATTCTGAGGCCCTTTATTCTGGGCACAGAATAAAGAGTCTGTGAATTTGCAATGCCGGCCAAACGACCCGGCCAAACGACCTCGAAGAGAAAGCTTCTCTGCCAGGGTTTCCTGCCACCATTCCCATCCCCCTGACAGCCCCTGCCCGGCCCCCTGCAGGGGGTCATCAGCACACACAGAGCATGCTCTCTGTCTACAGCCCTGCCCACACCTCCTCTTGAGACGTCAGGAAAGTAACCGGGGGCTCAGGCTTCTGTGCAAGGAGCCCCGAGTGCAAAGTCCACCCCACCACTTACACACGCACCGCCAGGCCTCTCTCCCATCTGGGTCAAATGACCTCTGAGCACTTGGCCTGCCCAGGAATGGAAGCAGACTCCCCAGTGCCTTGTGGCCAGCTGTGCCCAGAGCCCAGGGGATCCTGTGGTCCTCAGAATCTCATGCTGGGCTCTGGTTCCCCTCACCTCCAACTGGAGCCTCCTGACCTCCCTTGACTTCCAGAACCTTGTACTGGGTCACATTCCTCTGTTTGCTTCCTCTGCCAACTATAGCCCCTGACCCTATAGCTTCTGTTCTCCAGGATGAAATGCCTGTCCCTCCCTCCCTTAGCCGCCTTCCTTTCTTTCCTTTCTCTGGCCGGGCTCCGTGCCATCGGCCTACAGTGCAGGGGGTCCTGGGAGGTGAGCTGTGACTGCAGGGCGAGCACCAGGGAAGCAGGGAGCAGGAAACCGACGAGACACCAGAGGCTCAAGGCCAGCCTGCAAGAGGCGGGGCGGGGGGGGTGGGGGGGTCTGCCCAGGGGAAGTGGCATCCCAGAAAAGAAGAGGGAAAGAAAACGAGGACAGGACCAGAAAGAATTCCTGGCTAAAAGAACAGTGCACACAAGGGACAGGAAACAGCTAGAGAATGGATGGCGGGGGGGGGCGGGCGGAGGGAGAGAGGGAGACAGAGAGAGAGAGTATAGCTTCCAATGAGGCAATGGGGCCATGTTCAGAATTCAGTACTTTGAGACCCTGAAGTCCTCGGTTCAAATGTCAGCTCCACTACTTAGTTAACCCTATGACCCTAAGAAATGTTATTAATCTCTCTTGTAATAAGCTTCCTCTTCCGTAAAATGGGGATAAGAGAGAGTAACGGTTCACTGGGTTAGCATGAAAATGAAATGGCACGGTGCCTGCCGTGTGCCAGGCATGTAGCAAACGTTAGCTCGTTTCCAATCTGGACAAGGGAAGTGTAGTGAGGGTGGAGAGAAGGAGGAGGCATCCAGAAATGTACTGGATCAACACACCCTTGCTTCGATTAGCCCCTCTCACCTCCAGCTTCCCTCTTACTCGGGAGCCCACTCTCTGTTTACAGCCCAGCTCCTCTTGATAAGGAATTTAGTCCCCACCCCAGACTCCAGCACCTGGTATGGTTCCCTGCACCATTCACGCATGATGACGAGAGGCTTGCTTGGCATGGGGACCCCAAGGGACCTGGATTCAGGAACCAGAGCCCCTGTAGCAATTCGTCCCTTCAAGGTTGACGGACTTTGCCCCAGTGGCCCACACCGGGTGAGACGCTGGCGAAGCCGACCAATAATGGACCCGTCTCCGTTCAGTGTCCTTCCCGACTGGGGAGACAGACAATAAAATGATAGGCTGTGATGGGTGAGAGGGACTTGGGACTTGAAAGGGCGAGGAGACAGAGTCGTGGGGGGCCTCCCGACAGGGAACCCGAGATGGTCTCTGCAGTGGTGGCACTGGATCAAAACGGTCACATGGGAACAGACGGGCCATTTGAAGAGCCAGGAAATGATATGCCAGGCAAAGGAAATGGCAAGTGCAAAGCCCAGAGGTGGGAAAGATGAAACAGAGGCCAGCATCCCTGAAGAACCGTGAGCAGAGGGTAGGGTAGGAGGTGGAGAGGCAGGAGCGTGGGCCAGGCAGGGGCTGTCTTCTTCTGGTGCTGATAGAAAGCTAAGGGGCGATTTTAAGCAGGGGAAGGATGCGAGTGACTCATAAAACCAGATCGTGAGTTCTGTGGGTTCAGGACTTGGTTTTCTTGTCTCCCCAGCAACGGAATGAATTTTGGTAAAAGCCTCTCCGGTGGTCTATGGAGAACAGACCAGAAGGAACAGAGCGGGAAAGCTGCCCCCCGCCCCAAAAATCACCAAGTATCTATCTGAGAGCCTAGAATAGAACACGTCCTCATCAAATACTCAAAGGTTATTTTATAAGAAATGGAGAGTAAAGACGACCAGAGAGAGCATCCCCTTTTATAAGCGCCATAACTCACATGGACCAGACATCGATTTTGGGGCCATATTTCTTCCTGGCAAGAAGTTCGGGGGCGGCATAGGCTGGACTGCCACACTGCGTGCTGAACGGGTCCGAGTGGCCCAGGATCCCAGCACAGTTGCTCAAACCAAAGTCTGCAAAGAGAGGAAGACAAAACCAGCTCTGAATGAGAAAACCGTGAAAAAGAAGAAAAAAAAAAAACCAAAAAACCAACAAAAAAACCAGGGGGCAGCAGGAAAGGAAATATTCTCTCAGGCTAACACATCATTTAGCATCCCCGAAGGAAAACCAGCAGGGGCAGACCCTCATCGCCGGATATGGGTCTTAAGACTGGAAACCGTTTCTATCAGGCCTCACTATAAAATCCAGCTAGAGCTGAAAGTATGTTGAACCAAAACATACTTTCATCAAACCTTGGAAATGAGTCATCCAGGAAAAAGAAAGGCTTCGCTTTCTAGGACTGGGGCGGGAAGAGAGAACGAACAGAGGCCTTGGAGGCAGCAATCTGGCTTCCCAGTGGCCACGTGGGGAAAAAAGCTGAAGAAAGATCCATTTTCCCTGGCTGGGGTCAGAGTCACCCCAAGTGACATGCGATCCCACCATTTAGAGTTGACTTGTTCAGTTCAATGTTTTCATTTCATGCAAGTCCCTTAAAAATGCTCCCTGTGCATGTGGCAACGTATGGGGATTTAAAGAGGGAAAAAAATACACACCCAATGATTTAGAAACGCTAAGTGTTGGCTGGAAAACTAACGCCAGGAAGACAGCAATGAAAACTGAACTAAGCGACATCATAGCACTGCCTTGTTCCCAGATGATTACGGCAAACGGGAAAAACACAGAAGAGGCCGCTGCGTCCAAAGCTATGCTGCGTCCAAAGCCTTTTGTTTCGTGTTCACTTTTTTGAGCCTAAGAATATGGCAACTGACAGGTAATCAGAGCTGTCTCGGTCCTCATCTGATACCTTCCCTGAATCTTTGCTGATCCCAGAATTAAGATGATGACTTAGGGGCCCCTGGGTGATTCTGTCGGTTGGGCATCTGACTCTCGATTTCAGCTCAGGTCTCACGGTTTATGGTTTGAGCCCCCCATTGGGCTCTGCGCTGACAGCACGGAGCCTGCCTGAGATTCTCTCGCTTCCTCTCTCTGCCCCTCCCCCCTACTCGCATTCACTCTTTCTCTGAAAATAAACTTACTAAAAAAAAAAAAAAAAAGATCATGGCTTCTCTTTGAACTTCAATGTAAATATTATGGTTCTAGTTCCCCAAACAGGAGATTCTGTCCACAGGGCTCAGTGGCCAGGACTGTCTCCACGTCTCGAACAAAACCCTGTACTTTCTCAACTGGCAGGACTTCTATCTGATTTCACTACTGTGTTTTCTCCTTGACCAACGTGTCTCCACCTGCAAAGCACATGACTGCTGTAATAGCTCAGGAAAAGAGGAACACGGGACGCGGTGTGAAGTAACCGTGAGGCCATGAAGTGACTCACACCATGGGTCAAAGTGCACCACCAGAAACTCTCCCAACAGTCACTGGCTTAGGCTGTATAATGACAGAGCGTTCCCAAAGAGAGCCCCGTCCCCCCGCCGCCACAGGCAGAGCTCAGAAAACTCTTGAAGGCCCTGGGCTTGAAGATGAAGACCCAGAATCTACCCAGGGATGGATGTGGACACCTTTAACTCTTCCTTTGTTTTTGTTTTTTATGATTCCATCTTTTTATCTCATAACTTCCCTTTGCTACCTACCCCCGTCCGGACCCCATTTCCTTCCCCCGCCCAGCCCAGCCCACACCAGTAGGTTCCCCCATAACCTGCCCAAGAAGGCCCCTTCCAGAGCCACAGGACTCTTGGCTTCCCACCGTAGGAGACCTCTGTACAAGAGGATCTGAGGGCCCCTATTCTCAGACCTCACCCTGTAGTATCACCGACACGGGAAAAAAAGGGAGGGGGGTATTTTTGTAAGAGGAAAAATCATAGCGTGCTTGAAATTGGACCGTGGCTTAAATGCTCTGGGTTTGCAAATCAACCTAAAGGAATTTTAATAAAACAACAAATGCGTAAAGAGCACCATGGAATAAAGATTGTATTGTTCAGGGCAACATTTTAAGGGATGTTTCACAAACAGTCATGTGAGAAGGTCCAATCTCCTAGGAGTCCCATAAAATCTATCTCTAGATTTCTGACATGAAACCAAAAGACTCCGTGTCTAATCTCAATGGGGTTCCGCTAACAGCAAAGGACCTGCCTCATTCAGGTCACTGAAGCCTCCACTGCGGTCTGTAAAGAGTTGCTTGATCCCAAGAGGGCAGGGAGAAGATAGAGAGCAGGTCACCCCCCCCCCCGCCCCCCTTTGCTCCCAGGCAAGCTCGAGAACACAGTGTCTTGCCGGGTCTGGAGGAATGTTTCAAGAAGATAAATTAGCAGAGGATCTGGTGAGTGGAGGAGATAAAATCTGCATTTTAAATGACTTAGTGTTGACCTAGCCAGAAGGGTTTCATTTAAAATATATTACAGAGAAATAACCGGCCCTTTTCACACTCATAAGGCTAATTATTAAAATTTTGAGAAGTCCGCCTGGCAGTATGTCACGTGGGTCTGCCTCAAGTTAGATCTGGCAAACATACATAAGCGAAACATCTTCAGTTTTCTGAAGGCTCCAAAATGAGTCTCACAAAACGCCCAAGTGAACGCTGCGGTGCAAAACTGTTCTCAGCTGGGGCTCTCCCATTACCACCTAAACCATCAGACATCAGACTGTTTTTGTGGAAAGAAAAAAAAAAAAATCTTGACGAAATCAGATCTTTCTCCCAGTTAGCTCCAGTTCATTTGAAACGCAGCTTTAAGTACATTTATTTAAACCAAATTATTTCAAAGAAAGGAAACTATTAAGGGGAAATGGAAATAACTGTAATCCATCTTTGAAAAACAACCAGGTAATTCCTTTGAAGAAAAGGTTCAAGAGCTTTCAACTTGCAAAACGACAGTTATAGAAACATTTGATCCAAATGGCCCAAGCTGGGGGGGGAGGGGGTGGAGAGGGAAGGGGATTGAGGCGGGGGGCAAGAAAACGTATGAGACACTGGGCCTTCCTTCCCTCCAGCACCCCCCACCCCCAGTTATTGCCTTTGTGACTGACCCATAGGGAAAAAATGAGAAAATGTAGATATTGGTAAACACCAGGCAATGCCCAGTTGCCCTTGGGGGGGGGGGGGGCGGGGTACTATAATGTCTGTTTTGATTACAAATGTGAGATAAGGCTTTTGGTTTACGCTGCTGCTCACGACAGAACCAGGAGCCACATAAAAGTGCAGATAATGGGAAATCCAGTGATCAGAGCCTCCTTTCCAGCAGTTTTGGAAAACTGTGGTTTCTGACTCCCAGTTTCTGACAGAACCCACTTCAGTCCTGGCTTGGGTGCCCGAATCAGCTGCCAAGCTGAGCGGTGAGGACTTGGAGGCATTTGAACAAAAGGGTCCCTGGAATCTAAAGAGCCACCAGCCCACTCTCCTCAAGGGGAACCGTGGGCTCTCATTTAGGCACATCATGTTCCTCTTACTTCTACAGGTCCACTCTAAGAGGGGTTTGTTACCAGGCCAATCTGTGAACTACTTATAAACCTATCCCACTGGGTACAGAGATTGGTTCTTCCAGAATCTTCTGAGCAAACTTCCACCCAATTAAAATTTCTGCGCTTTTCAACACTGTTCATTCCACAGTACGTTTCTAGTTTTAGACATGATGAGCTAGGGCTATCGCTTGGGGAGACAGAGAGAGCAAGCCCAGAAGGGGAGGGAGGCAAGAGGGAAGGAAAGAAGCTGTAGGTGGCAAACAGCATCACCCCCTGGTGAAAGGCATCGTGCTAGAGCTTACCAGCCTCAGTCTGGACGATGCGCGGTGCAAGGGAGTGATTTTAGCTTTTACTATGTAACGTACATCCGGCTTTCACGTGGCCTGTTTCCTTACAATCTGCTGCTATGAGGGCAAGTCCATCTCTGTCACCTCCACATTTTCTGAAGGCAAGTTACAGGTCAGCCTGCCAGAGAACCTAAACGATCCGCTTTCCTCCATTCCCCACCACCCCCCGACCAGGTCGGGCCTTTGCTTAATGCCACAGATCCCAGAAACAAGGACCAGAAAGACATCCTACAGACATGTCAACGGCTGTCCTGTTGAACGCTTCCATATTTGGCCCTCAGGACGACTAAAATGTAAGAGCGAAACGATAAGAAAATAATTCTTTGAATTGTCCGTTTTAGAGAATATCATCTTTAAAATCTTTGGGGGGAATAAAAAAAACTGGTATCCCCTTGTTAATTTTCTAACAATCGGTATATTCGTTCGTTAACACCTATCAGTGGTGCTTAATTACCCAGCCAAGGGGTCTGGAGTCCCAGCAGCCCCTTGCCTCTTTACTGGGTTTTGGGAGCCAATTGTGAGTCCAAAGAATCTAACTGGTTATTTGAATGATAACGTTTCGGAGAGTCTAGAAATGGATTTCAGTATTTGCCAAACAAAATTCCTTCTTGGGTACGAAAGTTAAATTCACAACATTCTATTGATCCTTCTCTTTCCTCCTAATATAAAGCCTTTTTCAGGCTATTGAGATGGAAGAAATTACTTGCACTTGAGGTGGGAAAGGAAAGAAAGAGCGGAACAGATGATGGCGCTAACATCTGGGTGTAAAAATGATGCCATGAGACTTTTGCCAAGAGCAATCATACAGGCAAACAAAAACGGAATTCTTCTAACAAATGAGTCATGGAGTGAACTCGCTTATGGACCCTGAATTATGAACCAATTATGACTCACTCTATCCTGGAACTTCCTTATGATTACCTTCCTTCTAAATTATCCCTCTATGGGGACTTCTCTCTGCACAACCACCAATGTCCAATGGGGCTTCAATAAAGATTATAATAAAAACAGAAGGTTAGTTGGGGTTCCCTTTGATTTCAGCACCCCAGTATTCACTGAAAAGTGAATTAAGCCATGGCTAAGCTAGGAGGAGTACTTCTGAACTAAATAGCATTTTTCACTGTTTTAAAGAAGTTTTACGTTTAAAAGAAGTTTTAAATTTATGTTTAATCCAAACAAAAATAGCCCCTCTAAAAGTTCAGATCTATCTGAAGTTATACAAAGCTGATGTCTGAATAATCCCAAGAACACATAACCAACAAATACTTATTTGTAGCTGTGAAATTCATCTTATGGTCACATTACAGTATATCTACCTTCCTAATTATGTTCATTATTAAAAGCAATTTTCATTTTCAAAACCATTATTGAATATTGGAGGTAAAGGAGATGATCGAGAGAGTATTATCTGGGATTAGAAATAAACTATGGATACTTTTCAAAGTCAATAACCCAGAAATAAATGAGAACTGACAACACAACACTTAAAGAATAGTCTTGCCATGGGGCTCAGTTGGTTAAGCGTCCGACTTCGGCTCAGGTCATGATCTCGCGGTCCGTGGGTTCGAGCCCCGCATCGGGCTCTGTGCTGACAGCTCAGAGCCTGGAGCCTGTTTCAGATTCTGTGTCTCCCTCTTTCTCTGACCCTCCCCTGTTCATGCTCTCTCTCTGTCTCAAAAATAAATAAATGTTAAAAAAAAAAAAATAGTCTTGCCTTAAAAAAAAAAAAAGTCGTACATGGATGACTGGACTGGGTGGCTCAGTCGGCTGAGCATCCAACTCTTAATTTCGGCTCAGGTCATTATCTCATGGTTCGTGGGGTTCAAGCCCTGTGTCGGACTCTGTGCTGTGTCAGCACAGAGCCTGCTTAGAATTCTCTCTCCCTCTCTCTCTGCCCCTACCCCACTCATGCTCTCTCTCTCTCTTTAAAAATAAATAAATAAACTGAAAAAAAGATTTTTTTAAAGTCATACCAATCAGCTTGATATTATTGTCTTCATCCAGTAGCAAATTTTCTATCTTCAAGTCCCTGAAATAAACAAAACCACAGCATATTTCAGATAGACATTTGAAATAGTGGAATAACATTTTGCTTCTGAAGGCAAACAAACCGTTTAGAGCCGCTCTGAACCAACCCAAAACGCTCTCTGCCAAAACTCACACAAGCGGTAAGTAAATATTTATAAACATGATATAATTAATTGCCGCAGGCCGAAGAAGCCAAAGGGTTTCAGAAAAGCAGAGAGCACTGAGGGCAGAACACATCATGAGAAGTTTCCGGAAGAAGTGGGATCAAAGCTGAAACTTGGAATTTAAATAGACGGGGTTGGAAGAGAGTGGAAGGCATCATTCAAGACAGGCGCTGCCTGAGCAGAAATACACATGTGGCCACATGTTTGTGAGACAGTGAGTAACACCAGCCCGGGGAAGGAACAGAGTTGGGGAAGGTGCTAAATAAATAAATAAATAAATAAATAAATACTGCGGGGCACCTGAGTGGCTCAGTTGGTTGAGCATCTGACTTCAGCTCAGGTCGTGATCTCGCAGTTTGTGAGTTCGAGCCCCGCGTCGGGCTCTGTGCTGACAGCTCAGAGCCTGGAGCCCGCTTCAGATTCTGTGTCTCCCTCTCTCTGCCCCTTCCCTGCTCATGCTCAGTGTCTCTCTGTCTCTCAATAATAAATAAACATTAAAAATAATTTTTTTTAAATGTTGAAAGCTGACATAATTTATCAGTCCTACAAACTCCATGCTTGGAGCCCCAGTGTCATCCACAAATTGGCAGGTAAGAATAATCTATTTAAGCAGGCAGGTATTGCGGTGGGCAGAAAAATGGACTCCAAAGATGTCAGGGTCCTAATCCCTTATACTATGCTTGAGTAAATGTTAACTGTTACATGCCCAAAGGGAATTAAGTTTGCAAATGGAATGAAGATTGTTAACGGACCGGTGGGTGACTGTGATCATTGACACTAAGGTGGCTTGAAGAGGGGGAAGGGAGAAGTGTACTCAGGGTCATGCTGAGTGAGAGGTGCCTGCGGTATCTGTGTTAGCTGACTGTAAGCTCCCAGAGGGCAGGGAACATGTCTGCCCCACTTACCACTGTACCCCCAGTGCCTTTGTACATCCCAGGTACTCAGTAAGTACGAATGAATCTACATTACCAAAGAGATCGTTTTGAATTTTGGAAGAAGAAAATGGAGCAAAAGTATACATGTGGTCATCAAAACCATTGAGGCTGATGATTACAGTCCAAGCATCTTTAAGTTGTAGCCTGTCCACTCAGGCACACCTTGAGTATTAGATATGTAGGAATATTCTTTTACACACACACACACACACACACACACACATGCTCTATTCCACTGTTTTGAAACACACAGCATTCTTGGTCTAGTTTATTTTTCCCACTTTTGAACAGAGGTACAGGCAAAAGAAATCTTTCTTCCTCATATCTCTGCCAAAGGAATAGAATAGCAGAGTCATGATAAGCAAAAATGGCAACCGATAATACTACGTCAAAGTCATGAGACAAAAGGGAGCTTTTGCTAGGGCTTTTGGTAAACGGGAAAGCAGTGTCCCATTTAACAGGGACAGTTGCTCACAGCTCAGTCCCAACACCGCCAGCTCATCATTTTCTCCAAGAGAATCTAGCAATCTGGACTTTATCCCAATTTTTAAATGTTGGCAACAAATTCACATTTAAAACAGTAACAGCCACATTGCATAGGCCAAACTTGCAGGCAAGTTACCTCTCGCAAACTACCAATTTTCAACCTCAGTTGGGGAGCTGAGCCTTGAAAGGACAGGAGATTGCCCAGGGAGAGGATGAAGGGCAGGGGGGGAGGAGATTGGGGGTTGGGGAGAAGAACCAAGGACAACATGCTGGTGAAGGGGGGGGGGGGGAAGCCCGGGACACAGTTGTCACAGGAACAATAAAGGGAAGCATTTCAAATTGGGAGAAGAAAAGGAGTCAAGTGAGAAAAAAAGGTGAGCTCTATAAAACATCCAAGGTCTTTCAAAATTGGGAGGTGGCTGGTAGCTTTAGGGCTGCATACTTGGATGAGAAAGGGGAGGTCTGTTTTGAAACCTGCAGCTAGGGCATATGGATATCCCCCCACCCACATGCACCCACCAACGGGAGGAAGAACTGTGTCCCTTCGCTTCAATCCAGTGGAAACAATGCACAGACTATATAAAACCTATGTCAGCCTTTAAAAGGGATCATGGAGGGGCGCCTGGGCGGCTCAGTCGGTAAAGCATCTGACTTTGGCTCAGGTCATGATCTCACAGTTCATGGGTTCAAGCCCCACGTCAGGCTCTGTGCTGACAGCTCCGAGCCTGGAGCCTGCTTCGGATTCTGTGTCTCCCTCTTTTCTGTCTCTGCCTCTCCCCCACTTGCTCTCTGTCTGTCTCTCTCTCAAAAACAAAGAAATTTTTTTAAAAACATTAAAAAAATAAAATGTATCACGTATGTCCAAATACAGGGTGACCCCAAATATAAGGTAATCTCCCCCTCATTTTTCCAATGGGAAGACCCTGTTCCTCAGAAAAAGGGTTTTGGAAAAGACACATATGTAATTTTTAAAAACACAATGGATTTACCAAATGATCATTCTATTTATCTTTAAGAGCATATAACATAATGTTAACTTCAGAAATATTGTTCCTACACCCTCACCTTTCATGAAACAATTTTACTGAAACTTGTCACAGTCAGGACAGGGATGACAGAGCCTTCCTTTGGTGTTACCAGGGTCGCATGACCTTGCGGTGGACTGGATGTTTGTGATAACGCACTTTGTGAATACTGGCGGGTAGTCTCAGCACAAGCCATTTGAATAATAAGCACCCATTTAAAATCTCTGCAAATCAACAACTCGGGTGAATTGTTTTTAGAGTTGTCGCAGACCCTCACAACTGTGAGGTTATGACCCTGAAAGTTATTATTAAAGCCGTGTAAAACGTCCTGGCCTGCCTTTCTATTCGTTTCCTCGGGTGACTTCTAAAGCTCCCAAAAGTCCTAAGTGAGTCAAGGTTAATGGGTCTTTTCTAGCTAGTACTTTGTTGTTGAAAATTAGACACTTCCTCTTTTCTGAAGAGAAGTAGGACATGATCTAATTTGACCTTCTATTCAAGCATTTACGGTAATTCCAAAAAAACTGCACGTACACACAAAACACTGGGCCAGCAATAGCCCAAACTGTGATCCTGTGCAAACTGATTATAAAGCAGCTGTGCTATTTAAATCTAAAGGAAGGCCACAGTTTGTTTCCAGCGAAATTAAACCTCTTTCCCTGGAAAGAATGGAAGCCACACTAAGGCATTAAAGGAGAAATTTGGTTCAGAACATACACTATGGAGAAAAACAATTGAGAGGGGTGAGGTATAAGAAAGCAACTGCCAAGAATTATAAAGCTAAGCTGGATAATTCTGGGCCCACAAAAGCCTAGTGAACAACCACAATGATGAGAAGAATGATATAAATGGAAGACTAAAAATAAGAAAAAATGCAAAAGAGGGAAAAAAAATGCCCACTTTTGAAACTAGGGAAATGTCATAAAACCAGGGGAGTAAGTATAAAATGTAATTGTTGGGCAAAGTGAGAAAAATATAATCAGTTTTCATTTCTACCCACCGCATCCCATAGTACCTATCCTTAGGACAAACGCTCAGAACAAACCTGTTACTCGGTTGTTTACCTATTTATTACCCTTCTGTCAATGTTTCTAAATGGTTTGGACTGCCTAAACCTTCCAGGACTAAAGGTGAGCTACATTAGTCTCTGTTCAGGAAAGGACTGTACCTCATCTACCCAAATGAAAGGAACATTCCACAACTTCTGGCTTTATCTATTGCTACCTTCTGCCTTGTCTTGAAATACATCTAGAAGGAGGGGGAGAATATTTTCCTTCTCTTCAGGAAGAAAGGCTTTAACATCATGTTTTTAAAAGTAGCTTTTGCATCGGTATTTACCCAAAAGAGTCAAAAACTTATTTTATTTTATTTTTTTTACAGGAGAGGGAAAGAGAGAATCTTAAGCAGTCTCCACGCTCAATACGGAGGCCTACGTGGCACTTGATCCCACAAACCTGGGATCATGACTTGAGCTGAAGTCGGGAGTTGGGATGCTCAACCGACGGTGCCAGCCAGGCGCCCCAAGAATCCGAAACTTGTGGACAGGAATGTTCATAGGAGCTTTATTCATAATTACCAAACCCTGGAAGCAACCAAGCCCTATCCACCAGGAGATGAATGGGTAAACAAACTGGGTGGTCCACCCAGACAAGGGAAAGTTAATTCAGCAATAAGAAGAAATGAGCTACCAAGTCATGAAAAGCCACGGAGGAACCTAAATGCATATGATTGAGTGAAAGATGCCAATCTGAAAAGGGCTACGTACTGTGTGATTCCAACCATATGACCTTCTGGAAAAGGCAAAACCATGGAGGCAGTAAAAAGATCCGTGGTTGCCTGAAGGAGGAGGAGGAGAAGAGGTGGCCCATAATTTTCATAGGTGGCGAAGTTATTACGATGCTGACATCAGGCATTTGTCAAAATCCACAGAACTGCACAGAAGTGGAGAGAACCCTAATGTAAACTATGGGCGTTAGCTAATGATAATGCATCAACATTGGTCCATCAATTCTAACAAATGTACTACGCTATCACAAGATATTAACCGGGAAAACCATGCGGAAGGGGGGTGGGAAGGCATGTGGGAACTCTACAGTTTCAGCACCATTTTTCTGTAACCCTAAAACTGCTCTAAAAAATATATATAAAATCTATTAACTCTTTAAAAGTAGCTTTTGGATATTTTTCTCCCCTCCTAGGAGATCAGTACTAGGAATGTTACCGCTACAAGCAAGTGCCTCACTCAGGATGTTCACTTCGGGGAACCCTTACCACCTGAAATTAATTACGAGCCCCATTCGGCATAGTGGACCATTCAGACCCTCTGCCCAGCTCTTCAACAACTGACCCCAGAGACCACAAATATTCCCAGGAGACCACAAAATTGAGAGACATCTTCTTGAATAATAAGAGGGATGAATCTATCCATAAGGTTTTAGCGGTAGCATATTTCACTGCATCTTTTTAAAAACAAACAAACAAAAATACTGGCAGGCCTCTGTTATCCAGAAAACCTCCCTGGGGTCCCTGTGAAAAGATGCTACTTACACTAGCCCCATCCCCGAGAAGAAGATATTTGGCTCTGGTAAGCGTGAGATTTGCCATTTGGGAAGGAACGTTCTGACAGCGGACTGGTTCGCACTTGATGAGGGAGGCAATCCTCAATTTCACAGCAGTGTCCCTCGATGATAAGATTCATCACTTTATTGAGGGGAGAGAGAAGTAGGAGGCTCCTCCCACAGTCTTGCAGTGTGAGCGGGTCTTCCCTGTGGCTCGCAAACTGCAACTTCAGAGTGAACTTAAGCCTCGGAAGAGAAGAGAGGGAAAGAAAGTGGTCCCTGGATGGTGGGAGCGGGCAGGGGGTGGTGAAGACAGCTTTTTCTTGGCCAAAGGGGCTTCAAAGAGGAGACAGAGAGAGGGGATGGGGCGTGGCCTAATACAAGGGGGCACCAGAGGATCGGGTTACCTGGACAGTGTTGGGGCGGGGCACCTGAGTCTTGAGAATTTACCAAAAGCAATTACTGTGTGTCTTGGGAACAAAGGAGGGAGCTTGGCCCAGAAAAGGCCACCAGGGGCCCAGGCACAGAGCCTTCTCTGGACACCGGGCTGTTCCAGGAGCAATGCCCAAGGGCCTCATCATCACAGAGCTCTGGAGACCTGACACCGGGTCTCTCCGTCTCTACTAAGCTTGGGGAAGGGGGAGACTGAGAGGGGTTGATGGGTGTTTCTCTGGAGCCCGAGGGGAGAGCCCTAATCACCAGCCCTTTGTTCTAGTTTATTTCAAAAGCACAAGCTCCAACGGGCCAGGCCGTGACTAGCAATTAAAGGTCCACCCACAAGCTACCAAGCGTGCCCCTCGCCTTCCTTCCCCCTGCACCCACCCACTCACCCAAACTCTCCTTGCATTTCTTGAACGATGGTAACCTCCAAACCTTCCAAGGTTTGGAGACCAGCCGCCAAGAACTCCAGCCACAGCCCTCCCAGACAGAGGGGTGTGCTTTGGGGAGGGCTCTGTTGCCATAACAAACATAAGGGGTCCTGGCGCTCAGTGTGTGAGGAGAGGAGAAGCAGCCGCTGGGACCCTTCAGGGAAGGCGGCCAGGAGAGTACTGGGGAGGTGGAGAGTGGGCGTGTGTGCCTGCACAGGTGTGCCTGTGGGTGGCCATGTCTGCATGCGCGTATGTGTGTGCACAGATGATCATTGTGTACGTGGGCATGCATGTGTGTGTGTGCCTGTAGGCGTGCGTGTGTGCACGTGAGCGGGTGTGAGGGCGTGCGTGTGGTGTTGCATACATATGTGCATGTGTGCATGGTCGTGTGTGCATGCTTATGTGTATGTAGGTGAGTGTGTACACGCGTGCACACGTGAGCACACTTGCGTGCACGCACATACACCCAGAACACTGGGGAGGAAGTGAAGGAAGGGGCTCTCCGCCGGCCTCTCCAAGGCCCTCTCCAGCCGGTACGGTCAAAGGTCAGGCCCCTAACAAACCTCAGGCCAAGTCACAGAGACCCCAGGTGCCACTCGGGTGAAGACAAAAGATGGAAGTGAAGACCTGAGCGCAAGGCGCCTCCAAGAGGGGGGCAGCGACCCGGGGCAGAGATGCTGAGCACAGTCTCGGCCCCAGACCTGGCAGCTGGAGACAAGGACGGACAGGCTCTCTAACTGACCGTCCCGTGGCCCTGGGCAAGTAGTTTAAACTCCGAGCATCTGATTCTGGTTTGAAAAACGGCGTCCCAAGAGTGGCTACCTGGCAGGGCCCTTAGCAGGAGGGAAACTGAGCCCCAGTGTCTTGTGGCCACTCCCAGGCTAACCTACCATTGGCAGAGATGAGGATAATAAAGGTGCTAAGAGCAAGTGCCCTCCTCTGGAGGAGAGCCCAGAAAAGACTTAAAAAGGTGATTAATTGGGTGATAAGCAAACAGCACTGGGGGCCATTAGCCCTCCACGGAAAGGTCAGAGAGAAAGAGCCCAGAGGGTGGCCAGAGCAAGCTCACACAGGATCAGGTCTGGAGGAGACATTGGTGCCTGTGGAGATTGATTTTAGCAATAAGCTAAGAATAAAGCATCCAAGGGGCGCCTGGGTGGCTCAGTCGGTTAAGCAGCCGACTTCGGCTCAGGTCATGATCTCGCGGTCCGTGAGTTCGAGCCCCGCGTCGGGCTCTGTGCTGACAGCTCAGAGCCTGGAGCCTGTTTCAGATTCTGTGTCTCCTTCTCTCTGACCCTCCCCCGTTCATGCTCTGTCTCTCTCTTTAAAAAAATATTTTTTTTTAAATAAAAAAAAAAAGAATAAAGCATCCAAGAAAAGCACCCAACTCCCCAAGGCCATAGGCATTTTGCAGGAAACGAGTTTTTGGGGGGTTAGGTTTATCTTCAAAAGCACTGTATTAAAAGCAAATGATTTCTTAATCACTGATTTACTTACAATATGGGCATTCTGATAAAACACAAGAATCATTTGTGAAGCACGTACCTGACTTATTTACTCAAAATGAAACCTTTATTGAATTCCTACAATGCTCCAGATATGAACTGTTTATAAAGTGAAAGCTACTCACTCACTAAAAAGATGATACTCTACAAATTGGGACCCGAAAAATAAACAAACTGGTACTAAGTCAATGAAGAAACGCCCCCTTTTTTTTTTTAAAGTTTATTTATTTATTTTTTTTTTTAATTTTTTTTTTTATTTTTATTTTTTTCAACATTTTTTAATTTATTTTTGAGACAGAGAGAGACAGAGCATGAACGGGGGAGGGGCAGAGAGAGAGGGAGACACAGAATCGGAAACAGGCTCCAGGCTCCGAGCCATCAGCCCAGAGCCTGATGCGGGGCTCGAACTCACGGACCGCGAGATCGTGACCTGGCTGAAGTCGGACGCTTAACCGACTGCGCCACCCAGGCGCCCCAAAGTTTATTTATTTTTGAGAGAGAGGGGAAGGGAACGAGCAGGGGAGGGCCCAAGAGAGAGGGAGAGAGTCCCAAGCAGGCTCTGCATTGAACCGACACCCGAGAGTTGGGACATTTAACCGACTGAGCCACCTAGGCGCCTGGAAACTCCTTTGATATTCTAGGGACGATATGGAATATTCCAGAATGAACCGGCTGCCAAAAAGCCTCCATCCCAGTGCTAACTCTGACACTAGCTGTAGTCATTCAACTGGCCTTCATTCATTCCACAAAGTCTTGCTGTATGCTTACTGGGCTGCACGCTGGGCTACCTGTGGCCTGTGCAGAAAACAGATACCAAACAAGAAAGCTACCGTTTGAAAAGTTTGGAAAGCAAAGTAGAAATGCAGTGTGGGTCTAGGACCAGGGACCTAGCCTGGAGAGCCTCCTGGAGGAGGTGATCTTAGAACAAGGACCTGAAGAATGAGCAGGGCAGGATGAGGTACTCCATACTTACTGCCTCAGTCTGGACACTTAACGTGAATGGACTAATTGAATCCTCATGACAACCACGTGAAGTGGATGACCCATTATCCCTATTGTGTAGAGAGGCACATAAGCCTGAGCGATTTGCCCAGGGCAGCTTTTAAGTGGCAGAACCAGCACGTGGGTGCAGGCGGTCTGGCTTCGGAATCAACGCCGCTGATCACCCTGCAACCCGCTCCATAGAGTTGCTGCGTTAGAGCTTTGTGAAATCTCGTAGTTCCGATCCGATTTTTTAAACCCAGCTCAACACAAAACCTTTGCTAAATGTGACCAGCGTCTCCAGATATGTGCGGTCTCTCAGCAGAAGGCCCAGGGATCCCAAACAGTTGCTGAATGTAAGCAGAAGTCACCCCCTCCTTGTCCACCCTTCCTGCCCTCCCCTCTCCAAGAAAACCTGAAAGTTAAAAGAACTCAATGCCCCACCACTGCGTGGTGTGCCTGCTTCTTGTCAGGCCCAAGAGAACAAAGGAGTGTCCCTTCTCTTCCACCACATTCCTCTTGAGCGGAGAGGGTCCTTTCCCGATACTGATGAATGAGGAAGGTCATGGCCCTGGGAGTGGCAGTGTTGACGTACATCCAAACACAGGCTCGCACTCCCTTTGATCATGTGTCTCTCAGCCCTGGTCCTGCGGGCCCCCTCGGCTCCTCTCTTCCTGCTCAGGGATGGCGGTATTGTGTTACACTGTTACGTTTTGTCTGTACGGTTTGATTGGACTTTGTTATTTTGAATGAACCGATGAATCTCAAATTAGCCTGTCCGAGGAATCACACTTTTCATTGACTGATGTTAAGAGTCAACGCTCTATATACAACAGGCAGATCATCAGGTTTGGGCACCGTGCTGGGCGAGCACGTTTGAGAGAGAGAAAAAAAAAAAAAATCGTTATATTTTAAACGTGGAGTTTTCTCAGGCCATCCTAACACGGAGTAATGAAGAAATCAGACCATACTCTACTTTTGTAAAAGTCAGCCACAGCCCTACTATAGCAAAAGACAAAGGAGCCGGCAGGCCCAGTGTAAAATGAATTTCTCTGCCAGCTGCTAAGGGAATCTTGCTATATACGGCTTTAGTTTCCTTTTCTCTTTTTCTGCTTACAATATTTACATGATTTTTAAAGATTTCCTTCCTGTAAAGGATATTTCAGTAGTTCCGAGTAGACAATTAAATATTTAGACTTCGTATCACAGGAAACAAGGGCTTTGCCAAGCATTAAGCTGATGAGAATACAAGGATATAGTATCAGCCTAATCAGGAACTGTGCTGTTAGAGCATCCTCTAACACACTAACCAAAAGCCCTTTAAATCACTGGACAGGCACAGTCACCGAAACTCACCCTAAATCCTTTTGGGATGATCCAGTCTACTTGCTCAGAAATCTTCCCACGAGGGGGGCGCCTGGGTGGCGCAGTCGGTTAAGCGTCCGACTTCAGCCAGGTCACGATCTCACGGTCCGTGAGTTCGAGCCCCGCGTCGGGCTCTGGGCTGACGGCTCGGAGCCCGGAGCCTGTTTCCGATTCCGTGTCTCCCTCTCTCTCTGTCCCTCCCCTGTTCATGCTCTGTCTCTCTCTGTCCCAAAAATAAATAAAAACGTGGAAAAAAAAAATTAAAAAAAAAAAAAAGAAATCTTCCCACGAGGGACTCCCAGGGCATCTCTGAAATACCATACTCTTTTATTCATTTGAAAAATCTAACTTCAAAATAATTTATGAAACAACAGTTTCAAACAGAGAGGGAGGCAACAAACTGAGGGTTGATGGGGGGGGGGGGAATGGGTGATGGGCATCGAGGAGAACACTTGTTGGGATGAGCACTGGGAATCACGGGAATCTACCCCCACAACCAAGAGCACACCATATACGCTGTGCATCAGCCAACGTGACAATACGTTACATTAAAAAAATAATTTAAAGATTTTGGATACTAGCCCTTTGTCCGATGTGTCATTTGCAAATATCTTTTCCCATTCCGTTGGTTGCCTTTTAGTTTTGTTGGTTGTTTCCTTTGCTGTGCAGAAGCTTTTTATCTTCATAAGGTCCCAGTAATTCACTTTTGCTTTTAATTCCCTTGCCTTTGGGGATGTGCCGAGTAAGAGATTGCTACGGCTGAGGTCAGAGAGGTCTTTTCCTGCTTTCTCCTCTAAGGTTTTGATGGTTTCCTGTCTCACATTCAGGTCCTTTATCCATTTTGAGTTTATTTTTGTGAATGGTGTGAGAAAGTGGTCTAGTTTCAACCTTCTGCATGTTGCTGTCCAGTTCTCCCAGCACCATTTGTTAAAGAGACTGTCTTTTTTCCATTGGATGTTCTTTCCTGCTTTGTCAAAAATGAGTTGGCCATACGTTTGTGGGTCTAGTTCTGGGGTTTCTATATACACAATGGAATACTACGTGGCAATGAGAAAAAATGAAATATGGCCTTTTGTAGCAACGTGGATGGAACTGGAGAGTGTGATGCTAAGTGAAATAAGCCATACAGAGAAAGACAGATACCATATGGTTTCACTCTTATGTGGATCCTGAGAAACGTAACAGAAACCCATGGGGGAGGGGAAGGGAAAAAAAAAAAAAAAAAAGAGGTTAGAGTGGGAGAGAGCCAAAGCATAAGAGACTGTTAAAAACTGAGAACAAACTGAGGGTTGATGGGGGGTGGGAGGGAGGGCAGGGTGGGTGATGGGTATTGAGGAGGGCACCTTTTGGGATGAGCACTGGGTGTTGTATGGAAACCAATTTGACAGTAAATTTCATATATTAAAAAATAAAAAAAATAAAAAAAATAAAAAAATAAATAAAAAAAAAAAATAAAAAAAAAACAGCCAAAAAAAAAAAAAATAATAATTTAAAAATCTGGTAAATACAAAAAAGAAAGAAAGAAAGAAAGAAAGAAAGAAAGAAAGAAAGAAAGAAAGAAAGAAAGAAAGAAAGAAAGAAAGAAAAAGAAATCCATTTCTTCTTTGCAACCTACAGGAGAGAAACTGCCACCATGGGAAAGGGCTACAGTAAAGGCTATACCAGCGGTGACTGGGTCATGTATGCTGTTAGTGGTACGGAATTTGGGAAAGTCAAGACATTCAGCTAGAGTCAGCCCATGAGTCTCTCCTGCACGATCATGTTCCTGTGATGTCTCCACCACCTAACCACCCACGTCCGTGCGCACTGGCACTCATTAACATGATCGCCAGAGAGAAAAACAAAGGACTCCTCCCTCAACGACACCTATGTTTCCAAATTCCCCTAACTTTGAAAGATCTGAGCCTCTACCATCGCCGGCTTATGAACGCCTTTCCAAGGACAGAGAAAGAAGGAGAATGTCAGAGATCAGAGGAAGAAAAGCACACCGTCTTTGCTATCAAAACATGATTAAATTCATTCCTTTGACGTCCTGACAGTAATTGTGCCGAGAGGGATGGGAATCTGTTAAAATGACTTTAAAAGCGTTGTTGAGAATTTCCTGCGGGAGAAGACAGTGAGCATGCACTGGATTTCCCTTTGTTGTCCTCAGGATCCTGCGAAGCTGGGCGCTCAGCTGGTTTTTGACACCTCAAAACCCTTGTAATGACACCCCGAGACCTGCAGAAAGCTTGGACCCCCCGTTCTATTTGCCACTCTGACCAGCAGAGTCATTAACCCAAGCTGATTCATTCGTGAGGTCTCTGCCTTTGTCTCCTTAATAAACAAAGCTACAACCAGGCACACTCACGGCCATTGTTCTCCTATAAGGGCAGAGCTGTGACACGGCAGGCCGCACCAGGGTATTGATGGAAAGAGCCACAAACAGTGTTATTCCCTTAAAATTTCCCAACGTTCCCTTCCCTGCTGACCGGAACTCGAAGAGTTCCAATGAGGCGTGATTTCATGACAACATGTGTGACTAAGAAAACGTGTACATGGAGAGACTGTCACCTCAGTGAGGAACTGATCTGCCTGAATGATGCCTGGCCAAGGCCCTGGAATCGCTCTGAGCCAGGGGACCTCCCCCACCGTGTCCACAGGCTTAAGCACCACGGGGTAGAGCATCCAATCCCATTAGTCATCATTTAACCTTTTTTTTTTTTTTTTAACGTTTATTTATTTTTGAGACAGAGAGAGACAGAGCATGAACGGGGGAGGGTCAGAGAGAGGGAGACACAGAATCTGAAACAGGCTCCAGGCTCTGAGCTGTCAGCACAGAGCCTGACGCGGGGCTCAAACTCACGGACCACGAGATCATGACCTGAGCCGAAGTCGGCCGCTTAACCGACTGAGCCACCCAGGCGCCCCGCATCCAATCCCATTAGTAAGGAAAGGCCCTCTTCACCTTGAAAGCCTACAAGCTCCGTTAATTAAAGGCCTAGAGCTGCTTTCTTCACTGATCAGAACATGAATGGCTTTCAAACACATAAAACGCACCGTTAGAAGCTGAATTTTTAAAAATATGTGTCTACTGGGGCCCCCGGCTGGCTCTGTCGGTTAAGTGTCCGACTCTTAATCTCTCTCAGCTCAGGACATGATCTTGAGGTTCCTAAGCCTGAACCCCCTGCCGGTCTCTGTGTTGACAGTGTGGAGCCTGCTGGGGATTCTCTCTCTCTCTCTCTCTCTCTCGCTCTCGCTCTCGCTCTCTCCCCCCCATCTCTGCCCTTCTCCTGCTTGCACACGCTCACACACTCTCTCTCTCTCAAAATAAATAAGTAAACTTAAAAAAAATACACACACACACACACACGCACGTGTGTGTGTTTACTCAAAAGGTCAAATGCAGAGTTAACATATAACCTAGCAGTTCCTCTGCTAAAAGCAGAATTCTTCAAAAGAAGTGAAAACACATGTTCATGCTCTAACTTGCACATGAGTGTTCATAGCAGCATTGTTCATAATAGACCAAGGTACAAACAACCCCACAGACTTTTGTTTCCTTTTATAAAAAATGTCCAGAGCAGGCAAATCCACAGACAGAAAGTAGATTAGTGGTTGCCAGGGGCTGGCAGGAGGCGGGAATGGAGAGTGGCTGTTGATGGGTACAGGGTTTCTTTTTTGGAGGGATGAAAATATTCTAAAATTAGTGGCAATAGTTGCACAATTCTGTTACGATGCTAAAAATGCCTGAACCGTACACGTTAAAATAGTGACTTTCGTGGTATGTGAATTGTACTTCGATACAAAACAATTTTTAAACATGGGGCACCTGGGTGGTTCAGCTGGTTAAGTGTCTGACTCTTGGTTTGGGCTCAGGTCATGATCTCACAGTTTTGTGAGGCTGAACCCCAAGTCGATCTCTGCCCGGGCAGCGTGGAGCCTGCTTGGGATTCATTATTCATTCTCTCTCTCTCTCTCTCTCTCTCCCACTCTCTCTGCCCCTCCTGTGCTCACACTGTCTCTGTCTCTGTCTCTCTCAAAATAAATAAACTTTTATAAATAAATAAATAAAATGATAATCAATTAAATGTGACCCTAAGTTTTCTCAACAGCCCAGAGTAATTACTGATTATAATTTCAAGAAGGAAGAAGTATGAATTTATTGGTAGAGTCAACATTTTCTTGGGGGTAAAAAAGGGCACTTTTTAAATATTTTTCTTTCTTTTGTTTTCATTGTATTTTAATACAGCACTAAAAATAGGCCCCCACCACCCACGGCAACATTGCTAGGCATGCTATTTCCATTCACTTTTCCTTGTGGAGCTCCCCCTCAGGAGGGAACAGACTGTTAAAAAAAAAAAAAAAAAAAGTTTGACTTTCATAATCATTTGCAAGGTTAGTCTGGCTCGTGAGACACTCCCCTTACTTTCAAGAGCAAATTCACAATTTAAACGGTGATTCAAGGGGCGCCTGGGTGGCTCAGTCGGTTGAGCATCAGACTTCGACTCAGGTCATGACCTAACGGGCTTGTGAGTTCGAGCCCCGCGTCGGGCTCTATGCTGACAGCTTGGGAGCCTGGAGCCTGCTTCGGATTCTGTGGCTCCCTCTCCCTCCATGACCCTCCCCTGCTCATGCTCTGTCTCTCTCTCAAAAAAAAAAAAAAAAAAAAAAAAAAAAAAAAAATGGTGACTCAGTTCTGTTGAATAAAACAGCTACTACCGTATGTAAAGCAAATACAACGAAAGCATCATCCACAGCACCAGCTGAAAAACCATCCCATGCCACCTTAACATTGATTGGAGCAGCCAACACTTACATGTATGGACCCAGCACTGTTCTCAGCACTTTTCATAGATTAACTCATTGCATTCTCTACACGGACCCTTACAACAACCATGAGGCAAGGATCATTCCTCTTCCCATCTTACAGAAGAAGAGACTGAAGTTCAGAGTGGTGAAGTTACTTGCCCAGGGTCACACAACTGTGGAGGGGTAGAGCCAGGATGCAAACCCCGGCACTCTGGTTTCAGAGGTCACTCTTTCCACCCCACGATGGCGCCAACTCGGCTCACAAAACAATCCCCCGACACAGAAATCCGGAGACGGGGCACAGCGTGCTGCAACAATTCAGCCGTGCCGAGAGCGCACTGACCCGCTGTGCCGTCCGCTCAGCACAGAGTCGGTGATCGTGAGCGTGCCACGGCCCTTACCTGTGGACCACCCCAGCCCGGTGCAGGTGCTCCACGGCAGAGATGAGCTGCCGGATGTATCTGCGGGCTTCAGACTCCTCTAGCCGCTTCTTCTCATAGATCTTGTGCATCAGGTTGCCTCCAGGGCACAGCTCCATGACCAGGTAGTAGCTATTTTCCGTCTCCAAGATATCAAGGAGCTGGGTGATGTTGGGGTGGCGGATCATCTGCTGAATCTGCCCCTCTCGCCGAAGGTTTTTGGTGACGTAAGTGTCCTTTTTGGCTCTCTTCTTGTCAATGACCTTTATGGCCACCTGAGGAGACACCGAGAACATGGCTGTTGTCAGATGCTGCAAAGGTTATTCCCTAACTAGGCACAAGAACCCTAGGAAAATACATAGCTACTTCTCTGTACCAGGGGGGAAACCCCCTCATCTAAAAATAGCATCCAGGGGAAAAAAAAAAAAACCCAAAAATGTAACATCAGGAACCAGACCCGATTATTGAGGAAGAGAGTGAAATTCACTTAGGCCAACTTGGACGGTCTGGAAGGCTCAGTGAAGAGTCAGTGTCAAACTTGGTTATCCCCGGCGTGAAATGCCAAGTTCCAGTCCAGCAAAGGGCCTCTCCTGGCTCCCTCTCAGGCTGAGCCATCATCCATCCGGGGGCGGGGTTCCCCCAGGCCCCCACTTCTGACAGAGTCAAATCTGCCCTCGTCTTTAGTTCCGGGTGGGGGACGCAATGCCCTCTCCTTCCTCCCGCCACGGAAAAGCATCCTTTTCTTTCCCTGGGCGAGTCATGGCTCACATTAGCTCTTGGCCCCTATGTCAGGGTGCAGCCAGTTGGTGGCCCACAATTGTGTCTCAGCTGCCCACAGGACACCGCTCCTGGGTCACTGCCCTCACAAGCAACGTGTCACATGCACAGACCCTCCAGCCTCCTGCAAAGGCAGGGAAAGAGGGACGGGGGTGGAGATGGTCTTTCCCAGCCAAATCTGCACCCCTTCCCTTTGGTGGGCTTCACCTCTCTGCTCACCAGCTCACCGGGCCCTAAAACACACCCCTGTTTTTGCCCTCTCCTGTCTTCACTCCTCTCGCTAGGAGACCAGCCGCTGACATCATGTCGCTTCCTCCTGCTGATGCCTCCTCACCTGTCCTTCCTCTGTTCCCATGCCACCGGTCGGGCTCATTTAGGACTGTGCCTCCTATCCCCCAGACGGACCATCTCTGTGACTCAAAGTTGTTTGGGACATTCCCAAAGCAAGGGACATTCCCGTGCAAGGCTCTCAAGGCAGGGGCCCCGCAGGACAAAAAAGAGTGGGTTTTCCACTTCTGTTTATTTCCTTTTTTTGTGATTGTACTTTGTCACTTTCATAATATACCCCATATATTAGTACCAAGTTATGACACAGATAAAAAACATAAATGATTGAGGGGCGCCTGGGTGGCCCAGTAGGATAAACATCTGACTCTCAATCTGGGCTCAGGTCAAGATTTCACAGTTGGGGGGATATCGTATCCAGCTCCGCCCTGACAGTGAGGGGCCTGCGTGGGATTCTCTCTCTCCTTCTCTCCACCCCTCCCCTGTGCTTGCTTGCTTTCTCTCTCAAAATAAAGAAATAATAAATAAATGAATGCTTGACTGATAGATGATTGATAGGTAATATTTATGTGAGCTGCTCAAATGTTACTTCTTGACTCAGGTTTGTGATTAAAAACTAAATGAGGGGCGCCTGGGTGGCTCAGCTGATTAAGCATCCAACTCTTGATTTCAGCTCAGGCCATGATCTCACAGTTCGTGGGATCAAAACCCATGTGGGGATCTGCACTGACAGCATGGAGCCTGCTTGGGATTCTCGCCCTCTCTGCCCCTCCCCTGCTCATCCGTGCTCTGTCTCCTTCTCCTCTCTCAAAACAAAACAAACATTAAAAAAAAAAAAAAAACCTAAAAAACTAAACTAAAACCAAGTCCAGTCACCTGGACTATGACATCAACATCCTACCTCTTTTCCCGGCCCCCTAAAGTCACTCTATGCTCTGCCTCAAAATCCATGGGTCTGGAACTCTGATTTCTTGCTTAAAGCTCTTTGGGGCTCACTGCTGTCTGCAGGGCAAGGTCCACACTCCCTGGCCCAGCACTCAAGCTTCTCCGTCTTGTCAGACACTGCAAGCAAAGGTTATTCCCTAACTATTCACAAGAACCCTAAGAAAGTGCTACTTCCCTGTACCAGGAGAAACACCTTATCTAAAATGGCATCAGGGGCACCTGGGTGGCTGAGTCTAAGTGTCCGACTTCGGCTCAGGTCATGATCTCACGGTTTGTGAGTTCGAGCCCCACACTGGGCTCTGTGCTGACAGCTCAGAGCCTGGAGCCTACTTCAGATTCTGATTCTGTGTCTTCCTCTCTCTCTCTGCCCTTTCCCCACTCATGCACTCGCTCTCTCTCTCTCTCTCTCTCAAAAATAAATAGGCATTAAAAAATTATTTAAATAAGTAAGTAAATAAATAAATAAATAAATAAATAAATAAATAAATAACATAGCATCAGGGGATGGCCTGGGGGCCAGTCTCCTCACTCTCCTGAACACACTGGGTTACTCTCCGAGCTTGAGCCCAGGCCACCCCCTCACCCAATTGGACACCCCAGTCCTTGAGCCACTAACTCAAATCCCACCTCCCTCCCAGGGGGTGCTTCAGCTCTCTTTCTCTTGTGCCCACCATAGCCACCATCTGATATGAACTTTTAAGATGCTCTGTGTCAGCAACATGCAGATATACGATACGGTATCGTTAACAACAGCCACCATGCCACATGTGACATCCCTAGCCTTATTTATCTTATAACTGGAAGTTTGTGCCTTCACCCATTTTGATGGGGGGGGGGGGGTCTTCAGGTCTTTAATCCAAAGATATAACTAAGAAAGACAATCAGCCAATAGGGATGCAATCCTCCCATAGAGGTTAAAAGTTATACTCAGGCTGGAGTTTGGCCCCCACAAGTAAATGCTAGACTGAAAGCTGTAAAAACTGTACTCACCCGTGACCAAAAGATAAAGAAAAAAAGTATATATACACATATATAGGCACATCCATGCTTGTGCACACACATACATATGCATAGACATACACAACCACATATACACACGTGTATGTGTGCGCATACGTGCATGTAACATAGCCACTGTCTTGTGGGGGTGGAGAGAAAGAGCGATGCTGAAAAGTACAATTAGACTCTGTCTTTGCTTGTGGCTTTGCTTGCAATGGTTTAAAAATGACACCCTTTGGCAATGAAATTCTTAAAAGTACTATGAATGAACAATAGTCTGAAAGCCCGGCGGTAATACAATATGCCTTTTTCAACAGAGCACACAATGGTTATTAGGATAATTTACTTAGCTCTTTAATTGCCTGTAGTCGATTATGTAACGGCCACCCAAAGACTTTAAATCCTAATCCCCAGAACATGTGAATATGGCCTTATTTGGAAAAAGTGAAGGATTTTGAGATGAGATTAACCTGGACCATCTGAGCGGGCCCTACATGGCAGCACAAGTGTCCTTATAAAATAGGGGGGGTGGGAGGGGGGTTCACACGAACGCACAGAGGAGAAGTCCGCACGAAGAAGGAGGATGGCCCACAAGCCAAAGAATGCCGCAGCCACCAGACTCATCAGACAGAGCACGGCCCCCTCAACACCTTGCTTTTTTGGTCCAGTGAAACAGATTTGGGACTTCCAGGCTCCAGAACTGTGAGAGAATCAATTTCTGTTGTTTTAAGCCCCCGAGTTTGTGATGCTTTGTGACAGCGGCCCCAGGAAGCCAGCACGCCACATGTGCCCCACTGTTATTTGGTATCTTGGTTTCCATGTTCTGTGGCTTCTGAGAGCCCCTCAGTGAAGACCCCTGAGCCCGAAAGCCACCTCATTAATGCCCCTCTCCATTTCCACACACCACCTCATCCCTGGGCTCTTTAATCCACCCCCTAAACTTACCAACCCCGCCTCGATAATACTGAAAATGGAATGTTTAACCAGCTTCATCTGTAACAACATGGGAAACGCTGAACGGGAAATTAAGGAAAAGGCAGTCAACGATCAGCAAAGGAAGGCATCTAATTTGACGGTAATCAGACATTTGCAGGCAGAGTAGATCTAATGCTGATTCTACAAGGTTGAAGCTTGGCATGATGATGGGTCTCGAGCTGAAAGGATGAACTGCTTCAGTCAGGCGAGTTTTAAAAAGTAAAAATTAAGGGGTGCCTGGGTGGCTCAGTCGGTTAAGCGTCCGACTTCAGCTCAGGTCACGATCTCGTGGTCCTTGAGTTCGAGCCCCGCGTCGGGCTCTGGGCTGATGGCTCAGAGCCTGGAGCCTGCTTCGGATTCTGTGTCTCCCTCTCTCTCTGCCCCTCCCCCATTCATGCTCTCTCTCTGTCCCCAAAATAAATAAATGTTAAAAAAATCAAAAAAAAAAAGTAAAAATTAAATGTGTGCAGACTCACTGAGGACCAAGTCCAAGGACCCCAACTGGAAGGGTGTGTTTGGAGAAGGGGGCGGGGGGGGGGGGGGTAGTGATGTCAAGGGAGCGTGGCAGCTTGGATGTCACCCTGAGCACATCAAGAGAAATAATTCTGCTGTGAAAGGTAAATCAAACAGCTCCAGATCGTCAACAGACTCAAGCTTGCAAAGCTTCTTGAAATTTACAAAGGCCTCCGTTTTCAAAGATTGACGCCATGTTTCCAAGACGCGCAGCCGAGTCTCGCGGTGGTGCAAACATCAGAGCGAGACTAACACGGCTCCCGTGAGCCACGGTTGAAAACAGATTATTCACCAACTTCTCTCATTAATTAAGAAATCGCATTTCTCACAACATGGCAACTCCCACCCTCTTCCCCACCCCACCCTGCTCCCACCAAAAAGAAAAAAAAAAATGCCTATCAGTGACGGGTAAGATCAGCAAATTTAAATGGCTAAGCTCCTGAGGCGCTCGGGTGGCTCAGTTGGTTAAGTGTTAGACTGTTGATTTTGGATCAGAGCACGATCTCACCGTTCGTGAGTTCGAGCCCCGAGTGGGGTTCTGTGCTGATAGCACAGAGCCTGCTTGCCCTCCAACACAGAAAAGGGGGAGGAGCACAAGCATAGGGATCTCAATCCATCAGGAGGAAGACAAGGTACAGAAAGGAGTTCGTGCTTAATGGCATGTAGTAGGAGAAAAAAAATCCAACACTGAATTTTACTCAGAATGAGGGACGCACAAAGGCATCCGACCCCGTTGCAGCACACGCTGGGACCTAAGATAATGTGCAGAAAGCGCTCAGTACGATGTCTGACACATAGTAAGTGCTCCTTAAATTGGTGCTCTGACTACTGTTACCATTCTACATTCACAGAAGCAGCCTGTAGAGAGGGTGGAAAAGCACTCCAGTTTGGTTCAGCTCAGGAAAAAAAAAAAATGTGCATTTCTCTCCCCGGCAGATTAAAAAAGAAGCCTGAACCCCATTTCAGTGTCCCGAACTCTCTGGAATAGAGCTGCTTTTAAATCCCGAGGCAGTGGTTTAATATCAGCCTACTTCTCTCATCTTCTTTAAATATTGACTTAGTTGAGACTGTCTACATAGGATCAGCGTTAACAGGATTTAAAATTCATCCCTTCATCCCCGATCACCCTCCACTGCCTTTAAAATTCATGACTCTCAAACACATCAAGAATCATACATGTGTCTAATCTCTAAAATGAAAAGACAGATATAAAATGGATCTTCCATATGAGTAAGAAAAAGAATGCTGACCACAGACCCCCTCTTTAATACCACAAAAACACACATGTATGTCCCCCACGTCTTATCCGTTCTACGGTGTGTGCTGTGTTTTTGAAAGTTCAGCCTTTCTTTAATCACAGTGCTATTATACCATAATGTTTTAGATAATCAGAAGGCACAGGGAGTAAGAGGCCATGACCAACTGAATTTTCTTATTACATGGAAATTAGCCAAAAAAAAAAAAAAAAAAAAAAAAGGAGCTTTCTTCCAGAATGCTTTGGTTTCTTTTTTATGTTTTAATTAAAAAAAAATTTTTTTAATGTTTTTATTTTTGAGAGAGAGAGAGAGAGAGTGAGTGGGGCAAGGGAGAGAGAGGGAGACACAGAATCCAAAGCAGGCTCCAGGCTCTGAGCTGTCAGCACAGAGCCCGACACGGGGCCCTAACTCACAAACCATAAGATGATGACCTGAGCCAAAGTCAGATGCTTAACTGACTGAGCCACCCAGATGCCCTACTTTGGTCTCTTAATGAATAATTTACGTTAAACTCAAAAGACTCTTTCCTTCTTCAGCAAACATTTATTAAGCACCTAAAATGTATCTGACACTGTTCCATGTGCCAAGTGCACACTATGGAAGGGACACGGGTCTTCGGGCTCTTTCTCGGGGATAACTCAGATCCTTTGGAGTGTTCAAGATCACCATCTGTTACGGACTGAATTGTGCTCCCCCGCTGCAAAATTTGTATGTTGAAGCCCTAACCCCCAAGGTGACTATATTTGGGAAAAGGGAGGTAATTAAGGCTAAATGAGATGATAAGGGTAAGGCCTTAATCCAACAGGACTGGTGGCCATATAAGAAAATGAAGAGGGGCGCCTGAGTGGTTCAGTCGGGTAAGCGTCCGACTCTTGATATCGGCTCAAGTCGTGATCTCACAGTTCATGGGTTTGAGCCCCGTGTTGGGCTCTGTGCTGACAGCTCAGAGCGTGGAGCCTGCTTCGGATTCTGTGTGTGTGTGTGTGTGTGTGTGTGTGTGTGTGTCAAAAATAAACAAACATTAAAAAAAAAAGGAGGAAGAGATACCAGAGATCTCTCTCTCTCTGCACATGCACAGGGGAAAGGTCACATGAGGACACAGCAGGAGGATGGCCATCTACAAACAAAGGAGGAGGTCTCACCAGAAACCAACCCTACTGGCACGTGATCCTGCACGTCCAGACTCCGGGGCTGAGAGACTATAAGTGTGTGTTGTTTAAGCCCCCAGTGTGTGGGGTCTGGTTACGGCAGCCAAGAGGACCACCTGACCATCCAAGCATCACGTACTACCACGGGGTTCCCTCATCCTGCAGGAGAATGAAAAGGTAGAGCCAAGGGCTCCTGTCCCTTCCCCGAGGGCTGGGGCCAGACCTCACAGTTCCTGGCGTGATCTCCGCCGCTTTCCACACCGCGGCGGGTGACAGGGTGGCGCAGCCTGGCAGCCGGGCCTGCGGGCTCGGGGGCCGGGAGCCTGGACTCCAAAGCCGGTCTCTGCCACTTGGTAGCTTGGACCTCTCCAAGCCTTAGCGTCCTCACTCTTTAAAACGACGCAGGGAGGGGCGCCTGGGTGGCGCAGTCGGTTAAGCGTCCGACTTCAGCCAGGTCATGATCTCGCGGTCCGTGAGTTCGAGCCCCACGTCAGGCTCTGGGCTGATGGCTGGGAGCCTGGAGCCTGTTTCCAATTCTGTGTCTCCCTCTCTCTCTGCCCCTACCCCGTTCATGCTCTGTCTCTCTCTGTCCCAAAAATAAAAAAAAAAAAAAAAAAAAAAAACGTTGAAAAAAAAAAAAGAAAAAAAAAAAACGACGCAGGGAGGGCCACTAACGCACACCTCACAGGGATGCTGGAGAAATGAGCGAGGCCACCCAGGGTGTTGAGCACCAGCCGCGCTCAGGAAAGCCCTCGGGAAGCGATCGCTGTTAGGAGCTGCATTTTTGTGCGAGACGAGGAGGAAGAAGACGCAGAGGCACCCAGCCCCACGGCTCCCTGGTCCTCACCGCAGGTCTGGGGCCCTCAGACCACCAGTCAGGAGGTCAGAGCAGTGCCTCCTGCTTCTCCCCATGGCTCAGCCTTCCCAGCCTCCCCCCACACCCCCGCCTCCTCCCTCCTTCCCAGCCTCCCGCCCCCCGCCCTCCTCCCTCCTTCCCAGCCTCCCGCCCCCAGCCTCCTCCCTCCTTACATGCCACCAACATGCCATCCACCCACCTCTACTTCTAGCCCCTCCACTTCCACACGCTGTGTATTCACACTCCCCAACACCTATGTCCTGCTCACCTCTTTCCCAAGCCCTGACTGCCTGTGGGCACCTCCACCGCCTCTCCTGGGTCGCCTCCCCCACCCCTGCCTGGAATTCCCTCCCACACAGCACTCTTCCCTGGCCAGGACCCGCTCCCTCCTCCACCCCAGACTGGCTCAGGTCACCGGGTGCTTCCCCAGCTGTCATGCTCATCACACACACTTAACGGTTTGGGACACCTTCACTGGAATCTCCCAGAAGGCAGCAGTTGTATCTGGTCTCCTCACTTTTGTGTTCCCAGCTTCTAGGTCAGTGCATGGCTCATGGGGAGCTCTTGAGGGAGAAAAAGGGAGGGAGAGAAGGAAGGAAAGAAGGAAGGTGGGGAGGAAAGGAGGGAGAGAGGAAGGAAAGAAGGGAAGAAGGGGGAGGGAAGGAAGGAAGGAGGGAAGGAAGGAAGGAAGGAGGGAGGGAAGGAAGGAAGCAAGGAAGGAAGGGGAGGGGAGGGAAGGAAGGAAGGAAGGAAGGAAGGAAGGAAGGAAGGAAGGGAGGGAAGGAGGGAAGGAAGGAAGGAAGGAAGGAAGGGAGGGAGGAAGGGAGGGAAGGAGGGAAGGAAGGAAGTTAGGAAGGTCCCACCAGTCTGCCACAGGTGGTCAGTACGGTGACCTCTTGGTCACCTCTACTCCCGCCTTGAGTAGGTGTAACCTCACCAGTCCTCCCCGCCCTCAGCTAGGATACAGGCAGACCAAAATCCTTCCCTTCAACCATTAAAACGATAAGACGTGATGCCACCTATGGGCGTGTTTCAGCTTCTGTGTGACTGATGCAGAGACACAGACTCCCCCCCTTGGAGAAATGTCACCTTCTCTGAGAGGCTTCCCAGACCCGCCTGATTCCGGCCGTGCCCCCGCACTCTGCCCCCACCGGGCACTCACAGTCCCCTTCCTCTGTCTCTTCACAGGCCGTCGCTCCTTTGCAGCACAACATTCTCCCCCCTCCAGGCCCCCTTCCCAGACTCTGGGATCAGCCCTGCTGGACCCCTTGCACCTTTTTCCAAGCCTCATCCTGTTCTTGGAGCCCTCTTCTAGAACCTCCTTCTTGGCCCCAGCCCCACTGTCACCTCAAACGGTGGCTTGCCCTTGCAGGCCCAATGTCTGGCACGGCGTCAGGAACACAGGAGCTCAATAAACATGGACCAGAGTAACGACACGGCCGATGTGTGTGCAGGTTAAGGGAAGAAGGAGGGAGGGAGGGAGGGAGGGAGGACAGACGGCTGCCGCCATTACCTGTGTGACTTGTGGATGCCACTGCAGCCAGGACAGAAGCCATATGACTTAGATTAAATGGCAACGAAAGCAGATCAGAGGACGCTGAACAGAGTATCCCTAGTGGCCCTTTCTGGGTGAGTCAGAGAGAGAAAATGAAAGCCTGGGCGGCTGCCAAGCTAAAGGCAGTGGGCTGACATCCCCTGCTCCAGCGTGGACTGGAACCGTCCCACCACCCTACTCCATAAAGCCCTTTCTGGCTTCCTCAGCGTCTGGCTGAGTATGGAGAAGTCACCAGGGAGAACCCTGGAGAGGCGCCACAACCAGCGTTAAAGCGTGGCATTCCAGCCCAGAAGAGCCGTCACTTTCGCCAGCCACCCCCCTGTGCCACCCTACGACGTCAGCCCAACACCTAACTCTGGCCTGTGCACCTGCCTGCTAGCCTCTCTCCCCCCGCAAACTTGTCTCCCATCTGTCACCTTCTCGAGAGCAACTAGTCTGGGGGAACAGGAAAGCTCCCCCAAATCCAGGACCAACCCCCGCTTCTCCTAGAGGAAGGAGCCAAAGAGCCAAGGATGCCCGCGGGTCCCCATCAGGCAGCCAGCTCGCTCTCTGACCTCGCCTCCCCCCCCGGCCTCCCTCCTGTTCCCTCAGCTCACCCACCGCCTCCTAGCTCTTCAGATGCGACAGGTGTATTCCCAGCTGGGGCCACATGCTGACCCCTTCGCCTCCACGACTTTGCTGAAATGTCCCCTCCCAGAGACGCTTCCCTGATTCACCTGTTTACAGCCACAGCCAGCTGCCACTGACAATCCCCTTCCTCCGGCCCATTCTCCCCCCTTAGCCCTGGTCACCCCTTAAATCCTACCCAGCTCACTGACAGCATGTGGAATCTGCCTGGCCCTTGAAAGCTCCAGAAAGGAAGGCACGTCCTCTGTCTCCTTCACGGACACGTTCTCAGCATCCAGAATAGTCTCTGGCACATAGACAGCACTCCAGCATTTCTTGAATGAATGAATGAATGAATGATGACAAGTTGCAGTTGGAAGAAAAAGATTCTATTAAAACTACCAGAATCTGTTACAGACTGAATCGTGTCTCCCTGCCAAATTCATTTGTTGAAGGCCTAACCCCTCATGTGACTCTAAAGGGACAGGGCCTTTACAGAGGTAATGATAAGTGAACGAGAAAATAGGAGTGGAGGCCTGATCCAACAGGACTGGTGTCCTTATAAGAAGAGGAAAAGGCTGCCCGGGAGGCTCAGTCATTAAGCATCTGACTTTGGCTCTGGTCATGATCTCATGGTTCGTGTGTTTGAGCCCTGCATTGGATGAACACAAGCCCCGCTTCTCTCTCTCTCTCTGCCCCTCACTCACTTGTGCCCTCTCTCTCTCAAAAAAAAAAGAAGGAGGAGGAGGGAGGAGGGGAGGAAGAGGAGGAGGGGGAGGAGGAGGAGGGGAGGAGGAGGAGGAGGAGGAGGGGGGAGGGGGAGGAGGGGGGAGGGGGGAGGGGGAGGAGGGGGAGGGGGGAGGGGGAGGAGGGGGAGGAGGAGGAGGGGGAGGAGGGGGAGAGGAGGAGGGGGAGGCAGGGGGAGAGGAGGAGGAGGGGGGAGGGGGAGGAGGAGGAGAGACACCAGGGGTTCACAAGCACAGAGAAAAAAGGCCAGGTGAGGGCACAGAGAGAAGGCAGATGTCTGCAAGTCAAACAGGCCTAGGGTTGAAACCAAACCTGCCAGCACCTTGATCTTGGGACTTCCAGCCTCCAGGACCAGGAGGGAATAAGTGTCTGCTGTTTAAGGCCCCTGCCTGTGGCATTTTGTTACAGTGGCTCTAGCAGAGTAATACAGAACCTTCACGAAAGTGATCAGTAATAACAGAGCGGCTTACTTTGTAAATCGCATTAGGACAGTCAAGTCTGGGTGGCACTGCTGGATGAAGCAAATCGGGCTGCTGGAGGGGCTGCCCCGAAAGCCATGAAAAAAATGACAAGGGACAGAGGCTCTGAGGCTCCAGGCTCCAGCCCAAGCCTGAGTGGATGTAAAAAGGCTGAAAACTGTGGTGATTAGCATGACCCAGTGGGAAATTCTGAAAATAAACTGGTTTCACGCCTTCTTCCCAGGAAAACGATACCCGTAAATGCATCTGAGTGGAACGTGTGCCTGTGTGGAGGATACTTATTTAACAGAAAGCAGAAAATATCCTTTGCCGGCTTTATAATTAATTTCAGGGTTGCTCCAATTCACAGAGAGACGGTGCTAGACAGCAAACACACATCGCTGTCTTTTATAGGGGCCCATTAATTGCTGCTCTTTATGCAGTGGAGCGCGACAGCTCCTGACCCCTGGCTCCCCACCGGCCACCCTCCCGCTGCTGTGCACTAAAATCTGTCTTCTTGTAAATGAGGGGGAAAAAGTTTCCGTCCCCAATTTAAACAACAGAGCTCATTAGGACTGATTTGGCAACCCTAACAGAACCCGGCGCCGGGTACGGGTAAAGAGCTGAACTCTGGCTGAAGAAAAGAAACAAAGTCAGCTCGCCAGGCACGCCTACCCCGCGGGGCTCTGAAGCCACTGTCACCGGGATTCTCTGTGCCCAGGCTCCAGCTCCAGTTTGGAAAGCAAATCACGTCCCGACGCCCTAGAAACATCCTCCTGGTGGGAAAACCAGAAACTGGGTTCCTGCAAGGAAGGAAAAAGGCAAACTGGAGAATTTTCAGACGGCAAGGTGCACTGGGGCAGCTGCGTACCCATGTGAGCAGTAGCTGCACAACTGGAACTCTTATCAAAAGCCCATCTATGTAGACAGAATGCACATGCTTCTTTGTCATCAAAACAGATTTATCATCCACAGGATAAAAGTGACCCCAAATTCCATGCCCAGAGTTCCCCACAACTCAGGAATCTTAAAGGGAGATGAAGTAGGAATTAAAACAGGTAGTGCTGGGGGGCACCTGCGTGGCTCAGTTGGTCAAGCATCCAACTTTGGCTCATGATCTTGCGGTTCATGGGTTCGAGCCCCACGTCGGGCTCTGTGCTGACAGCTCAGAGCCTTGAGCCTGCTTTGGATTCTGTGTCTCCCTCTCTCTCTCTGCCCCTCCCCCCATTTACACTCTGTCTCTCTCTCAAAAATAAATGAACATTAAAACAAAAACAAAAACAAAAACGGGTCGTGTTAAAATCACTTCTCCTTGGTTTTGGAAAATGGTCAAAAGGCCCAGCTTAGGAACAGATTATAAGTTTTTTGACACCGCATATAATTCATCTTGGCATTCCCCAGCATGCCTGGCTCCTGAAAGGCCAAATGTATTGAATCGATGAATACCTAGGTTAAAAAACTAAAAGTACCCAATTGCCTCAAATACCCTTCAACTCTGATCCCCCAGCACCCCTTTCTGCTGCATTTCTCTTCCAGTTTGGCCCCGTTTTTAATTACCCAGAATATAAGTTGGTGACAGTGGAGAGAAAGCCTCAAATTACATCATCTAAAAGCAAATAGATACATGCATCCAAAAGATAACGGGGTTGGTTCGGCATGACCATCCCCAGCCAACGATCGCTGTCAATGTGCCGAGATGAGCATCCTTCCTACTGCCTGTGTGGACAGCCTGCCCCCCAGCCCTCCCTGACCAGCCTCTCCAAAATCACACTTGTCACTGTTCTCTGTGCTCCTGTCACGGAGGCCATCATCATCCTCATTTGTTGCCTGAGCAGTTGACTCTTCCCCTGCCTCCTCTCCCAGCAACCAGTCACCAAGTCTTCCAGAAGGTTCCTTCCCTGCCATGTCTACTGGCCTGGCCAGCCTTCTAAGGGCTTCCACACACTCTTTCTGGGCTGCCCCCTTCTCTACATTGAAGCATTAGAGTTTTCTTTCCAAGAATGGTTATGATCATCTGCTGTGTTCAGAGACCTTTAAAATAAACTTGATTCCTTAATGAGAAATTGAAAAATCCTTCTTGATCTGGCACCAGCCCCTCCTTACTTTCTCCTCTTTTTTTTTTTTTTTGAACATTTTATTCCAACCATCCTACCAACTTTCACTGACCCAGCCACTTTCAGTCCAATATTTTCACATAATAGTCACAGTGAGACACAGGGAGACCACAGTGAGTCCTTAAGGTCTTGGTTGTTCTCTTCTATTATTTATTTTGATAAGACGCCTACCAGAAAATAAGCCATTATTAAGTATGTAGTTCAGTGGCATTGAGTATGCTCATATTTGTTGTGCAGACATCACCATCATCCATCTCCAGAACACTTTTCATCTTGCAAAACTGAAACTGCCAGTCTCTTCAAAAAGTGGTGCTGGGAAAACTGGGCAGCTACGTGCAGAAAAATGAAACGGAACCACTTTCTTACACCACACGCGAAAATAAACTCAAAACGGATCAAGGCCCCAATGCGAGACCTGAAACCATAAGAGTCCTAGAAGAGAGGGCAGGCAGTAATTTCTCTGACATCGGCTATCGCAACATTTTTCCAGATGTGCTTCCTAAGGCAAGGGGAACAAAAGCAAAAATAAACTATTAGGACAACATCCTGCACAACGAAGGAAACAATCAACGAAACTGTGCAAGTGACATATCCGATAAAGGGTTCGTATCCAAAATACATAACAAACTTACACAACTCAACACCAGCAAAAACAAACAATCCAATGAAAACATGGACGGCAGAAGACACGAGCAGATGTTTCTCCAAAGAAGACATCCAAATGGCCAGCAGACACGTCAGAAGATGCACAACATCACTGATCATCAGGGAAACACAAATCAAAACCACCACGAAATATTACCTCACATCTGTCAGAATGGCTAAAATGAAAAACACAAGAAACAACAAGTGTTGGTGAGGATGCGGAGAAGAAGGAACTCTTGTGCTCTGCTGGTGGGAATGAAAAACTGGTACAGCCACTACGGAAAACAGGATGAAGGTTCGTCACAAAGTTAAAAATAGAGCTGCCATATGACCCAGTAATTCTACTACTGGGTATTTACCCCAAGAATGCAAAAACACTAGTTCAAAAGGATATATGCACCCCTAGGTTTACAGCAGCATTACTTACAATTGCCCAATTATAGGGGCAACCCAAGTGTCTATCGATACACGAATGGATAAAGATGTGGTGTATATACAGACAATGGAATATTATTCAGCCATAAAAAAATGCAATCTTGCCATTTGCACCAGTATGGATGGACGTAGAGGGTACAATGCTAAGTGAAATAAGTCAGTCAGAGACAAATACCACATGATCTCATACGTGGAATTTAAGAAACAAGACAAAGAAAAAAAGCAACAAACCAGAAAACAGACTCTTAACTGCAGAGAACAAACTGATCGTGGCTACTTTAATTGTTAACGAGATACTTTACGTCGTCTTTGCAAAGCCTGACGTGTGTTTTACACGCACAGCACATCTCAGTTTAGATCGGGTACATTTCCAGTGTTCAGCAGCTACATGTGGCCAGTGGCCAGTGCTGCCCTGACCCCATGGCTCTGGCAAAGTCATTTAACCCTCTGAGCTCCAGAAGCAGCACACTGCCTGCCTGAGACACAGCACACGACAAGAACAACAAAAATCTGGTGAATGAATGAATGTGTGAAGAAATGCTCCACCGTCTCCTCTACCAACTGTGTAGATTACCAGTCACACAAATTTGCAGTGAGGATGAAAACTGTGCCTCTCGGAACAAAACCAAGGCAGCAGCCCAGAACTGAGAAATCCCGGACAAAACAAAACAAAAAACAAACCTAACGTCAATAGACCGCAGACTGTTCATCAGTAAACTGGGGGTAATAACGGCCACCAACTTCTGTCACAGTCATGTGCTCGGTACACGGTAACCATTCACGAGCTGTCGTTAAAACTGAGCAAACACAGCGGACCACACAGCGGGGTGGGATATCACTGCTCTCTGCAGAGAGTGCTAACGGGGCAAGAAAAGAAAAGCCAGTACCGCTCGGTACTATCTCACGGAAACCTGGAGGGATGGGCTGCTCCAGGTGGAAAAGACTTTCAGCAGCACCCCGCCCCCTACAAAGTGGGGGAGGGCAAAGGTCCGGGGGAGGGGCAGATGTGGTGGTTCCAGGAAAGGGGAGTCGAAATGACAGCTATGCATGAGCTGAGCACAGGAATCCTTATCGGCCCTCCCGTCTCCTGCGCCTGGGACCGGAGCGAGCCCTTTCAGACGAGGTCTTCAATAACCATCTGCAGATGGTTTCCCCACGCCACGTGCTCACAAGGCTTCCTTCCCCTCCACTGAAATCACACGCTGCATGTCAGGGCTGGCCCCGGTGCCTGTGCTCATCAGAAAGGGAAAGCTAGGGCTTTGCTTCCCCACTCTGCTCTGATTTATACGTGTGCATTTACGGTGTCAGTCTGTATGAAAGCGGAATTTGTGTTCCTGCAATGACACCATAAATCCTCCTGGCCTCCCTTCTACTCACGGGGAATACTGAATGCTCTGCGTCCACTGACAGGCAGATCATGGCTCTCGGGAAGGGCGAGGAATTCACAAGCAGATAACCAGGGAACTCGGTGGGAGGCGTGTGCGTGTTAGCACGCATGTGGGCACAGGGTGGGTGAGGGCTGCAGGGAGAGGGCCTGGGTGAAACCAGAACGCTCGATTCTCTTTTCTTTCTTCAAACACAGACTGTGCTTTCCATCATTTTAATAAACACGTCCCAGTGTCTTCGTTTGCGAAGGCTGCCATAACGTAACTGCTTAAACAACAGAAATTTATTTTCTCACAGTCCCAGAGGCCAGAAGTCTGAGATGAAAAGTGTCAACAGGTTTCCTCTGTGGCCTCGTTCCTTGGCTTGTAGATGGCTGCCCTACACCTGAGTCCGCACTTGGTCTTCCCTCGGTGCCTGTGTGCGTCCCAATTTCCTCCTATAAGGACACCAGTCTGACCGCATTAGGGCCCACCCTAAAGGCCTCATTTAAAAGTAATTACCGGGGCGCCTGGGTGGCGCAGTCGGTTAAGCGTCCGACTTCAGCCAGGTCACGATCTCGCGGTCCGTGGGTTCGAGCCCCGCGTCGGGCTCTGGGCTGATGGCCCAGAGCCTGGAGCCTGTTTCCGATTCTGTGTCTCCCTCTCTCTCTGCCCCTCCCCCGTTCATGCTATGTCTCTCTCTGTCCCAAAAATAAATAAAAAACGTTGGAAAAAAAAAATTAAAAAAAAATAATAATAATAAAATAAAATAAAAGTAATTACCTCTTTAAAGATCCCATATTCAGGGGCGCCTGGGTGGCGCAGTCGGTTAGGCGTCCGACTTCAGCCAGGTCACGATCTCGCGGTCCGTGAGTTCGAGCCCCGCGTCAGGCTCTGGGCTGATGGCTCGGAGCCTGGAGCCTGTTTCTGATTCTGTGTCTCCCTCTCTCTCTGCCCCTCCCCCGTTCATGCTCTGTCTCTCTCTGTCCCAAAAATAAATAAAAAATGTTGAAAAAAAAATAAAATAAAATAAAGATCCCATATTCAGGGGCGCCTGGGTGGCTCAGTCAGTTAAGCATCCGACTTCAGCTCAGGTCATGATCTCGAGGTTCATGAGTTCAAGCCCTGCGTCAGGCTCTGTGCTGACAGCTCAGAGCCCGGAGCCTGCTTTAGATTCTGTGTCTCCCTCTCTCTCTGCCCCTCCTCCACTCGTTCTCCCTTTCTCCCCCCTCCCTCTCAAAAATAAATAAACGTTAAAAAAAACTTTTTTTTAAAGATCCCATATCCAAACATAGTCACTTTCTGAGTTGCTGGTGGTTAAGACTCCAACATGAATTTTAGGGGGAGACAACTCCCAGCCAAACTTCTCACAAATTTTAGCAATAAGAAAGGCAGTCACGAATCTAAAGGAGACACCTCCACTCCCAAGGGGAGGCAATGCGATTTGAGTAAACTCAAGTCCAACAATCACAGTGCTTGCAGCTTCTTTCTATCTCTGTCACCTGTTTTCCCTGCTAATGAGTTTCAATACGCTGATTACTTTAAGTCATTAACTTTACTACAAACAGGCATATATTGTACATCTTAACTTCGCCTTTGCATATCCACTTCCTGCTTATTTTTGGAAAAGGAGGCCGACATCTTTTCATCTGCATTTGTCACAGCGGTCTTTTCTTCTTTTTCTTTTCTTTTCTGGCTGCTTTTAGTAATGCAAAAAGTTTAGGAAACATCAGATAAATATGCTTCGCACTCTTTACCACTGGTCCATTTAAAGTTTAGCAAAAAAAAAAAAAAAGTAGAGCCAGAAAGGGGCTGCAAAAGTAGAGCCAAAAAGATCTCCTGAAGCAAATCCATGTCAAAAATCTGCCAGAATTTCAATATTTGAACATTAAAAAAAAACCAAGCCCTTTGCAGTGAACAGTCATGACTTGAACACTCTAGACTAGGACTAATTGCTTAGCTTCCAGGCACGGGGCTGGGGTGCTCAAGACCATTTAGGAAGAAACAGAATTGGCTCCTTCAAGAGGTCTTTAAACCTCTGGCAGTAACTGCAAATGTTAGATGAGAAAGTCACACCCATCCCCAAAGGGGCTGTATTTTCTGTTGCTATTGTCTAGTGTTCTTAAATTGTGTCATGACTTAATAGTGTTCATCCCATTAGATACAATCTTAGAGTTTCCCTAAAACCTTTCTCGTATTTTCTCTAAATCCTCTCTCATTTGTGAAAGTGCATTTCTCTTAGCCGATCCCTCTGAAAATGTGACTGTTTATAAGAAAGGATTGGGAGTTCCGTTTTGTTTCTGTTAGTGAGAGGGGTAAACCGTATTTAATAGAGGTGTGGGGACTTGCCCAGGGTGACACAATGTGGCAATTCCCAGACTGGAACACAATTATTCTGATTCTATCCAGGCCATCGATGTTCAGAACTCTTGTAAAAAGTGTAGACGTTTTTACCCATTATTCAGTCAACTGCCTCCTTGTAAAGGTGGTTATTTTTTTGGCAAGAATAAGTTAATCTGGCCAATAATTAAAATAATCTTCACCTCAATACTGTTTTCAGTACCTAGCAAACATTTTTTTTTACTACTCCAATGGCAAAAAAAGTAACTAATGAAACAATATAAGATATACACATACAACAACATGAATATTTATATAGTCAAGTCCAATAAAAGAATCATTTCAAGAGAGCTATCACAGACTTCAAAAGTTTGTTCCTACTTAAAAGTATGTGATCACTAACTCTGAAAATACGTTTTAAATTCTGAGCTTTTTTTATTTTTCACAGAGGGGTTCCTGTGATTGGGGGTATTGTTCTTAGTTTGTGATTTCCTATGCTACTGGGTCCCTACTGTGAATTTGGGTCAAGTGCCAATTATCTATTTCTTCCATCAAAATTAATGGAGCTTTGTTATGTCAAAATCAGGCTGGAAAGATGTTAATAGTGTCTTTTATAGGAGACAAGATATACTGGTTGCAAACCTCACCTCTCCCCCTCCATCAAAAAACAAAACAAACAAACAAAAAGCTAGACACTTTGATCATTACCATAGCTATTTAAAGTAGATCAAGAGTGATAATCTCATTAGATTGAACACATTTTTCTCATTATGTAAAGAAAATATTAACTAATAGCATAAATAGTATTAAAAATGCATGCTGTAATTAGGCATGGGTCTCCATGGTCCAGATCAATCAATCAATCAATGTAGGCGACTATCTGAATAACTCAAGCTCTATAAATAATCGAGCCAACTGGGGATCCATTTAGTGATCTAACTTACATAGTTTAGTTATCTATAAGCATAAAATTAATGAGCTATTTGGACAATTGCCATTTGTCTGTCAACTGCGGAGTGTGAAAACAAATAAAAAGGCACACGTGTAGACCACAGTGACCAAGCCATATAAATCTCAACTTGGGACCAGTCCCATTCAGCAAGCACTTGACAAACCAGACTCCACAGGACATATTACTGCACGTTGTCCCCTGAGACTCCCACAACCTTATGAAGAAAACCCTATTATTTTCCCTTTTTGTAGGAGGGAAAACTCTTGGTTTACACAGATTAAGAAATCTGCATGTAGGTCACCCAGACGGGACATGGGGCAACCTGGATTTGACTCCCAACCCACAGCAAAGCTGCTTCTTGCCATTTAGAAGAGCTATGTGATCTGCGTTGGAGGCCCAAGCCGGTTACCCAGTGGGTTATTCGATTATTGTAAATAGCTAAATCAGGAAAGTCAATGTAACCAAGAAACACAAAAACTTATCTTACTACCCACAGCGGTCACTTTAAAAGTATAATCCCCCGGGGCACCTGGCTGGGTCAATCGATCAAGCCTCCCACTCGTGGTTTCTGCTCAAGTCATGATCTCACGGTTTGTGAGTTCGAGCCCCACATGGCGCTCTGCCTGGCAGCACGCAGCCTGCTTGGGATTGTCTCTCTGCCTCTCCCCCCTCACGCTGTCTCTGTCTCTCTCAAAATAAATAAACTTTAATAAGCAAATACATAAAAATAAAAACCTAATTCCCAAACGGCGACATCACCCCAGTGGCTCATGAGACATGCTTAGCCTCGAGGAAGTAGTTCGATCACACCTGTTACCGGAACTTGGGGAGCAGAGGAAGCAACGGCACCCGTAGCTCAGTGTGAACAGAAAAGAGCGAGTTACAAGTTCAAACGGGGGCTAAACACCGGTGTGACTGATGTCAGGTCCTCACCTCTGACATCCCAAGGGCCCAACGAGCCCTGCTGACCACACGGGCAGGGCCGACCACCGCCTGTCCCCCAGGCCCCCCAGGCCGGTCACTCTTGCCAGCAGCCTGAGGCCTCCATGCAGGAGAATGGCTGTCACCACATCAACAGCAGAGCCAGGCCTGTTTTCCCAGGGACGGAGGGGAACAGTGTGGACAGAATGGTTACCCCGTTCTCCTCACCGCCATCTTCTCTGAAGGCACCCCCCCCCCCCCCGCCCCCACTCCCCGCCTAATCTGGCGAGCTTCAGTGCCTCACCTAAGTCGATCCAGCAGACACTCCCCTCCAGGGAGGGCTGGAGCTTAGTACTTGTTATGGCTTGAACTGTGTCTCCCCCCCAAAAAGAATTCCACATTGGAGCCCTAGCCCCCCAGGACCTCAGAATATGACCTTCTTTGGAAACAGATGTAATTAGGTAAGATGAGGTCACTAGGGTGAGTCAATCCAATCCGATTGGTGTCCTTACAAAAAGGGGGAAATTCGGACATGGAGACACACACACGGGTCACAGATGAAGACGAAGGTCACGGTGAGGCGGCCACCAGCCAAGGAACTGCTGGAAGCTGGGAGAGAGGCCTGGAACAGATCCTTCCTGGAGCCTACGGAGAGAGCGAGCCCCTGTCAAGACCTTCATCTCAGGCTTCTGGCCTCCAGGACTGCGAGAGAATAAACTTCTGTGGTTCTAAGCAATCCTGGCTGCGATACTTGGTTACGGCAGCCCCGGGAAACGAACACAGCACTCTGAGGTTACCAGGATCCCGTCCATTCCAAAACCTGGGAAATTCTTTCCAGCCACTCTGCATCCAAATCCATCAGGAAGTTAAAAATAAACCACAATAAACCGGTGGCTGACTTTGGACAAAGGCTTGTTTCCAGAGTACTGATGAACTGAGGTATCACACGGGGCTCGATGGAGGGATGTTGTCCAGAGGAAACCTTTGGCCTGTGACAAAGCCTTTGAAATGCAGCCAGAGCCTCCACGGAAGACCTCCGTTCTACTGAGCGGTCCAAGTACCACCATTTGGGAAACATCAGGCCAGGCACAGATGAGAATTTCTTCTTTCGTGCCCAACACCTGGTTCTACCTAATTAATCCTACAAATTCGTGAGGAAGCAACATCCGAAATGCCATGTGCAATGTAAAAGGTGACACTGCGGTAGGTTAGAAAAGGCTTCAGGCTGGGGGCAGAGCGGGGCAGGCAGGCCCCATGGAAGAATGGGGCATTTCGGGGGGGCTTAGAAGGGAGGGTGGGCAGGAGGGGCGAGCGGGGAGCAGAGGCGCGCCAGCAGGCCCCCACAAAGGACACTCAGAGGACAGAGAACCCACCTTGCCTGGACCCGCACAAACGGTGTTGGGACAGAAGCGAGGACACAGCCCTGAGCACACAGAGCCCTGAATGCAGGGGACGGAATGTGGAATCCACTCTGTAGGTAAGAAGGGAGCCAACTAATCGAGGGCTTTTTTTCTTTTAGCAGGCCTGTGGCATGAGTAGAGTTCCTTTCTAAGTGGTAAAGATGGATTATGGCCGTGAACGAGGAGACACAGAGGATTAACAAGGACTAAACCTGAATGGGGCACAGGGACCGGTCGGCAGGAGGTGAAATCAAAAAGCAACATGGAGCAAAGGGGAGCCCGGGTGGCTCAGTCGGTTAACTTTGGCTCAGGTCGCGATCTCACGGTGCATGAGTTCGAGCCCCACATCGGGCTCTCTGCTGAGCCTACTTTGGATCCTCTGTCCCCCTCTCTGTCGCTCCCCTGCTCACTCTCTCTCAAAATAAGTAAACATTTAAAAAAAAAAATTTTTTTTTAAAGCAACACAGAGCTAGAACTCACAGGAGATGCAAAGACCGAACAGGAGCAGCAGGGAAGGACAGAGAGGGGACTCACGAGGCACCGTGGTCAGTGGCAGCAGACAATTAGGGGTTGAACCATGTCCCTCCAAACAGGTTAATGTCCTAACTCTCTGTACCTCTGAATGGGGCCTTACTGGAAACAGGGTCATTGCAGGTGTAATTAGTTAGAGCGAGATGCGATCAGACAGGAGTAGGAAGGGTCCCTCAGCCAATATGGCCAGTGTCCTTAGAAGAAGAGAACGGACACACAGAGCAGGTCTTGTGAAGATACACAGAGCCTGAGCCACGAATTTGCAAGCAAAGGAAGAGTGAAGGTTGCTGGTAAAGCACTAGAGGCTGGGCGAGGGGCAAGGAAGATTTCCCCACGTTTTGGTGGACACATGGACCATTCTAGTCTCCAGAGCTCCGAGACCGTTTCTGTTGTTCCAAGCTGCCTGGTTTGCGGCGCTCTGTCACAGCAGGCCCAGGAAAGTAACACAGAATAATGTAAGAACAGATCTAAGGGAGGGAGGTCATTTCAGCAGGAAATTGCTGCCAGCTTCAAAATCACTTCCGCCACAGCATCAAGGGCAGCAAAAGCTTCTCTCCTTACGCTCATCTGCCTACAGAGAGCAGTGGAAGGGGGTGATAACTTCAGAGCAACTTGCAATCATTAAGACTGTCTCCACTATAACATACATTATAAATGTGTGTAACATTAAGCCGTCGAAGAGAGTAAGTTCACGAAGGGTGTTCCTCAAGAGACCCCTGCCAATGTCTTCAAGGCACACGGATGGGACGCTTTGTGGGGATTAAAGGCTTTGCTTTCAAACCAGCCTTTTTCAGGATGGACAGACACTGCCCTTTCTCGCAAACTTCCCAAATTCATTGCTTCACACAAAGCTAGTCTAACAATCAACCTCTCTTCACGCTTCCCGAAGCCTCTCTCCTACCCCCACCCGCCCTGTCCCACCCCACAGCAAAGTTCAATGCTGGACCTCTCCACGAGGGTGACCAAGAGACAGAGAATGGGCCTCCAGCGTCTAGAAGAAAAGAGAGCTCACAAAATGCATGTTCAACACCCCTACCTTTGCCCCAATAAAACCACAAAATACAAAGCTTGTCTTGATAATAACCACAAAACATAAAACGGTTGTGCCAGGTACAGATGCCCCATAGCCATACGGGTAACAATAAGGCTGCGAAATACTGCCCTGTGTTGCTCACTTCCTTGCCTTTCTATGGAAGCCAGCCCACCTAGGGGACTCAGAGCCCTGTGTCCAGGGTCTGGTGCATCCTCGACGGGAACGTCATCATAACCATCTGCATTTCTACAGCACCTCTCTATTCCACCTGGTCTCCCAGCTTTCTCTCCCCAAGTCAACTGTCACTCCACAGTGAGCCCCAAGCACCCTTAACAGTGGCCAGCATCCAGAAGGGATAGAGTAAGTTCAGTGTCCCAGAAAGCTAGAACACAGGGGTCAGAGGTGATGAAGCACCGTGGAGGGTCTAGGCAGTACTCTCCACCCAGAGCCCAAGGAACACCAATGCCCAGGCAGTGTATCTTTTGGTCCTGACCACTCCATCTTCTTCACCGTCCCCTTGACCTTGCCTGTCTCTTGCTCTTTGCTTTGAGGGTCCAAAGGCCATTCTGGGCTAGTGAGTGAATGAGACAGGACAAGGAAAAAAATCCTAGCATGATGTTATGGAATGGGTTGTGTCTCCCCAAAAGATGCTGAAGTCCTCACCCCCCCAGTACCTGTGGACACGACCTTATTTGGAAATAGGGTCTTTGCAGATGATGGAGAGGAGGTCATTAGGGTGGGCCCTAATCCAACATGACTGTGTCCTTATAAAAAGGGGAACTTTGGACACAGACGGTGGCACATACGCACAGAGAGGGAAGATGCAGGGAAAATCCCATCTATAAGCCAACGAATTCCCGAGGCTACCAGAAGCTAGGAGAAAGACCTGGAACAGATTGCCCCCCCCCCCCCCCAGCCCTCAGAGGGAACCACCCCTGCTCCATCTCAATTTTAGACTTCCAGCCTCCAGAACCAAATAAGCTTGGTTTGGTTCAAGATGATAAATTTCTGTTGTCTGATCCACCCAGTCTGTGGTATTCTGTTATGGCGGCCTTGGCAAACTAACACATGTGACAGAATACTATGAGCAACGACAGTATGTTCAACGTAAACGTTGCAAGAGGTACACGGAATAGCCTTGTCGGTTCACACAAATCATACGTGAATTATTTATAAGCCACGTTGTCAACATCTCATAAACAAACAAAATCTAAGTACCTCTATGGGCTGTCTTCATAATTCCGTATACTTAAATGTGTCCCTTAGGAAATCCTAGTAGAAACGTGAAACACTGTACTCTTCTGAAGGCTGTCGAAATAAATATACCAGGCAAACAGAAGTAATGTCGGCCCTGAGTATTTTCAGAGGGTCGGTTAGCTGGCTGGTTGGTTGATGACACGACTCCTACGTGGAACCAGACCGCAGGCAACCACACAACAACAACAAATCAGGAGTTCGGTCAGCAAGATCAATCTCCTTACTGAGCGGAGGGCGTTGTTTCCAGGTATTGTACTATCTGGATATAATGCAATTCACTACAGTGAAGTTGCCCCACATGGTCCTGAGGCTGGTCCTAGCTCTCAGGACACCTAGCGAATCTGGATGTATAAACGCCGTGTGTGTTTGCCGGGCCACAGACCAGGAGGCTTCAGCGACAGGATTCACGTTCTCAGAGTTGTGCAGGCTGGAAGTCCAGGATCAAGACGCCTGCAGGGCCGGTTTCCTCGGAGGGCCTCTCTCCTTGGCTTGTAGGTGGCCCTCGGCTCCCTGTGTCCTCACGTGGTCTTCCTTCTGTGTGTGTGTGTGTGTCCTATTCTCCTTTTCTTATAAAGACACCATCAGATGGGACGAGGCCCGCCCCCACGACCTCATTTTGCCAAAATTCTCTCTTTAAAGGCCCCATCTCCAAATACAGTCACCTCGTGAGCGACAGGGGGGTTAGGACTCCAACATAGGAATTTGCGGGGGAGAGGCACGCAATTCGGCCCAAACACCTCAAGAGATCCAAGAGGGGGGCCTCCACATGAGGACGGTCAAGGCGACAGCGGCCTGACAACCACCTCAGACCCAGACGGCAGCTCGCAAGCCCTCTCGGGGGCAGAAGTCACGCTGAGCTACGATATTCAAGAGATTGCGTGTGGTGTGCACCAGTGAGGCACGGCCCACCCAGCTGTTGGTGCTGGATCAGAAGTGACTTTCCTGATGCTGAAATTCTCCTCTGTCACACGGAGACGGATGAGCCTCTCAGATTACACACAGAGAAACCCAAAACCATCACGTTCCTTTCCCCAGGAGTGGGGTAGGGGGTGGGGGACCTACGTTCAAAGACCCTCGCTTTCCTTTTCCCCACTTGCAAGGGGTGGGCACTGACCCCTTATTAAACGGTCACACTATCTGCCCATCCAAGGAAGGAATGGTGCACAGGGGCTGATGGGCAGTCAGCATGCTGGGGGGAGTTTTCTCTCTGAGCTCACAGAGAGGGGTCTCTCGGACCCCAGCTGAACAGCTGTGATAGCTCTTAACACACAGGAAGTCTCAGCCCGGGGCCCCTCCGTCAGGTTGAATGATGACTCAGGAGACAGGGGGTCACAGGTCTCGTGGCTCCAGTGAAGGGCACTTCCCCCCAAGATCTCCCTGGTTACGTGTGCCGGAATACGTCTTGTGTCTCCTGGGCAGTGAGTGACACAAACAGACCTGAATTGATTTCTCATCAGGCTTATCTTTCTCTCTACAGCAAAGCAACAAAGTGGACTTTCCCAGAGAGGCACCAGGACACTCTGAGCCTGCAGAGTTTTACTGGAGATCCCCTAAAAGCCTAGGATACTCCATCTGTCACTTGTTAGGGAAAAACTGTCACCGTTACCACGATACGTTCTGTCTGTGGTTCACAGCTCGATTCGGACTCCGGGACCCAGGACTCTTGGAGGGAAGATCTGACTCTTGTGCCCACTCACATTTGGTGCCTTACACAAAAACATCCTTTGGAGGGGGCCGTTTGGGACAGAAACCCAGGCCTCACTTGGCTTGCCACCCTGTGTACCCTGGAGGAAATGTTTTGTGTGGTTTTTTTTAAGAATTTTTTTTTTCTCTTCATTTTTTATTTCAGAGAGCAAGAGAGAATGTGAGTGAGCAGGGGAGGAGGGCAGAGCGGGAGAGAGAGAATCTTAAACAGGCTCCACACTCCGCACAGAGTCCGATGCAGGGCTCGATCCCACGGCCCTAGGATCATGACCTGAGCCGGAACGAAGGGTCGGAGGCTGAGTCAACCGAGCCACCCAGGTGCCCCTGAAATGCTGTCTGCTCACCAATCCATGGCCCTTGGCACTGAAGCCACTCAGAGAGAGCACCTTTTTCTAACTGGTCTGCCCAGAGGGGATGCCTTTTTCTCAATGGTCTGCCTAGCCATACCTTTTTCTAATTTGTACAAAAGCCCATACAGGTTAGCAGCAGGTCTGCATGAAGAAGGCAATCAATAGTGTTTGAATGCAAAAACACACGATCATCTCCAATGGCCAAGTAAAGAGAACGCTTTTTTGAAAAACTGGTTACAAGTGGGAAATTTCTCCAGCAGTGACCATTCTGACCTTATGGTACACCTAGCAAATGACTTTAGGTTAGGAAATCAATCTTAAAAAGGATGTGAAATCGATCTTAAAAAGGAGGTTCTGAAAACAGGAAGGGTTTTCAAGGGGTGTAGAGGGAATGATCTGACAAAGCAAGAAATCATCAGCTATTTTCTGTTTTCCCTTTTCTTTCTTCCTTTCCCTTCCCCTAAGCCTTAGATGACCTTCCCTTCCACAACAAAGAGATCATAGACGTGCTTTCTTCAATATTTGACATTTAATACTTAAAACTCCAAAATTAGCCCTAATTCAAGAAGTATTCCTGTCCCAGAGGCAGCAGGAAACAATCAAAAGTCTATTCTCCCATCCTGGGACAAAACTGGGAGCCAAATGTAGCTGAAAAAGGTACATGAACAAAGTAGCCTTTGGGTGGGGGGAGCTTTGGGGGACACCATAGGAACTAGAAACACAGAAATTTTGGCAATAATAATGCAAGACAAAATTCTCCACTCAGTCTTGGAATTTAGCCTTAGATCACCATGGAAATACTGGGGACTTCTAGCAAAGGGTCGGTTAACAAATGTAGCATCATTATCTCCAAAACCACAAACACAAACACAGAAGAAATCGTAACAGTAAAATATTTTGTTGAGTGCTGAATAAAGATTTGGCTACCAAACCCAAACGCGGGGAATTACGTTGTCCAATAAATTTTTCCACACGATGCCCATCTGGGAACTTGTGGAGAATTATCTATCTATAGGTTTACTCTTTCTTCCACTGTTAAAATAACTTTATACCGTTGAAGGACGCTTTGTGCCCAGACGGTGACAAGAAGGTAAGGCCAGTAAGGAATCAATGATCATACCTTCCTAGCACTCTGTCACCGATCGAAGAAATGTAAGGGAAAAAAGTTAATACTTGGAGCTGAAAATGGGGTCCCAGGGTGGCTCAGTCGGTTAAGCATGTGACTTTGGCTCAAGTCATGGTCTCGCGGTTTGTGAGTTCGAGCCACGCATGGGGCTCTGTGCTGACAGCTCAGAGCCTGGAGCCTGCTCTGGATTCTGTGTTTCCCTCTCTCTCTCTCTCTCTGTCTCTTCCCCTCCTCACCTCTCAAAAATAAACATTAAAAATTAAAAAAAAAGAGAGAGAGAGAGAGCTGAAAGTACAAACCAGTCAGCAGAGAAACCACTGATAGTAAGGAGCTGTGAGGCAGAGGGGAGGGCAGACAGAGGAATATTCTGTAAGAGCCATGGAAATTGCTGGAAGCCCCAGGCAGAGGCATAGGAGGGAAGTGGAATTTATGGAATGCAGGTATCCAGGCCCCCTGGAGCCCTGAGTGGCAGGCAGGTCCTCAGGGAGGTGTTGACTGTGGGGCTCAGGGATGCAGCCCGCTTTTCTTCCTCACCTCCCGTTATCTCTGAAATAAAACTTCATCACCCACGATAAACTCAGCGAGGATCTATTTCTCACGATCTGAAAAACCCTCAGTCACACACCTTTAAGGGTTAACCATAAACACAAAAGTCGAAGAGAAGAGAATAACCAACTGTGGTTTGTTCACTAACACACTAACATTGAATACATTTTCAGGATAAATACGTGCTTTACACAGATACACAGAAAGAAAAATCTATGTGGGGGCGCCTGGGTGGCTCCATCGGTTAGGCGGCTGACTTTGGCTCAGGTCATGATCTCACGGTTTGTGGGTTCGAGCCCTTGCATCAGGCTCTGTGCTGACAGCTCAGAGCCTGGAGCCTGCTTCGGATTCTGTGTCTCCCTCTCTCTCTGCCCCTCTCCCTCTCACATTCTGTGTCTATCTCAAAAATAAACAAGCATTAAAAAATTATTAAAAGAATAAAAAAAATCTATGTGTATGTACATTGTATGTACGTATTATACATATATTATATACATGTATATTATATACATGAATATGTATGTACTTTTTCTACATGTATATTTTTATGCATAGGCATCTGTATGTGTGTGTGTGTATAAAATCAAATGCCCATTGAATGCCCATGAGTTATTATCATTTTACAAACACAGAAACTAAAGTTTGGAAGGTTTGAATACCTTCCCCAAGATCACACAGTACTAAGAAGCAGAAAGCGGGGCACCTGAGTGGCTCAGTCGGTTAAGCATCCAACTTCGGCTCTCATGGTTCGTGAGTTCAAGCCCTGCATTGGGCTCTGGGCTGACAGCTCGGAGCCTGGAGCCTGCTTCAGATTCTGTGTCTCCCTCTGTTTGCCCCTCCCCTGCTTGCACTCTGTCACTCGCATTGTCTCAAAAATAAATAAACATTGGGGCGCCTGGGTGGCGCAGTCGGTTAAGCGTCCGACTTCAGCCAGGTCACGATCTCGCGGTCCGTGAGTTCGAGCCCCGCGTCAGGCTCTGGGCTGATGGCTCGGAGCCTGGAGCCTGTTTCCGATTCTGTGTCTCCCTCTCTCTCTGCCCCTGCCCCGTTCATGCTTTGTCTCTCTCTGTCCCAAAAATTAAAAAAAAAAAAAAAAAAAAAAAAAAGTTGAAAAAAATAAATAAACATTAAAAAAAAAAAAAAAAAAAAGAAGCAGAAAGGCGGTAGGAACCAAGGCTGTTTGTTGGCCCCTAAAGCCTGTGCTATCGATACCATTAGGTTCAACTGCAACAGGTTAGAAAATACAGTCAAAAATCCCCATCCCACAACACAAAGGATCTTCTGCAGACAACAATGAAACATTGACAAGACTCATACTTTAGTCAGCAGTAATAAATTCATTAAGCAAAACTAATAACAAATCCTCTAGTTTAAGCATAAAAAATAAGAAAATACTAAAAAAAAATTAAAAAGACTAATGGTTTAACTAAACAAAATTAAAATCTGTATATGCTCCCCTTCAAAACAACAACAACAACAACAACAAAAAGGACACATAAAATGAAATAAAAAGCAAATGACCAATTGGGAGAAAATATTTGCAACATACCAAAAATAAACAGCTAATATCCTTAATATGTTAAAAGTTTGTATAAATCAATGAGAGAAACAGGAGAAAAATGGGGAAAATCATTAACGGTAGTTAATAGCAGAAACACAAATTTTCAATCAAGTATACAAATTATGACTACCCCTAATAGTTACCAAAATGCACTTTTTAAAAGTCACTCCCATACATTGTGTCATTTGGCATAATCTTTCTGAAGTGCAATTTGCAACATGTCAAAAGCCTTCTGAGTATTTATCCTAAGGAAGGGCTTACTGATGTACATATAAGTATGGTAATAGCAGTATCATTTATGTAGAAAATGTTAAAAATAACCTCAATACACGGCAGTTGGGAACTAGTTTGTACAACTACAGTAACTCTAAATAATGCAATGTTATTTATCACCAACAATCAAATCTTAAAAGAATATTTAGGGGGGCTGGGTGGCTCTGTGGGTTGAACATCCAACTCTTGATTTCAGCTCAGGTCATGATCCCAGGGTCATGGGACTGAGCCCTGTGTCAGGGTCCGTGCTGAGAGTGGAGCCTCCTTGGGATTCTCTCTCTCTCTCCCTCTCTCTCTCTCTCTCCCTCTCCTTCTCTCCCCCCACTTGTGTTCTCTCTCTATATAAAATAAAAAAAAAATTTTTAAAGACTATTTAATAACATGAGAAAATGTTCTCTACATATTAAGACGGGGAAAAAAGTTAAATTGCAACATGAACATTGGAATCTCAATTTTGTAATATACGGATTCAAAGCAGAAAAAAAATCACCTCTATGTATACATGTATATGTGTACATATCTCCGTATCACACGTGCCCAGCCCAAACACCTAAAATTATTCACAGTGATTATTGCTGGGTTGTATGATGACAGGTGATTTTTATTTTCTTCTTTGTGCTTCTGTTTATTTTCCACAAGTAACCAGAGACAAAAACGTTTAATTCTTTTTTTTAAAAAAGGGGGACAATTGTTAAGGTATTTAAAACAAAAGGGGAGTAGAAAATGAAATGTGATTAGTAAAGTGTGGCAGCATTATTAATAAAGAGGGTGTATGTAAGTAGCTATGCAAGAAAAAAGACCTAGCGATGAATAAATATTAGCCCAGGATTTATTCTGATTGATTAATAACCTCAAATACTCTAGAAGGTACCTGTGACCGGCCCAGTTTAAAGAATTTTAAGACACAAAATACTTGGTCAAAAATCCTTTTATAAATTATTTAAAAAATATTTATAGTTGATTGCATGAAAAACAACTGTTTCATATTAGGGGATTAGTATTTATTTTTAAATACATACGCCCCATTGCAATCTGGAAGACAGTCTAAGTCTGATTACTGGACAGGAACATTTGTTATTTCACACACTCTCAGGTGCTTTAATTTAATGGCCTTCTAAGATAAAAAGGAAAAAAAAAATCATTCTGGATCTAGGAAAAAAGCATCTCAGAGTAATGAATTCGGCGACAGCACAACAGTCATATAGCCAATCCCTCCAGAGGGAAATTCAAATTTCATTACGTCCAACTGGGCTTGAAATTACAACTACTGCTCACAATGCTAGTTTTTAATAGAATACAATGTCATCCCATGGGAATGACACTTCACAAACCTGGAGAAGTGTTTTCAAAACAAATCTGGGTTTTTTTTTTTATTAGTATTGCTAAATATAAATGTTCAACTGAGAACTGAGTCATAGACCAGTATCTCTAATTAAAGTTTTACCCTGGAAGAAAGAATGCACTTAGAAAGCTAGACTTCTACATCAGAGCAGCAGTAATGCTAACTAAAGACCAGATTACAGAAGTGATAACACTTATCTTTATCCATTTGGCTTCACCCAAGTAGAGTTCAGATAGAATGCTAGAAGAGCCTGACCCCAGACTCCATGGCCAACTTTCCCTGTGGCCTCTTTTTCACCGGGGCACTTCCTCATTCCATTTGCCTCCGACGCCCCTTCTCGACCCAAAGGGAGCTTGGAAAAGCGGGTCGAGGTCCAGATCATCCGCATAGCAAGTAAAGTGAAAGCACCGTGTTTTGCTTTGTCTTTCATAAGTAATCTGCGTTCGTTCTTGTAGGAGGGGGGTTTAACAAGAAGACTCCTAGGGGCTGCTTGGTGGGCTACACAGGACAGGCACCCGCAGCTGACCACGATTCAAACTCCTCTCTCCCCTCATATTTTTCCCCCTCCAGCACAAAAGCTAAGACTGAAGGCTAACCAGAGCTACTCAACGCAGCTACCAGTGCCCCTATTTCCTTCATTAAGAAAATCTGCTGCCAGAAGTTATGCATTTATATTTCTATTTAGCATAGTATTCTATGACTTCTATTTAATATGCATACACACACACGTTTGTGTATATGTATACACATACATACATTTACGTGTGTATGATTTACACATAAACACATACGCGAGGCTCAAGCTTTTCAATTAACAGTGAACCTGTAAAACCAGACCAGAACCACTGCCCACACTTTGAGACTCACAGTTCGCTGTGAAGCTGGCACAGTAGAGCCAGAGGAAAAGCACGCTTCACCCCCCGGGACCACACGCAGAGGCTGTCATCTACAACAAGCACCCCAGTTAGGTCTAGGACTTTGGGCTTTGGTTTATTCATTGCTGATTCATGACCTAATTAGCTGTTCATTGAAACTTTTATTTGAGGAGTGCCTGGGTGGCTTAGTTGGTTAAGCATCTGACTCTTGATTTCATGGGATCTTGATCCCATGATCCCAGGATTGTGGGATCGAGCCCTGCGCCGATCTGTGCTGAGCGTGGAGCCTTCTTAAGATTCATTCTCATTCTCATTTTCTCTCTCTCCCTCTCTCCCTCTCTCTTTCCCTCTCTCCCTCTCTCTCTCCCTCTGTCTCTCTCTCTCTCTCTCTCGGGACACCTGGGTGGTTTAGTCAGTTAACCATCTGACTTTGGTTCAGGTCATGATCTCGCAGTTCATGCATGGGTTTGAGCCCTGCATTAGGCTCTCTGCTATCAGCAAAAAGTGTGCTTCAACTCCTTCGTCCCCCTCTCTCTGCCCCCTCCCCAATCTTGTGCATGCTCTCTCTCACTCTCTCTCTCTGAACAAAAAAAAAAAAAAATTTAAAGAAAAAGATTCCTGGGGCACCTGGGTGGCTCAGTTGGTTAAGCATCTGACTTCAGCTCAGGTCAGGATCTCACAACTTGTGGATTCAAGCCCCGCGTGGGGCTCTGCGTTGACAGCTCAGAACCTGGAGCCTGCTTCGGATTCTGTGTCTCCCTCTCTCCCTGACCCTCCCCTCTGCTCACACTCTGTCTGTCTCTCTCTCTCAAAAATAAACATTAAAAAATTAAAAAAAAAAAAAAAAAGATTCCCTTTGCTCTTCTCCCCTGCTCATGCTCTCTTTTTAAAAAAAAAAAATTAATAATAAAAATAAAAATAATTTTTAATGCTTTAAAAAACTTGTTTTTATTGAGTGAGAGAGGGCGCAAGTGAGCAGGGGTGGTGAGAGAGAGAGAGAAAGAGAATCCCATGAGGGGCAGAGAGAATGAAAGGAGAGGGAGAGAGGGAGAGAGAGGGAGAGAGAGGGAGAGAGAGAGAAGCAGGGCTTGTGCTCACCCCACGTGGGACCCAGAGTCACGAATCCTGCTAAACTTGAGAGTCCTGGGCCCCACGGGATGGCCAGTCACTCTGCAAAATCAGTACAACAGTACCTACCATAAAAGTCCACTGTAAGGAAAAAATTATATCATGCAGCGAAGCATCTAGGACATAGCCCAGCAGATGGTACAAGATCCGTAAGTGTTTATGATTATTATTGTTATCAGTATTACATCCACGTGCTGAAAGCAAAGAGCAAGCACTCATCGCTTTGCTGCAGGTTTTCGGTGATTCGGGAGGTCATGAAATCCCTGGGTTGCTCCACACACACGAAGGATTCGCTGGGATCTGACTGCACCCGACCATCCCTACCCAGAAATAGTTAAGACTCCTGGAGGGCACGACATGTCCTTGCTTCCTCTGCCCTCAGCACCCCGCTCTGTGCTCAGTGGGTGCCCATCACTGCAGTCCACTCTCCCGTGTTCCATTCGCAGAGCTCGGCAAACAGCAGGAAGCGATCGAGAGGGCACCTTCGTGAAACAAGAGTGGCCCAACAGAGGCAGAACGAAAGCCAGATGCCTTCCCGGAAAGCCACGGGATGGGATGTAACAACACAAGAACTCAGTACGGGATAAAAATGGCAGAAGTAACGCAAAGAGGGAGACGAAAAGCAATCGAATGGCTCAGAGAACGGGCAGGAGAAGCAAGCCGGATGGCAACATGTTTTGGCAGCGATTTGGTTTAGGAGACCGATCCACTTATTTAAAAATTATAGTCCAAGAGACAGATCCAAACCTCCATATATCTCCATGGGCAACATCCAAAAAAAAATGTATGTTTGCAAATAGCAACTCTGCCCATCTGTCGCGGTGTCGGCACATTTTCTCTGGGAAGAGCTGAGGGTCCATCAACAGCCCCATGACACGGCAAGATATGCTTCTGCTTCTGGCTGGTCACCTGTCACTCTGCTACCTAGGCGCCTTCCTTAACAAATCCCTGCAAAAGGCACAGCTGTTCCGGGGCTGGGGTTTTCTCCCAAAGAACGCCGGCTGGACAACCTGTCCAACCACCTCATCCCTCACACATGCGTACCCACGCACTGCAAGGACTGGACAGACAGCACCTGAGGAACCAGTCCCCGCCAGCTCAGGTTATCCACGGACCACCTTCGTGTCCTGGGAACATCAAAGCATTCTCTGATGCATCCAGAAAATATTTACGATGCACCTTGTCTGTTCCAGGTACTATTCCAGACACCAGGGAGAGAGCGGCGATCCCTTCCTCACGGGGCTTACGGTCCAGTGGGGAGACAAACAACAAACACATCAACACATAAATATTTACCAGGGGGTCAGATGACATCATGGGTTGAATTTTGTCCTCCCCAAATTCCTGTCTTTAAGTCTTGTCTTAATCTCTCCGAGCTGCTATAACAAAATACCACAGATGGGGTGGCTTAGAAACAACAGAAATTTATTTCTCATGGTTTTGGAGGCTTCAAGGTCACGATCAAGGAGCTTACAGATTGGGCGTCTGGTGCGAGTTCTCTTTCTGGTTCACAGACAGTCATCTTGCTGTGTTCTTGCGGGGGCCACGGGAGATTTCTGGGGTCTCTTCTACAGTTTTATTCATGGAGGCTCTGCCCTCATGCCTAATCACTTCCTAAAGATCCCACCATCACTGGAGCTTAAGCTCCAACATATGAATTCTAGGGGGACATAACCAATCAGACGATAGCAAGTCCTAACTCCCAGTACCTCAGACTGTCACCTGATTTGGACATACAGTCTTTCTTAATTTTTTTTTTTTTTTTATTTTAGAGAGAGAACACAAGTGGGGGAGAGGGACAGAGGTAAAGAGAGGGAGAATCTTAAGCAGGCTCCACACTCAGCCCAACTCAGGGCTGAATTTGATGACCCTAGGATGATGACCTCAGCCAAAGTCAAGAGTCAGATGCTCAACCGATTGAGCCCCCCCAGGTGCCCCATGGACATACACCCTTTACAGAGGTAATCAAGTTAAAGTAAGATCATTAGGATGGGCTCTAATTTAATATAGCTGGCGTCCTTCTAAAAAGGGGAAATGAGGATACAGAGACAGACACACGCACAAGGAAGATGACGGAAGAGTCACAGGGAAAACACAGTCATCTGCAAGCCAACGAGAGAGGCCTGGAACAGATTCCCCTTTACAGCCCTCAGAAAGAACCAGCCCTACTGGCACCTTGATTTTGGACTTTTAGCCTCCAGAGCTATGTGGCAACGTGGCGTCTGGGTGGCTCAGTCGGTTCAGCGTCCGACTCTTGGTTTTGGCTCAGGTCATGATCTCACAGTTCGTGGGCTCGAGCCCCATGTCAGGCTCCATGCTGATGGTATAGAGCCTGCTTGGTATTCTTTCTCCCTCTGTCTCTGCCCCTCCCCTTCTCTCTCTCTCTCTCTCGCTTTCTCTCTCCCTCTTAAAATAAAAAAGAAACTTAGAAAAAAGGTGGGGGGGGGTAGCTGGGTGGCTCAGTCGGTTAAGCATCTGACTTCAGCTCAGGTCATGATCTCATGGTTTGTGAGTTCGAGCCCCATGTGGGGCTCTGTGCTGATGGCTCGGAGCCTAGAGCCTGCTTTGGATTCTGTGTCTCCCTCTCTCTCTGCCCCTCCCCCACTCATGTTCTCCCTCTCTTTCTCTCTCTCCCTCAGAAATAAAATAAACATTAAAAAATTAAAAAAGAAAAAGATCTGTGCGACAATAAATTTAAGTTTGAGCCACCCAGTGTGTGGCAAGCAGCCCCCAGCAAGCTAATAGAGGGGATGAGAAGCACTTTGAGGAAAGACAAAGCAGGGTGAAGAAGGGGCAGAAAGCGACAAGCGTCATCAGAACAAGGTCATACTGACCTCTAGGATTCCAAACACCAGGGTCCAGGTGTTCAGCCCACGAGCACCACTCTCCAGAGGGCTTATGGGTAGACAAAAGATCCCACAGGGTCCCAAGGCATATTTTTACCCAAGTGCCTACCCTTGACTTAGCGCACTTTATGTCCAAGTTAAGTGGCAAAAGTTTTCATTTCCCTCCATATTCCTCTTTTTCTTTCTTATCAACCACCCACCAAAAAATTCTTTCTATTGACTTTCCCCTGAAGAGATTATGGGACCAGGATTCAGAGTTGTCCCAGCAAAAGTCAAGGTTTTCCAAAGATGTGTCTACACTCTATCATGCCCTATGCCCATGACCCAGGCATAGTGGGAGCAGGGGGTCAGAATCACATGCCTAGTCCAAGGTCATGGTTGTAGAACCAGCCTGCCTGGTCTGAGTGTTATCTACAATTTCAGCCCAATCAGCACAGGAGCTGGCAAACCAAGGTGACTCAAATCTTCATCCCAACAATGCACAAACCTCCATTCAGTCAGCAGAGTCGACAGAGGTGGGCAACGAAGCATTGGCTCTTAATATTCTGCGGGTAAATAACACCTTTTAGAATCCAATGGAAGTCATGGACCCTCTCCCTGGAAATATAATTATCCACAAACAATTTATAGGGGTTCATAGACCTGCAAAGCTCACCTACGGTCCCTCTCTAGTTTGTGGGGTCCAGGGATATAACCTCTGTGATGGCAAAAATCACCAGGAAACAAGGACAAAGATTAAGCAGGCAGCAGGAGAAGATAGCTGCAAAATCTGTCACTGTCCTTAACATACAAAGGGTGTCTATAAACCGAGAAGAAAAAGACCAAAAACCCAGTCGCAAATGGTGGACAGGAACAACGAACAGCAATGACATGCAAATTGTTGTTAAACATGAAAGTATGCTCAGTGTCCTTGTAAATAAGAGAAACTGTAAAGAGGGGCACCTGGGTGGCTCAGTCGGTTGAGCATCTGACTTCGGCTCAGGTCATGATCTCACGGCTCATGGGTTCAAGCCCTGCATCGGGCTCTGTGCTGATGGCTCAGAGCCTGGAGTCTGCTTCAGATTCTGTGTCTCCCTCTCTCTCTGCCCCTCGCCTGCTCACACTCTGTCTCCCTCTCTCTCAAAAATAAATAAATGTTAAAATTTTTTTTTAAAAAGAGAGAGAAACTATAAGGAAAACTGGATACCTTGTTTAATCTACTAGATTAGCAAAGATCAAAAAGTTTAAAGAGTGCCTTGTATTGACAAAGATATGGAAAGATACCCTCCACACACACACACACACACACACACACACACCCCACCCCGCCATGTTAGGTTGACATGTGCAGAAACTGGCCAAACTCTATGGAAGGCAATTTGACAATATTTATTAATAGTTAAAAACAGTCATACCCTTTCACCGAAGACTGGGAACTTATCCCTCAGCTATACTTGAAACGTTTACAAAATAACGGGCACAGATGTTTACTGCAGCAGAGTTTGAGAATAACAAAAAATTGGATACAACCTAAATGTCCATTCTTTAATTGCCTTTAATTCTTTAAGTAACGTCCATGGACTTCACCAACAGGGAATAATACAGTAAATACGTTAGCTCCGTACCATGAATAAAATGCAGCAATTAAAAATAATGAAGAGGCGCCTGGATGGCTCAGTCAGTTAAGCGTCTGACTCTTGGTTTCGGTTCAGGTCATGATGTCACGGTTTCATGGGTTTGAGCCCCTCGTCGGGCTCTGTGCTGACAATGTGGAGCCTGCCTGGGATTCTCTGTCTCCCTCTCTCTCTGCCCCTCCCCCACTTGTGCTGTCTCCCTCAAAATAAATAAATAAAAAATTATAATGAGGCAATCCCATAGTCGTTTGGGGGAAGGATGTTCAACACGTATTACTAAGTGAAAAAGGCAAGACACTGAACAGCATTTACAGTGTAAAAAAGTGTACCTTTCTATACATTTACAATATGTATATACTGTATGTATATTGTATGCACATAGAGCGTCCCTGGAAGGATACACAGGAAACCAGAGGCAGTGTTGCCTCTGGGGAGAGAAAGAACTGTTTGCTGAGGCACACAGGTGAGAGGCAGAATTACCTCCCACCACATACCCTCACAAAGCTTTCGGATTTTAGAACACGAGTCTGTATTAGCCACACCAGATCTTAACCAAACGAAAAAACACACAATAACGACTAAAAACCAAAAAGAACACACTAACGAGGAAGCGCACAGCTAAGTAGGGAAGCGCCAGCGTAGTGAGGGGGTAAGTGGACGTTAAGAAATGGCTCTGACCCAAGTAGTCTTTGGTTCCCCCGAATGTCCCAAATCATTAACTCTAATTGACAACAGTCCAGTTTCCCACAACTTCTCCCAAAGCCCAGAATGGATTGGGGGGGGGGGGGGGAGGGTCTCTCCCACTGTCTCTGAACTAGACACATTGGTCGACAAGTTAGCCAAACTCCGTTGACACAACGTTCTCCAGAGAAAACACAGAGAACATGTAAAAGTATCCTAAAAGCATCCCCCGCACACCCACACACAACAGAGCCCCCAAGAATTCCAACCGAAAAGAAACCTGCAGCCAGAACATTTCCCAAGACACTGAGAGGGTTTGGAGTGCAGACCCCGTGGATGCTCCCTCGTTTCAGGTTGAGAGGGATCACAACCGGTCAGCAAGGTAGGGCGGGAAAGCTGTCCACTTTCTTTATGGAAACAGCCAGGTCTCAGATTCAGACTCCCTCCCACCCGGGGCCCTGGCCCTGTCTCCCCCAGGAAGCAGTGGACACCGGGCCCCCCACCTTCTGGCCTTCAGAACTGTGATGGGATAAAATTAAGCCACCTAGTGTATGGCTATTTGTTCCAAAGCCCTAAGAGCACAGATGTGAAGGCCAGAGGGAAAACCTACTCAGGGCTTTCCTCTGCTTCATCAACAGAGGTATGAACACCAGCAAGTTGGTTCCCGTCTGCTCAGGGGCACCGCAAGTATATAGCGAGAAAATGCCCGGAAGACCCCCAAATAAACCCCAAAACGCGCCACACCACGGAGAGGTGGCACTCGTGATACAGGAGATGCAGTGGCTCTGCCCACCTTCGTAGAGGTTATCAGCCTCCTCCGGGGCTGATGGAGGCCCCGAGGTTCACCTCCTTCCTCCTTCCTGGTCATCTTACCAGCCAGCAAGCCCCCCATCGGAGAGCGTGAAATTCAATTCAGGTCAGCACTCAAAGCGGCCAGGGCCCCGGGGCTGAGCAGAGGAAGAGGTTTCACCAGTTTGCTAAAAATAAGGCTTGGGGGTTTATCTATGGGTTTCAATTAGCCAAGGGAGCAGGTCACTTGGTTACCATGAATAATCCAGAGGGGGGTGTAGATCCTGAGGACGTAAATGATACTTCGTGCCCAAATCACCTGGTCACAGAGAACACCCAGCCTGCCCATCCCTCTGGGGCAGACACAGCTGCCGCTCCCCATGCCTCCAGGGGGGACAATCACCCCAATGGGGAGGCAGCCATCCCGCCCTGGAACAGCCAGAACAGAACGCTGTCGTCGAACTCAGCCTGCACGATGACTCAACACCTGCGGACGAAATTTAGGGTTGTACGGCTCTTCCTGGGCACCGCTCAGCACTGCTGTGCCAATGCAAGGCTCCCTTTGAAGTCCACGGGACCCGAGCATCAATGAGCACGAAGAACTGAGCCCTACGTGCCAATTTCCATCACTCACACGTACTTGAAAAAGATGAGACGGGGCAGGAAGTTCAGAAAGAATGCGCTTCCCACTGCAGCGTGCAATCTCGGAAATTATAGGCGCTGCCTTGTCACACGCGACACACAGAGCAGGTGTTTTTGCCAAACGCCTCCTTCTTGCCAAGAGATCCCTGCTGAGGATTAATAGGAATTTCCAGTTCTCGAAGCATTTCTTGTTCCTCAGAGCTATTACCCCTAAATTTCTAGCACTTCAAAAAAGAAAAAAAAAAAACCCACAGGATTTAGCACCTGTTTGTTTCAGAAATACTTGCTAAAAACAGATCTGCCAAAAGGCCATCTCTAAAATTAGTCCTATTTCCTGTTCTGCAACACATAGTAATTTCTATTTTTAGTAACTCCTTCACTCCAGGTATCTGGCACTGTGGTGCTCAAAGCATCGTTACCGGCAACTTACTAAGCAGGCAACCCTTATTTTAAGCCCCAAAATAGCTCCGCCTTATTTTCCTTTTTTTTAACCAAAGGGTAGGAGAAGATATTGAGACATCTTAACCAATCATTTCTGTGCCCACCCTTGTACCTTAGAAAGACTTAATCACAAAAGGAGATAACTGTGGCCTCCACCATTTTCCCCTTCGTGCGGTTCTGCCTATAAAACCAGCTCTCTACCTGAGATCTACCTTGCTTTTTCTCTGTAAGCCTTTCCTTTATTTTACCAAGTTTTTAAAAAATGTAACAATAACCTATTATGTGCCCAAATGATGCATTTCATAGGTATCAGCGAACAATCTCAGTGACAGCAAGCCCAACCTCTCTGGGTCTTTCAAAGTCATCACTCAGTACCACCGCCCCCCCCCAACCCCCGCTCAACAACTTTGTTCTTGGTCTCAACGCCACACAAAACACTTTTCAAAATCTGATTTTGTGGTCAGTTTTCCTCCTCCCCCTATCATCAGGCTCCTTTAGTCACAGACACTGTCCTCAGAGCAGACCAGTTAAGAGCCTCACATGCCCAAGTGAATTATTTATTTTCAAAGCCGTATTAACAGAGAGGACGTCCACTCAAAGCCGAAGGCAGGCAAAAGTGAGTGTCACCCAAACCCATTCTTTCTTTTCAAGCAGTAACAAGGCCATCTAGATTCAAATGACTCTCAAACAAACCACTTCAGAGGAAAGGCTGGCAACTTGCTGTCAGGGAGACAGTGGCGGGAAAGGAAGCCTCTTGATGAGACAGAATTCAAAGTCAGGTAAGGGTGGTTTTCGGTCACCTGGACTGGGCAGTAACATCCGGCAAGGCACGGGGAGGTTCCTGACCAAATCGTTTTGGAAACGTGCACCAAGTCGAAATGCAACCCACACACACACACGCACTCACGCACTCCAAGTGTCCCAAACCAGCAGTACCCTGGATTTTGGTATGAATCACCCAAAACACAGCGCATAGTTTGAGACTGCACCTGTGAAGTCCAAGGCCAAACATGGGTACCCCGTCTACTTCCCTTTCTCCACCCCGGCTTTCAACTTTTTCAAGGGCTGATTCCCCACAAGCTGCCTTGGATCCTGCCACTGAGGGGATGGCACCAGGGCATGCATCCATTTCTTACTACAGTGTTCGTGACTTCATTCCCCTCCCACTGTGATCTATGTCCTTTAAAACAGGAAGGAAAGGACAAAAGTGGCGTGCTCTATCCAAAGTATGCACTCCATAAAGGGGGGCAGTATTGGGATGAGAGGCTTTCCAGGGCCGTTGACATCACACTGTGAGGGACACCTCATTTCCCTTCCCCCAGAGTACTGTCACTTCAAGGTCTCCCCTTGCTAGGCTCCCATGAGTACCCCGTCTCCAGCCTGAAAAGCTTCTTCCTAGCTCACCTTGTAAAAAGAGGGCAAGGCTGCACAGAGTAGGAGGTTGACTTCACCTTCGTTTGGCTTTCGTAAGACAATATCCAGAGCGCGTGTGGATGGGGACTCACAAACTCAGCAATCCTTCCCAAAGTCGTGCACACACACACACACACACACACACACACACAATTTTAATCTCTACAATCTGCCAAAACCCTAATCTATTAGTTAAGCATCAAAGGTGTTGGATTTGGGAGATAAAAGCTATGAATGACACCCATTGTTTCCTTAAAGCAGGCAATTAAGCGAACTAAAATCCAGATTTCTCACGATGCTTGTACCCCCTGAAGCACTGATTCTCCTGGCTGGAGAACAACACATCAGAATAATCTCCCCAACATCCTCCCCCACCCTAGGAACCACCCTCAGTAACTAGAGCCAATCCAATAGCCTGGGAATGACAATCTTATATCCAATTAGTGCCACACACCCCCTGCTGAGATGAGGTGGAATTCATCATTTATGAAAGATGGGACGGCAGAGAAAGGGCATGAACACCTAAGGGTGAAGAAAGCTCCTCATCAGGACCCCATTTGGGCAAGAGCTCCCTGCATCCAGGCTGTCCTGGGGGCCCGGCACAGAGCTCCAGAAGCTCCGGACAGGGGCTGAGCTGTGAGTGCACCCTCGCCCAGTTCGGCCAAGGCTAACAGCCTTATGTTACAGAGCAAAAATGCACCGGTGAGGAGCTGGAGGCACGACGCGGCATGGGAAAGTGGAGAGAAGCCAGAAGAGGCTGAGCGGTAGGGCAGGCGAGATCAATGTGCTCGTAACGCTGCCCATAGGCCGTCGATATAAAGTCTCGTCCCTTTCTGCTAAGGTTCAAGCGGGAACATGCACAACCAGACTGAATTCCGAAATGTCTCAAAGGAAAAGGAAAATCAAGTTCTACCACCCATGCTGGCAGGGATTTACCCAGGGATGGGGAAGTGAGCGGACTGTAGTTGGCAAGCCGGGAGGGGGGGGGAGGCGGCCTGTGCCGGGTGCACAAGTTGGCCAGTCCTCCTGGAGCCAAAGCAGTGAAGTATGCAGTGCTCCCTTCGGACTAGAATGAGGTTAGGAGTGTTTTTTTTTTTCTTCTTCTTTGAAGAATTACTCAATTTGGTGAGTTCATTCCGCACACTCCTGTTTTACATGGAAATTCAAGCAAGAGGCACTTTTTAAACTACCCACTCTAACCCCACCTACTCAAAACAAAGGTACCCCACTTGGAGCAGCAGGTAGGAATAGATGGCCAGTGACAAGGGTGATAGAGACCTGCACTCAAATGCAAGGGGCTTCAGGACACAGTGGAGAAAGGAGGAGGGAAACCGAAGCTGGTGAGGTTAGGGACAGACGGGCAGGTCAGCTGGCTCTGGCATCAGGGGTCCAGTGTATGGCATTCCCAGGGACACCCAGGGTGGGCGGACGACCCCAGGTCAGTGGGCAGAAGGGCAGGTAGGAAGTCTATAGCTTCCCAATCCCCCCACAGGGCCGATGCTTCCCTGATCAATGAGCCACTCCAAGCCTCAGAGGAGAGCAGGGGAGTCTTGAGGCTGAGACGACCATGAGCTTGCCCCAAAACTTGGGCAACTCCCAGGCTGGGGCAGCCTCACCGCTTGGGGTGACCCCGTGCCTCTCACCTCCAAAGTAAGTCATCATATCTCGGGGTTCTCGCAGTTCCAAGTCACAACTGAGATCTACCTCGGCAGCACCTAGCAAGGGTTCCCAACCGTCTAACTTCTCACAAGTCCCGAGAGGGTGCCCCTCTAGGTCTCTGGGTCTCCTCCTTTGCTTTCCCTTCTCCAAAGATATGAAGGCACCTCCCAAGCCCTGAAATCTGGGGGTATCAGTGTGCTCCCTGCAGGAGCGGGGTCCTTACTGAAGCTCCCACCCAGGGGCTGAGGAGAACGGGGGAGGGATAGAGGGAAGGAGATGGGAATGGCTGAGGGTGGAGGGGTGGGAGATACCCGAAAGCAGGAGTGGGAGGGAACGGGTGGGTGAAGGGGGGCCATGTGAAAACCCTCGTCTGAGCACGAAAAACTTCCCTAGCTGCCCCCAGCCCGCAGGTGGAAAAGGCCCCTGGGGTCTCAGCCTTCCCCCAGCTCCTAAGTCCAGGAGGGAAAATCGGACTCGAAGCTCCCCAAGCGGCTCTCCCACCCTCAACATAGTGGCCCGCGCGCGCAACGTAATGGCCTGGCTCCTGTCGCTCCGCAGATCTGGGGCCCCTGCGGACGCCAAGGGCAGAACCCCTCCACGACCCCCCCCACGCGCTGGTGCCCACCAGGCGGCGCCCTTCGAGGAGCAAAAAGGCAGCAGGCGGCTTCGCGGGTCAACGAGCCGCCCCCACCGGGGAAGCCGACCCCAGACCGCCCCCCGCCCCGGGAAAGGCCGGCAGTCCGGCCGCGGGGGCCCGCGCGCGCGTTTGGCTCGTCCCCTCTTTCCACCCGCGAGGAAAAAACGGGATGAGGGGAGGCGCGGGGACTACGGGACTGGACTCCCCGCGCAGTGCTCCCGGCAGGGTCCCCGCCGCCACCACCCCCCCCTACCCCGCCCCGGGGCCCGCGCCCCGGGCGGCTCACCTTCTCTCCGGTCAGCACGTGCAGCCCCTCGCGCACCTTGGCGAAGGAGCCCTCGCCCAGCTTCCTGCTGCCGATGAGGTAGTTGCCCACGCGCTTGTGGTGCTGGAAGTCGCGGAGCCGCTCGCGGGGCACGCCGCTCACCCAGGCGGGCAGGAAACTTCCCTCGCAGGCCGCCGCCGGCCTGGCCGCGTCCTCGGCGCCGCCGCCGCCCCCGGGCGCCGCAGGCTCGCCCAGCAGCCCGTCCCCCGCCGCCGCCGGCATCGCGCTCGCCCGCGGCCCGCCGGCTCCGCTCGGCTCCCGCGCTCGCGGCTCCTCCTCCGCCGCCGCCGGCGCCGCCGCCGCCTCCTCCGGCCGCCCGGGCTCCTCCCGCCGCCGCCCTGGGCCCGGCCCCACCCGGCCCGCGTCTCCCGCGCCCCGGGCCGCCGCCGCGCGCCGCGCGCAGACAATAGCCGGCGACGGGGTGTCGGGGACCCGCCCCCAAGAAGTTCTTCTTCGGAGGGTCGCCCGGGCCCCCGCCCGGGTCCCGTGCGGCGGCTGATGACAGTCGCCCCGCTCGCGCGCGCGCGAGGAGCCGGGCTGGCGGGGGGCGCGGTCGGGTACCGGGTCCCGGAGCCCGGGCGCCTCCGCAGCCTCCGCCCTGCCGCCGCCGGCTGGCCCGCGCGGGCTCGGGGCCGGCTCGCTCGTCCTAGCTGCGCGCCGGGGGAGCGCTCCCGCCCGAGAGCAGCGCGCGGCGGGCTGCAGGCGCCCTCTGGAAGGCAGCAGAAGAAAGCCCCATTCAGTTTGAATTTGCAGAAATTCAATCCGGTCGCGGGCGGCGGGAACAGATGCGAGCTCCGCTCCGCAGCCTGTGCACTTTCAAATCCCTCGTAGCCCCTCCTTCCCCCGCGCGCCACAGCCAAACTCGACCCTCGCTGGAGAGGGGAGGGCGCGGGGAGGGGAGCGGCGGAGTGGGCGGCGGAGGCACCTGAGCGCCAGACAGGGGGACCCCGCGCGGCCTCGCAGACGCGCGCTCCCGGGGCGCCGGAGTCGGGCTCCTCCGGCTGCGCCTCTCGCCCGGATTCTGGGCTTGGGCTTTCTGGACCTTTCGGCGATGAAATCCAACCCCCACCCCCAGCCGCACCCACCCGGGGCAGGAGGAAGGGAGGGCCGAGGGAGGGCTCTCGAAGCCAGTGGACTGGGGTTAGGTGCTGGGTGTCCAGTCCGGGGCCTGGCACACAGTAGGGCCCCGTGGACCCTGGATAGATGGGTCTGTCCGGGCTCGCGCGCAGACCGGATCGCTGGGTTGGAGGAGGAGCAGCCGCAACAATAATAGTGGCGGCAGCAACGTAGGAACCTGGGCGTTTGCTGCCTCTGCTTGTGCGTTTACACCTTTGCTTTCCATCGAAACGAAGCCGGTGATTGCAGGAGGAGGTGGATCCGTGCTCCCTGCTCCTGAAGGCTTTTGTTCTGTGCGCGCCGTGACTGTGCTCATCCCTCATAAACAAGTGCAGCTGCCCAGACGACTCTGATTTTCTCCAGCACCCCCAACGCCTTCCCGAACCAAACATGAAGAATCTTGGGAGGGAGAAGCTTGGGGGAGGGGGAGGTACGTGAAGGGAAGCGTTTACAAAATACTACCTGTTGAGCAGCCAGATAAAAGGCGCCTGCGTTTAATGCATACTTAACCCCTGGCATCGCATCAGAGTTGAAAGGAGGATTCGGTCCTAATCAAGTTCCTTAATTGACTCCTCGGTGAGTGAGTGTGGCACGATCCCCGTCAGTGCTCTGATTTGGGGCGGGTGGGGCACAGCTGTCATCGATTCACTTGGGGGGGGGGTCCTCTGACCCATCTGAAAGGCAACGCAGAGAAACGCCTATTTTAAATAGATCTAATGTGGAACACGCTGTAGTCATCTACTCACAAGTTACGAGTCACCAGCCTCGTTAATGACTGAGCTTGTGTTTTCTGTCCGGCTTTTCATTGTCCCCGTTTTCCAATATTACATGTTTTTCGAATGTTTTTTCTTGCTATGCTTACAAGGCTGTGCCACCACCCTACCCCCCACAATTTCTGCAAAACCAGTCCAATCGCTTTAATGCCTCTTGACTCAACAAATTTGAGGACAGTTACATGGGGGGGGGGGGGGGGGGCGGGGGGCGCTGTATGACCCGTACTAGTGCATGCAAAGTAAAATGACCAACAAATGTCTAGTGAATGAAGAATATAGAGCTCCCTTTGGGGTCATAACCATTCTGAATCACGTTTTGGAGTTTCCCCCAATGTTGTTTACTAATAAAGTATGATTTTTTTTTTTTAATTTTAGGACATTGTATATGAAAATTTGGAGGTTCCTTTATTATGGTATAAGGTAAATTTCAGAGACAAAGTTATCTTCTGGGCCTTAAAAAAAGTTAGCCTCAGGCACAAAAATGGTTGAAGATGTTTACAGTAGAGATTTTCTTTCCTTTTAATTATGCTGTCAGGGTAGAGGTCAGAAAAGGGGTGAAGAAGAGAGAAAATCCAGGGGCGCCTGGGCGACTCAGTTGGGTAAGCATCCGACTTCCACTCAGGCTATGATCTCACAGTTCGTGAGTTCGAGCCCAGGTCATGATCTCATGGTTTGTGAGTTTGAGCCCTGCATCGGGCTCTGTGCTGACAGCTCAGAGCCTGGAGCCTGCTTCGGATTCTGTGTCTCCCTCTCTCTCTCTCTGCCCCTCCCACACTCATGCTTGCGCTCTCTCTCTCTCTCTCTCTCTCTCTCAAAAATAAACATCAAAAAATTAAAAAAAAAAAAAAAAAAGAAGGGTGCCTGGGTGGCTCAGTTGGTTAAGCGTCTGACTTCGGCTCAGGTCATGATCTCATGGTTCGTGGGTTCAAGCCCCGCGTCGGGCTCTGTGCTGACAGCTCGGAGCCTGGAGCCTGCTTCTATGTATCCCTCTCCCTCTGCCCCTCCCCTGCTCACACTCTGTCTCTGTCTCTCAAAAATAAATAAATGTAAAAAGAAATAAGAAGAGAGAAAATCCAGGCCCATTAAATCTTTTTCAAGCCTGATGCCTGGGTTTGATTCAAGTTCACTGCTAATTCCATCAGCTGGGATGAATGCCAAAGAGAAGTCCAAATCCTACCCCTGCCTGAGTTTAGGAACTGGCATTTGAACTATAGGTCCTATTCTCTGAAGTGGTCTTGGTTAAAAAGGAAACACCCCAGAAATTCCTTTATGTAAAACAAATTAGTACCCCAAACAATCTATTGCTCTCATAGAGGTGCAGAAAACATGCGCTTGAAAAGCAACCGTGCAGCATTGAAGATTCTCTATGAAATATCCTCAACTAGATTTCTCATCCTCCTGAGGGATCTCCCTGGGCACTGCATTTCAGTGATCTTCATCCAGAATAGGGCTTCCTCGCCTCTGCACCTCTCCTTATGCCAAACCCACCGCACCAGTCTGCTGCCGACCCATTTCTACCCAGCACAGACGTTCCCTGTCCCATGATACCCTACCAGGGGCTCATCACTGCTCCAACCTCTTTTACTATATATCACTCATTTCATACTTGTGTGTACTGCATTACTTATCACGAGTGTCTTTCTCCCCTCTTAGGCTCACTGAGAACAGGAGCTGTGCCTTAATTTATATTTTATTTGCCCCAGGGCACCTAACACAGTGCCCAAGACGCAGTCCTTATTCAATAAATATTTGTTGAATAAATGAATGAAAGTAACCATTCACTAATTCTCCGGTGAGTAGAGTTTCGTGGCTCCTGACAGCAAAACTCCATCTGTCCCAGGGAGGAACATTTCTAGTAAGTCTCTAAAAGCATTTGCAGTTAGATTGTTGGTTGCCGTTGAGAGGTCGACTGAAACCATTTGTCTTGCCAAAGATGAGCCAGTGTGTAACTTGGGTGAGTGACCCCTGTAAGAAACATGACCGATTACGGTGGCCTGGAAAGCCACAAAAAGCTTTGTCCCATTGGACTCGTACCAGCCGCTTCCTTCCTTCCCATTCCCTCCCTCCATATGGCTGGTGACGGTCTCTGTGCTCCCACAGAACACCAGCTAGGAGACCCAGCTGGAAGCAGTCAAAGACAATTAGAAGTAATCAGGCTGGCACGGCCAGGAAATGAAAGTTGGCTAGAGGGGGTTAGGCTGGCAGAAGCGGGCTGGTGACTGGAGAAGGAACCGAGAGTGAAGCAAAGACAGCAGGCACGAATAAACTCTGCCTGGAAGACATTTTGTAAGCTCTCCTCGTTAATTCTCCCCCAACGAAGCTGCCAATAAATTCTAGAGGCAGGATTTGCACCCATGTCCCCAGAGTTCATGTCCACCATTATTTTGTCACAACATCCAGCTGCTGAATGCGCCCTGTGCAGGGCTGAGGAAGGAAGGATTCCTCAGAAATAAAGGCGTGTGTGGAAGCGGCCTAGTGTCGTGCCGGAGAGCAAGCTGCCTGCCACACCCCACAATGAAGCACTTCTCTGGAAATGAATCGTGACTCACCCCCTCTCTGCGCCTCGGTTTCCTTCACCTGTAAAGCTGCGATATTAAGGAAGTACGGGGATTGAGTGAGATTGTGCACCCAAGGCCTTCAGCCTGGTGCCTGGCACTTATAAGCATCTAGTGACCATTATCAATACTCCTTTTGATACCTTTATTAATAATACATTAACAATTAATACTAATTGATTAATTAATAATTATTTTAAAATATTATTAATAAATATTATATATGATATATTATATATCATATATAAATATATAATAAATATAATGATATAATATATCATATATAATATTTATATATAATTAATTAATTAATAATTATTTTAAAATATTATTAATAAATATTATACATGATATATTATTATATATGATATATTATATATCATATATATACATATGTATATAAATATATAATAAATATAATGATATAATATATCGTATATAATATTTATATAAGATTAATATTATTAATAATATTAATACATATTTTAAAATATTAATGATTAATGATTAACACTTAATTAATAATTAATTAATACTACATTAATACATCTCAACACTGAGAGAAGTCATGTGAGAATGCCCCAGAATTCCACCCGCACAATTGTCTCTGTTGCTGAGAAACTCAAAGCATTTTCTCCAGGTTGGACTTCTTCCCTGAATCCAGACTTGTGTAGCCAGTCTTCATCTCCACAAGGCTGTCTGCCGGGATCTCAGACTGAACCTGGGCTCACCACACACACACACACACACACACACAACAGACACTGCTCCTTTCCTAGGGCTTCACCCCAATTGCTCCCTGAATCTAAGGTTCAGCCTTTGCTTCCTCTCCTTCCCGACCCTCAGCAAGTCCTACGGGCTCTGCCTTCATGATACCCCCGCACCTGACCTCTTCTCACTACCCTCACCTCTGGCACCCCCTTCAAGCCGCCATCCTCTCTCCTCCCCTGACTGCCATCCTGTGCTCCCACACCAAAGCCAAAGCCATCTCTTAAAAATGGGAATCAGCTCACACCAGCTCCCCGGCCCAAACCCTTTAATGGGCCCCCACCACAAAAAGATCGCCCGAAGGGCTTATCCTGGGGCGGCCCCTGCCTCCCCCTTCAGTGCCTGGCCTCCCAAGACCAGCTGCACATCCCTCTCCCTCTTCCTTCAAGCCACCAAGCTCGTTTCCACTTCAGATCCTTTGTCCTTGCCGCTCCCTCCACCAGCAACACGTTTCTTCTAGAACTTTGAATGGTCTTTCCCTCCCTTCACTCATGGCTCTGCTGTCTCGATCTGAGAGCTGTCCTCCTCCCCCACACCCTGTGCAATGCTTCCTCGAGCCATTCATCAGGAGCTACAGAAGAGCGCACATGAGCTTATATGTTTACTGCCTCTCACTCCCTGCAGAACTTAAGGTCCACGAAGCCAGGACCTCTCTGATTCCCAACCCGCGTGCACACCTGGCATGTTGCGGGTGCTCAACACCCGATGATGTGTAACGTCATCTAACTCCTGATCTGCCCTGGGAGAGAGGAGAGAGCCCCTGGACTTTGGGTGGCATGGCTCCTGGAGCGTGATGGAGCATGGATGGCTCCAAGTCTGCCCTCCTACGGCTGCTTCTCAGCAGCACTGAGCTGATGTTCAGGACAAGGAGGGCCCATTCTTTGAACAAGTGCTGATGGCCACCCCTAGGAGAGCCAGCCTGTCACCACGATTGGTTCCCATCAGTCCTGAAGAGCCAAAGGTCATGGCTATTTCAGTAAGAAAAAGGTGTCTCCCACCTCCCAGCCATAGGGGACCCAAGGCTTTAGGACTCTACATCTTGAGGTTTGCCTGCATCTTCCAAATTCCAGACAGAGGCTATTAAGAAGGAATGAAGGTTAGAATATTCTACAGGAAGAGGGCCTCACACGCAATCCCCTGGACTGTTTCTCCTTGCTTGAATTTCTTATCTTCTATAAAGTCACTACCAGCATCACTCCTGTGACCTACGAAGCATCCTGCCCTATAAGGGACCCGAGCTCCTTGTCTTTTGTCTTCACTTCTCTGACCTCACTTTCCCTGTTCAAGCTGCCCGCACACTGCTCCCCACGGGTTACCGCAGTGGGCCCTTTACATGGTCATCAGTCCCCTGAAATATCGTTCCTGCAGATATCTGAAGACCGGGCTCCCTTACCACCTTTGCGTCTTCACTCAAGCGTCCCCTACTCTGCAAACCTGTGTCTGACCTCTTCATTTACCATGCAAATTCCCCCCCAACTCCCTATTTTCCCTTCTCTGCTTTTTTTTTTCTTCACAGCCCTTAACACCATGTGACAAAAGCTGTGTTTTCTCTTACTTATTTTGCTGACGATCTGTCTTCCTTCCTAGGATGTAGGTTCCATGAGGGCTGGGATTTTTGTTAAGTGCTGTATGCACTTAGGAAGTACTCAGTACAGATTTGCTGTGGTTGAATGAATTTGTAATTCACAGGGTCTCCTGCTGCAGAGGAGAAGACTGTAATACACGAGAAAGTAGAAAAAAAGAAACACGACAAAACCGAGTTCCGCTGGAGAAAGCATGCGTCATAAAGACACATTTTTAAAAAATCAATATTCATGCCACAAAGATAAACCTCCATACCAAGCTCCACATTTGTATTATGGCAGGAAGGGAAAGGCTATTATTAGCACTAAAGTCTTGAAACTTATGGCCTCCATTTATGGGTGCTGCTGCCTGTCCATTTCTTGCTGGCGACTAGGCAGAACCAGGCAGCATTAAGTGTCTCCAGTGGGACCCAGAGAAGGAGCACACACAATGGGGCAACTCTAAAATGTATCCAGGCGGTGGGGAAGGGGTGAGAGGAAGAGCCCTCTGGAACTGAGAATAGTCACCAGTCACAAGAGGGGCATTGGGGCAGACTGATGGCAGAAGCCTGCTCTGGGCAGTCAGGTGGCCAGACGCAGCTGAGGAGAGGCAGGCGCCCCCTGCCGGTTGACTCGGCTCTGCTTTCGCTCCACGGACCGAGAGGAAGCCCAAAGGAACCACAGACAGAACACCAGTGTGGAAACCAGAACCTCCCTCACCAGCTGGCTCTGTGACCCTGAGCAGGGCGCTTCCCACCTGTGATCGTCAGTTTTTCTCCATCTAATAGCTCCTGTCTGTCCTTCCTAGCCCCCAGGACAGTTGCAGGGATAAAATAAGGCAAACACAGGTGAATGCGCCACAAAAACAGAGACTATCTTGGTTATTGTTGTCTTACGTCAAAATGGAAAGGTGTCTGGGACATAGATTAGAAAACAATAAATTTAAAAATAAGTAACGAACTAAACAAACAAATAAATAAAGTGAAGAGTTGACAAGACGTGGCTGTTTAGTGCCCCTTCCTTTCAAGGGGGAGGTTTTCTGGTGGTCCCTGGCATGGCTATAACTATATTTATACTTTGTGCCCACTGTCTTAGGTCCAACCACATGCCCCTACCTCAAACCTCCTTAACCCCGATCTTCCAATTTTTCTCTTTCCAGGCTTCTGATCAACTGGCCAACCCATTTGTTGCTGCCCATGGGTCTCTGTGTATAGAAAGATAGATGGATGGGTGATAGATATTCCCCATCTAGACCAGGTATAAGCAAGTGTACCACAGAAACTCGACCCACTGGAAGGAATTCACTTCGCTGCTGTCTTTAAGGCCAAGATGTGGGCAGCCACAGTGTAGTCACTGTCTGTTTTTTGGCTTATACCCACCCACCCCATCCAAGAGCCAAGCTCCTGCTTCTTCCTCCTCCATCAATGTGTCATAGGGGATTTCCCTTCCCAATGTAGCCGTAGGTGTGGACAACGGGTTGTGCAAACAATGGTGCAGGTTATGGAGGTCTAAGCTGCCTGCTTATATAGCTTGCTTGGACACCCCCCCCCGCCCCCCCCCCCCCACACACATGTTCAATTCTGGAGGCAGAACTTCTATCTTGCAGTGGAGGCTGCTGAGCCCAGGGGGTCTTATAACCTCATGACTCTGATAGAATCCAGCCTATGAATAGCAGTTCTGGAGGTATGGTCACTTGGTGTCCCATATACAGATGCTCTATCTCTCTCAGGGTCCAGTAGTGATGATGCACCAGGAGCCCCTTTTTGAAGAATGTGAAATTCCCCCACGGCAACTGCATGGCCTCGCTTCCAGAATCCGAGACGTCTGCTTTATGATTCTCCCATTGGGACTTATTGTCAACTGCCCGTAGTGGTCTTTTCTCACCACTGATGTCTCTAGTAACTTGGGGGTCTGCTGGCTCGTATGGTCTATGCAAGCAGGGACACTTGCACTGCAGCCTGGATCTCCTCCAGAGCCCTCCCTCTGGGCCTAGCAGCTGGCAGCCTTCTGTGTAACCCAGTCTGTGGGTCAGAAGAATATTCTCGGGTATGGAATATGCCACCTCCAGGAATTACAGGACCTACAAGCATTGTGCTTCCTTCTTTGTCGTGGGAGGTGTGAGGTGCAATCATGCATCCTTTATTACAGAGGGCACACTCCAGCCGGCCTCAGACCACTAGATTCCTACAGTGTAGGAGCTTAAAACAGCAATAAATATTCATTATCTTACGGAGTTTCCATGGATAAGGAACTTGGGAGTCACTCACCTGGAAGATTCTGGCTCAGGGTTTCTCATTAGGTTGCAGTCAAGATATGGGCTGGGGCTACAGTCATCTGAAGGCTTGACTGGGGCTGGAAGATCCTATTCCAAGATGCATGGCTGGAAAGTTCATGCCAGCTGTAGTAGGTAGTTTCAGGTCCTTGTCACATAGGACCTCTCCAAAGGGTAGTTTGACTATCCTCATGACAAAGCAGTTGGCTTCCCGCATATGCAGTGATATTTAAGAAAGGGCAAGGTGGAGGGGCTCCTGGGTGGCCCAGTCAGTTAAGCGTCTGACTTTGGCTCAGGTCATGATCTCACGGTTTGTGAGTTCGAGCCTCTATGCTGACAGCTCAGAGCCTGGAGCCTGCTTCGGATTCTGTGTCTCCCTCTCTCTCTGCCCCTCCCCTGCTTGTGCTGCCTCTCTTTCTCTCAGAAATAAATAAACATTTAAAGAAATGTCTTTTTAAAGAAAGGACAAGGTAGAAGCCTCAATATCATCTTCCCTCTTTTATTGTTTTAGTTGACAGTTTAAAATTACATGTATTTAAGGAATACAACTTGATGGTTTTATATATTAAACACTGACATATTCACCACAATCAAGTCAATGAACATATCCATCACCACACCTACTTGCCTTCTTTGTGCCTGTGGTTGAGAATGCTTATGATCTTCCCATGTAGCAACTTTCAAGTCTATGATACAACATTGTTAACTATAGTCACATTGTAGTACATTAGATCTCCAGAACTTCCTTATCTTAAATAACTGAAACTTTAGACCCCTTGACCAACTTGTCCCCATATTCCCTTCCCCCAACCCCTGGTAACTACCATTTTACTCGGTTTCTTTGAGAGTGGCTATTTTATTTTATTTTATTTTATTTTTAATGTTTATTTATTTTTGAGAGAGAGACAGAGAGACAGAGCATGCGTGGGGGAGGGGCCGAGAGAGAGGGAGACACAGAACCTGAAGCAGGCTCCAGGCTCTGAGCTGTCAGCACAGATCTCAACCTGGGTCAAACTCACAGACCACAAGTTTGTGACCTGAACTGAAGTCGGATACTTAACTGACTGAGCCACCCGGGTGCCCAAAGATTGGCAATTTTAGATTCCACATGTAAATGACAGCATGGAAAATCTGTCTTTCTGCATCGAGCTGATTTTACTTCGCATAATGTCTTCCAGGCCCACCTATGTGGTTGCAAATGGCAGGATTTCTTTTTTTTCTTTCTTTCTTTTTTTTAATGGCTGAATAACATTCCATTGCATATATACACTTCCTTTTTTTTTTTTAATTCATCTGTGGACATTTAGGTTGTTTCCATATCTTGGCTCTTGTGAGTCCTGTTGAAATGAACACAGAAGTGCAGAGATGAGTTTCCCTTTTCTCCGCCTCCTTTCCAACTTTGGTTATCTTTTGTCTTTCTGAAACTAGCCCTTCTACCAGGTAGGAGGTGGTATCTTGTGGCTTCAAGTTGCAGTTCCTTGATGATGAGTGAGGCTGAGCACCTTTTCACGTACCTGTTGGCCATTGTGTGATTTATTTTGAGAAATGTCTAATCAGGTCCTTTGCTCATTTGTAAATCAGGATGTCTGTTCCTTTGCTATTGGGTTGCATGAATTCTCGTACATTTTGAAGACTCATCCCTTCTCGGGTACATAAACCATATTTTCTCCCATTCCGTAGATTGCCTTTTCATTTTGTTGATTGCTTCTTTTGCTGGGCAGAAGCTTTTTAGTTTGGTGTGGTCCCATTTGCCTATTTTTACTTTGGTTGCTTATGCCTTTGATGTCAGATCCCTCCCCCCCAAATAATAATAATGACTGCCCAGCTTGTTAGGCCCAATATCCCAAGAGAGTGCTTCCAAGTTGATAAGCTCTTCCTTATCCAACTTTATGTTCCACTCTCCCTGATCCAGAACCTGCGAATCCAGTTCCTTCCGTTCTGTTTTTGGCTTCAGCCAACACATGTTGGCTAAGTCCTACAGCTTCTTCAACATATGGTCACATTGCTCCCTTATTCAGACCAGCCCTTCACCGGCTGTGTTAGGTTGTGACTTAACCCTAGCGACCGGCCTCTTGGCCAGGAAGGGAGATCGGATTAGGCTTTGCATCATCCTCCAGCAAGGGGGCTGTCCTAGCCCTAGGCAGGGAGATGAGACTATGAGTTCTCTGGTGCCCAAGAAATGCGAACACTAAGTGCTGTCTTTAGATCAAAAGCATAAAATTCAAAGCAACAACTAATCTCAAAAGAGAAACGATAAAAAATAGGTGCATCGACACTTGCACAAACAAATCTAAATGCACAACAGCCAATTCAGAGTCCAGACTTGAAGCAAAACGTGTATTAAAGATTTCAGTGAGGTCTACCTTACAACCTGAAGTATAGCTTTTCAGTGATAACACTACATAGTACAAAAGAAAATAGTGGTGACTGGCCAATGGTCTGCGTCTGCCCTTAAGAGAATGTTGAAGACTACTGAGGAAGAAAAATCTAGGCACCAAGGTAAAAGCAAAAACTCAATGGAAATACTCTGAGAGGAGATACTGGGCATTCCGCGCCCACCCCCCCCCCCTCCCGCCCCATTTAATCCTCAGGAAAAAGAAATGTGAGAAGGAGCTGTCATTCATGAGCTGAGAGAGTGGAGTAGTTCTATTTCAATTTATTTATGCTGTCCATGAGTTCCTGGGCTTCCTGGAATTTTAATTAAGAATAAAGATATTTTAGGGGTGCCTGAGTGGCTCAGTCAGTTAAGCGTCTGACTTCGGCCCAGGTCATGATCTCGCGGTTAGTGAGTTTGAGCCCCGCATTGGGCTCTGTGCTGACAGCTCAGAGCCTGGAGCCTGTTTCAGATTCTGTGTCTCCCTCCCTCTCTCTCACTTCCTCCCCTGCTTGCACTCCGTCTCATGCTCTCTCTCTAAAATAAATAAATATTTTTAAAAAAAAATTTTAAGAATAAAGATATTTTAGAAATATTTTTCATAATTTTTGCAAACTCTAAACAGGATCAGATAGGTCCAGCTATCATGTGGACCTGAAACTTGGTGTGGGGACTATGGAAACATGTGGAACTTCTCACAGGCAGCAGGAGAGACACTTGAGTTGCCATGTTTCATGGCATCTGAGTTATGGATATAAACCATCATCATTATGAGGGTGAACTTCTTTGCAAAGGGACTTCTGTATCCTATAAAAATGACAGGAAATAATACAAACACTCCTAAGTACCCATGGTTATCCTTCAGAGCCCAAACATCCCAGAATCCCTGTTGACCTCACCCAGCTAGGACACCGTGTTACAAATGCATACTCCTTGAGTTATTCTAGTCCCAAAGTCCTAGCTGATACAAAGTACAAATACTTCGGTATAACAGAAATTTGGTTGGTCTGACTAAAAAAAATAAAATAAAATAAAAAATATTGCCTCAATCAGTTGAATGAATTTACATGAACTAATTTGAACTAATTTGAGAAAAAAAAATATTTAAAAAAAAAAGATCTTCGGGGCCCCTGTGTGGCTCAGTCGGCTAAGCGTCTGACTTCAGCTCAGTTCATGATCTTGCGGTTTGTGAGTTCAAGCCCCACATCGGGGTCTGTGCTGACAGCTGAGAGCCTAGAGCCTGCTTTGGGATTCTGTGTCTCCCTCTCTCTCTGCCCCTCCCCCGCTCGTGCTCTGTCTCTCTGTTTCTCAATAATAAAGATTTAAAAAAAATTTTTTTAAAGATCTTCAATCATTAGTTATTTTACCTTTTTAAACTCAATGTATACCACTTAATGCACACATTTTCACCTTCTTTCCAGAATCAGAGAAGTAACTGGGAGAAAGTGCCAATTCCTCTAAGGTACCGGTCAGGAAAATGAGAAAGCAAGATGTGAGCTCATAGTCACAAACTCACTCATAGAAAACTGTGGCTGAACCAAGATTCCAACTACACCAAAGGATTCCTCATGATATCAAAAATCACGTAACTAACACAAAAGAGGACACACTAGAAGGGCAAGAATTTAGAAAGACATAGTAGGAAACCCCAGCTGAACAAAGATCTCAATACTGTTCATTAGAGGCTGGCATCGAGAATAGCGACAAGATCATTGAAAATCTGAAACCCTGCTACAGAGTAGTCATCTGCTGCTCTTATAATACTGCCAAAGAGAAAGAATACAGATCATCTCAATGGATGCAAAAAAAAAGCGTTTGACAAAATTCATGACAAAAGGTTCCAATAAACTGGGTCTAGAGGTAGCATACCTCACCATGAGAAACGCCACGTATAATAAGCCCACAGCTGACATCATACTCAACAATGAGAAACTGAAGCCTTTTCCTTTAAGATCAGGAACAGGACAAAAGTCTCCATTTTCAGCATGGTACTTACTAGAAAGAGTAATAAGAAAGAGAGGAAGAAAGAAAGAAAGGCAGAGAGAGAAGAAAGAAAGAAAGAAAGAAAGAAAGAAAGAAAGAAAGAAAGAAAGAAAGAAAGAGGGAGGGAGAGAGAGAGAGAGATCCAAACCAGAAAGTAAGAAGTAAAACTGCCTCTATTTGCAGACGACTATATAAAGATGACATACTATATATAGAAAACCCTAAAGGCTCCACCGAAAACTGTTAGAACTAATAAAAAATTCAATAGTCGTAGGATGCAAAATCAATGTATAAAAATCAGTTGTTTTTATACACTAACAGCAAACTGTCAGAAAGAGAAATTAAGAAAACAATCCCATTTACGATTGCATCAAAAAACAAAAAAAAAACAAGAAAGCCCTAGGAATAAACTTAACCAGGGGTGAAATATTTGTACACTGGAAACTTTAAGGTATTGATGGAAGAAATTGAAGAAGACATAAATAAATGAAAAGATATTTCATGCTCATGGACTGGAAGAATTAATAGTGTTAAAATGCCCATACTCCCAACACAATATACAGATTCAACACAAGCCCTATCGAAATTCCAATGGTATTTTTCACAGAAAAAGAAAAAAATTCTAAAATTTGTATGGAACCACAGAAGACCATAAATAGCTCAAGTAATCTTGACAAAAAGAAATAGAGCTGAAAGAATCATGCTGTCTGTATTCAAAGTATATTACAAAGCTCTGGTAATCAAAACAGTATGGTATTGGCATAAAAACAGACACATCTGTCAGTGGAACAAAACTGAGGTCCCAGACGTAAACCCACACATTTATGATCAATTAATTTATGACAAAGGTGGCAAGAAGATACAATGGGGAAAGGATAGTCTCTTCACTAAATGGTGTTGGGAAATCTGCACAGATTGTGTCTATGCACCAAGAATGCAACTGGACCATGATCTTACACCATACGCAAAAATCAACTCAAAATGGAATTAAGTCTTGAAGATAAGAAACCATAAAAGTCTTGGAAGAAAAGATAGGCAGTGAGGTCCTGGATAACAACACCTTGACAACGATTTTTTGGATGTGATACAAAGAACAAAAGCAATGAAAGCAAAAATAGATAATTAGGACTACATCAAACTAAAAAAGGCTTTATACAGCAAAGGAAACCGTCAACAAAAATAAAAAGACAACCGGGGCACCTGGGTGGCTCAGTCGGTTAAGCGGCCGACTTCGGCTCAGGTCACGATCTCACAGTCATGATCTGTGAGTTGGAGCCCTGCGACGGGCTCTGTGCTGACAGCTCGGAGCCTGGAGCCTGTTTCAGATTCTGTGTCTCCCTCTCTCTCTGCCCCTCCCCTGTTCATGCTCTCTCTCTGTCTCAAAAATAAATAAACGTTAAAAAAAAATAAAAAATAAAAAATAAAAAAATAAAAAGACAACCTAAAGAATGGGAAAAATATTTGCCAACAATATAATAGATAAGGGGCTAATATCCAAAGGATATAAAAAACATGTGCAACTGGGGGCGCCTGGGTGGCGCAGTCGGTTAAGCGTCTGACTTCAGCCAGGTCACGATCTCGCGGTCCGTGAGTTCGAGCCCCGCGTCGGGCTCTGGGCTGATGGCTCAGAGCCTGGAGCCTGCTTCCAATTCTGTGTCTCCCTCTCTCTCTGCCCCTCCCCCGTTCATGCTCTGTCTCTCTCTGTCCCAAAAATAAATTAAAAAGTTGAAAAAAAATTAAAAAAAAAAAAAAACATGTGCAACTGAATAACAAAACAAAACAAAAACACGACTGACTTTAAAATGAGCACAGGAACTGAACGAATGTTTTTTGAAAGAAGTATACAAATGGCCAGCAGGTACATAAAAAGATGCTCAACATCACTAATCATCAGGAAACGCAAATCAAAACTACAATGAGATATCAACTCACACCTGATAGAAATGGTTATCATCAGGGATCTTGGGTGGTTCAGTCAGTTGGGCATCTGACTCTTGGTTTCAGCTCATGTCATGATCTCATGGTTCATGAGTTCAAGCCCACGTGGGGCTCTGCTCTGACAGTGCAGAGCTTGCTGGGGATTCTCTCTCTTCCTCTCTCTCTCTTCCTCGCTCCACTCATGCACATTCTCTCTCTCTCTCTCTCTCTCTCTCTCTCTCTCTCTCTCTCAAAATAAATAAATAAACTTTAAAAAAAAGAAATGGTTATCATCCAAAAGTCACGGGATAACAAATGTTGGCAAAGATTTGGAGAAAAAGGACCTTGTACACTGTTGATGGAACTGTGAATTGGCACAGCCACTGTGAAAAATAGTATGGAGCCTCCTCAAAAAATTAAAACTAGAACTACCTTATGACCCAGCAAACCCACCTCTGACGTTATATCTGAAGGAAATGAAATAATTATCTTAAGAGATATCTGTACTCTCATGTTCATTGCAGCATTACTTACAATACCTAAGACATAGAAACAACCTAAGTGTCCATCCACAGATGAATGAATAAAAATGAGATTATATATTATATGTATCATTTTATACAATGATGGGGGCCTGGGTGGCTCAGTCAGTTAAGTGTCTGACTCTTGATTTCAGCTCAGGTCATGATCTCACGGTTCGTTAGATCAAGCCCTGTGTTCACCTTCAGATTCTGTCTCTGTCCCCTTCTCTCTCTGCCCCTCCCACACACTCTCACTCTCTCTTTCTCCCTCAATATAAATAAACTTAAAAAAAAATTCTCATAACAATCAGAAAAACTAAAAGGCAACCAACAGAATGGGAGAAGATATTTGCAAATGACATATCAGATAAAGGGTTAGTATCCAAAATCTATAAAGAACTTACGAAACTCAATGCCCAAAAAGCAAATAATCCAGTGAAGAAATGGGCACAAGACATGAATAGACACTTCTCCAAAGAAGACATCCAGATGGCCAACCGACACATGAAAAAATGCTCAACATCACTCATCATCAGGGAAATACAAATCAAAACCACACTGAGATATCACCTCATGCCTGTCAGAATGGCTAACATGAACAACTCAGGCAACAACAGACGTTGGCGAGGATGCGGAGAAAGAGGATCTCTTTTGCATTGTTGGTGGCAATGCAATCTGGTGCAGCCACTCTGGAAAACAGTATGGAGGTTCCTCAAAAAACTAAAAATAGAACTACCCTACGACCCAGCAATGGCACTTCTAGGTATTTATCCATGGGATACAGGTGTGCTGTTTCGAAGGGGCACATGCACCCCCATGTTTATAGCAGCACTATCAACAATAGCCAAAGTATGGAAAGAGCCCAAATGTCCATCGATGAATGAATGGATAAAGAAGATGTGGTATATATATATATATATATATATATATATATATATATATATACACACACACACACACACACACACAATGGAGTATTACTCGGCAATCCAAAAGGATGAAATCTTGCCATTTGCAACTACGTGGATGGAACTGGAGGGGATTATGCTAAGTGAAATTAGTCAGAGAAAGACAAAAATCCTATGACTTCACTCATATGAGGACTTTAAGAGACAAAACAGATGAACATAAGGGAAAGGAAACAAAAAGAATATAAAAACAGGGAGGGGGCAAAACACAAGAGACTCATAAATATGGAGAACAAACTGAGGGTTGCTGGAGGGGTTGTGGGAGGGGGGATGGGCTAAGTGGGGGAGGGGCACTAAGGAATCTACTTCTGAAATCATTGTTGCCCTATATGCTAACTAATTTGGATGTAAATTTTTAAAAATAAAAAATTAAATTAAAAAAAAATTAAAAAAACTAAAAAAAAAAAATTCTCATTACTAGAAAAAAAGTCACTACCTGTATATGAAGTAGTGGATATTAACTAAACTTGTTGTGGTAACCATTTCAGAATACCTACATATGTCAAATCGTTATATTGTACACCTTAAACTAAGACAATGTTATATGTCAATTACATTTCAATAGAACTGGGCAAAAAGAAAATTACTATAAGTCATTTTATATTTAATATAAAGACTTGGAGCCTTTAGTATTTTATGCCACCAATCTCATTTGCTCTAAGGAAGATAGAGAGACACGCAAACAGATAGATGTGTGTTTTAGAGGCCATCTTCCCGATACGTTAAAGAAGTTAGACATCACACTGGCTAAGCTATGAAACCAACTGATTCATAGAATGTGCAAATTTTAAGCATGTAGCACTTAAAAAACCACTTTAGGGAGAGCTTGATTACACACAGATCATAAATTGTAACTGCAGCTATAGCCACCTAAGATATATGAGATATGATATGATACGATGATATGACACGATACGTGACAACATACTTCTTTACTCTGAAACTTTAGTGAGACTATAAAAACTAGATTATGTATCAGTATAACACCCACCGTTAATATAACTAAGGGTGTGCAAAAATGAAAGAAACTGCATGATCCCCAACAAGATTAAAACTCACGGACTACTCTCATGTTCTAAGGAATAAGGTGTCAAGACCACTGTCATGAAACTAAAAACTTGAATTTTCTCTTAGTGTACATCTAGACTCTGGGGTCTTGTTCAAACAAGTTTACAAGTCATGGGTAATGTGTAACAGTCACGCCTCTCACCGTGCAATTTTCTTTGCTCCTTAGAACTGAGATGAATTGGTTTGCAGTGGGATTCAATTACTGGGGACACACTCCATTTTAAATCCGAACATTTTTGCAAAGATGTGATATTTTTAGACAACCTCCTGGTGTTTCTTTTCAGAAGCACCTCTGATTTTATTGCAATATCAACTATAAAAAAAACCCTAAATATAAACATTTAAAAACAGATGAAAATACATTTATGCTTTATTGTTTTAAAGAAAATAAATGCATGTCAAAACTCGCTATAAGACTTTTGTTGAATGTTCAGTTTTGATTCCTCAAAAGTGAGAAAATCATGGTGTATGAAAATATTTCCGAGATCTTGGAAACACACATCCCTTTTGACCCAGAAATTTTACTTCTAGGAATTTGTCTTTGAAAGAATTTCTAGAAAAGAGTTCAAAGACATGCACACAAATATGTTTATTGCAGTATTTACTTATCGCAAAGTACTGGGGAAAATCCAATTGCCTAATAAGGGAAAATCCAATTGCCTAAAAAATAAATAAATAAATAAATAAATAAATAAATAAATAAATAAATAAAATATGGTGCCTCCAAAACGTGCAACTACAGAGCCCTATTTTGGGCTGGAAGAAGACCTGGGGACGTGGGAAAGTCATAATGTTAAGTGGAAAATATTATAATGCTAATGGCACTTATAGAAGTAATCGTTGAGCAAGAAGAACATAGACAGTCCATGTGTTGAGAAAATATTTTAATAGCAATTATCTCTAGGGAGTAGAATAAGTAACATTTATTTTGTTTGGCTTAGGCTTTTCTGTGCATGCAATCAACAAACATTTCTTGAGTATCTTCTATGCACTAGGAACCGTGTTAGGTGCCGAGCACGTGAGATAGTGTGAACATATCACCTGAATTTTTTTTTCCAGTGTTGTTGAAACACACTGGAAATAGACCTTTGTGCAAGTTTAAAGTACAACGTGATGATTTGGTATATATAATAGTGAAATAATTAACACAATAAGGCTAGTTAACGCATCTATTATTTCACATAGTTGCTCTGGGTGGGGGGGAGGTGGGGCAAGGACACTTAAGATGGATTCTTTTAGCAAATTTCAAGTATACAATACAGTATTGTTAATTAGAGTCACCACGCTGTGCATTAGGTCCCCAGAACTTGTTCTCTTATAACTGGAAGTTTGCATGCTTTGACCATCACCACCCACTTCTCCCAACCCTCAACCCCTGGAACCACCGATGTACTCTATGTTGCAACGCTTTTGGATTTTTTCTGATTCCACAATAAGTGAGATACAGCATTTTCTTTCTCCGTATGACTTATTTCATTTAGCATAGTGCTCATGCGGTCCATCATGTTGTCCCCAAATGGCAGAATTTCCTTCTTTTTTATGGCTGAATAATATTCTAGTGTATATGCCGCATATTTTTTTCATCAATTTTTTAAAATCTTCTCTGATTGAGAGATCTGTGCTCTCTCCTCTTGAATCTGAGTCCAAGATGGTTGCCACCACTGGAGTACGACAGAGGTGATACGCTGTGGCTTTTGAAATTAGGTCATAACAGGCCAAGCCACTTCTGCCTGGCTCTCTCTGAAGGCTCACTGCCCAAAAACAGCCCTCGAAAACTCCCTTTATGAACCCATCCTATCAGACGCCCTATGAGACACCCAGGTCCCCTGGGAGGCCGTGCCTAGGTGCTGCCGGCCAAGTCTCAGCTGCGTGCAAACCTCAGCCAGCCCAGCCCAGGAGCCAGGCAGATGAGTGCCGGAGCCCTCTGACCTTCCAACCCCTGGCCTTGAGTCCTGCCAACTGAGCCCAACACTTGCTGGAGTAGAGAACCCGCATCCTCATGATGCTTTTTCCAAATTCCTCCCCCACACAATGTGTGAGCACAATAAAATGATTGCTGTGTAATTCACTTTGTTTGTTACACAGCAAAGACAACCAGAACAGCATGTAACAGTGAATGATATGCCCTGGTAGACAAGGTACATAACAAAAAAGATACCAAGCGAGGCAGTTACAGATGATCGCAGTGATGGAGAAAATAGAAGGCTATGGGTTTTCTCCATTGCATTTATCACTATCTGCTGTACTGTATAATTTATTTTGCCTATTTATCTGGTCTATTTATTCATCAAAATTCTGCAGAGAAACAGAACAAATAGGGTGTGGTGTTTGTGTGTGTGTGCACAGAAAGAGAGAGGTGTATTTTAAAGAATTGGCTCACATGATTGTGGAGGCATTGGCAGCCCCAACATCTGCAGCAGGCTGGAGGTAGACTTCTTTCTTCTGCAGCCGTGGTCAGTCTCTTCTCTTCAATCTCTTCAACTGATTGGGTGAGGCCCATCGGCACGGTGGGGGATAATCTGCATTACTCAAAGCCTACAGATCTACTTGTTAATCACACCTGAAAAATACTTTCGTGGCAACATCCAGACTGGTGTTGGATCCAAAAATCTGGGCACCATGGCCTCACCAAGTTGGCACACAAAATTGACCATCACAGGGGTGCATGAGTGTCTCACTCGGCTGAGCATCTGACGCTTGATTTCAGTTCAGGTCATGATCCCAGGGGTGTGGGATCAAGCCCCTCATGCTTAGGATTCTCTCTCTTCCTCTGCCCCTCGCCCCTGCCTGCTCTCTCTCTCTCTCTCTCTCTAAAATAATAATTAAAAAAACATTAACAATCACATCTGTTATTTGACCCTCACCCCTAGAAAAGTAACATCCCTGTGGGCAGCTATTCTTATCTGTTGGATCCACTGTTCCGACACATAGAACATGCCTGGCACATCGTGGACACTTATTGAATATTTGTGGAATCACGAAGTAAGCGTGTGAATTGACTAGGGCAGTCACTTTATTGGGGTGCTGAGGGGAGACCTCTCAGAGGAGGCAATTTATCTGGACCAAGACCCAAAGAGTGAGAAGGAGTAAGTCACGTGAAGAGCCTTGAAGACAAAGAGACCCACGACTGCCACAGCACAGAGGTGGGAGCGAGCACATTCACAGAAGGAAGGTGCTCCCTGTGGCTGGAGCCCTGGAAACAAGGGCAATGAGAGATGGTGACGGAGAGAGAGCAGAAGGCGGCCATTAGAGCCTTGCAGCCAAGGCAGCTTTGCACAAGTTCGAGAAAGGCACTTTCCGCTGGGAGTGGAGGTTCACCCAGCGGGCAGGACACAAAACACGTCAGGTGGGATGTCAGCCCCGGACCACGTCGGACATGCATCCCAAGCAGGACCCTCACTGCCCAACTGTACCCCATGGCTTTGTTTATAGCTCATCATAAGGAGCCTGGACTTTGTTCTTAGGACCCACGGGAGTGACGAGTTTTGACCCACACTTTGACAATTCGAGTCTGGCTTTTCGGAAACGGGCAGAAGCGGAAAGGCCCTAAAAAGGCTCCTGTGCAGAGGAGTGAGTGACAAAGGTCCCTGGGGGGAGTGGCATGGACACAGGGTGGTGGGAGGGGAACAGATTTGACATCTACTTTGGGAATCGGGCTGACGGGTCTTCATGAGAGATTCGGTGTGGGCAAGACAACGGGAGAGGGGAGAGGGGGAGAAACGGAAAATAGTCAGCAGTGGCCCTGAGTGTGGGGCGTGCCTGACCACCACCGGCCAGCCTGGTGAGGAGCACGGTGTCCGGTGGAGGGTAGCGTGCACAGTTGGGCGCAGAGATCAGGAGCTCCATCAGACACCCGGGGGATGTAAGTACGCTTTTGGACATGCAAACCCGGAGCTCAGAAGAGAAGACCTGGAAGATGGTGTAAATTGGGGGGGGGGGGGGGGGCGGGGATAAATATCATCTTCTAAAATATAAAAGTGCGTCACGTTGAAGTTCCTTGCCATTAGAAACAGTTGGCACACCGGGAAGGGAAAATGGAAGATAAATCCATGAAGGGAGGATTGTCAATTAAAGGGTGGGCAGAGCTGAGGGAAAGTCCCAGGAAGGGAAGGGAAGCCCGCTGGGGCTGGGGAAAGAGGGGACAGTTCTCAGCCTGGGACTTGGAGGAACAAGAACGCGGATGGATGTCATCAAGCCGTGGCCTGAGGCGGACAACTGCAGCCCTTTCACCAACAGCACCCAAAAGGGAGGCAGCTGGGGGGCAAAGTCTCCCCTCCTCTCTCTCCATGGCCCCTGGGGCCTCCTGATGCCCAAACCCAATGGGAATCCAGAGGGCAAGGAGCCGGGCGGTGTCCTTCGAGAAGCCCCAAGGGGGGTGGAGAATGCTGAGGGCAGCCCTGGTGGGGAAGGGAAGGGGACCACGCAGGGTAGCCACCTCCGCTCGCCCCAGAGAGCAGCCAGCTCGCCACGGCACTCTTGAGCTTGAGGTTTTCCTGGCTCAAGTCAAACACCCGCCTGTCGGGTCCCTCCATCTGTGGGATATACAGAGCAAGCTGAGTGGTCCCATGGGAGGCCCTAGAGGAGTGCGCCTCCCATCACTCTTAAAGCGGGGAGAGATTCCAAATTCACCGACCTTCTCTAGGAAAATCCTCCTCCTGCTGCAATCTTACTTCTTTACACACCCGATATTTTTGAGACGCTTGGGGTCACAAAAGCTAGCTTGAGTCACCCTTCTGCCACCCCTTTGTGGCATTCCCACGTGGTACCTGAGATGTGGAAACTGCTCTCTTCAGAAGCCAGCTAAAATAAGACAAAATTGTTGCATTATCACCTCCTGTCACCTATGTATAGGTGGAATTCATTTTTTTTTTCAACGTTTATATTTTTGAGAGATGGAGACAGGAACAGAGCATGAGCAGGGGAGGGGCAGAGAGAAGGGGAGACACAGAATCCAAAGCAGGGTCCAGGCTTCGAGCTGTCAGCACAGAGCCCAACATGGGGCTCGAACCCACGAACTGTGAGATCATGACCTGACCGGAAGTCAGACACTTAACCGACTGAGCCCCCCAGGCGCCCCTGGAATTTAACATTTGACACAGTGGGTGTTTAAATCAGGAGGGAAAAGGCTGGCCATTTAAGAAATGGGGATAGGACATATGGTTATCACTTGAAGGGGAAAAAAAAACTAAACTAAATCCCCACTTAAATAAATTGTGTCAGGAGTAAAACCCTATTTTTAAAGTGTTAGCTGTAAATGGAGGATAATATGTTCATCTTCAGCATTCTTAAGAGACAAAAAGCAAAAACCACCACCAAAAAAAAAAAAGATAAATGTGGCCCCATCTGTGGAGATTGTGAGAATGTGTCTCACAGACGTCCAGTTATGGGGAAGCATGAATGACCCAGGGCCCTGCTTGCTAAGCTCTGCAATCCATCACACATGGAGCTGAGGCCACCCTTCCCGAGGCCTGTTCTCGGGCAGTGACTGAGCACAGTGGGGACACTAAGGCAGCCAATTCCTGGGAGCAGGGCTGGTTTCATGGGACCCCACACTCAGAAAGATCCGTGCTTGGTTTAGTGATGGGTGGTTAACCACTTTTTAACAAGGGCCCCTGCATATTCGTTTCAGCCTAGGCCCCACAAATCATGTAGCTGGTCCTGCCTGGCAGATAGGTGACCCCCGACCCCACCGAAATGGGCTTGAGGACTACTTGGCATCCTTGCAGAACCTTCATAAGCTGCAAATCGGTCTGGGACACTCCCACCCAACCTTTCCTCCCTTCTCTCAAGGTCTGCAAGCTCTCCCAAATTTTGGCTGGTCTCTCTCCCCATTTTCTCACAGTCATTTGCCCTAATAAAATCCTTGCACGCTTAAGCCCCTTTCAATGTCTGCTTCTTGGGGGACCCAGGCTAGCTTCGGTGGTGGCCAGAATAGGTCAGACAGCACAGGCGGAAAGTGGGAATCTGTGACTCCCCCACCTGCCACCTGGTGGGCGGAGAGGATGCCCTCTGGGTTGGTAGGTGGGGGAAGGACAGTCCTGCCTCAAGGTAGCAACCCACTTGCTAGATTTCACCAGTGGTAGCCTGGAAAAATGTCCCAGCGGAAGAAGCTTCTGTAACAGGTGCAATGATGTGGGCATTTTTAAAAATCTGGGGGACAAAACCTACAGAGAGAGCAGCGTTGGCTAAGTGACGCTAAGTCATGCTGGCGCCCCGCAGAAGGAAATGGATAGCTGGTCACCAGCAGCAAATGGCAGGTGGCAGGAGCCAGAGGGCTTTGGTGGGCATTCACAAAGAGGCTCCTATCAGCTACAAAGGAAGGACGGACACAGGCCCGCAGCAGGCTAAGACCTAATTCTGCAGAAATGTTTGAATGCTCAGCTGAGGCAGGTATGTTATGCAAAATCCAAGACCCAGATGGATACAACCCAGCCTGCAGAATAAAGCCAAACAGAAATAAGGAGAGACGGGGAGACAGAGACAAAGGCCACACATTATTGTGTGAGCTCCTGCATCCAGCCATACCTGAGGCCAAATCCACCCCTGGACTTTTCAGCTTTGAGAACCAGTATTAGTCCCTTTGGCTGAAGATGACTTGAGTCAAATTTCAATCACTTGCACTATGAGTCCAATCATAGCTTTCTCTTTGCACCGAGACGCATGTTCCCTCTCTGTAGCCCGGCTACGGCAAAACTTTCTATATGCTTTCCTTCGTGCTTTTGCACAAAAGGGGAAAATCATAGATTCACAGAGAACATGACTCCATAAGTTGGTCTTGGTTCAATCAAGAAAATCCTCTTGGTAGTCTGGAAATCATTTCATTCCTTCATACTTTGCAACCCTTTGAGGCTTCCTGTTGGCAGACCATTTGTTTTACATAGGATGGCTCCAGATTACTTTTTAAGCCCTGTTTTATACAATCTGGCTCTGGAACTAAGCTCTTCAACTCCCTGGGGTTTACAGCCTGACTTTCTGCTGATGCAAATTTCTTCTTAATCCTTAGAAGTCCCAGACCTTTTTCCTTCTAATATTTAGAACTCATTTTGAAAAGGCAGAAGGGATGCGGGGTTGGGGGGATGGATGTTATGGTTTCTTTACCCGATGTTGAAGAGTAGTTGTTACTGTGTTGTGGTAATAAAAATGTTGAGATTATCTTAACCTGATTTCAGCTCTTCTCACAATTCACAAAAGCACACAATTGTGTATTTCTACTCAAAGAGACTGACTCCTCTGGCTGGGATTTGAGAATGCATTGATACATGTTTATGTATTGGATAGAGTTGTTTAATCAACAAATATTTGCTGAGTGCTATGGCACTTTGCATTATCATTTGCAAATATTTGCGGCCCCTCCCTATGGGAAGAATATATTTCCTTGTGCCAATGACATCAGGCAAAGTCATATAACTGGCTTTAGCCAATGAAAAGTCCATAGCAGTGGCATGTGTGATTTCCAGGCAGAAGTTGTAAGAGCCAATATAGGTTCCGGCAAGTTCTTTCACCCCTGCCATGGGCCAGGAAAGAGGATAGAGGATGCTCTGTCAGCGTACGTCCCAAAGTAGGATGACATGTGAAACACAGCCACAGATGTGCAATGGACATATAATATGAACATGAAATAAACCTTATATGTTTGGGGTCGCTTTTTTATAGCAGCTAACGATAGCCACCTTGAATAACACACATACCCACTAGGTGTTCATCATTGTGCTGGGTGTACAATTTATTTATACATACAGCTATTAAGCCATGGTCCCCAAATAGCTTTGCTTAATAGAAACTTCTTTTAAAATAAGGGCGCTATGTCACAGAGAGAGGATTTCAAACTTTCTTTACACAGCAGAACCCCCTTACCCAGAATGCCAACTAGAAAACAGATACCAACAGGGCTGCTCTGGTTGAAAGAGTGAGGGCCAGAAACTTGGTGGTTCTATCTCCCCAATGACCACACTCAACCCAGTGCCAGACATCTGGCCAGCACTCAGTGAATATCTGTTGAATAAATAAACAGATAGGTTATTTCCTACAGGATATAAAGAGTCCTTAAAGAGGACTCTCTGGAGAGCTGTATAGTTCTATAGAGCAGAGTGGAACATTCGCATAGTAACAGTATAGTCCAGTAGCGGGGTTCAGGTTCAGTGATCAGATTCACATCTATGTAGAATAAGAGGACAAGAACAGAGATGGTGAAGATTCAGACCCTGTTGTAGCCCACCATTCCTGTATCTTTCCAATTACAGTCCCATCAAAGATCTTAATGATTGGCCTGGAACTAATATAATGCTGTATGTCAACTACATTGGAGTCAAAATAAAATTTAAAACAAATTTAAATGTTAAGGATTGTTATTAAACAGTTTTGTTAAGTGTTTCCTATGACACATTTTCCATGGTCCAGCCAACAATAGAGACGCTAACAAATAGAGAGGAATTAAGACAAAATAATCATTCACACCTCAAGTAATTAGTCCTAACACAATAATTCAACCCCCTGTTTCAGCCTGTATGTTAGTGACGACATAGAAAACAATAAGCCCTACTGAACAAGCTCAAAAGTATACCTTCAACGTAACGAGAATTTTCCTCCTTACTAAATCTCCCGTACGTGTAGGCTGCTAGACACACTGAGCCTAAAGCTCATATTGTTCCCGTAACAGTGACCTGTTGGCAGAACTTTATTAAAAACAATGATGGGGAGGGGCAAGATGGCAAGCTAAAATAACACAAACCTCCCTCAATAAAATCCTAGATCCATTGCCTTTTTGAAACATAGGTCTTAAAAACTCATTTAAAAAAGTCATAGTTGAGCTCACAAGAAACTAGAAATCCCAGTGGGCCACATAGAAGACAGAACTGAAAACTGCCATGTGAGCTAACACTGCAGGATGTGACTGACGGGAGGTAGTTGTTGGTTCAAATGACCAAGGGACTTGGATTTCAGTGTTCATGTGGGGATAGGTGTTGAGGCCCAGGGCAAGATGAAGAGTGGTGAGCCAAAACCCCTGTTTGGAGCTGGATTGTCAAATAGCTATAATCTCAGCAGAAGGGTGGACCAGACAAACTTCATCTGTCAGTACAGCCAATAGTTAAGAGAGAAAGCTCATCTGTTTTCTTCTTTGGCCCTGGGTAAAAAAAAAAAATTTTTTAATAAAACCTTTAGGCCATCGCTTCATGCATCTGAGATTTTAATTTATACTAATTGTAGAGGCCAGGAAAAATCAATACTGGAAATTAATATAAAAATTAGTTCTAGGCAGAAAAAAAAAAAACACAGAAGAAGAAAATGCAACATGCTCTCTCAGATTCTCTGCAAGGAAACCGCTGTAGATTTCCACAAAACAGAACAAGCCTGACTAAAGATGAACTTACAAATATATACTTTGCACACATGCATGCATACGCACGTACAATCCACAGGTATCATAAGACAAAAGAAACAAAAGGATTAGAGACCCTAAGACTTTAAGATTAAAAAAATCAACAATCTGGAAAATAACACAAATTAAATATGCTAAAAACAAGTAAAGGATTAAATAGGAGATATTTAAGAAACCCTAAGAAGCAAATAAACAACTAAATAACTGTAGAAGAGAACAAGTAGGTTTGAAAAGAAGCCAAACAAATTCTACAGGTGTAAAATATATCCAGTGACATTAAATCTCAATAGAAAAGTGGCAGATTAGACACTGTTGAAAAAGGAATTGGCAAAGTAGAAGATAGATGTGAAGGAATTATTCAGAATGTAATACAGAAAGAAAAACAGGTGGAAGGGTGGTTAAGGGATTTGGAGGGTAACATCAGAATATCTAACATAGATAGTAAGAATTTCATGGGACATGGAAATATTGGAATACAAAGTGGGTAAGAATTTCCTAGGATCTTTGTATCTTAAACATGCCACTAAAAACACAAGCAACCCAAGAGAAATAGATAAACTGGAATTCATCAAAATTAAAAACTTTCGTGCTCAAAGAACACCACAAAGAAAGTGAAAAGACAATCTGCAGAATAGGAGGAAATGTTTTCAATTCATGTATCTAATAAAGGACTTGCACCTACAATATAAAAAGCTCTTAGAACTCAACAATAAAAAACAACCCAGTTAAAATATGAGCAAATGATTTGATTAGCTGTTTCTCCAAATAAAAACATAAACTTAGACATAAAAATGACTGATAAGCACATGAAAAGATGTTCAACAGCATTCGTCATCAGAAAAATGCATATCAGGGATACCTGGGTGGCTTAGTCAGTTGGACATCCGACTTCAGCTCAGGACATGATCTCACGGTTTGTGGGTTTCTTGCCCTGTGTCAGGCTCTATGCTGATAGCTCAGATCCTGGAGCCTGCTTTGGATTCTGTGTCTCCCTCTCTCTCTGCCCTTCCCCAGCTTGCTCTCTCTCTCTCTCTCTCTCTCTCTCTCAAAGATAAATAAACATTAAAAAAAGAAAAATGCAAATCAAAACCATAATGAGATACACTTACTAAGGTGACTCTAATCAAAAGATAGAAAATAACATTCTGGAAAACAGTTTCATGATTCCTCAAAAAGTCAAACATAGAATTAATATATGATCTAGTATACATTCCTAAGTATACACCCAAAATAACTGAAAACAGGTGTTTAGAAAAAAATTAGTGCATGAGTACCCATAGCACCATTTATTCATAATAATCAAAAAGTAGAAACAAAATGTCCATCAACCAGTGAATGGATAAACAAACCGTAGTATATCCCTACAATGGAATATTATTTGGCCGTAAGAAGGAAAGAAATACTGATACATGCTGCAACATAGATGAACACTGAAGATATTATGCAACGTGAAAGAAACCAGTCATAAAACACTATGTATTGTATGATTCAGTTTACATGAAATGTCCAAAAGAGGAAAAATTATAGAGACAGAAAATAATTCATGGTTGTCAGTGGCTGAGGGGAAGGGAGGAATGGAGAGGGACTGCGTAGTGGGTATGAGGTTTCTTTGTTGGGATGACAAAATGTTTTGAAATTAGATAGAGGAGGTGACTGTGCAGTTCTAGAAATATGCCGAAATCCACTGAATTGTGTACTTTAAAAGGGTGAATTTTATCCAGCTTCGGCTCAGGTCATGATCTTGTGGTTCGTGAGTTCGAGCCTGCATCAGGCTCAGAGCCTGGGGGCCTACTTCAGATTCTGTGTCTCCCTCTCTCTCTGCCTCTCTCTCTCTCTCTCTCTCTCAAAAATAAATAAACATTAAAAAAGAATTTAAAAGGGTGAATTTTATGATGGTAAATTATCTCAATATTTTAAAAGACTTTTAAAGTATATATGGGGAAATAGACAACCCTAAATACAATCATGCTTTGATTATAACACACAAAAAAGAAAGAGGTTATAAGTTAATTCTGATATTTGAAAAACAAAACAACAATCCTTTCAGAGCTTCCAGACAGTTTTCAACTCACATTGATACTGATTTTTAAAGAGTGGTCATCAGGACTGGCCTTCTGTTATGGTACTAAACTGGAAAGAAATTACTCATCTGTGGAGCTCCTATCCAGAGCTGAGGCATTAGTGGAGGGAAAGAGCCAAACCACACTGCCTGGCAGGGAGGGAGGAAGGTGAAAAAGAAACCCAAGTTCACTCTTCTTCTACCCGCTGGTCTCCCACCAGTGCTTTCCACTGGCCAAACACAAATGGAATCTAGAGGTCAAGGAAGTCCGCTGAGGTAGGCTGTAAATACCAACTTCCTAAGACACTGACCAGGGTGGGTGGCCGGAGAGTGGAACCAAAGAGATGATGAATGGAGAATGCCCGGCACCCATTCTTAGCCATTTTGCCTAAGATTTCAAGTCAGAGGAGAAGCCAAGTTGCCTGGATTGGACCCACTTCTTACCTCCTGGGCAGGGAAGGGCAGAGCATCTTGACTGGCTATCACAGTAAGACATCAAGAAGTAAGTGAAGATAATTTCAGGAAAGCAGACTGGTTGCCACACAGTGATGCCCGCCATGGGCATCTTTTCAAACTGTTTTAAACACTTCCATACTTTTGTCATCCCTAACAACTGACTACAACACAAAAATGAAAATGAAAGGGATTGTAAAACCAAGTGGCACCCGGTTGCCCTGACCATGACCGTCTGCAAAGTGGTCTCTGCAAACCATGACGAAGAAGCTGCTTCTCTCCTTGGCACCCACTGTGTTGGTGTATGTGTGGATTGAGGACAGGGGTCTGACAGCCCGAGTCTAGATCACAGAGCTGCGCTTCATGTCATCCCAGGGGCACAGACACCCAGATCCTCTCTCCCAAATGTTGGGATTGAAGGCATGGAAGATGGAGAAGAGAGTTAAGGTTTTCTTCTACGAGTTTCACTGGCAACTCAGCATAACTCTGAGACAATACTAATTGATGAACCATGTGCCCTGGTGGGTGTAAGCACTGGCCTGGCCTGGGAGGGATTGAACTCTTTATGTCTGGTGGCACTGTGCCATCAAGGGCAATGTAAATAAGGCCCAGACAGTTAAATAATCCCTGCTAACGATTTCCAGAAATTGCAAGCCTGATGCAGGATGGAAGTAGGCTAGATTGACTATCATTAAGTTACCTTCCTTCACAGACTCAGAGAATAGACAGACACATAGACTCACAAAGTCTCAGGGCAGGAGACAGTCTTAGAGATACTAAGCACCCAACATTTGAGAGGTACTTATTATATGTCAAGCACTTTCTAAGAGTTTTGCATGAAATCACCCAACAGCCCCATTTTGCTGATAACAAACTGTAGCACACAGTGGTGGTTAAAGTAATTTGTTGAAGATCCCTCAAGTAGTATGTGGTTAATCCAAGATCAAAAGAACCCTTGCTTTCTCTAACATACTTATACTGCCTAGAGATAATCTATTCAGATAAGAGACTGGAGCACAAGTGGTGGTTAAAGTAATTTATCAAATATTCCTCAGCTCGTATGTGGTTGGTCCAAGATCAAAAGGGCCCTTGCTTTTTCCACCATACAATACTGCCTAGAGATAGTCTAGTCAACGCTAAACTCAATGTCTAATGAGGCAACTAAGGACCAGAGAGAAGAGAGTCGCCCAACGTCGCATAGCTAGTTACAGAGAAAACTGAAATTAAATTACCTTCTGATTCCTGGACCAGTGCACTTCCCATTACACAATGGAGAATGGAGAGAATTGCATAATTCCACAGTTGCCTGCTATTCCCATCATGGAATGGAAGCAAAAGGAATGAATGAATGAGGAGCAGGACAGAACTTCTAACTGGGCTCTGTATTTTATCTCAGTTTGTGATTCTGTATCATCCCCCTTTTCTTTCTTTGGAGATGCTTGAGCAAAACTGACATAAATAGCTCTTCATGTTCTTCCAATACTGGAGCCCACCATATAGAGCAACGAGAGAATGCACCATCAGAAACTGTATGCAAATTTGGATGTGGGGAAAACTCATTTGATTCTCCATCTGTCTCCCAGTTTAATTACTTAGCCATAAATTAGCACTTTTTATAAGCTACACTCAGCAAATGTGATCAATTCCCTGACTTTAATGCCAAATATGGAATATTTTTGACTTTCCAGTATTTAGCCTTTTGATTTATATTCATATTTGGAAATATAAATTAGCTATTAAAGTCTACCCAGATACAATGTTGGGGAATTTTTTCCTATTCCTGTTCTCATTAAGATATTTCTTTGATTGAATCACTGATGAGATGCATTTTCAAACGTGGCATTTTTTCCTAAAGGGCAAGAAAAGAGAATGTTTTAACACCTAAAGGATACGGTTAGGAAGTATCATGGGTATTGTGAACTAAGACTTTAAAGACATGGAGCCTGTAACACTGCTCCCCCCTTTGCTTACAGACCAACAGGATGGCCATGCCCTACTGTCTCTACACTAACCTAACCAGGCTTTTATCAACAGAAGGGGAACACCACCTTCCAGCCCTCTCCTGCACATATTCTCCTGAAGATGGCAACTTTCTGGTTTGTCTATTGGTGAGATCACCCCATGTTCATTGCGTATTCACTGTGTGTCCAAACCACTCTGTAGGCCCAATAAGGAAATAAAGACAATACGATCAAGATGACTTCTGGTATTCTTAGAATATCAAGGATGAGAACAAGCCCACAAGAGGTAGAAAGTGTTAAGGAAACATATAATAAAATAATATACATCTGCTAGTACACTGATTCCCTATTTCTTCTTATTCCTTGCCCACAGAATCCCAATTTTGTTCAGGAAACCCAATTTTGTTTAGGAAAGTAATGTGCCTAGCTCCAAGCAATGGATCAGGATTGGTTGAAGGTAATCATGACAATCCTGTTCCCTAAATTCTCAGCTCTTTTGCAACTACAGGGTTGTCCAACCATGGGACACAAATCTAACTAACAAAATATAATGGGGAGATTTCTGTGAGCTTCTAGGAAAGTTTCTCTTTAATATAAGCTCTGGGGTGCCCTTCCCGCCCTTTCCTGTTATGAATGTGGGCATGATACTTGGAGTCGTGAAGCCATCTTGAGATAATGAGTGAAAGGCAAAAAGAACTGTAAAGATGCTAGCCCTGAAATCTTTGAGTGCCTGAACTAATGCCAGGAAACACCTACCTTTGGGCTTATTATATGAGAAAAATACATCTTCTGTTCCATGCGATTGAACGCATCCCTAGCCAATACATATATGAATTGCAAAATATATTTAACTACAAAAGGACTAAAATACATTCACAAAAGGGGAATAGTTACTGGAAAGCTAAGAGTTAGTTCAATGCTTCCCAATTAGCCTTAAAATATCCAGCTGGTTCAATTTCAGTTCCTCAATTGGGTGCTGATTCATCAAGCACCACTAAGACAGTGGGTTCTAAAGTGTAATCTCCAGGCTGGAACAAATGCAAAAGAGAGATGTGTTGGTGTTTTGAATGATGCACTCAGCCAGTACTTGGAGAAAAGATTGGCACTGAACGTTCTGACTGGCTTACTCTTTCAAATTCCTCATGCACAGAGTGCTGGGCAGTTGTTAAACCTTCTGGTTAAGAAGTTTCAAAGGTTAGTCCCTCTGGAATGAGGTGAGAAGGCTTCTTGATCATCCTAATAGTCCAGGAAAAAAAACAAGAGCTAGACCCACAGTGATCTACAAATTCAACACAATCCCATCAAAATTCCAACAACATTTTTTTAAAAATGTGGAAAAATCAATTCCCAAATTTATATGGATTACCAGGGGCTCTGAGTAGCCAAATAACCTTGTAAAACAACAAAGTCAGAGGACTCATGCTTCCCAGTTCTAAAACTTCAACTACAAAGCAAAAAAATCCAACAGTGTAGGATTGGCATAATGGTAGACATAGACACCAATGGAATAGAATTGAGAGTCCAGGAAAAAAACCACAAAACGTGAGCCATTGATTTTTAACAAAGACTCCAAGACTATTCAATGGAAAAAGAACAGTCTCTTCAACAGATGGTGCTGGGACTACTGGATTTCCATATGCAAAAGAATAAAGTTGGATCCTTACCTGACACCATATACAAAAATAACTCAAAATGAATCAATGACCTAAACATGAGACCTAAAACCACAAAATTATTGGAAGGAAACATAGGGCCAAATCTTCATGATCTTGGATTCGCAATGGATTCTTAGTGATGACACAAAGCATGAGTCCTTAAAGAAAACATAGAAAACCGGGCTTGATTAAAATGAAAAAGTTTTATCCATCAAAGGACAAAAAGACAACCTACAGAATGGGAGAAAATATTTGCAAATTGTATATCTAATAAAGGCTGAATATATAAAGAAATCCTCAACCAACAACCCAATTAAAAAATGGGCAAAGGACTTTAATAGACATTTCTCTAAAGAAGATATACACATGGCCAAATAGCCATGAAAAAATGCTCAATGTCATTATTCATTAGAGAAATGCAAATTAAAATCACAATGAGATGCCACATTACACTAAATAGAATGGCTATAATATTTTTTAATGGAAATTAACAAGCATGTGGACAAAGATGTGGAGAAATTGCAAGCCTCACACTTTGCTGTTGGGAATGTACAATGGTTTGGCCATTGTGGAAAGTAGTTCAGTAGTTCCTCAAAAAGCGAAACATGGAATTGCCATATAACCTAGCCATCGTACTCTTATACCTAAAAGAATTTAAAGCAGGCATTCAAACAGATATGCATACAGTCATATTCATTACAGCATTATTCAAAATAGCCGAAAGGTGGGAATAACCCAAGTAAGTGTTCATCGATGAATGAATGGATGGGCAAAATATGGTCTATCCATACAATGGGATATTACTGAGCCATGAAAAGGAGCGAAATTCTGAAACATGCTACAACATACTTGAACCACGACAACCTCATTCTTAGTGAAATAGGCCAGACACAGCAGGACAAATACTGTATGATTCCACTTGCATGAGGCACCTGGAATAGGCAACTTCATAAAAACAGAAAGTAGATTCGAGGTTACTAATGGCTGGAGGAAGGAGAGAATGAGGACTTATTGCTTGATAGGTATGAAGTTTCTGTTTGGGGTGATGAAAGCTTTGGAGCCAGATAGTAACGATGGTTCCCACAACGTGGTGAATGTGCTTAATGCCACTTTAAAGTGGTTAAAATGGCATATTTTATGTTATGTGTATTCTATCACAGTAAAAAAAAAAGTTAAAATGAAAAAAAGCAAGAGCTGGGGCCCAGAGCCCTGGTGAAGGGGCTTATAGCCAACCTGCTGTTGTCTGTATGAGAGCCCAAAGATGTCTGACCCAGAGCCCCAAAACACATGCTCAGCAACCAAGAATTGAATGTCTTAAGGCTGCTGCGTTGAGGAAGTTGGGTTTTCTTCCTCCCTTTTATTTTAAACTTTTTGTTTTTAAACATTTATTTATTTTTGAGACAGGGAGAGACAGAGCATGAACAGGGGAGGGTCAGAGAGAGGGAGACACAGAACCTGAAGCAGGCTCCAGGCTCTGAGCTGTCAGCACAGAGCCCGACGCGGGGCTAGAACTCATGGACCACGAGATCATGACCTGAGCCGAAGTCGGCCGCTTAATCGACTGAGCCACCCAGGCGCCCCTCTTCCTCCTTTTTAATTAGTGGTCACAAGTGGTTATAATTGAAGTATTCTTCCCATGGGTTTTCTTCTCACGGAACCAACTTTGAGCAACATATATAGCACAATCCTTTGGCCTGAGCATAGACCTTATTTCTTTCCACACTCTTCTTCTATAATTTGGGTTTCTGAGTAATCCAAGTGTCTGCTAACTAAATAGGCCCTATCCACAGTGCAGCAAGGTCGTCCTTCCCCTACTTAAAGGGTCACCTTCCTTTTGGTCAGGCTTTCCAACATGGAACCCATGTGCTCCAGTAGCGACGCAACCCAATCCCCTGAAACACAAGCATAAATTGTTAGAACTCTCATGCTGATTTCCCATCTCTTTTTTTTACCTCAATTTTTACATGTGTTTTATAATGTCAATAGTAGAGTGGTATACAATAGACAAAAATAAATGCATATGCATATATATGGGGGGAGGGCTCTGTGCCAAAAATTTTTCTTTATTGATAGAGTTATTTAATCATAAAAGGTAGGATACCACTGCTTTAGGACCTTCAGGGAGAGGGAGGATTCATGGCTCACCCCTTCTCAATTGGGGCTTACTATGGCCAGCTTCTCTGTTGGTTCCTTCCTCCTTACTAAAGCCCTCAGTTCCCTTTCTATGTTGGCTCCTAGCGTGGGCCTCTCCTTTCTCCACAAATGACTAATGGCACAAGACAGGTTTGTGAGACAGACTTACAGAGGGTTCCAGGGTAACAAAAAGAGATTATAACCCATACTAGTAAGCAACTGCAAATAGTCAACATTACTGTTCTAGAAAGTTCCTTGTTTATTCCCACCCCTGGGAACTTTGTTCAACCAATCTTCTACCCAAGCCCTGACCTCCTACCAAGTTGCTGGGCTCCTCGCTTCATCTTCCTAGCATCTCCTCCTTCACAGGCTTCCAACAATTTCTAGATTCCTGTTACTTGACTATGTATGATGATAAGCACTGCACTGTCTTTGCTCACATCTCTTCTTCTAGACTCAATTCAAACACTTTGCCTTTGAGAAACCAAAATCTGCCTAGTAAGGTGCTTCTATAAACCAAAAATCAGTTCCTTCCTTAAGCAGATTCTGCAGGCTTCCCAAATGATGATTCCCAAAGTGTGTGTGGGCCAAGAAGATCCTCAAGCACCTGAATCAGATAAGTGCTTATTTAAAACACAGATACCCAGGTCCCAGCACTAATGAGTCCAACTGCTAGTGAGGGGTAGCCTGGGAATCTGCTCCCCCAAATGATTCTGGAGCACACCAAGGTTTGAGAACCACTGGTGTTACAAGGAGGTGACTCAACATGCAGATATTTATTTTCTTTCTGTTACAGCTGATTTGCTGCTGAATGTGTTTGGTCAAATTTATCTTTTGCCCTGTTCTCCATCCCACATCTTTGTTCAGACTTTTCCAAACTGCACCTTTGATAGGTATTTAAATGTGACTCTTCAGGAGGATGTGCCCCATAGGTTCACAATTTAGTGAACTTATGGAGCTTCTGTAAAAAAAATTAGAAAAAGGCATCCTTTACTCTGGAAACACAGCCCCACTCCATGGCGAGACACTTGCTAAGTAGACATGGGCTGGGGTTCAACTGGGAACTCTTGCCAATAAACAACTTATACATCCCTGCCTTTGGTATAAACCAACTCAAAATAATAATCACCTTAGCTCCCTCTCTCAGATTTGTGCTACCCAGAAGTGGGTTAGGAGCTAGTACCTAAACTTCCTGGAATTAGCATGGAGAACAGCCGAAGTATCTACATTCAAGCCTCTAAGACAGGTTTGTCTTCTCAATTAAAGAAGAAAGTATTCTGACACTTGTTGAAATGGTGAGGAAGACTTTATTTAGGACTATTGCAATAGGCATCAAGACCATCCCAACAGGGGAGAGAGATTGGGCTCAACTCCTATACAAGTACAGGTTGGAATTCACAGCCAAGGAGCTGACTGAAGGGCCAATGGGTGGGAAATTATCAAGAGGAGATATCAAGGGCAGGAGGATTCTCCCTGAGGGCAGTCCAGAGTGGTCACATACTAAGGGTGAGGGGTAAGGAATCTGATCAGATATTGAGGATGACCAGATATCAAGAGACCAGATATCTCTAAACCAACCTAGCAGGATTCTTGCCCCAACTAGATTATGCAGACCTGGCAAGGACGGGCTGATGTGGAGGCCTTGTCAAGAAGGAGGTTCAGAGGAACGTGGATAAAGTTTGGCCAGAGAGAGATTCTTTGTCACTAACCAATGGTATCAGAGTTTGTCTTCTTGATTACTAACGGCGGCACCCTGGTCTGAAACAGCCATGCCCTCAGGGGTTACTGAGGTATGCTGATTGGGTTGTTCCTCCGCCAAATGTCTCCAGGAGCTGGCCTCCCAAATTCCCAAATCTGGCTCTAACGTTTTGGTCGTCGGTATTCTTACTATTCTGTTTGCTGTCATCTTTGCTCTTGTCAGCCCACTCGTCTTTCCAATTTGCTGTCTTCAGTTTGCTATGAACTAGGAACCAGACTGCTTGGTTAATTAGAAAGGTATTAAGTAGGATGCTAGAGTGCTGGTTGATCATTCTTGGGAGACCCTTGGTTGAATTCCCCTTTAAAGACCTGGCTTTACGTAGCAATCTCTTACTCGACACATCCCCAAAGGCAAGGGAATTAAAAGCAAAAGTGAATTACTGGGACCTTATGAAGATAAAAAGCTTCTGCACAGCAAAGGAAACAACCAACAAAACTAAAAGGCAACCAACGGAACGGGAAAAGATATTTGCAAATGACATATCAGACAAAGGGCTAGTATCCAAAATCTATAAAGAGCTCATCAAACTCCACACCCGAAAAACAAATAACCCAGTGAAGAAATGGGCAGAAAACATGAATAGACACTTCTCTAAAGAAGACATCCGGATGGCCAACAGGCACATGAAAAGATGTTCAACGTCGCTCCTTATCAGGGAAATACAAATCAAAACCACACTCAGATATCACCTCACGCCAGTCAGAGTGGCCAAAATGAACAAATCAGGAGACTATAGATGCTGGAGAGGATGTGGAGAAACGGGAACCCTCTTGCACTGTTGGTGGGAATGCAAATTGGTGCAGCCGCTCTGGAAAGCAGTGTGGAGGTTCCTCAGAAAATTAAAAATAGACCTACCCTATGACCCAGCAATAGCACTGCTAGGAATTTATCCAAGGGATACAGGAGTACTGGTGCATAGGGGCACTTGTACCCCAATGTTTATAGCAGCACTCTCAACAATAGCCAAATTATGGAAAGAGCCTACATGTCCATCGACTGATGAATGGATAAAGAAATTGTGGTTTATATACATAATGGAATACTACGTGGCAATGAGAAAAAATGAAATATGGCCTTTTGTAGCAACGTGGATGGAACTGGAGAGTGTGATGCTAAGTGAAATAAGCCATACAGAGAAAGACAGATACCATATGTTTTCACTCTTATGTGGATCCTGAGAAACTTAACAGAAACCCATGGGGGAGGGGAAGAAAAAAAAAAAAAAAGGTTAGAGTGGGAGAGAGCCAAAGCATAAGAGACTGTTAAAAACTGAGAACAAACTGAGGGTTGATGGGGGTGGGAGGGAGGGCAGGGTGGGTGATGGGTATTGAGGAGGGCACCTTTTGGGATGAGCACTGAGTGTTGTATAGAAACCAATTTGACAGTAAATTTCATATATTAAAAAATAAAAAATTTAAAAAAATTAAAAAATATAAATAAATAAAGACCTGGCTTTAACCGTCCTCACCATTTCTAATTTTTCTCTCTCCTTGGGGCGGATGGTGAGATGGGGGTGGGAAACTAATTAAATTAATACCAGTAAGTGATGTATGCAAGAAATGAAAGCTAGGTATACTTTCTTCAGAAATGTAAATTTCACAGCATGGCAATAAATTTAACACATGCATGCTTGCAATGCCCTCAGGAGAACTCTGTTCCAAAACCGGAAAGGACTGGGCCTCTTAAGCCTGTCCCAAACAGGTAATGGGAATGTGACTGGACCCTGTTGCCGTCAGACAAATTTCCCCCAAGACGCAGGTCCGGAAAGGTCAAGCACCTTTGTCCTCCTTCTGAGCAGACCCTAACTGCAGGCTCCTTACAAATTGGCAGCTTGGTCTGCTCAGACACACGCAGAAGTAAATCATCTCACCAACAGAACAGAAATCTGCATGATTATATCTAAAAAAAGGTATTATATTTTTTGGACAGAAAATAAGGAGAAGGCAAAATGACTCTGAGAATTCTAGGTTTCTAGATGTCCTGAAACATTTCCTTCATCACCAAGAATTAGAGTTGACCAAACAAGAGAATCCACTCCTGAGTTTGACCAACAAATACGGTCTCATGTAAAATGCTTTAAAGTTAAAGTAATACTGGGGCACCTGGGTAGCCCGGTCACTATGTGTCCCATTCTGGCTGAGGTCGTGATCTTGTGATTAGTGAGATCGAGCCCCACATAGAGCTCTCTGCTGTCAGTGTGGAGCCTGCTTCAGATCTCTGTCCCATCCCCCTCTCTCTCTGCTCCTCCCCTGCTCTCCCTCTCTCTCTCTCAAAAATAAATAAACATTTAAATAAATAAATAAATAAATAAATAAATAAATAAATAAATAAAGTTGAAGTAATACTTCTTTTTAAACTATTAAGGTCTAAAATGAGAATAAAGAAATTGTATGAGGGCCAGAGAAGCTTTCCTGTGAATACAGCTGGTAAACTTCAGGTCACGGATTTTTATGACATTGAGGCTTATTGACTTGTAAACTTTCCGGCTTTCTTCTATGCTCCTGGGTGAATTCCAAATGACTGAGCTCACTGGGTAATAAGTTGTTTGCTCTTAAAAAAAATAAATAAATAAAAACCAACATAAATAATTTGCACTTAGAGCGTGTTGCTTTGTTCTGACACATTCTTTTGCCCCGATAAAAGAGAAACACTAGGTTTCACATACAGAATAGATTTCCCTTCTCTGTCTTGCCACTAAGGAAGCCACAGGGAGCCTTTGCTTGCTCTGGTTGAGAAGGTTAATGTCCTGTCACCACTGTCTCACCTGGATGGCTACAGATGGTGACCCAGGCTCACTTCCTGAATATGGAAATGTTGGGGCCTCATTCTAACCCAGAGTTCTTCAATAATTTTAGGCTATAAATCTAGCGTAAGAATATGTGTGTACATGTGTGTCTGCGTGTGTGTGTAATTGAAACCAAAAGTCCACAGTATAATACTTACCCCTTGTATTAATTTGCTAGAGGTGCCATAACAAAGTTCCACAGACTGGGCAGTTTAAACAACAGAAGTCTATTTTCTCATAGTTCTAGAGGCTACAAGCTCAGATCAAGGTATAAGCAAGTTTGGTTTCTTCCGAAGCCTCACTTCGTGGTGGGTAGAACAGCTCTCTTTTCCTGTGTCCTCACACGGTCTTCCTTCTGTGTATGTCTGTGTCCTAATCCCTCCTTATAGGGACATCAGTCATCCTGGACTAGAGCCCACTCCAATGATGACACATGACCTTAATTACACCTTTCAAGACCCGATCTCCAAATATGAGGGGGGCATATAAGTCAGCTCATAACACTCCCTTCATGCATCCAGTGCAGTCTGGTATTTTCTATTCTGTTCTATGTTGTTGTTGTTGTTGTTGTCGTTTATTTAAATTCAAGTTAGAGGGGCGCCTGGGTGGCTCAGTCGGTTAAGCATCCGACTTCAGCTCAGGTCATGATCTCGCGGTCTGTGAGTTCAAGCCCTGCATCGGGCTCGGTGCTGACAGCTCAGAGCCCGGAGCCTGTTTCAGATTCTGTGTCTCCCTCTCTCTCTGACCCTCCCCTGTTCGTGCTCTCTCTGTCTCAAAAATAAATAAATGTTAAAAAAAATTTTTTTTAATTCAAGTTAGATAACATACGGTGTAGTCTTGGCTTCAGGAAGAGAACCCAGTGATTCATCTCTTACATATGACACCCAGGGCTCATCCCAGCAAGTGGCCTCCTTAATGCCCATCACCCATTTAACCCATCCCCCCACCCATCTCCCCTCTAGCAACCCTGTTTTTTCTGTGTATTTAAGAGTCTCTTATGGTTTGCCTCCCTCTCTGTTTTTATCTTATTTTTCCTTCCCTGCCCCTATGTTCATCTGTTGAGTTTCTCAACTTCCACATATGAGTGAAATCATATGATATCTGTCTTTCTCAGACTGACTTGTTTCACTTAGCATAATACCCTCCAGTTCCATCCACATTGCTCTGTGTTTTAAAAATTCATATTGAGATACTCTAAAATTTGATTTCACAGTCTGAGAACGGGACACCACCCTGGTTTGACAAACTGTGTTTAGGACCTTGTCTTTACCCTTCTATCTGGTGATTGGCCAAGATAACCTTGATAAGGTATCAGAAAGCACCTTTGTGCTTTCCTATTGAGATCCTGTTGAGATCCCTGCCTGTCCTCAGGGCTGCCTGGTGAAGCGAAGAGAGCAAAACACTATATAGGACACACCCAGATAGAAATCCCAGCTTTATCACTCACTCACTGTGTGTTTCTGATCTGAGGAGGCCCAGATCAGAGGGGCCAGTCAAGCATTCTGGCTCCTTTCCTTCATGACTTTATAAGTCCAAGATGTTAAACCCTTAGGTCCTGATCCCAAAATTAAATGTTGGTCATGTTATGTCCTTTGGTCTCCCCAGAAACGATCACACAGTTTATCAGAAGAACTGGGCAGTCCTTTCTCAAGGGAAATTTTATGCCTCACTCACACAAATTCCCCCATAAATCAGACGCTGTTCTCTGAAAGTCGGCTTTACAAGCCAGCCCTCTCCCCCATGTCTCAGAGAACTGTGTTTCATGTTATATAAAGGAGTTCCTATAATTAGTGTTTCTAATTTGAATTATTTTTTTAAAAAGATTGTTAACATCCTTACCTTTTTTTCAAGTTAATTCCTAGTGAATTAATTCTAAGTGAATTTCTCTTATGCATAATTAGATTTTTTCTTTTGAAAAAAAAAAAGCCTTTAAGTATAAAAAAGGCAAGCTGGTTATTAAATATGAATTTCAATGCTCTCCTCCTACATCTCAATGTTCAGTGAAGTTTCTTGGGCCAAAGGCATCAAATGTTACTCTTCTCCAACACAGGAAGAAAGTCCAAAGCTGATGCTAGTACATTCCCTCGGAGAAATTAAGTACCCAGAAGGAGAAAGAATAGATCTGTTGGTTGGAGACCTGACGGTTAAGAAAAAAAGGAAAATTCAGAGGCAAGTGCCCAGGAAAAGTTAAGTACACAAGAAAACCTAAAAGGATGCCCTCCTTTGGGTAGAAAAGGAACATGGATCGGGTGGTGCCCTGAGCGCCTAGGGCGGCAGGCACTCTTATCAGAACGGACACTGGGGCAGTTTCCACTTTCTGGCTAAGGAAACGAGGTGAAAGGTGTATTTGAGGAAGAAATCGGGCCAGCACCATTTTTAAGAACAGAAAGGCGACACTCTGTTTTCCTGTGGCGCCTGAGATGAAATGCATTTCTCTACCACTTTTTTTTTTTTTTTTTTGGCGGGGGAGAGGGGAGTAGAATTGACCCAGGGTTGCATTAGTTTCAGGTGTATGTGGTGATTCATTAGGTGTTCACCACAAGCCTGGCTACCGTCTGCCCACAACAGCCCCCCCAACAGCGCTGTTACCACATCATCTCCACCACTCCCTGATCACACGTATGCCTTCCTCTCCGTCTTTCTCACTCACTTCTTTCCGCCTCTGTAATCTCGCTCTGTTCTCCCATCCCACCACCCCATTTCCAAAGTTTTCTTTTTACTTCTCTCTTTTGTTTTTCCTTCTCCCCCTTTAGAGGCATCATCAGGCATGTCCCAACACCATGCCTAAGTCCCTGCCCCCTTCCATACATCTCCAGCCCACAACGTGGAATCTAGGGCATAAAAGGCTATTGCCCTCGATTCTAGACTTTGTGGTGCACATATTACTGTGCTATGCTGTTCTTTGGTCCTTGCCAGCTGAGCACTTATATCCACAATAGACAGTAGGTACTGGTCAGCTTTTGCTGGGTAACAAACGATCCCCAAAGCTCAGAAGCTTCCAGCATCAAAGCTTTATTTTTTTTTTTCTCCTGTTATATATGGGCTGCAGGTCAACTGCAGCTTTGCTCCAGGTGACAGGATGACTTCAGTTCTGCTCCCCCTGGAACCCTCCACTCTGGAATCCAGGATGAAGGAACAGCCCCTACGCATCATGCTGTTCTCTGCCAGAAAAAAAGAGCATAAGTAGCCAAGGCAAACCACAGAGTAGCACTTAAAGCTTCTGCTCTGGGGATGCCTGGGTAGCTCAGCCAGTTAGGCATCCAACTTTGGCTCAGGTCATGATCTCACTGTTCGTGAGTTCAAGCCCCACGTCAGGCTCTCTGCTGATGGCGCAGAGCCTGCTTTGGATTCTCTGTCTCCCTCTTTCTCTCTCTGTCCCTTTCCTGCTTGTGCTCTCTCTCTCTCTCTCTCTCAAAAATAAATAAATAAACATTAAAAAAATTTAAACTCCTGCTCTGACATGCCCTCAATTATGCTCACTCACATTCCATTGCCCAAAGCAAATGGCATGACTGAGTCTGTCAATATACTCCACCTATAGGAAGGGAATAAACAGTTATAACCAAAAATAAACCTACAACAAATAAATATGTGGGCATAAGCAGGAGGTGGGCAACACACAGGAGCAGACGTCCAGTAGCTGATGATTAATGCATCTATCCTTTCAGCAATCTGGGTAATACTTTGTCTTTAAAAAGATGTTATTTTTAGGGGCGCCTGGGTGGCTCAGTTGGTTAAGCGTCTGACTTCAGCTCAGGTCATGATCTCACAGTTTGTGGGTTCAAGCCCCTCGTGGGGCTCTGTGCTGACAGCTCAGAGCTTGGTGCTGCTTTGGATTCTGTCTCCCTGTCTCTCTGCTCCACCCCTGCTCATGCTCTCTCTCTCTCCTCTCTCTCTCTTTCTCTCAAAAAATAAATAAACATTAAAAAAAACTTAAAATTGAGATTGCTGGCGAAAAAGGAGGGAGGGACCAACATGGCAGAGAAGTAGGGGGATCCAAACTTCCTGTATCTCTCAAACAAAGAGCAGAAGCCAAAGGACTCTGAATACCAGAGCCTGGGAGGAAAAGAGACTGAATCTACTAGGAAGAAAATGGGAAAGCTCGAAAAAAGATAGGTGGGTAACTGCAAACAGGGAGATAAAAAAGGCTGCGTGAGCACGGAGCGGAGGGAACCCCTTTGCAGAGAGACAAAGGGAAGAAGAGAAACAGTGGCTGGGAAAGTGCAGGACCCTATCTGGCCAGGAGAGAGACCTCGGACTGAGGCTGAGAGGGATCCCATCTCTAACTGGGGGGCTTTCTTCGGACTGGGGCCGGCTCCCTGTTCGCGCCCCTGGGGAGGAGGGGAGCTGGGCCTGGGTGCGGTGGTAGGTCAGGGGCTCAGTCCGCAGCTGGAGAAAGCGGCTCCCTCCCTGGAGGGCTGCGCCATAGCACAGAACTGCCTGCGTCTGCCACCCTGGGGGCTTGCGGGGGCAGCGGCTCTCAGTCCGCAGTAGGAGAAGTCGGTCCTCCCAGAAGTGTGGCGGCACAGACAAAGCCAGCCGGGGCCACACATCGCCGCACTGAGAGGCGCTTTCCCAGCGCCAGAGCGCACGGAGCGGGACTTTGAATCCTAGCCAAGTGCGCGGTCAGGGGAGTTGGCCAAGCGAGAAGGACCGACCCGTCTGCGCCCGCCGCACAGTGAGGACGACTCAAACGGAGTCCACCGGGTGGGCTCCACGGAGAAGAGACTGGGGACCACCATTCCATTCCCCACCCCCCCCCCACCCCCCACCCCCACCCCCCACCACGACCAAGGCGGGGCCTCAGGGATCACTCCCGGGTCCACAGTAGAGGTGGGTTCAGAATACGCCAAACCACGCCCCCTTGCACTGGGTAACTGCTTACCCACCTGAGGGGCACCGACCCTGCGGACAGCTCCTCCCGACCAGCCACGCAGCATTGCCTGGATTAACTCTAAGTCAATTCTGGATATACAGATATATTCTCCCCCCCACACCCGCCCATTTTGCCTCCTTATCTCTTCCCTCCCCTAGGCTGGTTACTCAGGTTATTGGTCTGTCTAAACAGACAAATTTAATCCGTTGTCTTGACACATGTTCTACACCTCCTTCTTTACCGCCTTTCTCTCTGGAATAATCAAGCCGTAGAGTTTCTCTGTCTGGGTAACCGTATCTTCGTTTCGTTTTCCCCGCCTCCTTCTTTATTTTCCTTTCTCTCTCTCTGGATTAAGCCTTTTAGTCTCTCTGCCTAGTCAATGTTTATTTTTTCTTTTCTCCCCCGCTCCTGTCATTTCTCTCTTTGTATGTTCTCTTCCATCAGCACCGCCTCCACCCTCTTCTTTACTTGTAGTCGGTGTTTGGGGGTTTTTTTTGTTTTTAGTCTTTAGGTTTTTGTTTTTGTTTATTTGTTTGTGTGTTTGCATGTTTTTGTCTCCTGTTTGTCTATCTGTTTTCCTTTACAGGGATACTCCAAGGAACAAATCAAAGCACACCTGGTGGAGGGTCCAAAGTATCACTACGAGTAGGGTAATAAGATAACCAAAGTCACAACAACAGAGAGCAAGTAACAATCCCCAAGAAAACACCTCCTGAAGGGCCAGGCCCAGGACAGTGTATGACCTTCCTTTATTTTATTTTTTTTTTTCAACGGTTTTTATTTATTTTTGGGACAGAGAGAGACAGAGCATGAACGGGGAAGGGGCAGAGAGAGAGGGAGACACACAGAATTGGAAACAGGCTCCAGGCTCCGAGCCATCAGCCCAGAGCCTGACACGGGGCTCGAACTCACAGACCGCGAGATCGTGACCTGGCTGAAGTCGGACGCTTAACCGACTGCGCCACCCAGGCGCCCCTGACCTTCCTTTAATATAGCAGTGCTCACAGGTGCTCACAACAAGCTTTTAAAACGTGTAAGGGACAGAAAACTAGCCAAAATGACAAAATGGAAGAATTCTCCTCAAAAGAAATTCCAGGAAGTAGCGACAGCTAATAAATTGATCAAAACCGATTTAAGCAATATAACAGAACAAAAATTTAGAGTAATAGTCATAAAATTAATTGCTGGGCTTGAAAAAAGCATAGAGGACTGCCGAGAATTTATTGCTACAGAGATCAAGGGACTAAAAAATAGTCATGATGAATTAAAAATGCTATCAATGAGGTACAAAATAAAATGGAGGCAGCCACAGGATGGATTGAAGAGGCAGAGGGGAGAATAGGTGAATTAGAAGATAAAATTATGGAAAAAGAGGAAGCTGAGAAAAAGAGAGATAAAAAAATCCAAGAGTATGAGGGGAGAATTAGAGAACTAAGTGATGCAATCAAATGGAACAATATCCATATCATAGGAATTCCAGAAGAAAAAGAAGAGAGAGAGAAAGGGGTTGAACGTGTACTTGAACAAATCATAGCTGAGAATGTCCCTGATCTGGGGGAGGAAACAGGCATTGAAATCCAAGAGGCACAGAGAACTCCCTTCAGATGTAACTTGAATCGATCTGCACAACATATCATAGTGAAACTGGCAAAATACAAGGATAAAGATAGAATTCTGAAAGCAGCTAGGAATAAATGGGTCTTAACATACAAAGGTAGACACATGAGGGTAGTAGCAGACCTATCTGCTGAAACTTGGCAGGCCAGAAAGGAAAGGCAGGAAATCTTCAATGTGATGAACAGAGAAAAACATGCAGCCAAGAATCCTTTACCCAGCAAGTCTGTCATTCAAAATAGAAGGAGAGATAAAGGTTTTCCCAAACAAACAAAAACTGAAGGAATTCATCACCACTAAACCAGCCCTACAAGAGATCCTAAGGGGGACTCTGTGAGTGAAATGTTGCAAGGACCACAAAGGACCAGAGACATCTCTACAAGCATGAAACCTACAGACAACACAATGACTCTAAACCCGTATCTTTCAATAATAACACTGAATGTAAATGGACTAAATGCTCCAACCAAAAGACATAGGTATCCAAATGGATAAAAAAAAAAAACCACCAAGACCCATCTATTTGCTGTCTACAAAAGACTCATTTTAGACCTGAGGACACCTTCAGATTGAAAGTGAGGGGATGGAGAACTATCTATCATGCTAGTGAAAGTCAAAAGAAAGCTGGAGTAGCCATACTTATATCGGACAAACTAGACTTTAAATTAAAGGCTGTAACAAGAGATGAAGAAGGGCATTATATAATAATTACAGGGTCAATCCATCAGGAAGTGCTAACAATTATAAAATGTCTAAACACCAAATTCAGAAACACCCAAATATATAAAACACATAACACGTAAACACAAGCAACCTTATTGATAAGAATGTAGTAATTGCAGGGGACTTTAATATTCCACTTACAATGGATAGAACATCTAGACAGAGAATAAATAAAGAAACAAGGACCCTGAATGATACATTGGATCAGATAGACTTGACAGATATATTTAGAACACTGCATCCCAAAGCAACAGAATATACTTTCTTCTCGAGTGCACATGGAACATTCTCCAAGATAGATCACTTACTGGGTCACAAAACAGCCCTTCATAAGTATACAAGAATTGAGATCATACCATGCACACTTTCAGATCACAATACTATGAAACTTGAAATCAACCACAGGAAAAAGTCTGGAAAACCTCCAAAAGCACGGAGATTAAAGAACATCCTACTAACGAATGAATGGGTCAACCAGGCAATTAGAGAAGAAATTTTCAAATATATGGAAACAAATGAAAATGAAAATACAACAATCCAAACACTTTGGGATGCAGCGAAGGCTGTCCTGAGAGGAAAATACATTGCAATCCAGGCCTATCTCAAGAAACAAGAAAAATCCCAAATACAAAATCTAACAGCAACCTAAAGGAACTAAAAGCAGAACAGCAAAGACCCCAAACCCAGCAGAAGAAGAGAAATAATAAAGATCAGAGCAGAAATAAACAATATAGAATCTAAAAAAACTAGAGCAGATCAATGAAACCAAGAGTTGGTTTTTTGAAAAAATAAATGAAATTGATAAAACTCTAGCCAGGCTTCTCAAAAAGAAAAGGGAAATGACTCAAATAGATAAAATCATGAGAGAAAATGGAATTATTACAACCAATCCCTCAGAAATACAACCAATTATCAGGGAATGTTATAAAAAATTATATGCCAACAAACTGGACAACCTGGAAGAAATGGACAAATTCCTAAGCACCCACACACTTCCAAAACTCAAACAGGAAGAAATAGAAAACTTGAACAGACCCATAACCAGCGAAGAAATTGAATCAGTTATCAAAAATCTCCCAATAAATAAGAGTCCAGGACCAGATGGCTTCCCTGGGGAATTCTACCAGACATTTAAAGCCAGATAATACCTATCCTTCTCAAGCTGTTCCAAAAAATAGAAAGGGAAGGAAAACTTCCAGACTCATTCTATGAAGCCAGCATTACTTTGCTTTCCAAACCAGACAGAGACCCAGAAAAAAAAAAAAGAGAACTACAGGCCAATACCCCTGATGAATATGGATGAAAAATTCTCAAGAAGATACTAGCAAATCGAATTCAACAGCATATAAAAAAGAATTATTCACCATGATCAAGTGGGATTCATTTCTGGACTGCAGGGCTGGTTCAATATTTGCAAATCAATCCATGTGATACATCACATTAATAAAGGAAAAGAAACGAACCATATGATCCTGTCAATCGATGCAGAAAAAGCATTTGACAAAATAAAGCATCCTTTCTTAATAAAAACCCTCAAGAAAGTTGGGATAGAAGGAACATACTTAAACATCATAAAAGCCATTTATGAAAAGCCCACAGCTAATATCATCCTCAATGGGGAAAAACTGAGGGCTTTCCCCCTGAGGTCAGGAACACGACAGGGATGTCCACTCTCACTGCTGTTGTTTAACATAGTGTTGGAAGTTCTAGCATCAGCAATCAGACAACAAAAGGAAATCAAAGGCATCAAAATTGGCAAAGATGAAGTCAAGCTTTCACTTTTTGCAGATGACATGATACTCTACATGGAAAACCCGACAGACTCCACCAAAAGTCTACTAGAACTGATACATGAATTCAGCAAAGTCGCAGGATACAAAATTAATGTACAGAAGTCAGTTGCATTCTTATACACCAATAATAAAGCAACAGAAAGACAAATAAAGAAACTGATCCCATTCACAATTGCATCAAGAATCATAAAATACCTCGGAATAAACCTAACCGAAGATGTAAAAGATCTGTATGCTGAAAACTATAGAAAGCTTATGAAGGAAATTGAAGAAGATACAAAGAAATGGAAAAACATTCCATGCTCATGGATTGCAAGAATAAATATTATTAAAATGTCAATACTACCAAAAGCTATCTACACATTTAATGCAATCAAAATTGCACCAGCATTCTTCTAGAAGCTAGAACAAGAAATCCTAAAATTTGTATGGAACCACAAAAGACCCCGAATAGCCAAAGTAATATTGAAGAAGAAAACCAGAGCGGGAGGCATCACAATCCCAGACTTTAGCCTCTACCACAAAGCTGTAATCATCAAGACATTATGGTATTGGCAAGAAAACAGACGCATAGACCAATGGAATAGAATAGAGACTCCAGAACTGGACCCACAAATGTATGACCAACTAACCTTTGACCAAGCAGGAAAGAATATCCAATGGAAAAAAGACAGTCTCTTTAGCAAATGGTGCTGGGAGATCTGGGCAGCAACATGCAGAAGAATGAAACTAGACCACTTTCTTACACCATTCACAAAAATAAACTCAAAATGGATGAAGGACCTGAATGTGAGACAGGAAACCATCAAAACCCTAGAGGAGAAAGCAGGAAAAAACCTCTCAGATCTCAGCCGCAGCAATTTCTTACTTGACACATCCCCAAAGGCAAGGGAATTAAAAGCAAAAATGAACTATTGGGACCTCATGAAGATAAAAAGCCTCTGCACTACAAAGGAAACACTCCACAAAACTAAAAGGCAACCAATGGAATGGGAAAAGATATTTGCAAATGACATATCGGACAAAGGGCTAGTATCCAAAATCTATAAAGAGCTCACCAAACTCCACACCCGAAAAACAAATAATCCAGTGAAGAAATGGGCAGAAAACATGAATAGACACTTCTCTAAAGAAGACACCCAGATGGCCAACAGGCACATGAAAAGATGCTCAACGTTGCTCCTCATCAGGGAAATACAAATCAAAACCACACTGAGATACCACCTCACGCCGGTCAGAGTGGCTAAACTGAACAACTCAGGAGACTATAGATGCCGGAGAGGATGTGGAGAAACGGGAACCCTCTTGCACTGTTGGTGGGAATGCAAACTGGTGCAGCCGCTCTGGAAAACGGTGTGGAGGTTCCTCAAACAAATTAAAACTAGATCTACCCTATGACCCAGCAATAGCATTGCTAGGAATTTACCCAAGGGATACAGGAGTGCTGATGCATAGGGGCACTTGTACCCCAATGTTCATAGCAGCACTTTCAACAAAGCCAAATGATGGAAAGAGCCTAAATGTCCATCAACTAATGAATGGATAAGGAAATTGTGGTTTTGGGGCACCTGGGTGGCTTAGTCGGTTGAGCATCCAACTTCGGTTCAGGTCATGATCTCACGGTTTGTGGGTTCAAGCCCCGCATCGGGCTCTGTGCTGACGGCTCAGAGCCTGGAGCCTGCTTCAGATTCTGTGTCTCCTTCTCTCTCTGTCCCTCCCCTGCTTGTGCTCTATCTCTCTCTGTCTCTCTCAGAAAAATAAATACATATTAAAAATATTAAAGATTGAATTACCCTACAACCCAGCAATAGCACTACTAGGAATTTATCCAAAGAATAAGGGAGTGCAGATTCATAGGGCACACGTACCCCAATGTTTATAGAAGCGCTATCAACAATTGCCAAATTATGGAAAGATCCCAAATGTCCATCAACTGATGGATAAAGAAGATGTGATACACACACACACAATGGAATAGTACTCGGCAACGAAAAAGAATGGAATCTCACCATTTGCAACAACATGGATGGAACTAGAGGGTATTATGCTAAGTGAAATAAGGCAGGCAGAGAAAGACAGATACCATATGTTTTCACTCATATGTGGATCCTGAGAAACTTAACAGAAGACCATGGGAGAGGGAATGAAAAAAATATATATTGTTACAAACAGAGAGGAAGGCAAACCATAGGAGACTTTTGAATACAGAGAACAAACTGAGGGTGGAAAGGAGTGGGGGGCGTGGGGGGCAAGGAAAATGGGTGATGGGCATTGAGGAGCGCCCTTGTTAGGATGAGCACTGGATGTTTTGTGTAAGTGACGAATCAAGGAAATCTGAAGCCAAGAGCACACGGTATACTCTGTATATTAGCTAACTTGACCGTAAATTATATTTTTTAAAAGATGTTATTTTCTGGGTAAAAAAGTTGATTGTGGTTATTATAAAAAGTTTGGAAAATATGGAGGTAAAATAATAAATAAAAGGGAAAAAAAACGTCCATAATACCATCACTCAGATAATTTTAGCGCATCTCCTTCAGGAATTTTATCTCCTAGTGGGTGTGAGGGGGAGACGGTAGTTAAATTGTGATTATATTTCAAGATTTTGTATCCTGCTTTTCCTCAGTAACATACTGCATGCCTTTCCTCATGTGAGTAAAATTCCATCACAAATCTCACATTATATAAATGTATAATACTTATTTTTATAATGTAGAACAATTTACATCTTTCTATCACTGGGCTTTGAATCTACCTCTGAGTTTCTATGCTACTGTAAATATTTCTGCAATGAATATCCTTATAAATACATTTTTATGGTGACTATTTTTTAAAGATGATTTCCTAAATACCTGTGATTATTTCCTAAAGATAGGATTTACTGAGTTATAATTGTGGTATAGTAAGCTTTGTATAAAGTGTGCAACTTGGTTAGTGGCAACACATGTATACATGAATGATGCATATACGAACATATACGCCACCACGAGCAGCAATGGATAATGAACATACCCCTCACCCCCAAATCTTTATATTCCGCCCTGTCACTTCTCCCCACCCTACTCAACCGAGTAGACAGTTTCTTGTCACTACAGATAAATTTGCTTTTCTAGGATTTTATAAAACTTAGAATCCTATAGTGTGAACTTTTGGGGCTGGCTCCTATCACTCACATAAGTATTCAGTGATTCACCTGTGTTGCCATTGGGATTAATATGTAATGGTATCTCAGGGTGGTTTTAGTTTGGATTTCCCTAACGACAAATGATACTGAGCATCTTTTAATGTGTTTATTTGCCATCCCTATATCTTTGGGGGTAAAGTATCTGTTCACATTTTTTGCCCATTCAATCAATTAGGTTATAATTATTGAATTTTGATATTTGGTATATAGTCTGTATATAAGACCTTTATTTGATATAAGACTTGAAAATATTGTATCCCTGTCTGTGGCTTGTCTTTTCATTCTCTTCTAGGGGCTTATAAGAGCAAAGATTTATATATTTTTTAATTAATGTGGTAAGAACACCTAACATGAGACCTACCCTCTCAAAATTTTAAGTGCATAAATCGTTATTGTGGACCGTAAGTACAAGGTGATACAGCAGATCTCTCGAAATTACTCATCTTGCTCGGCTGAAACTTTCTGCCCATTGGTTAATAACTCCCAATTTCCCCTTTCCCCCAGCCCCTGGTAACCACCATTCTACTCTTTGATTTTATGAGTTTGACTATTTTAGATACCTCACACATTATTTACCTTTCTGTTTTTTCTGGCTTCTTTCACTTAGTATGATGTCCTCAAGTTTCACCCGGGGTTGTCACATCTTGCAGAATGTCCTTTAAGGCTGAGTAATATCCCATTGTGTGTATACGTCACATTTTCTCCATTCATTCGTCTGTTGGTGAAGTTTTCGGTAGTTCCCACATCTTGACTATTGTGAATAGTGCTGCAGAGGACAAAAGAGTGCTAATATCTCTTTAAGATCCTATTTCAATTCTTTTAGGAAAAAACCCAGAAGTGGGATTGTCGGATTATAAAGTACTTCTATTTTTAATTTTTTGAGGAACCTCCATACTGTTTTCCATAATCGTTGCCCTCTTTTGCATTGCCTTGACAGTGTGCAAGGATTCTTTTTTTTTTAATTTTTTTTTTAACGTTTTATTTATTTTTGAGACAGAGAGAGACAGAGCATGAACGGGGGAGGGGCAGAGAGAGAGGGAGACACAGAATTGGAAGCAGGCTCCAGGCTCTGAGCCATCAGCCCAGAGCCTGATGCGGGGCTCGAACTCACGGACCGCGAGATCGTGACCTGAGCCGAAGTTGGCTGCTCAACCGACTGAGCCACCCAGGCGCCCCAAAGGATTCTTATTTCTCCACTTTCCTGACAGCTCTTGTTATCTTTCAGGTTTTGTTTGTTTATTTTTTTTAACGTTTTATTTATTTTTGAGAGAGGGAGACAGAGTGTAAGCAGGGGGTGGGGCAGAGAGAGAGGGAGACACAGAATCCAAAGCAGGCTCCAGGCTCTGAGCTGTCAGCACAGAGCCTGATGCGGGGCTCGAACCCACGAGCTGCGAGATCATGACCTGAGCCGAAGTCAGACGCTTAACCGACTGAGCCACCCAGGCACCCCTGTTTATTTTTAATATAATGGCCACCCTGTTATACACCAACAGGTATGAGGTGATAGCTCCTCTGCGGTTTTGATTTATTTTTCCCTAATGATTAATGACATTGAGTTGTTTGGGGTTTTGTTTTTGTTGCTTTTTTTTTTTTTTTTTTTTTGACATTGAGTATTTTTTTCATACACCTGTTGGACATTGGTATGTTGTTTTGGAGAATCATCTATTCAAGTCCCCAGCCCATTTTTTTTCAATCAAGTTATTAGTTGTTTTACTGTTGAGTTCTAGGAGCTCCTTAAACATTTGGGAGACCACTTATCAGATACATGGTTTACAAATATTTGCTCCCGCTCCATAGTTTGCCTTTTCATTCTGTCGATTGTTCATTTTAATGTACAGAAAACTCTTTAGTTTGATCTAGTCTCCCTTATTTTTGTTTTTATTGCCTGTGCTTTTGGTGTCATATCCATACAATCAATGTCAAGACCTAGGTGCTGAAGATTCTCCCCTATGTTTTTATCTGAGAGTTTTACAGTTTTGGATCTCACTGTTAATTCTTCAACCCATTTTGAGTTGATTTTTGTGTGTGATGTAAGAGTTCAGTTTCTTACATTTGCTCCTGGATATCCAGTTTTCCCAATACCATTCACTGAAGAGACTAAAAAGTGCTTAATTCTGATGAAGTGCAACTTAACAATTTTTTCTTTTATGGGTCATGCTTTTTGTGGTGTATCTAACAAATTGTCGTCTAACTCAGGGTCACAAAGATTTTTTTCTTATATTTTATTCCAAAAGTTTTCTAATTTTACTTTCACATTTAGGTCTATGACCTACTTGGGGTTGTTTTTGTACATAGTATGAGGTACTGACGTTAATTTTTTTTTGCATCTGGATGTACAATTATCCCAGCACCACCTGTTGCAGAGACTAGAAAGCATCACCAAATTGCCTTTGTAGGTTTGTCCCAAATAAGTTGTCTATGTCTAGAGAGAGCATATATAAATGTTCTATTTATGAACTTTCCAGTCTATTCTCTTTCTATATTTGTCTTTTAGCAAATAACACACTGCATCTTGGTTACTGTCACTTTATAACTAGTTTGAATGCAGGTAGTGTTAAGTCCCCCCAACTTTGCGTATATTTTTTGAAGCTGTTATTTTGGGCTTTTTGTATTACCATTTGGATTTTTAGAAATAGTTTAATAAATCTCTACTCCCCAAATAGGCTTCTGGGATTTTGATTGTGTTGCATTGAATCTTTAGATTACATTGGAGATCATTAACATTGTAACAATACTGAGTCTCCCAATTCATCAACATGTATATTTCCCATCTATTTAGGTCTTCTTTCATTTATTGCAACAATGTTACAGAGTTTTCAGTGACAGGTCTTTCACATCTCTCTTTTTTTAATTTAAAAAAATTTTTTAACTTTATTTTATTTTATTTTATTTTTGAGAGAGAGAATGTGAACAAGTGGAGGAGGGGCAGAGAGAGAGGGATACACCGAATCCGAAGCAGGCTCCAGGCTCCAAGCTGTCAGCACAGAGCCCAATACAGGGCTTGAGCTCACAAACCCTGAGATCATGACCTGACCCAACGTCGGACACTTAATTGACTGAGCCACCCAGGCGCCCCTCACATCTTTAGACTTCCAAGTATTTCATATCTGTTATGATTTTGTCAATGGCATATTTCAAAGTTTTCAATTTCTGATTTTCTTATCACTAATGTACAGAAATACTATTGATTTTGTATATTCATCTTGTATATTGATTCTGCAATCTTGCTAAACTCACTTATTAGTTCCGATTTCATACAACTTTACACATAGATGACCATGTCATCTGTAAATAAAGCCAGCTTGACTTCTTTCTCAAAATATAAATGTTTATCTCTTTTTCTTGCTTTATTGCACTGTATAGAAACTGCAGTACAGCCTTGGCACAACCTTGCAGTACAACCTTGCTTACCATGGTAAGCATCTCTGTCTCACTCCTGATCTTAGGAGTGAAGCATTCTCTTTCCCAGCAAACATTATACTAGCTGTGGGTTTTCATAGATGTCTTTATCAGGTTGAAGAAAATTCCCTTCTATTTCTAGTTGCTGGAGTTTTATCAGGAATAGATTTTGAATTTTGTCAAAAGCTTTATCTGCATTGAGATGATCATATGGTTTTTCCTTTTTTGTTCTGTTAATGTGTATTAGTGCTCACTTTCTTCTGTTTACTGTTATTTTGTTAATACAGATTACATTGATTGACATTCAAATGTTAAATCAAGCTTTCCTTCCTGGGATAAACCTCATTTACTCATGATGCATTATCCCTTTTACATGTTGTTGAATTCAGTTTGCTAAACTTTTGCTCAGCATTTTTGCATGAAGTATAGTGGGGTATAGTTTTCTCATAATGTCTTATGCTGGTTTTGATATCAGGGTAACACTAGCCTTCTGAAATGAAGGCTAGAAGTGTGAGACTGGCCGTAGTTTTACCTTAAATGTTTGATAGAATTTCTCAGTGAAACTAACTGAGCTGGAAGTTTTCTCTGTGGAAAAGCTTTAAACTAGATATTAAATTTCCTTAATAGCCATGGGCTATTTAAGTTATCTGCACTATATTCAGTTTCTTCCTGGGTGACTTTAGTAGCTTGGGTCTTTAACAATTGTGTGCTTTTCGTCTAACTTATCAAATAAATTGGCATAAAGTTGTTCATAATATTATCCTTTTAATATCCTGTAGTGACTAGAATCTTTCTCATTCTTAATATTGGTAGCTCTCTTTTGTAAAATCAACTTTGAATTTTAAAATAGTTTTGGGTTTATAGAAACTTTGTGAAGATAGTGCTGAGAACTCCTATCTATCTCCACCTGCTTTCCCCTATTATTAACATCTCATGTTAGTATGGTAAATTTGTCACAATTTGTGAACCAGGGCACATGGGTGGCTCAGTGGGTTAAGCATCTGACTTCGGCTCAGGCCATGATCTCACGGTTCGCGACTTTGAGCCCCACATCGGGATCTGTACTGGACAGTGCAGAGCCTGCCTGAGATTCATTCCGTCTCCCTCTCTCTCCCCCTCCCCCACTCACACACATGTGCTCTTTCTCTCTCTCTCTCTCAAAATAAATAAACTTAAAAAAATTTATAAACCAACGTTGATACATTATTATTAACTAAACTCCATACTTTACTCAAATTTCCTTTGTTTTTACCTCATATCCAGGATCCCTTCCAGGATCTCACATTCTGGTTAATCACCAAGTCTCCTTGAGCTTCTCTTGCTATGACAGTCCCTCAGATTGTCCTTGTTTTTGATGATTTTGATAGCTTTGTGGAGTACCAAGTAAGAATTTTTTAGATCATACCTAAATTTGGGTTTGTCTGATATTAGTCTCATGATTAGAAAGGGATTATGGGTCTGGGGAAGGAAAACCAGAGAGATAAAGGGCCATTCTTACCACATGATATCAGAGGTACCTTCTATCAATATGACTTAACCCCTGTTGATGTTGACCTTGATCACCAGCTGAGATCATGTGTGTCAGGATTCTCCGCTGTGGAGGAACCCTTTTCTCCCCAGTTTCCATAGTTTACTCTTTAGAAGGAAGTGGTTCCTTCTAAAGGAATTCCACACTTAGGGAGTGGGCAGTCAGGCTCCACTTCTTTGAGGACATCATATCTACATGAATTATTTTGAATTTTTCTGCACAGGAGATTCCTCCATTCTTCTTCATGTATTTATTCACTTTTTTATATTAGTATGGACTTGTGGATATTTATTTTATACTTCAGGTTATAATCCAGCACCTTTCAATTATTTTATTGCTCAAACGGTCCCAGTTTTGGCCATTGGAAGGTCTTTCAGCTGTGTCCCTTTGACATAGCCCCTTGGGGTCTATCTACGGCCATACCACCCTGAACGCGCCCGATCTCGTCTGATCTCGGAAGCTAAGCAGGGTCGGGCCTGGTTAGTACTTGGATGGGAGACATAGCCCCTTGGGGGTGGCAGTTTAGCACTTCCTTATTCTCTGGCACTGCAAGAATCTGAAGATTCACCTTTCCCCAGTCTTCTTTCTGATCAGTCAGTCTAATAATAAAACATTAAGTTCGAAAGGGGAATATTTCCAGAGTTGGTTAATATGGAGGTGAAACAAAACCAAAAACACAGACTATTTTTCTTTTTACCATTCTTAGTATGCTGGCTTATCCTTTGGAGGCTCCTCTAATGGTCCGCAAAAGGCTGTCATAGTTCCAGGCATCACCTCTTTACACATCCACACCAGAATCTGAAAAAACAACAACAACAAACATGCCCACCTCTTCTAAAAACAAAGGGAACTTCCCCATAAAATCCCTACCAGCTTTCCCCTCTCATCTCAATGGCCAAAACTGTGTCACAGGGCCATTCATAAACCAATCCCTGGGAAGGGAAAACAACTGCCTACCCTAGGTCTGAAGCCACTGCAAGGCCATCCTAATCTGAATAGCGCTGCCACACTTTGGAGGGTAATTAAAAATGGGATGCTGTTCACTTGGAATAAGGGAAGTTGGGGTAACAGCTGTATGCAAAGTAACTAACAGTGCTGTCGTGCAAGGCTATTAGAATTAGATATCTCAGAAATATGTCTCCACTGATAGAAGAGACATCAGTCCACTGCTGGGATTTAAGCAGAAAGTGTGTGGTGGGTGGGGGTAGGGGGTCATGAAGGTTTTGCTGACGATAACTTATGAGAGCATGAAAATGCCAGTGATTCAAAAGACTCCCTTGTATCTTTTCTTTCCTTTTCTTCCATTGTCTCTGTCATTTTATTTTTACAACTGCCCTTCCCTCCCCTCCAAATTCTTTTATGACATTTTTGGCTTGAGGCCTTTCCTCTTCTCAAAGGACCATGTAAGTTTCTAAATTACCAGCTTCCCTTCTGGGCATTACAGAAAATAATAAGCGAAGCATCTGTAAAAGTTTTCATGAGTACAGTGAAAGAGTTTAGGTGTCTGCCCTATCTGGAAAATTTTTGATAACTTGACAATAGTAGAGTGAGAATCAACAAAGGGGAAATTTCTTCATTCCAAACCAAGTCATGGTGCATGGGGGCTTGATGTGGGCTAAAGGGAAGGGGGAAGTTAGGCGAGTACAGGAGGGAAAAGATAAAAACAGAAAAGAAAAAGTGACCCTGTCTTCAAGATTTACAACACATAAAACAATGAGAAAACAAAGCCACATTCCCATTGGTGCCTTCACATCACCCTACACTCCAAATTAGTTCTCTCTTTCCTGCCTTCTCCTCACCATGCTTATTATATCAGTTAGCACATGGTCAACTAGAGGTAATGGAAAAAATGTTAACTCCTAGGGATTTACTTTTTTCACATATTAGCAGTCTGGAGGGAAGCCCTTGCTGCCATTTGTTAGCTGCTCAAGTACATTAAGAACCCAGCTCTTTCTATCCTGCCACCTCGTTTGCTGGCTTTTTGTCTTTGTGTCTGTTGCCTCATGGTCACAAGATGGCTACCACAGCTCCAGGAATCATGGCTGCATTCAAAGTCAGGATGCAGTAAGGCAGCCAGATAGACAGGGCTGATTTTCTTGCTTTCCATCAGGGCAATCAAAACCATTTTTTAAAAGCCCTCAACAGACTTCCTCGTTGTTTCATTGGCCAAAACTTGGTCACATGGCTGGCCCCCCACTAGCTGCAAAGGGGGCAGAAAAGGTGAGTACCTAACAAACAGTATTAGCTTAGCCATGATTGGTTTCAAACCAATCACAAGTCTCTATAGAAACTAGATACACTGTGGTTCCCCCACACTTTGCTTTTCCCAGCATGTCCCACCCCCCAAATCAGAGTTCTGTTAGCAAAGAAAGAAGGCAGAGAAATGGCAGGTAACCAGGTCTGCCAAACTCATTCACACATGTGCTTTTTATTCTATTCATCTCATATATAGTGGCCTCAGCAACCCCCTCATTTTACTGAAGACCAATTCATACTTCAGGATCCCAGGTGACCTTGCCTTTAGGACTCACCCAAGACCTGCAGTCCTACCCTGAAAAGAGACCTGAGCAATGCCTCTGATCCAGTGGAAAACCCCAGGCGCTGGAGTCTGCTTTCCTGGATTTGAATTCTGGCCAAGCCTCTTTCTAGTTACAGCCTTGATTTGACCTAGGCTGTAGGTCAGTTAAGTGCCGGGCGGCTCAGTCAGTTAAGTGCCGACTTTGGCTTAGGTCATGATCTATGATCTCGCAGATTGTGAGTTTGAGCCCCGCATCGGGCTCCGTTCTGTTCTGACAGCTCAGAGCCTGGAGCCTGCTTCGGATTCTGTGCTTCCCACTCTCTCCTCCCCTTCCCTGTTCTCTCTCTCTCTCTCTCTCTCTCTCAAAAATAAATAAACTAAAAAACAAATTTTTTTTAAAGAATTGATTTGAACTTCTAGGAGTGAGGACCCTTCAATTTCCTCATCTGTCCAAAGAACATGAGTACAGTGACTAGCACAAAGCTGTCTTCAATTTTTAAAAAATTGTTAGTTGGGTGGATGGATGAATGGATGGATGGATGGATGAATGGATGGATGATTAGATTGATGGAGGGAATGGAGGAATGGAGGGATGGAGGGATGGATGGATGGAAGGATGGATAGTTGAGTGGGTGGATGGGTGGATGGGTGGATGGATGGATGGATCATATCCAGTCCCATAGAGCCACTAAAAAGATTAAATAAGATAGTGTAGATGAAAAGATTGAAGGATTCCTGGCACACAGTAAATGTTCATTAGCCACAAGTAGAAACCGATCATATCATTTCCCTACTTCAAAACCTCCAATAGCTTCAGATACCCTTAGGGTAAATAGTCCAGTCTAACTGCTTGCACAGTTTGGCCCTTGGCTTGCTCTCGGGCCCCTCCCTGTCAGCTCCACTCACACTGTCACTCGCTGGCACCTGCACGCCCGCTCCGCCCACCTGGAACTGGATGAGCTTGTTCTTCCTTCAGGTCCTAGCCTTAGGAGTCTTTACCTCCTGGGGACCTTCATTTCTGCTCCTCTCACAAGCTATGCCAGATAAGGTTCCCAGAGCAGCAGGAACCTGGGGTAGCCAAGAACAATTTATCCAAGGAGAGTTTTCAGAGCTGGGAAGCCAAAAAGCCTCCTCTCAAATCGGCACTGCCACGGCCCCGGGCTAAACCAACGGGACTCATCTCATTCTACATCTTGGAAAATGGTGGGAGGCGGGGACTGCAGATCAGGCTGAATTACAGAGAGGGTTGGGACTACAAAAGACAGGCAGGTTCCTCAAAGAACCTGGCCCAAATAGAACTTGGAAAGATCCCATAATTATGTGGGAACCTACAATTTGCCAAGAGTTATAGTTGCAAGCTCCTGAGATCCCTCACTTTATAATATAGTAGTTTCTTATACTCCATATGTAGCCAAGGCTAAACTATTCATCTCTGCTTCCCTCCAGCCCCTCCTCCCTGACTCCCTATCTCTGCCCACCATGCTGTCATTCATTCTCCCAGGCATCCTTCATCCCTTACTCTTACATCGCTGATTTCTGCACGGTGGTCCTCACGCCATTCCCATGGCACCCCCTCCCCGACTGGCCCACTGCACATGCTCAGACCCTGTTCTCTCTCCCCCGGAACTTCTCCCCACCCAGGGCCACTCCCTGCTCCCATCCGTCTTGCTCACAGAGCCTGGTTACCTTCCTAAACTACCTCTCCCATCCCCTTGCTGTCTCCTCAAGTACGTTCAATGGCTCCCCATCGTCTCCCTCGTTAGGTCTCACCTCGTGCTCTGGACTCTTCCCCATGAGTGCCAGGGGACTTTTGGTCCTGTCTCTCATTTGGCCTCCTCCCCTTTTGTCTTTATTTATTTTGAAACATGTCATACATTCAAAAGATTGTTCCTAAGGGATGTACAATTATTTTTATAAAGATCATGCCTGTGAAACCACCAGTCACAGTAAGACTCAGCTATGTCGGCTTTGTTAGATGGTCACTGACTTCTGTACTCCCCCATTTACCTGTTTCCCTCCTGCCTCCAAGAACGAATTTTGCCCTGACATTTGCAGGATCATTCCCTTTATTTCTTTTATTATTATTATTATTATTATTATTATTATTATTACTGAAGTATAACTGACATACAATACCCTATAATATCCCCACAGTAAGTCTAGTTATCATCTGTCACTGTACAAAGTTATTACAATATTATTGACTGTATTCCCCTGATTTCTTTATAGTTTTGCCACCTATTCTTAAATGACATGTTGTCTAGTGTTGCGAGATTCTGAATTCTCTACGGATTGTATCATCTATATTTATTGTGCTGTGACTGGATTCTTTTTTTAGCAGCTTTTTGAGATATAATTCATATACCATGAAATTCACTCATTTCAAGTGTCTAATTCAATGGTTTCAGTATATTTAATGTATTTAAGGTAACCATCATCTCAATCAAATTTTTGAAAATTTCCTTTTCCCAACAAGAGCCCCTGTGCTCATTAGCAACCCCCTCAACCCTAGGCAATCACCAATCTGCTTCCCATCTCTGTAGATTTGCCTACTGTATTCTATTTCCTATAATAGACTCATACTCATTTGGCCTTTTGCACACTCTGTGCTGACACGACATTGGACCACTCGTCTCCCATGATGTGCCTGAACACTGGTCATGGAGAGCTGACCATGGAGAGCTCTCTGTCTGGAGAGCCTTCTTGGCCATTGCTTCCCACCCAGGGCTGGCCACTTCTGCAGGACCCAACTCCGTCCTCTCTCTTCCAGGAAGCCTTTCCTCTTTTCTACTCCACTCCTGTGTGATTCTTCCCTCATCACATTCTCAAAACATGCTGCACGTGAGCTTGTTTCATAGGGTCTAGAGTCTCCCCAGCTGGACTGTCAGTTCTCTGAAGGGTCAAGGCCTTGCCTGGTTTTGTTCCCTGTTGTTTCCCAGAGTCGGCTGGGTCTGGCACAGCGCAGGAATCCAATGGGTATGCGCTGAGGCAACAAGAGACGGGTACGTTATTCTGCCTGAGATCATCATTATGTGTGCATAGAACCAGTACTGGAAAGAGGGAAAATCACCAAGTACAATCAGAACACAGTGTTTCCTTACCCTAAAAGAGTGGGTTCAACCCACTGGAGGGGCTGGCTCTTTCTCTGCCACCATATGAAATCTCAGGCAGGCCTCGCGGCTTCTTGCTTCTCTCAGATAATACGTTCACAATATCCAGCCCATATAATGGTCAAATTTCCATTTCACGTTAAAGTCCCTCCCTATCGGTTTGGGCCTCCTTCTGGTGGGCCCTTGGAACCATGTGGTTGGTTTCTTCTCTCTTTCACTCACCTTGCTGGCTGTACCTCTGTCCTTGCCAAGGTTAGAATCAGGGAAGGGGCAGAGGAAGCAGCCTTTGGTCACATGACTCCTGTGTGAAGCCAATTCTTTCTCTGAGCCTCCTTCCTGCCCCCCAAAACTGGGGCTATTTCCCACCTATCATGCCTGTGACTCAGGCAGAAGAGTCCCATCTAGCTGGTCACTTAAAAGCCCCCCTTTGGCCCATGGTCACATAGCAATTCCTCTAGCTTCTTTCTGCTCTGGGCCTTCTCTATGATAATCCCCCAGGGCTCTCTCTCACACACACACTCACCTCTGGTCCACAGTGAACATGCATCTTTGGCCTGCGGTCAGTTCAAGTGCGGGCACACAGACCTTTTCTCTGTGGCCTCAGCCAACCTCTCACTCGTGAGAATCCACATACCCAGACTCTGGTCCCCTGAGTTACCCATTTTCCTGGGAATACCTGACAAGCTGTCCAAAGGTGTTTTTGAAGTCACCCTCACAGACCGAGGAAAGAAGGTAGCAGCACCACCTCCCCCTCCATGGAGGGATAAAACTCAGTGCACACTGCCTATTTCTCTTCAAAGGAGTCCTCTGTCTAACCTCCAGCCTCTCTCTTGGCCTCTCCAGTGTTTTGTATAGGCTGCAGCTGGTGGTCAGCTGGGGCCTCAAAGCTGGCTTCCCAGTGACCGCCTTTGCAGTCCTGCCTGGGAAACCACATGCCTCACTTTGCAATGTCATTGCTGTTGTATCTATTGACTTGGTGCCTCAGCCAAAAAGAGAGACAAGAGTCCCATTTCAACATCCTGTGCTTCTCTTTTCTTTCAGGAGACTGTGTGCTCCTGGAAGCAGGAACTGTGCCATACACACCTTCACTGCCTTCTCCCCTCTTACCCGTGCTTAGTGGTGACGTGCTGTAGGTACGAGGTGGTATTTTGGAGGAAGACAGAAGTGGCAGTGACCCAGCAGCATGAAGGAGTTCTGAAGAGGAAAAAGCAGTAGAGTTCAGTTCTGGGGCAATGACTCAAAGGAAGACTTTATTATTAATTTTTTGATGTCTTTTAATAGCATTACATCTAACCTTCGTTTCTTTTTTAATATAATTTATTATCAAATTGGCTAACATATAGTGTGTACAGTGTGCTCTTGGTTTTGGAGGTAGATTTCCATGGTTCATCACTTACATACAACACCCAGTGCTCATCCCAACTAGTGCCCTCCTCAATGCCCATCACCAATTCCCCCCCCCACATACACACACCCCTCCACTCCTTTCCACCCTCAGTTTGTTCTCTGTATTCAAAAGTCTCTTATGGTTTGCCTCCCTCTGTTTATAACAATATATATTTTTTTCATTCCCTCTCCCATGGTCTTCTGTTAAGTTTCTCAACTTCCACATATGAGTGAAAACATATGATATCTGTCTTTGTCTCACTGACTTATTTCACTTAGCATAATACCCTCCAGTTATATCCACGTTGTTGCAAATGGCAAGATTTCATTCTTTTTCACTGCCAAGTACTATTCCATTGTATGTATATATACACCACATCTTCTTTATCCAAATATCCTTGATGGACATTTGGCCTCTTTCCATAATTTGGTTATGGTTGATAGTGCTACTATAAACATTGGGGTACATGTGCCCCTATGAATCAGCACTCCTGTATCCCTTGGGTAAATTCCCAGTAATGCTATTGCTGGGTCGTAGGGTAGTTCTCTTTCTAATTTTTTGAGGAACCTCCATACTGTTTTCCAGAGCCTCTGCACCAGTTTGCATTCCCACCAACAGTGCAAGAGGGTTCCCATTTCTCCACATCCTCACCAGCATCTGTTTCTTGAGTTGTTAATTTTAGCCACTTTGACCCGTGTGAGGTGGTATCTCAGTGTGGTTTTAATTTGTATTTCCCTGATGATGAGTGACATTGAGAATCTTTTCACATGTCTGTTGGCCATCTGGATGTCTTCTTTGGAAAAGTGTCTATTCATGTCTTCTGCCCTTTTCTTCACTGGATTATTTGTTTTTTGGGTGTTGAGTTTGGTAAATTCTTTATAGATTTTGGATACTAACCCTTTATTCGATATGTCATCTGCAAAGGTCTTTTCCCATTCCATCAGTTGCCTTTCAGTCTTGTCAATTGTTTCCTTTGCTGTGCAGAAGCTTTTTCTCTTGGTGAGGTCCCAGTAGTTCATTTTTGCTTTTAATTCCCTTGCCTTTGGAGATGTGTCAAGCAAGAAATTGCTGAGGCTGAGGTCAAAGAGGTTCTTGCCTGGTTTCTCCTCTAGGGTTTTGATGGTTTCTGGTCTCGCATTTAGGTCTTTCATTCATTTTGAGTTTATTTTGTGTATGGTGTAAGAAAGTGGTCTAGTTTCTTTTTTTTTTTTTTTAACGTTTTTTATTGATTTTTGAGACAGGGGGAGACAGAGCATGAACAGGGGAGGGTCAGAGAGGGAGACACAGAATCTGAAACAGGCTCCAGGCTCTGAGCTGTCAGCACAGAGCCTGATGTGGGGCTCGAACTCACAGACCACAAGATCATGACCTGAACCAAAGTCGGCCGCTTAACTGACTGAGCCACCCAGGCACCCCCTTTTCTTTTTTTTTTTAACGTTTAAAAGTGGTCCAGTTTCATTCTTCTGCATGTTGCTGTCCAGTTCTCCCAGCACCATTTGTTAAAGAGACTGTCTTTTTTCCATTGGATACTCTTTCCTGCTTTGTCAAAGGTTAGTTGGCCATACATTTGTGAGTCCAATTCTGGGTTCTCTGTTCTATTCCATTGATCTATGTGTCTGTTTTTGTGCCAATACCATACTGTCTTGATGATTACAGCTTTGTGGTAGAGGCTAAAGTCTGGGATTGTGATGCCTCCTGCTTTGGTTTTCTTTGTCAATATTACTCTGGCTATTCGGGATCTTCTGTGGTTCCATACAAATTTTAGGATTGCTTGTTCTAGTCAAAGGGAAGACTTTAGAAATTCCATTTTTAAAAGTTGCTGAAACTTGGAAGCTGTTTTTCAATGAAGTCAGGGACCTCTCTGGTCCAGGTGTTTCTGGCATTGAGTCAAAAACAAGTATATGACATAAGTAATGTGATAAAGCAATAGTCTCGGTAATGCTGAGAACATACAACATAGGCACGATGAGGTTTAATAGGGAGCAAAGGATCACTTTCACTGTACCTGAGTCCCTCCAATGATTTTTCTAGATAACTCTGCTCCCCTAATCAGATCTGTCACCAACCACTTCTTCAGGACATTAGGACATATACTAGTCCCTTTGTTTAGACCTGATGAAGGTGTATGCTCAAGCTCTTGTGCACATAGAGAAGCAGAATTTATTAGCAGGCTTTCAACCATAGCTAAATTATGGAAAGAGCCTAAATTTCCATCAACTGATGAATGGATAAAAAAAATTGTGGTTTATATACACCATGGAATACTACTTGGCAATGAGAAAGAATGAAATATGGCCTTTTGTAGCAACGTAGATGGAACTGGAGAGTATTATGCTGAGTGAAATAAGTCATACAGAGAAAGACAGATACCATATGTTTTCACACTTATGTGGATCCTGAGAAACTTAACAGAAGACCATGGGGGAGGGGAAGGAGGAAAAATTTTTTAAAAGTCAGAGAGGGAGGGAGCCAAACCATAAGAGACTCTTAAAAACTGAGAATAAACTGAGGGTTGATGGGGGGTGGGAGGGAGGGGAGGGTGGGTGATGGGTATTGAGGAGGGCACCTGTTGGGATGAGCACTGGGTGTTGTATAGAAACCAATTTGACAATAAATTTCATGTTAAAAAAAAAGAATTTATTAGCAGGATGAAGAGCTCTCAGATAAGAAATTATTATAAAAAGTGTCACACTTCTACCTCAGCAGCGATCCTGGGTGTGACACTGAGGCTGGATCTCATCACCTTGCAGTCAGGGTATCTGTTATATCCTGAACTCATGGGCTTTCATTTGCACCCGTTTGTGTGTCAAACATCTGTTGACATTAGGTAGGAATTCTGAGTTAAGGGGTACAAACTTCTCCCTTCTAGTAAATTCCTTGACTTAGTTTCAGCCATTAGCCTCCCAATGCCTCCCCAAACTACCAGCTCTTCTCTGTCCCCACCACAGCCCCCAATCAGGTCTTCACCATTACTTAACAAGTGAATTTGTACAAAAGAGCTTTAAAGTAGTTCATCACCTACCAGCCTTTGTTATCCAGCCTACCTTCAGTATGGATGCCTGTGATGGGCTGAATTGTGCCCCCACCTCCCCAGCCCCCGTCCATACTCGTGTGTTAAAGCCCTAACCTCCAGTACCTCAGAATGTAACTATATTTAGAGATGGGGCCTTTTCAAGAGGTTGCAAGCTAAAACGAGGTCATCAGCGTAAGCCCTAATCTGATAGGACTTGTGTCCTCACAAAAAGAGGAAATTTGGACACAGACAGGCACACACCATAGAGGGAAGACCATGTGAAGACACAGGGAAAAGACGGCCATCTACAAATTAAGAAGAGAGGCTTTAGAAGAGACTGAACCTTCCAGCACCTTGATCTTGGACTTCCAGTCTCCAGGACTGTAAGAAAATAAATTTCTGTTGTTTCAGCCATCCAGTCCGTAGTACTTTGTGATGGCAGCCCCAGCACATTAATGCAATGCCCACTAGCTTCCTACACGTAGGTCTGCACATTCTCCTGTTTAAAACTCTGTTCTAGTTCTCAGACTCCCCATTTCCTTTGAGAGCAGGTTCAAAGTCCTTAGCATGGCATATCTGGATCTTCCTCCAAGTCCAACCTGTCTCTCTAATGTCATCTCCTGCTGACCTATCCTAGCCCATGCCATCGTTCATAATCCCATGACACAACAGATCATCCCAAATGTCAGAACACACTGTGCCTCGACCACCTTCCTGACTTGGCACATACTGTCACCTCTGTCTGGGAATCACCCTCTCTGTACTTCCCTAGTTCTTCGAGGGATGCTTGTAATATATACAATCATTGAATTACTATGTTGTACGCCTGAACATCATGTGTTAAGTATACTTCAATAATAAAGATTTTAAAAAATAAACCTGAGGCAAAGAAATAATAATATGATAGACTGTGTAATAGTTTACCTAGTTGCTTATTATTTATTATCTTATTCCTCTAGAATATAATCACCAAAATTCAAGTATTTTTGTCTGACTCATTGAGCGCCATGACCTCGGGGAGTAGAATAGGACTTTGTACTTGGTAGACACTTGATAAACTTTTTGATTGAATGAATGAGGTATGGAAGGAAGGAAGGAAGGAAGGAAGGAAGGAAGGAAGGAAGGAAGGAAGAGAGGAAGGAAGGAGAAGGGAAGGGAAGGGAAGAGAAGAAGAGAAGAGAAGAGAAGAGAAGAGAAGAGAAGAGAAGAGAAGAGAAGAGAAGAGAAGAGAAGAGAAGAGTCGCTCAAATGTCACATAACCCTAATCCGTACACCCCCAAGCAGAGCCGGTCCCTCAACCTCTGTGCACCTTCCAGCACTTTCTCTATTAGTGCACTTAGGTCTTTGGGCTGTGATTGTTTGCGTTGAGTTCCTTGAGACTGAGATGGTGTTTTACTCCATACAACTGTAGCACTTAGTAACTAGTGCTCAATAAACATTTGTTGAATGGCTGATGCTATATACTTATAATTTGTCTTCCCCTCCAAATTCACACACTGAAGTGCTAATTCCCAGTGTGATGGTATTAGGAGATGGGGCCTTTGGGAGGCAATGAGGGTTAGATGTGCTCATGAGGGTGGGACTATGGTCTGATGGGATTAGGGCCCTTATAGGAAGAGATGACAGGCAGCTCTCTTCCTCCCTCCCTCCCTCCTTCCCCTCCTTTTCCCCTCCCCCTCCCCCACTCCATCTCTCTCTCTCTCTCCCTTCCCCTCCTTCCCTTACCCCACCTTACCATGTGAGGACACAGCAAGAAGGTACAAGCCAGAAGAGATCTGTCACTAGTAACCAAATCAGCCAGCTCCCAGCCTCCAGAACTGTGAGAAAAATAAATCGCTGGTGTGTAAGCCACCTAGTCTATAGTATCTTGTTACAGCAGCCTGAGCAGACCTAAACAGCCGGATGGCTGAATAAGTGAAGGAGACACTTTCTCCCGTTTTAAACAAGGACTCTTCCCCAGACCTGGTCATCATCCCCTTAACGTGGTGTCTGTGTGACACCCAATCATGGGCAGACCCCATCTGTCCTGTTCTTCTGACACCCATGAGCTGTCTTCAGGCCCCAGACCTTTTCCAGGTACACATTATCTGTGCTATATTCTCTTTCCACCCACTTTCTCCTTTCAGGGCTCAATAACTGCCTTCGATCTTCGCTAAAAAGTATGAAATTTATTTTTTCCATCCTGGAAACTCCTTGCTCCTTTCTTTTCCCAGGAGCCTGTTTGAGTAAATCCACCTTTCCCAACCATCTTCCTCGCCAGGGCTCTTTGCCAGTATCACCCGGGTCACACTCCGATGATTCTGTCCTGGGGAAGTGGGGCTTTGGTTGGAGGCTCAGCTCCCTCCTGAGCTGCTTTCCTTCGTGCAAACCCAGGACTTGTCAAATTCTTCTCTGGTTATGTAATCGCAATGCAATTTCCACAGGCTTTCTCCTAAAACATTTATAATGTCGTACCTTCAAGCATACATAACTCAAGTAGCTTATATGAGTTTAAACACACATTAAACTGAAATAGAAACATCACCCACCTGAGACGTCGGGCATTCCATTTCGGGGTGAGCCGTTGCTCTCCTCACATGGACACAGAGAAAACCTGTCGTGTCATCAAAGGAAATGCCTGGTGGAGAATGGACGTTTTCTCACCATGTTACTGACATTTCAGTAAGCCTCTCCCAACCCCCCTCCCAGCCTCCACATGAAGGAGTCTGAGAGCTGCAGAAATTGTAGGGCAACAAGCTGAGTGTTTGCTTACTTCCTCTCATGTTAAGGAGCCTAGAGAGGGATGCTGAAGCATGCCAGGGTCATTTATAGTTTAAAAAAAAAAAAAAAAAAGCGAACTTGGATTTGGAGGGAGCAGGGGAGGAGGAAAGCCTTGGAGACACAAATATGCTCTGTAATAGCACTGTTCCCTAGGATAGCCTGCAGCCACATGCAGCTATTTAAATTTAAATCAATTAAAATTAAGTAAAGTTTTAAATGTGGTTCCTTTGTCACGTGAATCACATTTGAGGTGCTCAAGGGCCACCTGTAGTGGCTACTGTACTGGACAGCGTGGATATAGACGATTTCCATCATTGCAGAAAGTTCTTTTGGGTAGCTCTGATGTATATTGTAAGTAAAGGGTTTTTTCTTAAATCTATTCACTTATTTTGAGACGGAGAGAGAGAGAGAGAGAGCACACAAGCACGGGGGAAGAGCAGAGAGACAGGAGAGAGAGAGAATCCCAAGCAGGCTCCTCGCTGTCGGCGCAGAGCCCCATGCAGGGCTCGATCTTGTGAACCATGAGATCTCGACCTGAGCTGAAATCAAGAGTTGGATGCTTAACCGACTGAGCCACCCAGGCGTCCCTGTAAGTAACGTTTACATGGAATCCCAAAATGTGAAGTTCCTACAGCTGAAATGAGTGTGGGGAAAATATGGAGTGAACTTCAGTGACTGCCAGAAACATGATTTCTTTTTCATCACTCATAGGTTCTCTGTCAACACAAGTGAAAGAAAAGAATGAAAGGCAGAGAGAAGAAAGGAAGAGCAGTCAGATGGTTATCGGTACAAAGGCGTCTCACTGCAGATCAAGAGAACCCATCGTTTTTAGAGCAAAAGAAAACCAGTGGCCAGAGGCCAGCTTGTCTGAAGTCTGGTCAGGAGGTGGCACGCACTTTCTTTTCCAACGAAAGTGGCTGCAAATGTCTCTGTGTGATCATGCAGACAAGGGTCATGGGTCATTCAGGTATTTGATGTGGCAATTTAAAAGACTTAATATGAAAGAGGAGTATGATGTCACCTTTAAACAGCTCCTAACCCCTATTCACACAGCACTCCCTTTTCTTAAGGCCATGTCGGATGACTGAGTTGTGCAATAACTTACGTGGGCGCCGTTGCTGGGGGGAAAACACACTCATGTGCCAGGGAACTGACGGCACTTGCCTAAGCCCGTCAGAAAGAAAGCCAAAGAGTCTAATCCCAAGGAATCCTTGGCATTCGGATTTCGGGGCTCATGACAGCAAATGGACACTCATGTTCTTGGCTTCTCTGCTTCCCAGTCTGTCTCTCTGGGTTTTTAAACCGTTGATCTGTTTAGTAAGAGTTCACCTCTTCCTCCACGGTCATGTAGGAAGTGGCCAGTGTATTCCATCTACCACGTAGATTTTTCAAGACCTCTTAACAGCCATCCTGTGGGAATAGCCTCGACTTCTGGGCTTTACAAAACGTCTGAAGTCAATCAGCTTTGCTGACTCCTCACTCCATCCACCCTGTGTGGCAGGCTGGCTGAGGGGTGGGTTCCTCCAAATAAATCTGGAAGCTGGAGGGCTCACATGAAGGATTCATATCTACTGCTTAGCAACGATGGCCTGGCAAACTGCTCCCAGTAGATGGGCAGATTGGCCCGGTGTCTGAGGCTGGTTATGGTTTGCGGTGAAATCCTCCTGTGATTCCCTCTGCCGTGAACTCCGACCGGGCGAGGGACGATGACAGGACGAGAGCCCAGCCTGGGTTCTGCATCAGTTGACTTCCCCCTCCCACGTCCCCGGCACTGTCACTCACCCTCTCACCAGAAGGAGGAACAGGGAGATGTCTCGGCACCCACATCCAGGGGTTGGCAAGCCTGTTCACCAGCTGGGGCCCAGAGCATAACCACCAACTCTCCAGGATCCCTCAAGAAGGCTGTGTGCATACCCCTGTGTGCGCATACACACACGTGGACATACACACGCACACACCACATATACACACAACCTACACACACACATACACACTCACACACACAACATACACCATTCCCACACATGCGCACAGATACACCCATACACAGGTACACCCACTCACACACATACACACACACACACACACACACACACACACATACACCCACTCGCCCTACACATGTACCACATGCAACATACACACTCTCATACATACATATATGTACGTACATATATGTATGTACATATATGTACACACATGCTTTTGAGAGCTCAGCCCTCACCAGAGCCCTTTGACCTGGACCCTCAGGCAGTTGGCCTGAGCTCAGGGTGGAGAGGGGGCTGTCCTTCAGTGCTTTCAGCTGCATTGCCACATTAGCAGCTCTCTCATTAAAAGATACGTGACCTCGGGGGCGCCTGGGTGGCTCAGTTAAGCGCCTGACTCTTGATTTCAGCTCAGGTCATGATCTCACGGTTTGTGGGTTCGAGCCCCGCATCCAGCTCTGTGCTGATAGCACAGAGCCTGCTGGGGATTCACTCTCTCTCTCTCTCTCTCTCTCTCTCTCTCTCTCTCCCTCCCTCCCTCCCCCTTCCCCTGCTTGCACACTCTCTCTCAAAATAAATAAACATTTTTTAAAAGCTATGATGTCTATTGATATAGCATCTGGCCTGTGATGTCACAGGGATGGTTGATACAAGGTTATGATACATCTGGGAAGGAGATCTGTAAACACGCCAGCAACCAGAGAGGAGGCGGGACGAAGAATGCAAAGCCCCTAATAGGAGGTCGATGGCCTACTTCAGAAACTGGCCCCCCAGGCTGACCACCGGGGCCCGGAACCGGTTTGAAGCCCATTCCCACGGGTGGCGTCAGACACCGTAGCCTCTACTGTTCCCGCGAGACGCCCAGCTTGCCCTGAAACCTGCAGGCATCCGGCTACCTCAAAGGAATGGGGAAGAAATAAGGGATGATGGGACCGCTGAATTGTGGTGTTTTTAAGGTGGTGCTGACCGACTAATAACATCTGGGTTTCGGGGCGGGCTGCACACGCTCGAAGCTGCTGCAGACACGAGCTAATTATCCTGAACTCAGAGGTAGGTGCACACAGGCCCTGTCAGCAGCTGAGCCTGCAAAACCACTTACTCCGTCTCGCTTCTTGCAGCAACGTGCCAAGCAATCGCTAAGCGCACGCTCTGTCTAAAATACCCGGATTGAAACTACCAGCGCTGGGGACCGCGGAGGCCACCCGTGTATTAGCATTCTCTCTCTCCCCGCCCAGCTCTGGGTCGCTGTACATTCTTCTAGATTCCAGCACCACTCAGCTTCTCTTCCTCCTCTGCAATGCCTTCCCCACCGTGCTTGCCAGCAAAGCCATCCTTCTCTATAGTGACCAACTCTCCCGGTTGGCTCCAGACTGTCTCCATTTTGGCGCTGAAACTCCCACTTCTGAGGACACCTCCTAATCCTGGGCAGATGGGGACCATAGGTCATCCTGAGTCTCTCGCAGCCCTACAGGATCGGTAGCATGTGATTCTGCTATTAATGAGACTGTATACTGTCTAGCAACATAACCTACTGACACAGGCGGAGTTTGTCCCAAGATCATAAACTGCCGGAGTCAAGGAGCTTTTATTAATCTCCTTGGTGTGCCTAAGAATTGCAAGTTGACTTCCATTTATTTTAATGCCAGGTCTCTGCTTTGACACAGTTCAAAATGAGACCTCTATAAAGGTTTTGTCCTCTGAAGACAGGATGGAGCTTTCCCATGAAATGGTGTCTTGAGTCCTGATCTTCAAGGTTGAAGGTCCAGACCAAAAGGGAGCTAGGGGTTTTGCCCTGATCAGCGGGAGAGCCCTCGTGGCCAGCCTTTCTCAGCCAGTCCCTAGAAGTTTTATTTAAATACAGACTCCGAGGGCTCATTCCCAGAACTTTGGATTCAGGACTGCAGTTCCCCTGGTGGTTTTTGATTCCACCGGTCCTTGAAAAACAGAGCAGAAACTCTTTAACCCAGGTGGGACTAGCTGTTGGTTGCCAATCGCAAAAGGCCATGTACAGGGGCACCCGGGTGGCTCAGATGACAGCAACTGACTCTTGACTTTGGCTCAGGTCATGATCTCTTGGTTGTGTGATGGAGCCCCGCATCAGGCTCAATGCTGACAGCATGGAGCCTGCTTGGGATTCTCTCTCTCTGCCCCTTGCACACATGGGCATGCACTCTGTCTCTCTCTCTAAAATAAATTTTAAAAACTTAAGGAAAAAAAGACCACTTACAGTGCAAATCCATATTAAAAATGGAAAAGATGCATACTTGCCTTAACCACTTCAGTTTAACTTAAAATATGTAAAGTAAGGAATCTTCACCTATTTTCTGGTAAATGCCCAAAGCCTTTCTTGGGTATGGGTTTGCTGATTGGATGGCTTCATTATTTTTCTTCTGTAAGTCACATCCATATATTTCTAATTTTGACTTCTTTAAAATAGAACAAGAATTTAAAAATACTTGTGAAGTGTTCTGAGTGTGGCCTCCTTCCAGATCCTTGAATGTTTTTTCAAATCTTTTTACAGTTGTCGCAACCATACCAAATTAAGCAAAACTTTTGAGCAACTCACATTTGTTGAGTCTCGTGGAAGCAGGCAACTCAGAGACACACTCTGTAAGGTAGGTTATATCCTTTTGCGTAGAACATAAGTTGGGGGGGGGGGGCGCCTGGGCGGCTCAATCTGTTAAGCGTCTGACTCTATTTCAGCTCTGGTCATGATCTCACAGTTTCATGAGTTCGAGCCCCACATCGGGCTCTGCGCTGACAGTGCAGAGCCCGTTTGAGATTGTCCCTCTCTCTCTGCCCCTCCTCTGCTCACACTCTCTCTTTCTCAAAAAATAAAAAAATTAAAAAATAAAGAAAAAAAAAGCATACATTACATGAGAAAAAGAAATCTTTGTTACTTTGTTCACCAGCTGATTCCGAGCATGAAGAACAGAGCCTGGCACATTGTAGGTGTTCGATTTGTTTCTAAAAAGATGGTTCCCATCATATTTAATTAAATTAATTATTTACTGTAATAGTACAACCAGCATAAAAATGTTTAAGTGCTAACACAATGGACTCAGTAAGCACAGCAGATAAATCAGCAGGTGGGTGAGAGAGTGGTCAACTAACTACGAGCATACAACATGCCATGGGCATTGATTAGTGTGTGTTTTGGAGGTGATGGGGAGTGACCATTAAACTGGGGAGTCCATTACGCGAACATTTGTAATGAGACTCTTCACTCTCCTGGTAAGTAAGAGAAGAAGGCTCGGTCAACTGAGGGCTGAGAGAGTCAAAGGAAGGAGTCATTTTTGGTTGTCAAGAAACTCTTCTCCCTCCAAAAAAATCATACGACATCTTTCAACCTGTTCTAAATAACTAGGGGCTGCTGTGGTTCCCAACTGGGAGTAGACATCTTACCATCATTTTAAGAGCAAACTATCAACCTGCTTCTTAATGTTCTTTATTCATGCCCTTCTTTGCCATGAAGGCATTTGAATAAAATCACTTGAGACCACATCTAGAATGGTGTCACAGAGTCAGACTGCCTTGTGCAGATCCTGGTGTTATGTCAGCAATGTGAAACTTTGGACAAGTTCTTTACCTTCTCTCTGCCTTAGCGATGACTCCATAGGGTTATTGTAGAAACTCAGTGAGGTAACACGTGAAGCACTTAAAACTCAACACGTTGTTACCATGTTTTATCTGTGCTTCTTTACCAGGACTTAGTGAGTGTCAAAAACAAATAAGCAAACAAACAGAAAAAAATTGGTTGATTGAAGTTCTGTTCCTACCACAGAAGAATTAGTGTTCAGGGCCCTGATCCGTTGCACGTGATTAACTTTTGCTTCTTCAGACCACATCGATTTCTGGGGACAATCAAGACTTATATAAGGCAAGAGGCAAGTAGAGAATAGTGGAGTTTCAGATAGATTTGGAAAGGCTGCAGTAGAGTCAAGGAGCGATATGCGGCTGTCTCATTGTCCGATAGGCTCTCTCTCTCTCTCTCTGACCCCCACTCCCTAGAAATGTGGTATTACATTCATTGAATGAAAACTTACCTTGCCATTAAAACTGATTGCATTAAAAAATTGTATTGATAATGGTAAATGATTTCAATATTAATTTAAGATTTAAAGGCAATCAAAGGCATTCATGTATTAAGGAGAAACCATTGGCTAATAAAACAGATGATATCCTCGACCTCATGAAATACATGTTCTTGTAGGATGGCATAAGGTAAAGTGTTATATGATTCTTGGCCTGTGGGCTTTGGCTAATGTTTGGATGGCTAGTCATGAACTTGGAAGGAACAAGCTTGGATAATTAGTAAGAAGGAGGTTACTAATCGAGGAGGTATGTGGATGGCCTTCTAGGAAAGTGCCCTAAGTGCATACTCGCCAAAAGACTCTCTCTTGCAGTGGCAAAGGTGCTGAATAAACCAATGGACAAAATACCCATCCCTGTTGCTATCGGTCAACCTCCTCCCCAGCCACCCCTGTCAGTGACTGTTCAATGAGTTCATGAGCAAAGTGGCCATGGAGGTGGGAAGGGAGCCTATTGATGAACTTAAAGACAAGGCTAGTCTGGCTGCTTCCAGTGCTGAGACCCAACTGACAACAAGTATGAGCCATCCTTTATCTCCTAATACTGTCTTTCCTGGAGGGACCAGCCTGCCCCCTGAGGACAGATTGCCTTATGTGACCCCCTTCTATCATGGGGCATCAGCATTTGTCCTCACTGATATAAACATTCTTTCTGGATTTGAACTTGCCTTCTGTTACCTGCCATTCTTTGGTCAGCATTGCCATCCACCGTACGTATTGCTTCTGTCCAAGGAACACGCATTACAGAAAAGAAATAAGGGGCACCTGGGTGGCTCAGTCGGTTGAGCGTCCGACTTCAGCTCAGGTCACGATCTCGCGGTCTGCAAGTTCGAGCCCCGCGTCCGGCTCTGGACTGATGGCTCAGAGCCTGGAGCCTGCTTCCGATTCTGTGTCTCCCTCTCTCTCTGCCCCTCCCCCGTTCATGCTGTGTCTCTCTCTGTCTCAAAAATAAATAAATGTTAAAAAAAATTTTTTTTAAAAAAGAAATAAGACAATGGGCTGCTGCATGTGTATTTCACTGATCTTACATTATACATTTTCACTCAGAAATAAATTTGCAAACACACACACACACACACAAACCAAAAAAAAAAAAAAAAAAGTGATGTTGGTTGGGATTGATTTCTCCTGACTCTCAAGGGAAAATAGAGCTTCTGCTACAAACTGAAAGCAACCTGAAGGTAGATGAACCCATGGATCCCTGGGCTATCTCCTGAAACCGCTGTGTCTAATGGTACAAATCAATCAAGGGCTAAAGAAACCCTCTTCAGGCATGACCACCAAGATCTCAGAAGTCTTGAGAACGAAGGTGTGTGTCATGCCCTCAGGTGCAGAACCCTGACCAGGTGAGGTGCTAGCTGACTTCAGAAGAAATCTGGTGCTAGAGGAGGGAAGACAGATATACCAACTTGACCACATACAGAAATGAGCAGCACTATTTGCTTCCCACTAAAAGATATATGTTGGTATTTTAACTAATTTTCTTCTCCTTTTGTCCCACTATTTCACATAGGGTGGTGGTGGTTACTGATGCGGCTTTGGGGTGTTGGTGGGGGTTCAGTGATGACAGCCAAGAAAGAGTTCTTGAAGATGTCTTTGGTGCAAAAAAGGTGATTTTATAAAAGCACGGGGACAGGACCCATGGGCAGAAAGAGCTGCACGGGGCTTGTGCCAAGCGACTGCTTATATATTGTGGAGTTGGGGGAGGTAAAGTCAAGAGAAAGTTTCTTAAAGGGATTTCCATTTACTAAAGAGGATTTACAGATTACTGGAGGCCTAGCTATTGTCAAGCTAAGGTTGTTTTTCCCTCTAGCAAAACATTACATTAAGATCATAGGGAGTTCCTGGGGCCCTGGGTGGCTCAGTCCATCGAGCATCTGACTTTGGCTCAGGTCATGATCTCGCGATTCACGAGTTAGAGCCCCACATCGGGCTCTGTGCTGACAGCTCAGAGCCTGGAACCTTCTTCAGATTCTGTGTCTCTCTCTCTGTGTGGTCCTCCCCAAGTAGTACTCTGTCTCTGTCTCTGTCTCTGTCTCTCTCCCTAAAATCAATTTTTAAAAAAATTTAATAAAATAATATTTTTAAAAGATAGTAGTGAGTTCCTTGAGATTAGGCTATTGAGAAGACATTTGTAAACTGATGGAGACCATCAGTTTAACTGTTTGTTTTCTGTCCTTTCCTTTGTTCTTGGGCAGCCAGAAGTGCCTGAGGAATATCACACATATCCCACCTGGGGGTGAGGGGGGCTGTGCTAGCTTGTGCTTGGCCCTCAGTTTGCCTTATGGTCCCTCATCAGTTACCCTTACAAATTTTCCCAGAGGTTACAAAATATCAAGATCATTATGAAATAGATGAGAAATGGTCAAGACCCAGAGATCCTGAAACTCCAAGCCTTCAAGGAAGGAAAAACATATTTTCATTCAATGGTATGAATGATGGTTGTCATGTTAAAAAAATTTTTTTTTAATGTTTATTTTTGACAGAGAGAGAGAGAGAGAGAGAGAGAGAGAGACAGAGCACGAGTTGGGGAAGGGCAGAGAGAGAGGGAGACACAGAATCTGAAGCAGGCTCCAGGCTCTGAACTGTCAGCACAGAGCCCAAGGCGGGACTCAAAGTCACAGAGCGCGAGATCATGACCTGAGCCGAAGTCAGACGCTCAACCGACTGAGCCACCCAGATGACCCGATGGCTGTTATGTTAAATGCAAAGGGTAAGTACAGGAATAAGAGTATTTGTTGATATTAGGCTGCCAGCGGTGTGCACTAAAGGACAACTGTCCATCTTTCTGTCTGTCCAGCCTCTCACCCACACTCCGAGTCCCCAGGGATGCAAAGACAACCACCCTTGACAGAGGCCGGAAATGGCAGATATCTTCCTCCCCAGCCTCCTCGGACCTAGATATCTTTGATCAGACACATCCACCTGGACTTCAAATGAGGAATAAGTGCTGCCATGAAGCCAGAACGGCAGCAAATTCTCTATGCGTGTGTCGCCCGGGGAAGGAAGATTGAGGTGGGGACAGCAGCAGCAGTGGAAATGCCAGGAGAGTGGTGACTGAAGGCCCTGAGGTCTTGGGTCAGCAATGGAGGCCACGCATCCGGGCGGGCTGTGGCATCACATTCCCTCCTGTGTGGTGTCGTTTTAGGCATTTCCCCCTTGCTCTCTGGCTCCAAGCCTGGTTCCTCAGCCCTTCAGAAGTTTCCATGAGATAGACACCTGCCATACTTGCAGCACATTCCTTTCCTACTTAAATCAACCAGTCATTTTATCTTGCATGCAACTAAGAATACTGACTGATTCAGCACGAGTGAGACTGGTAATTAAAAACTCATTCTATAACCTGACCCACGTCTCAGCCCCGACTCCCATGACCTGATGGCCTGGAATTAATCATTCTCCCTTCTTTCTGTCTTCACATTTCACAGCAACCTGTCTCGATCCTGACCCTTGCCTCTGAAACCCACCTTTACCTAATCCTTCTAGGGATTCCTCCAACTCCAGGGCACCAAGGCACCTGGAAGAACAGGACTTTTAGACTCTGACAACTTGGGTAAAAATAGAGATTGTACTCGGTTTGAACAAAGTCTTGCTGCCATGCTTCTAAGTTTCCGCCAAATGTCTCCCCTTTCGGGAGGAGCCTCGTGTTTCTTTGCATCTGATGTTTTTGTTCTTGTTTTCATTCTTTTTTCCCCCATTATCTAACGGCCTACAGTTTTTGCCACTGAAAGGTGATTAGCCACCCTCCTACCACCAACGCTGGCACCCAAACACTTCCCATTACAGCTACCGCAGGGCCCTCGACACTGGCACTGTCCTCCCTCGGTGGTTCTACATTTCCAGGCCCCCAAAAGGTAGCCTCAGTCTTTCTGACTAGTCCACAGTTTATTTGAGGGACACCAGCTAGTACTACCTCAAACACATCTCTTGCTGCACCTGAACAGGAACCCCAGGACCAGCTAGGCAACCTCACTCAGGCCATGTTCCCTACCTTCCTGAAACACCCAACTGCCCCCTGACTGCAGCCAAGGTGGTCAGGCTTAACCTCTCTGATTCACTCAGTTAGGTATTCTGAGGCTCAACCATGAGTCCCAGGGATCTCCTTCCCGTCTCTCCAAGGAGCCTTGGGGTCCTCGTGCAAACAGGATTTCTGGTAACCTTCTGGAACCCCAGTGTCAGGAAGGCAGACAGGTGAGCCTAGATTATGCCTCTCCCATGCAGTAAGACCATCAGTATGGTCAGTAGGGAGCCCGCTTGTCCTGTTGGAAGCACCTGGGACTGTTCTGGTTTTTGCACTGACAGCCCAGCATCCCAGGAAAATCTTAGTCTCAGGAAAACCAGGGCCACTGCTGGTCACCCTAGCAATCCTCCAAAGTGAAATAAAGAATGTTCTACAAGCTGAGGTCGACCACAGGGTACGGCAAAATGAATTGACGCCCTTAATGTTGGCACGAAGTAGTTTTCTTTCTTTGTATCCACACACGGGGCATCTTTTCAGACTTGCCCAAATGCTAAGGTAATTATGTTCCCTCTTTGTGAGAGCTTGAAAATATTCACAGAAGTCCTGGAGCCTGCTTTCTTCCAGCCGACTGACTACTTAGTGGAGCATTCCTTGCTTAGCTGCTGCAATCTTCCCCCTTTTCATCATTTTAGCTGATCTCTTCTGAACCTCTGCCAATTTTTCTGCCTCTTCTTCATACCATGGCACTCGGATTGAATGCCAGGCACATTTATGTAGGCTTTCACCTCCTCGGCTCATTATGTGCCCCAGGCAGCAAATGCAGCAAAACCACGGAAGCATCTTATCCAATGACTTTGGAGAAGTCATTCCACCAGCCAGCTGGCTCTCCATTTCCTCATGATAAAAATGGACAGGTCATCACAAAAGTCCTTTCCATCATTGTTATTTATGGAAAGATCAATATTGCTTCAGGATAATGCCTCGCCCAGTGGCTCTCCATGGGGGTGGGGCTGAATCCGAATCACCTGCTGCCCTTTCATAATGTACACCTGCTTCTCCAGCTGGCCACCTGCTGACCCTCCAGGGTATGCGGACACTTGGAGCAAGGGGAAAGAGGCGTTTTCTGCTTTATGAAAGCTCTTCTAGTGACTATGACAGGCAGAAAAATGTTCCCCTTCTAATCCCTGGAGCCCGTCAATATGTTAGGTTATAGAGAAAAGAGGAATTGAGGTTGTATTTAGAATTAAGATTGCTAATCAGCTGACCTTAAGATAAATGATACTGGATTATCAGGTGAATAATACAATGTAATCACAGGGATTCTTAAAAGTGGAAGGGGAGCAGGGGCCTGGGTGGCTCAGTCGGTTAAGCGGCTGACCTCAAATCAGGTCATGATCTCGTGGTTTGTGAGTTCCGGCCCGGCCCCGTGTTGGGCTCTGTGCTGACAGCTCAGAGCCTGGAGCCTGCTTCCGATTCTGTGTCTCCCTCTCTCTCTGCCCCTCCCCTGCCTGCACGCTCTTCTCTCTCTCTCTCTCTCTCTCTCTCTCTCTCTCTCCCTCAAAAAGAAATAAACCTTAAAAACTTTTTAAAAAGCGTAAGGGGGTAGCAGAAGAGTAGGTCAGAGTATTTCACGTGAGGACTCCACGGGCAGCCTCGAGAAACTGGAAAAGGCAAGGAACAGAATCTCCCCTGGAGCCTCCAGAAGGAATACAGCCCTGTTGACCCCATGATTTTAACCCAACGAGACCCATTTTGAACCTCTGACCTCCAAAAATGTGATAATGTGCATTGTTTCAAGCCACTAGACGTGTGGAATTTTGCTACACCTGCAACAGGAAACAAATACAGTGACCTCTGGGGCTAATGTGGAACACGTACACTTGCTCTCGCATGCAAACACACTCTGTCACACACATCCTCACATCCTCGTGTGGCCACACTCCCACACGTATCCCCACTCACCCGCGCTCTCTCACACGCACACTCGTGGATGCTCCCAGACGCTCACACACACTGACACGCATCGTCACACAGTCACGTACACACAAGCACACTCACTGCCCAGATGCGCACACTCCCCCCAAACACACACTCGGTGCACTCACACGCGTTCACATACACTAACCCACACTGTCTCACGTGTTCACATACTCACATGCACACTCATCCCCCAAACACACACTCGCGTGCTCTCTCACATACACTCACTCAGACCTACACACATAGTCACACGTCTTTAAGAACTAATCCACTCAACCGCCCTGGGTTTTAAGGAATAACATCTATGGACTTTTCAGTGTTCCCCAGGGAAAACTTTAACCCACTTCTAACCGTACCAAGAAATGATTCACAACAAAACGAGCTATGGAATGTGAGGGGGGGTTCTGACAACCCCAACTTCAGCCAAGCTCACCCACAGCCTCCCCAGCCGCAGTCCTGGGGTGACGCCACGTGGTCCTGGCCTCTCCGATGGGAGAATGTCTCCTCCCCAGGCCTTGCCAACCTCCCTCCCACTGGACATAGAGAACTCAGACCATGAGGATAACCCAGCCATAAAACCACTCTCCATGTTCGTCTCCTTTGAATCAGTGCTTCTCTCCTCCCCCAAGACACATTAGGGATGCTCTTCCTGATACCAAGACCTGCCTTCGTTTTCTTGGCCTAAAACTCCTCTCAGCACTGAGGGTACAGTCTTGTACTCCAGGTGGTGGCACTCGTTCGGGTCAGTGGTGGCTGATCTGATGGGAAAAGTACTGGGCAGGCAGTCAAGAGGCTCAGGGGCAAGTCTTGGCTTATCCTGTTATTTTGTGGTCACTTAATTACAAAATATGTCACTCTCCACAAAGTAAGTTAGGCTGCTGGCCTCGAAACCCCACATGAAATGCTCCCTCACCATTGGTGTGTTTTCATTCATAGGGAATGTTCCGTGTCCCCCAGAAATGAAAAGCTCCTTCAAGACATGAGTTGAGCCTCTATTTATTTTTAATTCACCTCCACACCTAGTAAAATGTGCCATGCCCTGTGGGCGTCCAGTAAATGTGGATTCGCTGGCCTCAAATGAAGAAAGCATGATTCAGTTCAAAAAACCCTTCAGGTCGTGAACCACCGGGGAAGGGAAATTACTACACAGGCCTGCGTTCGGGTCTTCTGCCTATCACCAGTGACCTTTGGGGAATCTGGGTCTAAATTCATAAAATAACTTCTGGCATGCTATAAGATGATTCTTGGCATCATCTTATCTTCATGCTGTAATTATAGGTTTTTTAAGTTTATTTATTTTGGGAGAGAGAGAGAGAGAAAGCACGCACACATGCATTGGGGAGGAGCAGAGAGAGGGAGAGAGAGAGAGAGAGAGAGAGAGAGAATCTGAAGCAGGTGCCACATGTCAGCACAGATCCTGACGTGGGGCTCGAACCCACAAACCTTAAGATCATAACCTGAGCCGAAGCTGTATGCTTAACCGACCGAGCCACTTAGGCGCCCCTGTAATTACCTTGATACCTTGACCTTGGACTTCTAGCCTCTAGGACTGTGAGAAGATAAATGTCTATTGCTTGAGCTGTCCAGTCCGTGCTACATTTTTATGGCAGCTGTTGCAAACTCATACAGCAAGTATATAGACTCATTTGGTCTATTCTAGATGCTTGTGGAAAGCACATTTATTTCGGAATTACATACTTAATGCACAATTGTTGTAAAAAATTTTTTTTGAAAACAGAAAGGAAAAAACTTGATGAAATTAAAATTTCCCCTTCCTTCACCGCGATACATATCCTTCCCAAACTTTTTCCTAACAAAAATATATGCATATAAATAGATTAAAGTTTTGAATTACATAATACACTTACAGTCTATGATCAGCTTTTTTACTAAATATATGTCAGTTTTGTTCTTCCATTTTAATAAATACAAATTTAATTAAAAAAATTTTTTTACACTTACTTATTTTTTGAGACACATAGAGAGACAGAGCACAAGTTGGGGAGGGGCAGAGAGAGAAGGAGACACAGAATCCGAAGCAGGCTCCAGGCTCCGAGCTGTCAGCACAGAGCCCGATGCGGGGCTTGAACTCACGAGCTGTGAGATCATGACCTGAGCTGAAGTCGGATGCTTAACCTACTGAGCCACCCAGGTGCCCCAATACAAATTTAATTTGAATGGCTAACTAGTTCTCCATTATGTACATGTATAAAACTTACTTCATTGGTCCTCTGTTGTTGAACGGCTAGACTTTTTTCTGGTTTTTACTTTCATCTGATAAACAAGGCACACTTGTTCATCCATCTTTGCCCATTTACCCAGTAACTTCCTTACGGTAAGTAACTAGGAGTTTGCTGTATTGAAAATGAATGCACTTTAAGGGGTACTTGGGTGGCTCAGTGGGTTAAGCATCCGACTCTTTTTTTTTTTTAATTTATTTTTTTAATGTTTATTTTTGAGAGAGAGAGAGACAGAGACAGAGCGTGAGCAGGGGAGGGACAGAGGGAGACAGAGACACAGAATCTGAAGCAGGCTCCAGGCTCTGAGCTGTCAGCACAGAACCCAACACGGGGCTTGAACTCACAGACTGTGAGATCATGACCTGAGCTGAAGTCGGATGCTCAACCCACTGAGCCACCAAGGTGCCCCAAGCATCTGACTCTTGATTTTGGCTCAGGTCATGATCTCAAGGTCGTGAGATCTGGCCTCGCAGCGGCCCTGTAATGGGCTAGAGCCTGCTTAAGATTCTCTCTCTCCCTCTCTCAAAAAAAAAAAAAAAATGGAGTTTAAATACCTTTTTTTTTTTTTTTTTTTTTCAACGTTTTTTATTTATTTTTGGGACAGAGAGAGACAGAGCATGAACGGGGGAGGGGCAGAGAGAGAGGGAGACACAGAATTGGAAACAGGCTCCAGGCTCCGAGCCATCAGCCCAGAGCCTGACGCGGGGCTCGAACTCACGGACCGCGAGATCGTGACCTGGCTGAAGTCGGACGCTTAACCGACTGCGCCACCCAGGCGCCCCTAAATACCTTTTTTAAGGGACTCATTTTGTTCTCCACCACATCCCTCATACCTCAAACAAGGCACAACACAAAATACACGCCAATTGATATTTGTTGAATTAATCAATATTGCCAGATGAGATAGATGTACTCATGACATGTGATTTCTAAATCTATTTTTAGATGCCATAAGATTAAAAATGATTTGAAGAGGGGTGTCTGGGTAGCTCAGTCGGTTAAGCATCAGACTCTTGATTTCAGCTCAGGTCGCGCTTTCACAGTTCGTGAGTTTGAGCCCCGCATCAGGCTCCGCGTTGACAGCATGGAGCCTGCTTGGATTCTCTCTCTCCCTCTCTCTCTGCCCCTCCCCTGTGCTCTCTCTCTCTCTCTCTCTCTCTCAAGATAAATAAATAAACTTTTTAAAAAAGTGATTTGAAGACCTAAAATCTCGGTTAGCCTGATAATGGTAAAAATGAGGGCCCACTGATGGGTGCATGTGCGTCACCTACCTGGCACCTGAACCAGAGCAATGCCTCTTCCAGGTGACATTGTTCTCAAAAATCTGTGCTTTGGGCAATGTGTGCACTTGCAAAGAGTGGAAGTGGGTCAGACTGAGTCAGTTGCCACTGTTAGATAAAAAACTAAACACTGAACACATACACTCGCACCTACACAGCGTACCTCAGCTCAACTTTTTACAAACAGACCACGGCATGCTTCTGTCTCGGGCCATTCAGACTGCTGTAACAAAATACCATGAACAGGGTGGCTTGTAAACAGCAGAAATTTCTTTCTCACAGTTCTGGAGGCTGGAAGTCCAAGATGAAAACGCAAGCCAATTTGGTGTCTGCTTAGTAGACGCCTGTCTTTTTGTTATAGCCTCACATGGCTGAAAGAGGGAGAGAGCTCTCTTTCATAAGGGCACGGACCCCATTCATCCGGGCTCCATGCTTGTGACCTCATCACCTCCCAAAGGCCCCACATCCTCATGTCACCACATGGGAGTCAGGTCTCAGCGTATGAATTTGGGGAGAATACAAACATTCAGTCTATGGCAGCCCCCAGCGTCCCTCTTCAACAGAGATAAGAAAAGCAATCCTTTGTCTATAGCAGTGGACTCCCTTTATAGCAAATACTTGAATCATCTATTTTACTGTTCTGAAATGAAATCCAGCGAAAGCAGGGCCACCCCACATCTGTGTAAATACTCATGCTCAAGTACAATAGAAGGCATCGGTAGGTATGCAGGCACTTGCCTTCCCTGTAAAACTCTGAGAACAGGACCATTACCACTGCAGGCTGAAACAGGTGGGCTGCACCAGCAACTCAAATCCCATGAGGACTGTTGCCATTAGCAACGTTCTCACAAAACAGGATACAACGTTATGTCAATGCATATGGTTATTACCCAACTGGGTTCATTGTATAAAAACAGGGGCACCCGGGTGACTCAGTTGGTTACGCATCTGACTCTTGGTTTTTGGCTCAGTTCATGATCACATTGTTCTTGAGTTCAAGTCTGCTTCGGGATCCGCATTGACAGCATGAAGCCTGCTTGGATTCTCTGTCTGCCTCTCTCTCTCTCTCCCTCTCCAGCTCTCTCAAAATAAATAAACATTTTTAGAAGATGCATGAAAACAATAAAATATAGAGCAGAATTCAACTCTAGGATTATTACATCACCATCGACAAATTTTTCACTTCCATGAAATCCTAACAAGACATTCAAAAAGTTAATGCAGGCTGGGGGACAATTCTTCCTTGTGGAAGTAAATTCCACACACTGTAGGATGGCTACCAATCCAGGCCCCGCCCTTCTTGGGACACTTGGAGCGTCCCCATTTATTGTGAGTACGAAAACTGTCCCACAAAGATTTAGAGAAACTGGAACGCTTGGGCACTACTGGTGGGAATGTAGAACAGTGCAGCCGTTATGGAAAGCCTGAGGCGATTCCTTAAAAAAAGTAAACACAGAATTCCCCTATTTCCGGCAACTCTAATTCTGAGTATATACCCAAAAGAATTGCAAGGAGAGTCTCAAACAGATCCTTGTACAACCTTGTTTATAGCAGCATCATTAATAATAATGAAAAAGCAGAAACCATCCAAGTGTCCACCAACAGATGAAGGGAAAAACAAAATATGGCACATCCATACGATGGAGTATTATTCAGGCTTAACAAAGAAGGAAATTCTGCTACATGCCGCAGCATGGATGAACTTTAAAGAGATCGTGCTGAGGGAAATAAGCCATTCACAAAATGGCAACGACTGCATGATTCCATTTATATGAGCTAGCCAAAGTAGTCAAATTCGTTGAAACGTACAGCAGAACATGATTACCAAGGGCTGTGAATGTAGACTGGGGAGTTAGTGTTTAATGGACATAGAGGTTCAGTGTGAAATGATGAAAGAGTTCTGAGAAAAGTTCAACAATGAGAATGCCACTGAAATATCCACTTAAAAATGGTGAAAGTAGTACATTGTATGTTGTGTATATTTTAACACACACACACACACACACACACACACATACACACACACACAAACCTGGAGAGGTTGATAACAGAAAAAAATAAACAACACCAAGAAAACGTGCTTCACAGATTTCCAAAACACTCCAGTGGAACTGCCCGATTAAGTGTCACTGCATAAATATGTTTCTTAAAATAGAAAGCCCCAACCCTGTACTTAGAATTGGGGAGTGATGGAAGAAGTGTGAAATAGAACATCTCAGGGATGCCACATTGGTTTTGTCTCAAGTGCCATTGACTGCAGGAAGGACAATTCATCAGCGGCACCTTCCACAGGCGAAAGATAACGGAAGGACGGTCCACGGGCAACACATGTGCAGCCCTAGAAATGTAAACCTTATTCTAGACGCCTTTCGCCTGGGACTGAAGCCTAAAATCAAAATAGCGTTTTAGCAGTAAAAAAAAAAAAACAAAAAAACAAAAAACAAAAACACCTGCAACTGATATACCAAGTTCTATTTTCCCACATTTCACAAAACGTTTTGGATTTTAGAGCAAAGAGGAAAACATTGGGTTCAAATATTCAAAGACATATGTACTTCCCTGAACAAGAGAAACTCACTGTGACAAAGAAATAGGAAAAAATAGAACTACTTAGGAGATACTTAACGCATGGTTTAAGGAGCAGTCTGGAGGAATTTACACCCAGGCAGCTCCCAAATTCAAGAATTAAATACAATTCTTACATTTATTAACTTTGGCCACATTTTCCTTCCATAGTCTGCCCCCTGGTGACATTAAAAGCAGCAACCTCATCTGAGATTGAATTTGCTGAGGGAAAATGAGAGAAGCTTCAGGTTGCTGCCCTGAGATCTTCCGACAATGGAGGAAAAACAAGAATGCTGTGGCCGATATTGATGATGATGATGGTGGTGGGGGTGGTGGCAGTAATATCTAATACGTATGTAGTATTTCTCTATACCTGGCTCTACCGGAAATGCTTTATATGCATTTATTAATTTCATCCTCAGAATAATTCAAGGGGCAGTTACCTTTATGATCGCCATTTAAATGTGAGGAAACTGAAGAACAGAGAGGTTATGTCACTTGTCCAAAGTCACACAGCCAAGAGAGAAATCGAGAGGCTGCTGACACCCTGTTCAAAAGTATTGATTAAATAAAGTTTCCCAAATAGGAACAAGAGTTCTATTTAGGGGCGCTTGGGTGGCTCAGTCGGTTGGCTGTCCGACTTCAGCTCAGGTCGTGATCTCGCGGTCCGAGAGTTTGAGCCCCACGTCGGGCTCTGTGCTGACAGCTCGGAGCCTGGAGCCTGCATCGGATTCTGTGTCTCCCTCTCTCTCTGCCCCTCCCCACCTCATGCTCTGCCTCTGTCTCTCTCAAAAATAAAGAAACATTAAAAAAAAATTTTTTTTTACGAGTTCTGTTTAGAGTTTCATTAAAGTTCTCTCTCAGAGGAAAATATAACCTGGTAAGTGGAGGCTATCGGTCATTCACACATGTGAGTCAAACATTACTCAAAATACTTGGGAGTTTTCCTCAAAGCTGGGAAGAGAGGGGTGGCATTGGAGAAGAGGTTTGGGGGAAAGGGGTGCTGTAGTTGGGGAGGCTTGTCTCCAGCAGCCAGAAGGTAGAAACGCTTGAGTCAGGAATAGGATGTCTGAAGGTCAGGGGGTTGCAGGCTTGAGGCTCATCTGCCTGTGAATCTTCCAAGACACCGTCAGTGGTATATATGGCTGTGGTTAATTTTTCTCAGACCATCTTGGATTCACTCCTTACATGCTGGTTCCAGCACTTCCCAATGACCATGTATTGGTTAAAGTTGTCACTGGGGATCATTACCATGTTCAGTTGCCTAGTAATTCAGTTTCAGTTGCCTAGTAATTGTAGCAGCCTCCCCAGAAAACCAAATCATGCGTTTAGGAACAGGCTTAGAGGATTTATGTTTTCACATCCTGAGTTTTAACAAAAGAAAGAGGAGGCAGGGTTGGGAGGAGAGAGGAGCCGACGCAGGGAGACTGGCCCTAACTTTACCTATCATGACTTCCTCGACATTTGGCATAGCTTAGATGCTCAATAAATGTTTGCTGCTAAATAACTAAAGGGATGAATACATGAACGATCCCAGGGCTATTGCTAAAGAAGGAAGTCTATTCAACATTGGTGACATCACTGTCAGTTCCCTAAGTAAGTCGTTTGTAGTCATATTTTGCACGGATTTCCCCCCAGATTCTGAAGTCACTGCATCTCTGAGTAGGGTGGAAATACTAAGGGGCTGTGGATGATACCTCCATTACAAAACAACATATGCTTTTGCTCTGATACGGTTAATAGAATGATGTCAGTAGGTGGGATTTGTATAGAAATGCTTTATTAAGGATGTACTGTTTTGTAGGTAATACCAAGCTAGTGGTGAGTATTTCACAGAGTTGAGGTAGGGTGGGCGAAAAAGAGTGATTGGCTCACTACTTTTGATTGGAGGATCGGGGAGGACTTCCTGGAGAAGACGGCATTTAAGCTGATGCATCGAAGGAGCCAGCCCTGAGAAGATAAGAAGCCCGCGTGTGCAGTATCCACAGCACAGAAGGAAGGCAGAGGCATGGGGTGTGGGAAGGAGGAGTCTGCAGCCACAGGAAGGGTGCGACCAGGTGGGGCTTAAAAAGCCAGGGAAGGGTCTTGGCTTTTGTGTTAAGTTTAGTGGAGAAGCCTGCAGGGAAAGTAGGGGATTAAGCAAGGGAGAGGCACGATGTGATTTGTTTTAAAGAACACTGGCTGTGTTTGAGGAATCCATTGAAAAGGACAAGACAGGGAGCAGGGGGACCATGAAGGAGGCTCCTGGAAGAAAGAAGCCCAGGCCAACGAGCCTGGTGGCTCCTACTAGACTCGAAGCAGAGAGGGTGGAGGGAGAAGGCTGGAGTCGCAGAAGGAGAGTAGGCAGGACCTTCTCTGGATCAGAGGACTAAGAAAAAGCAGAATCAAGGGCTTGATTTCTGGTCTGAGCAGCTGGGTGAATACTGGTGCCACTTATGAAAGTAAGGAAGACCAGGGCTGGAGTGACTGACTTTTGTTTTCTTTTGTTTTGCTGGAAGGGGGGTAGGGAGCAGATCAATTAATTCTGCTTCAGCCCCATTAATTATGAAATGGCTGTTCCACGTTGGGGATGAATTCCAAGAAGGACATTGGAGTTGCAGACCTGCTGAAATTCTAAAGAGAGGCCAGGCGTGGAGAAAGTGCCAAGCACCCCATGCAAGGAATGCAGCATCTTACAGCTCACCGGACACCTTCTGTGTGTCCTAACTCCTCAACCTCACAGCAATCTATTACTCCTGTTTGACTGATTAATAAGATTATTTTGCATGTGTGTCTCGCTTTAGAGTTGCTACAATATTTCCGCACAGGCGGTCTCTGTCCCATTTTGCTCCTTTCAACAACACTAGGGGACAGAAAGTCCTGGGGGATGGTGGCCACGAGCACAGTAATTACACCTGTTGAAACGTATACCTGCGGAGGCACACAGCTGACGACATGGTTTGCACACCTGGGCTTATTACACTCTTTCAAAGCAGTTAAAATTTTTGTGATGTACATAAGAGCCCTCTGCTGTTCAGACTGGGTTTATCCATTAACCGAAATTTTTCAGCTGAGCTGTATAAAAGTACTGAATCAGAGTTCTCTGTAATTTTTGTAAAATGCTCTTGGGATAGAAATCCCACTTGATGATGATCAGCAATTTTTAGAATGGCTTAATTTGCCATAACTGACAATAGCTCCTTATTAGAGAAGCCGATAGTTTATTGCTCGAGAAAGCAACATTCGATGAGAGACAAAGTACTTTCTTGTTTGAGACCGATCTTCAACAACTGGATATTTCAAGAAATTGCTGGGAAACTGTCATATTTACCAGCGTGCCATACCCATTTGCGGGAGAATAGCATCTGAACAGATCCCGAAGGGATGTAGATTCATAAAAGGGAAGGGAATGAATTGGTCCTCGATGATGAAGACGTGGCAGAAACAAGTGTGAAGAGTGTGCCAGACAGAAAATACCCCGAAACCAGGAGAATCCCAGACTCTAGAACCGGGACATGATGCTGGAGGAATATCTCAGTAGGGTTGGTCGACAGTCTTCAGGATCTGCCAACTTTGGCCTTCAGTGAGGACCCCAGGAGGCTCATTGACCGGCCAGTGACCTACATGAGCAGGTCTGAGATTTAAAGGAGGCTTTGGAAGGTATGTGTAGGGTGGTCGGGGGAAGGAAGGGGTAGAACGGAGAATGGTCATCTAGGCGGATCTTACAACCATCATGAAAGTCACCAGGTCCTAGGGTGGTGGTAAGGGAAAAGAGAAAACAGAATAAAATTGAGGTGAAGGAGGGAAAAAAGATGTCTGGGAGAAGGGAGGAGCCTCTGTATAAACTATTACACAGAAGCCTTGGAAAATAAGTTCCATTAAAAAAAATTTTTTTAATGTTTATTTATTTTTCAGAGAGAGAGGGAGACACAGAATCCAGGCTCTGAGCTGTTAGTACGGAGCCCGACGTGGGGCTCCTACTCTAGAGCTGTGAGATCATGACCTAAGTTGAAGTCAGCCGCCCAACCAACTGAGCCACCCAGGTGCCCCGAAAATAAATTCCATGTTTGTCAATAACAAAACAGTAAAAATTTTGTACTCGTCAGGAGGCCCTCTATACACTCCATCTTCTTAACCCTGGCACCGACTGGCTTATAGCTGCAGGCTCATAGCAGCCCCTCGGCCTAGGACCCAGGATAACCCTAGAAGGGTGATATCTGAGTAGCAACTGAGAACATTACCACACTCCAGGGGGATATTTGAAAATGCATGAGAGCCTTTTGGACTGGTACAATGACTGAGGGCGGGTACCGACATTTAGGGGCAGGAACCAGGGATACTAAGTATCCTGCAATATTCAGGCAAGTCCCACACAGTGCAGAATTGAACCACCTGTGATGCGGTAGGTCCATCATCGAGGGACATCGCTGCAATCTGCCCCCAGGTCCCAGTTGGATAAACAGGCTTCTGCTGTGTTCTTTATGCCATCTCCAACAAGACTGGATGTATCCAGAGACCCCTGAACACAGGCCTTCAAATGCCCACTTCCTGTAGTAAAGCCTTTGGTACTCTTGCCTAGATGCTCAGATCACTGCCTCCTGTCACCATGTTTTGAGAATGTACCAAGTGCCCAGCACTGTAGTCACAGCTGGTGGCCAAGACAGGCAGAGAAAGAACCCAAGATTTCATCCCTGCCTGCAAGGAATTTTAACACTCCACTGAGGAACACATGGCTAGCCCACAAGAGAAATCCTTAAACCGGATTGGACTTATGTATATCAGCATTTAAATCAGAACTAAGTGGTTCCATATAAACTAGAAGGACTATGGAGTTCCAGAGAAAGGAATAAATGAAGCTGGGAAAAAAGGGGGGAAGAATAGATAAATCATCGATAACTCCCAAAGTGGGTTCCTTGGAGCACTGGTTCATTGAAACAGTAAATATTGTTACTGGGGGGTGGGGAGGAAGGGTTTTGCCATCAAATAAGTTTGGGATTTGCTGGGCTGAGCAGAATTAATTGGGTTTCTTTACTCCAGGACATCTTAGATTGTCTAATATCTGATAATCATTGCGATTCTGAGCGTGGCTTTTACTCTAAAAAATTTGCTTGGTTTACTTGACCATGGCACTTTTTTTTTTTTTTTTTTTAACCGCAGATCTCATGGTCCTGGGGTTGTACGGCATACACTTGGGAAAGACCATTGTAATCGGAGTACCAGACAAGGGAAGGCAAGTGCATAAAAGGCGGGAACGTGCATGAAACTGCGAGATGAAGACACAGCCAGAGGGGAAGAGAAAGCGAGGCAGGAAATAAGTAGTATCAGAGCATTTAGGTTCAAGTAGTGCCTCTGCCATCTACTAGCCACATGAACTTGAGCAGGACCTGTCTGTTCACACATAATATGTGGATAAGCTGTGGTTAGGATCAGGTATAAACAGGTATATACAGTATAAACCACTTAGGGCAGTCCCTGACAGAAGGGGATGTTATTGTCAGCTAATACTACAGAGCTGGAGGCCAGATGGTCAAGGGTCTCTAAAGACCCTTCCACCTTGAGTTGGACAGAGCAATGTAGGTGCTTTAGGAAAGGCAGAGTCACATAGAAGTGTTTTATTTGTACAGCTAACCCTTGAACAACGCAGGTTTGAACCGCATGGGTCCACTTACACGTAGACTTTTTGTTTCAATAAATACAAAGAAGAACAGTAAATGTGTTTTCCTTAGGATTTTCTTAATGACATTTTCTTCTCTCTGTCCTGCTTTATTGGAGGAAAACAGTATATAATACATATAACACACCAAGTATGTATTAATCAACTGTTTAGGTCATTGATGAGTCTTCGGATCACCACAGGCTATTAGTAGTTATGTTTCAGGGAGTCAAAGTTATACCGGATTTTCAACTGTGCAGGGGATAGGGACCCCTAACCCCAGCGTTGTTCAAGGGTTGACCGTATGTTTTTCTACTGCTAAATATTTCATACAAAATAAAGAATATATGTATATATACAGGTGTGTGTATATGTGTGTGTGTGTGTGTGCATAGATTCACCTAATGGACTCATTACCCAGCCTAAGAAATTGAACATCACCAATATAGTACAAACCCTCGATGACCCCTCCCAGGCTCTCTTCTTCCCTCCCCATCAGAGGGAACTATGGGTCTGATTTGGGCACTTCTGTTTCCCTCATTTATCTTCATAGTTTAACTACATTTGTGGATTTGTATGTTCCCCCAACATATACAATTCCATTTGTTGCTTTCTGAACATTACATAAATGCAATCATACTGTGCTTATGGGACACACATTGTTCCGTGACTTTCTTTTTTTGGTTGAACTTCATGTTCCAGAGATTCACCCATGGTGATTCACTGGCTCTAGTTCATTCATCTCCACTGATCTCTAGCGCCGTAGTCCCTTCAACACATCCCATACTTTTCCATCCATTCTCTGGCTAGTGAACATTTGGAGTGATTCCCATTTTTTTTTCTCTAACAAAAATGCTGCCAAAGGCGTGTTTTTTGTCGCACCCATGCAAGAGATTCTAGATGGCAGCATACCTCCAGCTTTTCTAGGTCCTCCCAAACTGTTTTCTGAAATGATGAAATGCACTGTCCCCCCAATTACATATTCAAGTTCCTTTCTTCACATCACTTACCCTGGAAACTTTTGAGTGGAAAGTACTGACCAGGTAAAGGCTATATATTAAGGAAGATCTGTTTGCCAGTGACAGAGAAACCCCTTGTCAGATAAGAGAGCAGAGGACATCAACAGACACATCCCTGCAAAGACATGCCTGTGGACCTAACAAGGAACAGGCTTCTTTGGGTGCAGAACTCCCATAGTTTCTCTTTTATATATGGGTTGGTATTCACCAATAAGTTCATGACGCTTAAAATGGACCTAGAAATCTGCATGGCTTACAGAAAATCAAATACAGAGTTAAAAACTGGGAATTCCAACGTATGTCCCTGGCTCTGCTAAAAGAATCCGGCCCAAGGCAAAGTACTGTGCATCTTCAAACCTCCTCCTCCTCAATTATAAATCAGGCATCATTATCTGCACAATGGAATTATTATGTGGCATAATTAATTAATCGTAAAGGGCCCTTGGCACCTATAAAACCAGATGTAAATGTTTAGCAGTGCTCTGAAGCAAGAACAGGCTATGCACACATTTGGGTGGAAGCAGGTTGAACACGATTGGCTCAAATGATACGTCCCAGCTACAGCTTGAATCTCACCAAATTTTCAACTGGTTAGTTTTGTACCAACAGGACTTTTCCAAAAGCATTGATTTCCTTTGCCTCCTGCACCATCAAACAGGACAGTCCTGGAGAGGGAGGCAGGTTTCCTGAGAGGTCACACGCCTCAGTTCAAGCCTGGCCAGCTCACCCACTCAAAGGCCATGGCCTCATCTTCATCATTGGGATGATGCAAGCAGGTGTTCTCACACAGCCTAATAGATGCTCTGGGAGCAGCAGTGAGCCTCTCATTTGTGAACAACTGTGGGGCAAAAATGAGACCGAGGGGTGTGATTGCAGGACCCTCTTGCCCACAAGCATGAGGAGGGATAGACCAAGAGGTTCACTGGAGCAGTGTCTGTATATCCAAAAACACCCAGGACCAATCAAAACATCAGTAGAGGAATAGATAAATAAAATGTGATCTATCCATAGGACAGAATTCCCTACAGCAATAGAAGGACATTAATTGGATTGGGGATGGGAGGTGTCAGCTCTCAAAAATATAAAATGAGTGAAAAAAATAAATTTCTAAATGAATTTTTAGTATAGTATCATCTATTTTATAAACACATAAGCTAATGTTATATTTTGTTCGTGGAAAATATACATAAAGTTAGATACACTTAAAGAGTGTAATGTATATATTTTAATGGGCCAGAGCATACTCATCAATTTATAGCAGAGATTGTCTTAAAAGAAGGAGAGGATATAGAGACTGAAGAAGGACAAATGGGACTTCCTTTTTTTGTTTTTTGTTTTCCTTTTTTTCCCACAGTGAAGCAAGGCTTTAATCAGTGATCTTGCAAAAGCCGGTGTCTGATGGGGCAGTTACAGCAGACAATTTATCTCCTAGCATGCAAGTCCCTCCCCTGGTTCCTCATTGGCTGAGCACTACAGAGGTTACAGCCTTACCCGGAGGATACCTATGCCCATGTAAGGCAAAAAAGTACATTCCTTGAGACGACGCACAGACTTCAGATCTTTGGCACACGCTCATTGCAAAGCCATGAAAAATAAGCCCGTGAAATGGAGTGGGGAAAAAGAACCAGGAAGTGAAGTGTCTAAAGGTTTGGGACTCCGCTGTGTGAGGGGGGGGGGGTGGGGTGGTGGTTCATATATATTTTCAATAAGTTGTAAACCTATTGTTAACTAGACAGCACTGCTTTTATTTGGTATTTCTGAAAATGAATCATCTCACTTCTCACAATCCCTCCTCTTCTTTTCTGAGTTGATTCCATTTTCATTTATAAGTTATTTTGGGCACAAAGCACAGACATTTGTTTCTTAAGAGGAATCTTATGCCCAAGGGGGTTTGCTGTGGTCAGATGCTCCCAACATTGTTCCAAAATATGTGTGTGTTCTTGGGGGTTTTGTTTGTTTGTGTTTAGTTTTTTTTTCCCACCCAGGGATTTCAGATCCTAACCTTTCCCTCTCTGCCTACTAAATCCCATCTTTTCCTACCATATTTCCCCTTTTGAACACATGACTCCTAACTGTCATTAGGAATTGGTACCACGACCGATCTTAACTGCTTCCTGCTGAAAGGGGGCGATGACAGGGATACAGCTGTGAGAGCAGGTTCAGAGGTCAATCCAGAGGTCCAAAATAATGGAAGGGTATTTGGAACATCTGGGCTAGCAAAATTTTCTTATTTTTCTGGCATATGCAATGGCTTCTACAAGTGACATACAAAAAGAATATTAGACCAATAAGCATTACTATGCCAAATGCAATGCCTCCTAGGGAGGAGATCACACCATGGGAAGTAAAGATACATTGTAGACATCCAAAAAGTCCCTGAAGTATCTGGTCACTTAATTTAACTATAGCTTTTCCTCCCTCTTCCGTATTTATTTGGATCTTGTGATAGTGTTGCTTAGAATAATTAAGCATTTGAACTAGTTTTTGGTCCTCAATCCTCAAATCTTCCTTTGGTCATCCCGTTTCCATAGGAACAACTCCATGAGGCGTATTTAATTTCGCCTCAAGGAAAGACTGATCTTCAATATTCAGATTACTATAAGTGTGGGCAATTGTTTATCCGTCCTGGAGCTCGTAGCACTATGGGACTTCCTTTCTATCTGCAATGTTTTGTTTCTTATATCAAAAAAGGGGGGTGAAGCAAAAAACTATGGTTAGCCATTATCCATCCTGATGGTAAGAGAAGAGGGCAGGAAAAGGAGAGACGAGAATAAGAGTTGCCTTTATTTGGTTGGCAGGGCTCTGGACTAATCCAGGAGGAGTCCCTCTCATCCTCCCCTGCTCTGTGAAGGGAGATGAATCTGTTCCCTGCACCCTGTATCCAGGTGGGATGCTTTAATGCAGCTCCCACCCCATTTCTGCAGATGCTGACAAGGATTCTCCCATCAGGCTGAAAGCCATGCTGTTTCCCTCTCCCTCTTCGAGGCCATGGACAACAACCTTGAGTCAGAAACACCTGTGATGTCAGCCCAGGGGTGACCTCTCAGGAAAGTGACAGAAGGGTCTTGTAGGCCAACGCATGCCCCTTCCTGGAAACATGTACAACAATAAAGCTGAAGTTTACCAACAGAAAAGAAAACAACAAGCATTGATCATCAGGCCAAGGGTAAATCACAGCCTTTGCATCACACATGAGGGTCACTGTGGCTGTGTCTAGTCATCCCAGCTCAGAGACCAATCCCTCAGTTCAGCTTGGCCTTGCTCAAGAGCATGGTTTTCTTTCTGCTTCGCCCACCTCTTCACATAGAAGGAGCTCGAGTGTCCACAGCTGTCTACCATTATTAGACTTTGGGGAGCCCACAGGTAGATCCCAGGGAGCCCCCCCCCCCCCGCCGTCTGTTCTAAGGACTCTGCTCCCTCCACACCTATCCCTCACATCCTCTTCCTGCCCGGTGCTCCTTCCCAGCCCCCAGGTGTATCTCTTCAATGGAGCAGAGTCTATCTCTGGGAGTAAGCACCCAGATCTTTCTTTCATCAAGGTCAGTGATATCCATGAGTCTGTTTGTCCTCCCAGGTGATCTGGAGACACCCTCAGCAGAGAAGAAGGAAAATGCACAGAAAACCAATGGTTTCTCTGCTCTGATAGAACCCCCCGCTCCCTGTGCATTAGCTGGGTTGACGCTTCCACACTTTGGAAGGTGGGCTTTGCTAAGACTCCTACTTGGCAGGTAAGGGAAGCAGGGCTTTGAGTCTACCCCATGCCTGCAATCACTAAAAAAAACCCTTCCATCTCTTTCCTTCCTCCTGCCTGCAAAGACAATCTTTTGGGATAGAGAATTAGGAGAATGTAGGGAGAGGAGAAGAAAAATGAGAGGTGGGCAGGGGAGAGGCAGGGGTGGGCGGGGAGGCCTTTTGGGTGAGGTCTTTTGAGAACAGCGCCTGTGGTGTACGTTTCAAAGTGAATGGGAGAGAGGAAAACGGGATTTCAAGAGCTCCCGTTAGGTGATTACGGATTTCCAGGTGTTCAAGAAATAGATGGAAACAAATGTGAGTTCTCTTGAAACTATGTTGGGGTTGTTTCCATGGCCTTGTCAGAAGACAACAGTGTATTGCAGCTGATCCATAAGGGTGACACCTTTTTTTAAATGTTTCTTCATGTTTATTTGTTTTTGAGAGAGAGACAGAGGGGAGGGGAGGGGCAGAGAGAGACGGAGACACAGAATCCAAAGCAGGCTCCAGGCTCTGAGCTGTCAGTGCAGAGCCTGATGCGGGGCTCGAACGCATGAACCGCGAGGTCATGACCTGAGCTGAAGTCAGATGCTTAACCAACTGAGCCTTCCAGGTGCCCTGAGGGTTACACCTTTTTAAGCTTTGTAGTAAAAGGTGAGGGCCAGAACCCACCCCGCAGCCTCTTAGCTCTGGCACCTTTCCACTGGTCCCAGGTGCCTGTTCCACTATGGGCGAGGCCTCAACCCAGTCCTGGGGCGGTGGGATTGCTGAAGATCTGTCAGTGCACAGCCTCTAATGTGCAGAATCATGCCATCTAGGCCCCTGCAGCACCCGCTGGTGACTGGGTGCTCTCCCGCAGGCGGCTGGCTTTTGCTACAGCATCTTCTCTGCTGGAAGAAATTCTGCCCCTGGGTCCTGAGCTTCTGTCTCTTCCTACACTGCTCTACGTCCCCTCAAGGCCTCTGCCTGACCAGCCAGGGGCCATGGAATCAGGATAGAGTGGGGACATGTGTCACTGAAACTGTGGGTAAGCCAAAACACACAAGAGAGTAGAACTTAGCAATGTGTGGAAATAGGGAGCCAAGGACCAGGATGACAGAAGGGAAGTCTGAAGAACTAGGAGCAGGTCCCAGATGGATGGTCACGCATCCATCTCTCCATTCATTCACTCATGCATTCACTTTTTTCTACAATTATGTTAGGCACTAAACTCTGTGCTGGAGGGGGGGGGGGGGGGAAGGGGCACCCGAGTGGCTCAGTCAGTTACGTGTCTGACTCTCGATTTCGGCTCCTGTCATGATCTCATGGTTCATGACTTTGAGCCCTGCATCAAGCTCTGCGCTGGTGGTTGGGAGCCTGCTTGGGATTCTCTGTCTCTCCCTCTCTCTCTCTGATCCTCCCTTGCTTGTTCTCTCTCTCTCAAAATAAATAAACTTAAAAAAAAACACAACTATGCGCTGGGGGCACTATGGGACAAAGAAAGCCTGGAGTGAGGCTGGCTCCTTCAGTTTGGGTGGTTAGAAAAGGCCTCTGAGAAGGTGATATGACTGCTTGGATAAAGGGAGAGGGTGTTCCCGGCAGAGGAAACAGCAAGTGCAAAGACTTTGAGGCAGGACTCTGCTAATGGAGGCTAAGAAACTAGTGTTATGGTCCACAGGGAGTAAGAAAAAGAGTGGTAGAAACTGAGAAGAAAGAGCAAAGCTTAGACCACAGAGCCTTTATCAGCCAAAGAAAGGACTTTCAGATTCTTTTGTTTTTAAGCAAGATGGTAATCCATTGAACAGGGGTTTGGGGGGGCGGGGTTCATTATTTTTTTTTAATGTTTATTTAATTTAGAGAGAGAGAGAGGCAGACTGCAAGTGGGGGAGGGGCAGAGAGAGAGGGAGAGATGGAATCCGAAGCCGGCTCCAGGCTCTGAGCTGTCAGCACAGAGCCCGACACAGGGCTCGAACTCACAAACCGTGAGATCGTGACCTGAGCCCAAGTCAGACGCCCAACCGACTGAGCCACCCAGGCGCCCCCCTCATTGAACAGTTTTAAGCAGGGGAGTGACACGATCTGATTTTTCTTTTTAAATGTACTGCTAGCCTGCCACACTCAGGTCAGTTCTCTTTACTCTGGAGTCTCAAAGCCAGAAATCTCTGAAAGTAACCCATTTCACCGTCCTCCTCCTAAACTCCATCTTTTTACTCCCGCTTTCCAGCTGTTTGCCCTGGTTTTCTCCTACGATGACACACACTTCCTGCCCCCAAACCCTGCCACCTCCAGCTTCTACAACTGTTCTGTCTTCTGTCTCTCAATTTTGGGCCCAGGAGACACAGCAAAAGTCACAAAAGGCGCATTTGCATCTTACCCGCATCAACAGAGCAAAAAGGGGGGGGAGCTGTAATAAACAAATAATTGGAGTAGGAAGCTCTCAAGCGAAAAGAGAAGGGGAAATTATCCAACCACGACCAAATATAGATTCTACCGCCAGCCATGTTGCTGAGGTGCAAACATTTACAGCAGGCGTTTACTTTTGCTTAAGACCCTTTACAATCCTCTTTAAGCCACACAGCAAAGGGAGCCTTAGGTTAAGAGCCCCACCCATCGCTTTGTCAATGGGCACCTTGAGAAGCAGGGAGGTGAAAAACTCACCCGAGGTCACATGAAAAACTCACGCAAGGTCACATGGCTGCCAAGCATCAGGGCTCAGCTCCAACCCGGGCTCCGAACAACCAACCAAGACTTCTCTCAACAACCCCCTGTTGTCTCTCGGCAAAGATTTATGAAAGGCTGGACGATAATAAAATAAGCTTGTGCAACCCTGCCCCCTAATGCAAATGAAGACATCAATTTGAGGAACAGAAACTCAGTTAAGATTTGCCCACCTACAAACAATGCTGAAGAGAAAAGTTGAATGCTTAAAATGGAAGGAAATACAAGAAGAAACTAGCCTCTCATGTGACTGAGAGCATATTTCGACTCTGAATAAATGAGAGGGTGCCTGTGAGAAGTGTTATCCTCTAAACGAGAAAGTTCAAAGTCTGCTGCAAACTTCTCTGATTTACCATAAAATCACCAATATTTGTAGAGTTCAATAGTTTACAGAATGCTATCATCATCATCATCATCATCATCATCATCATCATCATCATCATCCTCTCATTTGCTTCACAATCACCCTGAGAGGAGCTGAAAATCAGTATCTTCATTATCCCCATGCTACAAAAGAGGAGGCTGAAGCTCAGTAAAATTAAATCACTTCCCAAAATCAAGCAAAAGAGCCTTGAACCTCAGGCTGCTGAATTCTTTCTATGAGGTATAGTAGAAGGAAGGAAGGAAGGAAGGAAAGAAGGAAGGATGGAAGAAAGGAAGGAAAGAAGGAAGGAAAGAAGGAAGGAAGGAAGGAAGGAAGGAAGGAAGGAAGGAAGGAAGGAAAGAAGGAAGGATGGAAGAAAGGAAGGAAGGATGGAGGGGGAGGGAGGGAGGGAGGGTGGAAATTAGGAAGCCAAGGATTGGAATTCTGACTTTGCTGCATACTTACCACACCAAGCCTCAATTGACTCATCTGTAAAATAGGGAGACTAACACCTACATGACAGCTATTGTGTTTAAATGAAAATGTGTCAGAAGTATCCAGCTCAGTGCCTGATATGATGTAGGTCCTTGCTGTTGTTAATATATACAACTTCTAATTTTTATTCTTTTTAATAATCTCATTTGGTAGATCTTCCAGCTACTAGCTGGATTACAGACACAGAGGGGAAACTCCTTTCCTGTGGTATCACTCCTTCATTCATTGGCTTGGTTGCTTATTGAGAAAGATGTTGGCCTTGTTGAAGCAGAGATTCATGTATCAAAAGAATCGGTCGACGGGATCACCGGAAAGCAAATGTGCGAAGAAGATGGCCAGAACTCCATTCATTCATACACCATTCATGTTAATGAAGTGTTCACCAACACTGAGCTTGAGGGAGACCCTGGTATAACGAGGTGGGGGGTAGCCCTGGGCTACAGGGAAGTTAATTATAGAGATGACAAATATCAAAGCAGGTCATTTGCCTCACCAACGTGGCTGTCTTAGTCTGTATAAGCTTCTATAACAAAATACAATAGACTGAGTGTCTCATAAACAACAGAAGTTTGTTTTTTACAGTTGTAGAGGCTGGGTGGTCCAAGATCAAGGTGTTGGCTGATTCAGTGTCTGGTGAAAACCCGCTTCCTGGTTCATAGACAGCTGTCTTCTTGCTGTGTCCTCACACGGTGGAAAGGGCGAGGGAGCTCTCTGAGGCCTCTTTAATAAGGGCAGTAATTCCATGATCTAATCTCCACCCAGCAGCCCCATTTCCTAATACCATCACCTTGAGAATTCTGACTTCAACATATGAATTATAGGGGACACACCATTCAGACTATAGCCATGACTTAGATACATCTGGTCTCCCCTGGCTCTTTGAGGATTCAGAATTAATGAACAAACAGAAGCACCTTCCTGCCCTCTGTTTCCTCCACTTATGGAAAAAAATCATCTCCCATTAAGTAAGCATCCAACTGAAGCAGCGAAAATAATAATCCTTAGTGATTCCCATCTCTGCTGCTCACATTCCATTGCAGAGAACTAATCACATGACTATACCTTGGATGTTGCCCGGAGGGGAGGAGCATGAATTTTTGGTGGTCAATTGGCCACTTTTGCTGCAGCCAGAAAGAAGGCTGAACGTACTAGTAATCATAATACCTAATGAAAATAACACAGGAAAGTCAAATATAAAGACTTGAGAAGAGATTGAAAAAGGTATGCCAGATACATAGTAACAACACTCATTTCACACAAAGTAAAATCCAAAATGAAAAGCACTAAAAGAAATATTTCATAATTATAAAAGTACAACCTACCAAATATGTCACAAACCTTTATGCACCTAACATCTTAGCCTCAAAATATATAAAACAAACCCTGATAGAAATGCAAGCAGACACCAACAAGGTCTCATAAAGGTGAATTCATTTTTTCCATTAAGATTTTATTTTAATTCCAGTGTAGTTAACATCCAGTGTTATATGAGTTTCAGGTGCACAGATATAGTGAATCAACACTTCCATATATCACCCAGTGCTCACGATGACAAGTGCACTCTTAAACCTCATGACCTATTTCACCCATCCACACACCCACCTCCCCTCTGGTAACCATCAGTTTGTTCTCTATAATTAAGAGAATTCTTGGTTTGCCTCTCTCTCTCTCTCTCTCTCTCTCTCTCTCTCTCTCTCTCTCTCAATCTCTCTCTTGCTCTCTCCTTTTTTTACCTTTGCTCATTTGTTTTGTTTCTTAAATTCCACATATGAATGAAATCATAAGGTATTTGTCTTTCTCCGACTTATTTCGTAGTCACTGTGGAAAACAGTATGGAGAGAAACTAATATTACACTAGATGTTAACTAACTGGAATTTAAATAAAAACTTGAAACTACAAAAAATAAATAAATTTTTTAATTAAAAAATTTTAAAAACCCCACAGTATGGAGATTCCTCAAAAAGTTACACTACTGGGTATTTACCTAAAGAATATGAAAACACTAATTTGAAAGGATATATACACCCCTATGTTTATAGCAACATTATTTATAATAGCCAAACTGTTGAAGCAGCCCAAGTGTCCATCGATAGATGAATGGATAAAAAAGATGGGGTACATATATACAATGGAATGTTATTCCACTGAAATTTGCCATTTTCAATGACATGGATGGAGCTAGAGAGTATAATGCTAAGTGAAATAAGTCATGATAAGTGTTGACTTTAAATATGCCTCTCAGGAATTGGCTGATCAACTATTACAGAAAGGAATAAGGCTCGAGAAGTCCTGGCTAATAAAATGAACAATTATGACCTAAAAGATATATGGAAAGAAATAACTTTTTCCCCAACAGAGATTACACATTCTTTTCAAAGTCTCATAGGACATTCTCCTGGTGTATTAGGTCACAAAGGCACTCACAACAAATCCCCAGAAGGGGAACTCTGGCTCATACTCATGAACTATAATGGACTAAAATTAGAAATTAATAACAGAAGGGTAACCAACAAAAATCTATTCTCATGAGTATTTACATTACTCATAAGCTATAGGCTTGAAAGAAAATAAAACTGGAAATGGCAAGCTATTTAGAATCACAGTAACAGCACTGCCTACGTATCAAAGCCCATGGGCTATGCTAAGGCAGCATTCAGAAGAAAAACACAGAGCCTTAAATGCTTAGGGGAGAAAAGCAGAAGGCTTGAAAATAAATGAATCAACCAAGCTTTCAATTCAAGAAGCTTGGAACAAATGGGGGGGAGAGAGAAAGAAAATAAACCTAAAGGAAGTTGAAGAGAAAAATCAAGGAAGATAAAAGCAGAAATTAACAAAAATAGAACACAAAAAGACAATAGAATTTGACGAATTAAACTGGTTCTGTGGTTCTTTGGTTCTGGATCTGTGTCTCCCTCTCTCTCTCTCTGCCCTCCCCCACTTGCATTCTGTCCCTCTCTCTCAAAAATAAATAAACATTTATTCATTATGAGAGACAGAGAGCACAAGCAGGGTAGGGGCAGAGAGAGGGAGACACAGAATTGAAGCAGACTCCAGGCTCTGAGCTGTCAGCACAGAGCCCGATGCGGGGCTTGAACTCACAAGCTGTGAGATCATGACCTGAGCTGAAGTCGGATGCTTAACCGACTGAGCCACCCAGGAGCCCCAAAAGAAATTTTTAAAAAGGAAGAACTGATAGAAAGACAAATCTTTGTCAGGCCTGTCAAAAGAAAGAAAAGGGACAAAATCATAAGTAAAATATTGTAAGAATGTAAAATATAGAATTGTAAAAATTATGAAACTTGGAAGCATTGGCAAGCATTTTGAAAATCACTAGATAAAGTCACTAATTTCCTAGGAAAATATTCGTTATAAAGATTCATTCAAGGAAAAGGAGGAAACTTGCATAGAATGGGAGAAATTGAACAGATACTCAAAGATCCACCTCCGAAATAGGCATCAAGTCCAGAGGGCCTTTCAGAAGGTAGAATCTACCAGACTTTTCGGGAAGAACTAATTCTGTATAAACTGTCTCAGAGCCTAGGAAAAAACAGGAAGCCCACCTAAATAACTTTATAGTTTTGATATAATACAGACACCTGATATATATCTCTATCTCTCTATCCAAACACATATATGTATATACCGCCTGACAACAAAGATGCAAAATTCTATATCCGGCAGTGTATTAAAGGAATAACACAAAAGGTCATTCTAGGAATGTAAAGATGTTTCAGTAGTAAGAATCTATTGAAGAGATGAAAGTAGAAAAACAGTATGGTTGTATTAACAGATGTTTTATTTATTTATTTATCTATCTATTTATTTATTATTTATTTATTTATTTTGAGAGAGAGACAGTGTGAGCAGGGGAGGAGCAGAGAGAGAGAGAGGTGGGGGGGAATATCCCAAGCGGGCTCCACACTGTCAGCTCAGAGTCCTATGCGAGGCTCCATGCCATGAACTGTGAGATCACGACCTGGGCCAAAATCAAGAGTCCAACGCTCAATGGACTGAGCCACCCGGGTGCTCCGTATTAATGGATGTTTTAAAGGCATTTGCTGAAATTCAACCAGGATAGCAGCCCAGGAAAAGAAACATCTTAAACCTGATAAAGTATGTTAGTAACCTAAGGAAGCACCATTTTGTGTCAACTATAATAATCTCTCCCATAAAAGTTGGAGATAAGATGAGATTCCTATTCAACATTGTGCTACAGCTACTAGATAATACATTAAGAGCAGAAAAAGCTAATACTATTCACCTTTTTTCTTTTCTTTGGATTAATGAAAACAATATTGTTTGCACTTTACAGTTTACAAAATTGTTCCACAAGTCCTATCTCTGGTGACCCTCACAGTGACCAGGGTCAAGGTCAAGTATTGAGATCAGTCAGTGAGTCAGTCAATGAGATCAGGTCAAGTATTGTCATGCCAACTTTGAGAATGAGAAACCCAAGCATCATAGAATTTTTAGATTTCTCTAAAGACACATAGCTGGTAAGCAGTGATGGGGAATAGACCCCATGTTTTCTTATTCTTAATCAAGCTTGATTAAGAATAAGTAATCAAACTTTAAAAACAATACAGTTGACCCTTGAACAACATGGGTTCAAAGAACAACATGGGTTCAAACCACACAGGTCTACTTATACACAGATTTTTTTTTTCCAGTAAATATAGTACAGTACCTGAAAGGTATTTTTCTTAGGATTTTCTCCAGCTTACTTTATTGTAAGGATGCAGTATATAATAGATATAACATACAAAACATGTGTTACTCCCCTGTTTATGTTATTGGTAAGGCTTCTGATCAACAGTAGGCTATCAGTAGTTAACTTTGGGGAGAGTCAAAAATTATAGGTGGATTTTTGACTGTGTGGGGGTCAGTCCCCCTAACGTCTACATTGTTCAAGGGTTAACTCTATATCTCATTGCTACCTGTGACTGACCCTGGCCGGGTCACTGTCTCTCTGAGCAAGCTAAGTTAGAGCCCCAGGAGCTAACTGGGGTAAGGATGGGGGGACTTGGCACAGTGAGTAAGACAGAAGGAAGAAACAGAGCACTGAGGACAAACTTCTTGATGCCAGGGCATATGTCCCTGGATGCCATTTGACAGATGGGGCTGGCCGACATAGGTTGTCCCTATGAGGCTCCTGGGACACTTCTGAATATCCGTCTACATCAACTCATTTAATCCTCATAAAGCCTCTCATGAGGCTGGCACTGTTACTATTACCCTCATTTCACAGATGACAAAACTGAGTAATGCATCCTAGTTTGTAGATTTAATAAGTGGTAGTGCCAGGACTTGAACCCAGGCCGGATGGCTCCAGAGTCTTTGCTTAGAATCACTACCTTACAGTGTCTTGAAGCCAGTTCCCTGGTTCTGGGAGTGAGAGTAGAAACCAACCTTTCACTGGTGTGTTTTAGACATAAAAACAGTATCACTAAAAGAAAAAAGCCTCAATGTGCTCATTCAATTGTTTTTGACGTTGTATGAGACCAGGAGGAGACATGCACACACACGCGCACACACACACACACACACACACACACACACAATCTGCTTAGAAACATCCATTTTTATTATCTGTTTGGCTGCTTCCTAAAATTAGACTTAACCCAAAAAAGAAAGGAAGGAATGTTCTTCTTGGCTTATTTCCTTCAGTCTGTAGACCTGTATGCTAAGAGTCCTACTCAATAGAACCATGAAAGAAAATCAGAAAAATAAAAAAAAAAAAATGATTGCCCAGTTAAGAACCTAGATAAGAACCAGAAAGAAGTGTTATTCTAAAGAATCACTGACATAATTCTTTTCATTGCCCTAAACTTCTTTAATTTGCAGCTATACTCAGAGGCCCTTGTTCTTCTTGGCCTTGCAACCTGTTCTAGACCTTAAGACGCACTCCCAGGGAAGTCTGTTAACACTTGGTTTGGGCCAGCTTTTCCTGAAGCAGAGCCATTCATGAGTGTAGAGTTAGATAGTCTAAAGTCTATGTCCCCGTGTACCTGCTGGTTACTCAAACAGATTACTCAAACAGACATACTTTGCACAACGTGTTTTTTCATCGTGGAATACGTGTCCCAACCCAGCAACATCCTATTCTTCCTTTAGGACCTAGTTCACCTCTTCCAAGCCCTCCCTGATAATGTCAGCACTCGTGCTCCAGTAAAACCCATAGAACTCACTTGGAAGAGTAGCGTGCTTTTTTTTTTTTTTGTCTATTTATTTATTTAGAGAGAGACAGAGAAAGCCCAATGAAGGAGGGGCAGAGAGAGAGGGAGACAGAGAATCCCAAGCAGGTTCCACACTGTCAGTGTGGAAGGGCTCAAACTCACAAACCATAAGATCATGACCTGAGCAGAAACCAAGAGTCGGATGCTTAACCGACTGAGCCACGCAGGCACCCCAGAACAGTAGCTTCTTTAGCACTTCCCATTTTGCAATTTTTTTTTTAAACTTGTCAGACTCTCAAGCCACCTGGGTGGCTCAGTTGGTTAAGCATTGGTCTTTGGCTCAGGTCATAATCTCACAGGTTCGTGAGTTCAAGCCCCTCATCGGGCCTGCTGCTGTTAGCACAGAGCCTGCTTCGGATCTTCTGTCCCCCTCTCTTTGCCCCTCCCCACTAATGCTCTGTCTCTCTCAAAAATAAATAAACATTTAAAAAAATTTTTTTTAATTAACTTGTCAGACTCTCACGTGAAATTGCAAACTCCATGAGGGTAGGGACTCTTCTCTTTTCAGGTCTGGATCTCCATTGCCTTTGGATTAAGAAATAAATTAGTATTTCAAGTTTAACAATTTGTCATGGAAATTGAAGATCAATGCTTTCAAGATATTAAAAATACATTATAGTCTTTTTTATAAATAGGCTTTGAAGTTTTAAGTTCCCATAAATATTAAACTTCAGATAGAGGCACTTTGGAAACAATTCATAATGCTTCTAATAGGGACACTATAAATAATGTTTATAAGGAAATAAAACAATGGTCCTTTATCATTAGCAATATATTTGGACACTTCCTTAAGAGTTTGGTATAAAAGCCCATAAACTATCTCAATAAATCACAAGGCGATACAGGAATTGGGACAGCTGTTGTCCTTGAGATAATAATATTTCTTTACCAAAAAGTAATGATTAGAGAAAAATATCCAAGGAATGGGTTAAGAAGAAAAATCTTTGAATTTATACTTTGCATAGGGGGAGGGGGAAAAAGAGAGAGTTACGAATGATTCTGATAGATGGATGGCAGAAAGATCAGGTATTAAATCTTACCTAGGCTGGGATGGCAATAATGTCACTTTGCAAAAGAAGTCAATGAAAATGTCACAGATAATAAGTACAAAATCTGTCAATCTGAATAGTAACATACATTAAAGATGGATGAAGTGATGTCAATGCACTACAGAACGATAGGAATTATGTCTAGGGGAGACAGATTCTCAGAGTCGTAGGTTCAGCAGAACATCAAGATAATTTTAATAAAGACAAATTGGTGAAAATGATCTGTGAAAAGCAATTCAACTAAAAGAACTAGTGTGGGACAACTCCCCGCAGCCTCTGTCTAATAGATCTTTTTTTTTTTTTCTGATCGATCATTTTAAAACATGAAACATTAGAACATTAAAAATACACAATGATATAGCCACATGCCAGACACTTAAAAGCGGGTCGTCTATACAGGAGACGTGTATCATGTGCCCCAAACTATTTTCCCCAGGGAAAAAAATAGGAAGGGATTTCGCCTGATCCATCCCAATTCTTCTTGAATCTCGCATAAGCACAGATTTAGAAGACCAATACCCAAGAGGAAGGGGGTGATAATGCAATCATGAGAGGGTGGAAAGCTCCCTGGTATAATGAAGGATCAAACTTGGGGACTGCTTTGCTCCAGGAAGTATCAGTGAGGTAAGGGGTGGGGAGGGCACAAGACCTAGGCCCCCACTCTGGCTTTGATCTGATCTCAGGGGGAGATGAATCACTCCTTTGATCTCAAGGGAGAGCCTCTGATCATAAGACATGTTTAAGGAGGGAAATGAGCCTCCTCAACACAGAAGAGCTGAACCCAGAAGCTTCTTGGCAGGCATGGGCTAGGCAACGGCAGTCTGTACTTGATATAATAACAGATTGATGATGGTAAAAATAACTGTCCCTTATCTGTGATATAGGAAAGGTGGGTGAAGTTTTGTAGGAATTGTTTATGATTGTAGTGCAAGAGGAACAAAAAGGAAATATTTACTTTTTCCGAATTTAAAATGTGTGAGATGGGGCACCTGGGTGGCTCAGTCGGTTAAGTGTCCGACTTCAGCTCAGGTCGTGATCTCAGTTCGTGAGTTCGAGCCCTGCATCAGGCTCTGTGCTGACAGCTCGGAGCCTGGAGCCTGCTTCGGATTCTGTGTCTCCCTCTCTCTGTCTGCCCCTTCCCTGCTCTCTCTCTCTCTCAAAAATAAATAAACATTAAAAATTTTTTTTTTAATGTGTGAGATGTCCTCTCTCCAAGACTTGAACGCTTCAAGTGTGTTTCTAAAAAATACGTTTCTTTTTTTTCAACGTTTTTTTTTTTTTTTTTTTTTTTTTTTATTTATTTTTGGGACAGAGAGAGACAGAGCATGAACGGGGGAGGGGCAGAGAGAGAGGGAGACACAGAATCGGAAACAGGCTCCAGGCTCCGAGCCATCAGCCCAGAGCCTGACGCGCGGCTCGAACTCACGGACCGCGAGATCGTGACCTGGCTGAAGTCAGACGCTTAACCGACTGCGCCACCCAGGCGCCCCAAAAAATACGTTTCTAAAACAGGGGTCCACAAATGTTTTAGGTAAAGGATCAGATAATAAATATTTTAGGCTTTCTGAGCCATGCTGTCTCTGCTATAAGTACACAACTCTGGCCCTGTAGCTTAAAAGCTGCCATAGGTGATATGCAAATGAATTGGCCTAGTTGTGTTCCAATAAAACTTTGTTTATAAAAACCTGCAGTGGGCCTGTTCCAGATAAGGAAACTAAGGCATGAAGAGGCTAAGTCACTTGCCTAAGGTCACAAAGCTAATCATCATAGAAATAGCATCAGAAGACAGGATTAAAATCCTCCTTTCACCAATAACTGGCCAAACTGGTCTGCACACTTCTTGAAGTACCAGTTTTGTCCTCAGAAAGTTTTGATCATAATACTGCCCTCCCTCCCACCTGCACAGAGTTAACTGCATCTCTCAAATATGATGATGCATTTGAAAGTACTTCATTCCTTGTTTACCCTCAGAAAATGTTAGTTATTGGGGCGCCTGGGTGGCGCAGTCGGTTAAGCGTCCGACTTCAGCCAGGTCACGATCTCGCGGTCCGTGAGTTCGAGCCCCGCGTCAGGCTCTGGGCTGATGGCTCGGAGCCTGGAGCCTGTTTCCGATTCTGTGTCTCCCTCTCTCTGCACCTCCCCTGTTCATGCTCTGTCTCTCTCTGTCCCAAAAATAAATAAAAAACGTTGAGGGGCGCCTGGGTGGCGCAGTCGGTTAAGCGTCCGACTTCAGCCAGGTCACGATCTCGCGGTCCGTGAGTTCGAGCCCCGCGTCAGGCTCTGGGCCGATGGCTCGGAGCCTGGAGCCTGTTTCCGATTCTGTGTCTCCCTCTCTCTCTGCCCCTCCCCTGTTCATGCTCTGTCTCTCTCTGTCCCAAAAATAAATAAAAAATGTTGAAAAAAAAAATTAAAAAAAAAAAAAAAAAAACGTTGAAAAAAAATTTAAAAAAAAAAAAAAAAAAAAAAGAAAATGTTAGTTATTATCCACCCTCAGTCATCTAACACAAATATAGAGAGAATATCAATTCTGAAGCACTGGGCTATAAAGACACACACCAATGGATTTGCTTTCGTTTTCAAATGTAAAAATCAGCAACCAAAGTAGGAAATGAAGCATGTATTCTAGAACAAATATTCATGAATGATCAGTGCAACCATATCAACCCTCCAGGGTCTAGACTGACCTTTTCACCGCCCTGGGCTCTATATTTTCACATATATAAATTAACTTGATACTAACAATTGTTTTGCAGACTAGAAATCTAAGATTCAAAGAATGAAATTCACCTGCCTAAGGTCATATTACAAACCAGTTTCCTGGACCCTTTCCAACGACTCTTAATAATAAAATAGCTTAGAGGGAGAGAAAAGGTATGGCGAAGCTGAAGTAGGTCCCTTATTTGACTTTCATTAGTGTTTTCTGGCTGCTTAATAATGCTTCATTTATTTACATTACTTGGAATTGAATTGTCAATACGCTTCAAATTTTTGGTAACTAAAGCCTATCTCTTTCATTATAAAAACTATACATCTGAACCTTTCTTCAATCAATATCTACTTCCTCTCTTATCAATATTCACATTTGTTATATTGCCCTCTCAGTCCAGATTCCAGCCATGCCATCTTGCAGGACAGTAGTGATTATTATAAGAGAACACCAATTCTGGAGCATGCCATTAGGAGATATAAACTCAGAAGTCTCTATATCAAATCAGTTTGGATATTTGCAATCACCAAGAGCAGAAAACCCAACTCAAACTGGCGTAAACAAAAAGGACATGTATTGGCTTTCATAACCCCAAGATCAGGAGCAGTGCAGGCTCCAGGGTTGGTTCGGTTTAGTAGACCCAGTTCAGTTTCTATCTAATTAGATCGAGATGTGTCAAATGCCTATACACAAACCAAAACTTTGAGGTCAGAGGAATGCCCTGTGCTATCTGGCTTAGGTCTGAGTTTCTGAACAAGTCACCAGCAAGGAAGATTACGTTATTAAACTTGACTTGAGTAAAGCATGGGCTACATTTGGAGCTGGGATTAATCCTCTAAGCCTCATTGTTGTTAAACAATAGAGGGGGGAAATAAATTAGGGAATGCATTTGTCGTCGTTTTTGGCTGAGCAACCTCTGAACCTCCTTCTTATGTTTGGGATAAAAATCTGGGTTTATTTCCCCAGATTATAAATCCTGGTGGAAAGTAGACTCTACTTCCCACAATTGAAACTGAAAAACAGATTTGCGATTCCCCAGTTGTTTTTGCAGCTGGGGTGTGGGCAAGTGACCCAGGCTTGGCCAACTTAATGCGTCCCCTGACCCGAAGCCACCCTTAGATAGACAATCAGGTACAAGGAGCAAGTAACTGAAAGAAGTAGGGCCAGAATAGAATCAGAATGGTCTGCCTCACAGGGATCTTTCACCATGGCTAACTGACCATAGACTCTCTCAGACCAAAATCATAAGGAGCTCACTCAGGTCTGATAAAGAGAGGCGCAATCTGAGCACTGCAATAGAGATTCTCAAATCCTCGGCTTGAATCAGTTCACAGACCCAGAGCCTCTTGAACGAAGGAAAGGTCAGAAACTCTTGCTTAAGAACACTACAGTAAGATCACACATACATCTTGTAAATCTTCATCCTGATCTTCCACCAAAACAGATACCATCATTAATCAGGATTAATGTGTGCTATGGAAAAGGAAATACCTAGATCTTTGGAGGATTTACAGAATGCCACTTTTGTCCACCAGTCAGAGAGGAGATTTATGGGGAGTAAGGTAGTAAATTGAGTTTTGACTTCAGTTTGTCTTCACTGGGCTTAAAGAGCCCCCAAATCTGTGTTTATTTCCCCAGTTCGTGAAAGTATAAGTAGAAGCGATACACAGAACCAACACGTTGGCTCTCTACCCCATGGAATACGGGTCATTATAATAGGAATGGCCACATGTAAACGCATGGAGCTCTCTTTATGTAAAACAGCATATCATGCTGATATCACATCTCTAGTAGAATTCCAAACATTAAAAGACCTGAACGATCCGGAGGTGATGACTGCTGTCATATTCCCACTTAACTCTCCAGTTTAGCCAGTGAGGAAAACCAGATCAGCCCTGGAGAATGACAATGGATTATCATAAACTGAGTCAGTGACATCTGCTGTTCTAGCTGGCTTCACGGCACAAACGCAAATATACAAAGACCCTGGCGCTTGGTATGCATCCATGGATTTGCCAAAGGCATGTTCTTTCTGTCCCCACACGAAAACACCAAAAGCAAGTGTTTGTTTATTTGTTTGTTTGTTTTACTTGGCAAGGACAATAGTATGCCTTTATTGTCTTACCTCAGTATTGTTACCTGTCTGGTGCTGTGCCACAGTTTGGTCTGTGGGAACCTCAGTCGTCTCCCAGGACATCGAGCTGACAGAATCCAAGGAGCCGTAATAGCAGATACCCAGGATGCCTGGAAAAGAGAACCCCCATCAAAGGGTGGAAAAGAAGTCTCACAAAGCTATGGCAGATTTGAGGCAGTGGAATTGGGGCAGAAATAGGGGAAGGTTTCCAATAACCCAGGGCATGTAGGGCTCACTCTTTCTCCAAAATTAACAGTAAGCTGCTATACCTTGCAAGTCCTCTCATTAGGAATCAGGTGCAAAGTTTGCGGAGCTCTATGGGACTTTAACTTGTTTTATTTTTTTATTTTTTTAAATTTACATCCAAATTAATTAGCATATAGTGCAACAATGATTTCAGGAGTAGATTCCTTAGTGCCCCTTCCCCATTTAGCCCATCCCCCCTCCCACAACCCCTTCCATAACCCTCAGTTTGTTCTCCATATTTATGAGTCTCTTCTGTTTTGTCCCCCTCCCTGTTTTTATATTCTTTTTGTTTCCCTCCCCTTACGTTCCTCTGTTTTATCTCTTAAAGTCCTCATATGAGTGAAGTCATATGATTTTTGTCTTTCTCTGACTAATTTCACTTAGCATAATCCCCTCCAGTTCCATCCACGTAGTTGCAAATGGCAAGATTTCATCCTTTTTGATTGCCGAGTAATACTCCATTGTATATATATATACCACATCTTCTTTATCCATTCATCCATTGATGGACCTTTGGGCTCTTTCCATACTCTGGCTATTGTGGATAGTGCTGCTATAAACATGGGGGTGCATGTGTCCCTTCGAAACAGCACACCTGTATCCCTTGGATAAATGCCTAGTAGTATAATTGCTGGGTCGTAGGGTAGTTCTATTTTTAGTTTTTTGAGGAACCTCCACACTGTTTTCCAGAGTGGCTGCACCAGCTTGCGTTCCCATCTCCGGGACTTTAGACCTGCATGATACATTTGGGTGTGCCGTCTGACTCCATGGGGGACTCAACTCATGCTCGGCTTTGAGAACAAGAAGGTCCAGAGCTGGTCCAGGCTTGTAGGGCAAGCAACTCTACCATTTAACACTTGTGATTCAGCCCATCCAATAAGGTCTGAGTGCCTCTGGCCCCCTGGGATGTAATACAGCCTATGGCAGGTGCTAAGCAACCAAATAGAAAACCCAAAATGAACCATATCCCTGCTCTTTGTCTCCCACTGAATCCTGAGTGGACCTCAGGAAACCCTCAGTCACTTCTCCTACTTATCCTGAATCCCAGTGTCCCAGCATCTGCCATGAAAGTAGGTATTCAGCCCACTGCTCCCCTCTGGGTTTCTTCAGAGTCAGACCCCAGCCTTAGCTGTCTTAGACCTGGTTTTAGTCTTCAGCCCTCTCTCTGTCTCTCACCACAAAGAACCCATTTCAAAACCCTCCTAGTGACACCTGAAGTCTGCCTCATGAGTCATGAGTTAGAACAGAAGTCGGAAAACTTTCTCTGAAGACAGCCAGGTTGTAAATATTTTAGTCTTTGTGGGTTGCCTCTCATAACTACTCAACGCTGCTTTGGAGCTTGAAAGCAGCCATAGACAACACATAAACTACTCAGCACGACTGTGTCTCAATAAAACTTTATGAAAATAGGCAGTGACCAGATTTGGCCTGCAGTCCAAAAGTTTGCCGACCCCTGGGTTAGAGGTAGGGTTCCTCCACCGCCTCATTTCATTTCCCAGAGAGGGGAGGGCTAGAAGCCTGAGACCCTCATACCAATTTTTCTCTCTCTGTGTTCTGACCATCTTTATGGTCTCAAAGTGGGGGAGGGTGTTTAAGAGGCGTGAAACACTTCTTCAGACATCTCCCTCGACAATCTTCGTATATGGATTTCCCTCATAATCACTTTTGTAACTGATAACAAACTGGCACCTGAATTGAAAATGAGGCGGGTAGAATTTCAACCGTGTTGGGCTCGAGGTAGCTGTGGACCCAGGCGCTGGGGCATCCAGTAGACAGCTGGAATCTTTTCCTTAAAAGTCACAAGGATGACCTGAGCGTAGTTCCTTTCTCGAAAAGGGCAGAGCTATCTCCCTGCATTCTATCACACACTGCCTCACTCTCGGAAACAGAGAACGCGGTGCATACCCTCAATTTCTTTAACTGGGATCTGACATTACAAGCAACTTTGCTGTGACTTGCTAGAAAACAGGTGCCACCAAGGGCTATGGAGGTTCCTAGAACTAGTTTCCTTTAAACCCAGCGGACCTGATGGCTTTGCCTTTGTGCGCTCTAGCGTCTGCTGTCTTTGGGTTTTTCTGTCCCCTCTCTCACAGTCAGCCTGTCAACAGCCATTTCTTGCTGCTGCCAGTTTGCTTATCTCCAGCAGCCTCCTTCCCTATTTTGCTACTTTTAATGTGCTTGTACTTAAAAATCAAAGACTTGAGGGGTTAGAATTGTTAATCATTCCAGGAGTGAGTGTTGAGTATCCAGTGGGTGGCATGTATGATCTTAATAGACGGACAATGAGACATCTATTTTGCATCTTTACATACTTGTTTTCATATATTTGTTTAGATGGAACATCAATTATGGCTTTTTACAGACTTATTTATTTGTTTATTCCCTCATTATTCATTTATTTTTTTGCTTGAATTCAGGTACTCAGCCATGTTACTAACATGTTGCCCCCCAAATGACCTTGGTTTTGGAAAGGGATGGGACCCCCTTTTTAATATTCTACTTGATATATGTATTCACGTATGTACAGAATTTTATATAAATATACACATGTGATGTATGTGGGGTTTATTTATTTATTTTTTGAGAAAGAGAGAGAGAGAGAGAGAGAGAGAGAGAGAGAGAGTGCATGTGCGTGCACAGGTGGGGGAGGGGCAGAGCGAGAGAGAATCCCAAGCAGGCTCCATGCTCAGTGCAGAGATTGATGCCAGGCTCGATCTCACAACCCTGAGATCATGACCTGAGCCAAAATCAAGAGTCAGAAACTTAACCAACTGAGCCACCCAGGTGCCCCTCATCTATATCTCTCTCTCTTTTTTTTTTTAATGTTTGTTTATCTTTGAGAGAGACAGAGTATAAGCAGGGGAGGGGCAGAGAGAGAGGGAGACACAGAATCTGAAGCAGGCTCCAGGCTCTGAGCTGTTAGCACACAGCCCGACTCAAGGCTTGAACTTGGGAAAGGTGAGATCATGACCTGAGCTGAAGTCGGACACTTAACCAACTGGGCCACCCAGAGGCCCCTATATCTTTTTAAGTTACTTTTTTTCATTTTTGCTTGACTCCCCTCCTGTTTTCACCTACATGAGAGTGTCCCTTTCCTCACTGTGATGTAGCATGTGCTCAAACTGGGTATATATCCTTTTGTATTTTCTGCATGCTTATACAATCATAAATACACGGTCACACCCATAGGATGTCTTTGTATGGCAATCAGTCTTGCCCACTCAACAGTCATATTTTTGCTCCCTCCTCCTTCCTCCTTCCTGGCTAGCAGAATTTACTTGTTTGCATGTAGGCAAACAGTTCTTGGTCTGAAGGAAAGACACCCATATTTTAGCCAACAAATCCTGGTTTGGTTTTAAACAGAAAATTCCATTCTTCTTTGTGTTTGTTTAGGAATGAGTATGTGGCTCAGTTCTGGTCAATAAGAAGTAAGGAGAACTGTGTGCAAGAAGTTTCTGGAATAGTTTCCTTTTTTACATAAGGAAATGTAATGTGATTGCTGGATTTCACAACGGGCCCACTTGAGATTCATGAATATTAACTGAGAATCAAATGTCTCAATCAAAACACCAATAGATTCATTTTTTTCTCCAAAATTGACAAGTTTAAGCTAAAATATATATGGAAAGGCAAAGGAACTAAAATAGCCAAGATAATCCTGAAGAACAATAAAATTGGAGGATCTACGTTTCTGGATTTCAAAACTCTAACAATAAAGTTATAGTAATCAAGTAATCAAATGTGGTATTAGTGATTAAAGAAGGGAATAATGACTTCAGAAATACACCTCTACATATGCAGCCATTTCATTTTTGACAAAGGTGCTAATGCAATTCAATAGGGCAAAGAAAGCTTTTCAATAAATGGGGACAGAACAACTTTTTTTAAAAAAATGAAACTTGAACTCTATCTCACATCTATACAAAAATTAATTTGAGATGGACCATACACCCAATACGAGCACTAAAACTATAAAGCTTCCAAAAGGAAACATGAAGGGTATCTTCAGGATTTCAAGACAGGCAAAGAATTTTTAAACATAATACAAAGAACTATAAAAGAAAAAATTAACAAATGTTACTCCATAATAATTAAAAGCTAATTAAAAAAAAAAAAAAGACTACTGCCACGAATAGTGTTTGAGTGCCTGGCTGGCTCAGTGGGTAGAGTATGTTCAAACTATTGATCTTGGGATCATGAGTTCAAGCCCCACACTGGGCGTAGAGTCTACTTAAACAAAAAAATAAATAACTAATTAAAAAGAAAACCTTCTGGAAACTTCTACTTCTAATCATGAGGAAGTAACAAGGTCCAGAATTACCCTTCCACATAAAACAATTATGTTTCCATATTTCTAATAAAACCAACAAAAAACCAGAAAACTAAAAAACACACAGAGAACAAAACAAAAACAATAGCAATACTAATATATTGTGGCCTTATAAAACATATGTAGAAGTAAAATGCATATCAACAATAAACACAAGGATTGGAGAGGACACAGGTTAAAAGAAAACGCTTGTCATACAAATACAAATCATAAGGCCAGAGTAGTTATGTCAATGTCAGGCAAAATAGATTTCAGGGTAAGGACTATTGCTAGATAGTCCTTATAGTCCTAGATAGATAAAAAAGGAATTTTTCCTTATGTAAACAGGGTCAATTGATCAAGGAAAAATAATAATCATAAATTTGTACACACCTGATAACAAAGATCTAAAATACATGAAGCAGCTACGGACAGAATTGGAAAGAGAAATAGACAAATCCATAATCACAGCCAAAGATATCAATCTCCTCCTCTTAGTAACTGAGAATAAGTAGACAGAAAACGAAGACATAAATACTTAACACTATCAACCATCCTGACCTAAATGACATGAATAGAACATTGCATCCAACAATAACAGAATAAGCATTATTTTCAAGGGCACATGGAACCATCATCCAGATAGACCACAGGCTGAGCCATAAAACAAGCCTCAATAAATTCAAAAGGATTGTAATCAGACAAAGTCTGATCTCTGACCACAATGAAATTAAATTATAGGCCAGTAACAGAAACGTATTTTTTTTAGTTCCCAAATATTTGGAATTTAAACATTTCTAAATAAACCATGGATAAAAGAAGAAAACATAAAGGGATATATCAAGATATTTTGAAGTGAATGGAAATGAAAGCACAACATGTCAAAATTTTGAGAGGCAAATTTAAAACTTTAAATACTTCCATTCCAAAAGGAAAAAATGCCTCACATCAATGATCTCAGCTGCCACTTTAAGAAACTAGAAAAGGAAGAGCAAGTTAAATACAAAGCAAGCAGAAAGAAAAATATAAATAAAAGGAATAGTGAAGACTGATGAACCAGAGAGCACGCAGACAACAGGATTAATTAATAATATCAAAAGCTGTTTCTCTGAATAGACCAACAAAATACACAAACCTCTAACTACACTGAATGAGAAAATTTTAAAAAGAACATACAAATTACCAACACCAGGAATGAAAGAGGAGATGCGACTATAGGCATTAAAAGGGCAATAAGAGACTGTTACAGAAAACTTGTGTGGCGATAAGTTGTCAAACTTAAATACACAAATTTCTCAAAAGATACCAATGATCCAAATACACCCACGAAATAGAACATTTAAAGAGCCCTGTATCAATTTTTAAAATTGAATCTTTAATATAAAGCCTTCTCATAAAGAAAGCTTTAGGCCCAGATGGCTTCACTGGTGAATTCTAACAAAATCTTAATGAAGAAATAATACTGATTCTACACAAATTCCTTCAGAAAACAGAGTGGGAAGGACATTCCTCTCAACTCATTTGATGAAAATGGGCTGCTTAGACACCAAAACAGTACAAGAAAGGAAACTACAGACCAGTATCATTCATAAACAGAAGGAAATATTCTTGACTCAATCTTTACAAACTGAATTCAGCAAAATATAAAAAGGGTAATACTCCATGACCAGTGGGGTTTATTTAAGAATGCCAAGTTGGTTTAACATTCAAAAAACCGTTCAATAGAATTCATATTAACAATAAAATAGAAAAAACCTATGACTTTCTCAGTAGACGTGGAAACAGCATCTGACAAAATTCAACACCCACCCATGATTTAAAAACAAAACAAAACAAAAACACCTCTCAAGAAACTAACAGAAGGGAGCTTCCTCTACCTGTTATAGGGCATCTATGGAAAAACAAAAGACAACAATCTACATAATGGTGAGAGAATATTTGCCCCTGAGATCAGACACAAGGTACTCTCACTAATTTTATAGTTTTATTCAAAATTGTGCTGGAGAACTAGTCAGTGCAGGCAAGAAAAACACGTAAAAGACATACAAGGTGGTTAAGAAAAGAAATAAACTCTCTTCATTTTCACAAGACATGATCATGAACAAATGACCAATGTGCATATGAAAAAAAAAAATGCTCAACATCAGGGCCAGGTGCTAGACTCTGGAGGAGTAGTTCCAGGAGAAAGGAACTTCTATGTTTTTTACCATAGCATCCTAAACAGCTACCACAGTACCCATCCAAAGGGGCTGTCATATTTATTTTGTGACTGAATGAATGAATGAATGTAAGGGCAAATATCAGATTGGGGTGGTTCAGCCCTAGAAGGTAACATTTCACTACAGTCAGGACTGGATTTAATAACTTTCAATTTTGGAAAAAGTATCTTAAATCCCAATCTTAAGTCAAATAGGAAATTGCCCAAAGAACCTGTCTTGCTTTATCAGATTCTTATGATGGTTAATTTTCTGTGTCAACTTGACTGGGCCACGAATGCCCAAGTTAAATATTATATCTGGGTGTGCCTGTGAAGGTGTTTCTGGATGAGATTAGCATTTGAACTGATGGTATCAGTCAGGTGGATTGCCCTCTCCCATGGGGGTAGGCTTCATCCAATCTGCTAAGGGCATGAATAGAGCAGAAGGTACAAAAGGAAGAATTTGCTCCTTTTTTCCTGCCTTAGTGCTGGAACTGGGACATCTTTCATTTCCTCCTGCCCTTGGACTGGAATTTATACCACCGGCTTTCCTGGTTTTCAGGCCTTTGGTCTGACTGCTAGATTTCTTAATTCTCCAGCTTGCAGATGGCAGATCCTATAAACAGATACACGCACGCACACACTAATGGTGTATAGATAGATAGATAGATATACATATATATGTAGACAGAGAGGGAATATATATTAAAATATGAGAATTAGAATATATTATTGTAAATTATATGTAATTATACACCATTATAGTTATATATATATATAGTTATATATATATATATATATATATAAATGCTTATTCATTTATTTTGAGAGAGAGAAAGGGCCAGAGACAGAGAGAAAGGAAAAGAATCCCAAGTGGGCTCCACGCCCATGACTGTGAGATCATGACCTACGCTGAAATCAAGTCTGATGCTTAACTGACTGAGCCACACAGGCACCCTTATAGTTACATATTATTAAACATATAACATATTATATTTAACTATATAATAACAATTATAAATTATGTTAAAATTATATTAGATATATTAGAATACATGTATGTTTGGGTGTGTGCATGTGTGTATTCTAATAATTCTGTTTCTCTGGAGAGAAAAAACCCTGACTAATTAATACATTACTCATATGCTCACTCATACGCTTACTATCATAGTAAGATTATCAATCCAAAACATTATAGGTTTGCTGCACACTTATCTATATTTCCTTTTTTTTTAAGTTTATTTATCTTGAGAGAGAGAGAGAGAGAAAGAGAAAGAGTGAGAGAGCATGAGCAGGGGAGGGACAGAGAGAGAAGGAGAAAGAGAATCCCAAGTGGGCTCCGTGCCCAAGACCATGAGATCATGACCTACGCTGAAATCAAGAGTCCACTGCTTAACTGACTGAGCCACCCAGGCACCCCTATAGTTATATATTATTAAATATAACAATTATATTATATTTAATTATATATATGAAACAATTATAAATTATATTAAAATTATATTAGATATATTAGAATATATGTATGTTCTGTGTGTGTGTGTGTATTCTAATAGTTCTGTTTCTTTGGAGAACCCTGACTAATTAATACATTACTCATATGCTCACTAATCCAAAATATTATAGGTTTGCTGCACACTTACCTATATTTCCTTTTTTTAAATTTTTTTCACATTTATTTATTTTTGAGAGAACAAGACAGAGCATGAGTGGAGGAGGGGCAGAGAAATGGAGGGGGGACACAGAATCCAAAGCAGGCTCCAGGCTCTGAGCTGTCAGCACAGAGCCCGAGGCAAGGTTGGAACTCACAGACCTTGAGATCATGACCTGAGCAGAAGTCGGATGCCCAACCAACTGAGCCACCCAGGCACCCTTATTTCCTTTTTTTTTTTTTAAGGTTTATTTATTTTGAGAGAGAGAGAGAAAGTAAGAGAGCGTGAGCAGGGGAGGGAGAGAGGGAGAGAGAGAGAGAGAGAGAGAGAGAGAGAAACTAAGAGAGCGTGAGCAGGGGAGGGAGAGAGGGAGAGAGAGAGAGAGAGAGAGAGAGAGAGAGAGAGAGAGAGAGAGAGAGAATCCCAACCAGTCTCCATGTTGTCAGCGCAGAGAGGGACTCGGAGCATTGATTTCACGAATCTTGAAATCATGACCTGAGACGAAATTAAGAGTCAGATGCTTAACTGATTGAGCCACTTACTCTTTCTGATTACAAAAGTAATACATGCCTTCGGTAGGGAGTCTAAAAAATGATGAAAAACTAAGAAAGAAATGAAAATTCCCTAAAATCCCATTGCCCCCACTACCATTGAGATCTTCCTCCTTCCAGTTCCTGTTTGCCTTGTAATCTGTTCCACTAATTTGGCACCAACAGCCTAAAGGGCATGGAGGTAGAGGTTGACACGAAAAGGAATCAGGTGGACACCTTGGGGACAGATGGGGACATCCATGTGGAATTTACCAGTGGGCAGTCGGAAATGCAATCGTAAACCAGGAGAGATTTCCGATCCCTATGCGGGGAGGGAGAAGGATCCCATAGGTATCAGATGAAATCTCAGGAAGTGGGGGAGGCAAGCCAGAGAAGACAAGCAGACCAAGAAGAAAGGATGAGTCTTGTACAATATAATTAGTATATTACTCCAGAAAGTATATGGAATAAAGCATTAGAAAGAACTTATTTTCTATGGAATTCTTACCTATAAATGCTTTCCTGGGCTCTTCAGGAGTGAGATGCTTCCTGTATTCTCTACACCTGTAGACTGTAGCCAGCATTACTTTCAAGAGAACAAGTTGGCATGCGAAGGTCACAGCATTAACCAGAATATTACTTCCTGCATGCCATCTTTTCTTTCCTCTGAATATCGATTTCACCTACTCTTTTAAAACACAAGTTTGTTTGGAATGGCTTTTCAGACTGTCTCTTTTCACACCCACACTATGAACACATGAATCTGCTTAAATCTATGTTCTCTGAGAGAAGGCAAGTTTGCAACTAGATAAAATGTCTTGCTGAGTTTTATCAGTTGTGTGTATTTATCATCCTCCAGCCATCTTTCTAATAGGCTGCATTCCTACTGCTCCAAGGTCTGCTCACAAAGGACAGCCCTCCTGAGTTTTTGTCGTTTGCCAAAAATTTCCTATTGGAAGATTTGGCTTGTCTGCCTGGACAGCTAGAGCTAGAAGTCCAGCAGTAGCTGTACAAATGGCTGTCACATATCCCCAAGCAGAGAGAGGTGCTGTCGTCTTCCGGACAGAAAAATGGGAGACAATGCCACCGAGGTACGTGCTATCTAGCTGATAACACACGTTCCCCAAACAAGTTGTTTAAAAGACTTCCCGAATACTAGCAACATTAAAATCAAACAACCCTATCCAGAAAAGAACCTCCTAAATCTAAATAATCTATATCAAACACAAGAATCCAAATCTTGTTCCTTATGCATTCAAATCTCAGTAGGATGGCTTACAAAAAATGTTCTCCTGTAGGCCCCTAATGTAATAGCCATTCTATGGCCCAATCGCTACAATGCACTGAATCCCAAAACAACACATTTAAAACTGAATTCACCACCTTCCCCCACGCCTCTCTTTCCCACCCCAGCTCAAGAATTCAGCCTTCCTCAGCCAAATCTATTTCACTGACTCATAGGGGGGGAAAAAAAAGATTCCTTGTATGAATTTGGGGGAAAGGGATCCCATTAGGCTTTGTGGGTACTTTTTAAAATTTTGCCACTGTTCAGAGAAAGGGGTAGAGGCAGGGTAGGGGCACCGCATGTCCAAGTAATGCAGACTTTTTTTTTTTTTTTTTCAGGTAATAGCAATACAAGGTAAGAAGTGTTATTGCAAGGTCATGGACGCACATGGTAGGAGATGTTGAGTCTGGTTGGGAGGAGAGTGGGAAAGCGTTTCAGCACAGTACCTGGTATAAAGTAAGTGCTCGATAACTGATTAATGATGAAAAGGAGGTGATGTCTGAACATCAGCTGATTGCTAAATGGGCCTACCTATGTGGAGGAGCAGGGATTTTACACAAGAGCAAAAACCAAGCTGTTCACACAGAGTTGTCCAGACAGTGACAAAACTTGGTTGTGCCCTGGGAGTGGGCGAGAAAGAAGGTGTGGGGATCTTGGATCTACTAAAAATTTCATTTTCTAATGCAATGTTGGCAGTCCTATGGATGACAACTCTTACAGAAGCAAAATGGGTTTAAAAAAAATGGTCATGGTGTGCCTGAGTGGCTCACTTGGTTAAGCATCAGACTTCAGCTCAGCTCATGATCTCACTATTCACGAATTGAAGACCCACTTTGGGTGAGCACGAGCCCTGCTTCTCTCTCTCCTTTCTCTCTGGCTTTCATGGGATTCTCTCTTTCTCCGCTCTTGCTCACTTGTGCCCCGTCTCTCTCTCAAAAAAAAAATTTTTTTTAATGGTCATGGCAGTTGAGCAGAGATACAAAGATAGTAATATTGGGGGTGCTCGGGTGGCTCAGTCAGTGCAGCGCCCGACTCTTGATTTCAGGTCAGGTTTTGATCTCACGGTTTGTCAGTTCAAGCCCCGAGTCAGGCTCTTTGCTGACAGCATGGAGCCTGCTTGGGATTCTCTCTCTGCCCTCCCCTGCTCACACTCTCTCCCATAAATACTTAAAAAGAAAGGTAGGAATATGAAGTGGATGATGGGTGGGACTGAAAAGAATATTTGGGATCTATTTTATTTGTTCCTTCAGCAAATAATTACGAGTATGTTTCTCTCATCCTAAAAGACACAGGCATACTCTTTCTTCATCCTGCAGCTTTTCCCTGGGGCCCTCACAACCAGCCTTCACGGCCAAGTTTCTGTGAAATATCTCCTGCCGCCTTCCTCTCTTGGGTGCAGGTCAGTTGGGCTCACCCCACTCCTGCCAGCGTTCCTGCTGAGATCCTAGATGCTGTCAGGTACTTTCCAGTCTACACCTTGCTGCCTTCTACCTCCAGCACCAGACAGGGCTACCTCATCTTCCAACTTGTTACTCCTTCCATACTTGTGTTCCCAGCCAGCTTTCCCTATTCCAGCTCCTCCCACCACTAGCTCTGCTGTGCACTAATGACTCCCAGGTCTCTACTTCCTCTCAGGCAGCTCTCCTGGCTCCACACATGTTTACCCAACTGCCTCCTAGACATCTTCACTTATCTGTCCCAGGAGCACCTCAACTCCAAGGGCCCCAGGAGGAAATCATCTGGCCCTGGGCATGTTAGTTAACTGAACTGGGCCTCACTTCCTCAACTATAAAACAAGGCATTACTGATAGCCACCTCATACAGAGAAGCCTGTTACGGAGATTAATTGAAATATCATAGAATTGCATTGCATAGATTCTGGCGTATGGTAAAGGATCTACAAGTGTTAACTATTATGCCACCTTCCCTCAAACACATTCCTTCCTCTCCAGAGTCCCCAAATTGACTCACAAATCCACCACCCGCAACTCTTATCAAGCCAGAACCTTGAGCATCCTCCTGATACCTCCCTGTTCCTTAACCTGTCATTCCGTCCCAGCCCATTCATTCCACTTCTTAAACATCTGACCTTGTCTTTCCTTCTCTGCTCCATTGCCTTAAGTCCTGGGCTCCTCTGGGACTTAGAGCCATTCTTTCCCTGACCCTACCCTTGCTGTTCTATACCCTTCTTCTGAAAGAGCACATTGCATGACACCACCCTCCTCTTAAAACCTTTCCAGGTCTCCCTTCTGCCTCGGGTACACAATCCAAACTCCTCGGCAGGGCACGGAGGCTCTTCAGGACCTGGTCTCAGTCACTCTCTCTCAGTCCACCCCACTCCCTAAGCTCCAGCTGGTCCTCCTTGGTGATGTCAAAGTATTCATCAGGTTCAGTCAGTCCACAGGGCCTTCTCCAACCGCTGCTGCAGTTTCCAGATGTAGCTTGGGTGCCACTTCCTCTGAGAAGCCTTTCTGGACTTCTAGTCAGATGAATAGCTTTCTTTTTTGTTCCCCTGGGTCTCTTCCCTAATACTTATCATCTTTTAGTTCTTATCTGCTCATGTGTCTGTCCTCCCCACTAAACTGAGTTGTCTGCTGGCAGAAAAATTGCCTTTTATTTCCATAACCCCAGAACCTAGCTCAGTGGCCAGCAGACAGTTGGTACTCAAGGTAAGTGAGCCAGAGCAAAGGGTTTCCACCAAAAAAGAAACGTTTGTTTGGGGAATCGGTATCAAGGCTTAGAGAATCCACTCCTGTCGCGGCACAAGCTGAACAAGGGCTCCTTCAGGCCTGTGTAGATATCCAGTGCCTGCACGTCGTTCTCGGGGCTTCACTCTCGCACAGTTAGAGCAGATACAGGGCTGCGCAGGCAGAGGCTGAACGGGCGCCTGCAAATGCACGCTCAGCGGGCTGAGGTTAAATCCTGCGCCCTTTGTTCCAGCCAGCGGAAAGCTAGCGGGTCTGTGTCCGCCCGCCAGCCGCGGCCGGGTGCAGGGCCCGCATGGGTAGAATGGCACGAAAACGCACCCGCGAACGCCGCGTCGGGCAGGGGCGCGCGTGTGCGCTGGCCCTCTCAGTGCCAGCTTCCCGACTCTGGGATCCCGCGCTCTCCCGCGCCCTCGCCGGGGCCCAGCTTCAGTGCCAACCAGTCTCCCGGGCCCGCCGCCACCGCCGGCGGGAAAGCGCCCGGCGTCCCGGCGTCACGCGCCAGCAGCCGGGCGCGCGGCTCGCGGGGCGGAGGCGGGGCGGGGGCGGGGCCAGCGCGCCCGAGGCGGGGCGGGGCGGGAGCCGGGCACAGGAAGCGCTGGGAGGCCCGAGCCGTCCCAGGGTGCCCCGCGCGGCGTGGACTCGGGCCGCTGCCGCCATCCCGCTGGCGAGAGGGAGAGAGAGGCCCGCCCGCTCGCCGGTCGGGCCAGTGTGGGCCAGTGCGTGAGGGCGCGGGGGGCCGTGTCAGCGAGACGCAGAGCGCAGCCGCCACCACCAAACGGACATGTTGGAGCCCAGCGCCGCCGCCGCCTCCTTTTCCTTATCCTCCGAACGGGACTGAGAGGGGGCCCGCCACCCTCCGCCTCTGCCGCCCGCCCCGCCGCCTCGGCCGCAGCCTCTTCCTGCCCGGCCTCTGGCTCCGCCGCTCGTCGCCCCCCCACCCCCCCCGCCCCTCAGGCCCGGCCGGTTCCCCGGCCCCGCTCCGCCGCGGCGCGAGGTCTATGTGACCGGCGGGCCCGGAGCACCCGCCGCCGCAGCGCGAACATGGACGCCGTCAACGCCTTCAACCAGGAGGTGAGGAGTGCTCGGGGCGCGGGGGTGCCGGGCCTGCCGCGGGAGCCGGGACTCCGTTTCTCCCGCCGCCGGAGGTTTAAAGCTGTGGTCGGGGTGGGGACGCTTCCTGCCCGGGTTCCGGGGCGGCGGGGCCTGCGCGGAGAGGCCTGCGGCCCGGGAGAGGTCGCGGCGGCCACGGGAACCGACCCCACACCCCTCCCCCATCGCCCACCCCCGGGCAGCGACCTCGGGTTGCCCCCCTCGCCCCCTTCCGGCCTCCCCCAGCCCGCGTCGGCGCTGGTGCCTCCAACTTCGCCCTCTTTCAGGTCCCGGCGCTCTCGCTTTCTGCTTCCAGCCCGTTATTGGCTTCGCAGTGCCGGGCGTCCGCAAGGGGCTAAGAAAGAAGCGCGGGCGGGCGTGTGGGGTTGGGGGCGGGGGAGCGGGAGCATCTGCCGGTCGCCGGGCTGGCGGAGCGGCGGCCTCCGCTCTCCTGTTGCTCAGGCCCCAGCGCGGCGGCGACTGGACTCTGATCCCGGGTCGAGGAGGAGTCGGAGAGGGTGTTCATCCCCCCTCTCTCAAGATTCACACACTTGGGAATTGGGGTCCCCAAATGAAGAAGGGTGGCTCCTGATTTCGAGTGGTGAACACAATCCTTGTAATGGGCTCTTTGGCCCCAACGTGACACCTAAAAAGTTGAATGGGAGAGTACTTGCCCCGCCTTAGTCCGGTAGAAAGCCGGCTTTGGCCTCTAGTCTCCCACCCTCGCAGTCCGGTCGAGGTAGTTAATCCTCGGCTCCCTTCTAGGGGAACATTTACATGTGAAAACCTCCCAAAACCGGGAACAAAGCTGCCTGCCGCCTTAAAGCTCTATAGTTTTATCTCCAGCCGTTCCAGGTGCTGTTTTTGGAGCGTAGAGTCCACACACCCTCTTCATCAAAATCGGTTTGGGGGGAGGGGACTTGACCATTGATAATTTAAAATACAATTACCGAATGGAAACTGTTGTCTTGTGTTGAGTTGGATTATTTTCCTTTTCCAAACACTAAAGAGGAACCCGACATTGAAAAAGTCAGATGGAGTACTGTAGCTCTAGATGTCTTGATATATTAAAAACTTGATGCATCTCACGATAAGATTTTGTAATTTCACTTGTAACAGAATTAAGGTGCGATAACTTTTCTTCTAGATTTGCAGTGCGGTAATATGCGACCCTCCAGTAACACTGCAGTTAGGACCTTTCATTGCCTTACAGATTATCCTCTAGATGATTTGTCTTCAACTCTTGGGTACAAAAAATATCTTAACTGTAGTGGCAACTGCTGTTGGACAGTGTGATGATTTTCAAAATAACGAAATAATATTTCCTAATATTTGATGGCTAGAGAATTTGTGATGCTGCTCCAAAGATTTCAGGTTTGCAAGTTGACTTGGTTTCCTGAAGGCAAAATTCACTGAAATGTTGACTCCATGAGGGCAGAGAGTCTGTATTCTTTGCTCCTCCCCTCACCATAGGAGGCAAATACTTGTTGAATGCATGAGGATTTGTGTAAATGGTACAACAGTTTTTTAAGATGTAAATATTTATTTCCTCAGATAAAATCTTATGGACTCTTTTTAATGAACGAAAAGGGATTTTTAGAGTATTCTTAAGTTCGGAAGTACTTAATTGTGAGTTAGGCATTATGGAAGTTGACATTGAGCACATTAATAAGCAAAATATCTTACGTTAGTTCTGGAAAAGTGTGATTAGTTTTTACTTTGAAAAACCAAAATTAGGTATGATACTGCCTTTTTGAAAAAGGGAAATGGTATTTTAACCTTTTTAAAATATACAAAATGAGAATTTTCCTATCTTGGTACATTTTTCAGCTCAATTTTTATTTCCATTCCTAGTCTTCATGAACTGCAAATTACATTATGTTAGGTGTGTGTTGCCAATTCCATCTTTCTTCTGAAGAAACTTCCTTCTGGAGAAATTAGTCTGGTTTTAAAATCCATCGTCTTGCGCCTGCCTGTTTGATTTGTAGTGCTTCTCAGTTTTTTCTCCCCATTCATGAAATGTTATTGGTTAGTTTCCTGTAATTTCAAATCTCCCCAATCTTACCTTAATTTTACAAACTTTCGAGTGCGTGCTCAGCTACAAAAGCTGTGTCCTAAATACTGTGGCAGTACCAAGGATCTCTGTCCCCTAGGAGCCTAATGTAATAGAGAACACAAGACTTTGGCAAATAACTTTAATATGTGATAGAACAGCTTCTTTGGGGCTCTTTAAAAGTACTGTGGGATGGCAAGTGAAGACTTGGGAAGAAAAGGTTGATGTCAGTTTCAGAATTTCAGAAGGTGTAGGAAGTAGTGATTGAGGGACAACAGTGCTCAGGAATAAGTGAACACTATAGTAGTTTGGTTCCAGAGGCTACGGGAAAGTAAAGATGGTTAAAGTAATTTGGTGCCTGACAAGTTTCATGTCCGTCTAATGTGTTTGAATTCCATTTTGGGGCTGTGGATAAACTGAAGATTTTAAGTAGTGTGGTGATACAATGAAGAAAACTGCTTGATTTGTAGTGTATGTTATAAAGGCAGATATTTGAGGAAGATTGACATTTTCAGGACTAAGGTCGAATTAAGTAGAGTTTGGCATGGAGAGCAGGAAAAGGATATGGGCCAGAGGAATCCGTGGACCTTGCCATCTCGTAGGCTTATAAGCACCTTTTGCCCCCAACATTCTAGGTGCTGGGAGAGTGGTGATGCTACTAACGCAAGTCAAGCAATCATCAAAAGCATACTTAGTGGAGGGGAAAATATGTTTGGTTTTTGAACAGGTTGGGTTTGAGATTGAGTGGAAAAGTCATGTGGAAATTTCTGACAAGCAGTTGGGCATGTAGGACTCAAACTTGGAAGCAACCAATGAACAGAGGGAGACATCTGGAAGTCACTCTCAGATGTGCCCTGGAGGAAATTGAGAGGGGAGAGAAAAGAATTAATATTTAATAAGCATCTCTGGCATATCAGGCATTTTATATATACATATCTAACTTAATATTCCCACAGCTTTGCACAGACATCCATTTATAGATGAGGAAACTGATTTTCAAAGAAGTTAAATAATAACTGGCCCAAGGGCATACTGTTAGCTAATGGCAGAGCTGGGATTTGAGTGCACATCTTCCCATCATAATTGCTGCCTACAGATAATATGTATAATACCAGGGGAGAGGTTACAGGTTAAGACTTAAGAAAAAAGCAACTAAAAGTTGAGAGTAATGGGATCTGAAGTTTAAGGTTGAATGGTGATGGAGATAAGGAAACAAATGTAGTCTTTTAGAATTTTGGTTATGAGGGATTTAAGGACATGAAGGGAAAGAGCAATTAACAGTATAGAAGGCACTGGTGCTGGGCCATTTGTATGCTTATATAGCATATATGAGGTTTTAGCCTTAATAAGTGACATTCAGGCCCTGGTCTCTTAGATGCTAGTAGAAGCTTGAGCATGTTGGGAGAGTGGAAGTGTAGAGAAGCATAGTTTAAAGCAACATGAGGGCTTGCTTAGAACAAAATTGTGGATAAAAGGAAGGGTACAGATCACAGGTAAAAGAGGTCAGTATCTCTGATACAGGAAGGAAGATAAAAGATGAAGTTACTAAAGACACCCACTAAACAGGACTTTTATGGTGAGACACTTTGTTAGGGGTTGTAAAAAAGGTAAGTGAAAAAAGTGAGTGGCCAATTATAGCTGATACTTCATTGTTTTCTGCTATGCTTATATACTCCTTAATGTGAAGAGTTTGGTATGTTGTAAGTTTGTTGAATGAATAAGAGTTATGGATTGGATTTTTTAAATCTATTGATTACATTTTAGCCTTTAACCAATCTTGTCTAATTCCAAAAGAGTAGATCTCCTCACACTTTTTTTTTTTTACACCATCTATGATTTTGAGACTTTTAATTAAAGTATTAAAAAGTGCAGAGAAGATATAGCAGTAAGAATGGACAGTTGTAAATATTAATATTATAAGTGCTGTGGGGTTTTTTGTTTTTTGTTTTTGAGAGAGAGTGTGTGTGCACATGTGCCTGGGAGCCAGCCTGGGGAAGGGGCAGAGGGAGAGAGAGAGATCTTAAGCAGGCTCCATGCTCAGCACGGAGCCCGAGCCCGATGCAGGGCTTAGTCCCAGGACCCTGGAATCATGACCTGAGCTGAAATCATGGGTCAGATGCTCAACTGACTGAGCCACCCAGGAGCCCTAATAAGTGGTTTTAATTTAAATTTTAAAATATTACAAGTTAAAGCCATTTCTTCCTCCAGAGGCAATCAAAGTGAATTTAGTATCAATCTCTGGTACATAAGCAATATGTAATATTCTGTGTTTTGATATGCCTGAGTGGTATATTGTACATATTTGTGTTTTTCCTTAAACTTTACTAATATTATATATTAAGATTTCATTTTAACTGCTGGGGGGGGGGATGCTGTCATTTGAATAAACTGTATTTTATTTATCTAGTTCCCCAGTTGATGAACATTCAAGCTGTTTCTCATTGCTGGCAGTGAACTTTTTAAAAAAAAAATTTTTTTTTTAATGTTTATTTATTTCTGAGACAGAGCATTAATGGGGAGGGGCAGAGAGAGAGGGAGACACAGAATCAGAAGCAGGCTCCAGGCTCTGAGCTGTCAGCACAGAGCCCGACGCGGGGCTCCAACTCACAAACCGTGAGATCATGACCTGAGCCGAAGTCAGACGCTTGACCAACTGAGCCATCCAGGTGCCCCATGACAGTGAACTTTCTTTAACATGTCTTCGTGTATAAGAGTTTCTCTGGGGCAGCTATTCTCAAACTTTGCATTTTGACTTCTTTCGCTCTTAAAAGGTAAGGACCACAGAGAACTCTTATATTTGTGGATGATATATCATATATATTTTGGAGGTATTTACCATTTTAGATATTTAATCTGAAAAATGCATTTATTAAATATAACAAATCATTAGATGTTAGCAAAAATAACATTTTTAATGAAAAATAACATTTCTGAAACAAAAGTGAGAAGAGTGACATTGTTTTACATTTTTGCAAATCTCATTTAAACTTTGGTTTTTAAACCTGGGTTCTCATATGTACTTCTTTAGAAGTTCAATCTCTTGCAATTACACACGTCAGGGTAGCCTCTAGAAAACTTTTGCGGTACACTTGTGAGAAAATGAATGAAAGGGGCAAGAAATGTCTTAGTATTAAAATGAAACCAGTTTTTACCTCATTGACCACTGAAAGGAACTCAGACCCCCAGGAATCCTTAGATTATTTTTAGAGAACTACAGCCCTGAGATATTGAGATACTGAAGTGGTATGCATATAATGATATGTTGGGAATTCAGGAAGAAAATATGAGAACTTTAACATTCATTTTTAAGATCAGACAAATTAAGCTTTATGAATACTTTATGAATTTATGTTGGTACACTTATTCACTGGGCTGTCTAGAACCACCATGTTATCCTGAAGGAAGAGTTGAGTTCCACATCTCAGTGGGGAACTTGTCGCTCCTTCCTTTTCCCACTGGAAAGTTTTGTGTATGGAGTATTGTACCTATTAATTATTAGGTGTGTTTGTCTTCCCAGAATTTATGTATGTATGTATGTATGTATTTTTTAATGTTTATTTTTTGAGAGAGAGCGGGGGAGGGGCAGAGAGAGGGAGACACAGAATCCAAAGCAGGTTCCAGGCTCTGAGCTGTCAACACAGAGTCCGATGTGGGGCTTGTCCCCACGAACCACGACATCATGACCTGGGCTGAAGTCGGTCGCTTAACTGACTGAGCCACCCAGGCACCCCAGAATTTATTCATTAAAATTTTTTTCTTGATGTTTATTTTTGAGAAAGAGACAGAGTGGGAATGGGGGAGGGGCAGAGAGAGAGGGGGAGACAGAATTCAAAGCAGGCTCCAGGCTCTGAGCTGTGAGCACAGAGCCTGATGTGGGGTTGGGGCTCAAACTCACAACCGTGAGACGTGACCTGAGGCAAAGTTGGATGCTTAACCTGCTTAGCCACTCAGGTGCCTCTGTCTTCCAGAATTTAAATCATATGATAAAGATACCTTGTTGTTGTTATCATTTTAACCTGTAATATTAGTCTTTAGTTGTTTTTGATCATTCCTTTCTTCTTGGAGAGTTTTATCTAAAGCAGTGGACAAAGAGTTGACACAAGATTCTTACTGTGTGGAAGAGATACAGAGAACCAGGGCAATAGTTGAAGTAAAACTGGAGGTTTCTCTTCCCTCATTTGACCATGTTATGGTATTACCACACGAGTTTTAGATATTAAAGTTATCATTGTATTCTTCTGCTCTTTCTTGACCCTCAGTGAGTTGCTTATCTCCAACAACAGTAAAAATCCGGCGTTATAGTGCGTGGAGGGAAGCTGGCTTTTCAGAGCTTTCTGTTGCAGCATTTATCACTGATGTTCTTGTTGAAAATATCCCCTGCCCTAAAAGTCTAGAATTTTGCTTAGTATTTTGTTTCATTAAAAATGACATGGACACATGATTAAGGAACTGAATCAGAGAGAACTTGGAATAATGGAAAAGTTGACTTATAAGTCTTGTGAAACCAAATTCCTGACAGAAAGTTGACAAAATGGTAGTTGGTATTTGGCAGGGGTGGGGAAATGCTTTTTTTTTACCAGATACAGATTGTAGGTGGTTCTCTGCCATGGAGCACAAGTGAATATACTTTACTTCAGCATTCCAGGTAATGTTTCTGTAGATATCTGCACACACTGAAATCTCATTTTAAATATACCTTGATAACATGGTAGGAACAAAGTTGTTACATAAACAATGAACCTTTAATATTATAAATAACATTTGTTGAGATAATATGCTGGATTTTTTTTTTTTTTTTTTTAAGCCCACCTCGCAAGCATACAACTTTAATGAGCTAAAAACAAGCTATGCTATGTTGTCAGGTATATAGAATAAGCAGCTTACCTATTACCAGTTCAAATTTTTGGTAACATTGGTTGATTAATATTCTATTTTGATGGAACAGGAAAAGGGAGAATTTGGTGGTAGTTAGGCTTGTGTTAGGACTAGGCCTTAAAAATATCTTGAAAGGTTAAACTTGGGAGGGGCGGTGCGTGGGTGGCTCAGTAGGTTAAGCGTCTGACTCTTGATCTTGGGTCAGGTCATGATCTCACAGTTCCTGAGATCTCACAGTTCATGAGTTTGAGCCCTACATTGGATTGGGCTCTGCGCTGATGGCATCAAGCCTGGTTAGGATTCTGTCTTTCCTCTCTGCCCCTGGCCCACTGTGTGCAAATGCAGGTGCACGCTCGCTCGCTCTCTCTCTCTCTCTCTCAAAATAAATAAACTTAGAAAAAGAAAGCTTAGATTTAAAGAGACATGTTTGCATTTTTGCTAATACTACATGTAATTAAAAGTGCACTGTCAGCGACTTTTTTTTTGAGAACTATTAAGATTTCACAAACAATATTATAATTTATTATATCCTGGTCACCTTCGTCCTGTTAAATATTTTCATGGTTTATTGATTACATTTCATTGCTTTATAGCTAGAGCTCCTTATTGGTGATTGTGAAGGCATAGAAAAATATAGAAACTTTGATATTCCAGTGAAGCACATTGTGCAGGTTAGTAGTGAAGTCAGCAAGAAATCTACTGAAACGCTGGAGTGAAGTTAGGAATTAGAAGCTAAAGGGCACTTGAGTGGCTCAGTCAGCTCAGTGGCTCAGGTCATGATCTTATGGTTTGTGAGTTCAAGCCTGCATTGGGCTCTGTGCTGACAGTGTGGAGCCTGCTTGGGATTCTCTGTCTTCCTCTCTCTGCTGCTTCTGCACTTTCTCTCTCTCTCTCTCTCTGTCTCTCTCCCCCCCCCCTCAAAATAAATATTCCAAAAAAAAGGGTAGATGCCATGGTTTTTTGTTTTTGAAAAAGAGCAAGCATGTGTGGGGGAGGAGCAGAGGGAAAGGGGGAGAGAGAATCTTAAGTAGCCTCCATGAGATCATGACCTGTGTCGAAATCAAGAACCCAGATGCTTAACTGACTGAGCCATCCAGGCACCCCCACGCTAAGGTTGTGATGGAGTTGGGCATCAGGGCTGGGGAGATGGCAGGGCTCAGCGAAAAGTAGAGAGCCATACAAGTTCCGCTCGGAGTTATCATTTGTTGGATATCATTGTTTGTTATCATTGTTTGGATAATTGGTGAATTTGGTATAAATCCATGTGGGTCAGTAATCCTAGTTGGAAGAAACTATAGAACAATGGCATGCCTTGCTTATTTGCCACCAAAGCACAATTTTTCTTTCTTTCTTTTTAATATAGACTTTTTCTGCAACACAATTACTTCATGCAGAAGTAATCATGAGATTGGCCAAAAAAAGAAACTTGAACTTTATGCCAGTTGCAAATAAATGTTATAGTGGAAAAAAGGAGTTAATATTTTTAAATTGCGTCAGCACTTTTTTTGGGAAAAAGTAGAAAAACTTACCTATTTACTGGTCTGTCATAATACTGACTTTCTATTATATTCCATTTTCCTTTCAAGCCTTATTTCTGCATATTTGCCAATGACTGTCGAGGTGATCTTCACATATTTGTGTTCAGTAAACAGTTATAGCCAGATTCATCAATCTTACCTTCACCCATAATTGAATGAAGAACACTTTTTATTGGTTTTAATTACGAAAAGTTGTACATAAAGCAACACACATACACTAGTTAGGGAGTCTTAAACATAAGTCACTTTTGGTACAAATTTAGAAAAAAACCCACTTCACAATACATTCTAGAAATCACAGTAGTACCCATGTCTTTTTTCAGCATTGATTGTAATGACTTTGAAATGTCTCCTCAGTCAAAAAATTTTTTTCACTAAAATATTTCCACCAAAAAATTCAGTATAGATTTCTATTAAACATTCTTCAAATTAGGTGTAAATGTCTGCTTCCTTATATTTTGTTGCATAATAATGACCCCTCCATGATTTTTGTTCATGGATCTTCAAGCTTTATGTTCCATTATACCTTTGTTCAGGGCCTATCCTGGCTATTAGTAAATATTTATACCAGAAAAAAGGATTTCAAGAAAGAAGAATTGCACTCAGCTATCTTATTTTGAATGTAACTCTTTAATCTTTAAACACACACTCATATATAGGAACCACAGGATTGGAGAAACAAACTGAGCCTGAGCATAAGCTATACGAAATTTCTTTGTAGTGACTCTCCAAATGTGAATTCACAGTTTTGGTGAATCTGCATGTTTTGGGCACTGACCACATAACTGGAGGGTTTCCTAATGAATTTCCACTAAGAATAGATTGCTTATTAAAAGAAACATAATAAAAATGTACAGATTTGATGCTTCTATATTGTTAAAACTCAACAGTAACCACAGCAGTAGATTTAAACTTAAGCATCTCAGTCAACAACTTATTTTAGGGGAAGAAATATTCTGTCCCTGATGTTATGTAGAATTGCCAGTGTTTAGTAATGGAAAAATGATTTCAGTCAGTTTTTGTATTTAGAGGCTTTAGAGACAATTCACCCACTATTGGTTGCCTTGTATTGGTTTCTCCCATTGTCCTGCTGTTACCTGAAAGACCAATAGTTGACCACCTCTATATAAAGTCTTCCTCTGCAAAATTTTTAATATATCTTTTTTCATTTTATCATGAGTATTCCACTTTATTTCCTCCTTTTGTCAGAGCTGAGTTTTAGCTGAAGTGGAATTCTAAGACCCTTCTGAAAGAAAGTCTATAATAGGAAAATTTACAGCAATATACCTTTTAAGCCTTGAGGAAACATAAAATACTCTCTAAACTTTAATGGCCATGTATCACCTCGTTCACCTTAATTAAGAGGTGCTGAATGGTAAATCACTTTGGAAAGGACAGCCAACTTTGGGGTTCATTGGAGATAGGTTTGAATCTTAATAAAGGCCTTTATTATTGTTTAATGTCAAAAATAGGCATGGGGTGCCTGGGTGACTCAGTTAAGTGTCTGACTTCAGCTCAGGTCATGAGTTTGAGCCCCGCGTCTGTGCTGATAGCTCAGAGCCTGGAGCCTGCTTCGAATCTGTGTCTCCCTCTCTTTCTGCTTGCCCCCCCCCCCCATTAATAAACATTTAAAAAATTTTTTTTAAATAGGCAAACTCATAGAGATAGTAGATTAAAATTTGTTGGTGGTGGGGAGGAATGAATATGGAGTTTTTTGGAGGGGATTAAAGTACTCTAAAACAAAATAGTGCTAATGGTTGCCCAACTCTGGAATATAGTAAAAACCACTGAATTGTATACTTTAAAGGAGTGAGCTTTATAGTATATGAATCATATCTCAGACCTGTTTTAAAAAATAGAAAGATGTTAGTTTTTAACCCATTTTCATTGTTTTGTTGCTTGATCTGATTTTTTCTCAATTGAAAACAATATTTTTTAGCTACTGAGTGCCTCTGTAAATTATTTTGTTGATCTTGAATCCTAAGTTTGTTTTATAAGATATGTTTAGTTTTTACATGCTCTTTTAAGAAGTTACCCAGTGGGAACAGTTCACAGGAAGGACAGGAAATGATTCCTGCATTTGCCCATTAACTACCAGCCAGATGTCAGCTAATGGGTTAGGAGTTGTATATGGGTATCTTTGCATTCTTTCCATTTTAAAGGTAAGGAAACTGAAGAGATGGTGTGAATTGACCAGGTCACACCGTATAGAATGGCAATTCTGAGATTTGACGGAGTACTGTAAGTACCCATCTGAGCTCAGCCCATAGTCCCACCTGGCTACTCTGAAGGCTTTTGAGCAGCTAATTTTTGTCTACTGGAGTGTTTATGAGGGGAGAGGGCTCGCTAAACAGCTTTTGTACATTTTAAGCATGGTAGTGAGTGTACTATAATGTATACTTTTGGAAGGATTTGTAAAAATTTAAGAATAATGAAGTTTGGTAAGTTTTTAAGTCATCCATAGATGATCCATGTTTAAAATTTAAGATATGCTTTTAGACATGTATGTTTCTTTTACTAATTTATAATCACTATTTAAATTTTAAATTGGTTTGGGGATTTTATAAATGCTAACATTTTTAACTTTTAATTTTAGTCCCATGCTTGTGCATAAATCTAGTCATGACAACTTTGTGGAAATAACTGATTATAAATAAAATATATAAAGTATGGGCAATTTTTATTTTTTCTTCTAATCAAATGATTTTATATCCAGGAACCAAGTTTTATTTCTTCTATCGAAGTCTAGGAGGAAATACTTAATTCACAAAAATGTTTTCTGGCCAATTTTGGGAGGGAAGACATAAAGTTCACTAGTGAGGCACAGTAAAAGTAATTTTGAAATCTGGCATTGGTGCTAGTAAAATAGAGCAGTGCCATGGATAAAATATTTGCCATTTCCCAAAATTGCCACCTGGCTGTTTCTTGGTCAAGTGAAAAGGAAGAAGTGGAGGATTGATTGCAGTTCAGTGAACCAAAATGTAGGTAAGGACTAAAAAAAAATGACCTGTTGTCCTAAGCTGGAACTGAATGGGTTAAAAGCCCTGCTGAAGAGAGGCAGCTTTGGTTGTAAAGTGAAAAGTTTGGGTGGCTGGCTGGCTGGCTGGCCAGCCGACCAATTTAAAACTTAAAAGTTTGAGTGAAAGGTGGACCCTTGGAAATTGTAGGAGAGTTAGTCTTAAACGAAGAATAATAAATTAGGGCATATTGTATAGAATAAGTTGTCAGAAATTAACTGCTTAGAAAATCTGTTCTGCCAGCAGGAAATATTAACAAATAGGGGTGGGTGATAGAATTAAAAAGTGGGGAATAAAACATATGAAGTTTAAACTGTTTGCTATATGCTGTTTTCTTAATTCACATAGAAATATAAGTAGTTAAATCAAAAGTGGTTTTGTATTTAATGTTAACAGTTTTCATTTGCACTTACGTGTGTATTTTGTAGTGCATTTCTCTAAATTCTGGAACTAGGAGAAAAGCTGGAGTGTTTGTAGGAGGATGTAGGATGTAGTAAGATAAAGCAATGTAGGAAAAGTATGAAAATTTTTTTTAACTTGAGAATACTTTGTGCAGCATTGTTACTTGTAAAAATATCTGGATAGGAATCATGAGAAATCTGAAGAGTGAATTTTATAGAGAAATCAGTGGAACTATTTTGTAGTGTTTAAGTCAAATGAAAGACTGCTCAGTAGGAACAGGGAGACAATAGTTTCTTTTTCTTTGTTTTAAAAAGCCTTGTAGGGGCGCCTGGGTGGCTCAGTCGGTTGGTTAAGTGTCCGACTTTGGCTCAGGTCATGATCTCACTGGTTCATGAGTTCAAGCCCCGCGTTGGGCTCTTTGCTGACCGCTCAGAGCCTGGAGCCTGCTTTGGATTGTGTCTCCCTCTTGCTGTCTACCCCTCCCCTACTTGTGGTCTGTCTGTCCGTCTGTCTCTCTCTCTCTCTCTCTCTCTCAAAAATAAATAAAACATTAAAAAAAAAATAAAGCCTTGTAAGTTTGCTCCATCTTAAGAATATTTCATATTAATGCCAGACTGTCTTGTCTGTATACTTTCCTCTAAGCAAGTGGAAAATTGGTTAATCATTTGGGTTTCAAAGGACTTTTGACTTTATAGAAAGTAAATACAATTTGCTTGGCAGTGAAGTGTATGTCAGTAATTAAAGAGATACTTTCTTTAATGTTTGTTTATTTTTGAGAGAGACAGAGACAGAATGCGAGTGGGTTGGTGCAGAGAGAGACACAATGTGAAGCAGGCTCCAGGCTCCGAGCTGTCAGCACGGAGCCTGACGCAGGGCTCGAACTCACGAGCTGTGAGATCATGACCTGAGCGAAGTTGGACACTCAACCGACTGAGCCACCAAGGTACCCCAAAGGGATACTTTGTTTAATGCACAAAGGTCAACAAAATCTATATTAAAGACAGTGATTTCTTAAATTTGGGTTTTGTATCCACAAGGTATCCGTTATTATAAAGATTTAAAGGAACAAATTTAAAATTTATTTTTAAATATTTTAATAATTTTGAAAAATTTTATTAAAGATTTACAAGCCATTGACTTGAATATAAGTGTTAATTTCAAAGACAAGGTTTAAGCAATGAATAAGCTGTATCTGATAATGATGGTTCTATTTATTTACTTATATTTATAATCAAAAGTTGAGAAACTTTGTTTCATACAAAGTTTTTCATTTTTAAGTCAATGGGTTTGAGTATTTCAATTTTAATATTAATACAAGTATATAAGTTTAGGAAATAAAAGAAAATATCCCACTGAATACCATTAATATTTTTTCTAATTTTCAAATCATGGAAGATTTGAGTGCAAATGATTATTGTTTTAGATAAACTTCTAGAAGTGGAATTCTTAGTTTAAAAGATACTGACATTTTTTAGTTCTTGGTACATAGGTTTAAATTTCCTTCTGGAATTAAAGCTCACCAATTAGGTCTCATCAGCAGAGGGCAGTGCCTGCTTTGCTTGATGCTGATCTACCTTTGTGCCAGTTAGATAATTGAAGAATTGTGTCTTTTTGTTTTAGTTTGTACTTCTTTGATTATTTGTAAGGTTGAACTTTTTTTCTGTATCTATTAATCAGCTATTGGGGTTTTCTTTGTTAATTGAGTTACTTTCCTGTACATATTTTTCAATTTCACCATCTTGTACGTGTTCTGCTTTCAGGTAGAATGGCATAGTTGGCAGAATGGCATTGTTTAATGTGTGGTTGTTTTGCAACCCTCTGTACCTCCCAACTCCTCCCCCATCATGTTGAATTGCCCAGTATTTTTTTTTTTTAAGTTTATTTATTTGCTTTTGAGAGAGAGAGCAGGAGAGGGGGAGAGAGAGAATCTCAAGTGAGCTCCACATTGTCAGCATGGAGCCTGATATGGGGCTCAGACCCACAAACTGTGAGATCATGACCTGAGCCAAAACCAAGAGTCAGATAATTGATCCACTGAGCCACCCAAGTGCCCCTGAATTACCCAGTATTACGAAATTATTAGTTCCAACAAACATTTGGTAAAGTGTATATAAAGGCATAAAGTGAAATGCCAAGTAAAAAGGAACTGTAAACTATCCCTTTCCTAATTGTTCCAGCAGTAAGAATTTTTTTTACAGAGTTATCTTCAGGCTGTAATTAGATAGACAAAGCATCTTTGCAGAAAAGAGGATTTTAAAGTTTTTTTTTTTTCCTAATTATCTTCTGTTAGGAAATTTGATGTGTGCTTCTGTAAAGTGTTTATATGTTACTAATAAACATTCAAGTTATGTTGGAGTTAACTTGATTTGGTTGAAGCTCGTGTGTCTGATACATTGAGTCGAATGAAGAGGAAGAAAGACTAGAATTAAATGCTTTGAGGGGCGCCTGGGTGGCGCAGTCGGTTAAGCGTCCGACTTCAGCCAGGTCACGATCTCGCAGTCCGTGAGTTCGAGCCCCGCGTCAGGCTCTGGGCTGATGGCTCGGAGCCTGGAGCCTGTTTCCGATTCTGTGTCTCCCTCTCTCTCTCTGCCCCTCCCCTGTTCATGCTCTGTCTCTCTCTGTCCCAAAAATAAATTAAAAAAAAAAAAAAAACAAAAAAAACGTTAAATGCTTTGATATCTGCATCTATCAGGAGGAAGATTTGAATACTAGCCTGTAACTGTAAGTGTACGTGTTTCCTTTTGAAAGCATTCATATTTTTCTTTAAAGTTTGTAGTTAAGTATTAATAACAGGAGCTTAAGGCAAAATTTGTCATCTTGGAGGTGATAATAGGAAGGAAGGAATACTACATGTATAATCGATATAATTCATTATAAAATAAATGTTAGGAAAGCAAATATTTTAAAGTTTAGGGGAGAAAAGGTAGTGGTAAGTATGCCATTGAATGATTCCTAAGGAAAACATTGAGGGATTTAAGGTTAGAAGAATTACTTAGACTAGAATGATCTTCTGATTCTTTTACTGCTTTGACAGATCTTTTTTAAAAAAATAGGAAAAGGCATATTCCAAAAATTGTAGACTCAATGCCAGTAACTTTCATCTGTGATGGTTGTTAGTTTGTTTTATGAACAACTAGAAATTTCTAGTCTAGGAGTCAGAACAGATTCACTAACAATTCAGAGCAGAATACATTAATCTTTTTTCTTTTGTGAAGTGTGTTTTGTGTAGTGAGGACTGTAAACCAAATATTTCAGAAAGATATTTGTCATGATTTCATTATGAATAAATTAGAAAAATATAGACAGGATGGAGTGTTGTTAAATGAATTTTAGCTGACTGGCAGTGTCCAGGGAATATCAGGGTCATCCCACAAGTAGGTCCTGTTCTTATTTTTAAAAACATTGAGTTGGAGGAAGGCATATAAAGCACGTTAATGAAATTTACGAGCTGATTGGAGTAGCTACTACATGAAGTGGCAGAAAATTATTTCCAGATGGCCTGAGTAGATTGAAAGGACTGTCCGAAACCAACATAAAGTCAACATGAAGATCTAGTTTTGAGAGAGATTCCATTGGAAACAGTTTGAGGGTTTTGGTTGATTATAGATGTGAGTTAATGGATTAAGCACTGCTGTTTTGGAGATCATAAATAAGCCCCCCCCCCCCCCCCTTCAGAATCCTGGAACCTGTTAATATGTTGCCTTACAAGAGACTTTGAAGATTTGATTAGGTTAAGAATATTAGGATGGGTGAATTATCCTGAATTATCTAGATGAGCCCAATGTAATCCCAAGGGTCCTTACACAAAAGAGTGAGGAGAATCAGAAAGTGATGTGACAACAAACACAGAGGTCAGGGAGGATGGAAGATGCCACCCCGTTGTCTTTGAAGATGGAGGAGGAGACCGTAAGCCAAAGGAATCTACGTAGGCACCCTGTAGAAGCTGGAAAAGCCAAGGAATAGATGCTGCCCTAGAGCCTCCAGAAGGAATGTAGCCCTGCTATCACCTCAATTCAGACTAGAGATTCTGACCTCCAAAACTGCAAGAGGCACTTGTGTTGTTGCTTTTATGCTACTAAGTTTGTGGTAATGTGGTTTTGCAGAAATAGGAAACTAAGAAAATACACTAGATTCCATTAACACAGTAATATATCTGGACGATGTCCATTTGGTGGTATCATACTTAAAAGAAATTAGCCAGGGGGCGCCTGGGTGGCTCAGTTGGTTAAGCATCCAACTCTTGATTGCAGCTCAGGTCATGACCCCAGGGTCGTGAGACCTCGCTGAACCTGCTTGGGATTCTCTTCTTCCTCTCTCTCGGCCCCTCCCCTGTGTGCTTGCTCGCTCGCTTGCTCTTGCTTGCCCTCAAAATAAATATTTTTTTTAAAAAAAGAGCCAGAATAGATCAAGAAATACCATTTAATAGTTGAAGAAGATAGGTGGAAGGGAAGTCGGTTTAGTTATCTTCGAATATTTTATCATGAGAGAGATAAATATTGTGCAGAATTGGAACAGGAGAGGGAAGGTATCAGAAGGGAGATTCAGGGTTAGTTCACAGGAGGCTTTTGTAACCACTGGAGCTGATTAGTTATGAGTTATTAAGCCTTATGTCACTAGGCGGGAGCTGCAGATGTACTATAAAAGTGGTTCTAAATTCGGTGTGAGTACTGGATTAGATACTAAGGTGCTATACAGCTTTAAGAGTCTTTGATACTACTGTACTGTCACTACAGAGAAGTTTTCTCTAAATGCAATCGTAGATGCAAAGATTCTCAGGCATTGTATAGCTTTATTTAGTGAGCTACTTATGTGTCAGTTACTAGGTTGAGATGTCTGTATGTTATCTCATTTAATCCTAACAGCCTTATAAGATGTAATGTATACTATTAATCCCCCTTTTCATGTTTAAAAATCCTTGAAGTTTAAAGAAGTTAACTAAATTTGTCAAAGTTTATACTGTTAGTGAATAGCAGAATATCTTGTTACTTTGACTACCTCAAACTGAATTCTACAGGTGTCACAGGCCAAATATTCTTATTCTTTACCTTCTCCTGAAACTATTCTTTATTGAAATAAGAGTTTTTGATGAATGATTCTTAATAATTTGTAGACTACTTTGTCTATCAGGCATGTTACAAGACTATATTCACATTTATATTTTTTATAGTCATTTAGCTAGTGACAGGGCAAAAAGCCAAACTCAGTCTGTTGTTGGCACGTATTTTTTTCCGACTGATGCCTTCCAAGGGGGTCTTGTACCTTTATCGGCCTACTGCTTCTGCTATTTTATATTAGAGAATTGCATGGTTTCCTCTGGCTGCTTTGACATAGTTGTTTTCATTGACAGATTACATTAATTGTGAATATAGGCTGTAATAGTAGGGAGAGTGCTGCTCCTAGTAATATTTATTGAGCACCTGCCCTGTTGCAGGTGATAACACTAGTCATTCCATGTGCAAGAACTAATTCAGTTCTCACTGAAACCTCTGAAGTAGATAACCACCATGTCGTTTTTACATAGGAGGACGCTACGCCCTACAGAGGTTACGTAATCTGCCCAGAATTGTGTTACATGGCTGGACCCAGAATCAAAACCAGGTCTTTCTGACTCTTTCCAGAATACCACAATGCCTGATTTTTTTCTTTTTTGCTAGTAGTTTGTTGGAGTTATACTGAATTTTATGGTTCTCAGCCTTTTATATACAGCCAATAGATTTTTTTTCTTGAGGCTTGTAGGCTGAGACTGGATGTTGGTCAGAAATAACTAGAGCCTGAATTATCTCTACCCTTGTTTCTACTCTGAATATACTGCATATTCTAAACTTGATTGAAAAATATGAAATTTTTTTTCTAACTTGATGATGCTGTTTTCCTGCAGTTTGTAAGAAATGTGTTCGTGGTTTAAGGAATCTGTTTATTATTGAAAGGTTACAGCAGTTAGTTTGGGCTTTATTTTCCTCATTTGAAAACAAAATAATTTTTCTCTGAGTCCTTGCCTTTCACATTTTTTGACTGTCACTCCCATGGTAAGACTTGAAATTTTACGTAGAGTCAGGTGTTTGGGCACACACAAAACTAAGAAGTTTCACCAAATAGTACCTACCTTTGCTGTGTACAATGCTATTGTATTTTTTACTCTGTTCCACTAAAAAAGTTGTGTCACATCCATTGTTTATATTTCTGTTCTAATGTACTTCAACCCACAGTTTGAAAAACACTACTTTGGATTATCTCCAGGATTCTTTTCTCCTTTCAACCAAATTATATGTGGTGGTAATAATAGGTAACATCTATTTGTATTTACTTTGTGCTAGGTGCTGCATTAAGTGCTTTTTAAATGTGTTGTTTGTGTTAAACTTCTCTAAATGTAGAGGCTATTATTTTCATTTTACGGATGAAGGAACAACTTCTTATAGCAAGCGGTGGAGCCAGGATTTCCCAGACAGTTGATTATTGATCTTATGTTCTGATCATTACTTAAACAGAAATTTATTGTTTTTAAAAATTCATTCAGTAAGTATAATCTGAGTCTTAGGTCAGCACAAGTTTGTGTACTTCTGAGAGATTCCTCAGCCAACATTCAATTAACTCTTTCTTTTCTAAGATTATTCAATTTCAGCTTCGCTCTAGATCCAGTTAAGGACAGTACGTTGCCTCTTATTGCTTATCTGGGCACATCCCTTTATCTCTAGGTCACTTTTTTTTTGTTACTAAAAAATTTTTGAGTCCAACTCCTCATAACAATTATATTTTTGTCTACTTTCTCATTTGGGTCTCCATGCATGCATGTGTGTATATGTATATTTTTTTAGTCATACAGTGTTTATCATCTTTAATATCTGTGTATTGTTCATTCCACTGGGGTAATGTATTATAGTATTAATTAAATAATTTGCTTATTCTTAGGTAGTTATTGGAAAGAACTTGAGCTTTGGGCAGTGGTAGACCACAGACTGAATTTACCACTTAATTAGCTTTATGACTTCTAGCTATTCTTGAACTTTTGTGCCTCAGTGTTCTCCTCTGTAAAATGGAACTACAATGTTTAACTATCATAAAGGCTATTGGTGTTTCTATTTAAATACATAGTGCCAGTGTTCATAGTTACAGTAAAGTCTATCAATTTCAGCATAATTTCTGAGTCTCTTTTTCCAATGAAGGCATTGATCTGGATACTAGGGACCTTTTTGCTTTGCAAAAGTAGAGACTGAAGGGGTGTCTGGGTGGCTCAGTTGGTTAAGTGTCCAACTTCAGCTCAGGTCATGATCTCACAGTTGTGAGTTCAAGCCTCACATTAGTCTGTTTGCTGTCAACAGACTTTGCCTCAGATCCTCTGTGCCCCTCTCTTTCTGCCCCTCCCCTCCTTGCGCTCTGTCTCAAAAAAAAAAAAAAAAAGTAGACTGGTGGATAAATTTGTGCTTTGAAGAAGTCAATAAAATATTGCTAACATTCACTGAGCTTTTAAAAGGTAATTTTTAAACCTCCAGTTTTGAAACTTCTATATCTGCCTGTAGTGTTTTTCTTCATAAATTATATAAATACAGATGTACAGCTTTAAGGTTTAAGAAAGGCATTTGTAAAGGAAAGAGCATCTAAAAAGAAACTTAAATGTTATAGAAGGATTACAGTGCTCACAAATAAGAGATATTTAAGGGTGGTCATCTGCAAAGCACTGAAACAGGGCTCTGCCTCCTCTGTGTACGAGACACTTAGTTTGCTATTTCTGAGCTCTCAGAGATTCATTACATTAGTGAAAAATGATCCAAAACTGCATTTCTGCCTCCTCACCTGCCACTTTACCAGTTGGACTTCGAAATCACTTTCAGAAACATATCTGTTCAGCCACCTCATAGTCAAACTGAACAAGGTTTGGTTTGTACCTCTTAATACCATTTGACCTTGCCAAATGCCTTTAATTTTTGGCGTTTGTCCTGGTGTTCATCTTTGCAACCCCTTTCTCTGTACCACACAGGAATTTTTGGTATACCTTAGCTTATATGTTCTTGGTTGTCTTCTTAACTACACATTTCTCCTCACCCATACTCATGGCTTTGATTCTATGACTTTCCAGTTTCTAGCCTGGATCTTTTGTGTTCCAGATCCGTATTCTCATGTCTGCCTGAATTTCAGTAGGCATCCGGAATTTAAATTCAATGTGTTTCATCATTACTCCTGAGTCAAAACAATGCATATAGACAGGCATAAATGCGTGTTTGATATTTTGTCTGTGTTCCCCATCATACTTAATGATGTGGTATGTATTTAATCAATAAGCATTTTATTAAGGGTATGAGTATGCTATTGGGAATTGTGAGCTATGAAATCTATAAATTTTAGTTCACACCCATTCCCTGGGCATCATCCAAAACAGATGTAACCCTTTTGAGTATCATCTCAAAACAGGTATAAGAGAATCTGTTAGTTGTTAATGTGAAACTAGATGAATTTATGTACCACTAAACTTAAATCTTCCTTATACATAGTAGTTCACAAATGTTGGTTCCCTCTTCCCAAGTCATCTTTTCTTCCTGAAATGTATTAACATAATACCTTTTTCACTGTCTCTTAGATAATGGATAGCACTTGAGGTTCTCTTGCTGGTCTTTTGCTTGAATGGTTATACTACTTTATGATATAGTATTTTAATTTTTTTTAACAAGTTATAATTTAAATATAGATTATGGAGCATTTTACCAAAAGGTACACTGATCTGTCTTGTGTGCTCTGTTGGCTGAGTTTTTTTCTATGGCAAGTTGCTTACTGCTGAAATAAGAAGTGCTATTCAGTACATTAAATGAATATTAGCTTTGGCTCAGGCTTCATGAAAATATGATTCTACAAGCTTTTAATTACCAGAGAAGTAGTTTTCACTGTTGTTCTTTCTTAAGATCCATATATAAACTTTTTTGCGTTCCTTTTCTTTGCTTTAAGGTACAGAGAAGGAAATAGAACAACAGTAATAATAAATTGTCTTAATTCTTCAAAGTTTTTTAACTCATAAATGGTCAGAATATATCCTTTATAAATGCATGCTATATATTTCATTTTTAAAATTTTTAGAATTTTACATTCACGTTTTTAGAACTTTTTTTAATGTTTTATTTTTGAGAGATGGGTGTGCAAGTGGGGGAGGGGCAGAGAAAGATGGAGATTGAGGATCTGAAGCGGCTCTGGGCTGACAGCCTAGAGCCCAGTGCAGGGCTGAGATCATGACCTGACCGAGAGTCAGACACTTAACAGACTGAACCACCCAGGTGCCCTACGTTTTTAGAATTTGCATTTAAGTTGTCATACTTTACATTATCTTTTATTTTTTTAAATTTCTCATTAGTTTATATAATCTCAAAGATTACTGTCTCCTTTCTAATTGTTTTCTGTTAGTGAGCATTGTTCTCAAGGATAATTTTTATTACATTGGTAAATAATAAAGAATCATGACCTTATTTAGAGAACCACTTTTTTGAAAACAAAATTCCTTTCTTAATGTCTTTGTATTTCTCCTATTTTCTGTATCTTGATACTGCTTATGGAAAAATTCTTTCTCTGCTTAAACCAGAGTTTTAAGTCTTAAGTCTGGTTCTTGTATTGATTGTATCTGTCATTCCATACCTTTTCTAATATTACTGTTACCTGTAGTCCCTTTGTGTCTGTAGTTTTGAAAAGCTGTGAAAATTCTCTGAATTTTTAGGATACCCTACCAGGTAGGACTGTTTACCGTATGAAGAGAGACTTTGTCCTTTAGGTTAGCTTCTTAGTGGTCTAGTAAAGGTCTGTGTCTTTAGAGATTCCATATTTGAAATATCAACATTATTTAGATGAAAATGGAAGGAAATATGATTCATATAAATCCCTGAAACTTACTTCAAAATATGTTTTTAGAAGTCCTGAGTGTTTTGCCCATGATTAAACAAACAAACAAACAAAAAAAGCAGAAGAAGAATTTAAGAAGCTAGATATAAGCTTCTTCGTGTCAGGGTTTTGTCTTTATAACCCTCTGTGGGCTCTCATTATGTCTTGGTTCGATTTAAACTTTGGGGGGAAGGAGTATACATGGGTGGTTAAATCTCATGGGGAGCACCTGATTGTTGGATTTACTGTCATGGGATTTGTTCAGTATGGTGCCATTTATGGTGCCATTCCTGACTAATCCAAGAAATTGTGAATTCCAGGATTTTAAATGTCTTCCTGATTTAATGAATCTTTCTCCAAAGGAATCTTAGAATTATTTAAAGTTCTCTAAAATCTCAGTAAGGTTTGCATTAAATATTGAGTCAGACTATAGCTTTCAGTCCAGGAACATGGTATGTTTCTGTTCAAATCATTTTTGAGTTCTTCAGCAAAACTTTGTAATTATTTTAGTTACAGATTTTGTAAATTTCTTCATGTTTTTTTTTTTTTCTTCTTTGCTAATGTTTAATATTGTTTCCCCACTGTATTTTCTTAGTGGTGATGCAGGTTATATAGAAAAGTGCTTGGATTTTCTTTACTAGCTAAAATCTTAAACTTAGTTTCAAAAGTTTGTTATTCTTTTAGTTAATAAATTACAGTGTCTTTGTAGAACTGGGAATTGACTTCTAACTTTACCTTTAATTTTTAAATTATTTTTGTTTTTTTTTTTTAAGCTCTTTTCACTTATGGATATGAAACCTCCCATCTCTCGAGCCAAGATGATTCTTATCACTAAAGCTGCTATTAAAGCTATTAAGGTAAGAATAAAATATATTTAATTTGAAAAATGTTTTTGGAAATTTTGAAAATACTGTTAAACATGAGAATTCAACCTGTTAGTTTAGGCCTGAATCAGAGAGCAGTAACTAGCTTTTGCTGAAGGTGTATGATAATAAAGTACAGTGTATTTGCATTGTAACATATTATTTCAAAACCCGCTTTTTTCCTTTTGTTCTATAGTATCTCCCCTTTATATTGTTTCAAGCTTTGTTGAGGTATAATTGACAAATAAAATCGAATATATTTAAGAATAGAATTGAACAGAACAGAACATGATGGTTTGGGGCTCCTGGGTGGCTCAGTTGGTTCAGCACTTGACTCTTGATTTTGGCTTGGGTCATGATCTCACATTTGTGAGATCGAGCCCTGCGTCAGGCTCTGCACTGAGTGATTTTTTTGGGATTCTCTCTCTTTCTCTCAAAATTGTTTAACATTAAAAAGAAAAGAGGAACATGATAGTTTGATACATACATACATTATGAAATGGTTAACACAGTCAAGCTAATTAGCACGTCCGTTGCCTCACATAGTTGCCTGTGTATGTGTGTGAGAGAGAGAGAGACTGACTCAGAAAGTTGAATTAACTGAAATGGAGAGTAGAATCAAAGGTGTTTCTGTTATTTTATTACACTGTTCTTATCCCTCATAAAGTTGCTTGATACACTGCTTTATTAAGGCTTATTGATTAAAAATCTAAGAAAAGGAACTTCTTTTCCAAGGAAGGGGGGTGTAGTTTCTGTGTTATTTATTTATTTCATGTTTGTTTATATATTTGGAAAGAGAGTGTGTGAGTAGGGGAGGGGCAGAGAGAGACCCAAATAGGCTCTCCCTTATCAGCGCAGAGTCAGACGAGGAGCTTAATCCCACTAACCATGAGATGATGACCTGGGCCTAAATCCAGAGTCGGACGGTCAGCTGACTGAGCCAGCCGGGCACCCTAGTAGTTTCTGTTTTACTTAATTTCTTTCTGATTTATATTCACTTGTTGACTAAGGATTATGTCTCATGGTTCACTCACTATTACCTTGAAAATTATTCAGATTTTGCAAATTTTAAGGTTTCAAGTATTTTCTAATTATATTACTGAAAATGTGGAAATATGTAGACTATAGTAATTTTCTTCTAATTCTTTTCAGCTTTATAAGCATGTAGTTCAAATAGTAGAAAAGTTCATCAAAAAGGTAACTATTCATTTCATTATTACCTCATTTTAGTTATCAGTATTTGTAACTTACTTTTTTCATTGTAATCTGGATGCTTGCTTTTATTTTATTTTTTTTTTATTTTTTTTTTAATTTTTTTAATGTTTTTATTTATTTTTGAGACAGAGAGAGATAGGGCATGAGCAGGGGAGGAGCAGAGAGAAAGGGAGACACAGGATCCAAAGCAGGCTCCAGGCTCTGAGCTGTCAGCACAGAGCCCGACGTGGGGCTCAAACTCATGGACTGTGAGAACATGACCTGAGCTGAAGTCGGATGCTTAACCGACTGAGCCACCCAGCCGCCCCTGGATGCTTGCTTTTAAACCCACTCTACAAAAAAAAGTTGTCATTAGGCTTGAGTTTGTTTTTAAACAAAACAAAAACAAATTTATAGCAGTACTGTTGACTGAGCACTGAGTGTGAGGTAGGTACTCAGCCAGTCTTTTGTACTGTGCTGGATGCTTCCCTGACATTCCTCCCCTGCTGTTTGCCCTATCTGCTTTGTTGGCATTTAACTAATCCTGGAGTATTTCAAATGAAATCACTTTGTAAAGTTTTTCTAATTTTTTTCTGCTTCTGTCATAATTAAATCATTTTTCAGTTTCACAGTTGTATCTGGTTTTATAACCTTGTGATTAGCACACATCTGTCTCACCAGAGGACTGAGAACGGATACTTAAACCTCTCTGTCTTCTTCCCCAACCTGGAGCTGTATCATGTGGTATATACTAATAAATGTGTGTGGCATTGTCTTTGATCCATGGCCTTTGAATACTAGCTAAGAGATGAGAATTAGAGTCCCAGTAGATCAAAAAAATGGCCAGTAGAAGTTTTTATAGTAGCACATCAAAGTGTAAATAAGTAAAAGAGAAAAAAATTAAAATTACCTGCATGCCACCACCCCAAATGACTTTGATATTTATATCTGGATCTACTCATTTTTTAATTGTGTACATGTACGTTCATAAAAGGGAAAATGGTGACATTGATAACCTGTTTTTCCCCACTAAATTTATCATAAACATCTGTAGAGTATTCCATCACATGATTGTTTCCAAAGTTTATCCAGCTGGTTCTGTGTTGTTAGACGTTTCACTTCAGTGGCTGTCCTTAAAGAGAAAATTAGATGCATCTTAATTGTTTTCCTTATGGTAAATTTCTAGATGTAGAATGGTTGGATCAAATAAGGCTTTGCTTTTATTGCTAAATCATCTTCCAGAAAGATTGTGCCACCAGAAATGTATATAAATGTCTCTTTTCTTGTTGATTTGATAAGACAAAAATGGTATCTCCTTTTAGCTTTTGTTTTCGCTGGTACTATGCTTTAGTAGAATTAAAATTGATGCTATTAAAATTATCTTTTTGATAATTTCAAAAGGCAAAAATTATTTTTTAATCAGGATAAGTTGGAGTAGGAGGTATCATAATAAGTGGATTTGTATGGAAGTGGGTTAGGTATTGGTAAAGTAATGTTGATTCCAGGAAATTGTGGGGAGATAGAAGGATCAGAGGGGAATGTAAATTATTGGGGATTTGAAGTATCAAGATAATTGATTGTTCTGTATGGGTTTGTGAACTTTGACAAGCTAGCCAATAAGAGCTAAATATTCAGGCGCTTTCTAAATAGAAGCACTCATTGGATATATAGAATTCTATAAAAGGGAGATAAATGCGTGTCAAATTGTGATTTTGCTTTTCTTGTATTGACTTTACATTTTTACCTTTGTAGTGTAAACCAGAGTACAAGGTTCCAGGATTATATGTAATTGACTCCATTGTGCGACAGTCTCGTCATCAGTTTGGAACTGATAAAGATGTTTTTGGGCCAAGATTCTCTAAAAACATAACTGCCACATTCCAATATTTATATCTTTGTCCATCTGAAGATAAGGTATAGTAAAAATCATTTTTACATTAAAACTTGTATTGTTATTTCTATATTTATTTGAATCTGTTTATATTATGTATTTGAAATGTACTGTACTATTAGAATTATGTGGTGGTCTCTGAACTTGAAACAAAATCCAGTGTTTCCTGTTGTGGTCATCTCATGTTTAATCTAATTTCTTGTGAAGTTCTTTAGGAATGTTGTACTGTTGAAAAAGGACCACCATCTTACTTTAAAGAAGACATTGTCGGAAAGATTTACTTGTAGTTGAGTGATAAATTCTACAGTGGAGGAAGGCCGTACTCCTCTCATATTGTTGCTTATTGCAGAAGAAAGGGACCAATCATTGATGGCTTTCTCCTGCCTGTAGAGATGCTAGAGCATAAATGGTATTCATTAGCAATCAGACTACAGTATTTCATTCCTTGTATTTATAGCTGATTTTACTATGTACTGTTGAAAGGTAGAAAAACTTTACAGACATTTGTAGTAGAACTCCCAGTAGGTGGGAGAAATACACTGCTAAATGTACTCAGAATAATGAAGAATGAGGACATTTACAGTAAATAGTATATAAATTTGAGTGTTGTAGATATTGTATTTATGTTCTTGGAGGAGTATTCTTAGGGAATAGGTATACAGGAGAAAAGATCATACCTTGAGTAGGACAAAAGAGTTATTCCCATGAATAACACATCTCTGGCTCTCCATATTTATTGGTCCATAAGATTACTTACCTATCAGTTACAGATCAGTTTCGTAAATATTCTGTTATAATTATCCTGAAGAAATCCTTCTTCACTTCATTTACTTTCCTCAGATAACTTTTTTTTGTCGGTGATGGCATTTTTTTGTAATCATAAATGAAATGAAAACTTCAAATACATTTTTTATTATATTTGGATTATCCAGGTTGTATTTCTTTTCTGATTCTCCCCCCCCCCCTTTTTCCCTTCTTTGTTTTTTACTTTATCAGAGTAGTTTTTAACCAGGTTGTAATTCTGAAGATAACTTTTTTTTTCTGTTTGTGAAACAGATTTAGTACAGAAATACTAGCCTTGGGATTTTTTTTTTTTAGTAAGAGGTATAATACATTATTTATGCAAATATTTATTGTATATTCATGTTTTGTTACACATAACAGAGTAAAATAGTTCGCGTGCTGAACCTTTGGCAAAAAAATGGAGTATTCAAAATTGAAATTATTCAGCCTCTTTTGGACATGGCAGCAGGGACTAGTAATGCCGCTCCAGTACCAGAAAATGTTACTAATAATGAAGGTATGGTCAAATATATCTGTGAGCTTAGAAAATGTTACAACTTTTTCTGCATGTGAAGTTTGAAGTCTGTTTGTACTGGTGGAATTTTTCCATAAAAAAGAAATTGGAAGTTATGGTTTACTTTCCATAATTCTTACTTCTAGTAAAAATATGCTCTTTCAGTATTTGCTGTAGTACCACGATCTATGTTTTTACTATATATTAAAATGAATGGAATGTTGTTATAGTAAAAAAGCTTAATGGAGTTCAGAAAGGAAAATGTGTAGATTAAAGTTTTTGTAGGTCTTAATGACCTTTTCTTTTTTAGGCTCACCTCCACCTCCAGTTAAAGTTTCTTCTGAACCCCCCCAAGCCACTACAAACTCTGTACCGTCTGTACCGCAGTTGCCTAGCTCTGATGCTTTTGCTGCTGTGGCCCAACTGTTTCAGACAACTCAAGGTCAACAGGTAAACTACCTGTCTGGAGATTAAATTCCTTGCAGTTAGGTACTATTGTCAGTTTTGATTTTCCTTGCCTAACTAGTGAGGACATTCAAGGGAGGAAATATTTCTACTTTTCACCTGGAAAAGCCTTCAGTAGGAAGGTAATGGAATAGGGATAAATGGAGAAGATGTGGGAAGGTGAAAAATAAGGGAGCCACATACTGAGAAATGGCAATACCTCTTTGAAGAGAACCTCAGAACTGCTGACTGGTTGGTATTGTTGCTCGTAATTCTAGCATTTCCAATTAACTTCAAAATTATTTGGATTGGAGGTGAATTTTACATTTTTCTAGAAAACGTTTATTTACCTTGTTTACAGTTCAGTGTATTTTCTCTTTTTGACCATCATTTTCTGCCTTTGGGGTGTCAGCATATATTTTTAACCTTAAGTGACCCCAATCCCTGATATTTACAACAGACTTAACCATTACTAAAAGGTGTTTTCTTTTTCCAGTTTACTTTGTGCCTAGGCTGTTTTGAGTCACCTTTAAGAATTTTTTCTCTTCAGTAAATTAACTTTTGATACTATGATTATACTTTGCTATGTGGTTTATCAGTTTTCCCATTTTTTAAGCTTCAGCAGATCCTTCAGACTTTTCAGCAACCTCCAAAACCACAGTCTCCCGCCATTGACAATGCTGTGATGGCGCAGGTCCAGGCTATCACGGCTCAGTTAAAGACGGCTCCTGCACAGCCACCTGAACAAAAAGCTGCTTTCCCCCCGCCTGAGCAAAAAACTGCATTTGACAAGGTAGGCTTCACTCAATGACCCACCTTAACCGTTTAGACCACTCAATTTGGAATGTGGAAGTTACTTCTTCTCTACTTTCTCTCTAGATTGTTCATTTTGTTGTTTTTTGGTTGGAGGAATTTTCCCCCTCAATATCAAAACATTGATTATTTTTCCTGGTTATAAATGTAATATATACTCATTACAAAAATTTCCAGTAAAAAGGAAATGGAAAAGAAAACAAGAAAGCTTTCACCGTTAACCCCCATACTTGGGAGATAACTACTCTCTTCCGAACTAATTTCCCATGGATATATTTTTCTTTATTGGTCATAATATGTTTGTATGTCACAATAGGTAATATTATAAATGTTAAAAATATAAATTATAAATATTATAAAGAAAATGTATACAGTTTTTAACTTGTTTTTATCTTAATCTTATTTCTTTGTTGTTAAGGTTAGTAGATTTAGTTCTACATTTTTACTGAGTGCTTATTAGGGATATTTTATTACATCTGTGTGTCACAGTTTAGCCATTCCTCTATTGATAGACAATTAAGTTACCTTGTGCTTTTTGCTGTTAAAACTTAGTTACAATATGTATAACTTGTGAGTTTTGTTCAGTGTCTTCCAACTTTGTTGGCCATAGGCATGTTTAAGGAGCTGAGCTAGTAAGGGCATAGATGTGCTGAATTTGCACAGCTTAGAGCTTCCCATTGAAATGTTAACTCAAGCAACTCTATCTTAGCTGTTTTATGTCTTGTGTATTTATTGGGTTTATGACTATATAAACTTTGATTTCATCTTACAGGTCTCACTGCAAAAGCAAAAATATTTGAAAACCCTAGAACGAAGTGATAATTTTTAATCATCTCTAAAATTTTTTATTCTTTCCAGATTTTAATTTTAAGATATAATAACTTTATTGCTGGTAGTCCAAATTAAGAATCCATTTTGAGGGTGCCTGGGTAGCTCAGTTGATTAAGTGTCCGACTCAATCTTAGCTCATGTCTTGATCTCAGAATTGTGGGTTCAAGTCCTGCGTTGGGCTCTGCACTGGGCATGAAGCCCACTTAAACAAAAAAGAATGCATTTGGTATATACTGGTTGTCATTATATCTTAGTGATTTATGAACAACTACTGTTTAAAAGAAGTTTGAATAGTGGCACCTGGGTGGCTCAGTCAGTTAAGCGTCCACTTCTTGATTTTGGCTCAGGTCATGATCTCATGGTTCAGGAGTCTGAGCCCCGCATTGGGCTCTTCACTGGCAGAGTGGAGCCTGCTTGGGATTCTTTCTTTCTCTCTGCCCTTCCCCTGCTCGTGCACGCTCTCTCTCAAAACAAATAACATACATAAGTAGAAAAGGAATACATGCTAATAGGGAAAAAAATTGCAAACAGGAAGCTCTAAAGTAAAAAGGGAAGCAATTCTCTGCTTTGAACAGATTTGTGTTTGCTCTTTCAGAGTTTAGGAAAACTCTCCCCGCTTGGATTTTTTTTTTTTTTTTTTTTTAATATTTTGGTAGTTTTATATTTTTGTTTTCTATGTTTGTCTCTTCATTCCATCTGGAACCTAGTTTAGAATATGGTTCAAGACAGTTAAATCTCGAATTTTTTGGAAATAGCCAATTCTCCCTCACTATTTTTGTCATACACTGAATTCTCATTTGTTTCTGTGTCTATTTGTGGACATTAGGATTCTATTGTGCGCAGCTAATATGTTTATTTCTGTATCATAACAATTTAAATACTTGCAACTTCTATACTATATTCTGTATCTCATTTCCAAGTATCACACACACACACGCACACACACACGCACCCCGCTCTGCTTCTTTTTCAGACTTTCTTTGGCATATGTATTAATCTGTATTCTCCAGGGGAAAATACTGCTTACACACACACAGAGGGAAAGGGGAGAAAGAGAGATTGGTTGATTTTTAAGAAATTATTTGACTCAGTTGTGGAGGCTGGCAAATTTGAAATTTGTAGGGCAGAAGGCAGGCTGGAAATTTATTAGGTAAGAGTTAATGTTACAGTTTAGAGTCTGAATTCTACAGAGCAAGTTTTCTATGTTGCTGTCTTGGGAATTCCTTGTTCAAGAAACCTAAGTTCTTACTCTTAAGGCCTTCAACTGAGTGGTTGAGGCCCACCCACATTATGGAGGGTATTTCTTTATTCAAATGCTATTAATTGTTAATCACGTTTTTAAAAGACCTTCACAGGAACATCTAGATGAATATTTGACCAAACAACTAGGCACCCTAACCTAGTCAAATTGGTACAGTTAACCATCACAGCATACTTTTTCAAGATGAACATGGGGTGCCTGGGTGGCTCGGTCGGTCAAGCGTCCGACTTCGGCTCAGGTCATGATCTCACGGTTCGTGAGTTTGAGCCCTGTGTTGGGCTCTGTGCTGACAGCTCAGGGCCTCGAGCCTGCTTTGGATTCTGTGTCTCCCTCTCTCTCTGCCCTTCCCCTGCTCATGATCTGTCTCTCTCTGTCTCAAAAATAAATAAAATTTTTTTTTTTTAAATCTTTAAAAAAAAAAGATGAAATTTAGCATAAATTTTAAAATGTATTAATTTAAGAAGTGCCAAGAGCTTCTTATACTGCATCTCTATTAACATCATTTTTCATTTAAGTCTTATTCAATTATTGCTTCATTTATTCTTAAGGTATTTAGTCCTTTTTCATGTTTGTTTCTTTTAAGTGGTCGTGTTATTAAACACTTAGTTTTCTAATAGGTTCTCTGAGATTTCTGGGTAGCTACTAAATTTGACTTTTCCTCTTCAACATCTATGCCTGTTTCTTTTTCTTATTGTATTGGGGGCTAGGACTTCCAAAAAAAATGTTGAATAACAGTAATGCTAATGGAGTCCTTATTTTTTTGTTGTTAATTTGAATTGTAATTCCTCTAGTGTTTCACCCCAAGTGGGTTGGTTGGTCAGTGTTTATTAGTTGCATGAAGTTTAGAAAAAGAAATTCTGTGCTTTTCCTTTGACTAAAAGGTCTGTTTTAAGCTAGTAGAACAGCTTGACTGGGAACAATTTATTTCAGGTGCTTCATGGATCTTCAATTTCCTAAAAAGCAACAAAAAAATGCCTTTTTGGATGGATTTCAGTTTAATTTTTTAATTGCTTCAAATCTTCTTCCAAAGCATTAGGTATAGATCTTAAAACTTTAAAGAACATATCTATATGTGAGGGGTGCTAAGCATCCAGCTCATGGTTTTGGCTCAAGTCATGATCTCATGGTTCGTGAGATCAAGTCCCGAGTTGGGCTCCGTGCTGACGGTGAGGAGCCTACTTGCGACTTTCTCTCCCTGTCTCTGCTCCTCTCCCTGCTCACTCGAGCATATGTGCTCACTCTCTCTTTCTCTGAATAAACTTGAAAAGAACATATCTGTGTGTGTGATAAATGGCGAAGACCATGGGTTTTGTTTTTCATAGACAGTTTAGACCTTAGTTTTAATTTTGATTCCTATTATTGATACTGACTCTGTCTTGGTACTTAGTCCCTTAAATATTCAGTGTGCAGCACTGCAAAATAGTGATGGTAATACCTACGCTTTACTATTGCTGTGGGGGTTAAACATACTAATGCGTGTGAAACAGCATAGTGTCCTGGTCATAATTAGATTGCTCAATATAATAAGAACTTTTAATGACATGGCCTAGAATTACAAAGAAACACAGTGTTGTCCAAGAAGGGGACTTCCCATCCTAGTTTAGAAATCTGTTGTGCAATAAAGTAGAACCATTATTTTTAGGCAGAACTGGCATGAAACAACTCAGATTTAAGAATTTGAAGTTGAAAATCCATGACAAGAATGGACACAGCTTGAGGGGAAAGTCTACCTGTTGAATGCCAGAGACTGAGAACTTTGAAGTCAAAAGAACAGTTCTACATCCCAGTTCTTCCATTCACTTACTGTGCAGTCTTAGTAATGATTCTTAATCCCCTATACCTTAGATTCCTTGTCTATAAAAAGAAGAAACTGTACCTAAATTATGTCTGCATTGCAGGCTTCTTGTGAAGTCATGAAGTATCATGTAGATAGTAAGACACAGTAGATAGTAATAGAATTAGTAGTAGGTGTTTATGGTGTTACCTTTCTTCCTTTCTGAACGGATGTAATCTTTTTTTTTTTTTTTTGGTGTTTATTCATTTGTTTTGAAAGAGGAAGAGAGAAACCCAGGCAGGCTCTGCATTGTCAATGCTGAGCCCGATGCTGGCTCAATCTCATAAATCCTGACATCATGTGCTGAGCCGAAATCAAGAGTTGTATGCTTAACTGACTAAGCCACCCAGATGTCCTCGTAATCTTATTTTTAAATGCCTCTTCTTCTAGACGTGATCTTGTGAAGTGCTGGGGTTCTTTCCTTTCTTCTTTTTTTAATGTTTCTGATAATCTGACATTCGCTGTGAAGTTTTAAGGAAGAAGCTAGTGCCTAGATAGCAAGTTCTTCATGGCCCTGTCTATACCATTCTCTTTTTTTTTTTGTCGTATTAGTATGTTCTTATGCAAGCAGTACATGGACATTTTTTATAGGCATTTACAGTCACTTGATAAGACAGTCTTGGTACATTTTACAGTTAATTGAAAACGTACACCCATTTTCTTTCTTTCTTTTTTTTCTTTTCTAAGTTTATTTATATTGAGAGAGCACATACAGGTTGGGGAGGGGCAGAGAGAGAGAGGGAGAGAGATAATCCCAAGCAGGCCTTGCACTGACACAGGGCTCGATCTCACGAATGGTGATACCATGACCTGAGCCAAAATCAAGGGGACACTTAACCGACTGAGCCACCCAGGTGCCCCTGTACACCCATTTTCATGTGTGCCAAGTTCCCAAAGTTTTTGGTCTGTGAAAGAGAATATTTTAATAAAATATTTATAGTGCTAAGTTAACTATAAAATAAGCATATAGAAAATAATCAGAAGACAACACTGCATTTAAGTTGAGGAAGAAAAGCAGAATGAAAAATTGTCTTTTTCAGATGGGATTTGTATGGAAATTATCTGTAAACCAAGGTCCTAAGGGGCCAGTGGGAACGTGAGATTGTACATGACAACACAGTGGCATCATAGATGATAGTAAACATCTGTTGTTTTTATAAAGTCTTCTGTGCGGTGTATCCCAATCTCAATTTTAAAACGGAATACGGAGGGTGCCTGGCTGGCTCAGCCAGTAGAGCATGCGACTCTTGATCTTAGGGTTGGGAGTTCAAGCCCCATATTGAGGATAGAGCTGATTTTTAGAAAATAAGCAAAAATATTAAAAAATAAAATGGAATATTGGCATCCATATTCCAGAAGCTTCTTGATAGATTTGATTATGATGATGAGCCAGAAGCTGTGGAAGAATCAAAGAAAGAAGATGCTGCTGCCGCCGCCGCCACAGCACCTGCTGTGGCTGTTGCACCAGCACCTGCTGCTGCCACACCGGCTGCCACGCCTGCCGCTTCCCCTCCTCAGGCACCCTTGTAAGTGTCTTTTTTTCTGTTCCACAGGGGATTCAGTGGGAAACATGATGCAAGTAGAGTTGGCCCTTGCACAGCGTGGTGTTGAGGTGATGACCCACGCACAGTCAAAAGTCCATGGTAGAGCTTTGCCTCCCCCAAAACTTATGTAGCCTACTGTTGACCGGAAGCCTAACCGGTAACATGAACAGTTGAGTAACGCATATTTTGTATGTTGTGTGTATTACGTACTGTGTTCTTCCAATAAAGTAAGCTAAAGAAAAGACAATGTTAAAATCATAAGGAAAATATGTTTACGGTACTGCACTGTCGACAAAAAAAATCTGTGAATAAGTGGACTCGCACAGTTAAAGGTGATGTTGTTCAAGGCTCAGCTATAACTTTAGTAACAAAATCATTTTTCATATAGTTTTTTTAAATTATATTTTGGGTTTTCTCTTGGGAGGACATCCTGTCAGATTTACAGTTAAAAGTGGCTTTTATGTTGAGAATAATGCTGAGTATATAAATTAATGTGGGCAAGTACCTGATTCGGTAAGATGTTGATTATTGATGACTCCTGAGCAACATTCGTAATGTCTCTGTAGTATAAATGGGGCTAAGAGTCTTATGTGTTTTTGAACGGATAAAAGATAACTCATCTTTTTTTAGTGGGTTTCCTGGAGATGGCATGCAGCAGCCAGCATATACACAACATCAAAACATGGATCAGTTTCAGCCTCGAATGATGACAATACAGCAGGATCCAGTGCACCATCAGGTACAGCTGAGTTTTAATAAGTGAAGATCTGTTCATTAGAGCATATGGATTGCGTTTCACAGACCACTATTTAGCTGTGTGTTTGGCTTCGTAGTACTGCAGCTGCAGTCAAAGCCGATGAGCATGTAATTGAGTTATTTTTTTAAAACTTTAATTAAAACAAGGATGCTAAATATTACATCCTTATATATTTTAATAGTAAGTATTTTTTGTTAAAATCGTTTCGGGCGAGATTATGGCTCTGTTTCAGGGAGTTAGCCTGCTTAGTTGTACACTTCTCCCTCGCGAGGAGCCTTTTTTGGGGTAAATGTTAAGATGCTTTAGAGGGTTTTCAGCTCTCACATTCAGGAGTATAGTGTGAAATCTGCAGTCAAAGGAGCATAGCACACTGGAGAATTGGAAGAAGTTAGGTAGAGATTTATTTGTTCATTGGGTTTATTTTAGTAAATGCTCTATTCAGAGTTTCCTAAACTTGACTACGCGGCTAAATTATAGGTGTTGGGATCCAGGCTAAAGCCAATCTAGAGAATCTGTATATTTTTTTTAATTGTATACTACTTCGTAGCCTTATTTAGAAAGGGCTCTAAGAAATTTCTTCAGAGGATATTCATTTTCTTATGTATATTGTGTTTGGTCCATTCTATAATTTGGTAATATGAAAATGATACTATGATTTTGATGACTTATTGATGAATGAGGTTTGAGAAGTACTTTATAAGCCTATTTAAAATCTGAAGAAAACCTGGTGCACTTATTTCCAAATGTTCCAATTAGCAGTTACTGAAAATTTAAATTAGAAGGAATACTTCTTTGTGATAATTATAATTATACTTTTAATTTTGCTGGTATTGGACCAGCACATGCAGAAATATGTTACGTTGTCGCTTATTTGCATTATTGTTATGATATTTTAAGCCCAAAAAGTAGGCATGTTAGTTGAAACATCCCTTGGAGTAAATTTTTAAAAAGTGAAGCTGTACACATCATTGCTGTAGCCACTTCCCCTCCCAGAAGGCTTAATTAATTGCCTTTGAGGTTGAAGGGAGATAGTTTGCAATACAGTACCTCTCTGATTTTTAAGTTTAGTCTGTCACTATTGTTCCTCATATAAATGAAATCACGTCTTTAAATCTATAAAGTCAAACCTTTTTATAATTTTTAAATGAGTTATAGGATTTTTGACCTATATAGTTGGATATGTAACAGTTCTTCAGGTAAATATTATACCTATGGAAATTGTTAATCATTGCATCTCACTACAGTTTTCCCTTGATGAAAATTTATTGAAGATGTTTTAGGTTTTTTTTTTTTAAATGTCTATTTATTTTGAGTGTGCACACACAAGTTGGGGAGAGGCAGAGAGAGAGGGAATCACAAGCAGGCTTTGTATTGTCAGCACAGAGCCAGACACGGGGCTTGAAACCATGAACCCACGAACCATGAGATCATGACCTGAGCCGACATCAAGAGTCGAACATGCAACCAATTGAGCCACCAAAGCACCCCGAAGATATTTTAGTTGTATATCAAGTAACTAAGGACTTTCTTAATTATTTTTGGTAGCTGTTATTTAAAATCTACTCATACGCTTTCTTTAAATTCAAAAGGTTCCACTTCCTCCTAATGGACAGATGCCAGGTTTTGGCCTTCTTCCTACACCTCCATTTCCTCCCATGGCTCAGTCTGTGATTCCTCCAACTCCACCCGTGCAGCAGCCTTTCCAAGCTTCTTTTCAGGCTCAAAATGAACCACTTACACAGAAGACACATCAGGTAAAACTGTATTCTCAGATTGATGATCTTTTTGGTTGCTTCAGCTTATGTGCAGATTCCTGCCTGTTTGCTTGTTATCTTCATTTTTGAATGTGGAGAAAGACTTTGTTGGGCACATATTAACCCACTCTGTGCCTAAAGTTTTTCATCTGGAAAGTGGACATAGTAATACCAATTTCCATAGGATTCTGTGAGGATCGAGATAGAATGTAGAATACTTAATCATTGCCTAGTTTATTGCTGTAGTCAATGGTTTATTGAAACAGTATATGACTTATACAAATTTCCAGACGTGTTTGTCTGGAAGTGTTTCTTAGACGTGTTTCTTCTAATCTTGTAAACCATATAAAATTTTTCCCCTGCTGATGGACAGTCATTATTAAACTAGTAATGTGATGTCAAGTAACCAGAATAAATCTATTTCAGGGCAAGAGAAATTTTGTAAGTTAGCAATTTTTAGATTTTGTCTTCTTGCCTTTACCATTTTCACTTTTCTCATTTAATGATGGGTGGTTGTTTTTGGTTTTGGTTTTTTAAAGGAAATGGAAGTAGAACAACCTTGTATCCAAGAGGTTAAGCGACACATGTCTGATAACAGAAAGTCAAGATCTAGGTCAGCATCCAGGTAATTGATAGAAAATGTTTTTCCAATCCTGTATGTCTTCGGAGACTGATTAAAATCAAACTGGATTATTTTTAGGTATGCAGTGTTAATAAAATAACATTTGGTATATTTGTATGTCTGTATGTGTAGAATGGGGGCAGAAGCAGTAATAAAAAAAAAAACAAAAACTAAGGTTGGTCATCTCACCCATGCTTTTCCCCTTGAGTTGCTGCAATCTCTGCATATAGCTATACATAGAATGATAAGAATTATGTATTCACAGTTCCTTCACAAGTTTATTAGCTGACAAAAATGGGAAGATAATAAGTAATACTATAATCAGGTAACATTTTTAATTGCTGCAGAAAAGAAGTTAACTGAGAAGATAGATATCAATAGTAGAAGTGTATCCCAATGATGACAGCTTCTAACACTACCAGTATGTAATTCAGTCTAGTACCGAATTATCGAAGATGAGAGATACTTTTATATGCTAGTAACCTTATTTATCTCATTTTAAGTATATGCATGCTTTCTAACTTTCAACATATTAAAAATATTTAAAATGAATTCCCTGATACTGAATTATTACATATCAAACATTAAACTATCTAGTTTTATATATATATATATATATTTCCCCCCCCCCCCCCCAGATTAACACCTGCTTACCTTTTTTGTTTGTTTGTTTGTTTGTTTGTTTGTTTTCATGTTTTACTCATTCTCTCCCTCATGAAAATGTTAGGTCACCAAAAAGAAGGCGATCTCGATCTGGCTCTAGATCGCGAAGGTCCCGTCATCGACGTTCTCGTTCTCGGTCCAGAGATCGACGCCGACATTCGCCTAGATCTCGGTCCCAAGAAAGGCGAGATCGAGAAAAAGAAAGAGAACGCCGACAAAAAGGCCTTCCTCAAATCAAACCAGAAACTGCAAGTGGTAAGTTAAACTTCTTGCATTATTTTTTTTGTGTCCTGCGTTTAAAATGTTTTCTAACTAATAGCAAAATACTATTTTATCGTATCTTGTTTGTGCTTTGGTGTATACCCTTGAGTTTGCTTTGATATGTTAAGCCAGCTGTAAAGCAGCAAATAGGGAGTGAACCAAACTAATAGTGATGAGGAATAAAATAATAGCATGTTTTTAATGTATGGAATAGAAAGCAGTTAACTAGCTCTCCTATACATAATGGCAAGGTTCTCCTTTTTTTCCAGATTAACTAATAACCTCTTTTATAAAGATACAGTTTTACAGACTATATTATCTCCTGAATTTCATTATGTATTTAGAATATGTTTAATGTGGTATGCTAGACACATTTTTTTTTTAAATTTTTTTAATGTTTCTTTATTTTTGAGAGAGAGAGGGAGGGACAGAGCATGAGCATGGGAGGGGCAGAGGGAGGGAGACACAGAATTCAAAACAGGCTCCAGGCTCCAAGCTATCAGCACAGAACCCGACGTGGGGCCTGAACTCAGAAACTGTGAGATCATGACCTGAGTCAAAGTCAGATGCTCAACCGACTGAGCCACCTGGGCACCCCTAGACACGTTCTTGATACAAGTTTGCAGTTATTATTGAAATTTTAATTTATAATACAAATAGGGCATATGTAAAACTTCTGATTCTATAAGATTTATTACGTAGAACACAGCATAAGAAAAAAAACTATCGTGTACACTCGATAGTCAGAAAGGGACAACTGTAGCAGTGGACAGAAGCACTAGACTGGTTGTTGATCAAGAGAGCTGGGATCGGGTCTTCTCGTGGCCTTGGGCAGGTTATTGTGTCTCTGGCCTGTTTTCATAGATGAAATCTTTAGATCTGTCCACAAAAGACAGAATTTTTCAACTCTTATGTTATTCACCATCCTACTCCCATTTCTGGAAGTACTACCACAATTTTCTAGAGTTTTTTTAGATGTATATAGGATTTGCTACTTAGCCTTATGGTATCCTGTAACTTGTGCATTTTTTCTATAATGATTTTTTTCACTGTAGAAAAGTACAGTGCTGCACATTACCAAATGTGTATATTTTTATGATTATAATTTTATTTTAAGTTTGTAGCACTACACTCTGGGTGGGACAGCTGGACAAACGGACTACTCAGCAAGATGTTGCAAGTCTCTTAGAAGAGTTTGGTCCAATTGAATCAATTAATGTGAGTGTTTATGTTTAATGTAGTGACAGTGGATGGGTGTGACTAATGCCATTTTATAAAATTAAGGACTTGAGGCCCAAGTTAAAATTTGCCCAGCTTTGTAGTAGATGTGGCTAGAGTATAAGTGTTGAGTCCATGTTTAGCATCCTCCCATTTATTTAACCACATTTCTTGGACAACCAAGTTTAATTTAAAACCTTTCTCTAGAAAAATCTGTGTTAATAAAACGTGGAGAACCATAGGTTTATTAAAAGTCGATAGTTGAGACCAAACTTGAATTTGCCAATGTATAACAAGTTAATCTCAGATTATAGAATCCTGGCTTCGTGGGTAGGTAACGGGCAGGGGAGTTGGGGTTGTTGGAACTAGTTATTTAGTATTTATTTTCTCTTGTTGCTCTTTGATTTTATTATATTTTATAATATTAAAATGTTTTGGAGCAGATGATACCTCCCAGAGGTTGTGCCTATATTGTTATGGTTCATAGGCAAGATGCTTATCGCGCCCTGCAGAAACTGAGCCGCGGAAACTATAAAGTGAACCAGAAATCCATAAAGGTACATTTTTATCCCTTATAATTCATTTTTTAAAAATTTAACACAGAATATTACTTGGCTTTTTAAAAACTTATTTTGGACACTAAGGCATTTCATGTATATCTATTTAAGAGGTTGTATCTCCTAAAAGTTAACATAAAGTTTAAAATCTTTAACTTAATTTAAAATGTTAAATGTTTATTTGCGAGATTTTTTTGGATTTTACACATTTTATTTTTAAAGTTTGCCATCTCATTCTTAGAATAAACGAAAATATTCAACAGAGCTAAAGATAATAGGTACATTGATATTCTTCCCCTAAGGGGCCAGAGTCAGCATTTCCTCAGTCATGTACCCTTGGATGATTGTGCTGCAAAAGGATTTTGTCTAACCTTAAATAATTTCAAAGTACCCAAGACTTTGGAAAGTGGTCCCCAGTATGCTGGGCTATGCAGGAAACCTCAGCCTTTTCCCAATAAACATTATTTTCCTTTTCTCTTTTATGTTTTATGTCAGTAGATTGGGGAGTGAATGGTTGGAGGAGTGGATAAGGAGGTGATGCCAGTTAAATTTCCACCAGGACAAAGTAGGAGAAAAGGTTAACCAATTAACTAGCATCGAAGGGAGATCCAGGGATAGGTCAGATTGCTCCCTTGTTGCCCAAATCTGAGTGATTAGAAATGTGAGGAATGCTTAATTCTCAAAACTGACGTTTTTTTCCTGTCCTTTCTTTTTGTATTTTAACTAATGGTGATATAGATTGCCTGGGCTTTAAACAAAGGAATAAAGGCAGATTATAAGCAGTATTGGGATGTAGAACTGGGTGTTACTTATATTCCATGGGACAAAGTCAAGCCTGAAGAACTGGAGAGTTTTTGTGAAGGAGGAATGTTGGACAGTGATACACTTAATCCAGGTAAAGCAGTATTTAATTTCTTTTAAAATTCATCTGTTTTCTTGATAATGCATGTGAAAAATGTTTATTCTTTGCTGTAGGGATTTTTGAGATTTTCCAAGTACCCACTATGTGCTGTTCTCTCCATTAAAAACTGAGGAAACCATGGTGAATAAGACAGATGTGGTCTTTGCCCTTAATGCAACTTATACTTAGTGGGAGGATAGATTCACACATAAGTGAAATAATACTGATTGTGGAGTTAATCATTAATTTCAGTATTAAGTAGATCTTAAATAGAATTTTTCGCTGTGAAAAACCTAACAGATCCAAATGAGTCTTAAACTGAACATTACTGGTATTGTTTTCATCCAGTGTTTCATAATAATTTCTTTGAAAGCATTTAAATGTCCAGAGAAGCAATTGAAAGTAAACATGTAAGGCAAGAAGGTAGTTACCTGTGGCATGAATATTAAAAATCCAGATTGACAGTAGGATTACAGTGGGGAAAATAGCAGCATGTGTGGGCATGACCTGGAGACTGATAGATAGCGGGACAAGGAGTGCAGGGTGGTGTGCCAAAATAAAATAAGCGACTAAAGGAGTTTCAAGCAAGCAGAGTTGGTTTGAGAACCAAAAACAGGTGGAACGATGTTGAGCCATTCCCATACCTTGACTTCTTTCCCCACAGTGTGTGATGCCTTCACTTAAGGGGAGAGTTAGGTTGGAACTCCTGGGTGGCACAGTCAGTTAAGTGTCTGACTCTTGTCTTCGGCTCAGGTCATGATCTTACGGTTTTTGTGAGTTCCAGCCCCCCGAGTCTGGCTTCTGTGATGACAGTGCGGAGCCTGCTTGAGATTCTCTTTCTGCCCCTCCCCTGCTTGCTCTCTGTCTTGCTCTCTCTTTCTGTCTCTCTCAAATAAACTTCTTTTAAAAAGGGCAGGTAGAGCTAGGTTTCCGTTCACGCAATAGGTATTAGGGGTCTACTGTGTGCCAAACATTTTGGCACAGGCTCTGGTCAGGGTGCAGAGAGTCTTGCTCCTCCCTCCAGGGATCTTTAATCCAGACAACACACCATCATGGTTAAGAACATAGACCTTGGAGCCAGATGTGTGTATGTTGAGTCCCATGTCTGCCACTTGTTAGTATGTGACCTTGTTTTCCACAGTTTCCAAATTCTTTTCCTCACTTATAAAATGGGAATGATCATGGGACCTACTTCTAGATGGTTATGAGAACTCATTGGATTAATATGTATATAAAATGTTTCAAACTGTGTCTGACACACAATAAGCATTCTTTTGCGTGTTATTGTTCATTCATTTAAATAATACAAGATTAGCATAAGCATTTCTTTAGTAAATCAGACTGCTGATTTTTTTATATAATCATTTAAAAATAATTCTAGATTTAAAGTTATAAAAAATTGTCAATTTTTATTGTTAAATTTCTTTAACTCATAGATTGGAAAGGAATCCCCAAGAAGCATGAAAATGAAGTTGCTCAAAATGGAGGGGCAGAAACCTCACATACAGAACCAGTATCACCTATACCTAAACCTTTACCAGTGCCTGTCCCTCCTATTCCTGTGCCCGCACCTATAACAGTGCCACCTCCACAGGTAAGAACATTTGGGGCGTTATTTAAACTTGTAAGTGTCTGAAAGGTAAACTTCTCTAAATCTTTTTATAGATGTATGTCTAGGTCAGTGTTCAAAGACATGAACACGTAAATGTGCATATTAATAGTATTTTGGTATGTCAGACCTACTGTTTATAAACTAACACATTTTTTCATAAACATCAGTAAAATCCATTCATATCGCCTTACATCTGTCTAGGTTATTTAGTGTCTTTATAATGTTTCAGACTTGAGATGCAAACCTGATGGCATTTCTTGTATTCCGCTTCCCCTTGTTTTCTTTTATTGAATCTTATTCTTTGGTGGGGGTTTACGTTCTGAGAGAACCTGGATATCCACCCAACAAGCAGCTGTTTTGAGAGAAAGAGAGTCTCTTAATCTTCAGTTTGGGCGGTGCTAAAATGAAGTTTTTTAATGGATGAGTGAGAGCTATTTAATAAATTGAGTGCTATTTAACACAAAGGTATATTCATAAACCTCTGCTGTGTGGTCAGTGAGTGCATTTATGACGTAGGAGGAGACAGACTGGATTCTGACAGAATGTAGTTTGAATCTCAGCTCAATTGTTTATTCACAGCAATGTGACATTGGGCAGATCACCTACCTAATCTAAGCTTCAGTTTCCTATCTATAAACGCACAAGTTCCCTTTCCTGGCTTTGGCTCTGGTGTTCTTCCTAGGTCAGAGTTGTTTTGAGGATTAAATGAGATCGTGAATGTTAAATACTCAGCACGTTTCCTGTTCCATAATAAGAGCTCAATAATGAACAACCGTTTGGTAAAAATTTTAAGTCCTTGACCCACAGTGCTATGTGATCTGTTAGGGTTTTCTTGTTTTCAGTACCTTTTTCAGTTTCTCACATTAAATCTGAATCAGATAAATGTGAGCTGTCACAAAAGTGGGTTACCTAGCCTCTTGATTTTCCCAGTGTAAGGAGAAAATTACATGCTCTGATACATACTTAGTGGTGACATTTTATAAATAGATTCCCTACATTGACAAACTTGTTATTTGATCTTTTGGACAGGCCCTTCCAGCACAAGTTCTAAATAAGATTCAATGTATGTATCACCACTCACTTAAAGAAACCTGACTAATCTGTTAAAATTTTTCATACTTTTTTTTAAATAGCTAACATTTGTAGGGTGTTTATTAAGTGACAGACACTAGCACTTAACATGTATTCCCTCTTTAATCCCTATTACTATGTGAGGTTGACATTTTTTCATTTTACAGATGAGTAAACTGAGGTCTAGAGATTGTAAATAGCTTACTCAAGGTCACAAAGCTAGTTAAAAATGGGAAGGGGGCAGGCAGTTTCACCCCAGGACCTGTGATTTTAATCACTGTAAATTGCCAGGTAGCTTTTCTTAGAGTTGTAGTTATCAAATTTACTAACCTGACCACGGAACATTTTTTAACATATAGGATATTCTGTCAGAACACCGGTAGATGCTTGTGAGATGCAATGTGAATTTGCTGTCATAGAGAACAGAAATTTGATGACTGTTATTTAGAGTAGGTACTAATTACCACCTGTTACTAGATAAATTTACTCACATAATCACAAATTTCGAAATATCTTTTTCAACAAGATCTTCATCTCAACTTACTGTATGGATGGGAGGGTGGCTAGATATGTGGCTTCATTATTCTTCCTTTGTCTTTAGGTCCCACCACATCAGCCGGGCCCTCCTGTAGTTGGTGCTCTCCAGCCACCCACTTTCACGCCTCCCTTGGGCATTCCTCCTCCGGGTTTTGGTCCTGGTGTTCCTCCTCCACCTCCTCCTCCACCATTTTTGCGCCCAGGATTTAATCCGATGCATCTGCCACCAGGTACTGTGAGTTGTTCAAGAAGACATTCTTTTTAGAGCCCAAGATTAGGTGGCACAACATAAGTTGACGTTATTTTTCTTATTGTAGGTTTTCTTCCTCCTGGACCCCCACCTCCTATAACTCCACCAGTATCCATTCCTCCTCCTCACACTCCACCAATAAGCATCCCAAACTGTAAGCATGTTTTTCTTTTGTGTTCACTAGTCCTCTTGGAGTTGGGAGTAGGAGGGGAGAGTGGACCAGTAACAGGGTCTAGAGTGTGGCAAAAGAATGTTGATTGGGGAGATAATTATTCAGCTTCACATGTTGATGTAATTATATTCCTTAGCTACTATCGCTGGTATAAATGAAGACACTACAAAAGACTTATCTATTGGAAATCCCATTCCAACAGTGGTGTCTGGGGCTAGAGGAAACGCCGAGTCTGGTGACAGTGTGAAAATGTATGGCTCTGCTGTGCCACCTGCTGCACCCACGAATCTGCCCAACCCTCCTGTAACGCAGCCTGTTTCACTTCTTGGTAAGTTGATTTTTTTATCATTAGTTTTTTTTTCCCCCACCCAAGTTAGGTTTTTTTAAAGAACAATGCTAATTTCTTTGAGGAAGATCTTCCTCTTAAATATGTGCACTTGGTCTTTACCAAGAGTAGCCCCAGAGACAGCCTCAAAGATGAAATCATGTTCGTCCTGAATAAAAGTGGGGATTTGTACATCTTAATTTGGTATAGGAAAGTGATTAATCTCTGAGAGAAGGAATTGGTGCAAAGTCCATGACTGATACAACCCCAGACATTCAGCTTTATAAAGAGATAGGATTTCTTTGACAACATAGAATTTTTCCCTGTCTGGACCAATTTTTCTAAAACCCTGGGCTGTGGTAGCATTCTCTGTTGGCTAGCAGAGAACGTCTCTTAGGTACATGTAATAAAATGGCTTTATTGTCTGAATGACATTTGTACACCCTAGGGTAATGCTTTCTCATTGACCCCTCAGTTTTCTCCTGCTAGTTTTATCTGTTGGACTTTTTACCCACAATTTTACTGCCACGATCAAGGGAAGTGTGATTTAGATTATTTACGTCTTTAAGAGGCTTTACCTTTGCTTGAATTATAAATGATTATTTTATATACACTTGTTATATTTTATACACTTGTTATAGTTATTAATCTATTACATTAATAAATTACTGTATTTTGAAGTGGTTTTGCCAAGTATAATTAACATTTGATTCTCCTAATGGGTAGTTAGATTATACTAAGGTATAATCCTTAGTATTATAACATTCTAGTCCTGTGAGCCCATTGTATTTTTCAGAGGTATATGTATATGTACATATGTGCTTTCATAATCTTAGATTTTTTTTTTTTTTGGAGAGAGCACATAGTTGCCTCTGAGATGTAGGACTATGGGACATTAGGACTATAGGACATTAGTTTGTGATGTAGGACTTCTACTTTTCACTTAAACCTTTCGGTGCTGTTGGAAATTTTTACTTTGTGCATATACTATATTTATAATAAAAATCAATTTGTTTTTAAATGGCATGCTGTCTTCTGCCCTCTCTGAGACTGAGCTTAGTCCGATAATAAACTTGATTTTTATTTCCTTTAGTACGCAGACTGGGTAATGGTGAAAGAGGATTAGGGATTAAAATTTGTCACCAGTAATGTAGCAATAGTTATCATAATGATGGAAAATAGTTTGTTTAATGAGGAAGTTGCTTAAGGGGTCTACAGTATAATGAAAATCATGTAGTAGAGGAACATTGTTCTAGGATCCAGGAGACCTTAACGTCTTTGGATATCAGTTTTGTTATGCATTTTGTTTTTTCATATTTGCAGTAAGATGGTTACATAAGAATCACAGAATCTGAGTTGGCTAGACTTTTCTGACCAAACCCTTTTCTCCACGTCACACCAACACCCGTGATTATAAATTCTCTTTGTAGTGAAAATTCCTAGTCTAGCATCCCATGGATATTAGGCCACCTGAGAGTATCTACAAAATGGCATGCATTTGTGCTTTTTTTTTTTCTGGTCTTAGTAAACTCACTGAATGAACGATTTCTTCATCCCTAAGAGTTTAATAACCACTACTTTCAAACAAACTTAAAGAATAAGTAGCCTGCTTCTGATTTAACATTTAGGTCTTGACGGCTCTGCCCTTTATTTTACAACCGAAGTGCATAATTTAAACTCTGCATCCAACATGTGAAACAAAATAAAGCACAGATCAAAAGTTGGTGAGCTTGAAAAGCAAACTTAGTAAGCTAAGCACTTAGCATTTATCATTACCTGGCATAACTGCGTGTGTGTCTTTCCCTCCTTCCCTCTCCCAGATACATACTAGAATGAAAACTCCATGAGAGAGGGACATTTGTTACTTGAATAAGTAGATAGATAGATGGTTTTCAATGCAGGGCTGTTTATACTTCACTTCTCTGTCTATAACTTTCATAACAAAACTTAGAAATTAAAGGCTGTTCCAAATCTGGAAAGACTAAAATGTGACATAACATAAAAGTGAAAACTTTTGTTACAATGAGTACTTTCAAGTAAAATGCAGTTGTTTAGTTCCAGTCAAGAAAGAAAGTCTTTTGTGTCCCTTCAACTAGAAATCTTGAAAAGAATATCCCGTAGGTTTTGACCTTTTAGAGAAAGGAGACCTTAATGCATGGGCAAATAAAGGAGGATTTATCCAAAAGAGTAATCATAGTTGCATCATTTTGATAAAGGAATGCAATAATCACATGCAGTATTGCAGCACAGAAGGATGGCTGATCAGGGTGGGATGTTGTTGCTGTTAACCAGGTTCACAGAATATTAGAACTAAGATGGTTTCAAGTTTCCTCTTGGTGCTCTAATGTTTTCTCTTATGATAATAAAAAGAAATGCTATGCTGTACCAGAAACCTTTAAGCCTAGAAGGGGATATGAAACTCCAGTTTCTTCATCTGTTTAAAAAAAAAAAAAAAAAAAAAAAAAGGAATAAAAATGACACACCAGGGTGTTGTGGTGATTCACTGGGCCTGTGTATATAAAACAACTGACACACGGAGCCTGCCACAGGGTAGGCTGTTCATGAATGGTGGGTGCTTATTACAGGTAAGGAGTGTTCTAAGTGATACTTAGAATACCTAAAGAAGAATATCTATACTTTGAAATTCTAAAATTATATCACCTTAGCTATGATTCGTTTTAAATTGTTTTGTTTGTTGGCAGAGGAAGCAAGCTTTTTAGGAAAAAATGCATCTTGACATAGTTGCCTTAGATCTTTTCATGGTAGATTAGACCAGGTCAGAAATTCACACATCTTAAAGTTCCAGCAGTTGTACTGAGAAAATATATGCTAGTCATAGTGGTATTTCACTGAACTAGCACAATATGATATCTATATTCTTCTTATTAACAGTATTCAGATAATTTTCTTGTAAGGGGAGGTGAACCTATCCTTGAGACTTAACTCAGTTCTTGGATTTAATTATTGAAACATGGTAATAGTGATACTTTTAAAGTAGCGGGGACCAAACAAATGTTCAACAGATCTCCCAAAACTTAGTAGTAAGGCTGATTATACTGGGAGGAGGCAATGAGTGCTGCAAGGATGCTTTGGCTTAAGGAATTTTCCGAGTGATCAGATGTAAGTGTGGGGTGTTGGTCTGGAAGTGAGGACTACCTGTTTCTGGAGTTGGGCCGAGGTAGCCCATGCTACCGTGTTTGTAGAGAACTAAACCTCCATGTTGTAGGGATTCTGATTATTTTAGTAACTGATAATCTGAAAATATGAAGTTATATGATGCACGGTAATAATTCATTATCACGTCATTTTAAAGAAATCCATTCTTAGTCCCTCACACACCAAGATAACTAGTTAGAATAGTGATGGTTTCATAAAAGCTGTTGGTAACTGTCTACAGTGGTTGATCATTTAGGAGAGAAGGAATATTAATGATAATAGCAATTCAGTTTATTCTCTTTACTGTATAAGTGTATGTGTTTACTTTTCAAAAACTTTTGTATAACGTGTATCTCTAATATGTATAGCATTTTATTAAAAAAAAAAAAGTGCATTGTAAATGTGAAATTTGGGTTATTACTTTGGTGTTCCAGACAATAAAAAAGAAATACACAAAAAAATGTTTGTTTGTGTTACATATCTCTACTCTGTTACCAGTATATCCAGAATATCTTTTCAAGGAAAAATTATGGTAACTTGGACTCATTCCTTTTGTGGAAAATTAAAGCCTTTTCTCTTGTCAGATATACGTATTCATTAATTATTAATATGCAGATTCTTCCTAATTTTGTCACACTGCTATAGATGATGGTGAAATTTGTAAGAATTGGGTAGTTCTAAGATTGCCTCCTACTTGTATTTTTTGTTGCCAAAGATCTAAAGCAGAAGTCACAAATTGGTGGCCTCCAGGCTGAATTGTTAGACAGCGGTGTGATGCCCTTCAGGCTTGATTCTACACATCCCTGCATGAACTCAGTAGGCATTTGAGTCAGTGTTCCCAAATTTGGACACTTCAAGAAATTATGTGCACAGAATTGGTTTGGAATTATCAAACAGGCATGTTTGCTTTATTGTAATAGTTATGATCCTTACAACTGCCTAGAAGGTGAATAGTTTTACCATCACGTTCTATAATTACTTTAAAATTGATACTTGATTTGTGGTGATTTCACTTAGCTTGGATTTCTCTGCCAGAATTTTGCCTTTCTTTTTTATAGTTAGTACTTTTTAACAACATTTAAATTAGAACATTAGAGCACCAATCTAGTGTGAATAACATTCAAAGAAAACCTGAAGAAAATCCTTTGGAAAGTGTTTTTTTAATGATAATACCTAACTTTTAATACAACTGCTACATGTTAGTATTTTTTCTTATTGTGAACTTTGCTATAATGTTTGGTCATTTTAAATTACAGTCTAGAGGGGTCTACTAGGTATTTGTTTTGGTACCCCCCCCCCAAAATCTGTTGACTTTATTTATCCTATAAGATGTTCTTTCAAAGCTCTAAAATACTCAAATTGGCACTCTAAATATTACACTGGTAATTATTCCACTAGTGTTATATAGTAGAAATGGTTCCCAAATAGTCATCACAGTACCTTCAATATAGTATATAACATTGTTCAGTGGATACAGTGGGTAATTAATAACTATTAATCCACAACAGATACTTGCCTTGGATTTAAATTTATGGACGAATACCCTATATTTTCTCAGAAGGTGAGGTACTTCAGATGAAACCTACAGGGAAGGTCTTATACAGAAACTTGAAAACTGCTTATCACGTTGTCTCCATGTCCCTCTGTGCTTCCTGGGCTATAGAACTCCAGCCTGGAGTCTCTCTTAAATTTAAGTCTCTCTGACATACATCACTTTGGGCCTGAGGAAGGTGGGAGGGGCAGGGACTCTGGGCTCTAGATTGATTTTGGTAGACAAAGATGTGGCTGTGAAGAATTTCAGGTAAGATTTTTTCCAGCTAACATTGAAAGTAACATTCCCTGTCGAAAATCTCATTCAGTGATAGGTTAATTGTTTATTCGAAACTTCTTGACTCAAATAGTGCAACTCTTTTAGAGCTGTTCCATTTTGCCAGTTACGGTAACATAGCAATTGGTATACAAATTCTAAAAAGTCACTACAAATGAACTGTAGGGAAGTTGACCAGACAAAACCTATTGTGCATAATTTTGCAAAAAGCCAAGGAGTCATTTTAAAATAATCTGTCTCTGATTTCTCTTTATCTGGAATTCTGGTTTTCGTGTATTGGATTTCAGCAAAACATAATGTACCCCTCTGCTAAAAATAGATACACCTCTCCCATATATTTGCATTATATATTATTGAAAACTCAAATTTCTGTTAAAGATTTCTCATTAACCTCCTAAGCACCAATTTTTTTGGTGTAATCTTAATGTATAATACTATCTAAAATGTGCTTTCTCATTCTTTGAAAACTAGCTCCTTACTCTTGTTCTCTTCGGCTCCCAACTTAGTGCCTACTGCAAGAATTGCCTGGGAGCCTTTTCAAAATAGTTATGCTCCAGATGTTAATAAACAATGAAATCTAGGCAAAGGAAATACATGTATGGGTTGCATTGTTACTGCAATTTTCTGAATGTCTCGGATGAAGAAAAACAATGGTTTTTAAAAATTATATGCATATATATATACATTATATGCATATATATATACACACACATATATATGCATGCTTAGGGATCTTAGGGCATTGGTGGGAGAGATAAGAGTGGTTGATATATTTTTTCCTTGTGTGGGATTTCATTTTAGGCTCATGCAAATGCCACAGTGACATTTTATTTGGATCAGATCAAAAAATGTCAAACTGCCAACTAGAAACAGAAAAGGAGGTAGTTAAAGAAAATTGCAGAATTTCTCAAAATAAATTTCAGATCTTTGTAGGTTAACAATGGAAAGCCACCGCCCTGGGGGAGAGACCTGGACCTTCTAGCCTCTGCTCTTGCAGCCTGAGAGATATTTTCTCCTTGAAGAGTTTGGTCATCACTTCTGCCACTGCCATTCATACATTCTACGTGTATTTTATTCAGTAGCCACTGTGTGCCAGGTATCCTGGGTACTAGAGATACCTGAATGAACAAGACAAAGCCTGTCTTCCTAGAGCTTATATTCTAGTAGGGCCTTAGATAATAAACTAATAACTTCACATGGAGATAATCCTATGATGAAGAGTAAAGCAGAGAACACTTAGGGAATTGGAGGAGTGTCACATGGGATGTTCTATTTTAAATGGTATATGTATGGCCCAGGAGGGCATCTAAGGAGGTAGTATGGAGAGAAATGATGGGGGAAAGCCATGGAAATACAGAGAAAAGATAGTTGAGGTAGAAGAACAAAAGGTGGCCTGAATTGGGAGTGAACTTGGCTTGTTTGAGGGACCACAGGGTGCCAGTGTGGCTGGAGCAGGATGAACAAAGAAAAGAGTTGCAGGCTATGAGTTCAGAGAAGGTTGGCAAGGGCCAGGTTGAGTGTGCAGTGGGGAATGTTGTAGTTTCAGTCTTATGTATACTTTATAAAGGGTAATGGCTATTACGTAGACACCAGACTCTAGGAGTTGGTTAAGAGTGGAAAGAGGACCTAGTTCGGATGCCGTCGCAGAAGAGGTGCAGGCTAACTGCTTGCATTGGGGTGGCGCAGTGGAGGAAGTGAAGTGGTTGGACGTCGAATTTATTTTAAAGATAGGGCCTTCCTAATTGCCTGACTACTTAAGTGTGGGGTATGAGAGAAAGGAGTCAAGATTGAGCTCAGTATTTGATGTGAGCAGTTGATAGGATGTAATCTCCATTTCTGAGATGGGCAAATGTCAAGGAGGACTGGATCTGCAGAGGGGATATCGAATTAAAAGGTTGGCTATTTTAACTTTGAAATTCAGGTGCAGATGATAAGTAAACAACTTGAATACAGTTGAGATATAATTCCAGATATCCTCCGCAAACGATCAGCAAAGCCACAGGAGCCAGTGATTACTTAAGAAGGGAATGTAAATACAGTGAGCGGGATGAGCCTAGGAAAACTTCAGCAACTTAGCCGTTGAGAATGCAATACTGAGAACTAAGACAGACATAGTTCCAGATGCCAGGAACTCTGGCGAAGAGTTTGTATGTGTGAGTCATTTGAGCGTTAACAGCCCTAAGAGGTAAGTACAGTTACCCCCGTTTTCTAGATGGGGAGGCTGAAGCACCAAGCTGAGTAGCCTGCCCAGGTGAACAGCTACAAGTGGTGAAGTCGGAATTTCAGCCAGCATTGCTCCGACACCGGTGGTTTTAACCACTGTTCTGTTCAGCAGAGGATACTGGAAGGCGCAGCTAAAGTAGAGGGGCTTTTCTGGCAGCCAAATAAGAGTTCCTAGGAAGGAGGGGGAGCGATCAACTAGCAGTCACATAGGTGGCTTGGGGAGAGCACTGGAACTTGCTGCCTGGGTTTAGCAGAATGAAGCCTCTTGGGTAACCTTAGAAATGTGATTTCCTCAGAATAATGGATCCAAAAGCCCAGTTACACAGGGGCAGGAGAGAATGGAAGGTGAGGAAATGGACACTGATTTTGGGCATTTCTTTGAGGAGATTTGTTATATAGAGGAACAGCAAAATGAGGTGAAAGTTGGAAAGAGATGGCAAGGTAAGGGAGTTTTTGTTTTTATTTCTAAAAGATGGGTGAAACTACAGCATCTTTATTACTGGAAAATCAGAGGGGAAATTTTTGCTGCAGGAAAGAAGAGGTGTTGGCTAAGCTGATAACCCTTATGTAGGTAAGAGGGCATCGGTTCAGGGTTTGAATAAAGGACTTAATCCTTGGAGCATAGCTGTTCTCAGAAGGAGTCATATGGATACAGGTACAGGTAAATTGGTAGGTGGGGTGGTGGGTAAGTGAATGAAAAAGTCTTTTTTCCAAAAACGTTTTTTTTTTTTTTTTTTTCATGGTAAACCGGACAGGATAAATAAAATTGCGGTATATCCCTATGATGGAATAGTACTTGGTAATTTAAAAAACGGAAGCACTTGTACACGCTGCAACATGGATGAACCTTGAAAACATACACTAAGTGAAAGAAGCCAGTCACAGAGCATCACATATTGTATGACTCCATCCATATGAAACATACATAGGCATAGGCAGATGTAGAGACACAGAAACCAGGGTATGTGGTTGCCTGGAGGGAGGCGTGGGGCGATCACAGGGAAATGGGGGGTGATACAGAACTTGGTTTTTTGAGGTAATGAAAATATCCTAAACATTGTGATGGTTGCCCAACTCTGAAGACACTATAACCCATTGAATTAGGCACTTTATATGGGTGAATTGCAAACTACATAAATTTTATCTCCCTGGATTTGTTCTAAAACCCCCTAAGGGTAGACAGGATTGAGGAGAAACATGAGCACGTGAAGTAGACGTCTAGGGAAATGAGAATGTGAGCTGCCTAGGAAAATTAGGATCACTAACCAGAATTAAGGAAGCACTTGTGGTTGAGGTTATAAACTCAAAATGAGGCCAGTCGATGTGTTGGGGGTGGGGGACCCCCAGCCCTGTCTGTGTACAGATTGGGTAGAAGAGTTGCATTCAAAACCATTGAGGTTTTACCAGACAACTGTGGTGAGGGGGAACCGCGGACTCTGAGGCAGGTAAGGAGGAAAGTAAAGACATTGAAGGGTACTGTGGGGGCCTGACTCTCATGGGATCAAAAATGATTCTAGGAAGGAGGTTGGAGAGTTAGGGTGCTTGCAGTTGAGGACATGTTGGTAATGAAAAGTGCAGGACTTCCTAGAGGCAGCGACTTTGGTAGATTGGAGGACAAGATTGTAGAAGAGGTATTTAGATGTCCCGTCCACCTTTTCTCCTCCTCCTCTCTTCCCTCCCCTTTTCACCTAGCAAGTCCTTGCTCTCCTTAAAAGATTCCACTTTACATCCTCTTTTTTTTTTTTTTAAGTTTGTTTATTATTTTGAAAGAAAACATGCAGGAGGGGCAGAGGGAGAGAGAATCCCAAACAGGCTCTGTGCTGCCAACGCAGAGCCCAACATGGGGCTCGAACTCAACCAATCATGAGATCTGAGCTGAAACAAAGAGTTGGGATGCTTAGCCGACTGAGCCACCCAGGTGCCCCTATATCCTCTTGAAGAGCGTCCAACTATGACTGAGGCAGTTGGTCACACCCACAGTATTTAGTTGTAACCTTTGTGTGTCTCCCTGTCCCCACACACTGTGGTACTTGGCAGAAGGATCCTGTTTGCAGCCCTTATTTATGTTCTCCTGAGATTTCAAGGTCCACATTGGACTCCAACCATGATCCCAGTCACCCCCCACCCCCTCACTGCCCCTTCGGCCTTTTAACACACTTGTTCTTTATTTCACACAATTCTGAACGTCTTTGCTCTAGATAGCAGTCACCTCCCCTTTAATCTTTTGTTTTTTAATGGTGAAATGACTGGTTTGGGGCTCATCATTGGAATATCCACAGTTAAGTCTTGGTTATTTTGAGTTAAAGTCCAGTGTATTTCTCATTCGTCCTCAAATTTGAATACAGATATTTGCGGCTGTCACCTTTTTCTGCATTAAAATCTTACTGTGTTAGGAATCTCAGAGTCTCTAAGGTGGTGTTTCCCAGGTCTGAATTCCCTTTTTCTTGCCTGTGCTGTGGGTAACACTGTGACTCTTGTGAACTCTAGGTATACATGCCAGTTTCTTCACATTTCCACCAGATCTAAGCCAGGCCCCTCTAACTTTCAGAAATTTGGTGGGGGGGGGGGGCGGGGGGGGTGGAGGGAATGAAATCTGTCATCTGTCTCCCAAAATAGCTTCTTTTCTTAAATTCCTGCGTTGTATTGATGCTTCCATCCACTTATTCAGAGCAGAGAGCTGTGTACCTCCTCTGTCACCTCTGTTTCTGTTCAGTCTCTCATTTCTGTACCCTAGATTCTGAGAGTGAGAGTCAACCTGCTCTCCAGTGTCTTTCCCTTCCTTTCCTGTACACTGCTTGCTAGAAAGGTCTTTCAAAAATGAACACGGGATCATCCCTGCAAAAAATTTCTTGGTAAGTCCCAGGTTTCTTCTTGTGGCATTTAACACCTCTGAATTGCCCTGGCCTGCCTGCTCAGCCTTATGAACCTCTTTTTTTCTTTAATTGATAGTAATTTGTATTTACACAAATTCTTTCCTGCTACTTCAGTAACGAACCTCATCTTCTGTATTTGTTTCTCTCTTGGCAAAAGGCGTTCTGTTGCAGTTCTCTTGACCAGTGATGTCTTTCCGCCCTTTCTTTCAAGACCCTATTCAAACGCTCTAGGACTTGCACTCAGACTCATGCCCACCAGCTTAATCACTTCCACCTCTGTCACCAATACTAGCTCGTGCCATCTCTTCCAGCAGTTTCTTTCTACTTAGGCTATGTCCTGTTTAAAGGAGAGGGCCTTGTTTTATCTTCAGCACATGAAATGAGTTAATAAAGTTCAGATGTTCAATATGTGTGAATTCTTTTTAACTTGCAACTCTAGAAAACTTGGCAGTGACATTGCATGTCATACTGCCACATAAAATGAATAATTGCTTTGCCCTTTAGACCTGGGTAACTCACTATACAGTCCATTGAATATGCATAACGTCTGCTTTCCTAATTAAAAATGAAATTCAGCTAGCATGCCTATCTAGGGCTTTATGCCACCTGGTATATTTTTAGTTAAATATAACTTATTAAAGCAATACTTGTCCACTACAGAAAAAAAAATTGTAATCCACACTTTTATCACTTTTGTGGCCTGAAAGCCAACGTTTAGGACTATGGGGTTGGATATTCTGTCAGGGGAATCTGTAAATGTTGGTTCATGAAGGATTAAAAGGAAATCCACTTATTTACAAATGAGGGAAGGGATTTGAGTGTATAGTATTAGGCGAATACAAACATCCATACATACAGAATCAAATTAGGCAATAATTTTGCTGTATAAAAATACTGCTTTGTAGGTAGTTTAAATACATGACTGTAAATGTTAACCCTATCAAATCGATGTTCGTGCACTCTCAGATGCCTGTTATGAAGGACTTAAGAGCTGCGTTCCTAGAGACAGGTTTATATTTTATGGAGAATGATTGCCCATTTTGTCTGATTGGCACAAGGGTGAGGTGGCCATACATCCTTTGGCCACTGTCAGATTGGTAGCTGAGGAAGCCAGTCTTCCTGGGTAAATCAAGAAACAGGACCTTTCCATTGTCCTGTAAGAGTCATCGTTTCCTCTTAAAGGTTCATCTGAACTTAATTCTTTAACAACAATAAGATGCTTTGAACCTCTTCCACATTTTTCTAGTGTTACTTAAAAATTTGGCATTGGTCTCTTCACCCTATAAACAAGTACTCAAATCTCTGAAAAAGGCCTAATCCCACCTCAGTGGTCATTTTACTCCTTAAGGACTGGTGGGAAAGTAAAGTTCAATTTGTTTAAGTGCATCTGTGCAGGATTTCTTTGTTTAAAGGGCAGTAATGGGGTACATACATTTTATGTTGTTTTGAGGTATAGTCTGGAAATGTTGGCACGGATTCCTTTTATTTTAACTTTTTTTTAATCTTTGCTTATTTTGAGAGAGCTAGTGAGTGGGGATGGGTTAGAGAGAGAATCCAAGCAGGCTCCACATTGTCAGCACAGAGCCCAACTCGGGGCTTGAACTCACGAACTGTGAGATCGTGACCTGAGACGAAATCAAGAGTTGGATGCTCAACTGAGTGAGCCATCCAGGCGCCCCAGTACTGATTCCTTTTAAAAGTGAGAGCAAGGACATATCTTAGGGGCTTTTGCTGTCCCACTGTATGGTATGCACTCCGTAAATGTTTACTAAACACTAGGAATAAGTTTGCCATTGGATTTATTCAATCTGAAATACGGTATATAGGTGGTGGTTCTGTATATGTTCATTGGGGTTTTCCTAAGGAACGTCTGAAGAGTGTGTGAAGCAACTAGGTCTTTGCTTCATTTATCCACTTCATAATTTCTAGCTTCTTACTGAAGTCATTTGCATTTTTAAAATTAAGACCTGACACATAGAAGCTCGGTGTATTCACATTTTTCCCAACTGTCAAGTGCTGGACTTTAAACTATGGTGGGTATTGGGGGACCGACCACAAGAGGTTAATAAGATCCTATCATAAATGAAAAATGCATTCAGTTTTGCAAAGTCAGATATTTAATGTTAGGATATTTATCATCTGTCAAGATAGATGTGAAAATTTCAGCATTTAACTGTGGACAGGGCTCTGAGCTCAGTCTTCTGTATTTTATCCCACTTAATCTCCACAAGAGGCAGGTACTGTTTCTGAGGCACACGTCCAAGGTCATTCCTAAGTGAGATTGTATTTCACCAGACATAATAGACTTCATTGTAAGCATTTGAAAGAAGGTATTGTGTTTAAGTAAATACCACAGCTGGTGAGTTGTAAACTGGTATACGTAGATTTTCAGGTCCACTCTAGTTAGTCCTTAAATCGGACAGAATAGGATTGGACCACATGTTGTGAGGAGCCGAAACTGAAGTAGAAACTCTTGTTTAGGTTTAGTATTGCTGATACAGAAAATTTAGGAGCAAGCAGGACTTGTTTAATGTATGCTAAAGCACACATGAAGAAGTGGTTCTGTCAACATAAAATAACCTGCTGTCGGGGGAGGGGGAAGAAAACTTCCTATTAAAGTATTGGGTATCAGTGTCCCAAAAGCATTTCTCTTAACCATCGGTGGTTGAGCGTCATAGCCCCTAACTTGCTCAAAGGCCTTTCTGCATGCAGTAGATGGGTAAATAATATATTCTGACAATATCTGGAACATTTTCCATTGTTAGAGTAACTCGTATTGGTCATAGTGTTTGCCTTGTGGTGTTGATATTTGCAAAGAAATAGAGAGGGGGATGATGTCGTTCTGTTACTGAAGTGGTGAACCAAAACCGAATCTGTACTATTTTGCCATATCGTTTTAAACGATGGGTGGTTTTATTTGTAGGACTTAACACCAAAACCTGAGCCAACCCTCATGAAAACAGGAAATAAAACCAGTGAAGTCCTTGTCACCTTCAACAGCACCGACTTCATTGGTCTCGCCACCTTAGGAGGAATGAATAGAAAGTGAATGGCCGGACTTTTCAGCATAATTCCATCGTTTTGGCCTAGCAGGTTTATGCCTTAGGGTGTGCTTTGAAAAAGGACCTGTAAAAATAAACTCCCCACTGGTGTGTTGATCTTTATTTTATAAGCTTTACTGTTCAAGTGATGTTTACCGTTTAATAAGGCATTTTAATGACATGGAATCGGAGACCTCCCTCTGCAGTGGATTTTCTGGGTTAGTGACCCTATTTTTTTTCCAGTAAGTTAAGACTTATAAAAGTGTAAAATTTCCTAAGAGTACACCTGAGATAGCCTTCAGTTGGCTCACATAGCACAGTTCAGCTCTTTGTGTCATGAGGACCCGTACATTGTCTTTCTCAAATGTCTTAAGTATTTTGAGTGTTTTAAGTATTTTTACCAACCACTAGTGATGGACATACTCTTTCCAAAAATTGGTATATTGCAGTTTCCTTTTCCATCTTACTTTGACCTCTACCATTATTAGATCCTCATCATCTACACACTAATACATGTCTTTATATAGTATGTAATCTATCTTTAAGACTACATGCTATGGGTTGTTGGCCTCACGTTGAGTTTTGCGCAGGTAGACTGGCAGACAACTTTGAAGATTCCGGGTTGAACTTCATTTTGATTCAGGCTCCACAGGAAACAGCTGAAACCAGAATGCCATCTTCTGCATTATTTTATATATATTTTTATTACTCTTTCAGGTACTCAAGGAGTTGCACCTGGTCCTGTAATTGGGCTCCAAGCACCATCCACTGGTCTCCTTGGTGCCCGACCTGGCCTAATCCCACTTCAGCGCCCTCCAGGAATGCCTCCACCTCATTTACAGCGATTTCCTTTGATGCCACCTCGTCCCATGCCACCGCACATGATGCATAGAGGTCCACCGCCAGGCCCCGGGGGCTTTGGAATGCCTCCACCTCATGGAATGAAAGGCCCCTTTCCACCGCATGGCCCCTTTGTTAGGCCTGGGGGAATGCCAGGGCTTGGGGGCCCGGGGCCAGGCCCAGGGGGTCCCGAAGACAGAGACGGGAGGCAGCAACAGCCACCGCCACAGCAGCCGCCACAGCCACAGCCACAGCAGCCGCCACCAGCTCAGCAGCCGCCACCGGCTCAGCAGCAACCACAACCGTTTAGAAACGATAACAGGCAGCAGTTCAATTCAGGTAGAGACCAAGAGAGGTTTGGAAGAAGATCTTTTGGAAATAGGGTGGAAAATGACCGGGAACGGTATGGGAACCGTAATGATGATAGAGATAATAGCAATCGTGAAAGGAGAGAGTGGGGAAGAAGGAGCCCTGACCGGGACAGGCACAGAGACTTGGAAGAGAGAAATAGACGCTCTAGTGGGCATCGAGACAGAGAGAGAGATTCTAGAGATAGAGAGTCTCGTAGAGAGAAGGAAGAAAACCGAGGAAAGGAGAAGCCTGAGGTGACAGACAGGGCAGGTGGTAACAAAACCGTTGAACCTCCCAGTAGCCAAGTGGGAGACGTAGACACTGTTTCAGAACTTGATAAGGGGGAGTCTGAGTCTGCAGTTGTAAAATCTTCTGAAGAGTTACCTGCTGAGGCTACCTCATCCGTTGAACCCGAAAAGGATTCTGGCTCAGCAGCAGAGGCTCCTCGTTAGAGACTGGAATTTGTCAAAATGTGACAGTGACGCTTCTGGAGTGTAGAGCTTGAGGTGTACAGATGCTGTATTATATTTGCTCCTGCTATATCACAGCCCCGCAGTAGTTGGTGGGGAATTGTAAGCAATTTGATTGCTTCCCTTCTATTTAAAAATAGCCACAAAATAACAAAAAATACTGAAAATATGAATAAATATTACCCTTTTTGCTGTAACTTTTTAAAAGTTTTGACTTTAAAAAGTTTACAAATCGTAATTAGAAGTGCTCTCTATTTTTTTTTTTTTTAATTTAAGACAAGGTAACGGTGAAAGCTCCTCAAAACAATAGGGATGTTTTTAATAAACTCTATTTTCATAACAAACTTTAATGTGTGCTATTCTTCCTACACTGCATTAAGGTGGAAAAGGATTGTTCACCATCAAAGTTTGAGCTGTTAATACTGTATTGGAGTCTAAATTAGACTTGTTTACTTGATGGAAATAGACATCTTTATGTAGTTACTCTCAAACACTTCATTTGTAATACTTTTTATTTTTAGCATTTCAATCCTAAGGTGTAAAGGTTCATGGTTTTAATGTTAATGGAAAAGCTTGTTAGTTTCGCAGTTCAATCAAGGATTTCTTTTTTGCCATTGGCTTTGTGGTAAATGTTGCCCTAATTAATTTGTAAAGAGAAATTTTGCTGGGGGGAGGAAACTGGATCCCAGAGTACCCGTTTGTACTATAAAATTATCCGATTGCCTGGGTATTACTTATTTAGAAGGTTGAATGTTTTCTTACCATCCCATTAAATTTTTCAAAAGGGTGAAAGAAATCAAGGTTAGGTTTGCAACCTAAAAGCTTTTTGTCTTATATGTTTTAAGGACTTAAAAGCAACCTATTGTTTCCTATAATATAGGCTTTGCCTGTTGCCTTTCTTTACCATTTTTTAAACTCCCCTGCTGGGCAGAGGTAGACTGAACTTTTTGTCACATATGAGAACATATAAAGTATTTTCTCTTTTGCTTAAAATTGTTGGGTTTACTAGGAAAAATAGATGTAGGTTATCCAAGAACTATTACATGAAGTCATCCAAAGCCAAATCAAACCTGTGTCTGAAATAGTTCAGAACAGCAGTTCCGTAAAACTGCTTTACTCAGTGCCAGGGAAAAGACCACACAATCCAAGTATTTATGGCCTTGTTGAAGCTTTTTTTCCCCCATAAATTACATTTTTAAACTGTCCTCGTTTCATTCAGTGTGTTGAGCAGTAACTTTTTCTTTGCCCTCATCCCCAGGCAAAGCTGCTTTATTACTTTGGTTCTTAAATAGTACTCTGCAGCAAGATCTTTGTTTTGACAGGGAGAATGTATATAGGACAATGTTCTTGTGTTCCCGACTTTAGAAAATGAGAAAAAAATCCAGGTTCGTATCTGCACTTAAATGATAAAACTTGTCCTTTGTTTGATGTTGGCCCACGGAGAGGTTTTAAAAAGTCCTAACTGAAACTGCTTCTGGAAAGAAACATACATGTGATCATTTAGTGGTCAGATTTCAGGGATTTAAAAAACCCGTGTTTCCAATTGTAAGTATTGGGATCATCCAATTTGCACATGACAAGCCCCCCCCCCCCTCCCCAAATACCAAGTGGTAGTGATTACACTTGAGACTTGAAAGGTCAGAAGCAGGTCCCTATATTTGAGTCCTATCCCACATATGTACTCCAAATCGCACGTTAGTGAAATCTGTTCATATTTCTAAATGCTGACTGATTTTAACCACTTATTCTGAGCATATTCTTTATCACCAATTTTAAAACTCTGAAAGCACTACAAATTGTCCTTTTCCAAATTTGCTTTTCCCCTCCCAAGCGATATCCTACATTTGATTAAGTATATCATATATTTATGATCAATCAGAACTGTAGCTTCTTTCTGGTTTCTCTATTAGAAATAATGTTCTGCAACTCTCAATAAACGACTGTGCTCCAGAGTCAAATCTGAAATAGGTTAACATTCATTTAAAAGCAGTTTCTCATAGGTACATAGCAAGTACTTACGATAGGAGAACTAGCCTTAAATTTACTAATTTGATGCATAAATCCTTAGACATAACCCACGTTTAAACATTTCCTTGGTTCCATCTTAAAATGCTATGGTAGATTTCTTTAAATGGCTAATGTGAAAGCAGACTGGCACAGATGGAGTAACTGTTCATGTGTGTATGGAGAGGAATATGTGCCACTGTGGCAGGTAGGTAATTTAATCTTACTGAGTCAAAATGCTAAGGAGCTAATCAGAGAAACCATCTTAATTTCCCTGAAGCTGACAAAAGATATTTGTCCAAGATTGAAATTGAGGTTAGTCTTAGCTAAAAGACCGGCTGCTAAAAATTTAAACATCATTTAAAACACTTTGAAAAGTGACCTCTATGAAACATGTAATACCTGTCAACCTACTACTAAATCTGTTCTGTTCAAACTCTATGTAGGGTATCAAGAGCTAATTTTGAGTTTCAATCTGGATACTTCACTAGGTTCAAAATTCAGTGCCATATGGTATATTTGTTTATTGCGGGCTTGAATGAGAATTGAAGAAATTCAGACAATGAAGTTTAATACCCATATGATTATTAAGCCTGGCAAAATACAGAGATCATTGAAACAGACATTTTAACTGAATAGGAGTTTTATAAAATTATACAAATCTTCCAAGTGATCATAAATCAGTTCTCATTACAGGTACTTAAAGCAATTAAAAAGTCACACAAATTACACTTTTAAAGTTACAGTGTTTAATGTTTATCAAGTTAAATTTCTACAACTAGCAAGATAACATAGGAGTTACTAGGACTCAGATCGCATCCTAGGGAATATTTACTTGGCGATCCCAATGACACCACAAGCCAAACGACTCCCAGCGTTTCCCGTTTGCGTACTTTCTTCATTTCCACCTTTGCCCAAGTCATCTCGTTTCTCGTGGACCTTTAAAAAGTTTTAAGAACATTAACATACTTAGTGCTAGCAAGTAATTACCACCTCTTCCCAACAATACCCAAAAGACTTTTAAGAACCACTTAATGTTAGAAAACACCATGTTAAAATAATTCCTAGCAGGGAAATACGCTAATATTTAATCTAGTAGTAAAAAATAGCAACAACTACTACTCAAAGCTTTCACTTGATGATTCAGATGGAAGTTAACTGTCCATGCTAGGTTTGAGCTGCTATCGCTAAAACCCCAACAACTCTTCTAGGCCACCACGTGCCAATGTTAACCCTCCGTGAGAAATGTTCATGGCCTCAATTACACGTATTCTCTTACAATAAACATTGTTTTGGAGAGAAAAGAAAAGGAAAGTGAATTTTAAAAACTCAAAATTGTGCCTAATGAACTAGAAGTCTAAATGATCTTAAAAATATCTCGGGACTATTTAAATAACAGCATTTTCAATTTGGCTCATCTAACACTGATCGATGATTTTTCTGCCTCACAACTACAGCTGAAGAAAAGTCAAGGGTCAGCTGTAAAGAAAGGACTACAGGCAACAGAGAGCCTAGACTACTTGGTGTTTGTGAGAACCAGATGCAGCTCCCAGGCAGTCCCTTCCACGTGTTAGACAAGTGACCATAACCTGCAGATGCGAATAAGGAATACTGAGGCCTGTCTCAGATTTTAGACCTAACAAAATGTTCTGTTTAACTACGGGGGGCGGGGGGGACATTCAATCGTGGCAAGAAAATACGGCCATTTAAAAACCAGACAAAGACGACTTCTGCTTCCACAATACGGATCTAATATGATCAAACGTAACCTACTTTACTACTGCATCTTAGCAGAACAGTGTTCGTAACCAACCTAGATCATTAATTCATCATCACTGTCATCGATAGGTTAACTGCTTTTCCTAATCTGAACTAAAAGTACAATGTATGTGGATCAGGATCGATAATCATGAAATCGTGAGAAGATACAGGACTGTTAGAAAAAACTGTACGCATATCCTATTATATGAAAACTCACCACCATCGTGCGGCCAATGATGGAATGGTCTCCTGAGAGTGCAATCAGAGAATCTTCCATAGACACGTTGGCCACACCGTCCTTGCCAGCAGTTACGTTGCCAAGGTCTCCAACATGCCTAACATTGAAAAAGCGTCAGGGATTAGGACTGATTTCCATTTACCTTACCATCAGGCTAGTTTGTGAGCTGAATTAAAAACTGAGTCAGATACATAAGGATGGACAAAGAGGTGGATACAATATGTATCAAATAGGACCCACTTTTTCAGAATGACAAAATTTTGGAACATACAAACCAGAAACAACTTGACATTCTAGACCCATTGCTCTTCAAAGCTTCAAATCTACAAAGTAATACTCTGGGAAGAATCGTGGGATGGGGGCACATCTAGAATTTCAGAGGTAAAGTACCAAAGGGTAAATTCTGAGTTATGCCTGTTACTTCTTGGCATGGCTAAGAAAGCTATGCCCCAGGCCTGTTATAAAAATAAATTACTCCCAGTCCTTAAATTTAGTATTTTCCTGAAAGGCTCTCTCAGGAAACACACATACAAATGGACTCACTGAATTTTCAGTAACAATTTTATCTACAAGGCTACCTATGTTTCACAATGATGGTTTATGTTGCTAGTGGTTGACAGTACTGTTATTCATGACATTTCCTGTATTAGTTCCCTTTGGCACTTGTATTAGTTCTATATTCAATAAATGCTACAAAACCAAATCGTCTTAAGTGTCCCCATTTGTCAGTTACCAGCCCAGGGAATAAGCCGCTCCAGCACTTGGGGATACAGGGTTACTTGGGGCGGGGTGGGAGGCATACATGCAAAGAGGGCCTACCTAGAGGGCAGTGAATTCAAGAGCAGAGGTGGGGAAGACCACTCAGGTATGTCAGCGTGCAATCTACAAGTACTATACCCGCTCTGACCCGACAAGCCAGTGCCATACTTTTGAGAAGAGTTAAGCACTTTGTCACTCACCTCTCTTCATCTTTTGGCCCACCGTGTTTTTTGGACAGAGGATTAAAGTGAGGGCCTGCACTGGTACAGCCTATTTGCCAAAAGCAAAAACAAAAAGGTAGCTAAATTATGAATCCGAATTCCAAAATAAATTCTTAAAACAAACTGGTCATTACTAAAACCTCAAACAGAGAAAATACTGACGTACGTCGTAACTTCTAGGTTCATAAAAACAGGAAGCAACACCTTAAGACAAAATAAAATAGGCAAGCAGTAGGGACAAGTTCTAACTAGTGTGTGTGACAGCGGTAAAGGTAATACCCTTCTCTGGGCTTTGATTTCTTCACTGCCCCGTAAAACAAGAGGGCCAAGACTTGATCTTCATGGTTCTTCTATCATTAAAACCCCAGGATTATGACTGTAGTTTATAAGGTAGCATACCTTAACTACAAAAACTCACCTCCCCAGCAACACACTACCAAGGAGCCCTACTGTGGCCTTTACTTGGTACCCGCAGAATATAAAATGGCACCTTCTGTCTAAGGGCCAAGGCTGTTGCCTCACAGAACTCCAGGAGTTGGCATTCAGAATATATTCTGTAAAAATGGCACTCTTGTGCTTCAGGGAAGGCCTTTCTCACAGAACACAACAATGCAGAAAGTGCTTTTGTGACATGGCTCTCTTCCCTCAGCAGGTGACGGAAAGTCTCCATTGTTTACAGCTACTACCCAGCTCCCCCAGGGAGAAGACACACAGGTTACAGGAAGCAGCACAGTAAGTCCAAGCGGCCGGGCACACAGCTCCCAAAGCAGAGCCAGGAAAAAAGTAAAGAGCAACCTGAGGACTTTTAGCAATTGTTGAAATAGATCAAAGCGTGTCATTAAATCACAATTTTTACAGCAACTAAATTACAGAACAGTAAAAACAAATTCCAGCAAGATGAATTACTCAAATATGGTAGAAGACGATTCAATGCATTTTAACCCATAAACTTTTGTTAACTTGCTTCTAATTAATGGAACTCAATCCAAAGTATCAAGAGTTTACATTCTTTTTTCATATTTGACTTTACTTCGGTCCCACTAAGACCCCTGCGTCAGCAGCACGGAGCTATTCTTACAGGATGATGCAAATAAATGCAGACCCTGTGCTTGAAGCACCCACCCTCAACCCCAGCTCACAAACACCCGCGATCACTATGGCAGTAAGAAAGTAGCTTTTTTGTTCTCTAAAAAAATACTTGAGACTCTTTTATAATCAAGATATGATCATAAAAACAAAAACCACATCAACTTCTTCCTCTTCCTTTCCACACTTCAAGTCCAAAGCCAGTGCTATGGCTCATTTCCCTAAGGTCGACCTTAGTAATCATATTCTCTTGACTTTTTTTTTTTTTTTCGTGTTAAGGGGTAGCTCTACTCAGTACATTTATCTTATTGTGTGAAACAGGTAGGAGTCCCTGGACCAACACAACACCCACCTTGTGTATTATCTCCAAACTGATGGACGTGGAATCCATGCTCGCCTTCAGTCAATCCTCTAATGGTTCCTGATACCACAACAGGCCCATTGCCCTTTAGTCAAAGAAAAGTGCAAGAAGTTTGAGAGAGCAAGTGCTGCTAAACAAAGAAAACAGGTGAATTATCTTTACCAGTCACAGGAAAAGAACACGGGAGTTGAAAGATCTGTGTCCAAATCCCAGGCCCACCCCTTTCTAGCGAGCTATTTAACTGTTCCAGGCCAGGGACCCAACACTAGGGAGATGTGACCTTGTTCTAAGACAGCCCAGGAGCCCTGAAGCCAGCATCACAATTAAATAAAAGAGCCCAGTGGCGCCTGGGTGGCTCAGTGGGTTGAGGATGAGTATCTGACTTCCGCTCAGGTCATGATCTTATGGTTCTTGGGTTCAAGCCCCACATCATGCTCGCTGCTGTCAGCTAGGACCCTGCTTCGGATCCTCTGTCCCCCTCTCTCTCTGTCCCTCCCCTGCTTGTTCTCTCTCAAAAATAAACAAACATTAAAATAAATAAAATAGCCCAGAAAAAGCACCTAATCAGAGTGGCAAGTAGAGTGAGCACTTAAATGGTAGATTATAGACTTTGTAGGGATTGACTCCCTTACAGTGAATATGTAACATGAATAAGTTATTTATTTTGTAAATACTTTTGAATATGCTATATCTGCACATGCTGAATAGGTGTATATATCAAACTTTTTAACCCAAATGTCAACACATCATAGCACCTTTTTTTATTCATGCAGACCCTCTTCCATAAAGCAAACATGCAAATTTGCCTTCAAAAAAAAAAAAAAAAGGAAAGAAAGAAAGAGAAAAAAAAAGAAACAAAACGAAACGACACTAATCATATACAACTAACCTAGGATCCCTGGTTCTCCACTCTCCCCCTAGGTGGGTATTTATCAGTTTCCACCAGAGATATTTTTTTATTAATAGCCAGAAAATATCCTGTCCCACTGTCCCCGGGGGACTGATTCTGCTCTAACCAAAGGTACTGTCTTCTAAAGTCATTTTAGGCATTCAAACCCAGATAACCTTTCCACTCTGACAGCACAGAGAAAGGGCAATGAAAACACAAAGGCAGAAAAACACATAGGGATCACCACGCAGGCAACAATAACAGGTAACAGTACTATACAGCTACATACAGAAAGAAAGAAAGTTAACTAGTATAGCTACAAAGAGATCTTAGGAACTAAAATAAAACACACACAGAAGTACACATGATGGCGTCTTTGTTTTTAGCTTGGTTTGTTTTTTAATAGTCAGGGCCAACAGTTACAAGAGGTGTTGGCCTTGAACATCTGACTTCCCATTGGATACAAAGCACCGCTCAAAGGAAGTAGTGTGGCAACTGCTGCCCTTCTTTACTTTTTGAGGACAGATACACTAGAATTTTTCTAAGCATAAGCTTTAATTCTGTAAAAACCAAAACGAGAGTGTTTACCCCCCCCCCCCCCCCCGAAATACACGGCGTTACCAAGAGCACAGAGACAAAGGGCTGGGTCTTCCCAGCATCTGCACACAGGTCCTGGGTAAAGGCAGAGCACACGGGAGTAGCTCAGCAGTAAGCTGCCTAGTTACAGCCCTACAGGGGCTGCGCTGTTGTCTTAAATGAGTAAAAACAGGTCAGGGAAGCGAAAGGAATATAAACCCAACTGGTCCCGCAGAGTGCTGTCCTGAGCTAACGAAGGCTCAAATTTTTCAAAAGATCTCCAAATTTTTCAAAAAGAAGCCAGGAATCTGGACTTCTGGGTGAAAATTCTAGGTTTTTAAAAACTGGAAACTAATCCAAAAATATTTTAAGTTTATTTTTATTTAATTTGACAGAGAGAGAGCAAGCAAGGGAGGGGCAGACAAAGAGGGAAACAGAATCCCAAGCAAGCTCTGTGCTGTCAGCAAAGAGCCAAATGAGGGGCTCGAACTCACAAACCATGCTTAACTGACTGAGCCACGCAGATGCCCCACTAATCCAAAATTTTAAACGCTCTCTAAACCAAACAAATATGGTTTATTTCCAATTTAACACACCTGCATATCCGTAGAGCTGTAATGCTGAACTACACAAGGATCTTTTATCAGGTACAAACAGCACCACCAAAATGAAGTTTGGAACTTGAAAAAGGGGAGTCATACATGCAGCTCAGGGAAGGTGGGTAGATTGAGTTACGTATGGATTCACAGCTTGGCTTCTGAATGTAAAGCAGAAGCCATTTCTGCATAGCCAGAGGGAAGGGATCCCTCAGGAGCTGCCCAGATTCTCTAGTATTTTGGCAAAATTACACAAGGAGAGAAGAGGAGCAAAACGAAGTCTGGCAAATGAAAGCAGCAAAATTTAGTCAACTGACAAAAAGCCTTTTCCAGAAAATTTGCAAACCACTCAAAGGATAAAATTAAACTCCCTTGCATAAATTTCATAAACAGGGACACTTACAAAGATTACTTTTCCTGTCCTCTCACATTTCTGTAAGCCCCTTTAAAGATTAAACCTCATTCATATATTGAATATCATGATTATCAAGCAAAGTACGACAATTTTCCATCAGTTCGTAACCTGGCTAAGATTTGGGAGACAAACACCTTCCTTGTAAAACATGTGTTTCATAATATAATTAATGAGTATTTCTGTATACTTTATTTTTTGACCATCTCAGTAGGGGGCTTGTTGGTAGAGCAATTTCAAAACCACTTTACAGAAAATTTGGTTAAATCAATGTCCAGACAAGCAAGTTGAGTGACACTCCAGGTCTCCTGACTTCCAACTCCCAAATCCCATCCACTACCCTCTAAAAGTTCTCAAAGCTTGATGCAAATTAGTACTAGTGTAGAAACTAAACCCAGCAATGCTCAGGGGCACCTGGGTGTCTTAGTGGGTTAAGCCTCGGACTCTCGATCTCAGCTCAGGCCATGATCTCCCCCCCCCCCCCCCCCACACACTGGTTCTCTCCCTCTGAAAATAAACATTAAAAAAAAGCCAACCAGCAATGCTCATATTGCGCCCTGACAGATTTTGATATAATTGATCTGGAATTAGTATCAGTATCACATTTTTTAAAAGCTCCCCAAATGAGTCTACTGTGCACCCAGGGTAAAACATCGCAGGTCTGGAAAACACCCAAGGGAGTAGATTAGATCTCTGGCTTCTGGAGCTTTGGAGGAGGAAAAGGAGCTTTGCCCAGGGCCATCTTCTTTGACTTTACAGCCAGACCATGACCCAGAGCAAGGGTCAGCAAACTTTTCTGCAAGGGGCCAAGGTTTCTGTCCCCTTAAAATCAAAAACAAACGGAGACCAGCCTTGATAATTCCCTGATCAGACAAAACCAAGTTAGTCATACAAGCAAAAGCTTAATTGGCTTATTTGGCAAGACTAACTTGACACGGGTCATTTCTTATTTATGCCTCGTGGAAATGGTAAGCAAAAGTCAAGCTGTTTCCCAAGGTCAGTATGTGGTAGCCACTAACCAATTTCTTAGCATCTAAGAAAACTGAAATCATAACCCATCACTGCGAAACATAAAGTCACTGCCTTCTCACTACAGAAGATGCTTTATGACAACATATACCCCTCAGCCGCGTTCCATGAATTGGTCTGAGTGCTCCCGGTTCACGACCATCTTTTGGTGTGTGCACAATAAACTTCCACTAATCAGTACTTCAGGGATTCAATGGTTTTATTTTTTTGTACAGTCGCATGACTCTTGTTTTTTAGGACCCTCTGAACTAACCATATACAAACCACTCTTAGCTCCGGGGCTGTACGAACACCCGCATGGGGACGGGCTGTGCCCACAGGCTGCAAGCTGCAGACCCCTTGAGCGGAAAGGAAACGCCAAAGCGGGGTAACGGATGCGACTATACCCAGGTGGCTCGGCCGCACTCGCCACCACCAACCACCCCCCCTCCCCCGCCCCATTCCCGAACCTCAAGGGCGGCCAGGCCCCGGACTGCGCAACTCCGAATCGGCACGAGCTTCAGGACCCAGAAAACGACCCCGCAAGGAAGGGCCACAGCCTCTGCAAAAACGTCACGTCTCCGCCCCGGCCTACCGACGCGGCGACGCCGGCCCAGGCCCTCGGGGCAGCCGGCCTCCGTCCGCGCTCTCCAAGCACCCCCGGGGCCGCCCGAGGCTCCTTCCCTGCACCCCCGCCCAGGCCTAGCCACGCACCGCCGCCCCTGCCCGGCCCGCCCGGTGACTCAGCACTCGGCCGCCGCACCGCCGCGGGGCAGAGGCCTCGGGCGGCGCGAACCCGCAGACTCCGCGCGGCGGGGGCGTGACGAAGGCGGCTCGAGGCCCGGCGGGCCCGCGCCCCGGGGCACAGGTGAGCGGGCGCGGCCTTCCCGCCGGCCTCCGCCCCAGCCCTTGCCTTCTGTACGAAGTGGATGGTGCCCTCCACCGGGCCCTGGCCCTTCAGCACGCACACGGCCTTCATCTCCATGACTCTCGGGGTCCGGTCCGAGCTTCGAGGGCTTCGAGGGCTCCGAGGACCCCGGAGGACGCCGCAGAAGACGCCGACGCAAACCGAGGTGGCCGCGCCGCGCGCTCTTAAAGGCCGAAACTCTGGCTCCGCCCACCCTGGCCCGGAACCAATCGTCCCCCGCGCTCAGCCCGCGCCCCACAGGGCTTTGGCACACGAGTGGCCTGGAACGACCGGGGGCGGGACTAAGGGGCGGCGTGGGGAACCTTGCGTCCCGCGCCGCCGGCTCCCTCCGCCCCGCGGCTCGAAAACGCCCAGAAACATGGAACTGTGGAAAAAATCAGCCATTCCCTTCCAGCCTGTGGATTGCAGTACGCGAACCTGGGGAAATGAGGTATACGTGGCACGCCTTTAATTTCTTAAGTCACTTTGTCTGGAAATGTCATCGGTTATAATGACCTTGTCTCCTCTGTTGCTTGGAAATTGGGATGCGTCAAGCTGGTTGCTTTTTGTGGTTTTCATGTGTGTCTTGTTTCTTGGGTTTCTGAGGGTGTGTAAGGTCCGCGCATCTGAATCCCTGCCCTTGCCTTTTCTTCCCTGCGGTTGTTTTCGTCCTTTGCACACAGAGTTGGTAATCTGGCTAGAGGAACTCTGTGTTCTCTTCACAGTTTTCCTGTTAGACCGAGAAGGCCACAACCGGTGAGAATCCCAAAACGTCAGCTGACTGACTTCTGCACGTCTCTCGTGTTTCGTCCGGCCCTCCTGCCCCAGCGGTCGGGGAGGAGGGCAGAATGGGCACACAATTTATACCTCCAAACGCCGGAATATTGCTTAGTCTTCCAGAAAGATATTCCCAAATTTGTTACGAAATGAGCAAAAACACAAACTACTTGTGTGTGTATGTTATTAAAGGATAAACATATTCACTGTGTGCTCCGAAATGTCTAGAAAGATGGACAGGAGACTCTGGCACCTTTGGGGTGCAAATTTAACTTCTGCTAGGTTCTCTTAGATTTTTTTTTTTTTTTTTTACAGTGAATGTGAATTTGTTTGCAACGATACGGCTTTGAGAATCCTATCCACCTTCCTCCGCACACGCTTTTGCAGGGAGGCTAGTTTGATAGGCCATGGGAAGGGGGCGGCGCCTGGGTGGCTCAGTCTGTTGAGCTTGGGACTCTTGGTTTCGGCTAAGGTCATGATCTTATGGTTCCTGGGTTCAAGCCCCACCTGGGGAGGGCAGAGCCTGCTTGGGATTCTCTCTCTCTCTCTCTCTCTCTCTCAAAAAAAGAATAATAAACTTTAAAAAAAAAGTTGATATTTTTAAAATAAACCACGCTGGGGGCATGGAGGAGAGTAGGCATCTTCCTCTTCCACCCCGACAGGGCATGCCTGACTGAACACCTACAAAGTTGACTAAACTGTTTTTGGAGGTGGGATGAAGTTACCTTAAAGTGGAAGTGTGCATTAGAGTCACCCAAAGGGCTCGTTAAACTGCAGGTTGCTGTGGTTCTGGAACTTTCATTCCTGACTTGTTCCCAGGTAGCACCGGTGCTGCTGGCCTGGGACCTCGCTTTGAGAAGCTGTGGCTTGCAGGAGTTCTTGCCCACGAAAGCAGGAAAATTGAGGCAAAGGGCTGGACCCTACCTGACTCCAAAGAGGAGATGGGGAAAGTGTCCTGAAAAGAAAAGTGGAGACAAGGAGACCCCGATAGGGGCCAAGAAGGGACAGACATATGGGAAAAAGAGCTCTGCTTGCTGGGGATTTGTGTTCTGTTTGCTTTCTGGGATTTTTAAATCCTCCCCATTTCCTGAGAACTCTTCACCATGGGATCCATATTTCCCTCAGTCGGCAGGATTCGGTGGTGAGGGTGACAAAATACTGAGACCTAATCCAAGGCCACAGTGACACCAGGGCAGGGAGAGCTTCAGCCACATCTGTGTTAAACTTTATTTATTTATTTAGATCCTCAGACTCCAAGGCTTCCTCTACCAGAGATGCACAATCCACATTTTTTATCGTCCTCTCGAAAGTGCACATATTTATAATTTTGCTGCTTATACTTACTATTCTCCAGGCGTATGCCAACAGAGAGTTGGATAAATGTGTGCATGCCAGCCAAAGGGCCTTTGCTCAAGGTCTAAGTTTCTTTGGGTTCCAGGAAGTTAGAGAGTCAGGTTTCAGTCCATCGGGAGTACTTGGCAAGGATCCAGCCCCCGAACCAGCCAGCCCATGGATGCAAAGAACGGCCTGGGACAGGGGCTTGGTTCTCTCTTGAGCTACTCAGATGAAGCCTGGGCATCCCCCTGTTTTGGTCAGTGGAAGGCCTTTGTTGTCCTGCCAGTTTAGAGGACCCCAGAGGTTCATTCCCAGCACTGCCCTCCCTCCTGGGCAAGGGAGTTCCTGGCCCTGGGCCCCATACTTTAGAAGGCCCTGTTCTGCCCCTCCTCAAGCCAGCTCTCCTGAGGGGGAAAGAGTCTGTGGAGCCAGGAGGGTGAACCTTACCCCTCCTTCTAGAACAGGGTTAAGGAATTTAAATACAGGCATACCTCATTTTGTTGCACTTCACTTTATCATGCTTGGCAGATGTCGCATTTTTTGACGGATTGAAGGTTTGTGGCAACCCTGATCAAGCACGTCTGTTGGCACCATTTTTCCAACAGCCTTTGCTCACTTTGCTCACTTTGCTCACTCTCTGTGTCACATTTTTGGTAATTCTTGCAGTATATCAAGCTTTGTTATTATTACATTATGATCTGTGATCAGTGATTACGACTGGCTGAAAGCCCAGATGATGGTTAGCATTTTTTAGCAATAAGGTATTTTTAAATTAAGGTGTGTACATTTTTTTCGACTTGATGCTGTTGCACACTTACTGGACTTTCATATAGTGTAAACAAAACCATAAGTTAATCTGACTTCCTTTATTGCAATATTCACGTTATTGCAGGGGTCTGGAACCAAGCCCACAATATCTCCAAGGCGTGCCTGTATGTGATCTTGAGCAGTATTGTGTCCTTCTACAGCAGGGTATCTGAGTCTTGGTGCTATTAATATTGGGTCAGATAACACTTGTTGTTGTTGTCCTGTACCTTGTAGGATGTTTAGTAGCATCCCCAGGCCTCTACCCAGTAGATGCTCTAACACCCCCCTCCGCAAGCTGTGACAAGCCGAATACCACTACAAATTGCCAACTGTTCCCTGAGGGGCAAAATTGCCCCCAGTTCAGAACCACTGTTCAGACCTGTCATTAAATATGTAAGACCTTGGAATTTCTTGGCACACTAGACCTGTTTCCAGGGCTTGGACACACCAAAGATGGATTGTGCCACCATGGGTATATGTCTGAATTTGACCATAGGCCCCCTCAGTGCACCTTGAAGCCTGGGGCTGGAGAAGGAAGGAAGGACCAGGGACAGAGGACTGGCGTTCATTCTTTTGCCGCCTTCCTACATAGAACTCAAGAAGTCCAAGAATTCCATATTTGAATCTGCCTTCTGGGTCTTTATGAAGGTATATTTGTTAAGGCAGAGGATAGGGTATATTTTATTTAGCTGTTATCTTGATTTATATCATTTAAATATTTAGCGTATGGTGCCCTTGCCCCAGTCTTGTAAATGTTAGGGCAGGCCTATTCGTTTGAACCTTGGGATTCCATGATGGCTTTGGACTCAATTCCATAATTTAGCCCCAGAGTTCGTGTGTTTCAAACTGGAGTGTGACCAGAGTACTCAGACGGGTAATTTTGAAAAGTTCACTGTTGTATCAGGCCAGTCTGATTGAGAATCATTATCTCCAAGAAGTCCAAAGAGTCCTAAAGTAGCTGGGGTTGTCTTGAGCCCCAGAATGTGGCTGGAACTTGACAGTCAGAATAGAGCACAGGTAATCCAGAGCGACTTTGATTTTATAGGGAATGATGAAGGGGGATAGATGTCTCTGATATTACTGCAGCCTGTGTAGATGACTAAGCAGCTTGTGATGTGTCATTCTGGCATTCCTGAGAATGAAAATCAGTGTTTTGGGGACCTCTGTCGTTGAGAGGTGAGTGAGAAGGTAGACTAGAAATTCAGTCTTGCGTTTCCATTTTCCCCTTCCTCTTCTTCCTTTCCTAGGGCTCATTTTTCTACTTTTCTCTTTTATCTCATCTTTCTCTTTCCCTGAATCATTTGTATTTCTGTGACTGCAAGTAATTTCCCCCTTATGTCTTCATCATTCTCGGTAAATATTTAGTTTTCTATTAATCTCCTTCATATCACACATCACAAAGGGATTATCACCAAGGCCTTTGCTAATGAAAACATATTTTTATATGAATTGTAGGAAAACGTCCGAGCTAGGGATAATCCAAAAGAAGCAAAGTAGAAAGAGAGAGGGTTTTTTTAATGCTAAGAAACAAATGCACCAACAACTAGGAAGCCCACGAGAAACCATTAAAAGTGGTATTAGCTAGTTTTTCCGCAGCTGTTAAAATGCAGATGATAGTCAATCCCCCAACCTGAAACCTATTCCCAATAAACCCTGTAAGAAGATTATATCACAGAATCATGAAGTATCGGAGGCATTTTTAAAAGTTGGAAAGTGAATAGCGTAAGAGTTAATGTAGATTGTTACGTTAGTAAGCAGGAGTGAACAGTCTGCAATTAGAAGTTTGCAAACTGTGATTGCCAGTTAGCTGGATATTTAATAATCTCATCAATAACATATGTCATATGCTTTATTTTCAGCAGTTCCAAGCTGGTCTCTGGCTCAGTCTGGCCCACAGTGTCTTCTTGGATAATTCTGTCTAGATCTCGGCTGTAAATCGAAGCTTCCTGGGCCCCACATTAGAACCACCTGGGAGTTTTTTGGGTTTTTTTTAGACACTGGGCTTGTGGGGGGCAACTGGGTGGCTCAGTTAGTTGAACGTCTGACCTCAGCTCAGGTCATGATCTCTGGGTAGCTGGGTGGCTGAGTGGGTTCAACATCCGACTCGGTTTCAGCTCAGGTCGTGATATCATGGTTCGTGGGTTTGAGCCCTACACTGGCAGAGCCTGCTTCAGATTCTCCCTCCCTCTCTGTCTGCCCCTCCCCCGCTTAGGCTAGCTCACTCTCAAAAATAAATAAACTTGAAAAGAAAAAAGACATTCCTTCTGGGGCACCTGGGTGGCTCAGTCGGTTAAGTGTCCAGCTTCAGCTCAGGTCATGATCTCACAGTTCATGGGTTCGAGCCCCATGTCGTGCTCTGTGCTGACAGCTCAGAGCCTGGAGCTTGCTTCCGGTTCTGTGTCTCCCTCTCTCACTGCCCCTCCCCTGCTCGCACTCTGTCTTTCTCTGTCAACAATAAGTAAATATTAAAAAAAAAAAAATTTTTTTTTAAGAAACTAACAATGGTTTTCTTTGAGAATGGGTATTGTTTTATCACATGAGAAAAATAACACCTTTATTTGGTGAAACAAGCATAACCAGGTTTCTGTTATGTGCAGTCAAAAGCAGTTTCTAACTGATAAAGAGGAGAAGCCACCCAAGGAGTTTTAGCAGGAAGCAGCACGATTGTGTTCATATGTGAGGGTGATTCCTAGGATATCTGAGTGTGGGGACTGACCAAGGGTTGGGTGGACTGAAGGCAGAGAGGCCATTTGGGAGCCATGATAAGGTCCTGGCCTAAGGCCATTACTGGAAAAAAAGGGGAGAGATAATGGAAATGCAACTGCTAGCCTCATTGACTATCAACGGTCAGGATGGGGGGTGGGGGGGCGGGTGGCAAATGTAGTTTCTGGGTTCAGGCTTGGGGCACAGGGTGTGGATGGTGGTGCTATTTACCAAGGAAAGCAAGTGGAAGGATAAAGAGCCTCATTCAGGACAGGATGCATCTGGGGTGCCTGAGGAAACTTGGAAGTGCCAACCTGGCATTGTCCACCTGGATGTGGGTCTGAACCTCAGGGTGACTTCTAAGTCTGGGCTCTATATCAAATTTAACACACATGCTATTCAGATTTATAAAGAAAATATAGTAATTTGTTCCCTCTAGGCGGATGTAATTGTCTTCATGATCCTCTACCACTTTAGGTGGGTAAGAACTGGGTGAGACTTGGATGTGCCAGTGATGTTATGTCAAGTTCATCTGGTTTAATCAGTTTAGAGCAGTGATTTGCACACCTTAGTATAAGAATTAGCTAGAAGGCTTTTTAATACCCAGGTTGTAGGTCCCCACCCCCGAAAGTTTTTATTTTTTTTTATTTTTTTATTATTTTTCTAAATGTTTATTTTTGAGAGAGAGACAGAGTGTGAGTGGGGGAGGAGCAGAGAGAGAGGGAGACACAGAATCCGAAGCAGGCTCCAGGCCCTGAGCGGTCCGCACAGAGCCCGATGCGGGGTTCGAACTCACAAACCGCGAGATCATGACCCAAGCTGAAGTTGGATGCTTACCGACTGAGCCACCCAGGCGCCACCCCCCCCCGCCCCGAAACTTTTTAAAAAGAAATACCTTGATTAAAATATAATTTATATACTATAAAAAAATCACCCATTATAAGTGTACACTTCAGTGATTTCTTTCTTTTTTTTAAAGTAAATTTGCATAGTTGGCAATCCTTACCAAAATTCAGTTTTAAAACTTCTCTGTCAGCCCAATAAGTTTCCTCCTGCTGGTTTTTGCTTAATCCCTTCTCCCATCCCAAGCCCTAGGCAACCACTGATCTGCCTTTTTCTCTATAAATTTGCCTTTTCTGGACATTTTTTGTAAATGGAACCATACAACATGTAGTCTTCTGCATCTGACTTCTTTTTTTTTTTAATTTTTTTTTAATGTTTGTTTACTTTTGAGAGAGAAAGAGACAGAGCACAAGCAGGAGAGGGACAGAGAGAGAGGGAGACACAGATCTGAAGCAGGCTCCATCCAGGCTCTGAGCTTTCAGCACAGAGCCCAATGCAGGGCTCGAACCTGCTAACCGTGAGATCGTGACCTGAGCCAAAGTCAGATGCTTAACGAACTAAACCACCCAGGCGCCCGACTGTTTTCACTTAGTATAATGTTTTAGAGCTTAATCTGTGTTGTAGCATGTATCAGTAGTTCGTTCCTTTTTATGTCTAAATGGTATTTTATTATATGTATATACTACAAATTGTTTTTCCACTCACAAGTTGATGGACATTGGATTTGTTGTGGGTTGAATTGTGACCCCTCCAAAATTCATACATTGAAGTCTAACCTCCCTTACATTGGAATGTGATCTTATTTGGAAATAGGGTTTTGTAGATTGCTGATCTAGTGACTCTTTAATCACTATGAAATATCCCTCTAACATCTTATTTAGCTGATGTCCATATAATAGCCGCTTCAACTTTCTTATCATTATTATTTTCATGATATGTCTTTTTTCATTTTTTTACTTTCAGACTATTTGTGTCTCTGAATCTAAATGTGTCTCTTGCAGAGAGCATGTATTTGGATCTTGCTTTTTTTTATCCAATCTGAATATCTCCACTTTTCGATTGGGATGTTTAGGCCATTCACCTTTTTAAAATTTTTATTATTTTTTAATGTTTATTTATTTTTGAGAGAGAGAGAGAGATAAAGCATGAGCAGGGGAGGGGCAGAGACAGAGGGAGACACAGAATCCGAAGCAGTCTCCAGACTCTGAGCTGTCAACATAGAGCTCAACACGGGACTCAAACTCATGAAGGGCAAGATCATGACCTGAGCTGAAGTCGGACATCCAACCGACTGAGCCATCCAGGCACCCCTAGGCCATTCACTTTTAATATAATTAATAATATGTTTGGATTTACATTTGCTATTTTACTACTTGTCTTCTATATGTCTTCTTTCTTCTTTGCTTCTCTGTTCCTCTTTTATTGCTTTCTTTTGTGCTAAATATTTTTTGGTATAGCATTGAAATTCCTCTTAACTTTTTTTTACTATTTTAAAATGAATTTTCTTAGTAGTTGCTCTACAGATTACAGCATCTAAACTTACCAAAATCTAGTTGAGATTAACACAAATTTACTTCTGGCAAAATATAGAAACTTTACCGCAGTATAGCTCAGTTCTCTTCCCCTTCTCATGTATTACTATTGTTGTATGTATTACATTTATACGTGGTATGAACCCAACAATACAGTGCTATGAGTGTTGCTTTACATAATCCTATATCTTGTAAAGAAATGAAGAGGAGGAATGAGGAAATAATGTTTAAAAAGTCTTTTATATTAACACACATATTTACCGTTTCCAGTGCTTTTTATTTTTCCCTGTGCATCTAATTGCCATCTGATGTCACTTCCTTTCAGTCTGAAAGACTTCCTGTAATACTTCCTGAAAGGCAAGGCTGTCGTCTCTTCCACTGACAGTGTCACTGGACATGGGCATCATGTCCCCTACACTAACTCCCCTGGGCCCCCCTCAACCACAGCAGCATGGCTGCCAGCCGTCATGGCCTGTCCCGCCCCGGCAGAGCCTTCACACCCACTGGGCTGGCAGGCATAGAAGCAGTCCCAGGCCAGAATGCCTTGGACATCCTCTGTTCTGACCCACAGGTCAACAGTTTTCAAGCATAAACACTTCTCAGATGGTCGTATGCCTCTGGCCCATTTCCGGAGCACTGAAATTGTCATTCTTGTCAATTTTGTCTCGCTTTATAGTTGCATTCTGGGGAGAGGATTTGCTGACCTTTTCACTTGGCCATAGCCAGAATCACCTTCCTCTCCCTGTGTTTATGATCCATTAGACCTGGGTGTAGCTAGAGAATTTACATTTAGTGAATTCTCAGGTAATGCTGGTTGTCCCAGAGAGCACACTTTTGAAAACCACTGCTTTTTTTTTTTTTTTTTTTTTTTTACCAATTTGATTTGATTTGATTTTTTTAGTGTTTATTTATTTTGAGAGAGACAGAGAGAGAGAGAGAGAGAGAGCGCGCGCACACACATAGGCAGGGGGTGGGGCATAGAGAGAGGGAGAGAATCTCAAGCAGGCTCTTGAGATTGTCAGTGCTGCCCCTGTCAGTGCTTGAGTCTTGTCAGTGCTGCCCCTCACAGGGCTCCATCTCGTGAACCGTGAGATCATGACCTGAGCCAAAATCAAGGGTCGGATGCTCAACCGACTGAGCCACCCAGGCGCCCCCAGAAAACCACTGTTTTAGATTAACTCAGTGCTTTTTAGACACTAAAGCAACTTTCTCATGAACTTGTTATGAGCATGCATAAAACTTTATTTAAATTTGCTATAGGGGAGCAAGGCATGGAATAAAGCCAGTTCAGAGATTTCTTTTGGTAAAAACTTTTGATAGAAGTAAGGAGACCAGAGGCACCTGGGTGGCTCAGTTGGTTCAGCGTCAGACTCTTGATTTTGGCTCAGGTCATGATCTCACAGTTGTGAGATTGAGCCTAATGTCCCCCCCCACACACAACCTTTGCACTGGGCGATGAACCCGCTTAAGGTTCTCTCTTTCCCCCCTCTGCCCTCTGTTCGTGTGCATGCACTGTCTCTCAAAAAAATGAAAAAAGTAAGCTAATATTGTTAACGTTAGGTTCAAAAAGGACTGTCAGGTGAACGATTGTCTATTCAGTATCAGCCTGATGGTTAGCGCTTCAGGTGATTCATAACAAGACAGTGCAGGTAAATCTAACTGCCCACAGAGGCTCTTAATCTCATCAGAGTCTATGAGAAAATTGCTTAATTATTTTCTCATAAATGCTAGTCACTTTCCGAGGAGGTTATTAATTATCCCAAACCCCACACTTCTCCATCTGGAGAAGCCTGCCTTCCTCAGACTGTGGACAGTCTCCTGTCTCACTGGTAGATGCTGAGTTTCCCTCCATTCCTGAGAGTACACTCCAGGATAGACTCTGGGCACCAGTGAAGGAGGGCACCTTCTATCCATGTGATGTCATCAGGGTCCTTGTTGGTTTCTGCCGCGGAGCAGCTGGTCCAGTATGGTTCTGGACTGGGTGACAGCTGTGGTGTCACTGGTCCCACCTGTGGTTCCAACCATTTGCCTCATCACCAGGTCCCTACTTCTTTGCCCTGCCCCCAGTCTTCTGCTGGCCTACCGGTTGATTTGGCCTCTTTGTATTCCGACACTGGGGCCCACAGAAACCTCAGGTGCTATAGGGACCAGGCATAGGCCACGTGAAGCTCTTCAGACCTCCCTCTCCTGACATTTCCCTCCATACCCGGCGGCACCCGCCTGGTGCCAAGTTGAAATGTCTCCTCACATGGACCTTCTCCAAGACCTTTGATCTTCTTCCGCCCACTATTGTATGCGTGCCACTAACCCTCTTAAAGTTCTCAAGATCTTCCATGTCTCTCTCTGTGTTTCTGCCTCAGCCCTCAGAACTAGAGAGAGAGGAAGTACTTGTTTCCTCTACAGCTCTCTTTTTCCCTCACTTCCCACAATATTGAGGAAAAAGTGTTTCACTTTCTCCACCTGAGAGGGCCTCAAATTTTCTGTGCGTCAGAACCCTCTGGAGAGCTTGTTAAAGAACAGATGACTCAGCCCCACCCCTCAGCGTTTCTGATTCAGCAGGTCCAAGATGGGGCCTGAGAATGTGCATTTCTAATGGGCCGCCAGGACCTGCTGCTGCTGCTGGTCTGCTAGCCACACTTTGTTTGGTTATTCTAATTTTGCATGTTAAATACAATTAAAGGAACTAAATATCGTCAGACTGCCATGAGTCTTGATTCAGACAAAACACACACTGAGTACCTAAGGTCTGTAGAATATGTTTGGTTTTACCAAACTATTACCAAAAATGATAGTAATTTTTTTTAAAGATTTTATTATTTTTTAAGAAAACTTTTTAAATGTTTATTTATTCTTGACAGATAGAGGATGAGCAGGGGAGAGCCAGAGAGAGAGGGAGACCCAGAATCTGAATCAGACGCCAGGCTCTGAGCTGTCAGCCCAGAGCCTGACGCGGGGCTCAAACCCACAAACTGTGAGATCATGACCTGAGCCAAAGACGCTTAACTGACTGAGCCACCCAGACGCCCCTAAGATTTTATTTTTAAGTAACCTCTATACATGGGGCTCAAACCCCCCGACTGAGACCAAGAGTCACATGCTCCACCGACTGAGCCAGCCAGGTGCCCCGCTTCAAAATAACAGTTCCCTTCCTTCATATGCCACTTGATCAGGGCTCTTTTCCCCCTTACAGTTTTCTCATAACATGTGCTTTCTGTTAACCTTTCAGTGCCTTATAGTACAGGGCTTCGAGTCACATTAATTCTAGGGGTGCCTGGGTGGCTCAGTCAGTTAAGCATCCAACTTCGACTTAGGTCATGATCTCATGATTTGTGAGTTCAAGCCCCACATCGGACTCTGTGCTGACAGCTCAGAGTCTGGAACCTGCTTCGTATTCTCTTTCTCTCTCTCTCTCTCTGTCTCTCTGCCCCTCCCCTGCTCACACTCTGTCTCTCTTTCTCAAAAATAAATAAATGTCAAAAAAATTTAAAAAAGAAAAGTAAGGAGGTCAGCTCCACTTCTGGGCATAAACCCAAAAGAATTGAAAGCAGCTCATGAACAGGTAGTTATTTGTATACCCATGTTTCTTTAGCAGCCTTATTTGAAATAACCACAAGGTGGAAGCAACCCAAGTGTCCCTGGACAAATGGGTAAACAAAATGTGGTACAGAGATGCAGTGGAATATTACTCAGCCTTAAACAGGAAGGAGGGAAATCCTTACACTTGCTACAACAGGAATGAACCATGAGGTTACCTTCCATTATGCTGAATGATAGAAGCCAGACACAAAAGGACAAACACTGTGTGATTCCATTTGTATGAGGGACCCAGAGGAGGCCACAGACAACAGAAAGTAGAATGTGGGTGCCAGGGGCTGGGGGAGGGGAGAATGGGGGGGTTGTTCAATGGGGATAGAGTTTCAGTTTCGCCAGATGAAAAAAGATCTGGAGGTAGATGGTGGTGATGGTTGCACAAATATGAATGTACTTGGTACCACTGAACTGTGTACTTAAAAATGGTTATGAGGGGCGCCTGGGTGGCTCAGTCGGTTAAGCGTCCGACTTCGGCTCAGGTCATGTTCTCACGGTCCTTGAGTTTGAATCCCGCGTCGGGCTCTGTGCTGACCCCTCAGAGCCTGGAGCCTGTTTCAGATTCTGTGTCTCCCTCTCTCTCTGACCCTGTCCCGTTCATGCTCTGTCTCTCTCTGTCTCAAAAATAAATAAACGTTAAAAAAGGGTTATGGTAGTAAATTTTTTGTTATGTGTATTTTGTCGCGATTAAAAACAAGTAAGCGAAGGAACAGGGAAGAGTGAAGAGGGGTCATTTTTGCCTTGTTTCACACCAGGGAATTTCACACGCCAGGGCCTGCCCAGGATTGTGGCCCCTGTGAGTGATGTGCACTCACTCCTTTCTTCCTGGGCCCCACCTCCAACCCACTGGCCATAAGAAGTCTTCCTGGAAATCAGAAATGGCCCCTTTTCTAGAAGAGTACTGCTTAAAGATGAAAAATTGGTCATTCACTGGGTTCTTGTGTTGTGAGGTCTGTTTTATTTTTGTTGTTGAAGGGAAGCGCAGGAACACATGTTTGTTTTAGAGCTATCGGTGATAGCCACTGACCCCTTGCACTGCCCACTTCCCAACTTAAAGCTCTTTAGTTTGCAGTGAGAGTAGCAAGAAAGCAAACGTTAAGCCAGGCACTCACCCCCCCCCCCAGCCCCCGCTGCCACCAGCTCTCCACCCCCAAGAAGGAAGATTTACTCATTCCTGTAATTTACTTTTCATGTTTGCATTTCACCGTGTCCTCCCCTGTTAGAATGTGAGCTGTCATGAGTGCAGAGACTTGTTTGTTTTACTGGCCAGTGTGTTCCAAATGCCTGGATCAATCAATAAGCATTTGAGAATGAATGACTTCTATCTCTACTCCCGATAGCTGATGGGGTATGAGAACTCAAGGCCTCATGTGGGGACTGGGGACTTGCCCTCACCCCCGCCCCCTTTGTCCAGCAAGCCAAAGCCCTCGGGTCCAAAGATCTCAGATAGGACTGAGGAGAAGGAGAGCTGGCCAGGAAGCCCCACTTAGGCATTAAGTCCAAAACTTCACCTAGCAGCCCTGGGAGAGGGATTCAGAAACAGGGTTGGGAGGGAAGGGAAGGGCTTTTACCTGTATAGCCTTTTGGGCCATTTGACTTTGCCATGTTCATGTACTGTGTTAATTTTTCCAAAAATATTATAGTTTTTTTTAAATGCTTAACTATTAAAAATACTACGAAGCAAATTTTTAGGATATAAGATTTACCTTTGGTTGGAGCACCAGGGTGGCTCAGTCAGCTAATCAGACTCTTGATTTCCACTCAGGTCAGGATCTCATGGTTCGTGAGTTTGAGCCCCACTATGCTGACAGTGTGGAGCCTGCTTGGGATCCTCTCTCTCCCTCTCTGCCCCTCCCCTGCTCACCCTCTGTCTCTCATTCTCACTCTCAAAATAAATAAATAGGCATTAAAAAAAAATTCACCTTTGGTTGGGACTTAAAAACAAGCCAGCCAGCCCTAAATTGAGTTGCTTATGTTAAGCCCCACATCACCAAACCGAGAATTAATTGAACTACAGTTTTGGCTCTCCCAGAAATGGAATCTTAAACCAGTCAGTCAGGAATCAGCAATAGTTAGGTGTTCTGCCTGAGAGACTCCCTGCCGTCCCCAAAGAAAAATAACCTTTCAGTAACCAACCCACTTTTTTGCCCAGTATAATTCCCTTGTTCCTGTTCCCTTCTGCCTATAAAAGTCTTTCGTTTTCAGCTAGGAGCTCCTTGGGGCTCCTATCTGTTAGATTGGGTGCTGTCTGATTGCGGTCGATTTTTGCTCCAAGTCTTAAAATGTTTAATATGCTACAGTTTACTTTCAACAAGACTGAGGTAAGTTTTTCAGTTTTCAGAGAGTCTTTTTCTTTAGAATTAGAAATAACTGAAAGCCAGCTCACAGGAGTGTCCTCCTTCAACCTTGACCTTGCCTGTCTTACTCATCATGAAACCACTAGTGCCAGCATAGCACTGGCATAGAGCGAACTCTTAATAAATATTTGATGGATCAATCAATTGGTATCAAAAGAAGATGCAGGCTGCTTATGTTCCTCAAGTCCGCATTTCGCTAAGGAAAGGATATTTGTGTCCAGTGTGATACTGTGCTGAAATATATATGTGATCTTTTTCCATGTCTGGCACAGAGCTCCTTTAAAAAGCCCATGCAATTCCATAAGTGATAAGAGCATTAGCGAGGTGACTTTTGAAAGCACCTAAGGATGGAAACCGGTTGCCTTGAGAACCAACCATGTGCCTCAAGGCTCAGAACTTAAATTCGCCTCCCCTGCCCTACACTAGGGGGGGAAGGGCTGGAGGTTGGATCTCACCAGTGGCCAGTGGTTTAATCAGTCAGGCCTATCCAGCGAGATCTCCACAAGATCCCAAAAGGACTGGTGTACAGAGCTTGTGGGTGGGTGAACATGTGGAGATTTAGGGAGAGTGGCACCCCCAGAGAGGGCATGGGAGCTCTCCACCCTTTCCCCACGCTTTGCCCTATGCATCTCTTCTACATGACTGTTCCTGAGGCATATCCTCTTTTGATAATAAACCAGTAATCTAGCAAGCGACATGTTCCTCTTCAGTTCTGTGAGCCGCTCTAACAAATTAATCAAGCCCAAGGAGGGGGCCATTAGAACCTCGGATCTACAGCTGGCTGGTCAGAAGCACAGGTGATAAATTGGGCTTATGATAAGCTTCTGAGGCGGAGGGGTGGTGAGACCATTCTTGCAGGACTGAGACCTCAACCTGTGGAATCTGATGCTTTCTCTGGGTAGATGGTGGCAGAATTGAGTTGAACTGTAGGACACCTAGCTGGTGTCCGGATACTTGTTGAACGGTGTGGGGAGCCCCTCCCCCAACACACGCACATTAGGATTGGTACTAGAATCATTTTACACAGAAATCAGCAGAGTATATAATATTTATTATTCATTAGTTGAGATGACGGATGAGAACCTTAGATTTTAAGTTGGGCCAAGATGCCCAGACTCTTAAAACTGGAGAAAGATGGAAGGTATCTGAGCAGTCAGGGAAGCCCAAAATGCTGGTTGATTTCCCTTAGAGCGTCTAGAATGGCCCACATGAAGGGAAGTCACATTTCGATCATGTCACGTTCATATTGAAGGAGCTGACCATGAAATGATCATTGGGACAGATTCTGTCTCTGGAGTCAATCCACCAACTGCAGATTTGGAGAACTGTAGCAGACCCCTGTCCGGGAATAACAACTGATGCTCCAAACCAAGAATATAAGTGACATGTGACAAGACCCTGACATTCTTTTTTTTTTTTTTTTTTTAATGTTTATTTATTTTTGAAAGAGAGAAAGTGTATGTGTGCATGAGCAGGGGAGGGGCAGATTGAGGGAGACAGAGAATCCAAAGGGGGCTCTGCACTGACAGCAGAAAGCCCGCTGTGGGGCTTGAACTCACAAACCATGAGATCACGACCTGAGCTGAAATCAAGAGTTGGCTGCTCAAATGACTGAGCCACCCAGGTGCCCCAAGAACCTGACATTCTTAAGAGAGGTGTAGGGACCTCCCCTCATAACTTGCTAAGAGGTGGCCGGACCAGTTTTTGACCTGGAACCATCGCCTCCTATGGGCTCTATTGGAAGAAGTGATCTATTGGAGTGATCTGTCAGTCAGATCAGAGTGAACATTTCTTTGAAGAGCATGTTGGCTTGTGGGCGGGAGGGGGATTTTCCACTGCCACCCCCCAAACTCCAGGCGAGTAATGCCTAGAGTGCAGGGGTTGCCTGCCTGCAGAGGAGAAAGACCCAATACCAGGCCAAGCTGGAGAAGGTTCAGGGAGTGGCTGGGGGTGGGCGGGGGGCAGGAGTTGTGGGATGAAGAGGAGTTGGGGAATGGAGGAGGACTTTGCTTTTTCACTTTTACTCGCTGTTCTGCTTAATTTTGTTTTTAAAGATTTCATTAAGTAATGTCTACACCCGACATGGGGCTGGGACTTACAACCCATGAGATCAGGAATTGCATGTTCCACCAACTGAGCCGGCCAGGCACGCCCTGGTTAATTAATTGTTCAAAAGCTGGGTATACTTATTGGTTGCTTGGCAGCACATATACTAAAATCGGGACTATATGAAGAAGATTAATATAACCCCTACACAAGGATGACATAAAAATTTGTGAAGCAGATTTGATCATTATGAGTAATGTATAGAATCATTGAGTCATTATATTGTATACCTGAAATTAATACAACACTTCATATTAACTATACTTGAATAAAAAATAAAAAGACTGAGTATAGAGACAGCCCATGTTCCTGGGTAGGAAAATATTATAAAGATATCAATTCTCAAATTATTTTATATTTTTAATGCAATTCTAACGAGAATTCCAATGGGTTTCTTTTTTGGCAGAGTGCTTACAAAGGATTTGAAAACTTGTTGGGAAGAATAAATTGGTGAGAATGATTTAGCAAATTAGAAAAAAAAGCTGTTTATACTTATATTTAATTTGTTTAAAAGCCACTTTGGCCCTGTCTTAGGAGAGTGACTCTCAGGGATGTTAAATGCTTCCCCAGTTCTTTTTTTTTTTTTTTTTTTTTTTTTGGCTTTTTAAGTTTCCGTTTTAATTCCAGTTAGTTAAGGGGCACCTGGCTGGGTCCAACAGTAAAGCATATGACTCTTGATCTCAGGGTCATGATTTCAAGTCCCACGTTGGGCATAGAGCTTACTTAAAAGATATAACAATAATAATACTTTCAGTTAAAATACAATATTGTATTTCAGGTATGCAGTATAACGAATGCTTCCCCAGTTCTCACGCACCTAAAATCACCTAGAGATCTGGTTAATAATGCAAGCTCTGAATCAGCAGATCTAGGGTGGAGCCTGAAATTGTGCATTTCCACCAAGCTCCCAAATATCCTTCTACTGCTGGCACACGGACCACACTTTGAGTAGCAAGGGTTAAGCAACTTGCCCAAGGCTACCCAAGCAGGACTGGAATTCTGATCTACTGTGTCCCAAAACAAGATGGGCTTACTTTTGCCTTTTTCTTTCAGTTTATGTTGACAATCCCTAGAAATCCGAACCTTACACATGGTCACAAGCCACCTGCATTGCCTGTTTTGCTGGCTGTTTCCATGTTGGTGTGGGGAAATGATGTGTTTTAAAACAATTACAAATGGTGCTGTTAAATCGCAGCCTTCAGTAGAATTATGTTTCCCCATAAGCAGTTATATAACCAGTTATGTAACAGCAGCGTGAGATAGTGCCCTTTGGCCTTTGCCAGGAGTTTGCTGGAAGAGAGCCCACCAGATTGTAAAGACATTCCTTACTCCTTTCTTAGACCCTGACCCTAACCCTGTCCCTGAGGCTGCCAAAGGGAACCCTACTTATCCCTCTGAGCAGTCCTCCTGGGCCACCCCAAGGGCTGGGCACTGCCCTTTGTGGTCCCTTGTGCCGGGCCATCGCATCTAGCCCTCCTGACCTCCCTGAGTGGGAGAGTTCATTATACCCCTTTTACAAAGGAGGAGACTGAGGCTCCAACTCATTAAGTTTCTGCCTAAAGTCACACACTCAGAATTCAAGATTTATCCATCTGATGCCAGCGTCCCTGCTCATTACCACTTCAGTATGCTGAAATTAATGCAGGTCCCCACTGGGGCAAATCTGGTAGGAAGACCCTGGAGACTTTTTGGTGGGTTTCAGTAGAGCAGCCCACAGCCCTGTTCTTTAACCTGCCTCTCCCCCTCTTGGAGAGAACTGTAGCTTTCTTAATTTCCCTACAAACTTCTCTTTCACTCATTCCACAAGGTGTAGAAGCCATGTTTCAGTCAGTTCAGTTCACCCTAGTTGATTCCACATCTTCCGGGGCAAGTCAGGGCTGGTTCATCAAGTCAAGATTTTTTCCCTTTTCTTTCCCCAGCTCTTAACATTGCTGGCCCATTCTTGTCTTTCAAGCCTTTATTTCAATGTCACCTTTTTTAAAAAAATTTTTATTTATTTTAAGTAATCTCTATAACCAATGTGGGCCTCGAACTTATGACCCTGAGATCAAGAGTTGCATGTTCTTCTGACTGAGCCAGCCAGGTGCCCCTCAGTGTCACCTTCTTAGACCATTCCTGATCATGGGAAAACCACCCACCCATTCTCTACCAAACACTATTTTACTCATCTGTAAGCAATGGTCACCCGCTGGTATTTTTCTGGTTTGTTTTTATCATTTGTGTCTCCCCATCATCACTCCCACCGATGCTTGGCATTAATAGATGCTCAGTTAATACTTGTTAATCAGTAAGTAAAGTATCCCTGGGAGGAAGGTTCTGGTTCCTTTGTGGGAATGAGACAGGGAAGAGGAAGGGGGCAGGGAGGAGCAAGTCTCCAGTAAGAAGTCTTATTTCAATCTTATGCCCAAATAAGCACCCACCAACGCTTTGGTAACCCAGGTGTTGGGTTTGGGTCTTTCCAGGCTTCTGTGTTATGAAGAAATAAAACAGCTGCCTGTGGCTGTGGGGTCCTTTCCAGGGAAGGCTGGAAGAGAATGGAAATCCTGAAAAGAGCAGCTGGGATGGGCTCAGGGAGCCGGAGCAAAGGTCTCCCATCCTCCTTCAGATAACACAGTAGAGGAAGCTCTGAGGGAAAGTGAATGAGACTTCTCTGCTCACTCCCAACTCCCTGTCGCCCCATCCTCTCCTTCTCCTCTCTGTTGTGACCCCTGGCCTCATCTCTGTTGAACTTCGTCCTATTTAGGGGTGGAATATTTTTCCAAATGTCCACAACATTCCCACAGCTAAGATTTAAAAAGCGAATAAAGAGGTGAACTCAACACCTTTTGCACAAATTGCAAGCCAGTTTTCACTGTAACAGTACCTCAGCAGGAAATGTGATTTGATAGAAGGCTGAGGTTTGTTAATCTTTTGGATTCCTTGTTTTTGTTTCTTTGTTTTTTGTTTGTTTTTTTAAATTTGCTTCCTAAACTGAAAATGGGCACCACCTAGGGGTCCCGGATGCACTCAGAGAATGATACTGAGGCCAGCCGGGCCTGACCCAATAGACAGGGGGCTCAAACTAGCACTTTTCTTCCACCCTTGGTGAGCAGAGAAAAGTATCAGATGCAAATTCTCAGTCACCAGTATCGATTGTACTTTTTCTTGCCAAAGGCCATCATTCAGTTCACTCCCGAGTTCCCCTGTGCCATCCTCCCTCCTGTTATTCTTGGATTCCATTCCCCAGTCCTGGTGCTCAGCCAGGGGGATTACTCCATCACAGCTGTGTGGGTGCAGAGGCCGAGCCCTCTGTGGTGGTGAGCCGGTACCCCCAGTTATCATAATGGATTACAAGGAAAGGGCGCTGTGCAGTAGAGAATTAACCTTGCCCAAAGAGAGATCTCGTCTTTGCCCTCAGCCAGGAGGTGATCTCTAAACCCTGAGAAGGTCCTCCCTGATAAGAGTGATTTTGTTTACTTGGATCCTTGGGCCGTGTGCCAGATGGTCTAACAATGTGATTTGTGTGGGGGTGTTGGTCATGCAGTATCAGCTCAATCCTTGGATACACTGGAGACTGAGGTCAGCCATGTGGGCAACTGTCCTCACGATCAGAGCCCAATTAAAATTAACTCTACACCATGGCTTGAGTAAACTTTCCTGGTTGGCAGTAGTCCATGCATATTGCCACACATTGTTTCCAAGAGTTGACACTGTCCATGACTTCGCTGGGAGAGGACAGCTGGAGGCTTTGTGTGTGGAACTCTCCTGGACCCTCTGTGTCTCTTCCCTTGGCTGATTTTAATCTGTATCCTTTTGCTTAATAAATCATAGCAGTGAGTATACCAGGTTTCAGCAAGTTCTGAGAGTCCTTCTAGTGAATTCTTGAACTTAGGGTGGTTGTGGGAATCCTTGGATTTGCCAGTGGTGTCAGAAGTGAGGGTAGTCTTGGGGACTGTACCCTAACTTTACAGGCACTCAGTAGGGACCCAAACGTGTGATCCCTAGTCCTAAATTCTCCGCTTACAGGCTGGACAAGCCACTTCATCTCCTTGAACCTCCTTTTTGTCACCACTCAATGTGGAGGGTGTTGTCTGTGTGCCCCCCAGAGGAGGCTGCTGTGGATATTGAGGTGGAAGATATAAGAGATGGAGGGGAAGCTGTCCAGTTCCGTGCCAATGTACCACTGGCACAAATGTGTTGAGTGCCCTCTCTTGTCTAGGCAGATTTGATAATGATGATGATGACAGTGAGGATCCCCCTCCTACAGTCTGACTGAGCTTATCTGTCTAGACAGGGAAGAAAGGGGGGTTGGGGTTGAAGAGCAAGTACCTGGAGCCTAAGTGGAAGCCATTTCTCTGAAATAAGGTCTCAGGAGCCACTTACCTGGTAGAAGAATGAAAGCCCTGTGCATGTCACAAGACACGAATTTAAGCTACAGTGCACCTGTCATCAGGACAAAACCTCAAAATCTTGACAAACTACTCTGTGGCGAGGCTGTGAGGAAGTAGGCTTTCACACACGGTGGTGGGAATACAAAATGGTACATCCCCTGATGAAGGGAATTGAGCGGTATCTAACAAAAGTACACAGTATTTACCTTTGACCTAGAAATAGCACTTCTGGTATTATCCTGAATTACACTTCTCTCTCTGTCCCTCTCCCCCTCTCTGTCCCTCCCTCCTCTCTCTCTCTCTCTCTCTCTCTCTCTCTCTCTCTCTCTCGATATCACTATAGATGAGCTCTATCTATACAGCACTGATGGGTAAATAGGATCTTGCCAAGTTCAGGGAGACTTCATTTTTTTTTTTTTACAAGAAATAGGTTGGTAGGTAGATAGATCGATATTCTTTATACCTTTTATCTAGAATCAACCGATTGTTAACATTTTTATTTATTTATTTTAAGGGTTTTTTTAATGTTTATTTATTTTTGAGAGAGAGATTGATAGAGTGTGAGCAGGGGAGGGGCAGAGAGAGAGAGAGACAGACAGACAGAATCTGAAGCAGGCTTCAGGCTCCGAGCTGTCAGCACAGAGCCTGACACGGGGCTCGAACTCACAAACTGTGAGATCATGACCTGAGCTGAAGTCAGATGCTCAACCGACTGAGCCACCCAGGTGCCCCAACATTTTTATTTTTATGTCACAATTGTTCATGAACACTCTCTCCATATATGTATATATATGTGTCTGGATATACATGTATATATATGTATATTTATGTGTCTAATAAAAGAGACATTTTTGCTGAATCACTAAGACTACTAATATGTACCCTTTACACCTAAATAATTCAGAATATACTAACAACAAAAACATTCTCTTATATAATCTCAGAAAAATCATCTAATTCAAGAAATTAGTATTAATATAATACTGGTTTTTTTTGTTTGGTTTTGTTTGTTTTAATTTAGAGAGAGAGAGAGAGAACTCAAGGTGGGGAGGGGGCAGAGGGAGAGAGAGAGAGAAGCACAAGACAGCATGGAGCCCGTTGTAAGCTCAATCCCATGACCCTGGGATCATAACCTGAGTTGAAATCAAGAGTTGGATGCTTAACTGACTGAGCCACCCAAACATTTTCCACCCGAACATGGAAAATATATTAAACAATAGTATTGTAGGGACATCTAGGTGGCTCAGTCGGTTAAGCATCTGACTCGTTGCTGCTCAGGTCATGATTTCACAGTTTGTGGGTTCGAGCCCTGAATCGGCCTCCATGCTGATAGCATGGAGCCTGCTTCAGATTCTATCTCTCTCACTGTCTCTCTGCCCCTCCCGTGTTCACACACTCTCTCTCTCAAAAGAAATAAATAAACTTTAAAAAAAATTTTTAGATAAATAAATATATATATATATATATTTTTTTTTTCCATGTTCATATTTTGCCAGTTGTCCCAATAATATCTTTTATAAACCTTTGTTTTCAAGCTTGGCTCCAGTCCTGGATTAATCAAGACATTTAATTGTCAAATCTCTTGAATCTCCCATAATCTGGAAGCATTCCTCTGCCTTACTTTGTCATGACATGTACGTTTTTTAGAGGACAAGTGCCTAGTTTTATAGAGGGCCCCTTAATTGGGGCTTATCTGATTGCTTCCTTGAGATTATTCTGGTTACACATTTTGGGTCTGGAGTATTGTGATCTCAGTGTGTCCTATTATTATTGTTTGAATGTTGGACACTTGCTCTGTGGTCAACATTATAATATCTGGGATAGTTCTCCACTATAAAGGGTTTTTTCCTCTCTATAGTTAATACCTCACCTGTGGGGAGCCACTTAGAGCCTTAGTTAATATCGTGCTCCAGTCTGTCTCACCCAAAAGAATCAGTGAACTCAGACCTTGTAAAGAAAATGGATTCTCCCTGAACTTGACAAGATCCTAAAAATTTACCCATCAGTGTTGTATCTATTTTCAGGGGAAACAGGGCACCCTCAAGCTCAGGAGCCTTTAACTGGTGTCCCAGGAGTCTTTAACTGGTGTCCCAAGGGGTCCTTGGATAGAACTCAGGAGGCCTTACACTTGGCTGGGAAAGCAGTTAGGTTGATATTTCCACCAACCTCGAAGTAAAATTCATTAGTCTTGTAAATTATGAAGAGACAGCAAACCATAGCAGTACCAGTGTCTATGTCACCCATGGAAATTCCAGATGTTTTTGTATCACATTACAACTGATACGGTCTATTATTTATACTCATCATTCTTTTGAAATCCTAAGTTATTAGACTCATCACTAGATCTTGTCATTCCGTGTATTAATAAAGAAGCACATATATTATATATCAAATTTTAAATACATTTTGATGCTAGAATTTCAACAGTGTTTCCTTTGTCAGCCTGTGCACTTGACTTTCTGCACTTGTCTTAATGCATTAATGCATTCAGGCTGTCATAACAAAGTACTAGAGGCTGGGTATTTATAAACAACAGACATTAATTTCTCACAGTCCTGGAGGCTGCAAGACAGATCAGGGGGCCGGCCTGGTAGTGTTCTAGTGAGTTGCAGACTGCTGCTTCCGGCTGCGTCCCCATATGTGGAAGGGGCAGGGAGCTCTGTGGGGTCTGTTTTAGAAGAGCACTAATCCCACTCGTGGGGCTCCACTCTCCTGACTGAGCACCGCCTCAGAGACCTCACGTCCTAATTATCACCACCCTGGGCGTTAGGAATTCAACATGTGAATTTGTGAGGGAACAAACACTCAGACCACAGCAGCACCTAGGGACATTATCCTGAGCAGGAGCCCATGGCACAAAAAAGGTTAATGACCCCTGCCTCTGTCCTCTCTCCTCTCTAGCTGGTCCTCCTTACCTCTCCAGAATCACCTTTTGAAAACACCAGCTCTCCTGGTTTTCCTCTGTGGCCCTCGAGCATTTGCTGCTTTGGGCACCAGAATCAAAGGAACTGCTTGGAGGTTTGCCACGATCTGGTCTCGGGTTTTTCATCTGCTGCTCCCACTAATCTGGCCTCACCCAGACACCCCTTTGTGCTGTTGCTCATGACATGGCCTGCCGTGTGTCTTCTCTTCTGCTTCAAAAAGAAAACCTGCTGCCCTTCCAGACTTGGTCTTTCTTGAGATGATCCCTGTACCTCAGCCCAAATCAGTCTTTCCCTTTCTGTTCGTTCAGTGCTTCATTTATTTGCCTTCATAACCCTGATCAGCACCCGCAGGTTTTTGGACTTTACCTGTCTCTCTACTGTCTTTCCTACAGGATGGGAAGCCCCTTAGGGACATCCTTCATCCTGGCAGCTGCTAACCCTAGGCTGGAGCACTACACATGGTTGTAAGTTAGGTTTGTGCGGTTGAACAGATACAGATCCCCACTTTGCAGTAAGAATAGGCAGGCCCAGGTGAGAAGCCCCAGGCTTTTGGAGAACCCAAGATTCCTGGGCCCTGAGCTGGAGTTCCCAATCCACTATAGAGCACTGGGTGTCTGGCCAGTTTCACCACGTTATGACCTAGAATTTCTCTTAACCACCGGAACTTGTGTTGTCTTACTGCGTCGAGGAAATAATCTTTCTGAGACAGGTTTAATGGAAAGATAAATATGTCAGCAAGAATTAGACCCACCATTTTCTGTTTGGATGTAACATTTATATGTGAAATGATTCCTAAAGCTCCTGAATTTCTTCTTCCCAAGAGCCCCACTGGCTCTTTCTAATTTTCACATATGAAAAATTCTAAATATTCAGAAAAGTACAGAGAATGATTTAGTGAACCCATCACCTACATTGAACAATTACCATTTTGCCATTTTTTGCTTCATGCTTTGTCTTATATAAAAATGTTTGGTTATTTATTTTGAGACAGAGACAAAGGGTGAGCAGGGGAGAGGCAGAGAGAGAGAGAGAGAGAGAGAGAGAGAGAGACAATCCCAAGCAGGCTTTGTGCTGTGAGCACAGAGCTGGATGCAGGGCTCAATTCCACAAACCATGAGATCCTGACCTGAGCTGAAATCAAGAGCCGGATGCTTAACCAACTGAGCCACCCAGGCGCCCCTCCTGAAGCATGTTAAAGTCAGTTACAAACATCACAGCAGCTCAACCTTAAGGGACAGTGTCTTCCAGAATAATTCCTTCGTCGCCATAAGAAAATTAATTCCTTAGCATCTTCTTCCACTTAGCCCACATTCAAATTTCTCCAGTTGTCCTTAAAAAAACTTTAGTATAGTTGGTTTGTTAGAATTAGTATAGAACACGGGGCTCCTGGGTGGCTCAGTCGGTTGAGCGGCCGACTTCGGCTCAGGTCACGATCTCACGGTCCGTGAGTTCGAGCCCCGCATCGGGCTCTGGGCTGATGGCTCAGAGCCTGGAGCCTGCTTCCGATTCTGTGTCTCCCTCTCTCTCTGACCCTCCCCCGTTCATGCTCTGTCTCTCTCTGTCTCAAAAATAAATAAATGTTAAAAAAAAAATTAAAAAAAAAAAAAGAATTAGTATAGAACAACTCCCAGTTTTTTCTTTGTTTCATATCCTTGTCTTATTGAGAAAACCAAATCAGTTACTCTGCCATTCTGAATCTGGCTGGTTTCTTCCTCATGTGGTCATTTAACTTGTCCTCTATACTTCCTGTCACCTGGCATTTAAATCTAGAATCCTGCTTAGACTTAACAAAAATATTAAATATTTTTAGTAAGAATATTTAAAAGTGATGTTTTGGGCTTCACCAGGTTGCTTAGAATATCTGGCTGCCCTATTACTAATGATGATAGGATCTGGTGAGTTCTGGCAGCATGATCGCTTGTGTAGAATTGTGTTTCTCGGAGCACCTGGGTGCCTCTTAGTTCGTGAGTTCAAGCCCTGCATCGGGCTCTGCTCTCAGCACAGAGCCTGCTTCAGATCCTCTGTCCTACCCCCTCGCTCTGCCCTTCACCCACTCTCTCTCACTCACTCTCAAAAATAAATAACATTAAAAAAAAAAATTGCATTTCCCCCTGTCAACCAGCAAGTAATCTCTGGCATGACACTTGGTACCCTGTTTGCCGTCAGTCTTTCACCTAAAGGGTGTGTCATCTGCTGAGGGATATTGCTTGAGTCAGTTTTTTCATTAGAATTTGCACAATGGGGATTTTATATCATGACTTTTGTACATTTATTAACCGGTTTCCAGGGTGCCTGGGTGGCTCAGTCAGTTGAGCGTCCGACTTTGGCTCAGGTCATGATCTCGCGGTCTGTGGGTTTGAGCCCCGCGTCGGGCTCTGCACTGACAGCTCGGAGCCTGGAGCCTGCTTCCGATTCTGTGTCTCCCTCTCTCTCTGCCCCTCCCCCGCTTGTGCTCTGTCTCTCTCTGTCTGTCAAAAATAAACATTAAAAATTTTTTTTTTTAATTAACCGGTTTCCTTCTGTAAAGCAGAGACTTTTCTCATTCCTCAGGCCCATTTGGTCATCCTGAAATACAGTTTCTGTAGGAAAGGTAAAATAAATGTTCACATATTTCTCTTTAATGATCCATTTTCCAAGTAAGGAGTTATAGCGCTGGCTACCATCAGTGGTGGCAAATGCATTGTTTTAGGGGAAGGAACTTTCTCTTTTTGTTGAATATCACAATGAGTTTATGATTTGGGGGTTTTTTGATGGGGGAGATTTTTTAGGTCTCATTCTAGAGTCTCAGTAAAAATAAGTTTGTTTCTTTTGTTTTGTTTTTTACCTTGTTATCTGATACTGATCGTTTTTTTCTGTTTTATCCATATGGTGATATGAGACAATTTCATTGCTTGCAACTGGTCAGCAGTACATTTTATGCTTTCCATTTACTACACTTTAATTATAAATCCCCTTGGGCTGAGCACCTATGTTGCTACCAATACTTCTTATGATAGTTAACTTTATGTGTCAGCTTGAGTAGGCCATGCGGGGGGGGGGGGGTGCAGACATGTTGTCAAACTTCATTCTGACCATCTGTAACTGTTCTTTTCTTGTGAGAATAACATTTGAATGTGTAAACTGAGTAAAGCAGATTGTCCTCCCGGTATAGGTGGGACTCGTGCAATCAACTGAAGACGTGAATAGAATAAAAAGATTGAATAAGAGGGAACGTCTCCTGCCTGACCCTTTGAATCAGAACATCCGTCTCTTCCTATCCTCTGACTGGAACTTAGATGAGTTCTCCTGGTTCTCCAGCTTGCCAGCTGCAGATCTTGGGACTTCTCAGCCTCCATAATCAGGTGAGCTGATTCTGTATTTTGTACAGGTATACACATATGCACGCACACAGGCGTATGTGCATCTTGGTTCTGTTTCTCCGAAGAACCCTGACTATGCGCTTTGCTACCAGATGTACCTTCTCATGCGTGTTTCTTTGTGTCCCTGAGTAAACATGGACTTGCTGCCCGCTGGGCAGGCACACACTTAATGTCTCTGTGTTCTGAGACACTTCCCTCCAGACTGAATGAACTCGGTCATACAACTGCAGCTGTGTGAGAGTGTGTGATTCCTCCCATTTTCATTGACACTTGATTTTTATTTTTTCAAGTTTGTAACATTTTCTTTCTGCCCAGCAGCCCCACTGGCTTCCTTCAGCAGTAAGTCCACACATATCACAGGGCCCTCCCAGGTCCCATGTCCTGCCTTCCCACCGGCCAGCTCTTTGCCCCATCTCTTACTCAAGAACCACGCTCTCCGGCTTCTAGCCAAGTGGGCCTCGTGCTGCTCTTCTGCTACACATCGCCGTCCCACCTCAAACCCTTCCCTTGGCTGCTTGCTCTGCCTGGACGCCCTATCACTTCTCCTCGAAGATGTCTGTGATACTGTGATGTCCAGTAAATACATATTTGGTCTTTGTCCCCATCTATAGCCCAGAGCTCCAAAAACCCTTAGAATTTCCGAAGTGACGATAGCGATAAAGTGTCTTGATACTCATAACGAACCCCTCTCAGCCGCACATGCGTTTATATCAACCAGGTAACTTTTGGAAAGCGTCTAAGGATCAGGGCCAGTTACCAGGGAAATAGAGGTTGAATAGAGGTTGAAAATGTCAGCCCTGACCGCTGACCTTTGAGGAAGGGAGAGAGAATACAGGTTGAATCGGTTGCCATTGGCCAGTTATTTCATCAGTCCTGCCTATGTAACGAAACCTCCGTAAAAAGCCAAAAGGACGGGGTTCAGAGAACTTCCGGGTTGGTGAATAAGGGGAGGTGCTAGGAGAGCGGAGTTCTCAGTGAGGTCATGGAAGCTCCACACCCTTTCCCACGTACCTTGCCCTACACATCTCTTCCATCTGATGGTTCCTGAGTTGTACCCTCTTATAAGAAACCAATAATTGGCGAGTAAAATGTTCCTCTGAGCTAGTTCTGTGAGCCTCTCTAGCAAGTTAATTCAACCCAAGGGGGGATCGTGGGATGCTCCAATTTATGGCAGGTCACCAGAAGCACAGGTAACAACTTGGACTTGTAATCGGCATCCGAAGGGGCGGGGGTGGGGGAGAGTATAGTGGGACTGAGCCCTTAACCTGTGGGACGTGACACAGTCTGCAGGTAGATGGTGTTAGGAGTGAGCTAACTGCCTGTGGTGTTGGAGAAAACACATAGTGCAATTTCATTCCCTTATCTTTGCCTCTGGAAGTGAGTGTAAGTTTACCTGACTTCTGTTCACTCATATTTACCTTCTGCTCTGGGTTTTTTATATAACCCACTGCTTCAATCAGTTGTAGTCATTATTCTTATTTATTTATTTATTTAATTTATTTTTTTGCCCTTACAGTGTATGTATTAGATTAAGAGAACATCTTTCCTGGCTATAATCATTTCTAAGTATTCTCTTCCTTTTAATTGCAGTAAAATATACATAACATAAATTTACCATTTTGAAGTGTACACTTCAGTGGCATTAAATACATTCACATTGTTATGTAACCGTCACCGCCATCCATCTCCAGAACTTTCTCATCATTCTAAACCAAAACAGTATACCCATTACACAAGAACTCCCCATTCCCCTCCCCCAGTCCCTGGGGTACCCACCCTTCTACTTTCTGCCTCTGTGAATCTGGCTTCTCTGGGCATCTCCTGAAAGTGGAATCATACGGTATTTGTCTTTTTATGACTGGCTGATTTCACTTAGCGTAAGGTCCATCCATGTTGTAGCATGTGTCAGAACTTCCTTCCTCTTAGGGGCGCCTGGGTGGCTCGGTCGGTTGGGCGTCCGACTTCAGCTCAGGTCATGATCTCACGGTCCGTGGGTTCGAGCCCCGCGTCGGGCTCTGTGCTGACAGCTCAGAGCCTGGAGCCTGTTTCAGATTCTGTGTCTCCCTCTTTCTCTGACCCTCCCCTGTTCATGCTCTGTCTCTCTCTGTCTCAAAAATAAATAAACGTTAAAAAAATTAAAAAACAAAGACTGAATAATATTCCTGTGTATACGTATATACCACATTTTGTTTATCCATTCACCATCAGTGCATTATTGGTTTTGATGCTCCCTTAGACCCATGGCAATTCCTTCAAGTTGGTTCTGAGTTTTCATGACAGGACCCCACTGCTCTTTGATCTTGCTTTCTGTGGTAGAAATGTCCCTCTTCTCCTACATTCCCTGTTTGGTCTTTCTCAAAGAATCCTGGGTTCCTCTTCATTGGGAATGGCATTTAGCCATCAAAGTGTGGGTCTGTGTACTACATGTGTCTTAATTTTCCTACTAGAATCTATTCTTTGAAGACAGCAGCCACATCTCACTCACCTTTGTTTTATGACAGTACCTTGCCCGTAACAGGTACGAAATCAATTTTTACTCCTTTAGATTCAAAAAATACCTTCACATTTGATTATAGATTGAATACCTCATGACTATAAATGTTTACAATTGCCAAATTCAGGGGCTGGCACATGAATTTAACTACCCAGACAATTACAAATGTGGTCTACTTTTATATATTTATTTTAATAGCCCCATGTTAGGTGTAGAGACTACTTTAAAAAATAAAGTCTTGGGGTGCATGGGTGGCTCAGTCAGTTGAGCATCCGACTTTGGCTCAGGTCATGATCTCACAGCTCATGAGTTCGAGCCCCACGTCGGGCTCTCTGCTGACAGCTCAGAGCCTGGAGCCTGCTTCGGATTCTGTGTCTCCCTCCCTCTTTCTGTCCCTAACCCACTCGCATTCTGTCTCTGCTTCTCTCAAAAATAAATAAACGTTAAAAAAAATTTTTTTTAAATAATAAAGTCTTTAGGGGAGCCTGGGTGGTGCAGTCAGTTGGGCATCCGACTCTTGATTTCAGCTCAGGTTGTAATCTCATGGTCATGAATTCGAGCTCAGCACAGAGCCCGCTTGAGATTCTCTCTCGCTCTCTGCCCCTTCCCCATTTGCTCTCTTTTTAAAAATAAAAAAATTTGGGGCACCTGGGTGGCTTAGTCGGTTGAGCGGCCGACTTCGGCCCAGGTCATGATCTCGCGGTCTGTGGGTTTGAGCCCCGCGTCGGGCTCTGTGCTGACAGCTCAGAGCCTGGAGCCTGCTTCAGATTCTGTGTCTCCCTCTCTCTCTGCCCCTCCCCCGTTCGTGCTCTGTCTCTCTCTGTCTCAAAAATAAATAAATGTTAAAAAAAAATAATAAATAAAAATAAAAAATAAAAAAATTAAAATCTTAAAAAACAATTGCCAAATTGAAATCGTGGACTGAAAAAAAATTTTTATAATGATACTCAGTTTTTAATGTCTGCAGATGCATCTAGGCACTAATATGACTAAGGAATAAAAGTGAAAGAAGCATATCAATTATAAACCACAGGAATGGATACCATGCATGATTAATTTTGCCATTTTGCCGCCATATAACTGATGTTTGAAATAAAATCATGTTCCTGTATTGTTCATTGCTGTGAACAAATCACCCCACGTATAGTGTCTTTACACAGCAATAATCATTTATTATCTCTGATCATTTCTATGGCTGTAGATTTCAGAAGTGGTATGGTTCAGTAGTTCTAGCTTAAGGCTACTCCTGAGGTTGTAGTTAGACATTGGCTGGGCTGCTATTATCTGAAGGCTCAACTGGGGCTGAAGGATGTGCCCGGGTCATGGCTCCCTCACTTGCCTGCAGGTTGGTGGGAGGCTTCAGTTACTCCCTGCATGAGCCTTTCCATGGGGCTGCTTGAGCATCCTCAGAGGATGGCAACCACTCCCCTCAGCGTGAGTGATCCAGGAGAGCCACCATGTCTGTTATGACCCAGCCTTGGAAGCCACACACCACCACTTTTCATAGCATCCTACTGGTCTCACAGGCCAACCCAGGTTCAAGCTAGGAGGGTGGACACCTGTGCAAGGGTGTGGACACCAGGAGGCAGGGGTCAATAGCGAACATCTTAGAGGCTGGCTACCAGTTTCATGTTCATATTATATAAACCTTACCAGACTTAAATTACATTTCTGATGATAACTTCAGAACTGCTTAAAAAATAAAATAAAATTTAGCTTAATTCAAAGATGTTTGAGAAGAAACATAACAGGAGATTTTATGAGAAATTTCCATTCTCAGGGCGCCTGGAAGGCTCAGTCAGTTAAGCGTCTGACTTCAGCTCAGGCTCAGGTCATGATCTCACAGTTTGAGAGTTTGAGCCCTGCATCGGGCTCTCTGTTGTCAGCACAGCACCCACTTCAGATCCTCTGTCCCCCTCTCTCTCTGCCCCTCCCCGGCTCACGCACATGTACACACACTCTCTTTAAAAAATAGACATTAAAAATTTTTTTTCCATTCTCTTTTGTTGTGCACAAAACTACATTTGAAATTTTCATTAGACTCAGGATTCAGGAAAGCTAACAGAAGTGAAGCTGCCTCTTCCCAATGAACATATGTATCATATCATATGTGTATTTTATGTCTCATTTGAGATATACATCCCATAAAGACTGACTGGCTGTTAAGAATCACAGCTAAACTCAAAAAAAAAAAAAAAAAAAAAAAGAATCACAGCTAAACTCAATTTGAAAAGTCTTTCTGCCAGTGTTATGAAAAGAAATGTTAAGGATATAATTTTTTTACTATAAGCGTAATTATTTTTTCACCTCTATAAACACTTTTATATGCTAAAAGTAGATTATATTTGGGGCACCTGGGTGGCTCAGTCGGCTAAGCATCAGACTTCGACTCAGGTCATGATCTAGCAGTTTGTGTGTTCGAGCCCCATGTCAGGCTCTGTGCTGACAGCTCAGAGCCTAGAGCCTACTTTGGATTCTGTGTCTCCCTCTCTTTCTGACTGTCTCCGGCTCACACTCTGTCTCTCTCAAAAATAAACAAACATTAAAATAAATAATAAAAGTAGACCACATTTGTAATTGTTTGGGTAGTTAAATGAAATTATAGAGCTTCTATTCCCTAGAAGATCTTGAGTCTTTGGAAGCACTTAGACCAATGGTTGCAGAGTCCAGTCTGCAGTTCGTAGGACAGATTCCATGGATCTACATTTGCTCGCATTTTTTTATGCCAAGATCAGAGTAGTCTCTTACACATTTCTACCCAAACTCAAATAATTGATGACCCCCCCCTTGGGGACAGTTATGAAGAGGCCTCGTACTGCAAGATCAGGCCACTTTAAAGCACCCCCCTAGGGGCTCCTGGGTGGCTCGGTCAGTTAAGCATCCAACTTTGGCTTAGGTCATGATCTCACAGTTCATGAGTTTGAGCCCTGCTTCAGGCTCTGTGCTGACAGCTTGGAACCTGGAGCTTACTTCAGATTCTGTGTCTCCTGTTCTCTCTGCCCCTCCCCCAAATAAATATTTTAAAAAATTATAAGTAAATAAAGCGCCCCCTAGTCTCGGGCAATTTGTTTAGTCAAATCTGACAGTAGCCTCAGCCATCACTCTTAATGTAGGATCACTTCCAACATACATTTATGTATAACTTACATGAACTTAATTATATATGCATATTGGGGACGGGGCAAAGATAGAAAGAATGAAAGAATATAAATTTACATCATGAAGGAGATTTTTGCCTACTATTCCCATCAATAAGTCTATGCCCTGGAGTAGAAGGGAGATTGGAGATTTGAATCAAATACTTCTTCACATGCTCTCAGTTTCTGGGTAACTCTCATTGTGTGAGCATTTCACACTGTGTGTGTGATTCTACTATTATAAGTACATATTTTTTTTAAAAAGTTACTAAGGTATAATTGGCATATAACATTATATTTGTTTCAGGTATATGACATAATGATTCCATACTTGTATATATTGTGAAATGATCACTACGTTTCTACTTAACATCTCTCACCAAATGTGGTTATAATTTTTTTTCTTTTCTTTCTTATGATGAAGACTTTAAAGCTCTACTCTCTTAGCAACTTTCAAATACAAAACACAGTATTATTAACTACAGTCACCATGTGGCACCTTACATCCCCAGGACATATTTATTTTATAGCTGGAAGATTGTACCTTTTGTCCTTCTTCACCCATTCCTCCCCTGACCCACCTGTCCCCCCCCCAGCATTTACAATCTGTTCTCTGTATCTATAAGCTTGGTTTCTTGTTTGTTTTGTTTTTTAGATTCCACATATATATGGATTTTTTAAAGTTTTATTTATTTAAGTAATCTCTACACATAGAGCTCGAACTCATGACCCCGAGATCAAGAGTTGCATGCTTTTCTGACTGAGCCAGCCAAGTGCCCCTACACATAAATGGGTTATATGGTGAGATTATATGGTTATTTGTCCTCTGTCTGATTTATTTCTCTTAGCTTAATGCCCTCAGGGTCCATCCATGTTGTCACAGATAGCAGGATTTCATTGTATACCACATCCTGTTTATCCAGTCATCCATCAATGGACACTTAGGTTGTTTCCACGTCTTGACTATTGTAAATAATGCTGCAGCGAGTGAACGTGGGAATGCATATATTTTTTCAAATTGATGTTTTTATTTTCTTAGAATAAATACCCAGAAGTGGAATCACATGATATATTAGTTTTATTTTTAAATTTTTAAAAAATATTTATTTATTTTTGGGAGAGTGCAAGTGGAGGAGGGGCAGAGAAAGGGGGACAGAGGATCCGAAGCAGGCTCTGTGCTGACAAGCTGACAGCAGTGAGCCCCATGTGGGGATCAAGCCCACAAACCACGAGATCATGACCTGAGCCAAAGTTGGACGCTCAACCAACTGAACCACCTAAGTGCTCCTATTTTTTAATTTTTTTAAAGTAAGCTCTACATCCAATGTGGGGCTTGAACTCACAACCCCAAGATCAAGAGCTGCATGCTCTACTGACTGAGCCCAGCACCCCTCTATTTTTGATTTTTTGAGGAACTGCCATACTGTTTTCCACCATAGCTGCACCAGCTTGCATTCCTAACAACAGTATACAAGGGTACCCTTTTCTCTACATCCTCACCAACACTTGTTATTTCTTGTCTTTTTGATATTAGCCATCCTGACAGGTGCAAGGTGATATCTCGCTGTGATTTTGATTTGCATTTCCCCGACGATGAATGATGTTGAACATCTTTTCATGTGTCTGTTGGCCATCTGGATGTCTTCTTGGGGAAAATGTCTATTCAGATCCTCCACCCGTTTTTAAATCGGATGGTTTGGTTTATTGCTATTGAGTTGTGTGAGTTCTTTATATATTTTAGTTATTAAGCCCTTGTCAGACAAATGATTTGAAAATATTTTCTCCCATTCAATAGGTTGCCTTTTCACTTTGTTGATTATTTCCTTTGCTGTGCAGAAGCTTTTTAGTTTGATGTAGTTTAGGTATTGTATACAGGCCCTGTATACCCAAGTGGTTATTTCAACTGATGCTCAGTTGAAAATAAACATAAAAACAACAATCTGTTCACCTCTGGTGTCGGGGAAGAGGACTATTATTTTTAAGTGAATAAATTTTTATTTAAGGAATTTTACATGTGATTCCTTCCACTGCCAATCACCCTAGTTCCTCCAAAGTCATGATCATGATCTTCAAAATAGTCCCTTTAAAAAGAACTTTTGTTTAATCCACAGTTGCCACTATCAGTCCAGAGTTCTTTCGGTTAGGCTTTTTTTTTTTTTTGAAGTCTATTTATTTATTTTGAGAGAGAGAGAGAGAGAGAGAGTGCGAGCAGCGAAAGGCAAAGAGAGAGGGAGAAGGAGAATCCCAAGCAGGCCCTTTGCTGTCAGCACAGAGCCCAATGCGGGGCTTGATTCCATGAACCATGAATTTGTGACCTGAGCCGACATCAGGAGTCTGACACTTAACCATCTGAGCCACCCAGGCACCCCTCTGTTGGGCCTCTTTGATCTCCACTTGAATATAGACATTCTTCCAAAATTCCCCACCTGTAATCTTTGGAATTCAGTTTTTTTACTTCAGGGCCCTAGAAGTCAAACTGTAGGAAGTATACCAATTGCTATTTTGGCAAATGATCGAAAATTCTTATTCCTTAATTGTTTCTAATATTGGAAAGTCTTGTTACTTTCCCTCCGCTCCATGAGCCTGGCAGAAAATGTTATAGGTCTCATGGTCACCACTGCAGTAAACTTGCTGTGATGGAAGGATCACCTATGTGTCAGTGCAGCCACAGAGAGCTGTTTTGGACAGCCCGTGTGTCACTCATCAAATAGTGTGTAAAGATGGTGCCTATTGAAAACTTAAGATTCATGAGGGTCATTTTGGCAATACTAAATTCCGGCCTTTTACGTAGCCCTTAAAGTTGCTGAGAAAGTGGAGTCGGCTCTTTTTATCCTACTGTATCGGTCAGTGTTCTCCAGAGAAGCAGAACCAATAGTTTGTATGTATGTATATACACTGATTGATTGGCAGGGCCACCGGGGTGGTTCAGTCAGTTGAGTGTCTGACTCTTGGTTTCAGCTCAGGTCATGATCTCAGGGTCGTTGGATCAAGGCCCACATTGGGCTCCACACTGAGCATGGAGATTCAGATTCAGCATGGGATTCTCTGTCTTTCCCTCTGTCCCTCTTCCCCATTTGCACTCTCCCTCTAAAATACAAATAAACAACTAAAAATAAATGGATTGGTTTTAAGAGATTGATTTTAAAGAACTGGCTCATATGATTATGTGGGCTGGCAAGTCTGAAATATGTAGGGCAGGCTGGAGACCCAAGGAAGAGTTGCAGTCTTGAGTCCACAGTCAGTCTGGAAGCAGAATTCCTCTCTCTTCTGTGGACCTCAGTCTTTTCTGTTAAGGTCTTCAACTGATTGGATAAGGCCCACCCACCTTGTGCAGGGTAACTGACTTTACTCAGAGTCTAAAAATACCTTCACAGCAACATCAAGACCGGTGCTTGATCAAACAACTGGTACCACAGCCTAGCCAAGTTGGCCCATAAAATTGACCATCACCTTGCCTACAGTGGGAATCCACTGAATCAATTAACGCCCAGTTAATCCCTTCATTGATGTATTCCCTTTTCTTTGTCACCAAAAGCGACAATTTCTCTTTGACGTACCAAACCGAAATCGAAATGATGGAGGAAAAATACCAGCTACTTTCCCTTAGAGTCTTCAAGACATAGTCCTTGGAACTCTCCACGGGCAGTAATGATACCTTTAGAAGTGAGATTAGAAGAGGAGTTTGAAGACCAGGTTCCCAAGGAGAGTCTCAACAGAACCAAAGGACATGCTGTCTGCTGACACTTCCTTTTGGAAACTGCAGTCAAGGATGCAGAGGCAGAAAACCCCAGGGAAAGAGCTTCTGCCAGGCCGGGGGAACTTCCTGAGGAGGGGTCCTGGGTGCCGTCTTGCATGGAGCCATCCAGCTGGAGGGGCTGCTAAGAAACCTCATAATCAATTTTATTAAACAGATTTTATGTTTTTAAGAACCAAAAATATAGGGGTACACCTGTGGTCTATTTGTGAATTATTAAGTAGAGCTCAGCAGAATGTGGAGCAGAATGGGCATTAAATAAATGTGATGTGTTTAATTAATGTATTTAATATATTAATGATTTATGTAAATATATTTTATTAAATTTGTTGATCTCATGGTGGAATCAGCCTGGCCAAATTTTTTCTAATCTAGAAGATTGCACACCAAGCAAGGAACTCTCACCAACAAATAAAAGGTTGATTCCATTCACTATGTTGTCTTTTTGTTTTATTGATGGTTTCTTTTGCTCTGCAGAAGCTTTTTATTTGGGTGTGGTCCCAATAGTTTTATTTTGCTTGTGTTTCCCTTGCCAAAGGAGACATATCTAGAAAAATGTTTTTACAACCGGTACCATCAACGAAACAAAAAGACAGCTTACTAAATGAGAGAAGATACTTGCAGAGGACATGCTCAATAAAGGTTAATATCTAAAACATATAAAGAACTTATACAACTCAACACCAAAAACCCACAAATGATCCAATTAAAAAATGAGCACAGGACACAAATAGACATTTTGCCAAAGGAGACATACAGACGGCCAAAAGACACATGAAAAAAAATGTTCAACATCACTCATCATCAGGGAAATACAAACCAAAGCCACAATGAGATATCACCTCACTCCTGTCAGAATGGCTAGTCTCAAAAACACAAGAGACAAGTATTGGCAAAGATGTGGAGAAGAAGGAACCCTTGTGCACTGTTGGTAGGAGTACAGGCTGGTGCAGCCATTGTGGAGAACAGTATAGCAGCTCGTCAGAAAATTAAAAATAAAATTGCCATATGATCCAGTAATTCCACTACCAGGTATTTACCGAAAGAAAATGAAAACACTGACAGCCAAGATATGGAAGCAACCCAGGAGACCATCAGTAGATGAATCGATAAAGAAGGTGTGGCATAAAAAATGAAGTCTTGCCATTTGCAACAATATTAATAGATATAAAGGCTATAATGCTAAGTGAAATAAGTCAGTAGGAGAAAGACAAAATATGATTTCACTCATGTGGAATTTAAGAAACAAATGAAGAAAAAAGAAACAAAAATACAGACACTTAACTGTAGAGAACAAACTGGAGGTTGCCAGGGGGAGGTAGGTGGGGGAATGGATGAAATAAGTGAAGTGGATTCAGAACATACTTACTGAGGGGTGCCTGGGTGGCTCAGTCGGTTGAGTGTCTGACTTCGGCTCAGGTCATGATGTTGTAATTCACGAGTTTGAGCCCTGCATCAGGCTCCGTGCTGACAGCTCAGAGCCTGGAGCCTGCCTCGAGTTCTTTTTCTCCCTCTCTCCCCCTCCCCACTCACACTCTGTCTCTCTTTCTCTCTCAAAACTAAACATTTACAAAAAATTAAATATTTTAAAGTTTTTTTAATTTAAAAAAGAATATACTTATTGAGATGAGAACTACTGAGTAATGTATAGAATTGTCGAATCACCGTATTGCACATCTTAAACTAATGCACTGTGTGTTCATTAAACTTGAGTAAAAAAATTTTTTTTTAATTTTGGGGTGCTTGGCTAACTCAGTAGGAAGAACATGCAACTCTTTTTTTTTTTAATCAGAAAAGGTTTGTTTCTTTTAGGGACAAACAATTAAACCACACCCGAGGCCTAAATATACAGACACAAACCAAAGTAGCCATTTAGGATTGCTTGTTCTAGCTTCAAGAAGAATGCTGGGGCAATTTTGATTGGGATTGCATTGAATGTGTAGATAGCTTTGGGTAGTATTGACATTTTAACAATATTTATTCTTCCAATCCATGAGCATGGAATGTTTTGCCATTTCTTTATATCTTCTTCAATTTCCTTCATAAGCTTTCTATAGTTTTCAGCATACAGATCTTTTACATCTTTGGTTAGGTTTATTCCGAGGTATTTTATGCTTCTAGGCGCAATTGTGAATGGGATCAGTTTCTTTATTTGCCTTTCTGTTGCTTCATTATTAGTGTATAAGAATGCAACTGATTTCTGTACATTGGTTTTATATCCTGTGACTTTGCTGAATTCATGTATCAGTTCTAGCAGACTTTTGGTGGAGTCCATTGGATTTTCCATGTATAATATCATGTCATCTGCAAAAAGTGAAAGCTTAACTTTATCTTTGCTAATTTTGATGCCTTTGATTTCCTTGTGTTGTCTGATTGCTGATGCTAGAACTTCCAACACTATGTTAAACAACAGCAGTGAGAGTGGACATCCCTGTCGTGTTCCTGATCTCAGGGAGAAAGCTCTCAGTTTTTCCCCACTGAGGATGATATTAGCTGTGGGCTTTTCATAAGTGGCTTTTATGATGTTTAAGAATGTTCCTTCTATCCCGACTTTCTCAAGGGTTTTTATTAAGAAAGGATGCTTTATTTTGTCAGATGCTTTTTCTGCATCGATTGACAGGATCATATGGTTCGTTTCTTTGCTTTTATTAATGTGATGTATCACATTGGTTGATTTGCGAATGTTGAACCAGCCCTGCAGCCCAGGAATGAATCCCACTCGATCACGGTGAATAATTCTTTTTATATGCTGTTGAATTTGATTTGCTAGTATTTTATTGAGAATTTTTGCATCCATATTCATCAGGGATATTGGCCTGTAGTTCTCTTTTTTTCTGGGTCTCTGTCTGGTTTGGGAAGCAAAGTAATGCTGGCTTCATAGAATGAGTCTGGAAGTTTTCCTTCCCTTTCTATTTTTTGGAACAGCTTGAGAAGGATAGGTATTATCTCTGCTTTAAATGTCTGGTAGAATTCCCCAGGGAAGCCATCTGGCCCTGGACTCTTATTTGTTGGGAGATTTTTGATAACTGATTCAATTTCTTCACTGGTAATGGGTCTGTTCAAGTTTTCTATTTCTTCCTGTTTGACTTTTGGAAGTGTGTGGGTGTTTAGGAATTTGTCCATTTCTTCCAGGTTGTCCAGTTTGTTGGCATATAATTTTTCATAATATTCCCTGATAATTGGTTGTATTTCTGAGGGATTGGTTGTAATAATTCCATTTTCATTCATGATTTTATCTATTTGGGTCCTCTCCCTTTTCTTTTTGAGAAGCCTGGCTAGAGTTTTATCAATTTTGTTTATTTTTTCAAAAAACCAACTCTTGGTTTCATTGATATACTCTACAGTTTTTTTAGATTCTATATTTATTTCTGCTCTGATCTTTATTATTTCTCTTCTTCTGCTGGGTTTGGGGTGTCTTTGCTGTTCTGCTTTTAGTTCCTTTAGGTGTGCTGTTAGGTTTTGTATTTGAGATTTTTCTTGTTTCTTGAGCTAGGCCTGGATTGCAATGTATTTTCCTCTCAGGACTGCCTTCGCTGCATCCCAAAGCGTTTGGATTGTTGTATTTTCATTTTCATTTGTTTCCATGTATTTTTTAATCTCTTCTCTAATTGCCTGGTTGACCATTCATTCTTTAGTAGGGTGTTCTTTAACCTCCATGCTTTTGGAGGTTTTCCAGACTTTTTCCTGTGGTTGATTTCAAGCTTCATAGCATTGTGATCTGAAAGTGTGCATGGTATGATCTCAATTCTTTTATACTTATGAAGGGCTGTTTTGTGACCCAGTATGTGATCTATCTCGGAGAATGTTCCATGTGCACTCGACCACAAAAGACCCCGAATAGCCAAAGTAATATTGAAGAAGACCAAAGCAGGAGGCATCACAATCCCAGACTTTAGCCTCTACCACAAAGCTGTAATCATCGAGACAGCATGGTATTGGCACAAAAACAGACACATAGACCAATGGAATAGAATAGAGACTACAGAATTGGACCCACAAAAGTATGGCCAACTAATCTTTGACAAAGCAGGAAAGAATATCCCATGGAAAAAAGACAGTCTCTTCAACAAATGGTGCTGGGAGAACTGGACAACAAGATGCAGAAGAATGAAACTAGACCACTTTCTTACCACTATACACAAAAATAAACTCAAAATGGATGAAGGACCTGAATGTGAGATAGGAAACCATCAAAGCCCTAGAGGAGAAAGCAGGAAAAAAATCTCTCTGACCTCAGCCACAGCAATTTCTTACTTGACACATCTCCAAAGGCAAGGGAACTAAAAGCAAAAATGAACTATTGGGACCTCATGGAGATAAAAAGTCTGCACTGCAAGGGAAACACTCCACAAAACTAAAAGGCAACCAATGGAATGGGAAAAGATATTTGCAAATGACATATCGGACAAAGGGCTAGTACCCAAAATCTATAAAGAACTCACCAAACTCCACACCCGAAAATCAAATAATCCAGTGAAGAAATGGGCAGAAAACATGAATAGACACTTCTCTAAAGAAGACATCCAGATGGCCAACAGGCACATGAAAAGATGCTCAACGTTGCTCCTCATCAGGGAAATACAAATCAAAACCACACTGAGATACCACCTCACGCCGGTCAGAGTGGCTAAACTGAACAACTCAGGAGACTATAGATGCCGGAGAGGATGTGGAGAAACGGGAACCCTCTTGCACTGTTGGTGGGAATGCAAACTGGTGCAGCCGCTCTGGAAAACGGTGTGGAGGTTCCTCAAAAAATTAAAACTAGATCTACCCTATGACCCAGCAATAACACTGCTAGGAATTTACCCAAGGGATACAGGAGTGCTGATGCATAGGGGCACTTGTACCCCAATGTTTACAGCAGCCCTTTCAACAATAGCCAAATTATGGAAAGAGCCTAAATGTCCATCAAGTGATGAATGGATAAAGAAATTGTGGTTTATATACACAATGGAATACTACTTGGCAATGAGAATGAAATATGGCCTTTTGTAGCAACATGGATGGAACTGGAGAGTGTTATGTTAAGTGAAATAAGTCATACAGAGAAAGACAGATACCATATGTTTTCACTTTTATGTGGATCCTGAGAAACTTAACAGAAGGCCATGGGGGCGGGGAAGGAAAAAAAAAGAGAGGGAAGGAGGCAAACCATAAGAGCCTCTTAAAAACTGAGAATAAACTGAGGGTTGATGGGGGGTGGGAGGGAGGGGAAAGTGGGTGATGGGCATTGAGGAGGGCACCTGTTGGGATGAGCACTGGGCGTTGTATGGAAACCAATTTGACAATAAATTTCATATTAAAAAAAAACAAAGTAGCCATTTAAAGCATTAGCTACTGAGGTACAATACATACGTTGGAGAAAAATGCTTCACCATCTGACCATATATCAAACTTTGCTCCATCAACAGCTGAGCTCTGCTAGTTGAGGGTAAGAACATTATCCGCAGAACCAAAGGAGAACCACTCTGTTCCACAAGTACTGACGCATTTTAGACCGCATTGTGGGGACAGGTTTCCCAGTGAAGGGAAGAGGGGGGAAAAAGGCTGTGTCCCTCCCCTAGGGCATGAGGCCGCCTTGCAGAGCGCCACAGGACAACGGACCTACGTTGCTCACGCTCAGACCTTGGCGGCCTCCTGCAGTGATGCATCCTCTGAACCGGTGCCACGGTTTACCGGAAAAGGCATTTGTCCATCGAGAAGTGGCCATCCACATTGGTAAACAGCATCAAATGGAAATTCTCTCTGCCATCTCCCCGACATTGGCCTTCCTGTGTCACAGCACCGTGGGCTGCCTGAATGGCCTCATTCTTTTCAAAGCATTTTGCTCTGCCTTCAGGGGACAGCTTCTCCGTTTCAGAAAGAATCTGTTTCAGGACTGACCCCGTCCTCACACTCCAGTTTGTCTTGGTTACTGGCCACCGCCTGTGTAAGTCCAGTGGTACCTCGCAAGTTCCCGATGGTCCGCTTCATGAAGTGCCCCTTAGGACTGACTTCCCATCTGGTCTCCAGTCTGTTTTCTTCCTAAAGGTCTCCTGCTGGGCCGTGAGGGGAAACAGCAGCAGCAGAAGCAGCAGTGCTCAGGCAGGCGCTGGTCCCAAGCCCAGAGCCGCCTCCAGCCCCAGCACGTCCTCGAAGCGCCCCTGGCCGGCGACCCCCAGCCAGGCCAGCACTTTGTTCAGCATCTCGAGGTTAATCTCCAGCAGTTTGAGCTGCATCTTCATGGACCGCAGGCTGTGCCACTATCCAGAGAAGAAGAAAAACAGCCGAGAACATGCAACTCTTGATATTGGGAATGTGAGTTTGAGCCCCAACTTGGGTGGAGAGATTATACATAAACAAACAAACAAACTTAAAAAAATTTTTTTAAAGATGCATAAGCTTCAACAAAAGTAATTTGCATGAAAAAAAGGTTGATTCCACCTTTCCCCAAGGTTGGAGGAATTGATCTCATGTTGATGTATTTCTCCACACTGAGCAGCCTCCGGTAAGTCCACCTTCCTGATGTGACAGCAGGTGGAGAGAAGAATGAATGTGCGGTGTAGCACGTGTAGAGCCGGGCCCCTCTCAAATCCACAGGGCTCCATTTTCTCTCCTTGATCTCACTGACATCAACAACATTACACCATGTCAGTGACGAATAAAAGAGAAATCATACCACAATCCTGTGACCCCTTCCTGCCCTTGCCCATGGGCAGAGCTTTCTTAAACTGAAGGTACACTCAAACGGAACTCTGGAGAGAATTTAACAAAGCATCCGTTTACAGAGCGGCACGCAAGGATAATGGAGACAAAGAAGGAGAGTGAAGACCCTTGAGACCAATAACCGTGATGGAGGCAAAGAGAGGGTAAGCAGAGGCAAGGGGAGTAAACAGGCTTGCTGAGCTTCGTGGAGCCCGAGAGAAGGAGCCAGGCACCAGTGCATGGAGCACAGATGTGGGGGAAGAAATACCCGAGCTCTCTGATCTCTCCTTTGTACCTCTCACTGGCCACACCCACAGGAAGTCAAAGTGGAGGCAACCCAGAGGGTCATCCACAGGGGCCAGCCCCGGAGGGCACGTAACAGGGCTGAGAAGGGTGGACCGTGGGTGTGGACGACAAACGAAGAATAACCCACATGGCATGAGAATTGAGAAATGAACACCTTCTTAGGTTCTGGCGTTTCTAGCTTAACAAGTGCAGGTGGCAACCCACTCCTCTCGGAATTTGTCATGGGGGCTGCTTCCTTGCACACTAGTTGTAAGACCTTCCACCGAGAGTGAGGCACAATAGGATGCCATGTGGGTTATGACTTTAAGGCTCCGGTCACGATCTCGCAGTGTGTGAGTTCGAGCCCCGCGTCGGGCTCTGTGCTGACAGCTCAGAGCCTGGAGCCTGCTTCCGATTCTGTGTCTCCCTCTCTCTCTGCCCCTTCTCTGCTCATGCTCTGTCTCTCTGTGTCTCAAAAATAAATAAAAATATTTAAAAATAAATAAATGAACATTAAAATAACCTCCCCATGGAAAATAATGAGCGTTGGCAAGGATGTGGAAAAACTAGAACGCTTGTGCATTGCTGCTGGGCATGTGAAATGGTATGGCCATTGTCGAGCAGTTTAACTTGTAGAATTACCATATGATCCAGCAGTCCCACTGCTGGGACTGTAGCCAAAAGAACTGAAGGCAGGGACCATTTATAGCAGCATTATTCGCAGTAGCTAAAGGAGGAAACAACCCAAACGTCCACCGACAGACCATGGAGGCGCAGAGGATGATGTATCTATACAATAGAATATTATGCAGCCTTAAAACAAATGAAATTCTGAGGGGCCCTGGGTGGCTCAGTCAGTGAAGCATCCGACTTTGGCTCAGGTCATGATCTCATGGTTCATGAGTTCGAGCCCCGTGTCGGGCTCTGTGCCAATGGCTCAGAGCCTGGAGACTGCTTTGGATTCTGTGTGTGTGTCTCTCTCTGCCCCTCCCCAGCTCATGCTCTCTCTCTCTCTCTCTCTCAAAAGTAAATAAACATTTAAACTCAAAAAAGTGAAATTATGATACATGTTACAGCTGTGGGGAGAGAGAGATTAGCACAGACCTAGGGCTCTGCCTTTATTAGGGTCAGAGGGTGGGGTGTCTCCTGGCTAATTTGAAGCATCAGAACTGAAATTAGGGCATGGGAGAGCAGGAGCAGGGTCACTCGAGTGGTCAGGTATCTAGGCTGTCTAGAGTTTCCATAAAAGGAACTTCGTGGGTAGGGGAGTCCTACCTCTTTATCTGGTCATTTTATCGGTAGCTGTGTCATATCGCTGGCAATATGTTTATTCACAAGGAATGTCTTTTATTTTTAATGTTTATTTATTTTTGAGAGAGAGAGACAGAGAGACAGAGTGCAAGCGGGGGAGGCTCAGAGAGAGAGGGAGACACAGAATCGGAAGCAGGCTCCAGGCTCTGAGCTGTCAGCACAGAGCCCGACGTGAGGCTCAAACTCACAAACCACGAGATCATGCCCTGAGCTGAAGTCAGACGCTTAACCAGCTGAGCCACCCAGGAGCCCCAGGAATGTCTTTTTTTTTTTTTTAAATTACTTTTAAAAGTTTCTTTATTTTGAGAGAGAGAAAGAGAGAATGCACGTGGGGGAGGGATAGAGAGAGAGAATCCCAAGCAGATCTGCATTATCAGTGCAGAGCCTGATGCAGGGCTCAAACTCACAAACCACGAGATCATGACCTGAGCTGAAGTCAGATGCTCAACCGCCTGAGCCACCCAGGAGCCTCAAAAGGAATGTCTTTTTTATTTTTTTTAATTTTTTTTTCTTTAATGTTTATTTATTTTTGAGACAGAGAGAGACAGAGCATGAAAGGGGGAGGGGCAGAGAGAGGGAGACACAGAATCGGAAGCAGGCTCCAGGCTCTGAGCCATCAGCCCAGAGCCCGACGTGGGGCTCGAACTCACAGACCGTGAGATCGTGACCTGAGCTGAAGTCGGAGGCTTAACCAACTGAACCACCCAGGCGCCCCAGGAATGTCTTTTTAAATGAAAGCCTCCCCACGCTGACAGCGTGGAGCCTGCTTGAGATTCATTCTCTCTCTCTGCCCCTCCACCCACTCGAGCGTGCATGCTCTCTCAAAATAAAAAACAAATTCACTTAGTTAAAAAAACAAAAACAGAATGCCTCAGCATCAAAAGCTTAGTGTCAGATATTTACACTACATGCTACATGTTGAATGAGCCTTGAATACATCATGCTAAATGAAATAAGCCAGTCACAAAAAGACAAATACTGTATGATTCCACTTACATGAGGGACCCAGAATGGGTTCTCCAGGCTCTCTAACTGGCCTGCTGAGCTCTCACCTCCTGCAGGCCCTTCTGCCTTGAGGGTCAGGAGCACTCCATGGGAGACCCCATGCTCCTTGTATTTTCCCGGAGTGAAAATGAAATTCCTACATGGAATACAGGAACTCTTCCTTATTTACCTTTGCTTCCGTGCCCTCCATGAAAACTGGTAGGAGCCGTGGTAGGTGCTGTTGATGCCCAGCCTGATTCCCTTGATTAGAGCAGTGGTGCTCCTAATGTTAGCTCCTGCTCACAGCTACCCCTTCTCCAGAGAATCGCACTCTGCGGGGCAGGAGCATAGGGCCCAGGGGGTTATCACGCTCCTCCAGCCCATCCCCAGCAGCCCACAGCTGGTGACTGCCCGGCTCCCTGCTCTAATTGGAACCAGGTCTGTGGTGCAATTCATGGCCCAGAGCTCCCTGTGGGACCAGTCTCCTGCTGCAAGCACACCTTTGCTTAGTTAACCATGTCCCTACCCCACCCTGCTTCCCTCACTCCCCTTCTCCTGAGAGCCACCCCTCAGGAAATCCCTAGAACAAGACTCCCTGAGGCCCTGTTGTAGGAAACCTGACCTAACACAGTAGCGATCACGTACTTGCTTTGCACTGGACACTGTTCTGAGCACTTTACCTATATTAATTCACTCAAAACACATACGTTAATAATGAACAAGACCTATGACTGATGTATCTTTCTAACCCCTAGAACTCAGTGCATTCCTGCTGTCTGATAGATAATGTGGAGCCTTCCATCACACTGGCACACATCCATTCTCCATTCTGCCTTCCGGGAGGATTCTTGCTCTTTCTCTACTCCTTCACTCTCACTTCCAGGGGCTTGAGTCGAGCTGACCCTTTCCTCGGGTTCAGGGTGGGCACATGACCCAGACCTACCCAATCAGGGCCTTCCATTCCCACAGCCATTGGCTCAGGGATGGTCACATGATCTAAGCCAGGCCAATAAGACCCAATTCCTGCACTTTCTTTTTTTTTTTTTAATGTTTATTTTTATTTTTGAGACCGAGAGAGACAGAGCATGAATGGGGGAGGGTCAGAGAGAGAGGGAGACACAGAATCCGAAACAGGCTCCAGGCTCTGAGCCATCAGCCCAGAGCCCGACGTGGGGCTCGAACTCACCGACCGTGAGATCGTGACCTGAGCCGAAGTCAGACGCTCAACCGACTGAGCCACCCAGGCGCCCCCCCAATTCCTGCACTTTCACTGAACTTGTTGGGTCGGAAGTTTTCTTTGCACTGGGATTGCTAAATTGGGAGGGTGGGAGCCCGGGACCACCCACAGCCATCTTGCCACCTCAAGGGAAAGATTCTCCCTAAGTGAAACCGGCAGAGAGGAAACTAAAACCAGAACAGCTGGAGAGATGGGATTTCCAAAGTCTCCAGCTAAAGATATGAATCCAGCCACCCCAGCCTTCTAAGTCTTTGGCCAATAAATTCTCTTTTCTGTTTAATCCGGTATGAGTCAGATTTTGGTTACTCACACTGAAATTATCCCAGTACAGATTGGTTTCTTACCAGGGTGCCAGTGAACATTTCTGGGAATACTATTACTAACAGGGCCACCTTGTTCATGTTACATGCATTACGTCATGGATTTTCAAAACCACTTTACTAAAACCAATTGGTAACACGGGTGATTCAACATTTTTATTCACATCCTAGAAGAACTTTGAAAAACTGTTCCCCGTGTTGTTTTTTTTTCCTTTTTCCCTGCCATATGCCTTTAAATTCTTTTTTAATGTTTGTTTATTGTTGAGAGAGAGAGAGAGCACGAGTGGGGGAGATACAGAGAGAGAGAGAGAGAGAGAGAGAGACGAAGACATGGAATCTGAAGCAGGCTTCAGGCTCCTAGCTGTCAGCACAGAGCTGGGCTCTGGGCTCAGACCCAGGAACCTGGAGATCATGACCTAAGCCCAAGTCAAGAGTAGCTCTCCACGGATTAAGCCACCCAGGTTCCCGTCCCATATGCTTTTTAAAGTTTTAACACTTCACTTAATTTTTGTTTGCTTTAACATTTTAAAAACCACTTTTCATGTTAAGTGCAAAGGATGTAATTTCTCCTGTATTGGAGATACTGACATTTTCAGGTAAAACTCTTAGATCATTTTTTCAGGTGTAAAGTCTCAAGTTGTAGAAATTTGCAGGACAACACTGTGCTTACAGTTAACAATTCTGTACTGTACACATAAGAATTTATTAGGAGAGTAGATCTCATGTTAAGTGTTTTTTACCGCAAAACAAACTTCTGGGATCACCCGCAAATGTGTTTGATGGAACCTGAGTACCCCAGAGATTTAACACCCATCATTATCCATTTACAAAACACTGAACAAACTCATTTTAACAGCCAGAAATTTGCATCATTTCCACCTTCAACTGATATTTTTATGCCATATCGCCTACAGAATTCTTCCTAATACAATACATGTTTGAAGACCTTTTATTGATCATCCATCATTTCTGCCCAACTAAATTATATAAATTGAAATATTTTCAATTTCCTATGATTATAGGTTATAAGGTTTGAGTTTTCTTTATTTGGATTAATTACAATTACAGTGATCAGCAGTATATAATTGATTAAAACAAAAATGCTGACAGTTATTAAACATAGAAAGTTGTGTTATTAGAAATATGTATCTTCGGGGCACCTGGGTGGCTCAGTCAGAACAGCATGTAATTCTTGATTGCAGGGTCGGGAGTTTGAGGCCTACATTGGGTGTAGAGATTACTTAAATAAAAATAAAACTTAAAAAGAAAAGAAAAGAAAAGAAATACATATCTTCATGAGATGGATGATTTTTGGTGACACTGAGTCTATCTTGTTGGTGATAAAAATTACTGCTAGAATGAACAGGGCTTTGGCATGAGTTCTGTCCCCATTCTTCGTGTAGAAAGACGTACACATCAGCATACAAAAAAATTGATTCATGTACCAACTTGGATGGATCTCAAGGGCATTATGAAGACTAAGAAAAAGTCAATCTGGAAAAGTCAAATACCGTATAACTCCATTTATGTAACATTCTTGAAATGACAGAATTCTATTTGGGATTTTGCTTGTTTCTTGAGATAGGCCTGGATTGCAATGTATTTTCCTCTCAGGACTGCCTTCGCTGCATCCCAAAGCGTTTGGATTGTTGTATTTTCATTTTCATTTGTTTCCATATATTTTTTAATTTCTTCTCTAACTGCCTGGTTGACCCATTCATTCTTTAGTAGGGTGTTCTTTAACCTCCATGCTTTTGGAGGTTTTCCAGACTTTTTCCTGTGGTTGATTTCAAGCTTCATAGCATTGTGGTCTGAAAGTATGCATGATATGATTTCAATTCTTGTATACTTATGAAGGGCTGTTTTGTGACCCAGTATGTGATCTATCTTGGAGAATGTTCCATGTGCACTCGAGAAGAAGGTATATTCTGTTGCTTCGGGATGCAGCGTTCTAAATATATCTGTCAAGTCCATCGAAATGACAGAATTCTAGAGATGGAGAACAAACTAGTGGTTGCCAGGGGTTAACGATGGTACGGGAAGGGTGGATGTGACGGTCAAGGGACGGCATAAGGAAGATCTTCAAGGTGAGGTTCCAGACCTTGATTGTGGTGGTGGTGATGTGAATCTGCCCATGTGTTAAAAAGGCATAGAACTACACACACACACGTTGCCCCCGCGTCTGTTTCCTGTCTTGATATTGTCCTATAGCTACAGAAGATTAATCACTGGGTGAAACTGGGCGGAGGGTACATCAGTCTCTCTGTATTGCCTTTGCAACTGCCTGTGAATCTAAAATCATTTAATAACAATTATAAAAAGGGGGCACCTGGATGGCTCAGTTGTTTGGGCATCCGACTTCAGCTCAAGTCATGATCTCACAGTCTGTGAGTTCGAGCCCCGCGTCGGGCTATGTGCTGACAGCTTGGAGCCTGGAGCCTGCTTTGGATTCTGTGTCTCCCTCTCCCTTTTCCCCTGACCCCCTCTGTCTCTCTCTGTCAAAAACAAAATAAACATAAAAAAAAATTTTTTTAAATAATAAGTATAAAAAGGATGCATCCTCTGAGAGACCAGCTTCACATAGATCAGTAAGTGGTCTGGAAGTTTTATCACACCGATATCGCTCTAATTCTTTTAATTCCTTCAGCATAATATGTCAGAAATCATTAAGTGATCTTTCATTAAATTAATTTTAATGATCTAGTAACGAGCCGTTCAATTATGTCCTCCTCTAATTTTGCTTAAGACAATGCATGGGAAATGACCTGATTTATTAGGACTGGCTGTCCTGTCATTAGTCATTCATATTCTCACTGCAGGCACAGAGATTTCCATTTGTCCCTTTGTTTGATGCTCCCCCCCCTCCCCTGCCCCCACAACAGCGCACTTTAGTTAGACTAAGGGTGGATTCAGGGAAGAGCCCTAGGAAGGCGGAGGGAGACTGAAACCCAGCTCAACAGTTCATCCACACTAGTTGTCAGGCAGATCCATAAGGGACAGAGGGCAAGTGCAAGTTGAGGATCTGGAAACTTGCCCCCCTTGCAAAGTTACCAAGATACTCCCCATCACCTGCAGGCGGACATAGCCAGACTCCATTCAACGACGCTGTTAGTAGCTCTATTTTTACAGCAGAGGAAAGGAAGCTAAGAAAGGTTAAGTAACCCACCCAAGACCCCCAGCAGATGGCTGAGCTGTGATCGGGGACTCAGATGCCTAACTCCAAAATCCACTGTCTTTCAGCCACACTGTCCTGTCCCTGCTTATCAAATCCAGCTTCAGTCCCCACAGAATTGTCGCCTGGTGACCACCAGGTGGCACCACCACCTCACAGTTGTCCTCATGACCGCACTGATGGCCGACTCCTTGATTTGGGGAAGAGTTTGCAGCCTTGGGCTTCTCTCCCACTGTTACATTCTTCCTCTCAAAGATGGGTAGCCTTCATCTCTAGCTCTCATTGATTGGATTTCCTTGAATTTCACTTCTTTGATGCCAAAGGTGTACGCTGGCAGTTTGGCCACGATTAATTAGGTGAAGAATATATATATCATTATAACAACTCACGTACTGAGTGCTTACTGTGTCCCGAGCACTTTGCTTGGATCGCCTCATGTAATCCTTACAAAAGACAAGGTGGCAAATTCTGTTTTGTTAACAGTCTTTCGGGCCTGGGGCACCTAGATTGTTTTATTGTTTTACTCTTCAATAACTAACCAACATGTTTTTGGAAACGTTAATAAAATATTACTTCGGCTATTCTCATGGCAGACATATTTAAAAACTTTTATTGGACAGAGTGGTCTATTCTGGGTAACTATAATAAAATGATGAAAATCTAATGGTTCATAAATATTATATATATTTGCTTTATAACCAGTATGTGTACATATATTTATATTTATTATAGAAACATACGTGTGTGTGTGTGTGTGTGTACATGTGTGTGTAAAGAACACTGGGCAAGGTGAGTGGGTACCAATTCTCACCCACTCACCTGGTACCACACCAGCTCCAGGCTTTAAGGAAATATGTACATGGCTCCTTCTCAGATGAAATACTCTTACTAAATTTCACTATATGACAAAAAGATTTCCAAGCCCAAGTTCAGTACCTCACTTAGAATCATCAGATTGACCTGGTATTACCTAGCTAATTCCTTCACCCTGCACATGAAGGTATCATGATCCAAGGAAATGGTGATTTCCTTTAGACACACAGTAGTGCCAGTGGCAAAACCCGGATTCCCTGACTTTACAACAGAGTTCGTTCCACATGGATAGCTCTGACCTTGTGTGTTTACATTTTTTACTTTTTTTTTTTTTTAAGTAGGCTCCATGCCCAACGTGGGCCTTTCACTCATGACCATGAAATCAAGAATCGCATGCTCTACTTAATGAGCCAGCCAGGTGCCCCTCTGACCTTGTGTGTTTAAAAAAAATTCCGAATAAAGGGCTTCTCATTGATCTCTTCTTAAATGTCATCTTCTCGCTTTGGGTTTTGTGACTATTTAGATTTCTTTTTAAATATTATATCTGCCATCTAACTAACTAACAATATATCAAATTTTGTGCTGTTTATAAATTTCATTATGTTTTCTATGTCCTCTTCTGTGACTTTAAGAAAAATGTCGAATGACCAAGTTTGAGAATACAACTTACATACAAAATCCATTTACATACAGATTCCATTTAGGGTCACACTGGTTCATTAAACCCAGAACTGACTAATTTGTGGGCTCCAGCAAAAAATGAAAATGCAGGGGCACTTGGCTGGCTCAGTCAGTAGAGCATGCGACTCTCGATTTCAAGGTTGTGAGTTTGAGCCCGATGTTGGATGTAGAGATGACTTTCAAAATAAATACACAAAATGAAAATGCAGGGCCTCATTTTCAAAAATTATTCAGAATTTCAAGATAAAGATAAGGGAGCATTAAATAAGTGCGGGCCCTTCTCGGTGTGCACCCTTGTGTGATCACACAGGTCACACACCCATGAAACCAGCCCAGATTTAACTTCTCCGAGTTCAGTCATCCAGCTTGCTACAAATTGGCTTCTCTGAAGTAAGTCCAGTGGGATCACCTCCAGCTATGAGTAACAGCTATCCCAACAAGGGATATCCCAACAACAGTTATCCCAACAAGCAAGAAAGATTTTACTTTTTCCATGTCACAAGAGATGTCGAGGCAGATAACCCAGGACTTCTGCCCTCTTCCACTTTCTTTAGAACCCGATTTCTCCTCTTGGCACAGGATAGCTGCCGAACCTCAGACCATCATATCCACATTCCAGACAGGATAAATGAGACATGACAAAGCACAAAGAGCAAAAACCCTCTCTTAAGTATTTGCCTTTTTAATTCACAAGAGAAAACCTTCCCAGAGATTTCTGTCCATATCACATTGGCCAAAACTGTCACGTGGCCACACCTAGCTACAAGAGAGGCTTGGAATTTGAGTGTCCCACTTTCTAGCCTCTGGGGTTTTGTTTTGTTCTTAAAGTTTATTTATTGTGAGAGAGAGAGGGCAGGGAATGGCAGAGAGAGAAGGAGAGAGAGCATCCCAAGCAGGCTCCATCCTTGTCAGCGCAGAGCCCGATGTGGGGCTCAAACTCACGAACTGTGAGATCATGACCTGAGCCAAAACCAAGAGTCCAACGCTTAACTGACTGAGCCACCCGGATGCCCCTGGACTGTTGATTAAAGCTGTCACAAACCTGCCTAGATCCAAAAGAGGAGCCATAGACCCAGTAGGGTAGTAGAGCCAGCATAATTCTCAAAAAATTGTATGAGTCAGTTGTTAAACACAGCCATGTTAGACATCGATCATGGTGGGAATATTTACACCATAGGGGCCCCCAACTGGCTTAATCAGTAGAGCATGTGACTCTTGATCTCTGGGTTGTAAGTTTGAACCCCATGTTGGGTGTAGAGATTACTTAGAAATAAAATCTTTTTTTTTTTCAATGTTTATTTCTTTTTGAAAGAGTGTGATCACAGGAGGGGCAGAGAGAGAGAGAGGAGCACAGAGGATCTGAAGCAGGCTCTGTGCTGACAGCGGTGAGCCTGATGTGGGCTTGAGCTCACAAACCGTGAGATCGTGACCCTAGCCGAAGTGGGACGCCCAACAGACTGAGCCACCCAGGTGCCCCAGAAATCCAATCTTTCACAAAAAATTTTACACCACAGAAACTGGCAAATACTACGAATCAGGGCTTCTTTCCTCAGAGAGGAGGCTGTTAAACATGATGCTTCATAGACCTCACCGCTCTATACAAAGGGCATCAAAACGTTTGCAGCCATGCTTTACATCATCCACAGCAAACCAACCTCAGTATCCTCCACATAAACTTCCTTTGGGCCAGCTAACATTTCTCTTTGGCCCACAGAGATAACCTGAGAGATCTTTCCAGATGTTTTCTACAATCCATGACCCACTAGCCTAGTAACTCTATGCAAAACCAAATTCAGATGCTTTTGGCTCAACTTGATCTAAATAAACCCATTCTGGCACCCAGCATCACCACTTTCTTTTCCAAGCCCTCAAACTGTCAGTTTTGTAACTTATCCTAGAATTTTTTTTTTCAAGGGTTCTTTTGGTTTGCAATTTCTGGAAGCTTCCATGTGTTTGTTGAAAATTAGAACAAACTATTTTTTTAAAGCTTTTAACTGTGTAATGCCACACACTACATAAAGGCGCATAAAGTATAAATATGTACTAATTGATAAATAACTATGCGTCAGACATCCCTGGAACGATTCAATGTAAGTAAGCTGAGTGTTGGAAGAATCCCAGAAGCCCATGATGTGTCCTGCCCAAGGAGGAATTCCCTCCTTCCTTGCAGGGAACCACTTTCCTGACTTTTCTGGCTTTCACTCCGCCACTTCTGTACACATTTCTGGCAAGTTTCTGCACATTTTTAAGTCACATAGTTGATCCACTGAACATTCAATGAATGGACCCAGACCGTCTGTGTAATTGGGACACACTTTTGCCCAGTGCTGACCTTCTAGTGCTTCTTCCTTTCTCTGTAGTTTCTCCAAGATTAACGAGACCGATTTCACAATTGTAGTTGAAAAATCTCTCAGACGATTTGAGGCCAAAACCTCCTACATCTTTGATGTGCTGTCGTGAGATTTCATCAGTATTCATCAAGATGTTGGCCTGTCAGGAAATAGGAGACTGAAATTTAAATATGGTTTTTGCTGAGCCGGGTCTAAAGTTTCTTAATCATCTATCAAGTCTATTTTGAGGAAAGAAAGAAACTAATAGTTAACAAATATTATAATACGTATAAAGTATTATAAATAAGCAATGGATAAGATGTTATGCATAATTACAGGTATTGTACAAGGTAATTTAGATCTGTATTCTAGCACCTGTGTAGCCCTCCAGTTCCCACCCTGTGTTTTTGTGCTTCTCAGTGGGGGCTGCTTTGACAAGACTCTCCTAGACCGAACTTCACGTTCATCTGGGGCTTCTTCTGGACATTGATCTTGACCCCCACCCCCTCCCAGTTTTAGTAAGAGTCCTGCTATGTTACTTTAAAGAGACTCCCCCATCCTTGCTATCTGGTCACTCTTGCTCTCTGATTACGTTTCCCACCCACAACCTTTGAGGTACAGGTCCTTGGATGGCCTTTAGTAGGAATCCTGTCAGGGCCGATTTAACAAGAATCCCCCTATCTTCCTAAGTTTCCACCCACTGGCCTCCTCACGCTGCTCCTCGACTAAAACTCCCCACGTGGCAGGGTTGAGCCGGCTGTGTCTTCCCTATTGCAATAGTCTTGATACCGACAGCAATCATCCTGAATAAAGTCCTCATGCCATTTTAACCAGAATCAGAATAAGTTTTTCTTGACAGCTTTTTTTTTTTTTGAGAGAGAGAGAGAGAGAGAGAGAGAGAGAGAGAGAGAGAGTGTGTGAGCAGGGGAAGGGCAGAGAGAGCGAGACACAGAATCTGAAGCAGGCTCCAGGCTCTGAGCTGTCAGCACAGAGCCCGACACGGGGCTCAAACCCACAAACCGTGAGATCATCACCTGAGCCAAAGTCGGAGGCTTATCCGACTGAGCCACCCCAGGCGCCCCGTTCTTGACAGCTTCTTAAATCTGGTTATCATACCTGGTGTTTGCTAATCTCTGGTTCTTTTCTTTCCATACGCCAAGCACTGAAATCCCAATTTTTGTTCTTCAGGCGCCTCAAGCCCCACTGTTTAAATTTGGTCTTTTGTTTTGTTTTGTTTTGTTTTATTCTAATGTTTCTCAGCTCATTTTAGCCAGTCTCATACCTGGAAACCTGCGAGGGCCCAGAAGGAGAGGGAGAGGAACCAGCCTCCCACCCCAGGCAGCCATCTGTCCACTGTGTCCCTGCTCACAGCCTCATTAGGTACGCATGGGCACGCGCACACACGCACGCCCCCTGCCCCCCCATACCCATCTGCACGGGACTTGAGGGATGTCAGCTACCCCAGCACTCTCAGAAGTACCCCCGAGACTGAGTCTCTACTTTGTCCCAAAGGATTTGGAGAACCTACAGTCATAATCACTTTTGAATTCTGTTAAACTGCACAGACCTTGACACGTGCAGGTATGTGAAGAATGAACGTGACTACAACACACAGAGATAGTTCACCAAGCGGTAAAAGAAGGAAAAACGAATTTCTCTCCCTTCCAAACAAGCTTGTGAAATGCTCCACGTAGAATAAGCAGTTCACAGCCTGGTAGGGACAGGGGATCCTTCTGCACTGAAACACAGGTCCCAGGGTGAGGAAGGTCTCTAAGACGTGCGCCTGTGACCTGGGGGCCTGCGGGGGGCCTGGCTGAGCCTGATTGATGGTGGAGGGGAGAGCTTAAATCAGTGTGTAGAACCTGGCTTCCTCCCCATGCCTCCCACCCACCCTCAGCCCGGTCGTCCCTGTACAGCAAAACCTTGGATTGCGAGTAACTTGATCCATTAGTGTTCCACAAGAGGAGCAAACATTTCTAATAAATTTTGACTTGATAAACGATATCTTGCAAATAAGCCATACAGGATGCCGAATGTCACATGATCACAACTGAGCCAATGGTTCTTGAAATTCACTTTGATACACAAGTGCTTTGGATGACAAGCCTGTTTCCTCAGTGAATTATGCTCTCAAGCCAAGGTTTTACTGTATTCTCCATTGTGTTCATTTTCTAGGGCAGCTGTAACAAAATGCCACAGACAGGGAGCTTAAACAACATTTATCATCTCATAGTCTGGAGGACAAAGTCCAAGATCAAGATGTCGGCAGGACTGGTTTCTTCGGAGGCCTCTCTCCTTGGCTTACAGATGGCCGCGTCCTCTCTGCGTCCTCCCATGGTCTTTCCCCCAGGTGTCTCTGTGCCTTTCTAGGCCCTGATCCCCTTATTAATAAGGACACCAGTCATGTTGGATTAGAGCCCATCCATATAGCTTCATTTTACCTTAATCACCTCTTTAAATGCCCCAGCCCAACTACTGTCACATTCTGAGGTACTGGGGGTTAGTACTCCAACATATGAATGTTGGAGGGGAGGACACACATCAGCTTCTAACATCTGTCTCGGTTGATGTTGTCACCATTCAAGACCATGAGGCAACAAACACAAGACTCAAAGTTAACCATGTTGTGGACAGTTTGGAGTGGAGTAGGAGTTTGGAAAAGCTGGGTCCTTGAAGACATCAGTGCCCGTCTGCCTCCAGACTACTTGTTAAGTGAACAATGAGTGTGCCTATGGTTTAAGTCCATTATGCAACGAACTCTCCTGCTTCAGTAGCTCCCCATCCCCTTGGTTATGGAACTGAAACTCCTTAGCAGATCCTTTAGGACTTTCTTTCTGCTCAGTGTCTGGTCTCATCTTCTGTCTCCAGCTTCACCTCCTCCATGCATCCCTTGGGCAGAGTCAATCCTTTTGCTGAGGGCAATTAATCAAGAGAGCTGCAGAGAGAGCAAAAGGCTGAATGTGCATTTCAGGGGCTCGGAGAGGCAGAGATATGTGTGAAAGGCACAGAGGAGCCACAGCCCTAGAGTAGGAGGAAACTCTGCTAGCAGACAAGCTCATTGGATGGACACAAGCTTCGGCGAAAGAGTAGGAGGTCTTTGAAGAGACACAGGAAGAATGACAGATCACAAGGTTAAGGAGAGATTACTCTTCCTCCCACAAAACAGGAACCACGGCGAATTGGAAGGCGTATGTATTCCCTTCCTGGGGCTACCATAACAAATTACCACCAGCTGGCTGGCTCAAAACACCAAAAATGCCTTGTCTTGCAGTTCTGGAGGCCAGAAGTCCAAAATCAATGTGCCAGTTGACAGAGTTGCTTCATTCCTGGAGGCTCAAGAAAGATTCTAGTCCATGCCTCTGTTTTAGCTTCCGGTGGTTGCCAGAAATCCCTGACATTTCCTAGCTTGTGGTCACGTAATTCCAGTCTGTGCCTCCACTCTCATATGCTCTCTTCCCACCATGTGTCCCTGTCTCTGTGTCTCTTCTTCTCATAAGTACATCAGTCACATTAAGGATCAACCCCACTCTAGTATGACTTCATGTTACTTTACATGTCTCTCTCTCTCTCTCTCTCTCTCTCTCTCTCTCTCTTTTTCTTTTTAAGTAATCTCCACCCCCATGTGGGGCTCAAACTCACAATTCTGAGGTCAAGAGACACATGTTCTACCCACTGAGCCAGCCAGGCACCCCATACATCTTTTTTTTTAATGTTTATTATTTTTGAGAGAGGGAGAGAGAGTGTGAGGTGCTGGGGAGGGACAGAGAGAGATGGGGACAGAGGATCCAAAGCAGGCTCTGTGCTGACAGCATCGAGCCCAGTGTGGGGCTTGAACTCACGAACCATGAGATCACGAGTTGAGCTGAGATCAAGAGTCAGACGCTTAACTAACTGAGCCACCCAGGTGCCCCAAATACATCTTGATTTCATACACAAACAAGGTCACACTCACTGGTACCAGTGCTGTAACCTGTGCGGGTTCCTCCTGAGAGCCACGAGAGAAGGATCGGGTCCAGGTCCCTCTCCCTGGCTTGTAGGTGGCTGTCTGCTCCGTGTCGTTTCACACATCTTCCCTCCATGCGTGCTAGGATTCAGCATGCCCTTTTGTGGGACACAATTGAATGCTGGACAGTTCTTTGGAGTGTTCCTTCCCGCTAAAGGAATGTCCTGAATGGTTGCTGTTGACTGCCTGAGGGCTCTCTGATTGGAGGCGGGGTGGGTGGGGCGAGCTGGGGGGGGGGGATTTTTCATGACACTTTTTTTTTAATGTTTATTTTATTTTTGAGAGACAGACACACAATGAGTGCGAGAAGGGGAGGGGCAGAGAGGGAGGGAGACACAGAGTCTGATGCAGGCTCCAGGCTCCAAGCTGTCGGCAGAGTCTGACTCGGGGCTCCAACTCATGAACCTTGAGAGCATGACCTGAGCTGAAATCGGCAGCTTAACCAACTGAGCCACCCAGGCGCCCCAGTGACATTTTAAACAATAGTCTTAAAGATTGGTTGTTTCTTTCTCTGCTATACGGTGAGCTATCTTCTTGTGTCTTAGTCATTTCATTTTTTTAATTCTGCACAGCTCCTGACATCATTCCGAATAGGGTTACAGTAGAGGTCCATGGAGCTTACTGGGGTTTTTCTGTGTAGTCCCGGCAGCTGGCCTGGTGCCTGGCATTTATAGTAGAGGATGTGGTACATGCTGGGAATTGGGAGGCTAGACTTTCAGTTGGACAGATGGAGTTCAAGTCCCAGCTTTGTCTTATTTTGGCTCTGTGGCCCTGGATTAACCCTCTAAGCTCACCGTAGAGTGGGCTCCATAAGAGCACCCCAGGTCGTTGTTATAAGGATAAAAGGATGTAATGCAGTTGTAATGTTCAGGGCAGTGCCTGGCTCGTGACACATCATGACACATGTTTAACAAGTGCACACACGCAAATGTATTCACTTGAACTATGTGGAATCACAATGTCCCCACTCCCAAAATGCATTTACCTTTCAACATTTCAGTGTGGACCATAGAACTTGGGGGCAGTGCCTGCATTTTCCTTTGGCGAGTCCAGCGCTCACATACTTGCCCAGCCTTAGCGTGCACTAGATAACCCTCCACCACCGCCCAGCCCCCTCCCCGTGGTGTGGCCGGCAGCAGGAAAGGCAGAGGAAATGCCTGGGCCTCGCTCATCTGAATGCAGCAATCATCTGATGCAACAGTTCATTTCCATGGTTACGAACTTCGCTTTGGTTTGTTTGATCTTGGACTCCAGGTCTGTGTTAGTGCGTGTGTTTCACAACTCGGCTTGGAGAGAAAAAATATCAGAGGAAGAGCTACTTGGCCAGAGATACACCTTGTTTGAGACACACCATCAAGGGAGTAGGTGGGGTCTTGTCTGCCTAACAGCCCCAAGAGAGGGTAGAGAACGTTTGCTCCTAGCGTCCTTGGCAGATCGGTGCACAGAGAAATGATGTGATGCTGGGGCAGGATTCCACCTGCTGAGGCAAACTGAGGGGCTAGGGAGGGAGCAGGGAAAGTTATTTCCATTCTCAACCTGGCCGCCCCCACTTTGCAGGATCTGATGGACCTGGGTTGACAGAGAGCCTGCAGAATAATTTTAGGGTCAGCCCCGGGTCAAAGTGGATTTGGGGTCCCAAAAGACAAGAGAATGAAGCCGGGGGCTGAGGGGCTTGATTTCACATAAAGCTGGCTTGAGACCAGCGAAACAGACCTAAAAAGACCCTCACCTGCCACCTCTGGGTGGAAGACAGTGGTTGGAGCTTGCGGAGGAGGGTCTTTGCTCCTCTGAGTTGACTCTGAGATTTCCTTGGAGTGTGGGGCCGGGGTGGGTGGGGCAAAGGAGATCGATGGGGCAAATACAGCTACTAGATTACAATCCTTTCATTTTCAATAATGAAGATGAGAGTTACCGTTTGTGAGATTTGCTGTATGTCAGGCCCCAGATTAGGTGATTTCCATGTTATCTCTGATCCTTATAACTCTGAAGGTGGACCACCTGGGTCCATTTATCCACGACCGCATAAGAAACCAACCCCAAAACAGCAACACGAAACTAGTCATTTTATTAACTCAGAGACTCTCTGGGGTGGGATTTGGGAAGAGCATCCAGGTGACTGCTTATCTCTGTTCCGTGATGACTGGGGCCTTAGCTGCTGTGTTCCAGCACCAGTTCTCCCACTCCAACTGCCACCAATCATATCCTTTTATAATAAATCAGTAAAACAAGTAAAGTTTTTTTTTCCCCGGCTTCTGTGAGTTGATCTAGAAAATTGCCAAACCAGAGGTGGGGGTGAGGGCAGTATGGGAACCTCACATCTATAGTCAGCCGGGCAGAAGTATGAGTAGTCTGGACTTCCCGTTTACAGCTGGCATCCGAAGTGGGACTGAGCCCTTTCACTGTGGGTAGATAACGTCAGCCCTTTAGCTGCATGCATAGTATCAGCAAGGGATTGAATTGTTGGACATCCAGGTGGCAGAGAATTGGTTGTCGGTGTAGAAAAAAAAAAACTCCACACGGTCTCCCATAAGCTTCTACGTGCCAACTCTGAGTTCTAAACCCAATCTACCTTGATTCAAGGCTCTCCTCTGTCCACAACATTGCATCTCGATACCAAAATCTCCAAAGCTTTGGGTTCCCTTTTCGTATCACCTTCTCTTGCCATCTGACCGTCATCTGACCTTATCACGATCCCTTTGATTCTCTTTTATCATCCGTGAAGCCATTTGTTCTCACATTTCATTTCTGCCTGGAAACAAGGGACAGACATGTCCCTGTGCACAATGCATTCCCTTCGGGGTCCCAGGCCACAGGCATAGATGAGGGAGCTCTGGGGACAAGACACAGAGCTGACACTGACACCCCCCCCCCCCTTCATTTTCTCACAGGAGACAGGTGCAGACAGGGAGCTCACTATTGGGATAACACTGCTGTCCGCTTTAAAACACATAAGAAGTGAATCCTTTGCCACGTCGGGTAGTTAAATATTTTCCCTTATAATCAACGAGCAGCCAGCTTTGCCACTGGATGAGGCACCGTGGTTTGAGTTCACAGCTTAAGACACTTGGCTGTGGTGGACCCACCAGGTCAGTAGTTACATTTTCTTGTATAAATGCAATTTGCAACCATCCCCATATTGGTGGTTTTATCGTTCACACATCTTACATATTTCCCTCTTGAAGACCTGAGGATCTTTTATCATATACAATATGCCTCTAACTTCCTTGCATCCACCAAATTTCAGCCTAGCATCCCTGTCCCCTCCTGACTGAGTCATCCCTTTGTCCTATGTCACTTGAAGTCTCTACATCCTGTTTTATTGATTTGAACCTGCTTATTCACATCTTCCGAGGCTAAAAGCCTCCTCAGTAGGCTCCTAATGTGTAAGAAATTATCAGAAATGTGCTGTCTCAGCTGCAGTGAACCAACTCAGGAGACACAATGCCGTCCACAGCACTGATGGGTGCATTTCAGGAACCTGCCATTAGCTTTTAAGCTTCAACATCTTCCCCAGGGCAACCTGGCAGTGCAAATGGGAAAACACAGTCAATTGTTCCAAAGGGGTTTCTATTAAGATTTCCCAATATCCCATTTCTCTTGTGCAGTAGAGAGCGGACGGGTTGGGAGACACGCTACCTGGGGTTAGGAGCCTAGCTTCTCTGCTTACTGGCTGTATGACCTTGGGCACAGAGTTTAACCCCTCTGTGCCATAATGTTACCTACCTTGGAGGATAGTTGTGGGGGAGGGGGTTTGCAGGACATAAGACAGGTAAAGAACTTAGCACGAAGAGCCTTTAAAAAATGTTAGCTATTATTTTTCCCATTTAGTGGTAGAAGTGAGCTAGTTTCCTGTTGGAAGAGAAAAGAGGTAGAGAAGCAAAGAGGAAGGGAGGGGCTGGAGTAGGGGGGACAACTGGGGAGGCCATGGGGCTGGGATGACCGTCTGGAGGATTTGCCCATAGATCTCAAGCAGCGCTATCCCAGAGACATTCAGTGCAATCCACAAATGTGAGCCACGAATGCTAGCTGCATATGGAATTTTAACTTGTCAAGTAGCCACACTAAAGAAGAGATAGGGGTCATCAATTTTAGTAATGCATGCTACATGCAATTTATTTAACCCGGTATCATAACCAAATTTATAACGAGATACATTATTTATTTTTTAAAAAAATGTTTGTTTGTTTGTTTGTTTAGAGAAAGCGTAAGCAGGGGAGGGGCAGAGAGAGAGAGAGGGAGACAGAATCCGAAGCAGGCTCCATGCTGTCAGCACAGAGCCCAACACGGGGCACGATCTCACCAACCATGAGATCATGAACCAAGCTGAAACCAAGAGTTGGTTGCTTAACTGACTGAGTCACCTAGGCACCCTGAGATACATATTTTAAATGTTTATTTATTTTTGAGAGAGAGAGAGAGAGAGCGTGAGCAGAGGAGGGGCAGAGAGAGGAGACAGGATCCCAAGCAGGTTTTGCCTGTTGTCAGAGCAGAACTGGACACAGAGCTTGATCCCGTGAACTGCTAGATCATGACCTGAGCTGAAATCAAGAGTCGGATGTTTAACCAACTGACCCGCCCAGGCGCCCCTATAATGAGATCTTTTATATAACTCAATATTTCACGAAATATACCGACCGATGCAAAGAATCAATCTAAAAATATTAATGTGATCTTTTCATATTCTTTTTTCATACTGAGTCTTTGAAACCCAGTTTGCATTTTGTGCTTATAGCACTTTTCTTTTTCCTTTATGGTGGTATGATAGTTTATTCGCAAATTTTAAGCTGCTTCAGTTATTTTGCCATTATGAATAGTGAACATATGGACATCCTTGCACATAAATCGGTCTGTTAATTTTCTCAGAAGTGAAATTTCCATGTCAAAGAGTAGAACATTTTTAGACTCTTTTAGACTCTTGATCTATTTTGCAAGTTGCTTTCTAGGGATTTTTCCCTGTTTACATTCCCGTCAGCTGTGTATGACTTCCATCAAAAACAAAAGTTTGTTAACTTGAATCATAATAAATAGTGTTTTAAACTTCCCTTCATTTAACTTTTTAAACTTTTAATGGCAGTTTTAATTTGCTTTCCTTTGATTACTTGTAGGAAAGAACACTTTAATGTTTATTAGCCATCTGTATTTCCTCTGGGACTTGTTCATTCTACTACTGGGGCATTAGAACATCATCAATTTTTTGTGTACTTTATATGTGATCTTTATTGATCTTTGTTTCCCATTTTATGTGGTTTTAAATTGTATTTATACCTATAATTTTATAAAAGCTAAAGCTTTTTACAAACTAGCAACTGGTGGACATTTAAGTCCTAGAGATCTAATGCACAACATAGGGATTATAAACAGTATTATATTATGAACTTCAAAGTGGCTAAGAGACTAGATCTTAATTGTTCCCACCACAGAAAGGAAATTATAATTATGTGATGTGATAGAGGTGTTAGCTGATCCTATGGTGGTAACCATATTGCAATATGTATAATGAATGTGTCAAACCAGTAGGGTGTTAATTACATTTCAATAAAAATGTTTTTTGTTTGTTTGTTTTAAAAGAGAATGTTTCTAAAAGTACCTACCTTGGGGCACCTGGGTGACTCAGTCAGTTAAGCCTCCGACTTCAGCTCAGGTCATGGTCTCGTGGTTCATGGGTTCGAGCCCCACGTTGGGCTCTGTGCTGACAGCTCAGAGCCTGGAGCCTGCTTCAGATTCTGTGTCTCCCTCTCTCTCTGCCCTCCCCTGCTCGTCCTCTCTCTCTCTCTTTCTCTCAAAAGTGAATAAACATTAAAAAAAAAATTTTTTTAATGAATAAACATTAAAATTAAACAAAATAAAAGTATCTACCTATCCTGAAGGTCATTTCTTTTTGGTTTTTAAATTAGTATTTGTCAAAAAATATTTCAGTAAAAATGTGGGGCTTTTTGTCTTTCTTTCTTTTTTGTTTAAGAGAGGATATTTCTAAAAGTACCTACCCAGCATGAAGGTACTGGGTTTATTTTCCTTTTTAAAATTAATATTTGTCGGGGCGCCTGGGTGGCTCATCGGTTAAGCGTCCGACTTCGGCTCAGGTCATGATCTCACAGTCTGTGAGTTCGAGCCCTGCGTCAGGCTCTGTGCTGACAGCTCAGAGCCTGGAGCCTGTTTCAGATTCTGTGTCTCCCTCTCTCTCTGCTCCTCCCTTGTTCATGCTCTGTCTCTCTCTGTCTCAAAAATAAATAAAGGTTAAAAAAAATTAAAAAAAAATTAATATTTGTCAAAAAAAAAAAGCTAAATCTTTTAATTTTTTGTAGTCAAATCTGTCCTTCTCTTTGCGATTTCTTCTGTTGCTCATGCTCAAAAGTCACCTGGTTTCCTGTAGATGCTTCTGCTTTTAACTCTTAATCCTTCAGGAGTTTATTTTGATAAGTGAGATCAAAGACTGACACCTATTCCGCTACCCACCCACGATGGCCTTACCCTTATGGCACATCTTCATTCCGGCCAGCCACATTGCAAGTGCTCAATGGCCACATGTGGCCAGTGGCTGCCATATTGGATAGTACAAGGCTAAAGATCAAGACATTCATTCTCATTTCTCTGAGTATTTGCCATGGATTTGCAAGCACCACATAGAGAGAATATTTTTAGCAGCTGTTAACAAATTGCAGCTCTAGGCAGCAACCATCCGGCTGGCTGCTGCCGCTGTTTTTGTATCCAGTATTTGTCCCTTGTCATGACGTCGCCTGATTTCTTTTAAGGTGTTGGAGCATTTCTTTTAGCTTCCCACTTGAGGGCTGATATTTAAGGGCCTGTTTTGGTTCCATCCTTCGTTTTGAATTCATGTAACCCATGGCAACAGTAAGGTTCCTGAAGCCGACTGCTGTGTTCGGTTCCTACAGCACTGAATTATGAGTCTGAAAAAAGCAGTCGGCAGCAGCAAGGAAGAGGGCCGCAGGGCCGCAGGGAGACGTTGCTTTGGCAAACTCGGTGACATTGGTGGCCACACACCCTCCAAAGGGGCACGTGAGTCCTCCTCAGAGCCTTCATTAGTGGGGTGAAGTCCTGAGAGCAGAGTTACACTGAGGCCAGGATCTGGGGGTTGAATCCACAGGAGTCACTTGGCTGCAAATGGAGAAGCAGTGTTTCCACAGCCACAGCCTGCGTCACCCACCTGGGTCAGTCTCTCAAAAACTGAGTTCTTGGGGCACCTGGCTGGCTCTTTTGGGAGAGCATACAACTCTTGATCTCCGGGGTCGTGCATTCGAGTCTTTCCCTCTCTTTCTCTCTCTCAAAACAAACAAACAAACAAACAAACAAATTAGTGAATTAATTAACTAACTAACTACAAAAAAAAGAAAAGATTTTTGTATTCTTAAGTAATCTCTAACTCCCAGTGTGGGGCTCAAACTTACAACCCTAAGATCAAGAGTTGCACGGTCTTCCAACTGAGCCAGCCAGCCACCTTCCCACCCTGCCTTTCTTAAACCGTTCATCCTCCAAGCCAGCCCATTTAATTCTGGACAGTTTCCTTGTTAGCAAATGCTCTGTTACAGCAAGGAAAAATCTGATTCCTGTGTTTTCCACCTAGTGGTTTCCTAGTCTTGAAAAGTGACTCATCCCTCTCCTTTAACAATTTTTTTTAATGTTTATTTATTTTTGAGAGATAGAGACAGAGCATGAGCAGGCAAGGGGCAGAGAGAGAGGGAGACACAGAATCTGAAGCAGGCTCCAGGCTCTGAGCTGTCAGCACAGAGACTGACGCGGGGCTTGAACCCAAGAAACACGAGATCATGACCTGAGCTGAAGTCAGATGCCCAACCGACCAAGCCACCCAGACGCCTCTCCTTTATCAATTTTTAAAACTACGTATTTGTTCACAACAGTGAAATCAGCATCTCCCTGTTCTGGCCAGTCCCACCCCAGAGCATCTCTTTCTAGACTTTTAACTCTTTCTTCTGGTAGATACCTAATACTGTTCTTTCTTTTTGCTTTTTATTTATTTTTTTTTAATGTTTATTCATTTTTGAGAGACAGAGACAGAGCATGAGCGGGGAAGGGGCAGAAAGAGGGAGACACAGAACCTGAAGCAGGCTCCAGGCTCTGAGCTGTCAGCACAGAGCCCGACACGGGGCTCGAACTGATGAACTGCAAGATCATGACCTGAGCAGAAGTCAGATGCTCAACAGACTGAGCCACCCAGGCACCCGATACTGTTATTTCTTTGTTTATGTTTGTATTTACAATTTTATTATGAAAAATGTCAAGCTTATGAGCATTATAACAAACTACAGGTACCCATCACCCATGACCCATCAGTCATGACCAGCTCACAGCCAATCTTGTTTTATCTAGACTCCCATACTCTAACCCTCCCCTTTCTCCCACTGCTGGGCCCAGGACATTTATAAGTGTTTCAGATACAGCTACTTCTTTACTTTGCACTTTGGACATTGTCTCTTGGGTCCGCGTTAATCCATTAGGGATGCTGTAACAGAATACCACAGACTGGGTGGCTTATAAACAACAGAAATTTGAGGCACCTGGGTGCCTCAGTCATTTGAGTGTCTGACTTCAGCTCAGGTCACGATCTCGTGGTTTTGAGTTCAAGCCCCACATCTGGCTCTGCTGTCAGTGCGGGGCCTGCTTCGGATCCTCTGTGCCCCCCTCTCTGTCCCTCCCTGATTGCGTTCTCTCAAAAATAAATATGTGTTTAAGACAACAAAAAAATTAACAGAAATGTATCTCTCACAGATCTGGAAGCTGGAAAATCAAGATCATGTCACTGGCAAGTTCAGTGAGAACTTGCTTAGCTCACTTGAAGCCCATGAGACAAAAGGGAGAGGGGGGGCTCCCTGGGTCTCTTTTATAGGGCATTTATCACATTCATGAGGACAGAGTCTTTCAGAGGCCTCCCCTAATACTAGCACATTGGAGCTTAGAATTTTGATATGTGAGTTTGACGGGAACACAAATATTTGGTCTTGAGCACGGTCCTAATGTACAAGAAGATCATTTAGCACCTTGAAAGCATTTACTGCTCCTCTTTTCTTTTCTTCTCATTCCAATAGTTACATGACGATTTGGGGTTAAATTGATGTTTCAGAGTTTACTTACTGTGATTATACAAAATGTCAGTTATCAGAAAGCCAAGTGGTCTACCATGGCTGTGTTTCCTTTTTTGTACAAGATTTTGCTCTTCCGGAAGATTGTAAGAATTTCTTTTTCCTAACAGTCCCTAGTACGCATCCTCCCCTTGTCACCTGGTTCATTATGTGGCACTCGGAGAAACAGAACCAATAAGAACAACAGGATATATATATGGAGAGAGACAGAGACAGAGAGATTTTTGAGAGAGATTTGGAGAGAGAGAGAGAGAGCTCACGTACAAAACTCAGGATGCAATTCCAGAAGCTAGAAGACAACGAGGCAGTGTCTTCAAAATTCTGAAGGCAAATTCTTTTTTTTTTTTTTAAGTTTATTTATTTATTCTGAGAGACAGAGCGAGCGGGGGAGGGGAGGAGAGAAAGGGAGAGAGAGAGAATCCCAAGCAGGCTCTACGCTGGCAGTGTGGAGCCCGACGTGGGGCTCAAACCCATGAACCATGAGATCATGACCTGAGCTAAACTCGAGTCAGATGCGCTCGACCAACCAAGCCACCCAGGTACCTCGAAGTCAAATTATTTTCAACCCAACATTCTATACATGATCAACCTAATTCTCAAATTTCTTATGCATATGGTTTGTCTCTGTCTCAAAATCTGTCTCTCTCTGTCTCTCTGGTTCCCTCTCCCTCTCTCTCTGCCTTCAGGAACTTCCTTTGTCTGCAGAATTTGAAAATGCCATAATGACATGTCTTGTAGAGGTTTTCGCCTTCTTGCAGGGTGTGCAGTAGGCTCTTGTACCAGGATATTCAGTTCTCAATTCCTGAACCATCCTTGGAAGACTCAAGTTCATGAGCATTTTCTTGAATTTTTCTGTGGTAATTTCTATTTTCTCACTTCTTGCTACAATTTGTATGATTTGGATGATGACAACTCATGTATTTACCCTCTATAAGTTTTTTGTTGTTGTTTTTTTGTTTTGTTTGTTTATCAGATCTCTTCTGTTTACTTGCCTTGTAATTTTTTTTCCCCTGGGATATTTCCACAATTTTATCTCTCAATGCATTGGTTGGGTTTTTATTTCAGGTATAAAATATTTTTAATAGAATATTGTGGGTTTTTTTAAGTTTATTTATTTTGAAAGAAAGAGAGAGAGGCAGAGAGAGAGGGAGAGAGACTCCCAAGCAGGGTCTGCACAATCAACCCAGAGCCCAACACAGGGCTCAATCCCACAAACCATGAGATCATGACCTGAGCCAAAATCAAGAGTTGGATGCTTCACCAACTGAGCCATCCAGGCTTCCCCCTAGTATATTGTTTTTATTTTAGGGACCCAATATTGTCTTCTTACTTCTCTGAAAAAAAAAGTGATTATGGATTTAAAATTTTTTGTTATTCTGTTCTCTGGTTTGTCTCTGTTGCCTTCCAAACTTCAAAACACATCTGTTTGGTTTTGGTCTTTGCTTTCATATTGGACAACAACTAATTGTGGTCATGGGACAGTGCTGGCCAGTGAGCCACAAAGGAAAGCAGCTAAGAACTGCTAGGGAAGCTTTTCCTCTCTTGGTAAGAGGGCAGTGTGACCTGTCCACTTCTTCTCATCTTCTTGCTTTGAGTTTAGATGAGATGCCTGAAGCCAGAGAAGTCATAAGGTGGTAGTTCTCAAAACTGTGGGGATCCCTGGGGATCCTCAAGAACTTGCAGGGGGGTCATCACAACTATTTTTTTTAATAAAAATTTGTTAAGTTTATTTATTCGTTTTGAGAGAGAGAAAGCACAGAAAGGCAGAGACAGAGAGGGTCAGAGAGAATCCCAAGCAGGCTCCGTGTGGAGCTCGACGTGGGGCTCAAACCCATGAGCGGCAAGTTCATGACCTGAACTGAAGTCGGACGCTCGACGGACTGAGCCACCCAGGTGGCCCAAAACTAGTTTAGCAATAATAGTAAGACTGTGTACAGTCACAGCTCGCCCCCCTGGAGTCTGTCTTTCCCTCGTGGCCTCGTCCGCGTTGTTTCCTATCACTCACGTCACGCTAACGACACGAATGTCTCTAACGACACGACCAGAGGATGATGCAGAGTCTTCTCCTCTGGCTTTGGTGAACTTCATTCAGCAAAGCCCACCCCACGCTGGCTTCAGTTGGGTGGGTGCGGGGAATCACCCTGTTGATGGGTTTGGTACAGATGGACGTTGTAGTAAGCTGAACATTCTAGGCCTTTTTCGTGAGATCAGCTATTTTTTGTACACTTGGTATTCCGAACCTGTGGGCCAGACTTTACTTTATCCTGATGAAATTTCAAATGTTAGATTTCATCCATTATTCCAGCCTGTCAAGATATTTTCCAATCTTAATTCAATCGCCTGGGATGGCGTTGATCCCTCTGAGCTCCTGATAAGCCGCCATCGCAGCCTGCAAGCACTAACAGTACCAGACCGAAACGGACGTGCTCTGTGGCTGGCAGGCTGGTGCCCACAACCCCTGCTCTGTTCAGATAAAGACAGAACGGATGGCGGAAGGGGGCCTAATCAAGGATTTGGTATTTAAAGGATAAAGTCTCCGATCCTTTTTTCTTGCACTTCTGGCTTTCAGTTCAAGGACTCGGTTTCTGGACCTTTACCCCAAAGTGTGTGGACCAGAGATGGGAGTTCTATTTTTTTTTTAATGTTTATTTATTCATGAGAGAGAGAGAGAGACAGAGTGTGAGCAGGCTCCAGGCTCTGAGATGTCAGCACAGAGCCCGATGCGGGGCTCGAACTCCTGAACCGGGAGATCATGACCTGAGCCGAAGTCAGACGCTTAACCGACTGAGCCACTCAGGCGCCCCCCCCCCCCCCCCCCGCTCCAGAGATGGGAGTTTCTAAAGGAAAGTTTCCAATGCAAGTTTCTGAGAGGGCCCAGATATATTAAACATAGAAGTAGTGGCTTTCAGGACACCTGGATGGCTCAGTTGGTTAGGCGTCTGCCTCTTGATTTCTGCTCAGGTCATGACCTCCCAGTTCATGGGTTTGAGCCCCACATTGGGCTCTGTGCTGACAGCCCAGAGCCTGCATGGGATTCTCTCTCTCCCTCTCCCTCTGCTCCTCCCCAGCTTGTGCGCACACATTCCCTCACGTGCTCTCTCTTTCTCTCTCAAAAATAAATAAATATTAAAGAAGAGAGAGGTGGTGGCTTTCTGGTCACTCTTTTTGACTTCCTTTTCTACCCCTAGAGTCACAAGAAACATGACCAGGATGGTAGGCTTTTCTTTTCTTTTTTTGTTTTTAATTGTTTTTTAATGTTTATTCTTTGAGAGAGTGAGAGACAGTGTGAGTGGGGGAGGGACAGAGAGAGAGGGACACACAGAATCCACAGCAGGCTCCAGGCTCTGAACTGTCAATACACAGCCTGACGAGGGGCTCGAACCCACAGACTGTGAGAACATGACCTGAGCCGAAGTCGGACGCTCAACGGACTGGGCCACCCAGGTGCCCTGGGATGGTAGGCTTTTTGAGCTGCATTAGGCAGTGTACCAGAAATCAGCCACCTTAATTGTCCAAGTAGAGAAACTGAGGGGGCAGTGAAATCGAGTTCCTGGACAGGTTCGCCCTGGGACAGGGTGATGGAGCCAGGACAGGAACCCCCATCCCTTTGCTCCACACTGAGCCATCTCAGTCAGGTGACCATGATCATGTTGCTGCTGCCACTTCCTAGAGAATTCATGTGCATCCAGAATCTGGGAGGAAACATTAGTCTCTTATGAAAATATGCAAGAACAGGGCACCTGGGTGACTCAGTCGAGTAAGCCTCCAACTTCGGCTCAGGTCATGATCTCATGGTTTGTGGGTTCAGGCCCCACGTCGGGCTCTGTGCTGACAGCTCGGAGCCTGGAGCCTGCTTCGGATTCTGTGTCTCCCTCTCTCTCTGCCCCTCCCCTGCTTGTGCTCTCTCTCGCTCTCAAAAATAAATACATAAACTTAAAACATGTTTTTAAAAATACGCAAGGATAGATTATGACATAGAATGCAAAAATCACTTGGATTTTCAAGATGCAACAGGAGGATTCCAAGAAACGTGCATTTGCTAGTTGCTTGGGCCTGAGATGCCAAATCTCCCCAACAACACAAAAATAGATTCTTTTACCTCATGAAACAGTCTTGAAGCAGAGAAGTAAGACTTCAAATAGACATAATGAATGTAACAGCACGGTTTATAGAGACGTGTCAAAGGGAAGTACATGGGGGGCATAGCATTGTTTCCCTCATACTATATTTATTATGATTATGATTATGATTATTAGCTCTATAGAGAGTGTGATCAATGCACAGAACATAAAAAAAAAATGCTTTCTTCCAGGTAAGAAGCTTTGTAAGGTGACCCGTATGCCATTGAGTCCTGTCTGTGATACACAGCTTCATTCATTTTACTTTATGAGGACGTCATCGGTCAGTTCTTGCAAAATTCCGAGGAGGCAGAAAGGCTGCTTGATTGAGACTCATTTCCCCTGGCTGTGGACTGACTTTATTATCCATAATTAATGGTGAGTAACTCGATAGATGGTATCCCTTTGTAAGCATGAATTTCTAACCAAAGAACATCTTTCAGCTCCGATCATTGTTCAATTGAATGTTGCCATGGGACTACAGCTATTTATTCCCGCACAGTGTTTTTCCAGAGAACTGTGATGTGGCTCTGGTGACAGAGTGTATGTTTCATAGCTATGCAATCCTTTTCTTTTTTCCTCTCTCTCTCTTATTTAACAAAGAGAAACAAAAGACCCTCACCATATGTGTAACATTTCCCATGAATACGTTAGAATGTCAGAAGGGAGACCGATGCCGGAAGATCCTGGCAGGGTAGAGGCCCCTCCTGACCGTTTCATTTCTGTTTTCATCTGGTGATGTGCTAGAAAGTAGATTTGACATGAAGAACCGAAGATCATCCAGAAATTGCTGAACACCCCGATCGTGTGCATCAGCGGTTCCAAACAGATACATCCTGGAATAATAAGCCCATGGGTTTTAGAGTAAATATGTTCCCTTTCTCCTCCTCAGTCAGGACCCTGGTGCCCGTCTATTTCACAATACAGATGTGCGTAGGGAACAGCTGTTGGGTTTGCCTGCCTTTTATTCATCCGTCTTTTTCAGCTAAAACACTTCAGTTTTCTTTTGGGGATCCACCCCTCTCCGGGGGTGACAGTCAAAGTGTATAACAACTGGAATGACATGGGTATTACCACACCCACACAATCGGAACGGATGCTGACTGTGACACCTGCTGAACCCAGATACGCTCATCAGATACTGTTTTGATGAGTCCTGACATCAAGATGCCCTGACCTTCCTTCTCTAAGGGCCAAGCATGGACTGAGCTAAGCCAAACAGACCCTCTGCCCTGAGAATTTGCATGCTGACAGGCAACACACACAAGGGCCGAAAATATGTGGCACAGGTGGGTCCCAAACGTGTTGCCTGGAAATGCCAGCTTCTCATGTACCCTGCTTCCTGTCCTTTCCAAGACCTCATTGTTCAGCTTTTCCTTTGTTCTATAAACTATATCCATTCAATAAATTTTATTTATTGACTTACTTATGTACTTCTTATTTATTGCTTATGTTGCACCCAGAATTCATTTCTGTTGCTTGCCACCAAGGCACTCTAAGACAGTCATTCAGAAAGTAAGATATTAAAGCAAATTTTCTGCAGTGGGAATCCTGTTTCCCTGGGTCATTTTGTTATAAAATTGTAACAACGATCCTGTGGAAGGATCCTGTGGAGCCTTCAAGAGAATAAGTAGGAAGTACGATAAAATATAATTAAGAAAAGCAGGATCGTCGCGGGGGTGCGGGCAGGGGGAGCATGGGAGGCCTTAGTTTACTCCCTGGTGTGGCACAGGGCTTGACCAGGTGCAGCAGTAACACTAAACTTTCTGTGAGTTGCTATTTCTACTTGTTTTGTTTGTTTGGTTTGTTTTTTGTTTTTTTTTGTTTGTAATTTCTTTAAAGTGGCTTTCTACTTCTAGGGGCACCTGACTGGCTCAGTCAGTGGAGCGTGCAACTCTCGATTTCAGGGTTTTGAGTTTGAGCCCCACGTTGGATGTAGAGATTACTTTTAAAAATTAAATTAATTTTTTAAATCTTTAAAAAATAATAATAGTAAGGGCACCTAGGTGGCTCAGTCGGTAAGCAGCCGACTTTTGATTTCTGCTCAGGTCACAATCTCGTGGTTCGTGGGTTCAAGCCTTGCATCACGCTTTGGGCCTGCTTGGGATTCTCTTTCCCTTGCTCTCTGCCCCTCCCCCACTTGTCTGCATGTGAATGTGCTCGCTCTGTCTCAAAATAAATAAATAAACTTAAAAAAATAATAAAGTAACTTTCATTTTCTTTTTAAGTTTTTTCGTATATTTTGAGAGAAGGAGAGAGAGAGAGAGAGAGAGCGAGCAGGGTAGGGGCAGAGAGAGAGGGAGAGAAAGTCGGGGCGCCTGGGTGGCTCGGTCGGTTGAGCGTCCGACTTCAGCTCAGGTCACGATCTCACGGTTTGTGAGTTCGAGCCCCGAGTCAGGCTCTCGGCTGATGGCTCAGAGCCTGGAGGCTGTTTCAGATTCTGTGTCTCCCTCTCTCTCTGCCCCTCCCCCATTCATGCTCTGTCTCTCTCTGTCTCAAAAATAAATAAACATTAAAAAAAAAAGAAAGTCATAAGCAGGCTCTGCACTGTCAGCACAGAGCCAGATGGGGGGCTTGAACCCATGACCACAAGGTCATAACCTGAGTCGAAATCAAAAGTCGAATGTTTAACCGACTGAGCCACCCAGGCACCCCAGTAAAGTATGTTTCTCAGCTCTTAGTCACTAGATTAAATCTTCCAGAACATGTTTCTTGCCCTCTGAGGCACATACCATCACCTGGAGGATCTCATAAGAATGCAGTCTGATTCTCCATTTCCAGCAAGCTCCCAGCGATGCCAGGACTGCTGGCCCAAGGACCACACTTGGAGCATCAAGGATCCAGGTTACAAGATTCCTTTCCAGCCCAGGTTTCCCAGATTCCCCACTTAGGGGTTGCAGACCACCTCCCTTTGTGTGTGCAGATAACACTTGCCATACCACCCCTAGCCAGCAGGTGTCACCAACGCACTCTAAGAGTCCCCGCTGGACTGATTTCCTTGCGGACCCGTTGATAGGTTCTGAAAGGACGCGAGCCAAGTTAACTTTCACAATCTCCAAAGTAAGCCTGTTCCATAGCATCTAGTTGTAGTTTGAACCCGCAAGCAAAACGACCAATGAGGGGGATTCTCGGTAAATGTTTTTGTAACCATTTTTATTTCTGATGTTCAAATCATCTGTTCGAGCCTCACTGTGGAAATCTGGCTCTTGACGCTTGTAAGGGGGAAGTTAGAGGTGCTTTAGCAAGGCTTGCAGCGGCTTGATATTTAGAGGGCTCTCTCATGCATTATCTTATTGCTAGAAGAACCTTCATAATTCACAGATTGGAAAAATAAAGGCACAGAGGGGAAAATGTAGTGACTTGTCCAGCGCGACAAAGATAGTGAGGGACAGAAATGAGATTCAAACTTGAAGTTCTGAATCCCTCCATCTTTTTTTTTTTAATGTTTATTTTTATTTTTGAGAGAGAGGAAGAGACAGAGGGTGAGCGGGGGAGGGGCAGAGAGAGAGGGAGGCACAGAATCGGAAGCAGGCTCCAGGCTCTGAGCTGTCAGCACGGAGCCCGAAGTGGGGCTCGAACTCACAAACGACGAGACCGTGACCTGAGCTGCAGTTGGAAGCTTAACCGACTGAGCCACCCAGGCGCCCCCTTAATCCCTCCCTCTTTACCCTACTGTGGATGGACAAGCAAAAAGACTACCAGGGTTCTCTTCTGTATTAAACCTTGTTTTTCTTGTTTTTTTTTTTTTTTTTCAACAAGATTGAAAGTTAGCTAATGTTTATCAGGAATCAGAACCCATAGTTCTGGACATAAATTCTCCCCAAATACAATGATGCACTTTGAATACCATTATCTGAGATTGCAAGGTTTCTATAAACATTGTATTTATTCGCCATAACCAAGGAGTCCCTGGCCCACATATTGTCACAGAGCTCCTTTTGAAAAATTTGAGGGGAGGTTGGACATTAGCAAAGAGGTAACATTTTGAGTAAATTCAAATTACGCCTGAGGGGAGAGGAGAGGAGTTGATGTCTCTCATCCTGGAGGTTGCAGCCACAGTAAACTGTGAGGGCTACTCCCGACCCTTCCCCATCACCCCCCCACCATGTGGCACAGAGTCCTTGCTGTCACTGGTCTGGCTAAGTGGAGCAGATTCTAGAGCACCAAATCTCAGGATAGGAAGCACCCCTGTGGGTGATTGCTAAAGCCTCCACCCCCAGCTCCAGGAACCTCAAGATCATAATTGAGCATTTTGCAAAAATGGTTTCTGTGGGACGTTAATATGGAGAATTAGGGAAAAAATGTTTCCATGGTCAAGCAAATTTGAGCTACACTTCTTTCTTTCTTTCTTTCTTTCTTTTAATGTTTTATTTATTTTTGAGAGAGACAGAGAGACAGAGAGACAGAGTGCGAGTGGGGGAAGGGCAGAGAGAGAGACACAGAATCTGAAGCAGGCTCCAGGCTCTGAGCTGTCAGCACAGAGCCCAGTGCTAGGCTCCAACTCATGAACCATATGAGATCATGACCTGAGCTGAAGTCGGATGTTTAACCAACTGAGCCATTCAGGCACCCCGGGCAACACTTATTTAAATGGAGTTACATGCAGGGCTTTTTCATCTGGGCTTCTGGGAATGGGGCGTGCGCCCTGCTCCCCAGTTAGGAGGTTAAAGGAAGCTTTAGTTTCTGCAACATCTGAGGCTTACAAAACACTCCTTGAAAATCCTGGTTCTGTTCATCTTCCTCTGCGGGACAGGCCATGGGGGCAACCTGCAGAGTCTCATGGGGGCCTCACACTGGGTTTAATGCTCTGCTGTCGCTGTCCTGAGATGCTTAATCAGTGTGGAACAAGGGCTCTGTATTTTAGTTTTGCATTCAGCCCCACAAATGTGTAGCTGGTCCTGCCTGTGGATACCTTCCTTGGAGGAGACCCTGGAGGCCCAGGAGGAGCTGGGTCTTGGCCTAAATGTTGTGGATGCTTTCCCCATTTTTTTTTTTTTTTTTTTTTCCTTTCTGAAATTTTCTTTCTTCCTCTTTCCTCCCGTGCTGGCTCTCTTCTCCCTTACTTCTGCTGCTTCCCTTCTCTTTGCACCCCCAGTCTTCTCCTCCCTTCCTTTTACCCTTTCTCTTCTACCCGGGACCGAGGATCCTTTCTTCAGCCTAGTTTTATCAATCACTGGAATAATGTTTGGTTTCCTTAGTTCCCCTTGCACTTTTAATGATGGGAAGTGCTCTATACGTTAGCACATGTTTGTGGTCCGAAGGGCAGTCCGTTACACTGAATTTGTGCTCTGTCGACAGAAGGCTGGCGTGCCAGCCCTGCTCTGGCCACGGCTGCATTCTCTAGTTTGCACCTGGCATTCAGGGAGGCAAGCACAGAGCAGAGTAGAAAGCAGGAAGGAAACACAGTGCAGTGATCATTAAAGCAGCACTAATCACCTCTTTTGTCTAAACTTACACAGTCAATGGTGGGCCCCTGGGTGGCTCAGTCCATAAGCATCTGACTTGGGCTCAGGTCATGATCTCACATCAGGTGAGCTCCTGTCCCACTTTGGGTAAATCACGAGCCCCGCTTTTCTCTTTCTCTCCCTTGCCTTCTCTCTCTCTCTCTCTCTCTCTCTCTCACTGCCCCTCGTTCACTTGCACCCTCTCTAAAAAATAGATAAATAGATAAACAAACAAACAAACAAACTTACACAGTGTAAACTCAGCTCAAACCACTGTAAGGAAGAAGACATATTGTTTTCTTCCAACTGAGCAATATTGCTTACACTGAACAAGAGAGCAATCAAAGGGTGTGAATGGCTTCAGGTATAGCTGGATTTGGGAGTCCAAATGATACCATCTAGACTCCTTTCTTGCCCCCTCTTTATCTGTGATCCCTGCTTTCCTTGAGGGCACATTCACTGTCTAGATCTCTCCACGTGGAGGCCAGGATCATCCCCAACAGCTCAGCTCACGCTTTCTTCATGGCTTGTGGTCGATAGCAAGTGTCATTCCCCCAGGGGTTCCATAGCACAACTGAAGGGGAGATTTGGATTGGCCTAGCAGGCTATGATCGTATCTGATGAGCCCGCCCCTCAGTCAATTATAGTGACCTAGAGATTGGAATGTGCTGGTGAGGGTCATGTGCCCAGCCACATGGTGGTGCTGGTAGTTCTGGTGGTTCTGGAAGGAAGACCGAGCTCTTGTCAGATCACACAGAATGGGTTCTCTTTAAGAAAGAGGGTTCCTAGTGCTAGGAGAAGGAGAGGAATTCGTGTCAAGCAGACAAAGATCGACAACTCTACGTAACTACCCTCTCTCGGTTTTGTCCCTGGACTCCTCCCTTCCTCCCTTGCTTTGCTCACCTCTGCTTCAGGGTCTTTGGCTATATCACCTCCTTTCTTCCACCCTCCCAAATCCCATCAGACCTTCAAGGCTGAACCCACAGTGAATGCTCAGAAAGTACTTTTGGGGGGGCTGATGGAACACCAAAGTGGTTTCATGAAGGAGGCAGATCTTTTGTTGAATCGAAATGAGTTGGTTCTACGCAAGCTACTTACTTTCATCACTCTTATGTGAGACTCTCTTCTGGTCAAGGCTTTTCAGTTAAAAGGATCAGATTGTGGTGCCGCGGTGGCTCCATCAGTCAAGTGTCCAACTCTTGATTTCGGCTCAGGTCGTGATCTGAGATCGAGCCCTGCGTGGGCTCCATGCTGGACGTGGAGCCTGCTTGGGATTCTCTCCCTCCCTCTCCCTCTGCCCCTCCCCCACCTGCCCCCTCCTCTAAAAAAAAAAAAAAAAGGATCAGACAGACAAACGAGTTAGTATAAATGAAAGGGGGGAGACCAGAAGGAGCTGAGGACATCTCATAGAAGCAAAGAACAACTGAGCCTCAGGGGAATCTGGAAGCCATCAGGCGATAGGATGAGACTCAGTCTTTCTAGTGCTTTGGAGAGAGACATGGTCTCTAGCCCTTGTATCTGTCCATCTGCATGGCTCTCCTGCTTCCTCAGCAGGCTGCCGTTGTCTGATGACTCATCACTCTGCTCTGTGGGGAAGATGACCGCCCCAGCCTGGTATCATCATCTTTTAGAATACATTCTCTGGTCTCTTTGTTCAGGTTTTGAAGAGACAGAGAATACATTTGGTCACTGACCATCAAACGTATTGGCTCTCCTTGGGCATGCCCCATCTGTCCAATAATCTGTTCATTGGGGTTATATAGCATATATATGGTTGCCTCAGCCATTGGTGGCAGCAAGGCTCCAAGGAGGAGCTGTGGGCTGGGCAAGCACCCCCAAACATGCCTCTCATGGAAACATGAACAACAGCTGTTCCACAGGTTAAATCAACTAAAGGGAAGAGAAGTTAAATGACTCATGCAGGGCGTCCCAGGCAGGGAGAGGTAAAGGGTGGCCTGAGACCCAGCTGTCTGACCCAGGAGCTGCTTTTTCACCCCTTCTAAGGAAGAGGGATGCTCAGAACCCTAAGCATGGATTCATGACTTCACAGTTTTATGAGTTCAAGCCCTGTGTGGGGGGCTCCACACAAGCCGTGTGGAGCCTTCTTGGAATTCTCTCTCCCTCTCTCTCTGTCCCTCCCCAACTCATGCTGTTTCTGTCTCAAAATAAATAAACTTTTAAAAATAAAAAATAATGAATTCTGGAATAGTGCACTGTCCAATGGTTACATTAAAATGAGTGGAACAAAAGTCCTTAACTTGCTACTTAGATAAACATTAAGCACTCAGATGCTAGTATATTTCAGAGAAACTAAGATGTACTAACTAGGATCTGGGTTGAAAAGAGGCACTTAATAGAATAAAATTCAAGCAGACAGCTCTATTGAGGGATTATTAATACGGGCAAGGCATTTTCTAAATTGTAAGGAAATCACTTATTTCTGGTCATATTAAATGCATTTTGCCCTCCAGAGCTCTTCATCAATTAGGAATGTTCTTAGATGCTCGTAATAGAAAATCTAACTAAAACCAGTTTAGATAATACATTCTGTCTTGGTGAAAAGGCTGGGAGTAGGCATTTCCAGGGATGGTTCAGGTGATCAACCATTTCCCCTAGCACCCAGACTATATTTTTCATTTCACCTGATTTTTCATTCCAGTCACGGTTCCCTTATGGTTTCAAGATGGCTCTGGAAGAAAGAGAAAGAGCACCAGAAAGTCCCCCTCTTGCAGTTGTCCCTTTTGATCAGGAAACACGTTCTCTTTTTCAGAGCAACCCCGGCAGATTTCCCAAAGTGTCAGTAAAGAGACCAGGACACTTGGCCAATGTAGCTGCTAGGGAAGCTGGAAGTGTCACTGTCCAGCAAAATGGAATGAGATCGATATTCTTGATACGCTGACTTCAATCATGATCTATCCCCTGGGGATGTGCCAGAGTTGGACATATTCCCCCTGAGCAAAATCTGTGTTCCATTAACAAAGGACACCAAGAGTATCTTTTGCCTCCTCATAGTGAAGACAAGTACAGCTGAAGGCGTTGCGTCAGTGTTAGGCTGTGTGCCTGAATCAAAATGATATTTTGGAATAAGACACATTTCAGCACAAATTACCAGGGAATACATCAAAACTCCTACTTAAAAAAATTGTTTTTTATGTTTATTTTTGAGAGAGAGAGACAGAGAGTGAGCAGGGGAGGGGCAGACAGACACACACAGAATCCAAAGCAGGCTCCAAGCTCTGAGCTGTCAGCATAGAGCACAACATGGGGCTTGAACTCACTCACCGTGAGATCATGACCTGAGCCAAAGTCGGATCCTTAACTGACTGAGCCACCCAGGAGCCCCTCAAAACTCCTACTTACCACTTAAGTAAGCAAGTAAGCACTTGCAGATACAGTGCTCTTTAGTGAAGGAGTAATTAAAACAAATTTTTTTTAATGATTTTATTTTTAAGAGGGAGACAGAGTATAAGTAGGGGAGGGGCAGAGAGAGAGGGAGACACAGAATCGGAAGTAGGCTCCAGGTTCTGAGCTGTCAGCACAGTGCCCAACACGGGGCTCGAACCCATGAACCGCGAGATCATGACCTGAGCTGAAGTGGGATGCTTAACCAGGCGCCCCAGGAGTAATTTTTTTTAACGTGACAGTTATTTTATTTTTTATTTATTTTTGTTTGTTTGTTTTGACAGAGAAAGAGAGAGCAACGGGGGGAGGATCAGAGAGAGGGAGAGAGAGAATCTCAAGCAGGCCCTGTGCTGTCAGCACGGAGCCCGTCGCAGAGCTCTATCTCACGAACCGTGAGGTCATGACCAGAGCCAAAAATCAAGAGTCGAACGTTTAACCCACTGAACCACCCAGGTGCCCCTTAAATGACACTTCTTATGCCTGGCTTATATTAAGGACCTCCATCCATTACAAATGTGTCATTACTCGTGTTAAAGTGTCGCGATGTCAATGCCATTGGTTCCTTTAAGAATAAGTGTTACCCATATCCACCAGCACCAATTACTTGGTGATTCTCATGGATGGGGGACATCACATTGGGCTGGCTTTCTTCTCATTTTAAAATCCATATTCACTACTGGAATAAAAATACAATAAATTTGTATTCAGGACCTATCAAAGTATGTGTAATTGAGAGATTCACTTATTTTGGTTTTAATAAAAGATTATCTGATTTGTTGACATTAAAAGCAAAAGAGAGTTGGGGCGCCTGGGTGGCTCAGTCAGTTGGGCTTCTGACTTCAGCTCAGGTCATGATCTCATGGTTCGTGGGTTCGAGCCCTGTGTTAGTCTCACTGTTGTCAAGGGCACCTCACAGAGCCCACTTCAGATCCTCTGTCCCTTTTTCTCTCTGCTCCTCCCCTGTTCTCTCTCAAAAATAAACAAACATTAAAAGAGAGAGAGAGAGAGAGAGAGTTAGAAGCCTTGTTCAAATAATTGAACATTATTCAAAATCTAGCAATTGCCCAAACCTTCCAGGTTTGGGAGGCCTGCTCCCAGGGACCAGCGGCCTGGTGGGGGTCTCTGTACATTGCTGGGCTTGTGACATGTCCAGTGACTGGCCTTGAAGGGAGTGCGGTCAGATCTTCTGGTTTGTTTGTTTGTTTGTTTGTTTAATTAAGAAAAAACAGAAATCTGGAATCTGGGGGAATCCCACTTTTATGAATATTAGCAATAAAGCCACAAAACTTTAAAACACTGAAGGCCACTAGAAATCAGATATACAGGCCTGATTGGGTGGGAGGGCTGTCCCCTTCAACTTTGATGTAAGCCCCTCATTAGAGAGAGAAGATCTTGGAAGCCCAGGGTAGAAAGGCAGCAAGTCCAGAAGCACAGATATTTCCTGGGACCCACTCCAGGCCAGGTAGGTGGTCCCCTTCACTGAGAGGTAAGTGGCTTGCTTGCCCAAGTTGAGCAGAAGGTCATGTGGATTCTGACTTCCCCTTCAGGACTAGAGAATTTTTCCTCCCAGCTGCTGGGAAGGTTGTCGACTGACAGCTCTCAGTCATCAGCCTTCTTTGGACACTGGTCCCACTCAGAAGAAAACTGTCCCACCCAAAGGCCCAGCCCTTTCTCGGGGCAGCCAGTGTCCAATGAGCCCTTGTGTCCTGATAGACCAGCTCAGCTCTGAGCTCACCACAGGGTTACCTGAGGTCTTCCCAAAGACGGTATTGCGGAGAGATTTTCCCTCTTCCCCATCCGGCCCTTCCCTCCCCGGCTGCTCCTGATCCCAAGGGCACTTCCTGCAGGCTCATTTCCAACTCAGCTCCTGTCTCCCCTGGAACATGATCTGTGACACTTGACTCCTCTGTCTCCTTTCTGTGTCCCAAGTCAGTATATTTTAATGAGCCAGGCCAACCTAAGATAGTAGCAGTCTTTGATGGAGACATTGTCCTTGCCAAATTAAAGATTTTCAAGAGATGTAATGTGAAAAGATCCCCCCTTCACATACACTTATTAAAAATACACACCTTGGGGGCGTCTGGGTGGCTCAGTTGGTAGAGCATGCAATTCTCGATCTCAGGGTTGTGAATTCAAGCCCCACATTGGGCATAGAGCTTGCTTAAAACAGATACACACAGGACAAAAAATGTGTGTTAGAACTTTCTGCAATGCCTGTTCAACACACGAACTGCTTCTTCCATCAACTATCAAACCTGAGCGAGCTTGCAGCCTCTGGGACAAGTATCTGATGAAACAGTATTCCACCAGCTCATCGTAAGACTGGAGGCCAAGACGCAAACCAACATGCGTCTACTTGGGTTGGATGTTGGGATCCCCGTGAGCCCGGTTCCTAGAATCAACTCAAGTTGATATGAAAACTTTTTTTTTTTTTAAGTTTATTTATTTATATTGAGAGAAAGAGAGCACAAGCAGGTGAGGGGCAGAGAGAAGGAGAGACAGATTCCCAAGCAGGCTCCGCACCATCAACACTGAGCCAAATGTGGGGCTTGAATTCATGAACCGTGAGATCATGACCTGAGCTGAAATCAAGAGTCAGAGGCCTAACTGAATGAGCCACCCAGGCACCCTGATATGAGCTATTTAAATAAACCAGGTTCAGGAAGAAAAAGCAGTCGTTGGAGATGCTGGAAATTTTGTTTTCCCTCATGATTGTCAAAATAAAAGTTACTCAGTTGAGCCTTTCTCTTCTAAATCTATGCAACCCCACACTGAGGGGTTTATTTTATAGCACGTATTTGGAAGGGCCATTCATTTTTATGAATAGTGGTAATAATACTGAAGTAGATATAATAGGGGAGAAGATCCAAACAGATAAGAATAAAAAGGAAAATGATTATCTCCCTCTGTTACATTTGCAGATTCCAGCGGGAAAAGATGTCAACTGAGATCAAAATGACAGATGGCACACATACTCCCAGGTGCGGCTAGACATAAATGTTGTTTCCTCTTCAGTCCCACTCACTCCTTCTTCTTTAAAATATCACTACCAAATGGTCCACTCGAAACTCAGGGGGAAAAATTAAAGAGTAGTGCAAATTCTGAATGTACTTAATGTTGTAATGGATTATCATTTCAGGACCAGAATTTTCTGGTCTTGGCCTACAAGTATTTTCATGATCAGTACAAGAAGAGGGAACATTTGTCATTTTTCTACTTAATGACTTCAAAAGTATCTGCCCTTTTCAGAATCTCCTACTACAAACCCAACAAATCCAGTACACAGCCAACTCTCTTCCCCAGGTCTCCGTCATCTCCAAAGTCATAATGGAAATTGTAAGGAGTTTCTCTTTTTTTTAAAAAAAACCTTTATTTATTTATGTATTTATGTATTTATGTATTTATTTATTTAGCGGAAAACAAACTGAGGGTTGATGGGAGGGGGAGGGGAGAAATGGGTGATGGGCACTGAGGAGGGCACTTGTTGGGATGAGCACTGGGTGTTGTATGTAAGCAATGAATCACAGGAATCTACCCCCGAAACCAAGAGCACACTGTATACACTGTATGTTAGCTAACTTGAAAATACCTTTTTTTAAAAAAAAAGTTTATTTATTTATTTTGAGAGAGAGAGAGAGAGAGAGAGAGAGAGAGAGAGAAAGCATGAGTGGGGAAAGGGAAGAGACAGGGAGAGAGAGAATCCCAAGCAGGCTCTGCACAGAGCCCAATACGGGGCTCGAACTCACGAGCTGAGAACCAAAATTGAGAGTCAGATGCTTAACTGAGCCCCATGGGCTCCCCAGAAATTGTAAGGAGTTTTAAAGATGGGTTTTTCAAATAAGAGGTATTGGTGAATGTGAAATTAAGTATGGTAGAGAGTAAATAAATTTAATTTGTCCATGGCTGAAAACAACTAGCCATCGACAAATTTATTAAATTGTGTCTTGAATAAGGGACCCGTTTTCCTGAGCCAACAATTAGGACTGGTAGGTTTCATGGAAAGGATGATACTCAAGCATCTCTTTGTAACAAGCCCTTTGGGGAAAAAGAGGGAAGTGCATTTATTTAGCAAAGGAAGGAAGGAAATGGTATATACCATTTCGATTATGTTACGTACATGTAGATTGCTTGACTCCAGTTAAGACCTAAGAAGATAGAATTCTGTAACTGGCTTAGAATTCTGAGTGGAAACATCCTGGAACCATGGTATTTGATAAATTCTCCTTCCAGAAAGGTTTACAGCCCCAGAAAGTTGTTAATCCAGATGTCTTGTCTATTACTCACTGAAGCTGAGTTTTAAGAGTAATAGGGAAGGAGCATTTTGTCACATATGTAATTATCACTTCACTGTGTTCTATACCTGAAAATAATATGTCAACTATACTTCAATAAAACAAAAAGGGTAATGGTTGGGGGGGGGAGTGTAATAACTCTAAATATACAGATCTAGATAAAATAAACAATGTCCACATGATTCCTGAAATACCCTATATTTTCATCACTTGCCATAACTTTCATCACTTGGGGATAGTCGAAGAGTAGCGACCTCCCAAGATGCTCTTGTTCTGATCCCTAGAATGTGGGACTACCATAGATTATGCCACAAGGAGGAATTAAGATTGCAGATGGAATTAAGGGTGCTAATTAACAGACTCTGACATGAGATTATCCTGGATTATCCAGGTGGGCAGAGCATAATCCCCCAAATCCTGGAAAGTGGAATGGGGGGAGGGAAGGGCAGAGCAGAAGCAGAGTCAGAGCCCTGCAGCATGAGAGTCTCCACTGGTGGTTGCTGGATTTGAAGAGGGGAGGGCTCTGCGGGGCTGAGGAGTGCGGGCGCCCCTGCAAGGGAGCAAAGGGAAGAGCAAAGAAAACGGATCCTCCCCAAGAGCCTCCGGAAAGGAAGACAGCCCTGCCAGTGCCTGGATTTTAGCCTAGTGAGACCCAGTTCAGACTTCTGACCTCCAGGAGTAAATTTGTGTCATTTCACCAAATTTGAGATCATTTGTTACAGCCGCAGTAGGGCGCTAAGGTAACAGGTCAGTCAAGTAGAAACAAAATTCACTTGAGAGACAACCTCTCGTTAAAGTGGTATTTATCAGGGGCGCCTGGGTGGCTCAGTGGGTTAAACACCTGACTCTCGGTTTTGGGTCGAGCCCCGCATCCGGCTCTGCGCTCAGCGATGCTGAGCGCGTGGAGCCTGCTTGACATTCTCTCTCCCTCTTTCTCTGCCCCTCCCCAACTTGCTCTCTCTCCCTCTCAAAAACTAAATAAACTGGGGCGCCTGGGTGGCGCAGTCGGTTAAGCGTCCGACTTCAGCCAGGTCACGATCTCACGGTCCATGAGTTCGAGCCCCGCGTCGGGCTCTGGGCTGACGGCTCGGAGCCTGGAGCCTGTTTCCGATTCTGTGTCTCCCTCTCTTTCTGCCCCTCCCCTGTTCATGCTCTGTCTCTCTCTGTCCCAAAAATAAAAAAATAAAAAAAAAAAAAAAAAAAAAAAAAAAACTAAATAAACTTAAAAAAATAAATACAATGTCTTGCAATAATATCCAAGGTCTTGATTTCCAACCGGGAATTATGTTACAGTGGTGAACGGGGGAAAAATAGTTGTGAACATTTTGTATTCCTGACGATTGGCCAGAGAAATAATATAAGAATCATAACTAAATACATGGGGACAAGTGCCGGGGCGGCTGCATCGGGCATTTGTTTTCAGTTACTGGTTTTCACGTTTGGGAACCGGGGTTTTGCGTTCGGCCAAAGGAAATAATCGCAGTAACAGGGATGCCAGTCAAAGGAAATAATCGCAGTAACAGGGACTCGAAGGCCCTGGAATGTTGCTTCTTACATACCACACGTTTTGAAACATAAAAGCAACAATTGTTTTAGAGGAAAAAACGTAAATTAACTTAAATCCTAAGAATAGGATTAATGAAGCTATTGAGAGGCACCTATAGAGGGCTGAGTCCTGACCTGAAATAATACAGACTAACTATGGGGAGCGCCCTGAGAAAGGGCCCCTCTCCCCAGCAGAGGCCGGCTCCCCCTGGGGCCCTGGGCACAGAACTCCTGCACCCTCTGCCCAGCTCCTCTCTCTCTGACACTAGAACCCAGTGACTGCGACTCTCCTTCCCTCTCAGGCTCTCAAAGAAACACTTAGAAATCTCAATAATGTGTTTTTTCTCTCCTTTTCAAAAAGGAGGGAAGAAATGCTTCCGAGGGGAGAGGACACGTTTTCAGTGGCCCTTTGCTACCTAACCAAAGAATTCAATCCAATTCAACAAACAACTACTCGACTAAGAAAACAGAGCCAAACACGCTGGGAATAGGGTTTCTACGCTGACTCCAGACGCTCTCAGTTGTGTGTGGGGTGGTGGTACTTGTTAGGGGTTGAATTGGGCCTCCCCTCCGAATTGCTTTGTTGGACTCCTAGCCCCCAGCACCTCAGAATGGGGCAGTATTTGGAGATGGGGCCTTAACGAGTTAATGATGTTAAAATGGGATCCTTAGCAGGGGCTCTGATCGATATGACTGCTGTTCTTATGAGAAGAGGAGGTTGGGACAGAGAGGAAGGTACCCGGATGCTTGCACACAGAGGAAAGACCATGTGAGGACACAGGGAGAAGGTGGCTGTCTACAAGCCAAGCAGACAGGCCCCAGAAGAACCCAGCCCTACTCACGCCTTGATTGTGGAATTCAGCCTCCAGAACAGCGAGAGAATAAATTTCCCCAGTCTGTGATACTTGGTCATGGCAGCACCAGTGGACTAATACAGTCCTTAAAAAGTCAGATTGTTGGGGGGCGCCTGGGTGGCTCAGTTGGTTAAGCGTCCGACTTCGGCTCAGGTCATGATTTTGCGGTTCATGAGTTCAAGCCCTGCACTGGGCTCTGTGCTGACAGCTGGGAGCCTGGAACCTGCTTTGGATCCTGTGTCTCCCTCTCTCTCTGTCCTTCCCCCACTCATGCTCTGTTTCTCTCTCACTCTCTCTCACAAATAAATAAACATTAAAAAAAAAAGTCTTGGGGCGCCTGGGTGGCTCAGTCGGTTGAGCATCCGACTTCAGCTCAGGTCATGATCTCACAGTCTGTGAGTTCAAGCCCTGCGTTGGGCTCTGTGCTGACAGCTCAGAGCCTGGAGCCTGCTTCGGACTCTGTGTCTCCCTCTCGCTCTGCCCCTCCCCTGCTCATGCTCTGTCTCTCTCTGTCTCAAAAATAAATAAAAACATTACAAAAATTAAAAAAAAAAATCTTTAGGGGCGCCTGGGTGGCTCAGGTGGTTCAGCGTCCAACTTTGGCTCAGGTAGTGATCTCATGGTTGCTGAGTTCAAGCCCCACGCTGGGCTTTGTACTGACAGCACAGAGCCTGCTTCAGATTCTCTGTCTACCTCTCTCTCTGCTGCTCCCACTCCCCCATCTCAAAAACCAATAAACATTAATAATAATAATAATAATAAAATCTTAAAAAAAAAAGAAGTCAAACTGTTGAGGCAACTGGGTGGCTCAGTTGGTTGAGCATCCGATTCCTGATTTTAGCTCAGGTTGTGATCTCCCGGTTCATGGTTTGAGCCCCGTCTCCGGCTCCGTGCTGACAGCTCGGAGCCTGCTCGGGATTCTCTCTCCCTTTCTCTCTCTGCCCCTCCCCGACTCCCTCTCTCTCTCAAAATAAATAAATAAATAACCCTCAAACAAGTAAGTCAAACGGTTATACCCCCTCGAAGACACCACTGATCTGACTTCACAGCAGCTGGCACCAAAACTCTGGGGTTCCCGTGCGGAAGCCTGAAACTGTTTCCTGCCACATACCCTGCACCTCCCTTCCAGGTCCAGATGACAGCGTTTCTGTTCCTGCTTTCCCTGCTTGTCTCTCCCCCGCTGCGCACTCTGGAACTCTGGAAGCCAGGAGAAGCCAGGGCTCTGCTGCCTTTGCATTTCCTCTTGCCTGTATCCCTGGCAGTTCACAGTGCACAGAGGGCAGTTTTAAATGCTTGCGAAACTGGGGTGTGTCCCTAATCAGTGCACATCCCTTACCTTCCCCCCACCAAAGTGGTAAAGACACCTGTCCTGGACCCACTAAAGGGGCCCACAGACCCTCTGGGAAGGTAGGACACTGGGTCCTGACAAGAAGCCGGGCCTTCCAGCGGAGATTCCTGCGAACGCCCTCGTCCACATTTTATTCCTCCAAGATTGATTGGTCTCTTGCCTCAAATACAATGTGGCAAGTGTCATGCACACGGGCTGTGTGTGTCAGGTCTGAAAATGGAGTGGCAGATTCTGTCGGGAGGCAGGCGGGGAAGCAAGGGCTAGGAAAACAATCAGAGGCCTCCCTCTGGGAGGATCACTCATTAGTGCGCTGACCTGGGGCAAATTACTCAATCTCTTTATCTTTTAAATGGAGGTTATAGGATGCATTTTGAAAAGTTGATGTGAATATGAAATGAAAAGTCAAATCAGAAACTGCGTAATGTAAAGCCTCACACACGGCAGGTGGTCAGTAGCCATAAGGAAGAAGAGGGTCCCTCAGAGAAGATAATGGTCCAGCCTGACCTTGAGAGAGCAAGATCATACCGGACAGAGAGAACTGGGACACAAGGAGGTATTCCAGGCAGATGGCCGAGGAGAGAAGAGGTTGGCTGGGGAGCCCTGGGTCATTTCAGGTAGATGGGGAGCAGGACAAGTTTGGAAGCAGTTGGGGGAAGTCAGAAAGGCAGGATGGGGACACCTGGGTGGCTCAGTCGGTGAAGCATCCGACTTCGGCTCAGGTCATGATCTCACAGTTCATGGGCTCGAGCCCCGCATCAGGCTCTGTGCTGACAGCTCAGAGCCTGGAGCCTGCTTTGGATTCTGTGTGTGTGTCTCTCTCTGCCCCTTCCCTGCTCACACTCCGTCTTTCTCTCTCTCCCAAAAATTAATATTTAAAAACATTTTTAATGAAAAAACCAAAACCAAAACCAAAACGCAGGATGGGTCTTCCGTGCCAGGTCAAATAAATGTTCTTTGTCTTACATTCGGCAGAGAGACTTTTCCAAAGAGTGACCAGGATGGAAAGCGGAGGTGGAGGGACCAGTGAAAAGGTTATTGCCATTATCAGAGATGGGGGTGTGAGCTGGTCAGGGGCAGTAGCAGTGCCCTGCAGAGAGGAGGGTTCTAGAGTCCTTTCAAAGGTTGGATTTACCCATGGATACAGCTTGGGCATTCGTTGATGAGAAGCAAGTCCACGCTATCTCCCATTTTTCTAGCCTGGGCACTGTCCCTCTAGGTGGCAAGGTTATGGGAGTGGGGTGGGAGGCCATGCTTGGCCATCTCAGTCAGTGGAGCAGGCCACTCTTGATCTCAGAGTTGTGAGTTTGACCTCCATGTTGGGCGTTAGAGATTACCTAACATAAAGGTTTTTTTTAAAGTTTATTTGTTTATTTTGAGAGAGAGAGAGAGAGAGAGAGAGAGAGAGAAAGAGAGAATCCCAAGCAGGCTCTGTGCTGTGAGCATAGAGCCCAATGTGGGGCTCGATCTCACAAACCTCAAGATCACGACCTGAGCTGAAATCAAGAGTCAGATGCTTAACCGACTGGGCCACCCAGGTGCCCCTAAAATCTCTTTTTTAAAGTTTATTTATCTATCTTGAATGAAAGAATGGGGGGAGAGAGGGAGAGAATGGTCGCACACGAGTAGGGGAGGAACAGAGAGAGAAAGAGAAAGAGAGAGAGAGAGAGAGGAGAGAGAGGGAGAGAGAGAATCCCAAGCAGGCTCCATGATGTCATCGCAGAGCCCAACACAGGTGTATCCCACCAACCAAGAGATCATGACCTGAGCCAAGACCAAGAGCAGTCCCTTAACTGACTGAGCCACCCGGAAGCCCCCCAAAATAAAATCTTAATTACAAAAAAGAGGTTTTGGGGGGCAGCTGGGTGGCTCTGTCAGTTAAGTGTCCAACTTTTGATTTAGACTCAGGTCGTGATCTCAGGGCTCCCAGGATGGAGCCCTGTGCGGGCTCTGCACTGACAGTGCTGGCACATTCTTTCTCTCAAAATAAATAAGTAAACATTTATTTATTTTTTTAAAGAACGTTTATTAATTTACTTTTGAGAGAGAGAGAGGGAGAGAGAGAGAATCCTAAGCAGGCTCTGCACCATCAGTGCAGAACCCAATGTGGGACTTGAACTCAGGAACCATGAGATCATGACCTGAGCCAAAATCAAGAGCCTGTCGCTTAACTGCCTGAACCACCCAGGTGCCCCAGATAAATAAACCTTTAAAAAAGGGGGGTTATCGGGATTTGTTTGTTGTTGTTTGGGGAAGGTGTTGGAGCAGATACAGAGACTATGGACATGTTAAGTTCATGAAGGTTTTGGGGTGTCTTGGGAGAGATGTGCAGTGAGCTTGTCCAAAATGAGTCCAGGGACTCCTGGCTGGCTCAGTCAGAAGAGCGTGTGACTCTTAATTTCAGGGCTGTAAATTCAAGCCCCACATGGGGTGTAGAGATTACTTAAAAATAAAATCTTAAAAAAAAAAAAAAAGGAAAATGAAATGAATCTAGCTTTCTATAGATGAGTCAGGAATCTGTCGTCTGTCGTGTCTCTAAATGTGCACAAAGTGCTGTTCTAAGTTCTTTACTATTTCAAATCATTGCATCTTCACAAGGTCTCATGAGATGTGCGGGACTCTGGGCCTCGCTTTACCGATGAGGGCTGTGATGGACTGAATTGAGCCGCCCTCCTCCAATTCATAGGTTGAAGCCCTAAGCCCCCAGTGTGACTGCATTTGGAGACAGGGCATTTAGGGGGTACTTAGGGTTGAATGAGGTCACAGGGCAGGGGCCCAATCCAATAGGGTTAGTGTCCTTATGAGAAGAGGAAGACATACCAGGGTTCTCTCTCTGTGCACAGAGGATAACGCCAGATGAGGTCACTGCAAGAAGGCAACTGTTTGCAAGCCAGGAAGAGACCTATTGCCAGAAACCAACCTGATGGCACCTTGATCTTGAACTTCTAGTCTCCAGAACTGTAAGAAAATTAATTGCTTTAATTTATTCTAAATTACAATAAATGTTTAGGGGCACCTGGGTGGTTCAGTCAGTTAAGTGCACGACTTTAGCTCAGGTCATGATCTCGCGGGTCGGGTCGTAGGTCTGAGCCCCACGTCGGGCTCTGTGCTGACAGCTCGGAGCCTGGAACCTGCTTTGCATTCTGTGTCTCCCTCTCGCTCACTGTCCCTCCCCCGCTTGCATTCTCTCTCTTTCTCTCTCTCTCTCTCTCAAAAATAAACGTAAAAATTTTTTTTTAATTTTTTTTTCTTAATGTTTTTTATTCATTTTTGAGACAGAGAGAGACAGAGCATGAGCAGAGAAGGGGCAGAGAGATAGGGAGACAGAATCGGAAGCAGGCTCCAGGCTCTGAGCCATCAGCACAGAGCCCGATGCGGGGCTCAAACTCACAGACCGTGAGATCATGACCTGAGCCGAAGTCGGACACTCAGGCAAGATTTGACTTAGGACACAGTCTTTGTTTTTCTCCCCCCCTCCCCGACCCCCCCCCCCCCCCGCTAGCCTCTCTGTCTTTAGCTACGGCTTCTCTAGAGAACGTGTGTGTGCATGTGTGTCTATGTGCGTGCATAGTGAGAAAATGGGCTGTCACTTTATTCCAAGAAGAGACGTTTATGGCTGTGGCTCCACTGCACCACTTTGCTTCCTGGTAAAGCTTCTTCTGGGTCCACTGGTTGTTTTGCTGAGGCAGCGTGGCTACCTTCCAACCGTTTCCATACCATTCTGTGAGACTGGGGGTTGGGTAACACTTGGGTGGAAGTGAAACTAAATGGATGGTGTGGGGCAGGTGGACACCAAGCGTGTGTTCTGGCATGTTCCGGCCAGGTGCTGGCGGGGTGGGGTGGGAAAGAGTGGGAACGAGGCAGCTCTGACCTGCTCTCGCCCTCCCCGGGCCGCCAGGCATATAAATGAAGGGAGAGTCGCAAAGGCACAGCAGAGGGATGTCGGCAGTGGTGTTGTATGGGGACAGGGGGCAGCCACACGCGCGGCGAGCCCAGCAGAGTGTAGAGACTTGTCGAGTCACTATGTTGCACACCTGAAACCAACATAACGCGTGTGTCAATTACAATAAAAAGAGACATCGGGGGTTCATTAGGCGGAGACCTGGTAGGGCAGCCCAGAGACCCACGGCCATGCAGTAGTTCTGGTCTGCAGAGGAGATTTCATTCTTTCCCGTGTGGATAATCAGGCTGGGAGGGGGGCTGAGGCGGAAAACATAGTATCTGATTGGTTTTTTTTGAAGACCCCCATGGATGCATTCCCGGTAACTGTTTCTGATTCCCAGCTCTTTCGCCTTAAAACACGTTTCGAGGGATTTTTTTCTTTTTTTTGGTTGTTTGTTTGTCCCTTTGCCTTGAAGTTTCTGAAATATTCCACAGTGCTGTCCTTGCCAATTCTGCAGAAAGTGTTGCTGTTGCTCAGAGCCTGTTCACAGCCAAGTGGGAGAGTTTCTCCACAAACTGCCATTTCAGTGAAAACACAGAAAATAAAACGCAACCAAGCACATTACACAGAGGAGGGAGTGCTAAGTTCCCCGGCTGTGACGTGGCCTGACTTGTCTGGCCCGGCCTCTTTGACCTTGAATTTCTATGCATTGGTTGGGCATGCTGGTCTGCATATTGAGGCTTCCTCCGTCTTGTCTCCATGACTGAAGGCTTGTCACAGCTGGGAAAATGTCCTGGCTTCCTCAGTCCTTTTCTGGACCCTCTTTCACCCTGCTTTCCACATGTCACCTCAGGTAAGAAAACATTGATTAAACTAATTGTTTTACTAGAGTTTTTTTTTTTTTTATTTGTTTTAAGGTTTATTAATGTATGAATAAAAGACAGAGACAGTGCAAGTGGGGAAGGGGCAGAGAGAGGGAGAGAGAGAATCCCAAGCAGGCTCCGTGCCCAGTGCGGGGCTTGAACTCACGAACCCGCAAGATCGTGACCTGAGCCTAAATCAAGAGTCAAACACTGAATACCGAGCCACCCAGGTGCCCCTAGGAAGTTGTTTTTAATATTGTTGTTACTCTTTGGTGGCTTTCGTTTTCAAAGAAGGCTGATGTGTTTCCCAATTTATGTGTGGATGAATTACTTGAGGATTTTAATAAGATGGGGGGGGGGATTCAGATTCAGTGTGTCCGCGATGGGGACCAGGAGTGTGCATTCCTGAAATGAGCCAACAATGCTGCTGCTGGTTGACAGACCACGATTTCAAACGACCAGCTGTTGAGAAACACTGAATGGTTGAATGGTTGTAGGGAACACTGTTGGGATGTGTATTAGCCAAAGTTCTCTAAGAAAGCAGATCAATAGGAGATGTTTGTTTATACGAAGAGAGAGAGAGAGAGAGAGAGAGAGAGAGATGTAAGGGGAGAAGGTTTATTAGGAATTAGTTCATGTGATCACGGAGACTAACAAGTCCCAAGCTCTGTCATCTGCAAGCTGGAGGCTCAGGAGAGCTGATGGTGTAAGTTTCAGTTTGAGTCTGAAGGCAGGAAAAGATCAGTGTCACAGATCATACAGTCAGGCAAGAGGAAGTCCTCCTTCTGGGAGGTTCAGCCATATGGTTTTATTCAGGCCTTCAACCAATTGGTTGAGGCCCATCCACATGAAGGAGGGCAATCTGCTTTACTCAGTCTACTGACTGAAATATTAATCTCACGTAAAACACTCTCATAGACACATTCAGAATACCGTTTGACCAAATGTCTGGGCACTCTGTAGCCTAACTGAGTTGACTCATAAGGTGAAGCATGATGAGATGGGAAGGGGTATCCTCCCCTGGGGTCGTCATGGCTCTTGGATTGTCCTTGGTTATCTTCTTGGAAATCTTTAGTCAGAAGATCCAGATGTGTCCCCTTGTCAGCTTAATGTCATTGCTGCCCCAGATCTCCATGCTCTCAAAGGCAACTCTCTATGTAACTCCTGGGCTTGACCCATCAATTCTGACATATCAGTGACAGATGACACTCTACATTTATGTTGAACCCCTTAATACAGTTGTGCTGAGTGCCTGCTGTGTGAAAGCTCCAAGCTGGGGGTCCAGGAGGACGGAGGATGAGACCACCCCCGTCCCCACAGTGGAAGAATGTGGGAAGGACAGTCTACATAATTGGCGGGGCCCAAAGTAAAATGAAAATGCAGGGCTCCCTGTTCAAAAATTAGGATTGAAGAAATAAATTAGGAATTTCAAGACAGCAATAGCAGAGCATTAAACCAGGCGTGGAGCCCTCAAACCACACAGGTCACATGCCCATTAAGCTTGCCCTGGATAGAGTCAGCTCAGGAGGCAGATGAGTTTAAATATCCTGATGGAAATTCTAGAGTAGTGTTTTGTGTCTCTTTTTGTTTCTTCCTTCCTTTACTTCTTCCTTCCTTCTTTTCTTTTTGTTTCCTTCTTCCCTCCTTCCTACAAGGTAATTTCAAAAACCTTATCACTTTTCAGGGGCACCTGGCTGGCTCAGTCTGTAGAGCATGCAACTCTTGATCTCAGGGTTGGGAGTTTGAGCCCCACGTTGGGTGTAGCAATTACTTAATTTAAAGCAAATTGTTAAGTAATCTCTAGATCCAACGTTGGGCTCAGACTCACAACCCCGAGATCAAGAGTTGCATGCTCTACAGACTGAGCCAGCCAGGCGCCCCCAAACTCATTATCACTTTCAGTGAGATAGCGTGTTCACCATCCTTTACTTGTCATTCCAGATGCTTATAAAGTAAGCCAGTTGATGTCACTTTTATGTCACTTGGAAACCCTGTGGTAGCAGTGGGTAGAGTCACAGTCCTATCTACTAAGTTTGTGCTCTCTGGATGGGGTGGGGTGTTGGCAGTCCAAAAGGTGGGGCTTTTGGAAACACCCAGGTCAGGTTTTAAAGAGGTCTCCAGCTGTGTGACAGAATAATACACAGCAAAACTCTAGAGCATTGTACTGCAGAAGAAAACCACCCAAGCAATGGCTTACCAGGTCCCGAAGGCAGAGATTTTAGCTTCTCTGAACCTATTGTCAGGAACTTGGAATTCAGTAGTGACCTGGCTGGTTTGTTAAAGAAAATCTCAGAAACGTAAGAAAGGATAAACAAAACAAAACAAAACAAAAACTTGATGTATTTTGAGAGAGAGAGGGAGAGAAAGTGTGCTTACATGTGAGCAGCAGAGGCAGAGAGGGAGGGAGACAGAGAATCCCAAGCAGGCTCTGTGCTGTCAGTGCACAGCCGAGTGCTGGACTTGATCCCACAAACTGCAAGATCATCCATCACCTGAGCAGAAATCAAGAGCTGGGCACCTAAGCGACTGAGCCACCGGGGTGCCCCAGAATTTTCCCATTTTAGATTTTAGCCCTGTCTAAAGGGGGTTAATGGGGCAAAGGGGGTCTTGGCAAGAGACTGAGGGTGAATCAGAACAAACTTATCAACAGTTGCCTTGGCCAACCCAATTCTCATCTCTGTCCTGGTTCTGAGTACATGAGAACTCAACCAGTGAGTGCTTTTGTAGGAAACATTTGTTGAACGCATACAGTGTACAAGCTCCAGGAGAGCCAAGCATAGCCTCAGGGAGCCTAAATTTAGTTGGAGACAAAACTACATTGAAGCTGCCCTCTCTACCATGAAGGAAGTCCTGCTGGAGATGGATGGTCTCATGGGCTGCCTCTCATTCTTTTTTCAAAAAAATGTTTAATGTTTATTTTTGAGAGAGAGAAACTCAGCACAAGCAGGGGAGGGGCAAAGAGAGGAAGACACAGAATCCCTCCTGACACAGGGCTCAAACTTGTGAACCACAAGATTATGACCTGAGTCACAGTCAGACACTTAAGCCACTCTGCTGAGCCACTCTGGCGTCCCTGCTTCTCATTCTTTCTTAAAGAGGGCATTTGCAACTAAGTGACAAAAAAGAAAGTAAACGCTAAAAGTCCCTGTCACAGGGAATTCAAGAGGGTCAACTTCATTCATTCCATGAACATTTATTGAGTGTCTTCTCTGTGCCAGACTCTATTCTGAGAGACGAGGATTACAGCAGCGACCCAAACAAACTCCAGCTGTGCCCCTAGGGAGCACCTGTCCAAAAGGAAGACCAGGTCAGGAACAGAGGCTGCTGGGAGTAAGGACATGGGCCCATCTCCCCGGTGTAGCCTTACTAGGGAGGGCCACTTGTGACTTACCTACATTTATATTTTGCGAGGCTTTCAATAAATAGCGGGGAAGAAAATGTTGACTTGTGGTTGGAGTTGAGGTCAGGTACTAGAAATGTAATTTCTTCTGGTTCTCTTGTCCTAAACCCTTAATTCCGCCTTTGACCACTCCATATTTTTCCTTAATGTCAACGCTGTGTTTTCTTGAGATGTCAACCATGCCCTCAGGAGATGGGATGCCAGACTACTCTGCCAGATGGCATTTGTCTGTGTTTTAATCAAAACGCCCCATTCTCTGCCACAGTGTGGAGTGGCAAGCTAAGTGTGTTTAGCAAAGAAACAGCAGAGATCTACGGTTGCTTTTCCGGTTTTTGAGGTCAAGAAATGTACCCGAAGGCCGGAGAAGTTTGATTCTGTTAACCTCAGTGGTAGAATTGTGATTTGGGAAAGGCTCCCATGCTCAGCCCCAAGCAGATTCTGAGTGTGTTGATGTAGGTGGGGCTCAGAGATAGAGAGTGGATGATGGAAAGAGCCCAAACGGTGGTTTCCTCTGTAACCATCTCCCTTTTATGCAAAGAGCTAAGCTTTTCTCATACCATCTCATTCAGGGTTTTCAAACACTTAATGAAATGTCATTATTCAATTTCCTTTTTTCCCTTCCTTCCTTTTAAAAAGTAATTTCGACGCCCGGTTTGGGGCTTAAACTCATGATCTTGAGATCAAGAGTTGCATGCTCTACCCACTGAGCCAGCCAGGCACCCCTCATTATTCCATTTTAAAGATGAGGACACTGTGATGCAGAGTGTTTAGTTAACTTAGCTAAACCCAAGAGCTAACTTTTATGAGTGTATACCATGTGCTGTGTATGACTTTTTATTACAATTTTTTTCACGCTTATTTATTTTGAGAAAGAGAGAGAGAGAGAGAGAGAGAGAGAGAGAGAGAGCAAGTAGGGGAGGGGCAGAGAAAGAATCCCAAATGGGTTCTGCACTGTCTGCACAGAGCCTGACCTGGGGCTCAATTCCACGAACCGTGAGATCATGATCTGAGCTGAAATCAAGAGTCAGTCGTTTAACCAGCTGAAACATCCAGGCGCCCCTGTGTGTGACCTTTTTTTAAAGTCCCTCAACATCCTTATGGGTTAGGGGGTTACTTCTATTTTATAGAATGAGAAAGTGAGGCTTACAAAAGATTAAGTAACCTGCTCAAGGCTTCAGAGCTGGTGGAGCTTGGGTTCAAATCAGCCAGTCTAACTCCTGAGTTCTCTTAACTGCTTTTCAGATTTCTTAGGAGCAGCAAGAGCTATGCCCAAGGCTATGAGATGGCCACTCAGGATTAATCTGAAGTTCACCTGGCAACAGTGGTACGTCCTTAACAACAGGTAGCAGCCGGGAGTGAGGCAGAGACGAGAAATCCAACTGCTTACTCCCAGGAAAGCCTAAATGTAGTAGCCTGTCACTGAAACGGGTGGCTTCAGCAGGTGCCGCCACATGTGTCTCCAGTGGAAGACGTTTATTTAATGAACATTCTTTAATGTTACCATATGCCAAGCACTCTTCTAAGCTCATGACTGATACTAACTCATTCATCCCGATACCAACCTTATATAGTGGGGACTGTTGTCATCTCCTTTATAAAGATGGGCAAACCGAGGCACAGGGATCTGAGGTAACTTGCCCAAGGTCACAGCTAGAAAATGATGGGCTATGATTTGAGAGTAGGCAGTCTGGCTCCATAGAATAGCCAAATGCACTTTTGAACATACTTTGGGGAAAACGCTGAGCTCATAAGTACGTGTGTGTGTGTATTCCCCCCCCCCCCTCCAATATGATGGCTTGTAACCACTTAAATGCTCTTGGGGTACCTGGGTGGCTCAGTCGGTTAAGCATAGACTTCAGCTCAGGTCATAATCTCAGGGCTCCTGAGTTCGAGCCTTGTGTTGGGCTCTGTACTGACAGCCCAGAGCCCAGAGCCTGCTTCAGATTCTGTCTTATCTCTTCCTCTCTCTGCCCCTCCCCTGCTTGGGCTCTCTCTCTCTCTCTCTCAAAAATAAACATTAAAAAAAGAAAAGAAAAGAAAAGAAATTGCTCTTTCTCCTGGGATGAAAAGCTTCACCCAAGAATGATTCTCCATTGAGAAGCCTGGGCAAGGTATTCGCTGAGATGAAGGTAGTTTTTTGAAAGGGTGTCTTGGAAAATCTCACAAACTTCACTCAGAAACCTCCCTGCAACACCCATCATGGCATCTGGCGGACATACCCCTCTTCCATCTACTATCCTAACTCTACTTCTCAAAACTGATGCTTTAGAAGCACTTCAAATCTTCAAAGCTCTTACCTCTAATTATAGCTCGTCTATATTTATTGACTGAATATTTTTGAGTGCCCCAAATATATCAAGTACTGTGCTAGGCACTGGGAAACAGCAGAGGACAAGACAGAGAAGATTCTGGATGGAATGGAGTTCTGTGCTGGTGGCGGAGGACATACTTAACTGGCAATTTCAGCCCAGGTAATACAAGGAGGGAGTAGGAGCGTGGGGGTGGGGGGTGTGGGTCTCTAAGTTTGACGATACAGGAGGTTTCCAGTGTCTACAAGACTGCTGTACTGCTGGAATTCAGCAAATGTCTACTGCATGAATGTATTGCCTGCAAAACTGGGTTCTGAAGAATGGGTAGGAGCTGTTAAGTGAGGGAGGGGAGGGTATTCTGGGGAAAGGGAAGAACCCAATGGTGAGGGCGCAAAATACTATTTTTCAGTTTAGAAGGAAGATTCCGCAGAGGGGAGAATAGATTTCAAGAGGGTGGGGGCAGAAAGACCTGTGGTCGGGTGAGAAAAAACCTGGAGGAGGGCATGGGTTTGGGAGGCAGGCAAGAAGAGAAGGAGGAGGGGGAAGTCAAGGATGATTTTTCATTTTCCAGTTTAGGTTTACCCTCTAGGCCACTGGCAATTCCTTTTGCGGTTCCTTTTGTTTTCAATCAGATAACCTCGGGAGCCCAGGTCTTCCCACCCCTCGGGCTGTAAAGAATATTCTCCCCAGCCTTTGTTCTTAATGGTGAAGTCCAAGGCTCTTAAGGTGAGGAGGAAGCACTGGCCCAGCGTGGGGAAAGCTTCGTTAGAGTCTCCACCGTCAGCGTCCCGGCTTCGGTGTCGCTCGGAACCTCGCGAAAGGTAAACTGCCAGGGTCGTTTCCGGATTTTACAGAAGGCAGCAGGAGGTCCGTGTGAACCTAGTCCGAGTCACGTACTCTGCCCAGTGGGTGCATGTTAAGTCCCAAGCCACTCGTTGGGCAAGGTGGGTCATCCCGGGGAGTCGAGGGCTCCCCAGGATTCCGTTCAGGCCACGGTGCCCCACCTGGAGCTCGGTTAGCGCTAACATCCCCCAGCATCCACAGGGAGGCATTACGTTAGGGTTTTTCTGCCTCGTAAAAAAGTTCCTGTCTCCCCCTAGAGCCAGACACACGCCTCCCAAGCCAGACCACGTGTCCCAGGTACGTTTTCTGGCTCTTCCCCTTCCCCGTTCCTTTCCCCTTTCCTCTCAGCCTTAGGTGGCAGGAAAATCCTTTACCTCCGACCAATCCCACTGATGCCGAGCCGCGCGCGCGCGCCAACTCGAGCTCCTTCTCTGTACGTCATTGGCCACCTCCACCTATGCAGAGTGACAGGCAGCTTCGTCGACCTATAGCCGGAGGAGGCGGAGGCCGCTCGGCCCTCCCAAAGCTGCTTTGTTAGGGGCTCCCTCGCGGTTCCCCAGCCCGCCGCGCCTCTGCTACCTTCCCCCGCTCTCCCAAGGCCGCGCTGCCAGACCCTCGTGGGGTGGCAGCGCCGGAGCGCGCGGCGCCTGCATCCTTCCAGCTTGGCGCCACCGGCCGGGATGCAGCCCGGGTACCCAGCGTGCTCCTGTTGTCACTCTTCAGCCCAACTCCGAACGCCCCGCTCCTGTATCCGCCGCCTCCGATTGGCCGCCTGGAGGCGGAGCGATTGTCAGGCGGCCCAATCGGAGCTCCGTTTCCCACGGGTTCCCGTGGCCCCGCCCACAAGGCCGCCGGCAGAGGCGCCCTGACAGCTCCCATTGGCAGACGGCGAGCGGGCCGGAGTGCGGCCGGGCCGAGCAGCGCCGCCGCCGTCGGGCGCGCAGCTCTGCAGCGCCGCGAACGCCTCGGCGCCCGCAGCCCCAGGAGCCCGGCGTCCCCGCATTGTCCCCGGCGGCGTCGCGGAGATCCGGGACGAGCGTCGCGGGTGAGTACCGCGGGCCTGTGCCGGCTGTCCGAAGCCGCCCCGAGGAATCGGGGTGAGGATGCCCGGAGCCGCTCGGCCCGTGTCGGGCACGTCCTGACCCCCGTCTCCCGCACACTGGGGCTCCCGGCGGGTCCTAGCTCCCCCCGATTGGGTTTTACTCGTATTGTTTTCGCGTTCACACACTTGGAAGGTGAGGAGCTGGCGAGGGTAAGCTAGAGGAAACCCCTCGCGCGAGGGAGCAGTCGGGAGGGGGACGAGCCAGCGGCGCCCAGGTGCCCGGTGCCGAATGAAAGTGACAGTGTCCAGGCGTTGGCATTCGGTCTTCTCGGCAGCAGGAGGTCGGCGCTGACCTGCGGCGGCGGCGGCACTTTGTATTTGTCGGCTGATTTTTATCAACTTCGGGAAGGGCGTGCGTGTGCGTGTGTGTATGTGTGTGTGTCTCCGTCCCTGACTTGGGCACCTCCAGGCCTGGGTTTTCGGCGACGTTGTCGGCTCTCACCTTGGCGATCCGTGCAGCGCTCAGGGCGGGACACGCGGGACGGAGAGCCTGGGGGCCAGCACACCGGGCCGGGGACCCGTGGCTAACCTGGGAGGAGGCATTTAAAACGGCCTTCTGCGCGCGCGCAGACAATGACTGGTCCGGGTGCGGGATCCCGGGGGCTGTGCGAGGACTCCCGGCTCCCGATCCCGCCTCGCCCTCTCGCGGGCTCTGCCGCTAGGGTCGTGCTGCGCTGCGCAGCTCACCGCCCTTTGGGGGACCCGCGTGGGGCCCGCTTTTGTTTACAGACCTCGCCATTGGGCGAGAGCCGCGCGCTGCGCTTCCCCGGCCTGAGGCTGCCGCCACGCGCCCCCTCCGAGCTGGGAGAAGTTGGTGCGTGCTGTCAGGTGACGCCCCCTCCCCCGGCCTCCTGGAGAGATGCTGCAGGGAAAAGACGACTAGACGGCGCCTTCGCGCCCAGTCCCTGCCGCGCACGGCGGCCCCCAGGCCCTGTGCACCCAGAGGAGCCTTGTCCCTGCCAGGGGTCCTCTCAGATTGACGGCCGTCGGGGCGCTGACCGAGCCAAGCTCACCTCCCTTCCAGTAGCATCCTCTGGCCTTGCCTCCGGATCAGCCCAGGTTAATTCCGAGCATGCCTTTTCCTGCGTGCTGCCAAGTCTTGAAGGACGCGCGCGAGCCCTTGGGGACGCTGGCCAATCCATGCCCGCTTTTAATGGTACCCACGCGGTCCCGCAGAGCAGCTGTGGGGCATCCTTGAGTCCGAGCGGTAGCGATCGGGTTACCCGAGCGTGCTGACTTGGTGCACAGTTTGAACTGGAGCAGAGGCTGAGAGCCTGGGCGCAGAGGTCGGACAAACTCGGGTTCCCGTATCTGCTCAGTGTCACTCACAAGCTGAGTGATCTAGGCTGAGCTACTCAGTTTCCGAGTCTGTAAAGTGGGAATAACGTGTATTCCCATTTGTGGCGGGTTTTAAACGACAGTTAAAAACCCCTAGTTTTAGCACAGCAACTGTCACAGATGAAACACTGGAATGGTGTTTCCCAGTTAGAGGGAGTCTATTCTAGAGGATATAGCTAGCCTGTGTCTTTCCCCCTTTTCCTATTTTCCACTTCCCTGGCTCCTATTTTATTTTAGAAAGCTTGAAGACTGCTTTCAGCTTCAAACAGGGCTTGTTTTACTTGGCCTTAGGTTTAATTATAGTTATCTAATCGCTTCCAGCTCCATTTTATGTGTTTGAATTTCCATTAGGTTTTAGTTTTTTTTTCTTCTTTCTTCCTTCTTCCTTTAAGGCTATGCAGAGGCCCAGGCCTGGGTTTGGAGGAGGGAGACTTGTCCAGGTGGGAAGCGGTTGCCCCATGAACCAATGGCCACTGTGCAAAGTGATTAGGACCCGGATGGAGGGAGGTTTGACCAAAGAGATACCTGGAGGCCGGGAGAGAACACTTCCTGGTAGAAGTGAAATTTGAGCTGTGTCTTGTGGCAGAAGTTTAGTAAATCTCTGGTTTCTAGAATATGCTCTGTTGTACCCCATAATGAAGAGCCCCGCCAGGGAGGTTGTTTTTGAGTGGTAAACACCAAAGCTGCTAAGTAATTATCTTTGAATAAAGGAGAAATAAACTAAAGGTGCAGGCTGTTGACTAAGGAAGGTAGAAAGGGAGAATTGATTTCATTGAATATCTTCAAAATGCCGTCAATGTGTTTTGACTTGTTTTTCCTCGGCTCCACCAGCCTGACACGGCTATTTTTTTTTTTTTTAAGGTTAAGAGAGAAGCCAGTTTCATACAGGAAAAACAAAAACAAAACCAAGAAAAACTCCTGTACAGCTCATAATCAGATAGTTGAAGAGACACAATCTCAGACTTGGCTACAACATAGGATATTATTGAAAAAGTGTTTCCAGTTTCAACCCCCTTTTGCTGGTTGGGGCAAATTACTGGGTTAGGTCCAATAACATATTCTTTGAATGTCAACCTCAGAGGTCTTTTTTTTTTTTTTTTTTTTTTTTAAGCTTATTTATTTATTTTGAGAGAGAGAGAGAGAGAGACACAAAGTGAGTGGGGGAGGGGTAGAGAGAGGGAGAGAGAATCCCAAGCAGGCTCTGCACTGTCAGTGTGGAACCCAGTGCTGGGCTCGAACCCTCGAACTGTGAGATCGTCTTGAGCTGGGCTGAAACCAAGAGTCCAACGCTTGACCGACTGAGCCACCCACGTGCCCTGACCTCAGGGGTCTTAACTGGCCCCCAAAAGCCAATGGACAGACAGAAACTAGGTGAGTGACTGGAACCCAAGTCTGTCCAGCGGGTGCAGAAGCCCACAGAGAATGCTCCCGACCCCGTTCTGCTCTCCAGGCCTGCCTCAGTCACCCCAAAAGGTGGCTGACTCCTGCAAACAGAGGGGCCAGTGGTGTTATTGCTAGGTCTCAATTAATGTACGAGATAACCTATTTAAAGTTCTCCTAGCCATGATTCCGAGCCTTCCTGCACTTGTTCTGGGAATTCTCTGGCCCTTAGGGATGCTGAAAGGCAGCTGTGCCCCCTGCGGCCGGCCGTCTGGGGATCAAATCAATTGGGGGCCTAGACTTAAAAGGGAGCACGTGGTTAGGAAATCTCATTAGCTGACAGTTTAACTCCTCTCTAATGCTCCTGCAAGGAGCAGGGACAAAGACTTCCTCTCCTTTTCCCCTGCAGTTCTCCCTCCCAGCTTCCCTCTCCTCCCCTCCCCGCCTGGCCCAGTCTCCTCCTGGTCAAAATTCCTGCAGTTGGGGCGGCTCACTGAACCCCGGGCTTTCCGCAGCGCCTGGCCGGAAATCTCTTCCCCAGAGCCTTGCTGAGGGCCTACTGGGTGTGCTGGTTGTGAACACTTGGTTCTTTCCTCTCCACAAGGAGCTTACTGTCTGCAGGAGAAGGGTTTGTGAGACTGCACTTTAATAAATGGGAAGTTCAAGCCTGTGCTTTCCCAAGCGAGGAAGGCAGGTGAGAACACAGGGATCACATTGAAACCTCAAATAGAAGTCCGCGAAGGCAGGGGCTTCTGCTGTTTGCGAGTGCAGGAGGGGCAAAGGTGGGAAGGCTGAAAGAGAATTTGGTTCCTGTGGGCGATGGACAGATTCCTGAACCCCACAGGTGCAGGCTTACAGTGGAGAAAGATCCTCATTTTCACTGTCTCTGGTCATTGGACTCCTGTATCCTAAACACTGTTCCACGGGAGTTGTGTGTGTGCATGTGTGTGTATACTGTACATGTGTGCATTTAATTTTCCTTTCCAAATTAAGCAGATGGGTAGAGTATATGTTTCTGTGTATGTCTGTCTTTTTGTTTGATTTTTCTCAATACAGGACCAGAAAAAACAGGCCTCAGCAACACTTTTCTGTGTCTTTTTTGTTTGTTTGTTTGTTTAACAGTTCCAAACTAGAGGTCAGTTCATGCCTAAATATTCAGTTTTATTTAGGTAACGACCCCTGTATTTAAAGAAAAATTCTCTCTTGGGGCCCCTGGGTGGCCCAGTCGGTTAAGCATCAGACTCTTGATTTTGGCTCAGGTCATGGTGTCATGGTTTGCTCCAGGAGTTTGAGCGCCAGGAGAAAGAGTCTGCTTGGTATTCCTTCTCTCCCTCTTTCTCTGCGCCCCCCCCCCCCAATAAATAAATGCATTAAAAAAAAAGTTATCTCTCATCATTGTAGGTCAAATCACTTATTTAGAAAAATGAAAAAAACTTGAATAAAAGAGGCACTCAAATTAAGCAGTACTCAGCCAGGAACAGAATGTTTTGAAAACAATGGTCTAGTGTGAAAGGTACCAGATATTACTAGTTAGGTGGGTTTTTCCCTTCTATCCCCTTCCCAATCTCCTGTACCTTCCTCTACATCCCTCCAGCATAAGACTTTCACTGTTCTGGGTCTCCAGGGACCTCGTTAAGAAATTCATAAAGGTCTAGACTGTGGTTATGCGAAGATTCCTCCTGTGTTCTTGTGAGATTCTTCTAGAAGACCTTGGAGCTCTTTTGCTAGGTGAAGAGGTTCCTTCCTCGTGGACTGAGCCTGAGCTCAGAGGCTTGCATTCATCTGCAAGTGGGGTCTCAGTTGCTTGAAATGGTAGCAAAAGTGTTGGGGGGGTGGTGCACAATACTGCCATGATCTGAGAGCTGGTCAATTGTGTGTCTTCAAAGGACGTTTAACAGAGTGGTGACTCAGGGAACAGCTCTGTGGGAGGAAGGTTCTTTCAGCTGAGTGCATCCTCAGTTTCTGAGTGGGCCAAGGCCCTTTGAGTTTTAGTGCTGTCACAAAGTTTCTTTCCATAAAGGGACACTTGGGTGTAGTTGGGGGAATGGGGGTCCTAGCGTTTTGCAGCCCCCTGGGAAAACCAAAGTATGATATGAAAGATATTGCATGTTTTTCTGGCCAGGGCCGCTTTGACTTTATGAACGAGAAGGGTTTTTAAAAAAGCCTCTTGTATTATTTAACTGCATCATCTGCCCCCCAAAGAACATGATTTTATATAAAGACCTACAGATCAGTATACAGATGTGTGAGGAATTAACTGGTTGGAAGACTGTGGATCTGGGTGCCCCAGCTTGGCTTGGGATGGGTGGGGGGAGGGGATGAGAGATTAGGTTCTGGAAGTTCAGTTGCTTTTCCTTAAAAACCCCAAACACTGTTCTCTGTGTCCACGGAGGAGACAGGAAATCCTGCAGAAGGAACCTATCTTTGCAATGGCTGCCTCCAGCCCAGAGCGCTTCTGTCTGCCCACCCGCCCTCCCCCTCCCCTCCCCTCCCTCCCCCTCCCCTCCCTCCCCCTCCCCTCCCCTCCCCTCCCCTCCCCTCCCCTCCCCTCCCCTCCCTCTCCCCTCCCCTCCCCTCCCCTCCCCTCCCTCCCCCTCCCCTCCCCTCCCCTCCCCTCCCCTCCCCTCCCCTCCCCTCCCTCTCCCCTCCCCTCCCCCTCCCCTCCCCTCCCCTCCCCTCCCCTCCCCCTCCTCCTCCTCCTCCTCCTCCTCCTCCTCCTCCTCCTCTTCCTCCTGCTCCACTGGGAGCTGCTAACCTTGTAAATATAGATCAATTCTGGTGCCTGTTTCTAGTTTCCTCTGCCCTCTGCAGAGGTGATAATGGCCCTGGATAAGCCCCCAGGTCAACCCTGGGGGAGGGGGAGGTTAGGGTCTGAGAATGGGTCTGGGAATTCTCCCTGTGGAATTGTCCACCACGGAAATGGGGTCCATAGGATTTTCTACCCTTTGCCCTTCAGAAGAGGGGGTGGGGAGGGCCTGATGTCTGCCTCAGGTTGAGTCTGAGGGGCCCTGAGGGAGGGGGTCTTCCTTGCCTCCCCTTGCCACCGTGGAGGCCTCCCACATCTTTAGGATTACAGCCCAAAGCCTCACCATCTCAGGGCTTCTTCATGTCCCTTATCCCCTGTCCCCGGAACACGATCTCATCTGACACAGCCTCATCACCTGGGCTGGGTGGAGAGCATTGACTGAATTGCGGCCAAATGAAGATTTCCAGCAGGAAGCTCTGGGAGCCTCTGGAACTCATTTAGCCAGGGCGACTTGCCTTTTGGGCAGTGTTTGAGAGGCCCAGAGCTGTGGGATCACTCTGCCGTGAGCTCTGTATGTGGATTTTAGGTTTTTTGGACTTAAAGGGAGCCTGACCCAAACCGAGGCAATGTGTTAGTGTTTGCCTTTTTTTTTTTTTTTTTTTTTTTTGCAAAATGTGCATCTCTATGTCTTTCCATGGCACAGGGATGGCAGGGACTTGGAGGGACCCCTAGGTTCTGGTGCCCGCGGAGCCCCTTTCCATGCCTGTGAGGCCCCAAGCACTCTGGGACACTCCTTCGTGCTCACTGCCTAGCGTAATGATCAGTTTTACCGTCGTCGGACACCCTCAGAAGCGTCCTAGTTTAGCTGTCCAGAATCATGTCCCAGGTGTCAGAGTTGTAACTGTGATGAGGTTTTAAATAACCGAGTGTGGTACTTCCCCGGTGGCAAATTCCGCTGGGTTTTGGTGCTGAGCAGTGTTCACCTTCCCCCTTTCGTGGTTTTTTTTTTGTTAATGTTTATTTATTTTTGAGAGAGAGTGTGAGTGGGGAGGGGGAGAGAGAGAGAGAGGGGGAGACACAGAATCCGATGCAGGATCCAGGCTCTGAGCTGTCAGCACAGAGCCCAGTGTGAGGCTCGAACCCACGTCAAGATGGGATGCTTAACTGTCTGAGCCACCCAGGTGCCCCTCGCCCTTTCATTTTTAATGTGTGTTTAAACAGGGGTCCGTTGTGAGGGAGAGAATGCCATATGCACTTTCTTTCATCTGAAATGCCCTTTGGATCCCACAGTGATTAGGTCTTTTGAATATTCTTGCCACCCGTGCCCTGCCCTGACCCGCATGAGGATTCTTAACCATCTGTCTGCCATGCAGAGAGTAGAGGCTTTGTGCATGTTTCTTGGTCTAGATCTTAAAGATCTAACATATATTTCCAGGTTTGCCTTAATATGGATGCAGTCTCTGGCTGTAAAACTTGAGTCAATTTTGCTCAAATATATTTGCTTATTTTGCTCAAATATATTTACTTATTTATTTTTAAAGGGGATAGAAGTTTACTGGATACACCGCAAGGAGGGGAAGGCAGGACAGCGAAACAGAGACTGCTGCTCGGTTAGATTTCAATCACAGTTTTACTCAGTGGTGATGATCGGGTTTAATATTTTTCCTGCCATCAAGGTATATTCTTATTTCATCCATATTCTTAATCTCAAGTAATGCCAAGTTTAATTTCTTTCTAAAAACAGGGTGTGAAGTAATAATAATTCCATATAGCATTAGCAAACTCCTAGCAGACAAGCTTACGTGAAACGTGTTTTTGTTCCCATGCCTTTTCTATTCCCGCCCACTCTGTACTCTCCTGAAATGATCACTTTTGTTCATTTTGTTTTTTGTTCTTCTGGTGGTTGTCTTTGTATCTCTAAATAATATGCTTCTACCACTTTTATTTATCGGCTTCCTGTTATGATGAAGGACAATTAGGCTACTTATTTCTCACCTCCTTCCTTCTCCAGATTTTTGCTGGTGATATTTATAGTTCTTATATTGATTAGTCTTCATTCTTTGTTACTTACATAGACCTCTCATTTAGTTTCGTCAACCGAAGACTGTGACATTTAACCTCCCCTTTGTAAAATAAGAATACCGGTGTCTGGATCTGTCTTTCCTCTCAGCTCTCCCCTCTCCACCTTACACTCCCAGCTTCTGTCACCACCAGGGTTTTAAGACTGTGTTCTGTAAGCATGATTAAGTCTTCTATGCCTTGTCTATAGATTGCCTTTTTTTTTTTTTGTAAGATTTTATTATTATTTAAATATAATTTATTGTCAAGTTGGCTAACATACAGTGTAGACAGGGTGCTCTTGCTTTTGGGGGTAGATTCCCATGGTTCATTGCTTACATACAACACCCAGTGCTCATCCCAACAAGTGCCCTCCTCATTGCCCATCACCCATTTTCTCCTCTCTCCCACACCCCCATTAACCCTCAGTTTGTTTTCTGTATTTAAGAGTCTCTTATGGTTCTCCTTCCTCCCTCTCTGTTTGTAACTACTTTTTTCCCCTTCCCCTCCCTCATACTCTTCTGTTAAGTTTCTCAACATCCACATATAAGTGAAAACATGTGGTATTTGTCCTTCTCTGACTGACTTATTTCACTTAGCATTATACCTTCCAGTTCCATCCACGTTGCTGCAAATGGCATGATTTCATTCTTTCTCATTGCCAAGTAGTATTCCATTTTGTATATATACCACATCTTATTTATCCATTTATCAGTTGATGGACATTTAGACTCTTTCCATAATTTGGATATTGTTAAGATTTTATTTTTAAGTAATCTCTACACCTGACACGGGGCTCCAACTGACGACACTGCGATTGAGAGTCACATGCTGTACCGACTGAGCCCGCCAGGTGCCCCTAGGTTGCTTTTGTTTTATAACAGCTTTATTAACATGTAATGTACATGCCATACAATTTAGTTCCTTAAAGTGTACAATTCTGTGGTTTTAGGTATATTTATAGAGTTGTGCAGCTATCTCCATAATCAATTCTAGAACATTTTCATCACCCCTAAAAGGAACCCTGTGCTCATTATTATGCACTTCCTCTCCCCATGCCTCCCTCTCACCTCTGGTGACTACGGATCTGTGTCTGTAGATTTGCCTGTTCTGGGCATTACCTGTAAATGGAATTATATAAAATGTGACCTTGTGTGTCCACGTTCTTTTGCTTAGCATCATGCTTTCAAGGGTCATCTGTGTTGCAGCATGTGTCAGAATCCCTTTTTATTGCTTAGTAATATTTCACTGTATGGATATGCTGCATTTCATTTATTCATTCATCAACTGATGGACATTGGGATTGAGCCCACCTTTTGGCTAATGTGGATAGTTACTGCTCTGAGCGCCAGTGTAACAAATATGTGTTTGGATACTCACTTAAGAATTTTTTTTGGTAAACACCTAGGAGTGGAATCACTAAGGTCATATGGTAATTCTATATTTAATTTTCTGAGGAGCTGACAGATTGTTTTCAAAGTGGTTGCACCCTTCTACATTTCTATCTGCAACGTGTGAAGATTCCAGTTTCCCCACATCTTGGCCAGCATTTGTTCTCTCTTGTCTTTTTTTTTTTTTTAAGGGGCGAGGTGCTGGAGGGGCAGAGAGAGAGAAAGAGAGAATCCCAGGCAGGCTCTGTACTGAGCATTGTTAGTGTGGAACCTGATGCAGGGCTAGAACTAACGCACTGAGCCGAAATGACTCATGACCTGAGCTGAAATAAGAGTCAGATACTCAATGGACGGAGCCACCCAGGCACCCTGCTGTTGTCTTTTTGATGATGGCCATTCTGACCCATGTGAAGTGATACCTCAATCTGGTTTTGATTTTTGTTTCCCTAATGATGACTGTGTTGAACATCTTCTCATGTGCCTGTTGGCCATTCATGTATCTTCTTTGGAGAAATGTCTATTCAGGTCCTTTGCCCATTTTTAAATTGGGTTATTTAGCTTTTTGCTATTGAGTTATAGGAGTTCTTTATGTTTTTGATACTCACCTCTTATCGGATAAATGGCTTGCAAATACTTTTTCCTCTTTTGTAGGTTGTCTTTTCACTTTGTTGGTTTCTTTCGGTAGGTAGGTTTCAAGTTTGATGTAAGCCCACTTGTTTTTGATTTTATTGCTTGTGGTTTTATTTTTATTTATTATTATCATTATCATTACTTAAGTAGGCTCCATGCCCAACATGGGGCTTGAACTCATGATCCCAGGATCAAAAGTAAGATGCTCTCCTGACTGAGCCAGCCAGCCACCCCTTTTGCTTGTGTTTTTAGACATGATTTCCAAAAAATCATTACCAAGGCTCATGTCAGGGAGCTTTCTTCCTGTGTTTTCTTCTAGGAGTTTCATGGCTTTGGGTCTTACATTTAGGTCCTTAATACATTTCAGTTTAAGTTTTGAGAGGTGTAAGGTAGGGGTCAAGTTTTGTTCTTTTATATGTGAATATCCAGTTTTCCCAGCACCATTTATTGAAGAGACTGTCTTTTCTTCATTGAGTATTCTTGGCTCCTTGTGATTTGACATTAAAAAAAAAAAAAGAGGGGCGCCTGGGTGGCGCAGTCGGTTAAGCGTCCGACTTCAGCCAGGTCACGATCTCGAGGTCCGTGAGTTCGAGCCCCGCGTCAGGCTCTGGGCTGATGGCTCGGAGCCTGGAGCCTGTTTCCGATTCTGTGTCTCCCTCTCTCTCTGCCCCTCCCCGTTCATGCTCTGTCTCTCTCTGTCCCAAAAATAAATAAAAAACGTTGAAAAAAAAAAAATAGCCTGTTTACTTCAAAAACTCAGTGCATATGATTCAGTTATTTTACTTATTTACCAAAGGCACATGCAGGAAATATTTGCAAAGTAATTTGAAAGTGAGGTGTCTTTGGGTATCAGCTTTTGGGCATTACATTTCTGCTGGGTGATATTTTTTGTTGTGTTAGGTGAGGACAGAGGTTCTTAACAGAGGGCAGTTTTTCTTGCCAGGGCACATTTGGTAGCATCTGGAGATATTTTTGGTTGTCACATTGGGGAGGTTATACTGGTATCTATCTAGATATAAGGAGATATCGGGCATCTAGAGGCCAGCGATGTTGACATTCTGTGATGCATAGGACGGTCCGATAGAACAAAGAATTATGTGGTCCATGGTCAGTAGTGCTGAGGTTGAGAAACCCTGCATTCAAACTTTTTTTTTCTTTACGTTTATTTATTATTTATAGAGACAGAACAAAAGTGGGGGAGGGACAGAGAGAGTAGTGAGACACAGAATCCGAAGCAGGCTCCAGGCTCCGAGCTGCCAGCTGTCAGCACAGAGCCCGACTGGGGCCTTGAACTCATAAGCTGTGAGATCATGACCTGAGCCAAAGTCGTAAGCTCAACCGACTGAGCCACCCAGGCGCCCCCCAGAAACCCTGCATTCAAAAGACACAAATACCATTAGAGAACGCATATGTAAATTTCTTCACTTACAACAGGAGCTGATGTTTTTTAGGTATTTGGAAGTGAGCTGTCAGATTAATAATGAATCATCTGAGGCATCAGATTATTTTGGTTATTATTTTAGCTGGAATAAATGAAGTATCTTTTTTAGGATAGAAAGTTTTTTTTTTTATTTTTTTATTTTTTTTTTTTCAACGTTTTTAATTTATTTTTGGGACAGAGAGAGACAGAGCATGAACGGGGGAGGGGCAGAGACAGAGGGAGACACAGAAGCGGAAACAGGCTCCAGGCTCTGAGCCATCAGCCCAGAGCCTGACGCGGGGCTCGAACTCACGGACCGCGAGATCGTGACCTGGCTGAAGTCGGACGCTTAACCGACTGCGCCACCCAGGCGCCCCAGGATAGAAAGTTTTTTTAAAAAATGGATCATTTCAGGGGTTTTGGGCCCCTCAGTGCTTGGGCAAGATCATCCATTTAATGACTTCAGAATATTGCTGTTAACATACCGTGAAAGGCTCATCCTTAGCCCTCAACTCTGCTGTGGTCAGTGTTATGTGAGGACAAGTATTTGTAGTCTGATCATTAAAATGTCACACCTCTTAAGCAGTCCATGGAGCGTCACAAACATTTTTAGAAAAAAAAGACAGTGCGAGATGCACCGTGACATTTTAGAAAATTTTTTTGAATGTTAGAATAATTATCTCATCTTGATATCTCTGATTAGAAATTATCATTTCAATCTATAAATATCAATTGAACTTTAACATTTCACCGCAACCTAAGACAACTAAAACCTCCTAATATTGATTTAAAATATTCAATCTCTGTTTTGTTTTGTTTTTCCTTCCCCCTTCCCCGTCCCCCTCCTGACAGTTAATGCTTTAATTTGGGGATTCAATCGGCCTGTGACTGCTTACCACCAAGTTGCCTCAAAGAGAAAGGTTTGTGGGAGCCTGTTGTGGGGTTTCAACTCGCTTCGAGTAAGAATACCCAAATGGCCTTCTCTCTCTTCGAGAAAATGGGGTTAAAATAAGATGAGCATATTTATGACTGTTGCAGGTTGGTATTAGGATCTTGGAGTTCTTCTTGCCAAAGACATTAGAGATCTAAGTTAATGGCCCATTCTTTACACCAGAACTAGTTCACAGCTTATTAGAGAGAGAAGGGCTAACATTATCCCTCACGGACAGCCTCTGAATTTTAATTGTGGTCATCCCTGTCTTCGCAGCCTGTGATGCAGCAGTTCTGAATCCCATCCAAGTCAGGAAAAGTGAATTTATGGGCCTCCTAGCAACTAGCATCTAGCAGTTTACAGTGCCTGGACTTTATTAGGGGTGCAGAGAGAGCCAGCTCCCCTAACATTCTGGGGCCCAGCCCGCAGCCACGACAGCTGAGTTACAGGGGTTTGGGGAGACTCATTCCAGGAGTGTCTCTTAATATGATCTTGGTTGCTATGTTATGGTTGCTAGAAAACCATACATGATTTGGGGGAAAATGAAAAGCTCTCAAGGAAATATTAAAAGTACAGTTTTTCCATTTGGAAAAGTTACTTTCTGGAATTTAGAACTGGAGAGCTTAATTAGGACATGAGTCAAGTTGGATGGTTTAATACCGTGAGTATTGCAGCAGCCTGTCTGAGTCAGATCTTTGAATTTCCCCCTTTAATTTGAATGAAATCTCTGACATCTAGCAAGTGTTGAAGTGGCCTAATGGCTTTTGATTACCTGGCTTCAGCCTTTTGCATTTTCCCCAGACAGTCCGTGGGCTTCCCCCGCCTCCCCCCGCCTTTTATTTTTTTGGTCTGTCTCAGTGATTCTTCCCAAATATCTCATCAATGCCTTTTTTCCCCTTTAATTGTAAAGTATTTCTCTTAGTTACATCAGGTGCCAATAGTAAATTCTGTGTAGCCAAAATCCCAACAATAAATATCTTTCAGTATTGAGATTAAGGGTGATTCTTACTTTCTTATGCATAGTTTTCTCTAACTTAGAAAGATTTTGCAGTGAGGAGGGGTTCCTTTTCTGATCAGCAAATTGCATTAATTAAATACACATTCATCTTTGGGTTGGCGGTGGCTAGTAGAAACTTAATCTTCCAAGTCATATTTTCTTGTTCCATAATCCACTTACACACGGGGATTAATAGCAAAGTGCTCCTCTCCTCGATGAGGACAATGGGAAGAATAAAGAATATGTGTATTCTGGCCTGAGTGAGCAAAGATGAGAAAGTCTGTGGGGCAGCCAAGAAGCCCAGTGATTAAATATCAATGGAAGGATTAGCCCCATTGTTGATGGATCCTTTCAGGCAAAGATTGAACCCAGACCCCCAGTCATTAGAAAGTTGCTGACCTTCCAGTGTTGACTGTGTCCCTTTCTTTAGAATCCTTTCCCCACAGACAGTGGTCTTACACCCATAGTTCCAAACATGGTTGTGCCTCTTGACCTCGGTTTTTCCCTAGGATTGCTTCCTTGCTCGTGATCTAGCCCATCTTCTCTGGAGGTCCCAAAGAATGGATGATTTTCAGGTCAAGTTTAATTCATGTCTGTGTTAGTTTTTTAAGGCTGCTGCAAAAGATACTTCAAACTGGATGTCTTAAGACAAGAGAAATTTATTCTCATAGTTGGGTTGCTAGAAGTCCAAAGTCAAGGTGTTGGCAGGGCTGTGCTCCCTCCGAAGGTTCTTAGGGAGGGGCGTCTTGCTTCTTCCAGCGTCTGCTGGCCCCCAGGTCTTCCTGGGCTTGTGACAGTATCACTCCCAGCCTCAGCCTCCTTCTTCACATGGCAGTTGTCTCTTGTGGCTGTGTGTCTGTCTCTGAATCTCCTCTCTTGAGGGAGGCCAACCATAAGAGACTCTTAAATACAGAGAACAAACTAAGGGTTTGCTGGAGGGTTTGGGTGAAGGGATGGGCTAAATGGGTGATGGGCATTAAGGAGGGCACTTGTTGGGATGAGCACTGGTTATATGTACGTGATGAATCACTAAATTCTACACCTGAAATCATTATTACTGTATGTTAACTGTATATGTATATGTAACTGTATATGTATATGTTAGCTGTATATGTATAACTATGTAGCTGTATGTTAACTACCTTGGATTTAAATTAAAAAAAAAAACTCCTTCTTTCTCTTATAAAGACGCCAGCTATTGGGTATAGGGCCCATCCTCATCCTTTATGACCTAAACTTGGTTACATCTGCAAAGACTCGATTTCCAAATAAGGTCTTATTCATAGGTGCTAGACATGTCCTTTTTTGGGGGGGGGGGGGACACATTTTATTTTATTTTTTTATTATTATTTAAAAAAAATTTTTTTTTTCAACGTTTTTTATTTATTTTTGGGACAGAGAGAGACAGAGCATGAACGGGGGAGGGGCAGAGAGAGAGAGGGAGACACAGAATCGGAAACAGGCTCCAGGCTCCCAGCCATCAGCCCAGAGCCCGACGCGGGGCTCGAACTCACGGACCGCGAGATCGTGACCTGGCTGAAGTCGGACGCTTAACCGACTGCGCCACCCAGGCGCCCCAGGGGGGGACACATTTTAACCCACAAGAGCGTCCAGGCACCACTCCATTACATGGCCTGTTTAAAGCAGGTAGGGACTTGCAATGTGGATGTGTACTTACTGCTAGGAGATTAGATTTTCCTCAAGCTGATAATGTCATCATGAATTTATTACAATTTTTTTTATTGTGGCTTTTTGCTTTTGTCTTTTTAATTTTTTAATTTTTATTTTTTAAATTATTTTTTTAATGTTTATTTTTGAGAGAGCGAGACAGAGTGCAAGCAGGGGAGGAGCAGAGAGAGAGAGGGAGACACAGAATCGGAAGCAGGCTCCAGGCTGTGAGCAGTCAGCACGGAGCCCCACGCGAGGCTCGAACCCACGAACTACGAGATCATGACCTGAGCCAAAGTCGGAGGCTTAACCGACTGAGCCATGTAGGCGCCCCTGTTTTGTTTTTTTTTTTAAGTAGGTTCTATGCCCAATGTGGGGCTTGAACTCATGACCCGAAAATCAAGAGTCACTTGCTGTACAGAGCCAGGCCGATACCCGTATGTCACCATGAGTTTAAACTTTCAAAGGCCCTTTGGTCCCAGCCCTGCATTCTGCATTTCATCTCTCAGGACTCTTTTCTCAAATACTTTGAGCCAGTGAAACAGAAATCCCTTTTGCTTTGGGTTGTATCCTGTTTTCTACGTTCCTTCCTTCCCTTCCTTTTTGTTTTTTGCTCACGTGGTCTCTAGATCTGGACTATTTATTTTTGAGAGAAAGAAAGAAAGAAGAGAGAGAGAGAGAGAGAGAGAGAGAGAGAGAGAAGGGCAGAGAGAGGGAGACAAGGAATCTGAAGCAGGCTTCAGGCTCTGAGCTGTTAGCACCGAGCCCCATGTGGGGCTTGAACTCACAAGCTGTGAGATCCTGACCTGAGCTGAAGTCAGACGCTTAACTGACTGAGCCACCCAGGCGCCCCAGGACTATTCCCATTTTTGCTTGTCCCATCTACCTCTTCTTGTGTCTCAGTGAACTCGTCTTGGAGTCCAAACTCTTTGAATTGATCTTGCTTTCCTACAGCTGCACCACAGAGAAGCTTGGTCTGTGTTTGCCCTGATTTACGACATCAGCAGTCAGTCTGTACGCATGGTGCATGGGCCATTGCCAAGAGGGCAGTCTTTGGAGGACAGCTAAGAGATAAGCCCAAAGCCAGAAAGGGCTGTACTCAGGAGAGACTAGAGACACACAGGCAAATTCTGCCAGGACCCGCTGGCAAGAGGGAGGTGTCTCTTAGTTGCCGGTGAGCAGTCTTTGGCCAGGATGAATCTGATGCTATCACAGGAGCCAAAAGGAATGAGGCAGCATGCACTCTGAGGGGAAGGGTGGGTGGGTTTGTGTCCACATCGAGGCTGCTACCTAAGGAAATGTCATAGGCTGGGTGGGTCAGACAGCAGACTTTTATTTCTGGCGGTCTAGAGACTGGAAGTCCTGAGATCAGGGTGACCTCCTGGTTGGATTCTCAGCGTGGGCTCTTCTCCTGGTTCGTGTCGCCTTCAACTTATACTGTGGCCTTTCCTCGGTGCGTGCACACTCAGAGATCCCACGTTTCTTTTCTTTTCTTCTTCTTTTTAATCAGTTCCATCAAGGGGCTCTACCCTCGTGATCTTACCAAAACCCATCTCTCAAAGACCCAGCCTCCAAACACCATCCCACTAGTGATGAGGGCTTCACCACCTGAAATTTTGGAGGACACAGACATTCAGTCCACAGCAGTGAGCAAGCAGCCAGGTACGCAGTTTGGAACCAGAAGAGAAAGAGAAACTAGGAGACACGCAAACAAAGGAATCTGAGTCCATCGTGCCAATATGCCTTTGATTCCAAGGTGAGCTCTTGGGGACCTGGGCTTAGGTAAGGGTCGCCGAGGCTTGGGGCCGGGTCGCCAAGGACCCAGCCTGCGGGTGGATGGGGAAGAATTTGTGTCTGGATGCTGAAAGTATGCGTAGAAAATCATGGAAGTTCTGAGGGGTGGTGAGGGATAGGGGCAGGGAAAACAGTGAGGGGCTGAGGTGTGTGGTCTTAGGAGAATCCACTTTGGCCTGGAGGTAGGACTACCCAACAGGCCAAGCAGAGAGGGAGACAGAGTGGAAAGGGGATGTTCATGGAGGGGGTGCCTTGGAGTGTGGTTCGCGGCACGTGGCGGGTGTAGGGTTGAGGGCATAGCGCTCATTGCAAATGTCCACTGAGGGACAGAGGCAGGCGGCTGGTTCCAGGGAAAGGGAACACGTTGCGGATCGAGTTCTGATAAGGGTCCAGGCCTCTGCTTTGGTATTCTCAAACTGCTTTACTGGGCAGGGGCTGCAGGTAGACCTGAGCAAACATGCGGCTTCTAAGTGGGACTTTGAGTTGCAAACGTATCAGCTTAGTCTTTAAAATGGAGTTTTCTTTACTGCAGGATTATGAAGAACAATCAAGTGCATTTAAAAGGGGGCCTTCTCCCACATTCCTACTGTAGGAACATGTTGATTGCTTTTGGTTTTCTCTGTTCCTTCTTATCCGTAATTAATTGTCATGTCCTTTCAACATATTTGTAACTCCTGCATAGATACAGCTTTGTGTTTTGTTTCTTTTCACGTAACATCGCAGTGTCAACATGTGCAATCTGGCTGCATTGGCCCCCAACTTGTCATTTACGACGATCACACATTCCAGCGAGCTGATCATTTACTTAACCATTCTCGTATACTTGAATATTTATCTTGTGGGTTTTTTTTTTTTTTTTTTTTGCCGCTATTAAAAAATTTTTTTTTGATGTTCTTTATGTCTGGATTGCCTTTTTTTTCTTTCTTTTTTAAAACTTATTTTTTTCGGGATAAATTCCCAGGATGTGGTATCTGTGTTAAATATGGCATTAAAAAAAAAAAGGCTGTTAATTTGCATTGCCAAACTGCCTTCCAGAAGTCTTGATCTGTTCATCTAGATGAGTCTCACCACAGCGCTGGGTCTTAATCATTTATTCTGTTGCTGTTTTTTTGTTTTTAATTTTTTTTAACATTTATTTTTTGAGAGAGAGACAGAGTGTGAGTGGGGGAGGGGCAGAGAGAGAAGGAGACACAGAATCCGAAGCAGGCTCCAGGCTCTGAGCTTTCAGCACAGAGCCCGATGCGGGGCTCAAACTCACCAACTGTGAGATCATGGCCTGAGCTGAAGTCAGATGCCAAACTGACTGAGCCACCCAGGCGCTCCTATTTTGTTACTCTTAATTGAATCTCTCTCTCTTTCTTTGCTTTCAGGTAGACTGAACTTTTTGGGTTTATTGTTTGAACATTGTTTTAAAGTTTTAGAAAACACTGCCATTGGCTTGTCTTTTAATTCCTTAACGTACCCCGTAACAAAACAAATCAATGGAATAAAACAAGGAACAACTTCCTTTGGATTCCTCATCTGTGAGACATTGAGGTTGAAGCCAGTCATTCCTGAAGGTCTTTCTAGCTTCCAGCATCCTGCATCTGATTTTATGAACCAAAAGTGTAAAAGGGGAATGGGAGGCATCCCTAAGAGTTACGATGCACCAGCTGGCAAAATGGCTGTAGGTGACCTGTTGTTGGCTGGTTTTTGTTGTTCGTTTATAGACTTTGTTTATTTCTATTTTTTTTAAAGTTTATTTATTTTGAGAGAGGAGGCATGAGTGGGGGAGGGGCAGAGAGAGAGGGAGACACAGAATCTGAAGCAGGCTCCGGGCCCCGAGCTGTCAGCACAGAGCCCAGTGCAGGGCTCTAACTCATGAACCGGGGAGATCATGATGTGAGCTGAAATCAGACGCTCAACTAACTGAGCCACTCAGGTACCCCTAGAGTTCATTATGTTTTAGAACAGTTTTAGGTTCACATTAAAATTGAGCAGAAAGTTCAGAGAGAGTTTCTATATCCCTCCTGCCCCCACACATGCACAGTCTCCCTTGTTATCAACATCCTTCCTGGAGTGTACATTTGCTACAGTTGATGACCCTGCATTGATGGATGATTGTTACCCAGAGTCCATAGTTCATATTCAAATTCACTCTTGGTGTTGCAGATTCTGGGTTTGGACAAATGTGTCCAAACATCTCCAATGATGTGTATCTCCCATTAAAATATCGTACAGAATAGTTCCACTGCCCTAAAAATCCTCTGTGCTCTGTCTATACATTTCTCCCTCCTCCTTTGCCCCTGGTAACCACTCATCTTTTACTGTCTCCATAGTTTAGCCTTATCTAGAATGTCATACAGTTGGGTTGCGGTTGGCTTTGAGGAAGCTGACGTCACCTTTGAGAGTCTCTCCCCGCTATTTCCTGGCCTTCTGCTGTGGTTGCCTCTGGATTGGGATTTTAGAGTCGGAAGGATTGATAAGGCTCTCCAACCCACGAATCTTATCTGTGACACCGTGGCTGAAGAATGTTACCTGAGCCTTTGTTGTAGTTTCCGTCATGGAGCCATGGGAAGAACAGACACCCTGCATCAGAGAGTCCGGGTTCCATCCCCTGTGGCGACTCCGGATTAGCTAGTTGACCTTGGTCAAGCCACTTCCCTCTCTGAGGCTGACCCTATCTGATCCCTCTGTGGAGTGATGTCGGAGCAGTGCGTGCTCCCAGGTTGTAGAGGTGATATGGATACAAGGTGGGCTGGCCTTTGTTAAGCCCCAAAGGAAGGCACAAAAGTGCATCTAAAGAGCCTGGACAGCCTTGAGCTTGGCTGAGCAAGTGAATTGTTACAAAGTTGTTTACTGCAGGGAATGGAGGTTGCCTCCCTGACACTTCCGCTGATGGCGATTCTTCTGCCCCCCACGTGCCCCCCGCTGTCCCGGGTCGGGGGAGTAAGTCAACCCTCCAACCTGTAACCACTTACTGTCGGCTGTCATGCCTCCCCCATCTTACTCCAGTAGCTCTTTTCAGGCCAAACTCTGCTCCTTCATCTGTCCTTTGCAGCACATGGATTCTTTTGTTCTGTGAACACCCGATTCAACACGGGCAAATTTCAGTGTAGACAAGTCAAATGAATCGTATCCCCCCCCCCCCCCCCCGCAATTCACGTTGAAGTCCTAAGCCCTGTGCTTTAGAATTTGACTGAATTTGGAGACCAGGTTTTTAAGGAGGTGACTAAGTTAGAATGAGGCTATTACGGTGGACCTAATCCAGTATGAGTCGTGTCCTTATGAAGAAGAGGGAATGTGGACACGCAAGGAGGCGCCATGATGCTTGAGCACAGAGGGAAGGCCATGCGAGGGTGGAGTGGGAAGGCGGCCTTCGGCCAGCCAAGGAGCGAGGCCTCGGAAGAGATCCACCTGCCAGTGCCTCCATCTTGGACTTCTGGCCTCCAGAACTGTGGGAACAGAAATTTCTGTTGTTGAAGCCACTCAGTTTGTGGTGTTTTGTTATGACAGCCCTTGAAAACTAGTCCAGGAAGGTAATGTAGTTTTATCCCCACTTTCCTGCCCCTTTTCATCAGTGTCTTCCTGCAGCCCCTTCTGTGCTTTCCTTATTGAGCTTTTCTGAGGGAATTAATGGGACTTGCAGGTCAAAGGCCGTCCTTCAGTTTATACTCTCTTTTGGGTAAAGAATGAGTGGCCATTTTTTAATAAAGTAAGTAATTAATTATATAAATGACTTTTATGACTATGACCATTATGCTTGGCTACCTTTTCTCTGTAAGTTTTTTCTTTCTTTCTTTTTTTTTTTTCTTTTTAAAATGTTTATTTATTTTGAGAGAGACAGCTCTAGTTGGGGAGGGGTAGAGAGAGAGGGAGAAAGAGAATCCTAAGCAGACTCCATACTCGGTGTGGAACCCGACATGGGGCTCGATCTTACAAACTGTGAGATCATGACCTGAGCCAATATCGAGTTGAACATATAACCGACTGAGCCACTCAGGCACCCCAGAAGTTTTTTATTTTTATTTATTTTGAGAAAGAAATAGAGAGCAAGCGGGTGAGGGACAGAGAGAGACGCAGACAGAATCCCAAGCAGGCTTCCCGCTGTCAGCACGGAGCCCGATGAGGGGCTTGAACTCACGAACCCTGAGATGGTGACCTGAGCTGAAATCAAGAGTCGGACGCTTAACTGAGCCACCCAGGTGCCCCTATGCTGACTACCTTTTATAGATCCTTTTCTTTGTGCCGGGATCTTTACACTTTATCGTTAAAAAAAAAAAAATCTCTGCAGATGGGTATTATTATCCCATTTTACAGATGAGAAAGTGGGGAACCGAGCCAGCAGATGGCACGAGCAAAGCCATGTGGTGTGGGTTTTGTGGATCCCCGAAAACTACGCCCATCAGCTGACGACAGCACCGGGGTGGCTCTGGGGGCGGGGCTGAGATTGCTGATTCCCCCACCCCCCCTTCAAGGCCACTACATTACCCACCCCTCTACTGGGCAGTCCAGTCTGCCCACGTGACCCTATGCGCCTGAGCAGACTGTTTATTGTGGAATAACCAACCCGTTCTCTTTTCTCCTCTTGTTTAACACATCCAATGGCTCGGAGTAGTCTGTCAAAGGTATTTTATTTAGGCAAGGCCGTTTAAGAATGGCAGAAGTTTCCTGTTGAGAGGTTTTATATATGTGGTGTGTGTGTGCTCCTGAAGGCAAATGGATGTTTAAGTGTGTGTGAGGCGATGTTCAGCAGGCTCCGGAAGTCTGGGGACCACTTAGGTCTGTAACCCTCACTCTCGCACCAGCTGTCCCGCTCTGCGAGGCCTTCTGGGTTTCCCATTTATGGGCCCTTTTATTGTTATGACACCTGTTTAAATCTGGTGTTTCCATTCCGGGAGGCCTGCTAGGTGGCTGCCTCGGGAGGCCTGCTAGGTGACTGCCTCGAGCGGCCATGCCGGGTTCAACGTATGCAGGCCGCGAGCCTGCTCCCCCTGTCACTTCTTGTGGAAAATCCATTTTTGGTGTTTCGTTTCAGTTAAGAAAAGCATAGAAATCTTTCCGGGACCCCCTCCCCCCTTCCTGCTTGCAGCTAAAATTTCAGCCTGTGACAGTGGAGGCCAAATCTCTCTGGAAACAAAGGCAGCACTAATCAAAACGTTGTGATATGCACGTTTCTTTTGGGAAAAAAAGATGATCTCTTAGAGCGTGTCACATGGACTTTGTTCCGTGAAATCCCATGACGTTACATTTGCATGGCACCCGCATCCTGTGTCATCACCCTTAGAATTATCGATATTGTCGGCGAGGAGAGCTTTGCTGTAGACTCGGGGGGATCTCACCCGCGTTTTGCAGAGAGGAAGCTGGTTATGGACATTTGTGTATATACGTGCTTATTTAGTGAAATGGCAACACAACACACATACAGAAAAGCGTGCATTATTGGAAGCGTCTGATTGGATGGATTCTTACAAATGACATACCCGTGTAAGCGGCGCTCAGATCCAGAACCTGCTGAGAACTCAGAAACTTCCTGTGGTCCCTTCCTGTGAGAACGCCCCGAAAGGCAGCCCCAGGCCTGACTTGTAACACCACAGCTTGAGCTTCACCCTTGATAATCATGGTAATCAATAAGGATAATGATTTTTCGTCCCGTGTTTTGGATATGCTTTGTGTTTCTGCCTTCCCGTGGTTTCCGATAGATGCTCTGATAAAGTATACACGAAGGTAACTACTTTTCTTGGTCTCTTGTGAATCCTCGCTGTATCGCTTTATGTAAGTAAAGGTGTGTATTCTGATTTTTGCACTCTCCAGGAAGACAGCATCCCATCCTTGCTTCTAACACCTTCCTCTACAATGTCCCTTCGTCTCCCCATTCAGTCCTACTATCCCTGCCACTGGTCTTATGTAGTGAGTTGGGTGGTGTCCCGCAAACTCATGTCTGCTAGGACCTCAGGATGTGACCTGGCTTGGAAGCAGCGTCTTGGCAGATGCAGTTTATTAAGAAGAGGTCATGTGGGAGTCAGCTGGGCCCAAAACCTGATGATTCAGATTCAGAGACATGACACGATGGGAGGGGGCTGGAGTGATGCAGGCAGAAATTGAGATGATGTGCCTACAAGCTGTGATTGCAGGAGCCACCAGAAGGTGGACGAGATGGGGAAGGGGCCCTCCCTGGAGCCTCCAGTTGGAGCACAGCCCTGCCCACATCTTTGTTTTAGACTTGTCTCCAGAACGGTACCCACGTTTCCAGTGTTTGACATCATTTGGTGTGTGCTGCTTTGTTACAGCAGCTCCCGCTGACTGATACACTCTACTTACCCTCTCTGCTGGCTGCATATCACCGCCTCCTCCCTGTCGCTGCATCTTCTCCATGGAGGTCAGCATCCGTCTTAACATATGTCTGATCACGTCAGTCCTGGTTTACAACCTGAGTTTTCCCCATTATTCATTGGGTGAAGCCCAAGCTTCTTGATCTGGCGTATGTGCCCTGTTCTGCCCCTTCTTTTTTTTTTTCTTTAAGTTTATATTTTGAGAGAGAGCACGCATGCGTGCAAGCGGGAGAGGGACAGAGAGAGACAGGGAGAGAGAATCTTAAGCAAGCTCCACGCTCCGCTTGGAGCCCGATGTGGGGCTTGATCCCACAACCCTGGCATTATGACCTGAGCTGAAATCAAGAGTTGGACTCTTAACTGACGGAGCCATTCAGGTGCCCACTGCTCTGCCCCTTCCGCCTCACCTCTCGCTCGCCCCAGCCTTGCTGACTCAACCCCGAAGTGGACACAGATTGGCAGCCACCAACGGGGTGGCTGAGTCTGAATTGAAGAGTGCCAGATGTGACTTTGAATTTGATGTACGTAGCTGGCTCTTCTGGGCTCCAGTGGTCCTCGACTGTCCTCGTTAGTCTGCTTGGAAGTTCTTGCATTTAAACTACCTTCCTGGCCGCCAGCGTGGTCCACATTACAACCTCCACTCACAAGTCCACAAACATAACATGCTCCCACATGTGCAGCTGCAGGGCTGTTGTGGTTGCAGTGCTCGGTTTGCACGGTCTGCTTGTCCACTTATTCACAGAATGACCTTGCTCCATGCCTCAGTTTTCTTATCTGTCAAATGGGGATAACAATAGTACTCACCTGCTAGGGCTGTCGTGAGGAGTAAATGAGTTAATTCCTGTAGATGTTTCCAATGGGCTTGGCACCCAGTAAGAAGCTCAAAAATTGTTGGCCCCAAACTTCTGAGTAGCATTTTCTCCCCTTCGGGTCTATTCTTGCTTACTTTTTAAGGTTCAGTGCAAGCACCGTTATCTCTTGAAAGCTTTCCAAGATCCTCTCTGTTGCCATAATCACCCGTTGTCTTCTTTTAATCCGTTCATGTGTCTCTTTTCATTGGGGCCCCAGGAGGTCTTGAGGGCAGGTCCATTCTAGATTCTGTTCTGGAAGCCTTTGCTTGCTCGGAAGAGAATAAGTAATGATCTGAGTGTCTTCCCAAGTATGGGGATGTGCCCGGGCTGGACCTCAGACTCTCCTGTCAGCTGCAAATGCTTGTCTGGTGGCTGTTGTGGTCCCATGGGGACGTGTGGAGAGTCTGAACCCCGAAAGAGATCAGGGCAATAGGAAGGGAAAAAAGACTTGGGTGGAGAAGCAGCCGTCAGGCTGACTTGACAGTTAAAGGGACCTGCTGTGGGCACCTGGGTGGCTCAGTCAGTTAAGCATCCGATTTCAGCTCAGGTCATGATCTCACGGTTCACGAGTTCTAGCCCCGCATCAGGCTCTCTGCTGTCAGGACAGAACCTGCATCAGATCCTGTGTCCCCCCTTCCCTCTCTCTGTCCCTCCCTGGCTTGTGTGCTCTCTTTCTCTCTCAAAAATAAATAAACATTAAGCAAGAAAAGGGACCTGCCATGATCCCAGAGCTCCCATGGGATCTGATAGCCAGGGGTCTCTGGGGAGAGGGGGGAGGGGTGGGGAGTGGGCACACTTATTACCCAATCCACAGTGCCTCAAATGGGGTCATTTTCCCACTAAGCAAATGGGGTCATTTTCCCACTCAGCTTCACAAAGCTCAATTTCGATACCTTTCATGAATTTTAATCAGAGTATTGAAATAACTTTCTTCTAAGGTGATATGAGAAAAAATTGGGTTAGCGAGAACTTCCCGGATCAACTTAGAGCAACAAAGACCCTGAGTAAAAACTGTCAAACGCGGCAGATACGCTAACAGTGATGATTCCTTTAGGGTTCGTGGGGTGCTGGAGACTTGGTGATGGGCAGGCAGAAATGAAGATTCTGAAGTGATGATTTTGGATTCTTTGGTTTATCCTGGAACTTGGAACAGGGCATGTCATGAACGCAGGGACTCAGTTTCCTGTAGTTAAAGATGTCTGCTCTCTCAGTGCAGGCACTGAGATTTAACGACCATTTATTTATTTACCTATTTATTTATTTTTTAATGAGTTTCTAATAAGGCGTGGGGCTCCACAAAAGACAACGTCCCCTGGCCAGAGTGTAGGGGGCTTAGACGTTACTAGTGAGTTTGGACACATTTTGTGTAAGCCCTTAGCATGGTTTTTTTTTTTTTTTTTTTTTTTTTTTTTACTTAGGAGGTAATATTTTGTGTTTTCTATCATATTGAGGGTGTTGGTTGGTTTTGGATCTGAAACTCAGGACCCTGGAGAGGCTCTCCCGATTCCAGGCAGTTCTTTCCAAAAGACTGGAGGGCATCTTTGTCCCTTGAAAGCGCTGTGAAAAGGAAAGCTTAGCATGTCCTGGAATTGGGCATTTAGAATCTCAGGAATCCCTCACACTTCAGAAGTTCTGTATCAAGCCTCGTTTCCTCCTGGCTACGTGTATAGTCAGAGGGTCTCTAGCTCTACTGCCCACTCTGGTGACCGCCAGCCACATGTGGCTGCCGAGCCCTTGAAATGTCTGAATTAGGATGTGTTGGACATGTGAACTACAGATCAGATTTCGAAGACTTAGTAAGAAAGACTTAGTAAGAAAAATCTCAACAGCTTCTCAAAAAAAATTTTTTTTTAAAGTAGAAATTCTTGGGTCTCCTGGGTGGCTCAGTCGGCTGAATGTCGGACTTCAGCTCAGGTCATGATCTCACCGTTGGTGAGTTCAAGTCCTGCGTCGGGCTGTGTGCTGACAGCTCAGAGCCTGGAGCCTGCCTCGGATTCTGTGTCTCCTCTCTGTCTGACCCTCCCCCACTCACATTTTTTCTCTCTCTCTCTCTCTCTCTTTCTCTCTCAAAAATAAATAAACATTAACATTTTTTTTAAAAAAGGAGAAATTCTTCTTTGCTTTTAGTTTAATTTTTTTATGTAAACAATCTCTATGCCCAGTGTGGGACTCGAACTCACCACCCTGAGATCAAGAGCTACGTGCTCCACTGACTGAGCCAGCCAGGTGCCCCTCAATAACTTTTATATTGATTATATGTTGAAATAATATTAATGATATATTGGGTTGAATAATATTGGTTATTGTATTTAATTTTACCTTTTTTTTTTTTTTTTTACTTTTTTTTAAATGTAGCTACTACAAAATTTGAAGCGATGTTTTTATATGATAGCCTTGCTCTGGACAATGACCGCCCACTTATTTTCCTGGGGTAACTTGCAAGAGTGGGTGAGTTATCTCTTATTTTAGGAATCTCTTAGCTCTGATGGGCCTTGCAAAGCATGTTGGAAGCGAGGGTTTGGGGAAAATGACAAACAGGGGGGAGCCACTTCCGAAACAACGAGTTTTCCTAACTAGCTCATTGGAAAGACAGAAGGATTTTCTCTGCAGCAAAATTAATTTGGGCAAAGTTGGACGATCGAGTAGACATGGTATTAGTACCTACTATGAGTAATCATAGGGCCCCAAATTTCATTGTCTGACTCCCCTTTAAAAGCTTAAGAATAAAGAAATGAGAGTAGTCCCCCACGAGAGTTTAGGAAAAATGAATCAGGAGTGTGTAAGCTGTAGCATAGCGAAGGAGAGGAGACATCCCGTATCAAGGTGAGATTTCATATGCTGGTTTGTCGTCTCCATAATAATGCGTCAGTGCTGGGCTGTTTGGGTGGGGGCATCCGAGACCGAGCCTGGTTTAGTTGGGCCAGAGGGAGGTTTCCGTGAAACCTCTACTCTTGCTCCTTGGCCAGAGTAATGCGTTAGCCCTAGCATCATTAAAGGGCTCTGCAGGAGAATGAATGATAAGCCTGTTCGCCAGGCTTGCTGTCGGTTTCGCGTTTGTTTCCCTTGCTGCTGGTTGCTGATTTGTTTCTCCCGATGGATGCCAAAATCCTTGCCATGAGAGATCTTGTTTCCTTTTTCTAACTCTTGTATTGTTGCGGCGCCTGGCCGGCTCAGTCGGTGGAGCCTGCGACTCTTGATCTTGGGGTTGTGAGTTTGAGCCCCACGTTGGGTGTAGAGATGACTTAAACAAACCAACAAACAAAACTGCTGTGTTGTTGCACATAATACGCACCGTCACTTGGTGTTTGTTAGTTGATACAGTTAGTGGCTAATAAAAAAACCCCAAAACCAGACCATCCTCTTTCCTCCCTTCCTGCCCTCCTTCCCCTCTGGCCCTACTTTCTCCATTTCATCTATGCTCTCTCCTTCCCTCCATTTCGTTACTGCTTTTTATTAATTCTTTTTCCCTCTAAGGTATGGGTTACATAGAGAAGTCCTGAAGAATGTGTGTTTAACTGGCCGGTCCGTGCCCTTTCTTTTTCTAATAAAGCCTGGCCTTAACTGAGTGTCACTTTAGTGTTTTCTTTGACCACCTCTGCCCTTCCTTGGGCACGGTCTCCTCACACAGGTGGCCCTGGGGGTGGAGGGCCCTCATGTGGTACCCAGTGGCTGGCTCAGCACAGACTTGCCTTGGACAAGGGCCAGGCCCGGGGCTGGAGCTGGGCAAACACTGTTCCACCGGGAGCTGATTGGATGGAGGCCCAGGGTGGAGTACCCATGGGCTCAATGGAGGCCTGGTTTTACTTAAGATATTCCAAAGAGTGAAGGGGGAAGTAAACAGTCTGCTAATTAAATCTGTAGGTGGCCGTAAATTCAGAGGTGTTGCAAAGCCCTCTGCACACATCGAGGACATTGGGAAAACACAAAGAGCCGTAGAAAGGTGAGGCAAGGCTTGGGGAGATGAGATTCCGCCTGGAAAAGTACAAGCCGCCATCTGGAGAGCAATTAGCCATGGTAGTGTGCTCCGTGGGGCGTAAGTCAGTGGCGCTGTGATTGACTTGGAGCCAGAACTGTTAAGTCCTGTTTCTTGTTCTTGATAGTTAGTAGTAATCATTTATTTTTTTTAACCCCTAAATGTATTGCATAGGAATCAAGCCAGTCCCACTATACTCTGTGTTTGTAAGGCTTGGCCTAAAGGGTGAGCAGATAAGAAAGAAGTGTGTTCCTCAAATCACTTGCCCTCTGCTTACGTTTCCTTTGGCTGTGTACCCCTAGTGTGGCCAGGGGGCCGGGATCTTGGAGGTTGGTTCTGAGGACTGGAAGCATGGCTGGCCAGCTGGTGGGGGCAGGCGCCTGCTTGGTGTGGATCGGAAGGCACCTTGCTTCTGGGTGGGTGTAAGTCCACTGGGAGGGCACGTGCAGTTGGTCTCAGGGGCACCCCTCGGTTTATAGGTTTATAGATCTGCCTCAGCCTTTGTGGCCTTGCTTCTTCCTAGGATCGCCATAATCATACAAATATGCTTGTAGTGTTCTGCACTGACTTCCATTGGCCAGTTTGAAAAACTAAACCTAGTGATGGGAGACACGATTGCCTTGAGGGTGAAGAGCTGGTTTTTGGTGTTAGATCTCTCTGTTCAAGTCTCTGGGCAATCTTCACCACCTTGCTTCATTTCTTAGCTGCCATTTCCTTATCTGTTAAATGGCAACCATAGGGTTGAGGAGGTATTCTAGATGGAGAACTTTGCTCAGTAGGGAACTTCAGCTGGATAACCATTCGCCGTCCTTGAAGTAAGTGCAGGTCATGTTCAAGACCTTTTCCGTATGAGTTCAGAGGAGACCCTCCCAGGTGAGGTTGTCCTGGAAGGTGGCACTGAACAGTGGACAAGAGCCATGAGAGCAAGGATGCATCCAGTCCTGCCGTGCTCGTGCTTGGACAGGACCTAAGTTCACTGGTGAGTTTCCTGATGTGGTTGCTTGAACGCCAAGTTATCCTCTTGCCTTCTGACGTGCTAGAGTAAATAAACGTTTGCAGAGAATTTACAAAAGCAATGATTGCGGCCAGTAAACCACGTGATGGTCATGATAGAGACTGATTGGGGGGGGGGTGGCGGTCACAGAAGGTTTGGATCTTGCCTGTGAGAGCATCTTGCATTGTCTCTTGTGGACGTTCCTCTGAGAAGGAAGGGGCACGACCCAGCCTTTCTCTGGAGTTGGAGGAGGAAGATGGCCAGGTTGGAGGTGTCGGGCTTACTGTGCATAAACACGTGTCTGCGTGTGCCGCTTTGCAGTGACTGTGACTCTCTGTGTTTGAGGAAGGACTTCTGGGGAGAAGGGCGGGGCTGCTGGGTGACCTGATTTGTTCCCTCTGTTCCCTTCTGGCCTAGACTGGGCAGGTAGCCCTGACCCACAAGGTCTTAAACTGCCCGAAAGGAAATCCATTTGCTGATAGGGAAGATACACTTAGAGATAAAGAAGAGAATGTTTTGTTACAGCTTCCTCCTCAGCCTGCCTCCAGAGCTGGTGACTGGACCATTCTTTCTGGGTTCCTGAAATCTCATCCTTGGAACTCAAACCCCGACCATAATTACCCTGGTGACTGTCTCCTAATTGTTTTATCTGCCTTCATTTTCTCTTCCCTTCCCAGTGGGACCGAGGAGTCTTTGAGGACAGGCCTCAAGACCTCTCTTTATTTTCCACCACACGGGCTCCCTAAAAACCTGGCTGAAGGATTTAAGAGGTGTTTCATTTCTATAACTTTTTTACTTATTTATTTTTAAAAGCCTATTTATTTATTTTGAGAGATAGAGGGAGAGAGAGTGTGTGTGTGAGGGGAAAGGGGCAGAGATAGAGAGGGAGAGAGAGCATCCCAAGCAGGCTCCATGCTGTCAGCACAGAGCCCGATGGAGGGCTTGAACCCACAAACTGGGAGATCATGACCTGAGTTGAAATCAAGAGTTAGATACTCAACCAACTGAGCCACCCAGGTGCCCTTAAGATTTTTTTTTAATGTTTATTTTACTTATTGAGAGAGAGAGAGAGAGAGAGAGAGAGGAAGAGAGAATCCCAAGTAGGCTCAGCACTGTCAATGCAGAGCCTGACTTGGGGCTCGATATCAGGAACCGTGAGATCATGACCTGAGCCAAAATCAAGTCGGACGCTTAATGGACTGAGCCACCCAGGCCCCCCACATGTTTGTTACTTAAATAATGAATTGCTTGTAGTTAAAAAAAAATTTTTTTTTTTTAATGTTTATTTTTGAGAGAGAGAGAGAGACCGAGTGTGAGCAGAGGAGTGGCAGAGAGAGAGGGAGACACGGAATCCAAAGCAGGTTCCAGGCTCTGAGCTGTCAGCACAGAGCCCGGTGCGCGGCTCGAAGTCACAGACTGTGAGATCATGACCTGAGCCGAAGTCGGACGCTTAACCGACTGAGCCACCCAGCCGCCCCTAGATTGTTTGTTGTTTAAATTGCCTCTGTCGGGAGTCTGTAGGACTCTTTATTTTTAGCGCTTTCCACTAGGCCTTGCAACTATGGCACTGCTTCTTGCAAAGTTGAGGTGGGTGAGTGTCCTGTGATGTTGGGCCTTCCCTGAGGGTCTAATAACCTGGGTCTCCCTCAGCCCCCCTGCCAAAACTTGCTTTCTAGAACATGCCTGGGTCTCCCCCAGCCCCCCTGCCAAAACTTGCTTTCTAGAACATGCCTGGGTCTCCCCCAGCCCCCCTGCCAAAACTTGCTTTCTAGAACATGCCTGGGTCTCCCCCAGCCCCCCTGCCAAAACTTGCTTTCTAGAACATGCCTGGGTGTCAGCATGAACGAGTTCCAGTGAGTATGATGATGAGCTGTAGCTCATGGTGAGGCAAGGAAGGCCCAGCTGCTGGGTCTGCAGGGGTGACCGCCTCTGGGCAAGAGTGTGTTAAATTGATTCTCTGAGCTGCAGCCCACCTCTCAGGTGTCAGCTCCTAAGTGGGTGGCCCTGGCGTCTTTGGGAGTTCTTGGAAGCCTGACAGAAGACCAGGAAACAGAGACCACAAGCTTTTGAGAATCCCACAGATATGCTGTGAGGGTAAAGTATGTGATGATCTATGTGACCCCCCCCAGACTTACTGAAGGATTCCTTCATGTGGGTATTGGAGTGGTGTGTAAGACTGGGAAGCATTAATATCTTATTTTATTTTTACTATTTATGTGTGTATGTATGTATGCATTTATTTATTTAGTTTTAGTTTTTAAATTAATCTCTACACCCAATGTGGGGCTTGAACTCACAACCCTGAGATCAAGAGTCATATACTTTACTGACTGAGCCAGTCTGGTGCCCCTATATTGTTTTATTTTTCATTTCATTTCATTTATTTTTTAAATACTTGTGGGGAATCTTTATTTATTTGGAGAGAGAATGGGTGGAAGTGAGCAAGATGCAGAGAGAGAGAGAGAGAGAGAAGGAGAGAGAGAAGCAGGCTCACCTGAAGGGGGTGGGGTGGGGCTTGTGCTCACCGGATTCAGGCCTCAAACTCAACAAACCATGAGATCATGACCTGAGCTGAAGTTGGACATTTAATCGACTGAGTCCCCTGGGTGCCCCGTGATTCTTTTTCTTTTCACAATGACGTAAAAGATTTAGAAGGTCATTAATTTGTCAAATGAACTCAGCTGGTGGAGCCCCTGGCCACAGACAAATAGTTACATATAAGCTGGACCAGAAGTGTCCACCGTGCAGCATGTGTTCCTCAGAGTCAGTAGAAACAGGTGATTGGGCTTGTGCTCTCTGCTCTTTACTGCCTCTACTTACCTCTTGTCCTTCCCTCCTTAGTCCGCTGTTGTGGGTTCCTGATCGTGTTTGGTTATTTGTCTGCTCAAAGCCAGTGGTGCTGTGTGGGAGCACATATCTGCTAGCCAGGCCCTAACAGGAAAGCATGGCTGTGAGTGCCTGGGTGATGAGGCCAGGTGAACCAGGTTCAAAGTCACCAGGTGATGAGGCCAGGTGAACCAGGTTCAAAGCAAGTATGTTCACTTGGGTGGGGTATTTAACATCTGCCCCCCCCCCCGTTCTTCTTGTGCAAGATGAGGGGGGCATAATGAGCCCCTCATGTAGGGTTAATAGCACAGACTGGCATCAGACTGCCTGCGTTTGAATTCTGGCCCCACTGCTGCGGCTTCATAACTTTGAGCAAGTCACTTGACTCTGCCTCAGTTGGTGAATCTGCAAAATAGGATGCAAATAGTTTCTCATCGGAACGTTGGGAGGAGTAAATGGCTCATATGATAGACGTTTAGAATAGGGGCAAGGCAGACACCAAGTCTGTGTAACTTTTTGGTTTAATGAACTACCTATAGGGACATTACATAATGAAATGAACATAAAACACTTGGGCATAGTATGGGCTCAAAACACTTTCTAATTAGATTTTCCATTTTCCTGTTTCCAAGCTCTCAGGGTCCCAAGCATCACCAGCAAATGAAGGGAAGGCTTGGTGCTCCTGTGTCTAGCAAGGAGGACAGAGCATTGGCCTTGGAGTTAGAATTGACTTTTGAGTTCTGGTTCTGGCATACACTAGCCATGGAATGTGATCCTGTCTTGGCTTTTTTGTCATCTGAGCGATGGGGATCATGAGGCCCGGAGGGTAAGCTGGGTATGCATTATTATCTCCGCTTTATTGAGGACCAGACTGGGCTTCAGAGATTTGCCCACAGTCACACAGTTCGGGCAGAGCTCACTGAGGCTCACAAGCCCTTCAGACTGTGTCCGGGATTGTCCAGGAGTCCTCCTTTATTTCGTCATGCTGCTGCTCTGAAATGGTGTTCTTTTTCTCTTAATTTCCAAGTCCAGACACCTTCCTTCAAGGAGTCGTAACTGGGTGCTTCATATGACTTGACCTCAGTTGAGAAGTTCTGCTGCTTGGATCAATGCATTGGCTTCTTTTCAATCTCTTTTAATGGCACTATTTGGGATTTCTCCTGTAAAAGCATGGACCTATTTAACTATTCAGCTCATTAAACTATAGTTAGTGAACACTGCACCTAATAAAGTTTCAGGGGGCCCTATTCTATGTCTTGGTCTGCCTGTGTTCTTTGATGACATTTGTAAAGAGGAAATCCATGCAGCAAGATGTTTCGTTTGATTCCTTCTCTTTGCAGGTGTTTTGGTAGGGCGTGAGAAGTTGAAAAGAGCAGTCTTGGGTGCCATGACAAAGCCGTCTGTAGCCCTGAAGGATGACGGTCCATCGAGAGTGATTGAGACTGTACAGAACTTCCTTTTACAGATAGTCAGTGAATTACAGATTTGGTGGTTGTAGCTTAAACGCCGGTCATGTTGAGATACTGGGTGATATTAGTTATCAGGATGGAGAAACAAAATGTTAACATGTTATTGAAATTGCTCAAATCAGAAGAAACTTGCCAGTCATCACCGTTTTCGATTGTTTTTGTTTTCTGTCCATCCTACCACCTGTTTTCAACTCTTGATATTTATTGCCAGGGATCCCATTTGAATAAAACTATTTGCAAAGGGCAGCTTCAGTTGAAACAGTGGGAGCCTAAGGCCCAGAAACAAAGACTCTCCTAGAACATACACAAGTATGTTTAATAATTTCATCCTGGGGACATGACAGATAATTTCTTTCTTTGTAAATTTATTTATTTATTTTGAGACCGAGAGGCGGAGGACAAGTGGGGGAGGGGCAGAGAGAAGGAGAGTCAGAACCTCAAGCAGACTTTGAGCCCTCAGTGGAAGGAAGCCCCGTGTGGGGCTCAAACTCACGAACCGTGAGATCGTGAGCAGCTGAGATCAAGAGTCGGATGCTTAACCGACTGTACCACCCAGGCTCCCCATGACAAGTAATTTCTTAACGATTAAAGTCCTTGCTCGCCTTTACTTCTTCAAGAGGCCCAATTGTGTACACGTGTTTTATGTCCTCATTTGTGATGTCAAAACCAAAGCTCACAGAGGTGAAGTAATTTGCCCAAGGTCACACCCGTAGCAAGTGCTGGAGCCTTAGCTTTTCTGGAATTTTAGAATATGATCTTTAAGAAAAACTCTAAAAACTATTTTCTAATTTAAATGAAGACTTCCAGCTTGATTTTCTTTCTTTCTTTTTTTTTTTTTTTTTTTTAGCCAGCGTTTTGTGATTTCCAGTTATCTGACCTGAAAGTAGAAAGCCAGGATCATTACGAATTGTAGGATAAGTGTACTTTTTAGAGAAGGTGGTGGCGTTGAGGTCATTGAGAGTAAATGTGGCAATCTGTTCCACGTTAAGAAGTTCGGGAATAAACAAGCATAAAGCCACTTGATGTGCGAGTTCATATACTCGTGGAAGGAAAGGAAGCAGGCGCGGATCATTTATTAAGCACCTGCTCCATGGCAGGCTGTGCTCTTTCACTCGTGCTGTGTATATACCCCTGACGTTTGTAACGTTTGTAAGCCACGGGTCCTTTTCAGGATTTATTGTCACCATATGAAGCAGGTGTTGTTTCGCCTGTGGAAAAGGTGGCAGACGCCTGAAGGGTTTGTAATTGGTCTGGTGTGGGGAGTCAGTGGGTGAAGCCAGTCTTGAATTCAGCATGTGATTCCAAGACCAGCGTTCTTCCCCTGCCTCGCAGCTTATGTTACATAATGTTTCTTTATGTTTATATGCAATATAAATCTCTAATCGGACGTCTGGGAAGTGCTTTTGGCCAGCTTTGTTGCCTCAGCTGTCTGAAAGGAATGGCTTTCATAAACACAGAGCGGGAATTGGATTTTCACTTTGTGATAATTCATATTACAGAAGTGGGAAGGGCCATTACCCCGGGAATTCCGTTAATCCCTGAAGCTGTGGGTCTTGAATGAGTTGGTTTGCCCCGGACGGTCCCATTTTCCCCCCTCTTTTGATATTTAATGCCACGTATGCCTCTTTATAAAAAGGGAAATTTCATGAATGAAAATTTAGAACTCGAAAGAAGAAATGGAACCTCACCCGTAAACTCACTGATCTTAAATAGCTGTTGTTAGTATTTCTGTTTTTTTGTTGTGGTAAAATACATGTAACAAGATTTACCATTTAAGCACTTGTAAGTGTCCAGGTGAGTGGCATTAATCCACTCACATCGTTGTGCAGCTGTCTCCATCATCCGTCTCCACAGCTTTTTCCCCTTCCCAGACTAAACCTCCACACCCATCAAACACTAACTCCCCAACCCCCCACTCCCCAAGTCCCTGACTGCCTCCATATGCTTTCTGTCTCTATGAGTTGACTGCTCTAGATATCTCATGGATGTGGAATCATACAGTATTTGTCCTTCTGTGATCGGCTCATTTCTCTTAGCGTAATGTCGTCAAGGTTTGTCCATGTTGTAGTCTGTCTGAATTTCCTTCCTTATTAAGGCTAATAATATTCCATTGTGTGGATATACTACATTTTGCTTATCCAGTCATCACATGATGGATGCTTGGGTTGTTTCCATATCTTAGCTATCGTGAGTAATGCTGCTACGAACATGGGTGTACTAGTTTCTTGAGTCCCTGCTTTCATTTCCTTTGTGTATACACCTAGAAGTGGAATTGCTGGGTCATATGCTAATTCTGTGTTGAATTTTTTTGAGGAACGGCCATGCTGTTTTCCAGTGGCTACGCCATTTTGCATTCCCACCAGCTGTGCACAAGGGTTCCAGTCTCTCCACCTCTTTGCCATTTCTTGTTATTTTCTGTGTTTTATTAATGGCCATTCTAGTGGGAATGGGGTGGTATCTCATTGTAGTTTTGGTTTGCATTTCCCTAATGATGAGTGTTGTTGAGCATCTTTTCATGTGCTTATTGTTAGTATTTAACCAACTAGTATATCCTTCCAGGGTTTACCTTGGCATCTGTTTTTATTGCATGCATGTGATCGTGGTCCACACAAAAAACTATGTTCAGTATGTTGCATATTTTCCACCAACCATCATCATCAGCAGGTTTAGTGTTGCAGTAAAGTGTGAAGGTTGGTTGGTTAGCTGGTTGGTTGGTTGATTTATTTATTTATTTATTTATTTATTTATTTATTTGAGAGAGATTGTGGGCAGGAGAGGGGCAGAGAGAGAGACAGAATCCCAAACAAGCTGTGAGCTGTCAACACGGAGCCCGATGCAGGACTTGAACTCACAAACTGTGAGATCATGACCTGAGCTCAGAACAAGAGTCAGACACTTAACTGACTGAGCCACCCAGGTTCCCCGTGAACGTATACTTTAAATTCAACTGATTGAGAATTCAATGGTAATTCCTACCACCCCAAATTAATTTCCTTAGGAAACCTGTGATCATTGGTTTCAGCAGCCCTCTGCTGGTAATACCACAGGGCCTTGTGCGATGTGAATACTCTCCTGGATTTCAAAGTGGAGGGTTCTGGGGTTTATTACGGAGGGAAGGGAGCCTTATGACCAGTTACAACTTTTCTTGAGATGCTGATGCCCAGAGAACAGGGGGCAGCTTGTCTGTGATGTTATGACCAGGGAACTTGGACCCTTCAGTGAGCGGGTTAATTGCATTGCTTCAGTTTCTAAGAGGAAAACTGGGCTCTGGGATGAGCATACTCTTCTCCCCCATGGTGGTGTTCTCAACTTCCTCTTTTATTTGGAATCTGGAGAATGTTTTTCATAGAAACAATGTTACCGGGGTGACTGTTTCCCAGGTTACTTCTAAAGGCCAAGGGAACCCACATGTCGATTCGCTGGAGCCAGCACAGCATGTTGAGAAGATCAGATGGACAGAGTTTTCACCTGGCTTGCCCTGTGCCTGCAGTTGTGAGCTCGCTGCCCGTCCTGCTGAGCCCGAGCTTCCTTGTCCATTGGGTGGGGGTAATACCGGCCAGTGTGAGAAAAAGAAGTGATGAATGAGTGTGTTAGTTTCCTAAGCCACAGACTTGGTGGCTTAAAACAACACCAGTTGATTCTCTCCTAGTTCTGTAGGCCACAAGTCTAAAATCAGTTATCACTGGCTCAAAATCAGAATTGTTGGCAGGGCCACACCCCCTCCGAGGCTCTCAGGAGAACGTCTTCCTTGTCCCTTCCAGCTCTGGTGGCCGCCAGTGTTCCTTGGCTGGTGGCTGCGTCGCTCAGTCTCTGCCTCTGTGCTCACATTCCTGTCTTCCTTTCTCTGTGTCCTTCTCTTATATCTGTGAAGTCTCCCTCGGCCTCCATTTCATGCGGATGCGGGTGATTGCCTTTTGGTTAAGATCCTTAACTCCATCAGGGACACCTGGGTGGCTTGGTCAGTTAAGCGGCCAACTGTTGGTTTCAGCTCAGGTCATGATCTCATGGTTCGTGGGTTCGAGCCCCACATTGGGCTCCTGACAGTGTGGAGCCTGCTTGGGATTCTCCTTCTGCGCCCCGCATCAACCCCCCCCCCCCGCCCCCTCCGCCCCCCCCGCCCCTCCTCTGCTCATGCTCTCTCTCGCTCTCTCTCAGAATAAATAAATAAACTTCAAAAAAAAGATGTTTAATTCAGTTGTATTTTTTATCATATGAGGTTCTGGGGTTTAGGGTCTGGGTCTATCTGGGGGGTACATTCCTTCTGGGATGAGGGAAAAAAGGTAATAGTGTTCTCCATCAGTGTTTTTATGTGATGGGATTGCCTGGAGATACTTGAGATCCAGCGATGGAGCAGGGAACTGTTTTGGCTTTAACGCTCATGAGTGTTTAAGCCATTGGCTCAGTGCCTGGTACAGAAAGATGCCCCATATACACTAACTTAGCTTTCTGGGAATGTTCTGCTGTGCTGCCCTGACTCTCACTCCTTTCCATTCTGATTTCCTTTTGTCCTCCTCCTCCTTTTTTTCAAATCCTTTGTGGGTGCCAATAGTGTGATGGGTTTTGCAGAGTTGGGACTTGGGATCAGTGGCTCTGATGAGGCAAGAGGACGTCCTAGGAGATATGTTAATCACATTTAGGCAATTCCCTTCCTTGGTGAGCCTGTGGGGATGACTCAGCCCTACTGTTCCCATGGAGCCAGTGAAGACCCCTTTGAGGACATAAGCCGGTGTTGTTCCCAACATTTCCTGGGTGTCTTTTTTACCTGCCCACGGCAGCTAACCTTGTACGATGGCCATGACCTGGAGCCTTGGATTCATTTTTCCCATGTCCCATGACAGTTCTGACCAACTCTGGTTTGATTCCTGGGTGTTGCCGCCATTGTGTGCCTGAACACAGAGGTGGAGGTTTGATGGCCTGTAGTTCACACACAGCCCTTTCCGGTTCTGGAGGAGGTTCATTAGGTGAATTCAACAAGCTTGTGTTTCTGTGGTGCCTACCTTGTGCCAGGCTCTGAGGGGCTTCCAAAGATTGAGCCCCGAAGCTATGTAGGTAAAGTGTCGATTATGACTGTGGCAGTGGGTGCCAAGCTTGAGCAGGCGTCAGAACCACCTGGAGCTTGTTAAAGCTCCCAACTGCTGGCTCCTAGTTCCTGGGGTGGAGTGCCAGAATTTTGGTGCTGCTGGTTCAGGGACCACACTTGGAGAATCACCGTGTAGTGGGCTCATGGAAGACAGAGTACCTAACTCAACGCGGAGGTCAGGAAGGCTTTCCAGAGGTGGGGTTTTCCAGCTGGGCTTAGGATGGGTCTGATTTTCCTAAAATGGATGAAAGAGGACAGGGCATTTCGGGTGTAAGGGGTGTATGTGTGTGGCAAGGTAGGGAATGGAATGGTGGGTCATGATTTTGGAGGGGTTCCCTGTGGCTGGATTGTGAAGAAATGGGGAAAAATAGAGAACTAAGCGTAAGACTTTTTTTTTTTTTTTGGTTGGTCGAGGGCATGTGCATCTAGAGTTTCTGTAAACGTGTAGTTACGTTTCTGGAAAGCTAAGAAAGAGTGTCCTCTGGCAAAGAGTTGCCAAATCAGGCGAGGTCCTTCCGACTGTATCTTGTGTCGGGATGCTGAAGTGAGTTTGGAAACTACCTGTATGTGTGTGATAGAAATAAGGAGAGCTGGAAGCAAGAAGTAATGGGATTCTATCTCCCTTTCCATCTCTCCCATCATCCAACACAGGCTCTCTTCTTGGAACAAAGTTGGCTCTGTCTTGTGGTCCCACCCAGCTTTGGGCTCCAGGAGGTCTGTTTCTTGCAAGGAGAAGGGCAGCTCAGCCACCCCGGCAGAGACACACCCATACCTGTAGACCCCAGCCGTTCAAATCCTGAAGGACTTAAGGATCATAGTTGTTTCAAAATTGAAATCAAGACGGGTTTTTATTTCCTTTCTGCCTTGTAACTTAACCATTTTCAGCCAGTCCTGAGCAGTTGGTGGCTCACCTTTAGAACCCCAGAAGCAAGAACCTGGAATTTGCAAATTCTCTCGTTCAACCAGTTTGGTTGGATAATTGCCTTTTCAGTTGAAAACAGTTTTTACTTTCTTTAGTCTTGGGTTTGCATTACCATTTGGGGCCAACAACTTTCGTTCTACAGTCTGTTCTTAATTTCAACTCTCAGATTGTGAGGTAGAAGGAATTGGGGAAGTGTGTGTGTGTGTGTGTGGGGGGGGAGGGAACGGGGAAGGGTGGGATCAGAGCATGTTTTGAGATACAACGGGATATTCCCTACCCCCCCCCCCACCTCAGAAATGTCCCTCTGTTGCAATCCTTTGGGGGGGAATGTGCCAGAACCTTGTTTTTGCAGGCAGATCTGGTTTGATGTAAAGAAAATAGCCCACAGGCATGATTCCTATACAAGAGACTCATTTAAAATCAGAATTTTACTCTTCCATACTCTTCCAGTACCATCTGGTTTCTAAGGAGCTTATACTGACAGTTTGATCCCACTGCTAAATAACTGGGAAGGAATGACTAGGACAGGGAAGTTGAAACCCTGTAAGTTACCCTCTTGGGGGGGCCGTGCTGTCGTGATTGAGAGTTTGCATTGTAATGGATGTTAACTCGACTTAAACATGGGATCATTTTGCAATACAGGCGTATATTGAATCGGTATGTTGTATACGTGAAACTTCTGTGTTACATGTCAATTATATCTCAATTAAAAAATTAATTTAAAAAACTTTGCACTTTAGCAAGGAAACTTCAGAAGGAACTCTGCTTAATAATGAACATGGGCATCTGAGATAGAAAATTGAGAGATTAAAGCAGCATGGTCTAGTGGGAAGGAGCATGGAGCTCAGTTGCGTGGGCATGAATGGTGGCCCTTCATGTTGGGCTCGTGGCTTCTCAGGGTCTTAGTTTTCTCATCCACAAGATGGGTGTAAAATAGTTCATCTGTCTCATAGGGTTGTTGTGAAGATTGAGTTAATATTTATGAAGAGCTTAAAATAGGGTCTGGTGCATGGCACTTATATGTCTATGGTGCTTGTGTATAAATGTTTATTAACCAAATCAATTTCTAGAGGATAAGAATGATGAAAAGAAGTTAGATTTTACTAACTTTTTAAAAAAATTTTCTTTTTTAACGTTTATTTATTTTTTTGAGACAGAGAGAGACAGAGCATGAACGGGGGAGGGTCAGAGAGAGAGGGAGACACAGAATCTGAAATAGGCTCCAGGCTCTGAGCTTTCGGCACAGAGCCCGACATGGGGCTCGAACTCACTGACCGTGAGATCATGACCTGAGCCGAAGTCGGACGCTCAACCAACTGAGCCACGCAGGCGCCCCTAGATTTTACTAACTTTCTTGAACAGAGCTGTTAGCCCTCTGGAAACCCTACATTGTCTTTAAGTGTCCAAGCTTATGTGGTTTGTTTTAGAGCATTCAAGTTTCTCTGTGTTGAGAGAAGATTATCTTAGACTTTGGAAAAGAAAAGAAAGCCCTAAGAGTTGTCCTCAGAATTTAGTTTAAGTTAAATATTTTGGGGAAAAAAAAGAGCACGAAGAGTCTTGCAGAGAGGGTCCTGTCCCTGGTTTTCAGACTGGGTTGTAAGGCATGTGTTGGTTTATGTGGGGCTGTTGCATTTAAAAAACTGCAGTAGAATAGAGAATTCCAGTGCATCCCACATAAGGAAGGCAGGTATCTTGTAAAAGATTTTCTTGTGTTACATACCTGGGTGCCCATAACAGGTTGCCATGTGAACTTTCTTACCATGGACTGCAGTTTACCATTGGGCCCTGACTTACAACCCTCTTTTGTATCCACGGGGCTGCGAGAGTGCCTCTTGTCTGTTTCTGCCAGCCACTGCCCACTGCCCATCAGTTTCATACGGATTCTTTTTTTTTATTATGTTTATTTACTTATTTATTTATTTTTTAAACATTATTTTTTTTAACTTTTTTTTTTTTGAGACGGGGAGAGACAGAGCATGAACAGGGGATGGTCAGAGAGAGAGGGAGACACAGAATCGGAAACAGGCTCCAGGCTCTGAGCTGTCAGCACAGAGCCCAACTCGGGGCTTGAACTCATGGACCGTGAGATCATGACCTGAGCCGAAGTCGGCCGCTTAACCGATTGAGCCACCCAGGCACCCCTATGTTTATTTATTTTTGAGACAGGCAGAGAGTAGCAGAGTGTGAGCAGGGGAGGGGCAGAGAAAGAGGGAGACACAGAATCCGAAGCAGGCTCCAGGTTCCGAGCGGTCAGCACAGAGCCTGACGCGGGGCTCGAACCCACGGACTGTGAGATACTGACCTGAGCTGAAGTCGGATGCCTAACCGACTGAGCCACCCAGGCACCCCACAGATTAGATTCTCTTAAAAATATTTTCCTCTTGCTCCGGCAGCCAGGTGTAAACTTGGGATTTTTAATAATTTTGGAATGCTTCATTAGTACTATTAAATTTTTCTTTTTGCTCTCCTCTGCCTGGAAAATTTGGTAAATTTTGGGGTTGCACGTGATCAGTCCAGGATGGGAGGGGCCCGATGAAGGATTTTTAGGGATGTTACATACAACCGAGAGAAGCATGCCTTGGTGACATAACTCTTTGTGAGGACTGATGAAATCCCTTATGGCCTGGACTCCGTGGACCAGGCATACAGTGTTTTACAACAGTACCTCATTTGATTTTTATAATAGGAGTAGCTAGATATCATTATGATGATGATGATGATTACCCTCTTTTTTACAGATGAAGCAAACCCAGACTCCAAGGGCAGGCCTTGGCCAGGGCGGGGTGGCTGCTAAGTGACAGAGTGCGGATCTGAGCTCAGGCATTCTGGCTATCGAGACAGTGCTGATAATCACTCTGCTATGCTGTGTCGTAAATCATTTTCTGAATTTTATTAAAAGCTAATTGTTTTGATTGAGCCTTTTTGTGTATTGCTAAGTGGCTTCAGGAGACCTCACCTTCATTGTCAGCAAACTGCTCAACTCAGGGTTCCTAGGCCTTAGTTCCTGGGCCTGTGTCACTAAGGTATCACTAACCGGGTGACTTAGTAACAATACACAGTTCTGGAGACGAGGGCTCCAAGATCAAGGTGTGGTAGGGCCTTGTTCCCTCTGAAGATTGTAGGGGTTAATCTGTTCGTGCCTGTCTCCTAGATTAAATCCTTGGAGCTGGCAATCCATGGAGCCGCTTGGTTTATAGGTCTGTCACTCCAGTCTCTGCCTCCGTAGCCACATGGCCTTCTCTCCTCCTGTCTTTGTCCCTTCTTACAAGGAGACTAGTCATATTAGCTTAGGGGGCCCACTTCACTCCAGCACCTCCTTAGCTAATCACATCTGCAATGACCCAATCGAAATGTCAACAATTTCCAAACATGGTCACTGTTAGGGGCTAATTGTGACCCTCCCCCTCCCTTGCCATTCATGTGTTGAAGCCTTAATCCCCAGTACTTCAGACTGTGACCATGTTTAGAGATGAGGCCTTTATTATTATTATTATTATTATTATTATTATTGATGTTTATTTATTTTGAGAGAGCGCGCACACAAGCAGGGGAGGGGCACAGAGAGATAGGGAGACACAGGATCCGAAGTGGGCTCTACGCTGACAGCAGACAGCCCGATGCGGGTTCCGAACTCATGAACTGTGAGATCATGACCTGAGCTGAAGTCGGACACTTAACCACCTGAGCCACCCAGGCACCCCTAGAGATGGAGCCTTTAAAGAGGTAAGTAAGTTAAAAGGGTGGCCCTAGCACTTGTACCCCAATGTTGATAGCAGCCCTCTCAACAATAGCCAAATGATGGAAAGAGCCTAAATGTCCATCAACTGATGAATGGATAGAGAAATTGTGGTTTATATACACAATGGAGTACTACGTGGCAATGAGAAAGAACGAAATATGGCCCTTTGTAGCAACGTGGATGGAACTGGAGAGTGTGATGCTAAGTGAAATAAGCCATACAGAGAAAGAGAGATACCATATGTTTTCACTCCTATGTGGATCCTGAGAAACTTAACAGAAACCCATGGGAGAGGGGAAGGAAAAAAAAAAGAGGTTAGAGTGGGAGAGAGCCAAAGCATAAGAGACTGTTAAGAACTGAGAACAAACTGAGGGTTCATGGGGGGTGGGAGGGGAGGGTGGGTGATGGGTATCGAGGAGGGCACCTTTTGGGATGAGCACTGGGTGTTGTATGGAAACCAATTTGACAATAAACTTCATATATTGAAAGATAAATAAATAAATAAATAAATAAATAAATAAATAAAAAAAAGGGTGGTCCTAGAGTCGGTCCTAACCCAGTCCAGTTGGTGTTCTTATGAGTCGGAAGTTTGGACACACACACTGATATCACGATGCTCTCTCACACACACAGGCCTCAGGAGAAACCGGTCCCATCAACACGGTGATCCTAGATGTCCAGCCTCCAGAACTGTGAGAAAGCACATTTCGGTTGTTAAACACCCAGTCTGCGGTACTTGGTTATGGCAGCCTCCCTGCACACCTGTCACATTCACGGGCCGTAGGGGTGAGGACGTTAACATGTGGGGGACACAACCGAACCCATAGTGCCGGGGCTTGATTCTGCCTCCCAGATTAGGAGGTCCTCCGATGACCCTGCCTCACGGGATGCTGGTTCTGCTCTGGGCTTCCCTGGAAGGCAGCTCTTCACCTCTTCCCTTGCCTGGGCACTAACATACCTGCGCCAGATAAAGGAGGAGGAGCCTGGGGGTGGCTGGGTACGCAGAGGTTGCAGCCACCTCATCCACCAAGTTTGCAGGCTTGAGGGGCCCAGGGGAGCTTGCTGACCGCAAGAACTGTCATTCTAGGCCGTTCGGCCTCTCGAGGGAGAGGAGTGGGTATGTATGTAGTGGTCCTGCAGGGGAAGAACCTCCACTCCTCTCTCCTTTCAGGATGATCTTTTGGGGGTGCCTGGGTGGCTCTGTCAGTAAAGCGTCCGACTTCGGCTTGGGTCATGTTCTCCCGGTTGGTGGGTTTGAGCCCCGCGTCGGGCTCTGTGCTGACATCTTGGAGCCTGGAGTCTGCTTCGGATTCTGTGTCTCCCTCTCTCTGTCTCTGCCACTCCCCAACTTGGGCTCTGTCTCTGTCTCTCAAAAATAAATAAATAAATAAATAAATAAATAAATAAATAAATAAATGTAAAAAAAATTTAAAGATGATCTTCTGATGGCTCAGACAAAGCTCTGGGGATGGGTCTGGCGCTCACTCTTGGCCAGTCCCCTTCCTCACCCTGCCCCTCATTGCCCCTCCTCTTGCCCCTGCCCTGACCATCCCTCCCTCTTCTCTCCCCACTCCCCCCCCCCCTCCTTGCCCTACCTCTTCTCCCTGCCCCATGCCTTCTCACCCCATCTCCTTACCTTGCCTCTCCCCTCCCCTCCTCCTCTCCTCCCCTTCCCTCCTCTCCCCTTCCTTCCCCTCCTCCTGCTCCCCTCCCCTCTCGTCCCCGCCTCTCCTCTCAGGTCCCACTGGAGAATGGGAGAGGCACGTCTCCCCTGGGGAAGGGGATGAGCCATCGCTATGAGAAGCCTGGTTATTTTTGCTTTCTGCCTGGGTGTGGGCGTTTGTGTTGACAGTGGCGGGGGAGGCGGTGACGGGCGCTGGAACAGTTGGGTGCCCGTGGAGCCCGTGGGAGGCAGCGCCTGTGCCAGGCAGGTGACTTGGCCCTCACGTGGCTCCTGGGGCCTTGCGGAACTCTAGGGGGAGCTGGATTTGCTCCTCTCTGCTGGGGGTCCCATTCCCTCCTCCATGTCACATGCGGGGGGCAGGGGGCTGCCTGATGTCACCCACCCCCAACAGACTCATGGGGTGCAGACGTGGCTAAGTGGGTGATTCTGACTGGGGTGGCATCTCAGCAGGGAGGGTTTGGTGTCTGTCCTGACTCTTGCCCAGTGCTCTCCAACCATTATCTCCATCAAATATGTTTCTAGTACATTCAGACATAAATCCTGGGGAATATCAGTGTGCTTACTCTGACTGCACCCCGGATGGGGGTGGCTCTCAACTCAGCACTGCCTGTGTAGAAATATGTATTCATTGGGGTGCCTGTGGGTGGCTCAGTGGGTTAAGCAGCTGACTTCGGCTCAGGTCATGATCTCCCGGTTCGTGAGTTCAAGCCCTGCATCGGGCTCTGTGCTGACAGCTCAGAGCCTGGAGCCTGCTTTGAATCCCGTGTCTCCCTATCTCTCTGCCCATCCCTCACTGTGCTGTCTTTCTCTGTCTCAAAAATGAATAAATGTTAACAAAAATAAAAAAGAAATATGTGTTCATTATATTGGGGTGGGGGGCAGAGTAGGTTACTAGCGTTTAGCCCAGTTTACTAAACGTCCTGCGCTGTTGTCACACCCGAGTGCAAGTGTCGGTTCTGTGTCGCCCTCCTGGGTGAGTTGAAAAAGACCCCGGGAATGCTGAAATCCAGATCCTGTCAGTATTAGTCTCCCTGGTGTCTAAGGCACCCTACTCATTCAGCAGATTTGGCAACTGAGATTCAGGTCAATGGGCCTGGATCGTAAGTGCTTATTTGCTTAGAAATTTCGAGATGAAAGTCTATTTCTCTGTCTTTCTATCTCTGTGCTCCTACCACAAGAATCTCAGTCTAGGTCTTTCCCCATGTTGCACCCTGGCTACTTTCCTAGCTGTGGTCACAAAGTACCACAAACTGGGTGCCTTAAAAGTAGACTTCTCATCTCACAGTCCAGGAGGCTAAAATCTGAAACGAAGGTAGTGGCAGAATCATGCCCCCTCGAAGGCTCTAGGAAAGAACCCTTCATTGCTCCTTTCTGGCCTCCGGTGGCCCCAGCTTTGCCCACCTTCTCCTGCCTGTAGCTGTGTCACATCAGTCTCTGCCTCCATCTTGATAACGTCCTTCCCCCTGGGTCTGTCTCTTGTCTCTAAACATTCTCTTTATATAAAGACACCCGCTGTTGGATTAGGGCCCATCCTAATCCAGTATGACCTCGTCTGAACTTGGTTACAGCTGCAAAGACCCTGTTTCCCAATAAGGTCATAGTCACGAGTACCCCGGGGTTTAGACTGAGAGATCTATTTCTGGGAGTCAGGGTTGAACTCATAACACCCCCCGCCCACCACCGTGGCCCCTGTGTTCCCACTCTACCATGGTTGCTCCAAATATGACTGATGGTAGAAGAGCGGCTGCCTGCATTGATTTGATTATTGTGTATCTGTTACTCTCTTCTTTTGAGCTCGGAGGTATCCTTTTGATTAAGTGCCCACCCCCCACCCCCGCCCCGACTCCTTTGCTGCTGAATCTTTTTTTTGTTATTATTCTTTGCTTTGTCAGGTCTTGATGCTGGCATACTTGTATCTGGACATTCCTGTTTTGTCCCGTTCCAGGGGAAGTGCACACTCTCCCAGGATTCTGCATGACAGTCCCCATAGAGCCCAAACAGACATTTGCTCATCTTCTGATTCCTGTCTGGCCTCGTAGACTGTAAACCCTCACAAGATGAGGCACCGTGACTTTAGCTCGTGACTGATTATACTCCTGGTACCTAGGCCCAGGCCTAGCAGGTAGCTTGTGTTTTACAATGTTATTTGGAACATGGCCTGGGTGCCTCAGTCGGTTGAGCATCCGACTTCGGCTCAGGTTGTGATCTCACGGTTAGGGGCACCTGGGTGGCTCAGTCGGTTAGGTGTCCGACTTTGGCTCAGGTCATGATCTCGAGGTTCGTGAGTTCGAGCCCTGCGTCGGGCTCTGTGCTGACTGCTCGGAGCCTGGAGCCTGCTTGGGATTCTGTGTCTCCCTCTCTCTCTGCCCCTCTCCTGCTCACACACACTCTCTCTCTCTCTCTCAAAAATAAATAAACATTAAAAAAAATTTAAAATGTTATTTGGACAGGGGTGCCTGGGTGGCTCAGTGGGTGAAGCATTGGGACTTCAGCTCAGGTCGTGATCTCACGGTTCATTAGTTCAAGCCCTGCATCCGGCTCTCTGCCCCTCCCCAGCTTGCGCTGTGTCTCTCTCAAAATAAATAAATAAACTTAAAGAAAAGAAAAGAATAGTTGGATAAAAAAGGAGACCTGCTTTTCTATCAATTATAGTTAGGGCGAAGTGTGATGTGATTTTTAAAAGATACATGTGCCGCCAGAACAAGTTAAAAATAGAGCTACTGTAAGATCCAGCAACTCCACTTGTGGGCTTACATACAAAAAAGTTGAAAGCAGACTCAGAGAGGTATTTGTGCACCCATGTTTGTAGCAGCATCATTCACAATGGCCAAAAGGCGGAAGCGACTTAAGTGTCCATTGACAGATGCGTAGGTAAGACGTATATATATGGAATCGATATTATCCAGCTTCAAAAAGGAAGGAAATTCTGACACGTAGATGAACTTTGAGGACATTAGTCACGTGAAATAAGGTAACCACAAAAAAGAGGAACGCTGTAGGATTCTATTTATATGAGATTTGTATGATCTAATCAGATGCAGGGAGACGTAAAGTAGAATGGGGGGCGGGCGGGGGAAGGGGGAGTTAGTGTTTAATGGGAATGAAGTTGCAGGGTTGCAAGACGGAGAGAGTTCTGGATGGATGGGAGATCTGGTTGCACAACTGTGCGAATGTACTTGATGCCCCTGAAATGTACGCTTAACGATGGTTACGATGGTGAATTTTACATTCTGTGTAGTTTACCGCAATTAAAAAAATGAATATGGAAGGATGTGCATGCACACACACACAGATATGTGTATGTGTGTGTGAAAGACGGAGGGTGGGTTTCAAGAGGGTGCTCTGGAGGAAGGGAAGGGAGATCGGAAGGGAGAGGCAGCCGGAGTTGCTGACATTGCCTGCAGGGAAGAGAAGTAGCGGGCCGGGCCGGAGGGAAAAGCACCAAGGGTAGTTATCAGTACCTGGGGTTATAATCAGAGCTCTGTCTCCAGCTAGCTGTGGGATCTTGAGCAAATCAATGGTTTCCTATTGTGGGCATCAGCTTTTAAAAGGAGCTGGTATAGTAACCTCTGAAGATCTTTCCAGCTCAAAAGCTTCAGAGGTTTTAAGCATCTAACAAGGTAATGCTGATTCACTGAGGTTTTTCACAGTTCTTTGCAACTGCTACACTCGGTGTGTGCTCTCCTAATTCTGCTGGCTCCAGAGTGTGTCTGTTTAAAGCAATCATCCTTTGGTTAGGAATTCCTGGTGATTTTAATGGCACCCGTTAGTTTGGCTTAAGAAGAATACATTCATTTATTTTCCCCCCTTCATCTCTCTTTGTTCCTGTCCATTTGCCGGGTCTTCTGATTTCAAGATTACCTTGGTCCTTTTTCTTTCATTTAACATTTATGCATGTTGGGCTCGTATTCTAATTATTTCATGCTGACAGTAGTATCTCTTGTGTATCGCTAAGCTTTTGCATGCGTGATATTGCATCCCTATGGCAACACTGTGAGGTCAATTCATGGTCTCTGTTTTATAGACAAGGAAGCCGAGTGGTTAAGTACCTCGCTTGGCCTTGAGGTCACCCAGCTAATCAGTGGTTGAGCTGTGATTGTACTTGGGTTGTTCTCATGGGATACTGCCCCAGGCGCCTTCAGTCCTTGTTCCTTGGGTATCCTGGGTCCTTTTATGGCATCGACTATTTTTATTTTTGGTACTTCTGAGGTCTCTAGTACAGGCCTGTTAGAGACTAATAAATTTTTTTTTCAAAGGTAACTTGCTCATTTCTTTTAAGAGGGATCATTCCTGTCTCACTCTGTCAGGGAAGGAGTATCTGTCTGTTGTGCTGAGCTGACCACAGCAGTCAAGTTCTTAGCTACTGGGGAGAAGAGTTAGGGTCCTCTAAAAGTTTCCTTTGTGGGCGGGAGAGCAGTTATCAACCAAGCATGGGATCCAGTGGAAAATGCAGGAATACTCCTTTAACATCTGAAGAAGCAAGGATCACTCAGGGTCTGGGCCCAGAGAAGCCAAAATGGGGTGCTGCTTATTCCCTCCCGCGTAGACCTCATCAGCAACTTTTGATTGCCAGAGACGCTCACGTGGAGAACCAGCTTTAGATGCACTGGTTTGAGTTAACCAGGAAGTAAGAGGTTTCCCAGCTTTGGAAGTTTTTGAAGTTTTTGCGTTACAGTCTTTGAAAAACTACCAGAAGAGGGCCCTCGAGTCCCGGCCACCCATAGTGCTTTCATTTCACAAACTGGCACTTTCGAACTTGGGGGGCCGGGGGCATTGTTCTCCGAGTGGCCTCGGAAAGGCCGGGTAGAGAAGTCACCCATCAGAGCCACCATCTTTCTGGCAAACTGGCAACCCATCCTTGAAGAGTATCAGGTGAATGAGTGACCCTGAGGGATTGGATTCTTCGCCCTAGGCTCACATGCCCACCTTGTGGATATGCATCTCCGGGAGGGTTAGGTCAGGCCTCTCGTGTACCTGCAAACGCAGCTAATGTTGGGCTCATCGGTTTCCTGAACAGGGCTCTGTGGTAGGGTAGTGTAGGTTGCTCTGGGATGCATTCGCAGGCAAGCAGGAGCCTGTAATTCTGCTAGCAAGTCAAGACAGACAACAGGCCGACCGTCGGCTTGCTCATATCTCCCTTGAAAAGAGGGCATGCTTCCTTTGGAAGATCTAGGCCCTTGTTCACGGTCAGGTTGGGCATGGCGTGAAAGGACAGACAGTGGATCTTTTGTCTGTTTGTAAGCGATCCCCGATAAGCATTCAGGATCTGCTCTGTAAAGTGGATGAGCTGGTCCCAGCTCCTGCACTGGAATACCTGTAGTGTTCCGCATCTCGAATCATCCTTTGGGATTTGGTGTTGGAAGGGGCCAGAGTTTGGCCTTCACATTTGACAGTTAGGAAGACATCAGCTCTTTGGCACCTTGTGTGTTCTTTCGTGAAGTGGGCTGTGTTAAGCTCCTCCTATATGTTCTTCCCAAAGTTGTATGCCGTCTGTCCTAGGTTCTTTCCTCCTGTTCTGTACTGGCAATGTTGCAGCCCCAGGGCCACCGAGATGGAAAGATAGCCTCCTGGAAGCTTGGGGTGGGGGCCAGGCAGGAAGTATAATCATGAGTCAGATAACACCGAAAGTACTAAGCTGGAAGTCCTCACACACAGGAACCCTTGGGTCACTTTTCACATTTGCTTCATGCGCAGCGACTCTTGATTTATTGGACAGAGCCTGGGATGAGTCCTTCCAGGTGTGACGTGTGGAGTCGCTCGTCCAGAGGGTGTGTTCACACCAACCAGACTCAGCAGGCCAGACTTGTGTGGCCCGACAGGGTGAGGGCAGGCCACCCCCTGGTGGGAACAGGGGTAGAGAAGTGTTACACTTTCCCGCGTAATTGATTTAACTGCTTTCCTCCTTGAGTGCATGTAATCAGGACCTGACGCTTGGATCAAAGCCCCTTGCGATGTTCATTTTGTCTGTTGAAGACTCACCTGGCACGAGTTTGGTGCTGAGTTCTGAGCAGGCCTCCTGCCACACCTGTATGTTCGTGGTCGGCAGTGGCGGAGTAGGAGGCATGCCCTGCTGGGGACGGAAAACCTGGTCAGTCCATGAACGGGAACCGTTTTTGTGAGTTTTGGCCCATGCTCAGTACCTTGGTTCTCTTAGCTATAAAATGAGTGGAGAGCCGATGATCTCCAATAATGAAATATTCTGATCCCAAGATTCCAGGATTCTCCTTTCTGAGATTTTTCTTTTTCCTTCTCTTTTATAGTTCCCCCCCCCCCCTTTTTTTTGAATTGACTGCTGCTAAGGCAGGTTCGCCATCTTAACTCCACTAAGAGGTATGAACATGAGGATTCCTTGCTTGACTGATTGCTGCTCCTGAAATTTCCTTTGCCCTCGCTCTGATGGAGATGCTGCAAAGCCGAGGGATGGCAGGCAGCCCATGTCAGAGAGTTCTAGCACCTGCGTTAGCCATCCTGAATAGTCAGGATCTGAGTGTACAGGGAAGCCATGAAATGCATTCAAGGGTACCCTCCAGGGTGAACCAGGAAACCCAAGACAGGTGATCTGGGCAAAAAATATCATAAGGCAGCTTCTTGAATGGAGCAGAAACTTCTAGAACCCACCCGACCCATTATTTCAGCGTCATGTTTCCTCTTTTCTATAGCTGAAATCCTCCCCTTCCTTCTCTCTCTGCCCTAGGCCTTGGTGTGGCCCTGGTTTTGGAGGATCCTGGTGGTGCTGGAGGTAGAAACTGGTGCCTCGTTAAATCGCTTGCTTCCTGGCAGGGATTGTGGGTCCCAGAGTGTCCTCTCTGGTATATCTGCCTTCACTGTTCTCTAAGGTGGGTCACCCGGTGGACTGGTTTGGTAACCTTATTAGAACCAGCACTCCTGAGTCATCAATTCTGCAGTTGTATTCCTCGACCATGGAAAGTTCCCCTGAGGCCTCCAGACGTCTAGTGAAAGCTGGAAAATCTGGGGAGAATAAAATGATGTCCAGATACCACTCTTAGTGCTCACACTTAGTGAGTCTTCCTCCGCTTGAATTTTAACAGGGCTGGTAACTGGACAGACAGCCGGTTGGACCCACATATGCAAACAAATGGCTTCTTGGTTGCAGGTAAAGACCACTTTGTGGATTTCGCGGACTCCAGCGAGAATGCCGGTTTTGTGGTGACGGAATAGCACTCTGTCTGAGTCCGTTCAGGCTGCTATAATGAAGTACCACGGACTGGTTGGCTTAAACAACAACAGACATGGAGGCGCCTGGGTGGCTCAGTCGGTTGAGTGTCCGACTCTGGCTCAGGTCACGATCTCACAGTTCATGTGAGTTCGCGTCAGGTTCTGTGCTGACAGAGCCTGGAGGCTGCTTCGGATTCTGTGTCTCCCTCTCTGTCTGCTCCTCCCCTGCTCACACGCTGTCTCTCTCTCTCTCTCTCTCTCAAAAATAAATAAAGATGTAAACAAACCAACAAACAAAAAACACAACAGACATGTATGTCTCACAGTTCTGGAGGCTGCAAGTCTTGAGATCAGGGGTCCGGGCCGCTCAGCTTCTGATGAAGGCCCTCTTCTGGGTTGTGACTGCTGACTGCTGGCTGTGTCCTCGCATAGAAGAAGGGCCAGGGAGCTCTGTGGGGTCTCTTTTATAAGAACGCTAAGCCCATTTGTGGGGGCTACCTCCTCATGACCTAAGCACCTCCCAAAGGTCACCTCCTTATTCTGTCACGTTGCGCCTTCGGATTTCAACATAGGCATTTCGGGGGATGCAAACATTCAGACCATAGCACAGGTGGATGTGAAAGGCCCCAGGAAGGGGGTGGGCTGGGGCGAGTCAGATCCGAGCCTCACTGTGCTTCCTTCTAGCTGCACAGACATCCAGAAAGTGATTTTCTGCTTCAGATTGTTTCTGGGCCCCCTCTTCTCTCCATGCCGATTGACCTGTGGTTTGCTGTCAGCAGATTGTATTGAAAAAATCCAGGGCCTTCTTCACCCCAAGGTGGCCATGAGTCTTACTGACGAGGGTGTGTTTCAGGATCTCCTGGGAAGTGGGTTGCATGTGGGATGTGAACCAGCTTATGCAGCGATGGGGTTTGCTGTCCTGACCTTCTGCGCGGCATTAGAAGGTCATTCTTCTCCTCCTCCTCTTCCTCCTCCTTTTTTTTAATATGTAATTTATTGTCAAATTGGTTTCCATACAACACACAGTGCTCATCCCAACGGGTGCCCTCCTCCATGCCCGTCACCTGTTTTCCCCTCTCCTCCACCCCCCCAGAAGGTCATTCTTCTTTAGCTGTGCCTTGATCCCTCTGGGAAAGTATGAAGAGCCCCAGATGGTGGCGGCTGCTCCTGGTAGGAGAGGGGCAGGGAGGAAAAGGAGACGAAAGGAAAAAGAAAACAAAAAAAAGAACCAGGAGAACACTCCTATTTCGCATACCGCTCTTTCTTCTGCAAAGGCTTCTTACCAAAGATTGCCTTTCCTGGCGTGTTATTTGTATTTGTGAAAGTGTCCTATTTCCTCAGGGGACTCAGGAATTTCATTTTTCCTTAAAAGAGCAAGAGGAGAAAAGGATGTAGTCATTTCCTGAGCTGCCCTGACAAAGCACCACAAACTGTGTGGCTTAAAACGACGATGTATTCCCTCACAATTCTTTCTTTCTTTCTCTTTCTTTCTTTCTTTCTTTCTTTCTTTCTTTCTTTCTTTCTTTCTTTCTTTCTCTTTCTTTCTTTCTTTCTTTCTTTCTTTCTTTCTTTCTTTCTTTCTTTCTTTCTTTCTTTTTTTTGAGGCAAAACATAGGATGCTTTTATTTATTTTTTCATATAGTTTTTTAATGATACAAAAATTGCTCACTGTTTTATTTTATTTTTCCCTCACGATCCTGGAGGCTAGAAATGCAGTCTCAAGGTGTCAGTAGCCTTGGCTCCTCCTGGAGGCTCTGTGGGACGGTCTGCTCTTTGCCTCCTAGCCTCTAGTGGTGGCTGGGAGTCCTTGGAGTTCCTTGGCTGGTAGGTTTGTCTCCAATCTGGGCTCTGTAGTCCATAGCTTCTTCCTTTGTGTCTCTTCTCCTTTTAATTTTTTTTTTTTTTAATGCTTATTTCTTTGAGAGAAGAGGGGAGGGGCAGAGAGAGGGGGACACAGAGGATCTGAAGCGGGCTCCGTGCTGACAGCAGAGAGCCCGATGTGGGGCTCGAACTCACCAACCACGAGATCATGACCTGAGCCAAGATCAAGAGTCAGATGCTTAGCCGGCTGAGCCACCCAGGCGCCCCATCCTTCCGTTTTTTGTGATTGATGTTTTTCTCCCACTACTAGACGGGCAGCCATTGTTTTAAATTTGTGGGGAGAGAAGGACCCTCTTTTACGGAACCTATATATACCCTGCTTTCTTATATCCCTTACCCCTATTCAGATGCAAATATCAATTAATTTTCTGATTGCAGTTCATGTGGCAGTTTCAGGCACAGACACAGGCATGTGCACCCAAACAGTCCCCCACAGTACGAGACTGGAGCCGAGATCCTGGCTCAGAGCAACCACGGGCTCCCTCAAGGGAGAGAGAGGTACTGTGGGGTCCCTTGCCTGGTGTTCTGACAACCAGAAAGCCAGATGAGCTCAACCACCTTCTCAGCCTGGCTTCTCTGGACAGTATATCCTCTTGTCTTTCTACTGTTGTCTGTGAACTTGTTCAGTCTCCATGAAGTTTAACAGAAGAGTCTAGAAGTTCCATTGACCTGGACCAGTAACCATGGACCTGGTTAGAAGGTCCATTTCCCCATTCTGAATTACCTGGCTTTGCCATGCACGATCATCTTGGAAACTCTTTTTTTTTTTTTAATGTTTATTTATTTTTGAGAGAGAGAGAGAGAGCAAGAGAGAGACAGAGCATGAGTGGGGAAGGGGCAGAGAGAGGAAGACACAGAATCCGAGCTGTCAGCATAGAGCCTGATGCGGGGCTTGAACCCACGAACCGTGAGATCAGGACCTGAGCTGAAGTCGGACGCTTAGCCAGCTGAGCCACCCAGGTGCCCCATCTTGGAAATTCTTTTTTTTTTTTTTTTTTTTTTTAATAATTTTTTTTTAAACTGAGTTGAGTCCTCAGCAGCTTTTTTTTTTTTAAGTTTATTTATTTTTGAGACAGAGAGAAACAGAGCATGAGTGGGGGAGGGGCAGAGAGAGAGAGAGGGAGACACAGAATCGGAAGCAGGCTCCAGGCTCTGAGCCATCAGCCCAGAGCCCGACGCGGGGCTCGAACTCACGGACCGCGAGATCGTGACCTGAGCTGAAGTCGGACGCTTAACCAACTGAGCCACCCAGGCGCCCCCCCCATCTTGGAAATTCTTAAAAAATAGTTGCACGGATCCAAGAGTGTCTTCAGTGACGCAACCACTGGATGGCTTGCTGGCCGTTATTTGCAGGGATGGTGGCTGCCAGTGAAGGCAGACGGATGCTGTTTATGTTTGGGTCTGTCCCGCTGAGGAGTGGGTTTGCACCAGCTCCCAGTGCTGTTCACCAGGGCATAGCAGGTTGTGGCATCAGAGGCAGGACAGGCATGCCATGTGTCAGATGATTAAATCTTAGATCGGGGAATATGAGCTTGGAGAACAGGGCTATGGGGAATCGTCTGTTGTAAGTAGATTACATAGTTTATTTTAGGGGACATTTCTATCCAATTTAGGCTGAAACTTGATAGAATGTGCTTTCCTAAGCCCTCAGCTCTACTTGTCTGGAATGAGCCCTTTGTAAGCAGGCAGCTGTCCAAGCATGGCGGCCCGTGGGGTCACATCTGGGTAGCACCCTGCCAAGTGGCTTTAATTCTGTTTGCTATATTTCCCTGGCCTAAGTTACCCCAAACCATATGCCTGCACTATTATTTTCCTCTAATGTTTTTAAAGGTCATTTTATTTTATTTGCATATTTGACTAGGTAGCACATGGACATGATTCAAAATTCAAAATATGTAAGAGTTTAAAATGAGAAGTTTCCTTTCCCCCCGACTCCCAGCTACCCCATTCTTCCCAACAGAGAAGCTCTGTGATGTTTCCAGTTTCTTAGGAGTCATTACAGGTGTATTACACACAAATGATTGCATATGGGTGGATGTGTATCTATAAATCTATATCTGTATCTATATGTCTTTTTCCTCTCCACCTCTTACACAGATGATAACATTCCATACATTCCATTCTGCATGGATTTTTTTATTCACTTAACATCAGGTTTTAAAGATCTTAATCACTATATAAATAGCTCTCTCATTCTTGTAACTATTTGTTTTACTGTTATTTTAAACTTACAGAAGAGTTGGAATAATACTGTAAGAAACTTTCATATACCCTTTACTCGAATTCACCAATTGTCTGCATTCTGCACTGTTTGCATTATAATTTGTACTCCATGTATGTGAGTACATAGCACCCACATTTACCCTTGCACACATTTATCCTTACACAGATTTACACACATACATACACACTTTTATTTTCGGATCCATTTGAGAGTGTGTTGGGAGCATCATATCCCTTGCTGTGTGAGTTCTTCAGTGTCGTTCCTAAGAACAAGGGCATCCTCACACATACTCATCCTTTAATCCCATTGTACTTTAATTGTACTTTTGTCCAAGTCTCATTTTATGGTTGTGTGGGTATATGTTTTTTTGTTAATTTTTAGGACTTCATTTTTTTTTAATTAATTTTTTTTTTTAATTTACTTTTGAGAGACAAAGTATAAGCGGGAGAGGGGCAGAGAGAGAGAGGGAGACACAGAATCTGAAGCAGGCTCCAGGCATTGAGCTGTCTGCGCAGAGCCCGACGTGGGGCTCGAACCCATGAACCACGAGATCATGACCTGAGGTGAAGTTGGACGCTTAACCAACTGAGCCACCCAGGCGCCCCTCCATTTCCAATGACACCTCTCTCATTAGTCTTTGCTGAAATTCTCAACTTAAGACCTTTTTCTTTTAAAGTCCTCTGCCATCTCATATGTTAATATCTTTGTTTGTGTGCCTTATGTTAAATATTTGTGCATTTACCCCTCTTATACCTGTTGCTTTCTCATTAGATTACCCTTTCTTAGGAGAGTAAATCCATTCTCCCTCCCACTCTCCCTTATTTCTTGTGTTCCAGAAAGAATCCAGTGCCACTTGGGCTGTGTCTGAAACATAGTTGAATTCTCTACAGACCAGCCCTGCACGTGGTATGGAGTTGACCCTCAGATATTTGCAGTTTCAAGTACTGGAGATGTCTGGGAATGGTCGTATGTGCATTAGCAGCTCAAACAACTTCGTTAAAAGACGTACATACGTTAACTATCAACTTCATTAAAAAGGCAACTTCATTAAAACACACCTTAAGGATCTTTATTGACCAAATTCTCTTGTCTTTTTTTTTTTAAGCTTATTTGTGTATTGAGAGAGAGAGAGAGAGAGAGAGAGAGAGAGAGAGAGAGAGAGAGAGAGAAGGAGAGGGGCAGAGAGAGGAGAGGGAGAGAATCCCAGGCAGGTTCTGCACTGAGAGTGTAGAGCCCAACACGGGGCTCAAACTCACCAACCATGAGATCGTGACCTGAGCTGAAATGAAGAGTCGGATGCTTAACTAACTGAGCCACCCGGGCACCTCTCTCCTGTCTTTTCATTGGGCACGTGTGCACTTTTGTTTGGAACCAGCGTGTGTGTGTGTGTGTGTGTGTGTGTGTGTGTATTGTGATGCCTGGATTTTTTTCTCACTTAGCTTTTCATATATACATATAAAGTCATTCTTTTTAATGCTTAGGTAGTTTCAGGAAACTTGTTTGTGAAGAATAAAGTTACAGGCACATAGAAGAGAGATTTTCTTTCTAGTCAAATGGTGTTATCACTTCTTCTGTGTCTGTTTTCTGAGGATAGAGAGCCTTACATGAAATTCATATCTTTAGCAAGATGATTTATGTACTATTATCTACCACTTATGGCTTTCAACAGCCTCCATTCCCGAACAAATTACTTTGGAAATTTTCCTTCCCCAAGCCTTACAGATTCATGAGTCAGTTTATTTAAAGTCTAAATTTGGGGAGGACTTTTAGCAGCTGGTAGTCTATGAATTGCTAAAGCAGAAGAGAGAAAATGTGTAAGGTCTTTGGGATTCTGGCTTGCACTGCTCTTCTCGGGTGGCCATAGAGCACCTATTTCTCTGTCCTGAATACGTCTTAAAGAAGGTCAGCTGCTTAACCTCTGCTGGAGTGAGCGATAGACAGAGTGTGGAGGATGCAGAGTTGGGAAACAGATTGGTGATTGACAGGAAGTCATTATGAAAGTTCTTGTCACCTATCCTCTCACTGACTTACTGGGGATATGGTGCCAATGATCTGACTCATTCTCTTTTGGCCTTAAGGTTAGTAAGATCCCAGACGCTTATAATGAGTCTTAGCATAGGGTTCTATCAGTTAGAATGTGTGTGTGTGTGTATGTATATATATTTTTTGGAGAGGGAGAGGGCACAAGTGAGTGAGGGGCATGGGGAGAGAGAGAGAGGGAGAGAGAGAGAGAGATTCCCACAAGGGGCAGAGACAGAGGGGGAAAGAGAGAAGTGGGGCTTACCTCTTTGAGCTCATGAAGCAGGGCTCCAACTCATGAACCGTGAGATCGTGAGCCGAAGTCAGATGCTTAACTGAATGAGCTACTCAGGCGCCTTAGGATATTTTCAATGCCAGAAACAAAAGACCCAACTAACAGTATCTTAAACAGTAGGGGGCGGGGGGGGGGGATGGGGCAGTTAGTATCTCACATGATGGTTCCAAGGTTAATCCAGCAATTCAATGATGGCATCAGAATGGAGTTCTTTCCATTTTCCTGTTCCACTATCCTCAGGGTATTTATTCACTTGATCCTTGGGCTTATTTTCACACAGTGGCAAGCGTGGTAGCCGGACTTGCAGCAGTGGAAGTAGGCGCAGCGATACCTGGCCAAAAAACGAGGCCATTTCCTCCACCTTGCTTTTTTTCCATCTGCAGTGAAAACTCTTCCCAGAACCGCGGTTATAGGGTATCCTCTTCTTTTATTGGCTAGAGCTGGGTCACGTGCCTGGCTTTAACCCAATCACAGGCAAGGAGGAGTGGGATGCCCCTGATTGGTTCGTGTCAGACCTGATTCAAGGAGGTGGTTCTGCAGTCCATTGCACCCCTGAACATGACCTTTGAGATGGTCCGCGTTCTGTTGGCATGGAAGGAGGCAGGGGCTCTAGGGAAGGCAGCTAGCGATTTATTATTTTTAAAACTAGGTGTAGGCTTGCTGATGGCCTAACATGAGTTGATTCCTTGCCTTACCCAATGGTGACATTTGGACGTTTTGAATTTCTGCATTCTGGGGTGTGATATCTTAAACTTTAGAGATCCTTCGTGAAAGGTGAAGATAACTGCAAGGATTTTTTATAACTCTGACACACTTAAGCATTTTATGCAAGGTGGAGTTAGAGACGGCCTCACAATGACCCCAAATGGTGAGGGGGAGGTTAAGAATAATAGCAAAAAAGGTGGAGTAGATATGGGCATCTCTGCATAGAATAGGTTTTTATGGTGGAAACTGGCCTTAAAATAGTGCAAATACAAATTCTGTGGGAAAAAATAGGAAAAGCAGACTTTTCAGTGTATCCTAGTGTTCTCCTTTTTTTCCAAAAACAAATATTCACATTAGTCTGGACCATAATTTTTTCTTTTTTCCTGTGTCTCCTACCGGTTAATAAAACTGTTGAAAGGCAATTTTAATGATCTGGAAACCTTATTTTTCTGGAAGTGGTGTTTGAGCATTTCGAGCGTGGAAACAGTCAGGCGTGGCGGGGGTCTTGACCTCGCGCCTTCACGGCTCTCCCTCTCCCCGTCCTCTGCTGTGAGATAGATGAGGAGCTGACAAGCTGTCTCGGATTCCAGCAGCATCTTTCTCTTGCAGGTGTGCTGTGCACACGGCCTCCTGGGGATGACTGCCCCACACGGCTGTCATCAAGGCGGCGATGGACCTGAGTGACCACGGGTGTCCCCTCATGTCTGTTGCGGGCGGCGGGGGGGGGGGGGGTCTGCATTTCTTTCCTAGCACAGTTATTGATGCCTTATAGGTGCCTGGTGCTGACGACAGTCTTGAAATGTATGCTTGGCAGGTGTTTTTGTTTTGCTTATGACTTTTTTTCTGCCCGTAAAAGGCGTTTTTGTTGGACGGAATGTAGAAATACAGAAAGGCACGGAGAAGAAAACAAAAGATGCCACATTGTGGCTGTTCACACTTCCATCCATCTTTGTACAGTCTTTCTCCTCATGCATATCTCTGCCCTCCCTCCCTTTCTCTCTTCCCATCCTTTTTTTCTTTTTTCTCTCTGCACATAATGAGGACCACACAGAATATAGGTAAAATGTTGTGTTTTTTTCTCCCAGTTAACACACGGTGTGGGGCCGGACTGATCAATTCAAACCGCAGCTCATCTTCTAAGCAGTATGGGATCCTTCTGTGCCTCAGTTTTCCTAATCTGTGAAAGGGGGTAATGGGTGTTTGAGGACTAATTGTAAACATCTCTGTGGGTTGCTCAGTCCGGTGTCCAGCACTGATGTCTCTTGGCAGGTGACCAAAGTTTATCACACCAACTGCTCCCTGCCGACCTACTGCCCAGCTGTCAAGTAGGGCTGAAAACCCTACTTTCTGGCAAAGGAAAGCTGCATGTCCTGGGTAGCCCAGAACAGGGCTTCTCAGCCTTGGTACTACTGACCTTTTGGGCCCAGTGCTTTGTTGTGAGAGGCTGTCCCATGAATTGTAGAGCTCCACCCACTAGATGGCAGGTGGTGCCCCCTTCCCCCAACTCCAGACATTGCGAAATCACCTTTGATTGAGAGAGAACCACTGGACTGGAGGACTCAGGATTTATCACCCGGCGCTGCCCAGGGCCACCCTGCACAAAGCTGCCAGGATGAAGACCCATGAAGGTCAAGCACAGACTGCCCACACTCCTAGACTCGGAATATCATGCATTTTGTTTGAAGGGTGGAAGCTGCAGGGTCCAGCTGTCCTAGATAGAATGAATCCGGGGGAAGATCTCCCCGTAGCTGTGGCACCACATCTCAGCCAGGACCACTGCCTGTCCTTTCTTGACTCCAGGTGAAGACACCTGTGGTCCCAGTGAGTGATCAGGGGAATGGGCCACACAGCGGGAATGTCTCTGAGCAGTGGCAGAACTCAAGCTGTGGGCAAGGCAGCTTCACACAAAGTGCTTCTGCCCCAGGACTCCTCTAAATCAAAGACCACTGGGCTCTAAGGGTCCATGAGGAAGGGCGGCTTGGCCCACTCCCTTCTGGGAGGACGGCAGGGCAGCAGCCACCCCCCGCCCCCTCCCCACCCCCCAGCCAGACTGCTGTGCTCAGTGCCAGGAGCAGTTGAATGGAACACTGCTCAGTGCAAACGCGCAGCTGAGCCCAGGGCAGCACCTGAGGACACAGGATATTTGTCAGATGTAAATGAAGCGCTTAGGAAATCTCGCTTCTGCAGGGGAGCTACCTTGGCCCCTCTTGTCCTGACCTGGAAGGATGGCCCAGCCCAGCTGGATGGCAGATTCTCCTGGCGATGGCTCCCCTCCAGGGACTCAGTGGCAGGATGCGGGGGGGGGGGGGGGGGGGGGGGGCGGGGGGGGCGGGGGGGTGTCAGAGCTGGCCTCCAGGGGGCAGCAGGGAGTTTTCCAAGGCCACCCTCCAGCCGTCAGAGGGCGAGAGTTTACATTCTTTCCCAGAATGATGCAGACTGGAAGATGGTCGGTGGTCCAGTCTGGATGGCTCCCAGCCCTCCTGAAGGCATGCCAGCTCCACAGGGTAGCATACTCTTCAAGTTTTGGGTTTTATGGCGGATGAGAATCAGTCCCAATTGTGAATCAAGTGGTAGAGGGCTGGGGTGTGTAGTTGATTTCTACTTGTTGATGAGCGGCTTATGCCTGAACCCACGTAGCACTAGATGGTGTTGATGAACACGGTTCTGGGAATTAGCCAGTGAGAGCTTATCGAAACTGCGTGGTTAGGTGGCAGCTCAGAGCTAAGAGGACAGGCTGTGAAATGGGCTGAGACTTGCACCCACCAGCTGTGTGACCTTGCATGGGGCCCTTACCCTCTTTGTGCATCAGTTTTCTCATTTGCAAAATAGGGATGATTGCGGGACCTGCCTCTCAGGAGTGTTCTGGGGATTGAATGCTCCTGGGCTAATATCTGGCCTGTGGTTGGCATTCAGTAGCTGCTGTTTGAGTTGTTGGCTCTGGACTGCGTCCTTGGGACACCAAACGTGCAAGCCCCGTCCGTTCGGGCATGTACAGTTTTGCAGAATTGGGGGTGTGGGAGCTGTACGGACGTTCCTGCTGCAGGGACGGCTATTAGAGTCCCCCAGAGAGAATATGGTCATTTGAGGTGTGAGCTTCCATGTTTAAATTTTGAGTTGTGATTCTAGAGTTAGCCTTTGGCTTCTCCCTGCCTCCCATCCCCACGTGCTCAGGCAACATTGGTATTAAACATTGCTCTCTTTTTTTTAATGTTTGTTTATTTATTTTGGGGGGAGGCAGACAGAGAGGGAGACAGAGCATCCCGAGCAGGCTCCACCGTGAGTGGGGAGCCTGACATGGCACTTGATCCCACCACCACGAGATCACGACCTGAGCCCATATTAAGAGTCGGATGCTCAACCGACTGAGCCACCCACGCGCCTCCATATTAAACATTTCTTAAACATTAAACCTCTTTGCTCCTGGGCTACCACTGGATTTATATAGGCTTCTAGAAAATCTCCATAAATTATAAAACATTCACCCAACAGCACAGCCCCTTGGAATCTGAATCATTGCATGGTCTCTACCATAAGAGATAAGGGTGGCCCGCATCTGGGAGACACCAGGGGCTGCTCTCCTGGGACCAGTTGGAATTGGTAAGCTGTGGAGTGAGGAGTGGGAAGGCAGCTTGGAGCCCTGACTTGCCATTGACACTCTGTGGGATTTTTACCCCAAGAGTGGCCTTTGTGGCCCACACTGCCTACACCACCACGTGCGGTCTTTTCTCTGTCTTGTAGAAGCAGTTGTACCTGTAGGCTCTGTTCCTGGGCCATGAATGGCAAACGCATGGAGCATCTCTGTCTAGCTCATCACCTGGCCCTACCTGGGTTGGGGGTGGGGGCTTGGAACATGAACATGACCTGGCTCGGGGCAGGGTCCTCAACGGTTTATAGACTCCCCTTCCTGGGAATCTGAAATTTCAGGACCCATAGTGCTGTGGGCTTCAGGTGTTGATTTAGTAGCTGGGCCTTGAGCAGGTCTGTCCCGGTAGAAAGTGGTGGATGGATGAAGGATTTGAGCCCCGCGGGATTCTGCTCCTGCTGACTTCCACAAATCCTTTCTTTCTGTCCCTCTCCCTGTCACGCTGGAGGAAGACCTGATGTTCAAGTAAGGTTCTTGTGCAGGAGGCAGAGCTGGGTTTGGAGGCCACCCATGGTGCCAGCCCCAGTTAATTTGACAGGCAGGCATTGAAGTCTGGATGTGTGGACCTCATACCTGTTGGGTATGTGCCCTCAGATGGAGTGGGGATCAAAGCAGACACAGTCCGCATCCTCGCAGCCGCCTGGTGGAGGCCAAGATTGGGGGGGAGCGGTGCAGGCTTTGTGGGTTTTCTGACTCCTCTTTCGGGAATCTGGAATGCCTTGGTTTACCCCCTTTCTCTGGGCTGCCTCGGTTCTGCACTGCCCGTGCTGGATTTTGCTTTCTCACCCGCGGGGACAAGGAACGTTGTCCGTTGTCCTCTGTGCACATTTATCGGACTCTCGCAGCATCAGCCAGATCTGCAGAAGTCTCCTCTTGTTCCCGATTGTGCGGTTCTCCGGAGTGCTCGCGGGCCACACAGCGCCGCTGCCCCAGGGGGAGCAACCACTGAGTCTTTGCCCTTGGGGATCCCAACGTGAATGGAAGAGGCTGTCACAGAGGAGCCGCTCCTACGCGCAGACATCCACTGAGCAGGGAGTGAGTCTCACCATGGTGAAACTGTGACATGTGTTTGAAAATAAAAAGTTTTAATTAGTGGGAGCATTTCTCAGCCTCAACCTGGTACTGGCTGTCTTAACACTGAGACTAAAATAAACCGGCTCCAGCTTCTTGGCACGAGACCCACTCTGCCATTTACACACTGACTCTTGGGTTGGAGCATGTGGTGTAGTTGTGTGTGTGTGTGTCTTCCCAAGAGCTCAGACTTCGTAAAACAAAGGAGAGGGACGGTGTTTGTCCCCAGGGTGGGTGCCCTCAGGCGCCATTTGCTCTGGGACCTGTTGGTGTTGGCCAACTTGTGTTCACTTATGTGTGTGAAGTGTCCCCTTCTTTATAAATGTAGGAGCCATGAGAGGCAGCACGGCATAGGGTAATGCAAGGGCCGTGGCTTCTGCAGATACATCTGGGTTCGTATTCCTGTTCGTTAACCAACTCTGTGGCCTTGGGCAGGTCACTTGGTCTCTGAGCCTCTGTACCCTTATTGTAAAATTGGTATAACTCCTTCTTTACCAGTCTAACAGCGATGATTATAGATTATGTATGGTGCCTGGCGCTAAGTAGCAGGGTGATGAATGGTACCCATTGTTATTACAACTTAATGGTGAGCGCACTTCTTACCTTGCTCTGTCTGGGTCACTGCCATGGTCTCCCACGGTGTTTTCAGCAGTAGGGTGGCCTTGACTATGGATGCTTCTCATTTAGTTAAGGACTGGCAAGCCTAAAATTAACCTACTCCAGATGTACATGGGCTGGCGAGTGGGTGTGTCCCCGAATGTCAGCCTGGGTCGTCAGCCTTCTGTCCCTCACGTCTCCCACCGTGTGCACTCTCCACCCTGCTCCCAGCGAAAGCCATCACAGACACAAACAAAACAAAGTGGTTCAGTCTAGGGAATAAAAAAATAAGCCCTTTCTTGGTTTCCTTTGGCCAGTCCCAGGTGACTAAAAGGTTGGGTCTTGAGTTTGTGTGCAAAGCAGAATTTCTGGTCAAGATACAGGATTGGGAACAGGTCCCACCAGAAGAGCTTAAGGGTCAAGGGAGGCATTGACTGTGCCCTTGGCGTCTGGGTTGGATTCTATTGAGCTGAGGAGGACACTGATGGTCGTACAAACTCTCTTCTCCCCCACCCCGGCAGCCCTTTATTGGGTAGGCATCCCTTGTCAAACATCTCTGACCTGTGGGCCCCTATCTGTACCCGCAAAAACTGCCTGACATCAAAATTCTATCAAAAAGCAGCCCCTTTCCATTCTCTGGGGGGGCATCTCTACTTTTAACTTAATACTGAGCTGAAATTCGTCTTCCAGGGAATTTACATGTTGCCCTCATGGTCATCAAGTATCTGAAAGTCATTACTGCGTCTCTCCCTGTACCTCTCATTCAAGGTTAAATGTTACTATTTCCAGGGGCGCCTGGGTGGCTCAGTCAGTTGGACGTCCGGCTTTGGCTCAGGTCATGATCTTGCAGTTTGTTGAGTTTGAGCCCTGCGTCGGGCTCTGTGCGGACAGCTTGGAGCCTGGAGCCTGCTTCAGATTCTGGGTCTCCCTCTCTCTGCCCCTCCCCCTTTGTGCTCTGTCTTTGTCTCAAAATAAATAAACATTAAAAAAATTAATTTTTTTTTTTTTTTTTTTTTACCATTTCCCCAAACTCTCATTCCTTGGGCTTTGTTTTTAGTTCACACAGAATTCTTGCTGCTTACTTTTTTGGAGTTGTTGTCCAGATTGTCAAAGACCCACTGGCAGTGGGTTTCATCCCTTATAACTAATCCCATTATTCCAGGATTAACCTTCCTTTCTCTAGATGCATTCTTTTTTTTTTTTAAAGATTTTATTTTTAAGTAATCTCTCCACCCAACATGGGCCTCGAACTTACAGTCCTGAGATCCACTGACTGAGCCAGTCAGGTGCCCCTCTCTAGTTGCATCCTTAGCTTTTATAGCATGCATTTCTTTTCTTTTTCTCTTTTTTTTAAATTTTTATTTTTTTCTTAAAAAAATTTATTTTATTTTATTTTTTTAAAAATTTATTTTTATTTTTTTTTGTTTTTATTTATTTTTGAGACAGAGAGAGACAGAACATGAAGGGGGGAGGGGCAGAGAAAGAAGGAGACACAGAATCGGAAGCAGGCTCCAGGCCCTGAGCCATCAGCCCAGAGCCCGACGCGGGGCTCGAACTCACGGACCGCGAGATCGTGACCTGAGCTGAAGTCAGACGCTTAACCGACTGCGCCACCCAGGCGCCCCTTAAAAATTTTTTTTAAGTGTTTTATTTATTTTTGAGAGAGAGAGAGGGAGAGGGAGAGGGAGGGAGGGAGGGAGACACAGAATCCAAAGACAGGCTCCAGGCTCTGAGCTAGCTGTCAGCACAGAGCCCAACGTGGGGCTCGAACCCACGAACTGCGAGATCATGACCTGAGCAGAAGACGGATGCTTACTTGACTGAGCCATCCAGGCACCCCTTCTTCTTTTTCTTTAGCAGCCACATGACCCTATTGTCTCCTGTAGCTTCCAGTCACCCAGACCGTGGGAATCCCATCTGAACCCGTCTTCCCCATGTGTGCCTGTGTTGTTGTTTGCACTTAAAGTTACAGGTAGCCATTTGTAGAGCTCTGGATGAAGTTCTCAGCGTGTCTAGATCTTTTCCTTGCCTCCGGTGGGTAAGGTAGTGAGTCAACAGCCATGCGGTGCTTTTGTTCTGGAGTCTGGACACAGGGTGGTTTCTTAAGGAGTCTTTCATTTCAGAGTGCTCCCACCTCTTTAGCCCCGAAGTTCAGCCACGTGGGCCACCACCAGCGAGTCTAGACTATCGGTAGGTAGAAGCAAGAAGAGAGGAAGAGGAGATACGGAAGTGTGGTGGGAAGTGGAGAGTTCCCACCAGATGTGTTTTGTGTTCTTTCTTTCTTTCTTTCTTTCTTTCTTTCTTTCTTTCTTTCTTTCTTTCTTTCTTTCTCTCTCTCTCTCTCTCTCTCTCTTTGTTTCTCCTTCCTTCCTTCCTTCCTTCCTTCCTTCCTTCCTTCCTTCCTTCCTTCTCTCTCTCTCTCTCTCTCTCTCTCTTTCTTTCTTTCTTTCTTTCTTTCTTTCTTTCTTTCTTTCTTTTTAAATAGCGGCAGCTCGTTGGGAGTCACCAGGCCAGCACAGTGTCTGTGTCCATGTGGCTCTGGACTGGTGTTTCAGTAGGACTGTACTGGAACCAGTCTCACTAATAAGCCTGGAATAGAGTTTCCCCCAGCCTGGAGAAGCTGTGTGTGCCCCCTGGTAGTTCAGTGGGTGGCTGAGTGGGTGGCTGAGTGGGTGGCTGAGTGGGTGGCTGAGTACTCTTTGGCTTGGAAGAAACTCGTCACTTTTATTAGCTTTCATTGGTAAGTAAGTGGATTTTCCCTTCCACTCCACTTAAGATCTTTACCGAAGATGTGCCTCTTTTCTCTCGTCTTCTTCTTGTGTATTTGACCCGCTATGAGTCACAACAGAGATTAAAAAAAAAAGTTAAAAAAAATTTTTTTTTAACGTTTATTCATTTTTGAGAGAGAGACACACGGAGTGTGAGCCAGGGAGGGGCAGAGAGAGAGAGAGAGAGGGAGACACGGAATCCGAAGGAGGCTCCAGGCAACGAGCTGTCAGCGCAGAGCCCGACGTGGGGCTCGAACTCACGAACGGTGAGATCATGACCTGAGCTGAAGTCGTGTGCTTAACCGACTGAGCCACCCAGGCGCCCCAGTACAGAGATTTTTTTTTAATTAAAGAAGGTGGGATTCGCTGGGAGAGGACCTGGGTTGGACTCCTTGGCTGTCCTGTCCGGGAGTCCTGGGGCTACAGGTAAGAGACCAAACCCTCAGGAGCCTTGGCTGCTTCTCTCGTACCTGGAGTAGGTGGTGCTGGTATGAGATCGCAGTGGCAGAGCGATGTGGAGGGTGCTGTTGAGTTTTGAAGGGTGATAAGTAATCGCCTCTTCTCTTCCCAGAGTTTAGAGCCAATTGCCAAACGGAACAGAGAATCCAGACAGGTGGGAGATCACAACAGATAAAGCTGGTTGGAGAGCAGCCTTACAGGTGAGGGCTAAATGGGCTCGCTCACTGCTCTGCCCGACCTGCAGGGCCGACCGCCCCTGGGAACAGGGCAGAGAAGGAGAGGTGAGTCCTGACGATGATCAGCTCCAAAGGAGAGAACTCAGAAGGCTCGAGGCGTGCAATCTGTATTTTCTTCCAGTCCGCCAAGCAGGAAAGTCCTCTGAGTCCCTGGGAGGAAAGACTTGGGAGATGTTGAAAGAGAGCTTGTCTTACTTTCCTGGGGCTGCCATAACAAAGAACCACACACTGGGGGACTTAAACGATGGAGATTTATTGTCTTTCGGTTCTGGAAGTCCGAGATCCAGGTTTCTTCGAAGGCTTCTGTGAAGGACAGTCTGTCCCCACCCTTTTTCTGGCTTGTGGCTGTTTGCTCAGTCTTTGGTGCTGGTTGGTGTTCCCTGGCTTGTGGAATTGTCATCCTGACCTCCGCCTTTTTCTTCACCTCTCGGTGTTTTTTTACTTCACCCTCTCTTGCTAAACTTCCCCTGTTTTATAAGGACACTATTCTTGTTGGCCTTATCTTAACTGATAACATCTTCGATGACCCTATTTCCAAATAAGATCACATTATGAGCTATTGGGGGTTAGGACTTTGACATTTGAATTTAGGCAAACGCAACTCAACTCAGAATTGAAGTCTAGGGGCACCTGGGTGGCTGAGGAGGTTGAGCGTCTGAGTCTTGGTTTCGGCTCAGGTCATGATCTCACAGTTTGTGGAATTGAACCCCACGTTGGGCTCTGTGCTGATAGCGTGGCTTCTGCTTGGGATTCTCTGTCTCCCCCTCTCTCTGCCCTTACCCTGCTCGCTCGCTCGCTCTCTGTCCCCCTCTCAAAAACAAATAATAAATAAACATTAAAAAAAAAAAATGGTGATCTGGCTTTTTCCTTTCAGGGGAGTGGAGAGAGATTCTATCCCTTGTGAGGTATCCGTACCCGGTAGGTGTTGAGTGGTTGTCTTCTGTTATGGACTAAGTTGTTTCCCCCACCCTCCTATTCGTACGTGGAAGCCCTAACTCCTCATGTGACCGTGTTTGGAGATAGGGCCTTTAAGGAGATAATTATGGTTCAATGAGGTCAAAAGTTTGGGGGCCTAATTCAATAGGGATAGTGTCCATATGGGAAGGGGAAGAGATGGGTGAGCTGCCCCTCTTTCCACGTGCATGTGCACAGAGGCAAGGCCGTGTGGGGATACAGTGAGGAGGCAGTGGATTGCAAGCCAAGGAAGAAGGGTCTCTCCGGAAGCCAACCCTAATGACACCTTGACCTTGGACTTCCAGCCTCCAGAGCTGTGAGACCATACATTTCTGTCGTGTGAGGCCCGTGCCCCCCTCCCCCCATGTGTGGTACTTTGTACAGCAGGCCCAGCGGACTAAGACACTTTCTTTTCTTCCGAAGGTGATAGGCATGTGTGACTCTCTTTGCAGTAACGTTAGCATTGTTGAGGTCAGGCCTGGCAAGCCTGCATTTGCCCTGGCACGGGGCGGAGGCGGGGAGGGGGTGTCTCCTCTGTGTTACATCCAGGCCCTGTGTTCATTTAATGGATCGGATAGCTAAGGATGAGAAAGCATAAGCAGTTTTCTCAAAGCCACTTTAGTAGATTAGGCAATGAACCTGAGGGTGCATCCCAGCGCTGTCAGAGCTCGCTTGGGTAAATCCAGGAAAAATATATTTAATTCCTTATTTAAAAATGCAATTCACAGTGACAGGTGGATGTCATTGAGCAGCAAAGAAATGAAAAAAAGTGGGTCAGTGACACACCACACTGTTTTGTGATAAATGTAGGTTAACTGACTTAATGGAAAGCCACAATCTAAGGGAAAGTGGTCTTGAAAAGCTGAAGCCCTCGAAAAATCTCCAACTACCCACTTATGTCTAGGAGAGAGTAGTGCAGCTCTTTGAGCCTAAACCTTTTATCAGTAAATTCTTTTGTGCTGCCTTGTAGTTAAAACCATTGCTTTAATTTAAAATATATTTATTGGATGGTGATTATGTGCCTGGCTTCGTGCGAGGGATTAAACACCCAGAGCTAAAATGTATGGTTGCTGTCCTGAATTGGGTGACAATTTAGTGGGGCTGGTTAAATGGATGACACTATATTGTAGGTACTACCTGAGAGGGCAGAGGGAGGTAATTACAGCATTCAGGAGCACATGGGTGGGGGGGGGGGCTATATGTCACACAGACTGAGGGCAGACACCAGAGATGGCTTTCCTAAAAGAGGTGAGGCTTGAGCCGAGTTTGAGGCAAGAAGTCTGGGTTATTCAGTCAAATCTGAATAATGGTGTTACAGGCAGAGAAAATAGTAAGCATATCAAGATGGAGATGTGGGAAGCCAGCCCACATGGAGACTGTGTGCATACAGATACTGTCCCTTCCTTTCATTTCTCCCCTTCTTTTCCTTCCTCCTTCTCTTTCTTCAGTGATGTTTTGGTAAGCTGACACTGCGGGGTGAATACAAAGGCCTGATTTGTAGTGTTTGCCAATTTCCGTGGTGTAAATACTCCTTCCATGGCTGATTCCAAGCTACCGACATGATGTTGAATGTTCCCCCAAATTTCTAAAGCTACAACAATTGATCACAACCATTCACAACAAATGGTATAATCCCATTCAGTCGACCATTGCCTCCCACCCATCCATCATCTATTTATCATCCATCCATCCATCCGTCCATCCAACTATCCATTCTTCATCCATCCACCCATCCATCTACCCATCCATCATCCATCTATCCGTCATTCATTATCCACCCATCTGTCTGTCCATTCATCCATCCATCATCCATTTATCATCCATCCATCCATTCATCCATCCACCCATGCAACTATCCATCCTTCATCCTTCCATCCATTCATCTAGCCATTCATTCATCATTCATCATCTACCCATCTGTCTGTCCATCTATCCATCCATCATCTATCCATCCATCTATAAACATCATTTTAACGAAACAGAATCTTAGAAATAAATTATTTTATGGACTTTAGAGTTTTTTTTAGTCAAGTCTTCTCATATTATAGACAAGAAAACTGATACCTAGAGAGAGGAAGTGACTTTGCTTTTTTTTTTTAGAAGGGTTTATTTTGAGAGAGAGAAGCTCTGTGCTGTCATCGCAGAGTCCAATGTGGGACTCAATTTCACAAGTCATAAGATCATAACCTGAGCTGAAATTAAGTGTCAGATGCTTAACCAACTGAGCCCCAAGGAAGTGACTTTATTAAAATCTATTTGTAGAACTTAGATTAGGACGATGGTCTTCAGAATTGAAGTCTGCAGCTGCTTCTCTTAAGTGAAGAAAGCACAATCTTGAATATAGCTTTGTAGTTTCTGAGTTGGAGCAGTGTGGAACCCATGTTGTACACAGTGCTGTTCTGTCATCCCTGCTTTTCTGCGACAGTCCTAATGCTCATCCAAGTGTTCCTGTTGTTCTTGTGTCTATAACTGCTGCTTCCCAGCAGGCTCACCGTCTCCTTCACAGGGGGTTCAAAATGTCCCTGTTGAAATTACATTCTTCTCCTAGTTTGTAGCACCGGGCTTCGGAATTTAATTTAGCAGTTGGTTTTCAGTCTTTGATGTTTCTGGATTTCATTGGCGTGTCTCTCTCTCTCTCTCTCTCTCTCTCTCTCTCTCTCTCTCTCTTTTGTGATCTGGATCTCTCTCCTTTGGGACTCCCGACTCACTCACCCATTTATGGTTTTAACCAGTTGCTGCTCAGGGGCTCCATTTGTGTCACGCTGAATTTCTGTAACTGTATCTATGGGGTTGAAAATGGCTTTCCTCCTTGTTGGGCTTCTGGCAGGAACTTCTGAGGAGGTGAATAACTGACCCTACTTTTGGTGGTCTTTAAACCGGGGTGCCTGGGTGGCTCAGTCGGTTAATTGCCTGACTTCAGCTCAGGTCACGATCTCACGCTCCGTGAGTTCGAGCCCCGCGTCGGGCTCTGTGCTGACAGCTCAGAGCCTGGAGCCTGCTTCGGATTCTATCTCCCTCTCTCTCTGCCCCTACCCCCCTCACGCTCTGTCTCTCTATATCAAAAAAAGAATAAGATTCTCTCCCTTTCCCTCTGTCCTACCCGGCTCACACGTGCGCCGCTCCCCCCCATAAATAAATAAATAAAACATTTTAAATTGTTAACTCTGAGAGAGGAAGGGTCGCTCTTACTCTCTGAGAAGCTTTATTTTGAAATCAGGGACAGAGTGGATGATGAATTGAGTGCTCCAGAGGACTGTGTTGAAAACTAGCTTCTGTGTTGTAATGTTGAGTGAAAGGGGCAAGCTGCTGAGGTATGCATTACGATGCCACTTTTGTAAAAGAGAAACAAATCGGTGGTTACCTCTGGAGGGTGGTGGAAGGTGGAAATGAGCTGGAGAGAAATCTCTCACCTTTTAAGTTTATATGTTTCTGTATTGTTTAATTCATTTTTCTTTTTAATTATAAGCGTGTCATCTAAAGCAAATCCGGACAAAACGGCCTGCTTATATTTTAATCAGGCTCATCTGGGCAACGGCGATAAACTTCCTGTTGCCTTCTTACCACGCTTTGCCATTTGCCCAATATAAACTTTACAGGTGCCTTAGTTTATAAGTTGTAGCCTAATAATTTTAGACACAATTAATTTTGATTGCTAGAGAATTGCAATTGCACAGGTATTCAGACCTGTTCAATAAGGCCAGAATTTAAACCTAGGATTCCCTGTGTATGCTCCCTTCACCTAATAATTTTTACCAATTCTTTCCTAATGAGGTTAATCATCTACTCGAATGCATTGCCTGAGCTGGTCATTATTCAGGGCTTCCAACAGAGATTCTAAAAACCTCCTGGATTCATTCTGTGAGCTGACATAGGGCCATTATTTTCTTCCACCGTTCCTTGACTGTGGTGCTCTCAGCTGCCTTGGAAGGGGAGAGTCATTAGATTTCACTGGCTTCCCCGGAATAGCATCATGTTCCGTGATACCAACGCCCCTGCCTCCCCTCCTTTTTCCCCTTAGATGAACTTCTCTCGTGTACCCGGCAGTTCCTCCCTCATCTTTAGAATGCCCTTTAGCATCTCCATTCTCAAATTGGGAGAAGTAAATCTAGTCTCATCGCCCGTGGCGCCGAACATTTGAAAAGGCAGGAAGGTGTGGTTATTTATACGAAATCGATCACTTTGTAGTAGTCTGAAATGGGGGAAGAAATGTGACTTCTTACTCAGGCGTTTGTGTGACCACACAGGTTGTCTCTCCCAGCTGTGTCTTATAAGAAAAATTTTCAGAAACCCATGGACCACATGAACGATATGTTACTGATACGAAGCACAGTTGTGCTCATGCCAGTTTCGCAGTCTGTGGGACCTCTTTTAAGTTGTTAGGTTGAATTATATGAATTGTCAAACCGAGCTACTGAAAGGGCAGTTTCATCCAGTTCCACCTAAGAGAGCCTCTTTGCTGAGTTGTGAGACATGGAAAATACGTGTCCACATTAGGAAAGGCACGGGATGACTGTGCTTTAAGGAAACTGGGCATCCTTTTTTTTTTTATTTGAATCTGTCTCTCCTGGTTAGTGTTCACTTAGTTGACACTTGCTTGTTGCCTCACTAGCTTTCAGAAAGTATCCAGAACAAAATTGGTTGCCTAGCAACATGCTCCAGCCCAGGAGGGTTGGAGAATGGGTCAGTGATTAACAATTATGTACAATCAAGTTTAAAAATGCATAGCAGCCGGCAACATTCATGCTCTGACCACCAGAAAAATCCCAGCATTCCGCGGGCCCGGGTGTGTGGCTATTGTACGTGAATTTATTGCAGTTGCGGTCTGGACCTTATGGTTGCAATCCAGAAACACTTTGCTCTGGACTGAAATGGGCGCTTGGTGTCCCCCTGAACATCGGTCCGTTTTGCGGAAGGCATCTGACACCCATCGTGCGTTTGGCTGCCTATCTGGACGCTCATCCCCTTGGAAAGTGAAAAGAGAAGGCGAAGAATTTGGATATTTATGATTGTTGTCATCTCAACAGCTTTGGCCCCTATTAGTGAATCTGTAATTTGCCAAAGAACAAGTACACACAAAATCAGTGACTGCGGCCCACTCAGCCCGGATCATTCTTTCAAGAATTACGAATGCTGTGCAAACGTTCTCCCTGAAACGGCCCCAGCCCTTAATCGTTTCTCTTCCTTCCGTTCCAGCAGAAGAGAAGACAAATTTTGCCTAATTCAGTCCTTACTTAATCTTTCTGTCAGCACAAATATCGATGGTGTAAATCCCGAAAGCAGCAGTAAAGCCAGGAGGCATTTTTATAACTCTGGCAAAGCTAATAATGCACATTTCTTTGTTGAGAATCATTGACTTTAATTGGCTAATCAATTTTTAGGCCCTCTCCATTTGTATTTTGTTTAATCAACAAAAATAAATCGCCCTGCCAACCTTGAAAGTGCCAAGTCGGAGAACAGTGGCAGAGACTTCGTTTGTCCTGCCCAAAGTGCTTCCCAATAGAAACGTCTTAATTGAAGATGATTTATATTCAGAAGCGTGGATGTTTTATCATTTGTCTGAAGAAGGAAAAAGCTGTGTAAGCAAGCAGAATGCAGCCGTCTTAGGCATTGTTTTTGACATTTATCTACTCTCTTTATCCCTCAGACGTTTCCAGAAAAACGACCTCTCTGCATCCTTCTCGCTAATGATTCAGGCTCCAGCTCCTGAAGCACTTGTCAAGGGTTCTTCATAACCTTTGCTTGCTGTTGGTTTTTGTGAGAGGACTTCCTCCCGGGTTTTACTGCCCGTGACTCGTGTCTCTGGGCCTTTGGTGGGAAGTGGCTGACGTGTCGGGGCTGGAACACAGACCCCATTCACCTTCCCCCGGGAAGGGGGCCGCTGGCTTGCTTTGTCGGCAGGAAGACCTCAGTGGCCATGGCGGGCTGCGGGGTCTCGGGGCACAGGAGCTTTGATGTGGGCCGGTGACAAACTTCCCTGAGAGTGGCAAGAGGTCAGGTTTTGCTTTTGCTGCCTTCTCTTCACTCTGGGGAAGGAGGACAGATGACAAGAAGTAACGTTTATTTAATGCCTGCGTGATGCCTTCTCATTTCTCACAACAACCCCGTGTGGTAGCGGAACCCCATTTTTCTGGCGAGGAAGCCGAGGCTCAGAGGGCGTTAGCAACGGCTTGTATGTGGAGCGCCTGTGGTTGGAATCTCTGTTTCCAGACGTCTTCCCATTTCACTGGCTGCTGGAAGCTGGAAAAGACGCCTCCTCCCAACAGTGTCACTAACCCGGGTTTTCCCCTGCGGGGCTGCTGGGGTGCAGGTACCAGAGTGTGATGGCGGCCAGGGTTATTGACTCTTTTCCAAGAGCTTCCCTTAATCCCTACTTGCCTATTAGTTACTGCTACCCTCCTTTTACAGAGGAGGAAACAGAAGCAAAGAGTGGTTGGGGCATTGGCTCAAGGTCACTTGGCTAATAGTTGGGGATACCAGGGTTTGAATCCATGTAATCTGACCCAGCACCCATGCTCACAGGAGTCACCTTGTACCTTGTCTGTTCAGCATTGTCCAAGCCTCTCATGTAGGGAGAAAGCAGTAAGATGAAAGAGGAAGGGAAAACAGTGTAGTTTGATAGAACTTGCTTCGGACAGTAGAGACCATTGATGTACCAGTTGGCTTCATTGTGGGCTCATTCATTGACCTTCGGCTGCTCTGGGTTGCCCTTTCTGTTGCCTTTTCTCCATTCTGAGTTGCCTTTTAGTGCCTCTGCTAAAGTCCCATCCTCCCCGGGTCTCTCTTCGACTGATGGGAGGCCAGCTGGTCTCTAGAGGCCACCAAGAAACCAACATCATGACCCCCCAAGTTATTCTATGGGCAAAAGCCTGAAATAAACCCCAGGAACCAATGTGATACAATTTAACAATTTCTGTAAGGAATTAGTTCTAGGAACCCGGTGCGATGGTAAAAACCCAGACTCTGGCCGAAGCCCTGTGCTGTTTTTACTGGGGCTGTAGCTACTCACTCGGCAGCCCTGAGCCACAGCATCCTTGGGTACCAAGGGTCAAGCGGTCCCTGTTTCGAGGTGGAATGTGGAAGAATGTTCACATTGGGAGTGGAAAGCCCTGCGGCAGGTCAGGTCAGTTAATATAATGATGGTGATCATAACCTGCAGAGAACAGTTTCTGATGCCAAGACCTGTTCCAAGTGTTTTGCACGTATTAACCAGTAATTTTCCACCAATCCCATTAGGTAGATGCTGTAATCTTCATTTTACAGATGGGAAAATCGACAGGGTTAAATGTGCACGTGTAGCGTAATTTTAGGAACATTAACATACAAAACACATCTTAGAATCAAGGACATATGGTGCTTGGCTCGTGGACTGGTGGAGCCAGTGTTTGGCTACTCTTTGGAGCACAGATGCCTCCTTATTAGATGGGCCTTGGAAACTAGCTTAAATGTGCGGGACAATACAACAGCCGGCATTTATCGAGTTATTACTGTATGCCAGGCTCTATTTTAAGAACTTGGCATGAATTGTTGTTAATCCTCACAGAAAGGTAGCTAGTATGATCATGAGTATACCTGGGTCATAAATGGAGGAACTAAGTCAGAAGGGTAGTTTATCTTGCCCGAGGCCACCCAGTCAGGACACGGCAAGGCCAAGAGTCAGCTGAGGTCATTGGGCTCCCGAGCCGGGCTCTGAATCGCAGCGGCTCCTGCCTCTGAGCTAAGACCCTAGGTACAGTTGGGAAAGGGGTGGTGGCAGAGGGGATGGACACAGTGACAGGGCTCCGTGTGGGTTAAAGGCTGTGTGGTCCCGGTCAGGTGCCCTTGCCCACGTGGCTTGTCACATTTTTGGGGCATCTGCTGTGGAGTGGAATTGGAGGTTGATTTTACCAGTCTTCTGCAGGCTTCTGTTTGTTTGGTTGCCAAGACCATCCCAGTGGGGAAGGAAATGAAGGAGAGCTTTGATATGACTTGTAAAACATACCTGGGAAGGCATGTCCTGAGTCTCGGATGCACATCATCTCCCTGACCCCCACAACGACCCAGTGAGGTTCCCACTCAATGGTGATCGCCATGTCGCAAAGGGGGGAGTAGTGGCCTGGGGAGGGCCAGCCACTATTCTTGTATCCTCAGGTCACACAGCGGGGGGGGGGGGGTGGGGAGGGGTGGGCAGAATAAGGTGAGGACTGGCCCCACGTGGGGGCTCTCCCGGGGCGGGGGGGCCTGGGATGGGGCATCAGCTCCGCTAGTCAGCTGCTTCTTCCCTCCTGTTGTGCTGCACCCACGCTCTCCTGCTCTCCCGTGCCTCCGTGTCCCGAGCTTTTCAGAACAAAAAGAATGAGATTTTCCACCGCCCGGAACTGTTTTTGCTACTGCTTGTGCATCTGAGCACCTGCTGGGCTGATGAGCTTTTGAAATGTCACTTGGCTGTTGGGAGGGAGCTGTGAGTGATTGGCGGGAACACACCATCCCAGCTGCCTCCGAGGGGTGGGTGGTGGCGGGTGGGAGTGCGATGGTTCCCAGGCCTTGGTAGGGGGAGGTGGTTGTGTTTCTGCTCATGCAGCTGGCACAGGTACCCATCGCCTGCCTGGTCATTTTCTTCTCTTGGGCAGATGGAGGCCGTTTCTGTGCCGTGTTGTTCTTACAGCGTTGGCTCTGCGGTTTTGGGTCACCTTTTGAGAATACAGTTGAAATTTCGACCTTTTTCCTCCCCGGATTTTGCTTTTCAGAAAAATGCGCGTGTACATTTATAGGCAATTCTGTGTGTAAATTCTGGATTTTCACTGGCACTCTTAAAACCAGAGCCTCCTTGGCCGTATCCTACCCTCCATATTCATACCGTGAAATCTAGTTCAAGAGTTGGGTTTTCTTCCCTCCTCCCCCGCCCCAGTTGAGGGCAAGTATGGAAAATTAAATTTTTGATTTCCTGCCCCTTTTCCCTTTCCATTGTAGTTAGTCAGAGGCCTGGCGGGAAAATATACGGCACAGTTAGGTGACAGAAGAGGGTTGAGTGAAGCCATGTCATGAGGTCAGGAAGCAGAAAGGGTGCGTGAGGTGCGGGGGTTACCTGAGGAAGCCCCTCTGTTTTAACCTGTTTGGACTGCTATAACGATACCACAGACTGGGAAACTTTCACGTGGCAGAAATTTCTTTCTCACACTGCTGGAGCCTGGGAAGTCCAAGGTTGTTAAGGTGCTGCAGATTGGGTCTGGTGATGGTCCACTTCTGGGTTCATAGATGGCAGACTTTTCCTGTGGTCTCGCATGGTCGGAGGGGTGAGGGAGGTCTTTGGGGTCCCTTTTATAAGGGCACTCATCCGGTTCATGGGGGCTCTCCCCTCCCCCCTCATGTCCTGATCACCTCCCAAAGGCCCCACCTCCTAATATCATCACACCTGGGGGGTTGGATTTCAACATATGATTTTGGGGGGACATATTCAGTCTATGACACCGTCCAACCCCTAGAACTAAGGACAGACAGGGAGGGTTCCTCAGAGAGGCTGTGCCCTGTGGTGGAGAGACTTCCAGGCAACCCTGTAGAGAGGAGGCAGGGGAGGGGTGAGTGTGGGTACCTGTTCCTTCCTTCTTTTTTTTTTTTTTTTTATTTAAAAAAAAATTTTTTTTTTTAACGTTTATTTATTTTTGAGACAGAGAGAGACACAGCATGAACGGGGGAGGGACAGAGAGAGAGGGAGACACAGAATCGGAAGCAGGCTCCAGGCTCCAAGCCATCAGCCCAGAGCCTGACGCGGGGCTCGAACTCACGGGCCGCGAGATCGTGACCTGAGCTGAAGTCGGACGCTTAACCAACTGAGCCACCCAGGCGCCCCTAATGTTTTTAACTTATTTTTGAGAGAGTACAAGTGTGGGAGTGGCGGGGGGACAGAGGATCTGAAGGAGGCTCTGTAGTGACGGCAGAGAGCCCGTTGTGGGGCTCGTGCTCACGAACTGTGAGATCATGACTTGAGCCGAAGTTGGACCCTCAACCGACTGAGCCGCCCAGGTGCTCAGTGCTCCTTCCTCCTTTACCCTCCTCTTCCGCTCCTGGCTTCTGTGGTTAGCTCCCAAGGGACCCGAGGGCAGGGGAGCCTGGTTGATGCAGATCACGGAGGTCAGCTTCCCAGGGCACGGATCCCAGCGGACAACCATGGGACATGAACAGGATGTTTAGCGCATTACTCTTCAGATGTTTCTGTCCAGTAGATGGCACTTTTGAGGCTGCAAAGGAACAGCTTTGTCATCCTGAAGTGCTCTCCTCGGGGACTGGACGTCATGGGAAGTTGCATGGCTTGTGCTGTGAAGGTTTCGTGATCTTGTTCATGGTTGGAAGTGTCCTGGTTTTCATCCAGATGCTTTTAAATCCAGGCTTTTAGGTTTTGTTTTTGTTTTTTCCCTATTTTATTCGTATGCCTGTTATTACAAGGCTACTTTGAAAGGCTGCATTGCGACTCATGATGATGAATCAATCTGCCTCATTATCACAGGGGATTATATATAAATCACTCGCATGGCGTTATGTTCAAAGGTAGTTTTCTCTTACGTGATAGCTGGATGTAATGAAATGGGCATTTCTGGATTTTGCAGAACAGAGAGATTATATGCGGGGAAGCAACTGAGAAGTTAAAAAGTGTTCGGCAGGGTCAGGTCACTAGCAGGTGTAAGTCACACCCCCAAGGTTGGATCTGGGGTCTGGGATCTGCTTCCGGCTCCTGCTCCCGCGTTGTGACCTTGGACAGCATCTCTAGGTGTCAGCAAGAATCCTGCTAAGTCAGTTTAGAGAGAACCCCCACGCTTGGTGTATGAGCACCTTGGTATGTAATACCTGGTCACCCTGGGCTGCCTTCAGCAGGAATCCTGTTTTCTCTTGGTTTAGTAAGGACCCCCACCCTTGCTGTGTCTGCTGAGTAGTCACCTCCTCAGTCTGCTTGTTTGTTATAAGTCCCAGGTGTCTTTGCTGCACTGGGATTTGCACCTCATCTCTCTCCTCTATTGCAATAGCCCTGAATAAAGTCTTTCTTACCATTTTTTAACAAACATCAGAATACTTTTTTTTTTTTTTTTTTAACGTTACCACCCCATAAAACCTTGGAATTGTTTGTGATCCTCAGGGACTTCCAGTCCAACCCGCCCAGTGTTGAGAGCCCAGCAGGTCCCATGGTGAGGAGCCTACTACCCTCTCATGGGTTGGTTCTCATTGTTGAGATGCCTCGCCTCAATTTCAAGCTTGAAACTTACCTTCAGTTTTCCTCATTGATCTCAGTGTCGCCTTTCCTGGGAATCTGTTAACTCCCTCATTAAGGGAATAAATGAGCTTCGTAAAATTTTAACCATCGTAATGAAAATAAATTTGTTTTATTTATTTTTTTTATTTCAGAGCAAGAGAGAGAGAGAGTGCACAAGCAGGGGGGAGGCAGAGAGAGAGGGAGAGAAAGAATCTTAAGCAGGCTCCACACTCAGCGTGGAGCCCAATGTGGGGCTCGATCTCACGATCCTGGGATTGTGATCTGAGCTGAAATCAACAGTTGATCGCCTAATCGACTGAGGCACCCAGGCACTCCAATGAAAATAATTCTCAAGTAGTGTCTATAGTGACCTTCTTGCTTTCTCTCTTTTTTTTTAATGTTTATTTTTGAAATGGAGAGAGACAGCACAAGTGGGGGAGGGGTAGAGAGAGAGGGAGACACAAGTGGGGGGGGGGGTAGAGAGAGAGGGAGAAGCAGGCTCCAGGCTCTGAGCTGTCAGCAGGGCTCGAACTCACAAACTGTGAGACCATGACCTGAGCCGAAGTTGGTCACTCAGCGGACTGAGCCACCCAGGCGCCCCACCTTCTTGCTTTCTTTATAACAGGACTCGGAGCCTGGCTGGAACATTGTTGCCAACTCTGGGATATTGTTACTATAGGAAGCTCCTCCAGGGTGATGGCCCTGGGGGTTGAGTCCCTGGGGACTCTGTCTTTGTTATAAACTCCTGGGTGGCTCAGCAACTGTGCTTCTACTTGAGTGCTCTGCTGTTTTCCTCTGCCATTGGTTCTTGATGATGCCTTGTTTAGACACCGTTTTATAAATGACATGCTTCTTTTTCTTTTATGGAGCAAAGTGCATGGGGCTTTGTGAAAGCTGTTTGTCACCCAGAAGTATTTCTTTCTTTTTTTTTTTTTAATTTCCAGATGGCTGTGTTCCAGATATTAACATTATCAGAAGCCTGACCTGCACGTGGTGAGCAGTTTAAACTCGCCTACATGCTTTGAAGGACTTCCGAGGTGCATCAAGGGTATATAAATCCATTTGCTTTTTCATTTATTTGTTTATCATATAGCCTCTAAATCTGTGCCTGGTGTTTTGTTGATTTCCACTGTCTATTTTTTCTGCATCACCGCATTTATGGGTATCTTTGAGAAGCAGTGGCTTCCATAGGATTAAAACAACCAAAGTCCTTTGCTTGAAGGAGAATTTTAAGGTGCAGATTTAAAAAGGAAATCAGATTTATTTATAAATATGTCACTATGTGTCTGAGAAGATAACATTCTTTTTGTTAAATATCAGCGTACTGTATCACATGCAAAAAAAAAAAAAATCACTCTGTATCATTTAATATTCACATTCAGATTTCCCTGATTGATAAATGTTCTTTTCACAGTTAGTTATAAATCCCTCAGGGTAATCAAAGGATTTAAACAAAGTCCACAAATGGCATGTGGTTGATAATGCCTCTTAAGTCTCTTTTTATATGTAGGTTTCCTGTCCTTGTTTGTTTTCTCTTGCAATATATTTGGTCAAGAAGCTGGATCTTTTGTCCCGTGGAGTTCTTCACCGTATATAAGTATATATAGACTTTGCTGCCAGAATCCCAGTGTTGTCATTAAACATTTTATTGTCTTCAAAATGTCCTATAAACTAAAGGCTTTATTAGATTCAGATTTGTATTTTTGGGCAACAGTATTGCATACATGATAATGTAACTTTATCAGGTGACATATTTTGTATCCTTTCTGAAATGTTAATATAGGCAGGTGCTGTTAATCTGATCATCCTTCATTAGGGTCCCCATCAGCTTTTTCCCTTGTGGTTTCGGCAGCTGTTGGCGGTCCATAGCGGATGCCTAGACTCAGTTTTCATTTAGGGTGTTTACAGAAGGGTGATAATCTCATTCTGTCATTTCCTCTGCCTTTATTAGCTGGAAAGTTTTATAAAGAACTTTGTTTCAATCTTTTAAAAAAGTTGCCTCAGGGTATATAGTTTGTAGATAAAAGGCAGAATGCTGGCTTGATTTTTTTCTTTCCTTCACCACAATAATGAATCGATTCCATATTGTCCTTCAAAGATGGTCAGTGAGTTTTTAAGGAAAGATATTATTGCAAACTCTTAGATTCTTTATGTATTTGACATTGGAGCCAGAATGTGGTTAGAAACAGTAGCTTAAAAAGGCCTCTGTTTTTAGATGTATAAATCTACTTAATAAACACTTCTAGATAATAAGAGAAAGGAGGGAAGGGAAGATGTGGAGTGAAAAAGGAAGAGACAAGAATTTATAAGTATGATTAAATAAGGATGAAAGAAGGATAAAAATAAAGGCGTGGGGCGCCTGGGTGGCTCAGTTGGTGAAGCGTCCAGCTCTTGGTTTCAGCTCAGGTCGTGATCTCACGGTTCATGAGATGGAGCCCCAAGTCGGGCTCTGTGCTGACAGTGAGGAAACTCTTCGGGATTCTCTCTCCCTCTCTCTTAGCTCCCCCCTTCCCCCCTCCCCACTTGCACACGTGTGTGTGTGTGTGTGTGTGTGTGTGTGTGTGTGTGAGCAGGCTCTCTCTGTCTCTCTCTCAAAATAAATACATAAAACATGTTTTATGTATTTATTTTTAAAATGTTTATTTGTTTTTGAGAGAGAGAGAGAGAAGTGCAAGCAGGGGAGGGGCAGAGAGAGAGGGGAGACAGAGCATCCGAAGAAGGCTCTCTGCTGACAACAGCCAGCTAGACACCGGGCTCAACGCGGGGCTCGAACTCATGAAATGTGAGATCATGACCTGAGCCAAATTTGGACGCTTAACCAACCGAGCCACCCAAGCCCCCCAATCAATAAAACATTAAAAAGAGAGAGAGAGAGAGAGAGAGAGAGAGAGAAAGATGCTAAAAATGAGGAATGGAGGGGACAAAAAAGGAATCGTCTAAGATACTCCAGGGAAGATAAACAGAAGGGAAGTAATTTATTCACCAAGTGCTTTTTTACTACTTTTTTACTTTTTTTTTTTTTACTACTTTACTTTTTTACTACATGCCTTTCTCTTTTACTTTTTTTTTACTACTTTACTTTTTTACTACATACCTTTCTCAGTTCTAGGTGCTGAGGCCAAACCTCCTGCCCTCACCGAGCTTACCTTCTAGTGTGCGTGAAGTCTGAAGTCACGGACGAGCATGTCCGATGGTGACGGACAAGAGCAAGGAAGTGTGCTAGAGCATCCTGGCGGTGGGGTTGGGGGATAGGGCTGTGATTTTCATAGGATGATCAGGGAGGATCTTCCCATGAAAGACAGGATGGTTGGGCAAAGACAGGAAGGAGGTGAGGGAGGAAGCCACGTGCCTTTCTGGGAGAGAACGTTCCAGGCCGAGGCAAGAGAAGTGCGGAAGCCCCGAGTTGCAGCTGTGTCCCGTTGTGAGACGAACACTGGCGTGTGAGAGGAACAGGAGGAGGCTGTTGCGGCTGTGACAGCGTGAATGAGCAGGAGAGGACTGAGGGGGTGATTGGGAGACACTCGACAACGGGGGGCTGTGTGGGTTAGGCTCCAGATTGCACAGGGCCTCGCAGGCCATTGGAAGGTCTTCGGGGACCATGGATGGACTTGATTTCACTCACTTTATAACATGAGAATAGACTGTTTGGGGGCCAGGATCAGGGCAGAATCAGCAAGACCAATTAGCAGGTGGCCGTAACCAGCATACTGGTGATGGAGCTGGTGAAATACAGCCAAATTCTGGATACATTTTGAAGGCAGAGCTGACGGGATTTGCTGACGGATGGGGTGTGAGGTGTGAGGGAGGAGGGAGGTGTCCAGGAGGGACAAGAGCCACACGTACTTGGGGGACGAGCGGTGGCGTCGGTGGACCTTGGCTGCTCCAGGCAACCTGGGCCCTTCTTGGCCGTTCGACAGGAGTTCCAGGCCAGCAGTGGGAAGGAAGGCTTGCCTATGGAGTTCTCCGTTCTTGAGGAGTTTATGAGTGGCTGGATGGGTCATTCCATGGTGGCCAAGTCACCTCTTTTAATTCAGTGGCCACCACCTTGTGCCAGCCACAAAAGCGGCCAGGGTTTGAGGAGGTCACTACTGAACCTCTAACAGATGCCCAGTTCAGAGGACAAGCCCCGTGATAGAGGAGAATCTGCTTCTGTGGGGGAGAACCCCTTGGATCCGGAGAACGAAGGTTGTTGAGGACCGATTCCTACCACGTGCGTCTAGACTTGGTTTTGATCTCGGAAAAATACTTCTGGGCGTGATGGGAAGAACCCTCTTGGGCTCAGCGTGTTGGTGGGTAGTTTCGGATCGCCCACACGTCTTTGCTCGTTCCTCCCGCTTGTCTTTTTTTTTTTTTTAATTTTTTTTAACATTTATTTATTTTTGAGACAGAGAGAGACAGAGCATGAACAGGGGAGGGTCAGAGACAGAGGGAGACACAGAATCGGAAGCAGGCTCCAGGCTCTGAGCTGTCAGCACAGAGCCTGACGTGGGGCTCGAACTCATGGACGGTGAGATCATGACCTGAGCTGAAGTCGGACGCTCAACCGACTGAGCCACCCAGGCGCCCCTCCTCCCGCTTTTCTACAGGGGTGTCTGAAGTGCACTGTCCCACCCGTCATTGCCAGCACGCTGAGCACTGGGCCAAGGGGAGGCAAATCCTCACCCCCAGGCCTGGTTTTTTGTTTGTTTGTTTGTTTAAATTAAGTTTTTAATTTTAATTCCAATATTGTTAACATGCATTGTTATATTAGTTTCAGGTGTACAGTATAATGATTCAACACTTCCATAAGCTACCCAGTGCTCATCACGACAAGGGCACTCCTCACTCCCCGTGACGGGGAGTATTTCACCCCCCCACCCCCCCACCTCCCCTCTGGTGATCATCTGTTTGTTCCCTGCAGTTAAGAGTCTGTTTCTTGGTGTGTCTGTCTGTCTGTCTGTCTCTCTTTTTATTTTTGTTTTCCTTTGCTCGTTTGTTTTGTTTCTTAAATTACGCACGAGTGAAATCATATGGTATTTGTCCTCCTGTGACTTATTCTGCTTAGCATTGTACTTTCGAGCTCCCTCCATGTTGTTGTAAATGGCAAGATTTCATTCTTTTTGATGGGTGCATAATATTCCATCACACACACCTTGTCTTCTTTATCCATTCAGGCAGAGTTGAGTAACTACCTGGACAAAACCTGAAATAGTTACTCTTTGATTCTTTACAGAAAGAAAGTTTGCTGACCCACGGGCTAGAAAATAAGTAGAGGATGAGAAAGGCTATTGGGGGATGGAGCATACAGAAACGTTCCTTGTCAGTCACTTGAACGCCGCTCAGCCTTAGTGTGTGTGAATGTGAAATTTCATACCTCACAAATTGTGGCTTAACGTTGTTAAGATTTTACTTTTTTTTTTTTTTTTGTTCGTTCTTCTACAGGTTAGATGACGTTATTTTTATACTTAATAGGAAATACAATTCAGCACGGGTAGGTTCACATTTAATATTGGTGTCATTTTACTGGGCAGATGGTTGTATATATCAGTATTCAGTTACTTTAGTATGGAATATTAGTGTTGAACCTTCCGTAATCCCAAAGTTTAGCATTTAAGTCCTGATTTGCCATTTGGTCCTCCTTGGATAGTAGAAAGTTTCTCTCCCATATGAGTGTATTAATATTGTGTGGTTTGTTTTGTCTTTGTGTGATCAAGAATTCTCCATCCCTGAGGCGCCTGGGTGGCTCAGTCGGTTAAGCATCCAGCTTCAGCTCAGGTTATGATCTCGCGGCTCGTGAGTTCAAGGCCTGTGTCGGACTCCGTGCTGGTGGCTCAGAGCCTGGAGCCTGTTTCGGATTCTGTGTCTCCCTCTCTCTGCTCCTACCCCACTCACACTCTGTCAGTCCCTCTCTCAAAAATAAATAAACATTAAAGAAAAAAAAGAATTCTCCATCCTTTTAGTAAATGCAAGGGTTTTCAAAATAAGTAGACTTGCATTTTCTCCCCCCTAAATGGGACTTAGATAGTTTTATCTAAGTTGTTCCTTTTGTCTTTTAGCTATATTGTGTGCTATGTTATTCTGGAAGGCTATGGAATTCTTCATGTAAGAAAAAAAAAATAAAAGAATGAAATAGGTTTAAAATATAAAGGACTTTTCTTTCTTAATTGCATCTTAATGTAATAAAAGCCAGAGAGTAATTATTAAAAATGATAGAAGAAAAGAATTAAAACAATAAAATTGCTTAGCAAAGATCCTGTTTCATAATGCAGTCGGATATAATTGGTATCATAATGTGTAATTAACAATCTTTCTTTGAAGTATGAGGCGTGCATTTGGGCAGGCAGGGGACCTCTTAGGAGCAGTGATGTCTGAATTAGTTCTTACCGTAGTGCTTCTGAATCTGTGCAGAGATTGTAGCATCTTGCTTCCTGCCTTGTTAGTTGCTTTTTGTTGGTAGAGAGAGATCATAAACTAAGGGCTAGGAGAGAGGGTCCCCCAAACTTGACCAGTCAGCCAGCCACCACTGCCCCGGGGTTGATTAGGGGCAGGAGAAGACAAACTCCCAGATGCAGTTCCCTGGCATAGACCAGATGGGGGACCCTTCTTGCCCTGGTATCAGGTTGGCCTGGGGCGTGTGCTTGAAACGAGCTGAGAAGCCTCCTTGACCTCATTTTCTAGACCCACCCCCATTCTGGCCCCATGGATCTTACTGGAGATACGGCCAGGAAAGATGAGTCCAAGGAAAAGTACCACCAGGAAACAGAGGGGGGAAGGTAATGGATTCCCACAGGCTTGGAGCCTGAGTCTCACTTTCTCTACTGCCCACCTTGGCTCCATCTGACTCCTTGAGACTGGGACACCAGAACACTCAAGAACGCAAATAAAAGCACTGGCAGAGACTATTCCAGGCAGATCTGAACTTCTGTTCACTACTTCTTTGGTTCTAGAGTTCCGTGCCCACGAGGCACCACGTATAGGCTTCTGCGGGAGGCATGGTGGTGGGTGCTCTTCATCGCCCCCTGGTGGGAGAAGTTGGCTCTGTGTGACTGTAGAGGGGCTGAGGGGGAAATGGCCACTCCAGAGCTTAGCTTTTGAAAGAAATCATGTGATGGGAATGCGGTGGGGGTGGGGGGTGGGGCTGGGGTGCAGCACTGCCCAGCACTTATTTGAAAGAGACTACCACTGCTCAGAGATTTGACGCCTCTTCTTTGGAAATAGGTTGTCCTATTTCCTGGGGTGTGTCCTTTGGAATATCTTCCTCAGTGGCAACTCTTTCTCTTTTTGGAGTGGTTTTCATTTTTGGTAAAATTTCTTTTCTTTTTTGTGTGTGTGTGTGTGTGTGTGTGTGCATTTATTTTATTTATTTTGAGAGAGAGAGAGCACGCGTGAGCAGGGGAGGGGCGGAGAGAGAGACTCCCAAGCAGGCTCCACGCTCAATGCCAAGCCTGTTGGTGGGGGGGTGCTGGATCTCTCGACTGCGAGATCATGACCTGAGCTGATATCAAGAGACCCACGCTTAACCGACAGAGCACCCAGGCACCTCAATTTCGGTAAAATTCTTTTTTTTTTCCCGCGGTAAAATTCTTTTTTTTTTTTTTTTTTAAACGTTTATTTATTTTTGAGACAGAGAGAGACAGAGCATGAACAGGGGAGGGGCAGAGAGAGAGGGAGACACAGAATCTGAAACAGCCTCCAGGCTCTGAGCTGTCAGCACAGAGCCCGACGCGGGGCTCGAACTCACGGACCATAAGATCATGACCTGAGCTGAAGTCGGACGCTCAACCGACCAAGCCACCCAGGCGCCCCTCCCGGTAAAATTCTTAATGCAGTTTCCTCTCAATTGGTTTCTCCTTCTGTTCTTGTCTGCCTGATGTCCACTGTCCATGTTGTAGTCCGAGAGATCTCAATGGCAGTCAGATCTCATTACTCCTCTGCTTGGAACTTCCGGTGGCTTCCTCCTAAACACCAGACTCTGCCATGATTGCCAGGCCTCCAGTGATTTGTCCGAATCCCCCCGCCCTCACCACCTCATTTCCTCTTAACTGTGCGTCCTTCCCATACCTCCTTTCTGGGACTAGAATACAGCCAGACTCAGGTCTTCCTCCTGGATGTCAAGGAACGTCATCTTCCAGCTGGCCTGGCCAGTCCTTTACTTCCTGCAGGGCTCTACTCAAACGTCCCCTCCCCAGAAAAGCCTCCCAGAGCATCGAGTATGACGTAGCCACCCCTCAGCACACGATCTCCCCAAGCCCCTCCTCACCTCCCATGACACCACTCTAGTCTCATCATGGCCCTGGGGACCATGGGGACTCCCTCTTTTACTCACTGGCCCGTTCATTGCTTGTCACTTTTAGAGCCAAAGAGTCCCAAGGTCGCTAGTGGTTCATTGCCACTATGAGGCCTGCCACAGCACAGGTGCTGTCACCCAGAGATCAGTCCCTGACGCCGGGTAAATTCTTCAGTTGGATGGTGTCTTCTCAATAATTTTCCGGGATGACTCCATTGAGGGAAGGGTTCAGATTCAGAAACACGTGCTCTGATTTATCTTGGTAACGAAAGCAAACCAAAGCAAGGCAGTCTCTTTATCAAACCTCATGTGTGAGAGTGGTCTCCGGTGCAGAAGCTTATAACACAGGGTGTGTATCCTGTGGTTTTAGACCTCAGTAGCCGCCCCCTGAAACCCGAGCACAGCACAGTTTCGCTTGGGTAACAAGGGGATTCTCTCAGGGTTTCTCAGCCTCAGAACTGCTGACACTTTGGGCTGGATGATTCTTTGTGGTGCACGCTGTCTTGTGTATTGTGGGATATTTAGCAGCGTCTCGGGCCTCTGCCCATGAGACACTAGCACATCGCCACAGCCGTGACACCAGAGTGTCACCAGATGTTGTCAGACATCCCTGGGGAAAGGGAAGTAAAATCTCCCCTGTTAAGAACCACTGGTCTAGAAACATCTACCTACCCAAGATTCTACCATTAACCTTTTTTTGTGTGTGTGCAAAAATGTGGTTTATTTTTTTTTATTAAAGCATGGGGACAGGACCCGTGGACAGAAAGCACTGTTACTATTTATCTTTTGTGTCATCCATTATCATTTTTGTAAAGCTTATTTGTTTATTTTTGTGTGTGGGGGGTGACAGGGGCAGAGAGAGAGAGAGAGGGAGAGAGAGAATCCCAGGCACAAGCCCTGAGATCATGACCTGAGCCAAAGTCGGATGCTTAACCGACTGAGCCACCCAGGCGCCCTTGTAGCATCCTTTATCATTTATCCACTAGTGTGGCTCAAATTTGAGACGGTAGCATGTTATTCAAATTTAGATTATGTCGATGACTGATGTGTTGTTTATAATCAGCATTTGTGATCTTAGTTCCTTTGTTGTTACTGTCCCATTTACGGACTGTCTCCCCCCCGCCCCCAACAAAGGAGGGGGGGTGTTCTTTGCTAGTGCATTGTGTGAGTAGGATACTTAAAACCACACTCTTGACTGGAAGGAATCTTGAAGGTTCTTTGGGCACTAAATACCCAGTTAATGTCGGTGTCCTCATTGTTATGTTGTTCATCTTTGTATTTTTTTTTATTTATTTATTTATTTATTTATTTATTTATTTATTTATTTATTTAATGTTTCTTTCTTTTTTTGGGAGGGTGGGGAGGAAGGGGCAGAAAGAGAGAGACACAGGATCCGAAGCAGGCCCTGGGCTCTGAGCTGTCAGCACAGAGCCCGACGCGGGGCTCCAACCCACTAGCTGTAAGATCATGACCTGAGCCAAAGTCGGATGCTCAACCGACTGAGCCACCCAGGCGCCCCCCAGCAGCTTCATATTTTAAAGATGAGGAAACTAAGGCCCAGTGAAGGACAGTGATTCACCCAAGTCATGGCTAATTGCAGAGCAATGCCCATATGAGTGTTTCTGGGGAATTTTCCTGCACTTCTGTTTTCTGTGTAGCCTGATGGTGTGATTAGTGGCGCTTTCTGGGGGCTCTTACTCCTCGTCTTCGGGGTCCCTGCTGGAGCCTGGGCAGCAAGTACCACTGTTCCAGGCATGTCGAGGATTTACGGACAAAATATGTTCTAAAAAGATGATCGGGGAGGAGATTAGTGGAGTCAGAGGAAGGGAGGGACAGAAGAATACCTTAAATGGCATAGACATTTAACTGAAAAGGGGAAACTGAAATGCCAAGGAAATAAAAAGAGGAAGGAGAAAGTTCTAAATAAAGGAGTTGACAAATGAGCCAAACACAACGTATGGATCTTGTTTACAATGTGATTTGAACAGACCCACAGTGTGTGTGTGTGTGTGTGTGTGTGTGTGTGTGTGTGAGAGAGAGAGAGAGAGAGAGAGAGAGAGAGGGAATATCAGAGACATTGAGAAACTAAATGGATCATTGGTAGCAGAGAGGAATTTTGGTGTAAAAATTGTGTTGATGTTTACAAAAAGGTCCTTCTCTTTTAGCAATACATTGTGTATTTATGGATGGCATAGTTTGATGTTTGAGATTTTCTTCAACATAAAGAGTCTGGTGTGGGAGGGTTACAGTGAAACAGGATTGAATAGCTGAACTTGGGTTATGGATACGTGGGGATTATGTAACCATAGTTGTTTATGCATCGGAAACTGATCAACTTTGGTAAATTGCAACGTTGTTTGCAGTTAAAAAAATGTAAATACACTATGAGACATTTGTCAATTTTGTAATCTTCTCTCAAAGAGAATTCCCAAGCCCAACAGATGCTGCCAGTTTCGCTGGCAAAGTCCCTCTGTCTGGAGCCATAGGCGGGTGTGGGAACAGGAGCCGGGGGAAGCCTGTCCTCACCAGGTGGGCAGGGGGGCTGCCTCCACGCCCCTCGGCCGCTGCTTTCCACCAGGTCTCGCCCTCTTTGTGCCTGCAGTGACCCTGGCGAGAGGTGGGGCTGCAGGTGGGCCCGGTCCAAGGACCGGGAGGGAGTCCCGCAGGGCCAGTAGGGTCTTTGGCTTTGCGTCAGATAGAAATCAAATGGGAGCTGAGAAGTGAGAGCAGGGTTTATTGAAGTCATAGATACTGAGCATCTGGAAGACTCAGAAAGGGGAGGAGAGTGAGTGTTGGAGTGAGTGTCGTCTTTGCCTGGGGCCTGGGGTTTTTATTTTGTATTTTTTTTTTTTTTTAGTGTTTATTTTTGAGAGACAGAGCATGTGTGGGAGGGGCAGAGAGGGGGACAGAGGATCTGAAGTGGCCCCTGCGCTGACAACAGTGAGCCCGATGCGGGACTCGAACTCACGAACCTCGAGATCATGACCCGAGCTGAAGTCAGATGCTTAACCAACTGAGCCACCCAGGCTCCCCTGGGTTTTTTATTGAGGATTATGCTCCGGTGTATGTGTCATTTCTGTGGACCAACTTTTCTCCCCCAACCAAATATTTTATTATTTAACTATCATGTAAATAATATATGTTGTGTGTGTGTGTGTGTGTGTGTGTATGTGAAAACAATGCAGAGTAAAAATGAAAGTTCCTCTCCTTCTCTGTTTCCCCATGAATTTCATTGCCCTTTCCAGAAATAACCATTTATAATAAAACGATGAGTATCTCTTTAGGCCTTTTTGTTGTTGTTGTTGTTGTTGTTGTTGTTGTTGTTGTTGTGTTGTTACCCCCTAGACAGCGTTTTTATTTATTTTTATATTTATTTTTTTATTTTTGTTTTTTAAAGTTTTATTTATTTAAGTAACCTCTGTACCCACCACGGGGCCCGAACTCACGACCATGAGATCAAGAGTCACACCCTCCTCAACTGAGCCAGTCGGGTGCCCCAAGTGTTTTTTATGTTTTTATTTTTTTTTAATTTTTAATAATGCAAAAAAAAAAAAAGCAGTCACAGAAAGTTGGGAGGATAGTCCCAAGAGAGGCCTCTCCTTCCTTCCCTACAGCCTATTGAGAGGAACTTGCTGACTGATGCCCCCCCATCCTGGAATTCATGGTCATGTTTCCTACAACCACGACATTCTGTGAGTAATTGTAATTATAGGCCTCAACATCAGGATATTAACACTGACCTACGACTCCCTCCTAACCCTCAGACCAGAAGCAGATTTCACCTGCTGTTCACATCATGTCCTTTATAAGCAAAAGGATCTGGTTCCGAATTATATGTCGCATTTGGTTGTCATTTCTTTGAGTACCCGTTTTGAGCTATGCCTTGTTCTAAGCACTTGGAATTTATCAGCAGAAAATATAGGCAGAACTCTGTGAGGCAGGGGAGACAGAGAAACGGTAAACATAGCAAATACCGAATCTTGTAGAATGGTAACAGGGGCTCGATGCTGTAGACAAAAATACAGCAGGGCACAAGGCAGCTGGAGGGCAGTTTTAAAAATGCTGGTCAGGACTGCCCTGATGAGAAGAGGCTTCTGGACAAGCACTGGGAAGAAGTGTGAGTGTCAGGGAAGAGCGTTCTGGGAGGAGACGGTTAAGAGCCAGTGCTGAGGCTCTGAAGGGAGCATCCCTCTGTGTCTGAGCAAGGAGGCCAGTGTGAGGGAGGGGCGGGTGGAGAAGGATACAGCCAGGAAAGGGAGGCCGGGTCATTCAGTCTTTGGAGGCCAGTCGGCTTCCTCCCCTTCATAACCCATGGAAATGCCTTCGTCCTCCGGTCGCTCCTTTCCCTGATACTTCTTGGCCTCCTTCCACCGATGCTCCCTCTTGCCTTGATGGGTGTGACTTTGGACTGTGACAGCGCTCACACTCTTGGCCACTTTCTGTCTGACCCTAACTTTGCCCTTGACTGATCTTTTTTCCCTCCCTTGCTCCTGGCTTTGCCTCTCTTAGCACTTTCTGCCTTTGAGAACTTAACCCAGCCCCTCCCCCAACAGTGCTTTCTCTGGAGCAGGAATTGTTCTGAGCTTGAAACAGTTACTTGCTGATAACAATCATCAGTAGCAACCTTGGGCAATAGGTACTATTATTCCCCCCCCCCCCCCATTTTATGAATGAAGAAATTGAGGTATGGAGAGAATCCATAACTCGCTCATGACCACCCAGCTAGGAGGTGCTGGGGCTCAATCCCAGGCATTTACCTCCAGCACGTGGGCCCTCGTCTACTGTGTTACAGACGCAGGTCCATACCTGACTTCTCTCCTGAACTCTCCTGAACTCCAATTACTCCAGTTTCTGAGAAGTTCATGACAAGTAACCACAAACTTAGGGTCTTCAAACAACACACACTTAGGATCTCACGGTTCCGTGAGTCAGGAATCTGGGCATGGTTCAGTGGGTCTTAAGGCTGTAACCTAAGTGTTTGCCTCTGCATTCTCATCTGGAGGCTGGCCTGGGGGAGGATGGCCTCCAAGCTCATTCACGTCGTGGGCAGAATTCGTTTCCTTGGGGTTGTGGGACTGGGGGCCCTGGATTGTTACTGACTCTTAGCTGGAGGCCACCCTCACCTCCTAGCAGCCAGCTACATTTCCTGCCACATGACCCCCTCTATAGGCAGTTCACAGCCCGGCAGTTTGCTTTTTTTTTTTTTTTTTTTTTTAAAGTTTATTTATTTATCTTGGAGCAGGGGAGGGGCAGAGAGAGAGGCAGAGAGAGAATCCCAAGCAGGCTCCACATTGCCAGCGCAGAGCCCCACACTGGGCTCGAACTCCTGAACTGTGTGATCATGAGCTGAGCTGAAATCAAGAGTTCAATGCCTAGGGGCACCTGGGTGGCTCAGTCGGTTGGGCGTCCGACTTCGGCTCAGGTCACGATCTCGCGGTCCGTGAGTTCGAGCCCCGCGTCGGGCTCTGTGCTGACAGCTCAGAGCCTGGAGCCTGTTTCGGATTCTGTGTCTCCCTCTGTCTCTGAGCTTCCCCCATTCATGCTCTGTCTCTCTCTGTCTCAAAAATGAATAAACGTTAAAAAAAAAAAAAAAAGAGTTAGATGCCTAATGGACGGAGCCACCTAGGTGCCCCTGGCAGTATGCTTTTTAAAGGCCCTGTCTGCTGGAGCACCTGGGTGGCTCAGTCAGTTGAGCGTCTGACTCTTGATTTCAGCTCAGGTCATGATCTCATAATGGTGACATCGAACCCCGCATATATGCTGGGCATGGAGCTTGCGTAAGATTCTCTCCCTCCCTCTTTACCCCTGTCCTGTGTGCACACACAAGTGCTCTCTCTCTCTCTCTCTCTTTAAAAAAAAAAAAAAGCCTCAGCTTACTAAGACAGCTCTTCTAATGTTTATTTTTGAGAGAGACAGAGACAGAATGCGAGGGGGTTAGGGGCAGAGAGAGAGGGAGACACAGAATCTGAAGCAGGCTCCGGGCTCTGAGCCTCCAGCACAGAGCCCGACGCGGGGCTCGAACTCACGGACCGTGAGATCATGACCTGAGCCGAAGTCGGACGCTCAACCGACTGAGCCACCCGGGTGCCCCAAGACAGATCTTCTAAAATGAAATATAACCTGTAGGGTGATGTCCCATCACCTTTGCTGTTCCATTGTTTAAATTCAACTCTTGGGTCCTGCACACAATCGAGGCAGGGGTCATACAAGGGCGGGGGTCATCAGGGGTCCCCTTAGCATGTGCCCTCCATAGAGTGGCTCACTGATCTGGGAATCTCATCTTGAAACCAGACTCACTGTTTTTCCACTTCTGACTCCCTTATATCTATTAGCATAACCGCCAATCTTCCAGACACCAGGTGTTTATCCTGAGTGTTAGTGTTGACATCTGTTTTTCTTTGTCATTTTATTACCCCTTCACTTACTGAGTCCTTTTATGTTCCTTGAAATGCCCTTTGAAATCGTACATCCTAAACCCTGATTTTTGTATCCCTCTCTCTGTCTCTCTCTGTCACGTGCGCACACACACACACACACACACACACACACACACACACACACACACGTGTTGGGTTTTCCTAGAGTCTGATGTTAGCCTGATTGGCCAACCTTTTCGCGATGAGCCGTTTGCCTCATTCCTGAATTCCTGCCCTGATGGTGCAGAGCTTGTCTGTCCTTCCAGGAGTGTCCTCAGGAGCACTACCCCCCTGCCTTGTTAATCCTCTGAAGCCATCCCTCACCCCTCCCTAGCCTCCTTGATTGCGCCTTTCTCTGAACACCACTTATACCTGGTGCTTTTCACCCTTTCCCCCTCTCCCCACCCTTACCCCTCTCCACATTCCTGTTGAAATCATCAAGGTCACTCGAATTGGATTATTCAACCGTGTGTAGACTTGGCTAACTTCCCTATAGACGGTACTTTTTTTTTTTTTTATTAAAATAATGTTGGGTGAATTAACTGAATTAAAAAATGCATGAGAAAAATGTGATGCACTAAATCAAGTATGCTCTTTGGCAATCTGAGTCGCTCATTACGCCTGTCCCTTCAGCTGGCTCTGTGGTGGGGCATCCCAGACAGTGGGCATGACTGATGGCCAGCACCGGAATGCCTGTGGCCCCCCTTGCCGGCCACCCCTGCTACCTGGTTGGTGCTCACCTCAGAGCTACAGATCACTCTGTGGTGTAACACAGATGGCGAGGTCTGTCCCAGCATGTGGGGCCTCAGCCTTATCCATCTTGGATGGCCCGTTTTCCTCTTCAATTCTGTTTACCTTCTTAGCTTAATTGACTTCTGGATTGATTAGTTGCTATTTAACGATGTCTGAAGCCCCCAAGGACTGTTTTCATGGACTCTCAAAAGGGGAGAGGCTGCCAGTGTCCCCGGCCTCTCTGAGAGTCAGGGCGGCTCTTTGCGTTGGGGTCTTTTGGATGCCTGTTGTGTTTTCTGCACTTTGCAAAGCGCCCGGAAGCAAGATGCAGAGAGTTCTGCCGTGAAGGAACTTAGATCTGGGTGGGTGGGAAGCAGGGCGCCTGGGAGAAAGCGCAGCACTCCCTAACAGCAGTGGAATTGCTGTGGTTACGTAGGACCTGCCTCCTCTGGAACGTCAGGGAAACTCTTTGGAGAAGTGTGTCTTAGACTTACTTCTCTGGAATAGGAGACAATGTCTTGTTTATGATAAGCACCTTGGGTGCGACCCCTTTGAAAAGAGATGGTTTGGGGTGCCTGGGTGGCTCAGTGGGTTAAGTGTCTGACTTCAGCTCAGGTCATGATTTCACGATTCGTGAGTTTGAGCCCTGCCTCGGGCTCTGTGCTGACATCTCGGAGCCTGGAGTCTGCTTTGGATTCTATCTCTCTCTGTGCCCCTCTCCCAATCACGCTGTGTCTCTCAAAAATGAATAAATGTTAAAAAAAAAATTAAAAAAAAGAAAGGAGATGGTTTGGGGGGGGCGGGATCCTGATTCTTTTGGTAGGCTCCGAAGTTATCTGGGAGGGGGTGGGAGTGGAGCCCTGCCTCTGTGAAAGGACAGCCAGCGGGGGGTGGGGGGGTGGGGGGAGAGGGCAGAAGGGCAGTAGTGCTCCGCAGGGCTCAGGGAGTCCTGTTTTCTACAGCTGCGGCCTTCACGAGCATCTCCGACATCCCAGAGATTCCACACTGAGCAGGGAGGGGAGGCGGTTGGGTATGTGGTTGCTGTCCCCCCCCCCCCCCCCCCCCCGCCCCCCGGCCCCATGCAACTTACTTTTTTTTCATAGCCTGCCAGACACTTGCTTTTCTGCCTCATCCCGTTATGCCTGTGTGTGAGCAGTGTTTGCTTGCTCTTGGTCAATCCGTAGGGTGCTCTCCTGGTACTTTGTGTAGTAGACAGTCCTGATGCCAACCCCAGCCCTGCCCAAGACAGAAGAGGGAGTTGTGGCAATTGCCAGGCAGGTTTCTCTGGGGAAGTACCTCGTAGATTTTCTGAGTGGAAATGTGGAGGGAACTAGGGGTTAATTAAAAACAACGGCTACTTTTTTTTTTTTTTTTTTTCGAGTCTCTACTCTGTGTCTGGCGTTGGATTAAGTCCTTAACGTCCATGGCTTCGTTGGCTCCCCAGAACAGTCCACGCAGGTGGATGCTGCTAGCACATTTGGTGTTGCAGATGGGGAAACCGAGGCAGGGAGAGGTCAAGTTCTTTGACCATAGGGATCTTGAGGAGTGGAGGCCAGGGGACTCAACTGGGTAGAGTTGGACTCTCTGACCCAAAAAACTCGTGCCCAGAATTTGGGGATTTTCTAGCCTGTCTGGTCCTAGTTCATGCCTCCCGAGGAGCTGCCGTGGTTCTGAATGTGGAGTCCTGAGTGATAGGGAAGTTGTACCCCAAAGTCACGGGCAGAGTTGGGAACGTTTGCACAGCACCTCCATGGTTGGCCTCTGTCATTGGGTTTCTCTGTGGTGGTGTACTTCTAACTTAGATTCTCTTCTCTGATCTTTTCTTTCTTTTAAAGAGTTTATCTTTTGAAAGAGAGAGAACACAAGTGGGAGAGGGGCAGAAACAAACAGGGAGATATAGAATCACAGCAGGCTCCAGGCTCTGATCTGTCAGCACAGAGCCTGACACGGGGCTCGAACCCACAAACCGCGAGATCAGGACCTGAGCTGAAGTCGGATGCCCAACCGACTGAGCCACCCAGGCGCTCCTAACCTGCAATTCTTAATAGTAAACAAGGCCGCAGGTCTTGGCCCACTCCAGAATTTCTGAGAATGTCTCTGGCCACCCTATTCTCATTAAACCTGCTTTTCTTTAAACACCAGCTTTTACTATGGATAAAGTTTTTCCTTTTGCACTTTCCTGTTTTGCTTTAATTTGCACACTTTACAGCTTTTCTGTTTTTAGCACTTCTCATTGAAGACATGCAGCACATCCTGGATGGAAAGAGCTTTGGTGGGCTGGCTGAGAGTGGCCTGGGTGCTGCAGGGGGCCTGTCACCGGAGCGGAAGGCCTTCCTGACCGTGGTGAATGAATACCTCTTGTCGGTATGTTGTGGACGCTCCGTGCCATTTCTCTGTGTCCTTTGCGTTCTTTGCATTTTACTCGGGGCTCCCTGTTCCTTGTTCAGTAGTACCCATCACCCGGTACTTGGTCCTGTGGTGCTGCCCCAGCAAGAAAGCCCGCATGCAGGCTTCCGGTGCAGGTCCAGTGAGCTCTGCGGGAGTGAGCGCACGGAATTGTGGGGACAGGTGGCATGGTGCGCGGCCCCTTGCCCCTCGAGTGGGCATCCAGGTCAGGGCGCGTGGGATAGCCAGAACTCACATACCCATCTTTGCTACATAACTGCAAGAGGTTGCTGATAATTTTTAGCTGCAGGAATTGTAGCTAAAGGCAGAATTAGTTTAGAAAAGAAAATAATGACAAAAAACCCCTCCTGCAACTCCCCAAAGCCCAAGCCCAAATGGGCAACAAAACCCGTCTCCCCTCCATTGCCCTCCTCCCCCTGACTGCCTTTGTTTCCCTGCGTCAGGGAAGGCTAGCTGATAAATTCAGTGGACACATTCTAACTCAGGATGTAATGGATGGTAGCATTGATGCTTGGATTTTTATAAGGATTTGGGATACTGTGGGTCTCTTCAGAATAGAACAGGCTTGGGGCACCTGGGTGGCTGAATCAGTTGAGCGTCCGACTTCGGCTCAGATCATGGGTTCGAGCCCTACTTCATGCTCTGTGCTCACAGCTCAGAGCCTGGAGCCTGCTTCGGATTCTGTGGCTCCCTCTCTCTCTGCCCCTTCTCCGCTTGCGCTCTGTGTCTCTTTCTCTCCCTTAAAAATAAATAAACACTAAAAAAAGAAAAAAGAAAACAAACTTTTGGGTGTTGCCAGGAGTTTGAGTGTTTGAAATCTCTGCCAGGTACGTAGTATTGGGGCGGCATGTGGGACAAGAGTCAGGATTCTATGTGGCTGCCAAAGGCCTGAGTCTCTTTTATTGGAATTGTAGGTAACATCCAGAATGGCAAGGGGAAGCTTACCATTTCCTTGATTTACCAGGTCATTTTCCATAAAATTTGCACCTTACATGAAGGAGTCTTCCGGAGCACGTGTTGCCCTCCCTTCAGCAAAACCAAAATGTAATATGAAAGATCTGTGGTGAAAGAACATTCTGGAAGACACTTGTCCTCACCACAGTAAGGCTTGTGATGGCATTACAGGATGTTAAAGCTAGCAGGGGCATAGTGATAAAATGAATTTAGATCCTTTATTTTACAGATTAAGAAACTGAGGCCCCAGAGCTGAAGGGTTTCATGACCCATAGACTGTTTCTCACGTTAGCCTGTGACACTTGATGCATTCCGTATGGTAGGTGACATTTCCCACAGAAACGTTACCTAGTTGTTACTGAATGTAAAACTGTCTGTAGCAAAAGCAGTAGTTGAATAAGTTTTCTCTTGTTCTTAGAAGGGGTTGCTGATGTATATTTTTTTTATTGTTAAATAGTTAATGGTAGCCTTCAGTTAATTTGGATATTAGGTCATTATCTGAGGTCCAGTCTCATTTTCCTCAAGCTGACAAATTTCAGTTCCTTGCTTTGGGGAATGTAAATATGAAATTACTACTGTAGCAATTAGCCATCTATCCTGAATTTTTTCCTTGTAAATTCCCAGAGCATGAGCATGAAATTCATTAGTCCGGACCCCCGATCCTTTAAAACCATCGTGGCATGGTGGCTATTGCACCCCTCCTCTGCAATTTAACGCAGTAGGGAATTTAGTAGAAGCCTGCCTTATTGATCTATTAGTTTTAAATCAGGAAGCTGTATTCCTCAGTTGCTGTTTTCCTCTGTTGGTGCAGGCTGTCAGCGCTGTGCTTTTTCACGGCAGGAGGAGCCAATGCAAATTCTAAATCGAAGCGCGTCTGCTTAGGAGAGTGTATTAAAAGTTGTTTGACAACCGCCGTTGTAATTTCTGCTGTTGTATCTTTAACACCATCCATATAAACATGGGTCCTGTTGCTGGGAGCTAACCTGGTTAGGATTGATTTTCCTGAATCTTTTCTCTTAATGAAATCTCATCAGTTTCTATCCTCCTGGCTCTTTTAATTTGAGACCGAGGAGGGTCCAGGGAGGAACGGTTTACAGACCGTGGCTTCTCTTTGACTTTTTGGGGAGGTTACACTGCCTGAGGTCCAGCTTTCATGGAATATGTTGTAAATGACTTGCATGGGAGCCAACTGTGTCTGATGTTTCATATTACATGACGAGTCAGATTTATGCTGCCTTCACTGAATTCCAAATCCTAGTTTTTAGGGATTTGCAAGAGGGGTAGGGATACTGTTAGCCTGCTTGAGAATGAAAACTTGGAAAACCATAATAATTAAGGGCTTGGTGTAGAAACCATGGCTATGCAATAGGGACCTCCACCCCCACCCCCTTTTTGGTCCCAAATTAGCATGTCAGAAATTATACTTTGAAAGCTGCAAGAGATTCACAACTTGAGCCACAAGAGTCTAAGGTCTGGGGATTTTATTCCAGAGGTGGTGGTGGTGGTGGTGGTGGTGGGTAGATGAGTTTCTTACAAGGGGACATTAAAAAGGGGCACATGGGGCTTACTGGTCAACAAGTCTTCAACGGGCAGATTTGCAAGGCAGAGGAAGAGGCTAGAAGCAGAATAGAGCGCCAAAGGAATATTAATGCTTCACTCTGCATAATTATTTGTTAGAAACTATTTTCAGGGGTGCCTGGGTGGCTCAGTCCTTGAAGCATCTGACTCTTGATTTCAGCTCAGGTCATGATCTCACAGTTTGTGAGGTCCAGCCCCGTCTCAGGCTCTGAACTGACAGTGCGGAGCCTGCTTGGGATTCTGTCTCTCTCCACCATCCCTCTCTCTCTGAAGATAAATAAATCAACTTAAAAATTTTTTTTCCAAAAAATTCAACCCCTTATTCAAAGGGCAAAGCATTAAATTAGTGAGGATGTATAGAAGAATGGTCGATAGACTCTGAACCCAGTTCTGAAAAGTGTTTAGACTGTGGGGGTATGTGGCTCTCTAAGGTTAAGAGTCTTGTGGGAAAATGTTGTCTCCCCCCACTTCCTATTGTTTTATAATGTCTGGAGATCTGACTCTGAAATGCCTCTTCATATTCTTTGCATATTACCGGAGGGTCCGGTTATTCCCAATGACTACAGACAGTTGGGGAATCGGACAAGCCTGGCCATGCCTCACACTGGGCTCTCCTGTAACCCGTTCCTTCCCAGACCTTCTTGGCTTTGTTCTTCAGAGTTAAAACTGCAACGTGAAGGGGAAGAGTCCAGGATTTCCACCTTTTAGGTAGGAATGCTTTCTGCTTAAATTAAAGTAGTTAAAAGTTGCTTTTGATCCTGGATAACCTACGTGGATAGAGTCGCAGTTGAACTTGGTATTTAGTATAGCGGTTCACTAAAACACTGAATCGAACCTGACTGATCACTGGAGACTTCTGGTCTTGGCTCTTTCAATATATTTGTCTGTGTGACCTGGTATAGTAGGGTACTTCTCGCTGCTGCTCAGAGGATTTTCCTTCCTAAATCTTAATAACATGCAGGATTCCATGGCCCTACCTTGATGAAGTCTCTTTTCTGGACCGAATTTAATCAGCTCTCTTTAATTGAGCTCTCTTTTTTCCTAGGCCTTGACCTTGGCCCCTGCTTCTCTCTTTGACCTGCCCAGCCCAGTCTTTGCAAAGAATCCTGCTAAGTTATCCCCACCCTTGATATCTGATAAAATTCCTCACCCCCCACCTTTTACATCCTTGGCCTGCCTTTGCCAAGAATCCCGTTATGCTAGTTTAGCAGGAATCCCTGATGGTTGATGTCTCCTCATGCTGATTTTCCTATTGACGGACCCCCTCACCCGAGTGCTCCTTTGCTGTAGATCCCCGCTTGTCCTTGTCGTATTTGAGTTTGACCTCTCTCCCCTATTGCAATATTCCTATTGATAATATTCAATAAAGTCTTCCTTACCGTTTTAACAGCCATCAGAATGATTTTTCCTTAACATCCTCTAGAATCTTACTTGATGTGTTCAAGATGGGACATTGTCTGTGCATTATTCACAGGGAAGGCACACTCCTGAAAGAAAATCCATAATGACAGTGGCTTAACCCAACAAAGTTTATTTCTTGTCCACATAAAGTTCTCTCCCAAATGTGATTCCAAGATCCTTTTATATGGTTGCTCTGTCATTCCAACATGTGCCTTCCTCGGTTGCCGTATTCCTGTGAGTCCAATCATGGGAGGGGAGAGAGCGCAAAGGCTTGTACGAAGGAGGGCACATTTTTTTCACTCATATTTTATCAGCTAGAATCATGTCACATAGTTACATTTCTCTTTAAAAGAGGCTGAGAAACGTAGGTGAGAGGAAGAGGGTATGAGTTTTGTTCGACACCAACTCGTCAGTCTTCACTGCAAACGAGTGTCCGTGCGATTTTGATGTAGCGGTTACTTTGGCCACACCCTGAGAAACGATGTGTAGAATGATTGCCAAGTACCTTCTAGACCCAAGGTTCCAGGGTTCTGTCACGCTGGGACTATTCACACAGAAAACAGCGAGTCTTTCCAAAGTGAAAAGAGAAGTTGAGCAAACAAAATGCAGTTGCTTTTTCTGTCCGTGTTCTAGGTTTGGTAACATGTGTAGACCTGTTCAGATCAGCTCATCAAATGGTCAGGGTTATCGCTTCTTCCCCGTGGCCCACCATCATCTTGTTGATACGTTTCTGCTTTGGGAACACACCGGGACGTTACCTTATGGCACCTCGTTACATAATGGGGTGCTGGAGACCAGAATGGGGAGCGCAGGAGGTGTGCTGCTTTTCCTCAGCAACTAACTACAATGGATGGTTTCCCTCTCTTTCATTTGTCTCTTCAAACCCATTGAAGACATAAGGATTTTCTTAACCTCTTCTGATCACTGACCAGGGACCATGAAAACTCTGACAGCATCTGCTATTGACTTGGCCATTTGTATTGTGATTTTTATTTTTTATTTTTAAAATTTATTTATTTTGAGAGAGAGAGAGAGAGGGAGAATGAACGAGCGGGAGAGGGGCAGAGAGAGAGGGAGAGAGAGAATCCTAACCAGGCTCCATGCTCCGTGCAGAGCCTGACGTGGGGCTCGATCCCACAACCTTGGGATCATGACCTGAGCTGAAACCGAGTCAGTCTCTTAAGCGACTGAGCCACCCAGATGCCCTTGTGTTATGATTTTTAAATGGGCTGAGTTTACTTTTGTCAGAAATCAGGCCAGGGACATACCTGAGGGTGGGGAGGGACAAGTGTAGACAGTTTTCCCAAACTCCAGCAAGGAAAGTTGGTGGAGTGAGAAGGAATATTTGGATCTTCAATGAGATAATGGTTTGGGGAAATCGCAATCGTAAGGGGAAACTAGATTGCGAATATAGAGGCTTCGAATGAGACTCTTTGGGGTTTCTAATTTCTCAGCACCGTCCGTCGTTAAGCTACTGGCAGGTGGAAAGTGGCAACTGACACAGGCTAGTGGATGCTTTCTAGCCTGAATATAGTACTGATACCAAACAGTATTAACTGACCCTGAGAGACCCCTTACTGTCTACAGCCTTGGTTATTACTTCCTCATCCTAACAGCACTAGAAGGTGTTAGTGCTGTTTATTCCTGTTTTACCCGGTGAGGGAAACCGAGGCTGAGGCACAGGGAGGTTAGTAACGGTGCAGGGTTACCCTGTGGAGAATCAAGAGCTCGTTCACCATCGGAAGTAGAAGTAATCCATACTTTTCTTCTTTCTCAGTTTGATGTGTTCTGCATTAGTCCTTATATTATTGTACAACCAGTGGTTTTTGGAAAGTGTCTTCTCTCTGTTTCTTTACACATGGATTACTTGGTGCAGAAGAGAGTGGTTCCGTTTCCTTTCATGAAAATTGTGGTTTTTTGGGTTAGCATTCGATACTGCCAGCTTTTTGAGGCTGTGTGGGTAGAGTCAGCTCTGTTTCTTACCAGCCTCTAGTAATGTGCAGCTTGCTCAGATAGTATAGGAAGTTTAAAATTTGTTCTTTAACGTTTATGTATTTTTGAGAGAGAGAGAGAGAGAGAGAGAGAGAGAGAGACAGCATGAGTAGTGGAGGGGCAGAGAGAGAGGGAGACAGAATTAGAAGCAGGCTCCAGGCTCTGAGCTGTCAGCACAGAGCCCGACGCAGGCCTCGAACTCACCGACCATGAGATCATGACCTGAGCCGAAGTTGGATCCGACTGAGCCACCCAGGCATCCCAAGGAAGTTTATAATTAATGACAAACAATTATGTTTCTCTTAGGGGTCATTTCATAGCATGTTACCAGTCAAATGGATTTTTATTTTACTTTATTTTATTTTATTTTATTTTATTTTATTTTATTTTATTTTATTTTATTTTATTTTATATTAATGTTCATTTTTTGAGAGAGAGAGAGATCGAGAGAAAGAGAGAGACAGAGAGAGAGAGAGAGAGAGAGCGTGCACGCACCAGCTGGGGAGGTGCAGAGAGAGAGGGACAGAGGATCTGAAGCAGGCTCCACGCTGTCAGCACAGAGCCTGATGCGGGGCTCAAACTCATGAACTGTGAGACCATGATCTGAGCCGAAGTTGGATGCTTAACTGACTGAACCACCCAGGTGCCCCTTAAATGCATTTTAGAGTAGAATGCGTTTAAGGTTTATGTTATTTTTCTCATGGAGTCAAGGGCAGATGGCACTGGGTCTCTTTGCAGGCAAGTTTTAAATGTGCCAATCCCCACCTTCCGTCCAGCTGGTTTGGTGAAGAAATGGAGGCGGCAAATACCCATTCCCAGCCCATGGCAGACATCACTAATCAACTGTAGCCCTTTTCCCTGGACATGATACCAGGTGAACACCATCAGTCAGTTATCATTAGCAAAGTAGTTGAGACCAGATTCTCAGTTCTGGCTGGCCATATCCCTGCCTTTATCATCAAACAACTAAGCGGCTAATCAGTGGCTCTCAGCTGCAAATGAAGTTGCCCTTCGAAACTTGGCGGTGTCTGGAGTTAGTTTGACTATTGCAGCTTGGGGTTTGCTACTGACACCTACTGGGTGGGGGCCGGGGACGCTGCTAAACATCCTACCGTGCCCTGAGCCCCCTCTGCTTTCTCCACGACCGGGGATTATCCAGCTCAAAATGCCCGTACTGCCAAGGTTATGAAACTCTGATTTGACCTTGGAAGGGCTTCTGAACAATTAGTAGGGAGTAAGGAGGAGGCTTTGGGAGAGAGATTTCTGGAAGAAAAGAAGAAAAAGTTTACGTCTTGACGCATCAGTTTAAGGTAGGTCTGTGCACAGATCTGTTAACTCTCTCCAGTGCCCTGTTTGAGAAACACAGCACAAGAGTGTCAACCCCACAAACCCATATGTGTGACTTAGTAACACGGTCACCTCTCGGGCCTTTTTGTTGTCTGGTGCTTTTTGTTGTCTGGGGGTTTGTAAGGACTAGATGATGAAGGTCGCTGCTTATTCACAAGTTCCTGTGTCTTCACTTCCAAAATGGTGGATCTTTTCTTAATAAAGCAATCTGAGATTTGCACAAAGATCTACCCGTATAGTGTCCATTCCAAGCTACTGGAAGTGATCTAACTGTCCAAAAATGAAGAAATTGATGTAGGCAGGCTGGGTCCAAGGACCCAGAGGGGGATCCCTTAGGATGAGCCAAGAGGGTCCTTGGCTTCTTGCGAGAGAGAAATCAAACTCAAAGCCAGGAGGAAGTGAGAGCAGAGTTTATTGAATAGTGGATGTGACATATTCTACTCTTTATATGGCAGACAGAGTATCTGGGAGACTTGGGAAAGAAAGGAGCGTTTCCTTATCGCTTGGAGGTAGAGGGTTATTTGGAAAGGGGTCCAAGGTATGTGTTCCTTCAGGCATCCAGGGTAGGAGCCAATCAAAGGGGAGTGTCATTCCGTGAATCACCAAAGGTAGCAGGTATTGACGTCAGTGTCAACCAAGGTTTGTCTGAAGCTAATGTCCTGGAACACGCTCGGGACCTGGTTCTTCTTAGATGTTGTCAGGTGTATGGGGGCCTACAGTGAAGCTCAGAGAATGATTAACTTTCTTGCTTCCCCCTTTGAGTAGGAACATAGCTTCTTTGGTTTACTCAGATGCCAGGTGAGATATAGAATGTGAGTAAATGGGGTGTAGCAGAGAAATAGCAGAAATGGAGTCTTTCTAAAATGGAGTCCCTTAAAAAAAAAGAAAAAAAAATAAATAAAATGGAGCCCCTTTAAATTTCTCTATCTGGAATTAAGGAAATGATAGAATATCCATATAACATAATTTAATTAATTTTTTAATGACATGGGAGCATTTTTAGGGTATGTTAATAAAATAAGTAAGACAAATAACCGGATATATAATATGTTCTTCACTTGGTTATATTTATACCAAAAATAGACTTGGAAGCCTGGCAGTTTGAACAGTAAAGGACTGTTTTTCTCTATTGTGTGATGTATTTTCCAGATTTTAATGGAGACAGGTTACTTTTGAGATGAGAAAAATGTAAATGTTTTAATGTTCACTGCAGTGATGACGTTTCTTTGTCTAAAGGAACTTATCACAGGGGCTGAGGGTCAGCTGTTCATCAGATGGCTGCCGTGTGGCAGCTGTGGGGCTCGACACAACCAGAGGCAGATGCGTGGATGGAAACGTGGATGGAAACACTTCCTATGGTGGATGGGATGGGCTAACATTCTGTGGGATGGCAGAGGACAGAATAGCCGAGTTTCCTTACAGATGTGAAGGGAGGCTTCATGGAGCAGGTGACATGTGAGAAGGGTCTTGATGGCAGACCCCGAGTTCACAAAGGCAAAGAAGGGCTGAGAAAGCCCAGGCCATTTTTCTCATCACTTCCTGGACCGTGTCTGTTCAGTTCTGTCACTGATCTGTTAGTTGCTATGTGAGTGGAAGTCATTTTATTATTAACGCTGTGTGTAGCAGAAATGTGTGAGCCACCCGGGACTTACTTCCCACTGGTCCTTTCTGTGTGATGATTGGATCAGTTATTTTCCCTGAGTTAATTACAGTTTTGTTTGTATCTTTTATTTATTTTTTTAATGTTTATTTATTTGAGACAGACAGAGAGAGAGAGAGCCAGCAGGGAAGGGGCAGAGAGAGAGAGAGGGAGACACAGAATCTGAAGCAGGCTCTGGGCTCTGAGCTGTCAGCACAGAGCCCAACATGGGGCTTGAATTCATGGGCCATGAGATCATGATTTAAGCTGAAGTCAGACGCTTAGCCGACTGAGCCACCCAGGTGCCGCTGTTTGTATTTTTTAATGTGAATTGATTGATTGATTGATTGATTGAGAGTGGAGGGGAGAGAGAGAGAGAGAGAGAGAGAGAGAGAGAGAGAGAGAGAGAGAATATGAATGAATGAGTGGGGGAGGGGCAGATAGAGGGAGACAGAGAATCCAAAGCAGGCTCTGCTCTTAGCCCAGAGGTCATGACCTGAGCCATATCAGGAGTCGGATGCTTAACTGACTGAGCCACCCAGGCGCCCCACAGTTTTGTTTGTATTAATTGACAAGGCATTGAGTGGCCTTATAGCTACATATCTGTAGAGTTTTATATGTTCCTGGGTCCATAGAAGAAACCCCCCCCCCCTTTTTTTTAAACTTGTTGCATTACCTTGTTGCTTTAAACTCTAGCGCTAGGAGCCTTTCAAAGACTAACTTGAATGAAGTTGGATGTTGGTTTTAAAGACTTGAAGACTGAAGTCTGAAGCTGCTCTTTGTGGAATGCGATTCCATTGTTCCTCTATAAACAGGTTCAGTACAGGCAGAGGGGTGCACGGCCGGTGGCCCTCAAGTTCTTGATGTGACCCCTGGGGATCACTGTCAGTGAGGAAGTGAAGAATTAATCCGCTCAGAACGGAAGGGTGTCTAACTGGTTTGTTTAGGTTGACCTGAACATGAATAGATTATGAATTGAGAAAAGAAGATACATGTTGCCTGAGATTTTTAGCCATAGCATTTTGTTCATTCACTAATGAACGAATGAATGAATTCAGTAATTATTCATTGCGTGCCTACTGCCTGCCAGGCCCAGAGGTCACCAGTCTGGCAAACCCAGAACAACACAGAGAGTGGGAAAGCCCGAGCTGTTAACACAGATGTCCCAGCAGTGCTCTTGGCTTCCTTCTGGAGCCTGTGGGTCTTGCCCTGAGTTCACCCCCTTCCCCCTGTGCCGTGGAGTTTGGAAATTGGAAAAATGGGAGATGCGGTGAACTGTAACTGTGCTGGGAAGTACATCATCTGGGGGCTGATGTCGGTAGGGGACAATGATCTGTTAGGAAAAGAGGAAATCAGAAGTCATTATGAGGTCACGCCTGGACTTTGGGTTTAGGAGTGTGGGGAAGAAGGCTTTCCAGCTCTTCGCCATGGTCTTCATGGTGGTGACCACTTGTCATCAAGAAACACACGGTTCTGCGTTCGGTAAGCTCGTTGGCCTGCTCGTTTCAAATGGCAAGGTGGCACGTAATCCGTCTTAGCTTGGTCTTCTACACTCTGGGCGGTCCCACCTGGGTTTCCTCTCCTGGACAACGGTAGGGCTCCCCTCATTGTGTCCAGTCCGTTGGGGGTCACTGTCCTGGGCTCCTGTTGTCCGGTGTCTGAGAACCATTGTTTCATATATTCTGTCCCTTTTTATAAAAACCATTTCAGGAGGGTGTATAAATCTGGCTCCTGCTGTCTCATCTTGGCTGGATGTGGAAGATCTGTAGTGTATTTGACAGTGCTTTCTTTCCCTTTCAAAATAGCTTTTAAGAAATTAAAAATAAAAGTTTGGACGTTTGGAAATACTGAGCTTTAGTTGCACAGCAAATTGACTTATGCAGAATAAAAGCGCGTTCCCTGATCGTCTTTGATAATGAAGTTGTTTTGTGCGTATGAGCTTGGTGTTCAGATGTGTCAGAGTGTAAGTCAATTATCACCCTTACCTTAAAGCATAATTAAAACCTCTCTTCTCAGCCATCAGGGGATCAGTTCCTCTTTTTAATTTGCTGCCTCTTCTTCGTATATTTTGAGCAAATTGTTCTAAAAGAAAAACTTGAGTTTCCAAAAGTTCGGTAGGCCTTGTCCTCTCTTTGGACTGGAAGTATGGACTGCAACACACAACTGCATTTGGAAGTATAAGTGAAATTACTTGATCTGTTTTCGGAGGTCGTACTCACAAATGGCATAACTGATGTGTGTATTTTCATCCTCTCTATAACCAGTGTGCTCTTTCTAATCACCCAAATATGTTGTTAACCTGGGAGTGAGGTGCATTTTGGACGATTCTGGCTTTTCTAAAGAGCCAGTTGAATTTTGCTCATCTGCAAAGTCTCTGAGGATAATAGCAATAACTATAAATGCACCGTTCATCCTGGTGAAGTCTTTCTTATCTGTTAAAGGCCGGGATCATATTCTTGGAACACTTGCCTGTCTCCCTGGCTCTCAAGAGGTCTGGTTTTCAATTAGTTCTTTACCTACCTTAAGTTGTTTTTAAAACAAGCTGAGACAGAAGGAAAAGAGAAAATAAAGGCCTTTACTTCAGTAGTTGATAAAGACCTACCTCTAGCAGTCTTGGTGTTTCACGTTCCCTTTGCCAGTTTGCTCAGTGTATCTTTGCTTATCAGTGAGGCAGAGCATGTCTCTCCCAAGGCCTCTTTCTCATTTATTCGGCCCCCAGAGTTGTTTTTCCAACATGTGGGTCTGATCATTGTCACTCTCCTCTATGACAGGAGTTACTACATACAGATTAGAGTCTGTTTGTGACGTGGTATTTTAGACCTTCCTCCGTCTGACCCCACGTTGTTTTCCAGTCCTGGCTCCATTACATGGTACATTTGAGCTACAGGGCAAACGTCCTGGTGTTGCAGGGACATGCCATATGTTTTTTAACGCCTCTGTGTGTTTGATTCTGTTGTTTCCTTGGAAAAATCTTTCTCCCTGTGCCCTCTTCTCTCAAATCATGTGTGCTGGGACATCTTCTTAGCCTTCACAAAAGGAATTGCTTCCTCTCTTTTCTGGATTCCTTTAACTTTCTCCCCCACTTGGCTTGAAGGTATGTCTGGGAAGGTAATGGTCACTGTTATCAGGAAGGTAATTTATAAGCCTGAAGGTGAGATTACCTGAGTGTTGCTCCCGGACTTAGCACTGCCAGTCAACCATATAATTGTACAGGTAGAGGAGGAAGAGTAGAATAAAAGAGACAGCAGGGCATTTTGGAAAATGGTCTGGGCTTTTACCATCTACAAGTTGAGAGCAAAAGAAGAACCAGATGTTCTCTGTCCATCTCCTTATTTCTGGCTTCATTTCCTGGTGCCTGGAGCCACAGAGAAAGCAACGGCAGCTACATAAAACGGGGAGAGCTTTTCACAAAAAGTGTGTACGAGGGGCGTCTGGGTGGCTCAGTCGGTAAAGTGTCAGACTTCAGCTCAGGTCATGATCTCGTGGCTCATGAGTTCTAGCTCTGCATCGGGTTCTGTGCTGATGGCTCAGAGCCTGGAGCCTGCTTCAGATTCTGTCTCCCTCTCTCTCTGCCCCTCCCCCACTCATTCTCTCTCTCTCCCTCTCTCTCTCTCTCTCTCTCTCTCTCTCTCAAAAATAAATTTAAAAAATGTAAAAAATTAAAAAAAAAGTGTGTACGAATGCAAGGAATCTTGGATTTTTGACGTTTTCACCTCACACTTACTAGGTTTCCAGATTTCACAAAGATATGAACAAGGAGATAGTTGTAAGATTCCGTATAACTCTGCACATCATGTTATATACTGCACCCTAGTGATGACGGCCATATTATTTTAAAAAATAAAGTAGACCAAAATACCTTTAACCAATTCTGAGCACCTGCTAAGTGCCAAGCACTGTTCTTGAGCCTTTGGGATGCTCTGATGAGTAAAGTACAGTCCCCACCTTCAAGGGTCTGGTCTCAGCTGTTCTCACAGTGTGGTCCCCAGACTAACAGCATTAGCATTATCATCTGGGAACTTGTTAGAAATGCACATTCTTGGGCCCCACCCTGGACCTACTGAATCAGACCCCCTGGGGGTGGAGCCTCGCAAGGTGAATTTTAACCAGCCCTCCAGCTAGAGATGGACTCATCCGATACGGATTGGCCAGAGCAGCTGTAGGCGAGTCAAGTATATCTGGGGGTAACTGGGAAGAGGAAGCTGATGCCACTGGAGAGTCAGGTGGGTCTTCAGATGAAGGAAGTTCAGGTTAAGCCTTAATTGACGAGTGGTTCTTCTTCAGATGACTCCTGGTGAGAAGAACAGCGTTTTTAGGCCGAGAGAGAATCACATGCAAAAGTGTAGAGCAATCAAATGGATCACAGTTATTATCGTTGTCATTATGTCATTATTGGTATTATTCTTCTGTCAGGGTCATAAAACGAGGAAGCTGGCAGATTATGCCAAGAAGTTAGTGGCCAGATCATGCCAAGAAGTTTGACTTTTCTCCTGGAAAATAGCTGAATGGTTTTTGGCAGTGAAATGGAATAATGTCAGATTTGCAATTCTATTGGATATACACAAAAACCAGGGCCTTTTTTTAAATTAGAAAAAGTTTTTGTGATATATTCAAAACTTAGGGGAGCCTGGCTGGCTCTTTAGGTGGAGTGTGACATTCCTGATCTCGGGGTTGTGAGTTCAAGCCCCACGTTGGGGGTAGAGTTTACTTTAATTATTATTTTTTTTAACATTTATTTATTATTGAGAGACAGAGAGAGAAGAGCATGAGCATGGGAGAGGCAGAGAGAGAGGGAGACACAGAATCCGAAGCAGGCTCCAGGCGCTGAGATGTCAGCACAGAGCCTGACGCGGGGCTCGAACCCACAAACCGCGAGATCATGACCCGAGCCGAAGTCGGACACCCAACCAACTGAGCCACCCAGGTGCCCCTAGAGTTTACGTTAAAAATGAACAAATAAATAAATAAATAAAATCTAAAACAACAACAACAACAACAACAACAACAACAACAACAACAACACCAAACCCCGAAGGAGGAAAAAAATAGAGTTTAGAATTTAATTCTTGCTATATATAATGATTCTTAAAGAATTAATTAATTCTTTTATAGACCATTTTTTTTTTTTACAACACTTCTAGGTTCACAGCAATATTGAGCAGAAAGTACAGATTCCCTATATATTCCTTGCCCCCCCCCGCCCCCCCCCACACACATAGCCTCCCCCTTTATCAGCATTCACAACCACAGTGGTCCCTTGGCTACCACGGATGAACCTGCATTAATACATCATATCTAAAGTCTGTAGTTTATATAGGGTTCACTCTTGGTCTTGCATATTATATGGGTTTGGACACATTTGTAATAACATGTATTTACTAACATAATTACCGTACAGAATGGTTTCATTGCCCAAAAAATCCAATGTTCACCTATTCGTCCTTGCCTCCCTCCCCCAAGCTCCTGGCAACCACAGATCTTTTTGTCATTTCCATAGTTTTGCCTCCAGTATGTCACATTCTTGGACTCACACAGTACATAGCCTTTTCACACCGGCTTCTTCCAGTCGTAATACGCATTTACATTTCCTCCATGTCATTTTGTGGCTTGATAGCTCATTTCTTTAGCACTAAATCATATTCCATTATTTGGATGTAACACAGCTTACCCGTTCACCTACTGAAGGGCATCTCAGTAGCTTCTAAGAGTTGGCAGTTATGAACAAAGCTGTGCTAAGGAGCTGTGTGCAGATTTTTGCGTGGACCTAAGCGTTCAACTCCTTCAGGTGAATACCTATGCATGTGACTGTTGGATTGAGGATAGTAAGAGTATGTTTGGTTTTATAAGAAACTGGCAACTCTCTTCCAAAGTGGCTATGCCATTTTGCATCCGTTCTACCACTGAATGAGAGAGTTCCTGTTGCTACACATCCTTGCCAGCATTTGGTGTTGTCAGTGTTCCAGATTTTGCCCATTCTAACAGAAGTGAGTGGTATCTCATTGTCACTTGAGCTACGTCTCCCCAGTGACATATGATGTGTAACATGTCCTCACATGCTTATCTGCTGCCTGTATATCTTCTTTGGTGAGTTATCTATTAAGGTCTTGGGCCCATTTTTAAAATTGGGTTGTTTGTTTTCTTACTTTGAGTTTTAAGAGTTCTTTTCGGATAACAGCCTTTTTACCAGATGTGTCTTCTGCAGATATGTTCTCCCAGTTTCTGACTTGTCTTGTTCTCTTGAGTTTTTTTCAACAGACGTTTTTAATTTTAAAGAAGTTCACCCTCTCCGTTATTTCCTTCATGGATCATGCTTCTTGGTGTATCTAAAATGTCATTGCCACACCCAGGGTCGTCGAGATTTTCTTCTGTGTGATCCTTTACAGCTAGTTTTTCCACTGGCGTTTTACATTTACATTTAGGTATGTGATCCATTTTTAGTTAATTTCTGTGCCAAGTCTTTGTGTAGAACCTTCTTGTTGCACGTGGATGTCCAGTGTTTCTAGTGCCATTTGTTGAAAAGACTGAATTTTCACCATTGCATTTTCTTTGCTTCTTTGTCGGAGATCAGTTTGCCCACTTCTTCATGCCCAATTCATCTGTGTCTGGGCTCTCTATTCTGTTCCTGTGATCTGTTTGTTTATTTTTGGCCAGATTGTTCTTTTACCACAAGGTCTTGATTACTGTAGTTTGATAGAAAGTCTTAAAGATAGGTAGTGTCCGTTCTCCACCTTTTTCTTCTCCTTCAATATTATTTTGGGTTTTTTGGGGGGTCTTTTGCTTGTCTGTATAATCCTAGAGAATTTTAGTTCTAAGAAAATACATAAAATGCCTAGAAAAATTTTAAATTAGAAAATACTAGAAGAAAGAAACAAAAGAAAAGCGATTTCCTATTTCCACCTAGATTGAACTACTGTTTACCTTTCTGGTGTACTTTAATGAATCTTCTTTTTCTTTGGTTTTTGTTTATTATATATAGTGTGAATAATAAATTTGAATTTTAGCTTGATATTTTTTCCCATTTATTGAGGAAAGTTGTCTTTAAATACTTTGTAAACATCTGTTTTAACAAGTGTTTAACATTACATGGAGCGCTGTAGTTAAGTTTACTTAACTCATTTGCATGCATTTTGTGCCTCACTTAGGATTTGGTGATTGTATTAGGGTTCACCAGAGAGACAGAGCCAATAGGATATATATATAGATCTATAGAGATATAGATATCTAGAGATATCTAGAGGTATCTAGATCTCTATATATCTCCATAATCTATATCTATATTATATCTCCATAATCATGCGATTATGGAAGCCAAGAAGTCCCATTATCTGTTTGTTGCCTGCAAGCTGAAGGATCAGGATAGCCAGTGGTGTTAGTCTGAGTCTGAAGGCCTGAGAGCCAGGGGCACCTGTGTCTGAGGGTAGGAGATGGATGTCCCAGCTCAAACACAGAGACTTTGCCCTTTCTCCACCTTTCTGTTTTCTTCAAGCCATCAGCCAAGTGGATTGGATGATGCCCGCCTGTATCAGTGAGGGCTGTCTGCTTCACTCAGTCTACTGATTCCAATGCTAATCTTTTCCAGGAACATCCTCACAGACAGACCCGGAAATAATGTTTTACCAAGTGTCTAGGCATCCTTTGGTCCAGTCATATTGACACGTAAGATCAACCATCACAGTGAGGGACATGGAAGAAGGATTAACCATGAGATTGTGACCCCATGCATTTGTGGGGGCTAGAAGAAGTCTCTGGAAGGCTGTTGTCTGCCTCTGGCTGGATATGTAGTCAGGAAGAAAAGATGCAGTTGGAGCTGGAAGAGCCACAACACACGGAAGCTCAGTCTGTCTCTCATCACTGTCCACCTTGATGACTTGGGGTGACTTTCAGAAGACCCCATCCATGCCCTTGCCCTGGGGGTTCCACGTGGGCCTACCTCGAGAGCTGGAAGGGCTGTGGCCCCACTCCAGCCCCTTGTGGAGCTCACCACCCTGACCCTGTCCGCTCCTCCACTTGTGCTTTCAGGGCACACTCCCCTCATGGCTGACCCTAACCCAGGACCGTCCAAGAGAGGGGGATTCTGGGAAATGTAGTTCCCATTTAGCTACACGACATGGAACCAAACTCTCAGGGCTTCTCTATAATTCTTATTCTGTTGTTACAAAATACCGCAGTGGCTATCTTTTTTCCATGTGGCACCTTTCCTGAATTTTGGATCATTTCCTTAGGATAGATCTGTAGAAGAGGAATTATTGGATCAAAGAGTCTACACATTTTTAACTTTTACCAGTCTGCGCAGAAAAGGTTGTATCAGTCACACCACGAGGCAGAGTACGGGAAGTCTCACTGCAGTGTGGCTGGTACTGAGCACTGTTCTCTCTGCTTTGACCTTTGAATCGTTTATTCCTTGTCCCTTAAGGTAAAGGCATTTTTTTAAAAATTAAATTGACATCGCAGCAAGCAAAGACTGGTGGAAGGTGTGTGCTTTGAACCTGAGAGGATCACTTAATAGATATTGTGAGTAATAGGTAAGCCACCCGCTTCTATTTTGGGGCCTTGCTAATTGTCATGGCAATACAACGAAAGGGCTAACTAATTGACACAAATAGAGGAATGGGCATTAACGACTGCAGTGGACTTACAAGCTCATTTGGTGCAAAGTTGCAAAGTAGCCACCCTTAGTTTCTGTAGAATATTTGGGGATAGTCTTTGATTGCGAGGAGCCGATTCGTTGCTTTCTCTTTTTACGACGTTTTGTTGTCTCCACGCAAGAATAGTTTTAAGTTTCTACGGTGACCTCGAAACCCTAAAAACATAATCTGTCATTTTCATTCCTCGTTGCTCGTCTTTTCCTCTGTCCTACTGATTGTAGACTCTGGCCCTTACAAACCTCGTGTCATTACTGTTCACATGTCTTTTCTTCCCGGTTAATTTTCACTAGGTACTGGCATGAAACGAAACCTTCATGGAAATCAAGCTGAAGAAACATCTTGTCTGTGCTTCTGTGTAAAGCAGAATGTTTGGGCTCTGTCTGCGTTGTGGCTTTGCCCACTGTGGCTTACCAAGAATCGAGTTGGTGAAGCAACTATTATTAGGCCAGATTCCACCGACTTCTGAGTCTTAAGTCTGATTTAATATTCCCTTTAAAGAGTGGACCACAGTTGGTTTCTTCCCCACCTGCCCACAATCCAGTAGCCAACCTACTGACCCAGTTTTAACATAAATCCAACTTAACATTTTCATAAATCATAAAATTAGAACGCGTATGTTTCCTCACTCGGGCTAAAATGAGCCGAGATTTCTTGGCTTGTGGCTGTATGCTTAGTTCTACCGAAAATAGAATGATTCCATGGAGCCCCAAGCCCATGAGGGTGGCTTCTTGTGTGGAGAAAGGAGTGCGGTGTGGACTTGCATCTCTACCCTGGCTACCGGAAGTGCCCACGAGTGGTGCCTTGGGCCAGTATCACACCTGCAGCATCTGGGCGCTTGTTAGAAAGGCCAGGCCTCACCCAGGTGAATCAGAATCTGCATTTTCCCAGGAAGTTGATCCCAAGGTTGATTCCTATGCTCAGTTAAGGCTGGAGGGCTCTGTCCTGGCGAAGGCAACCTAACCCGCTCTGCACCCATCACCCGCTGTCTTTCACAGCCACCCAGTTACCTCCTGGCTGGACTTTGCTCTGGGCAGACCCAGACCTACGGAGTAGCCTCTGTTTTATTGATCTGTATACTGAGAGTTGTTAAACTTCTTTAAATGTCTTGGAAGCGGTGGCTTCAGTCCCTCTGATTGACCAAGCAGAGCCCGCTGTCCTCACCTGGGCATCCTGCAGGGTCTGGGAGAGTCCTGCTGGAGAGTCTGGCCAGGGCAGGAGTTCTAGGGGGCTTGAGGTTGGCTCTCTTGTTTTTCAGTTGTGGTCAAATACACAAAACGTAAAATTCACCATCTCAAGCATTTCTAAGTGTGCAGTTCACTAGAGACAATTCACCTTGTTGAGCAAGCAAGGGGCAGAGCTCTATAACTCGCAAAACTGAAACTCCGAACACGTAGAACAGCAATCCCCATCCCCCTGGCCACCCCCTTCTACTGTCTGCCTCTGAGGGCTTGACTACGTCCCTCACATAAGTGGAATCACACAGTATTTGTCCTTTTGCGTCTGGCTTATTTCATTTAGCAGGATGTCCTCCAGGTTCATCCGTGTCATAGCATGTGTCAGAACTACATCCTTTTTCAGGCTGAATAATGTTCCCTTGTATTTATGGACCACATTTTGTTGCCCATTCATCCATCCGTGGACACTTGTGTTGCTTCCACCTTTTGGCTGCTGTGACTGATGTTTGGATGGTAAGCTGTCCCAAACTGGGTACGAGATCTTAGACAAATCCCCGAACGTAGGCACCTCAGTGTCCCATGCTTTATTTTTATTTTTATTTTTATTTTTTTTATTATTATTTTTTTTTAACGTTTATTTATTTTTGAGACAGAGACCGAGCATGAACGGGGGAGGGGCAGAGAGAGAGGGAGACACAGAATGGGAAGCAGGCGCCAGGCTCTGAGCCATCAGCCCAGAGCCCGACGCGGGGCTCGAACCCACGGACCGCGAGATCGTGACCTGAGCTGAAGTCGGACGCTCAACCGACTGAGCCACCCAGGCGCCCCAGTGTCCCATACTTTAAAAAATAAGAAATGCAGACCTGATGCTTTCAAGTATTCTTTTATTTCTTTATTTAAAAAAATAAAAAAAAATTAATCTTCATTTATTGAGAGAGAGAGAGAGAGAGAGAGACAGAGCATGAGCGAGGGAGGGGGGGAGACAGAGGGGGACACAGAATCCGAAGCAGGCTCCAGGTTCTGAGCTGTCAGCATAGAGCCAAACACAGGGTCTGAACTCACAAACCATGAGATCATGACCTGAGCTGAAGTTGGACGCTTAACCGACTGAGCCACCTAGGCGCCCCACCCCCCAATTTTTTTTTTAAGATTTATCCATTTTTGAGAGACAGAACATGAGCGGGGGAGGGGCAGAGAGAGAGAGGGAGACACAGCATCTGAAGCAGGCTCCAGGCTCCGAGCTGTCAGCACAGAGCCAGATGCTGAGCTCAAACCCACGAACCGTGAGATCATGACCTGAGCTGAAGTCGGGTGCTTAACTGACTGAGCCACTCAAGTATTCTTTTAAACTCTAGTTATTGGATACTAAATAAAAGAAAGTCTGCATCTATTAATAAAAGAAAATCCTATGTCTTCTAAAGATGTTCATGGTTTCTCCTAATGATACCATTCAGCTGTCTTGAGCAGACTTCATTTTGGGGTATTTGTACCAATAGAATTTCTACAACCGTTTTGAGATATAATTCACTTACTGTGCAATTCACCACTTAAAGTGTATGATCCAAGGATTTTTAGCATATTCTCAGGGCTGTGAGAATTATTACCACAGTCGATATCAGAACATTTCTGTCCCCCCTACTCCAGAGCCCCGTATGTCAGCATTTATTCCCTATTTCCCTCCACCCCCCTCATCACTAATCTACTTTCTGTCTCTATGGATTTGCCTCTTCTGGACATTTCGTATTAATGTGATCGTACAATGTGTGGTCTTTTGTGACCGGCTTCTTTCACTCAGCATAACGTTTGCAAGGTTTCTGTGTGACTTTCTAGGATGTCCGCTGATCTCACCTGTGAGAGATTCATACATCACCATCTGGGCGTTCGTAGTGCTTCGAGCCAAATGCAGGGCCGGGGCCTAGAGCTCTGGCAGTGAATACCAGACCCATCCCCTGGTGGCACAGATGCTCTCAGTCTTGTGGGGAAGATGGGCATTAACTGAATTAGTACACAGATGTTAACCCCCAAGGACTGATGTCTGTAATGGAGAAAGCTTGGATATTCTGAAAGTGTCTAATGGGGGGAGGTGAGGCAGGCCGCTGTGACTTCAGATTTGCATCTTGAAGACTGTCCACACATCTCACATTGGGAGATGCCTTCAGTCGGTGTTTACGAAGTGACTGTGTTAGATAATGGTGACACAGTAAACAGTGAGAGTCAGTCCGTGTCCTTGAGGAGCTCACTGGGTGGCAGGGAAGATCGCCATCTATGCAGGGTGCTAGTTGGCAAGATGCTGGGCCGTGGGCATTCAAGGGAATCCTTAGGGGGTGGTGTTGATGTTTGATTAAGGTTTTGAAAAATGAGTAAAATTTCTTGGGGAAGCCATCATGTGCATGGTGGGAAAGCCAACTTGTAAGAAGAGGCCTCGAGCAAAAGTGACAAGATGCTCAGATTGTTCACAGGGGAGGAGTATCACGGAGGCTCTCACGGCCTTGGTGTGGAGGAGGGCCATCTGAAGAGTCTGGAATGGCAGGTTGCCTCCAGTTTGCAAAGTATTTTAAAGCAAAGGTTAGAAGCTTTGTCCTGTAGACCTCAGAATTTCAACCTTTAATTCTGAGGACCTTGGCTCCCGTATGAGGCATCTAGGTATTCCCCTCCTGACCCTGACTGCCCGTGAGTGGGGGTGGAGTTGGCATATCCCATAGAGTCCCTTCTAGAGGGCACCAGACTTTTCTGGAAGGAGACTCTGGGGTGTCAGTGTGGAAGGCAGCAGAGCTTTTCTAAGTAGTAAATGATGAAGCAGGTGTTTTTTTTTTTTTTTTTAATGTTTATTTTTCAGAGAGGTAGAGAGCCCAAGCAGGGGAGTGGGAGAGAGAGAGGAAGACAGAGACCCCCAAGCAGGCTCTGCGTGGTCAGCTCAGAGCCCGATGTGGGGCTGAAACTCACGAAGGGTGAGATCATGACCGGAGCCGAAGTCGGATGCTCAACTGACTGAGCCACCCAGGTGCCCCTGATCAGGCGGTTCCTATGGATTCACTGGGACGTAGAGACAGGATGTTGGGGCAGGCAGAAGGGAGTTGAATCGTGCTAGCAGCTCCAGGGTCTACAATATTTCCAGGCCCAGATCTCTCGGTAGAAAGGGCTGCAGTGAGCTGCCCTGTACGAGAGTCACTGTCATGCTCTATTGCCTGGTAAATAGATGGGAAACTGTGGACAAGTCCCTCATAGCTTTAGGGTACATTTCGTCACACATCTCCCAAGTTGAGGTCTAGGATCCAATGGGATGATCAAGAATGTCGTGGTCTGCGAGGCCCAGCCATTACCGTTTCAGGGCAGTCTGACCGTCGTGCTGCGTTTTGGTGCATCGCTGTCGAGGGCCATTTGCAGACACATTCCTTTATTAGTCCAGCGTGACATTTGTTACATGTCCCTAGCTCTAGTCCGTGCGCACTCAAAGATGGACGCCTTCCCACCCTCAGGGAGCTCACTGCGTATTCGGAGAAGGAGCACAGGTTTGCAGCCTGGGAATCCGAGGGTCAGCAGGCCTCACTGGTGTGTGGATTCGGTGAAGTCACTTTGGCATTGATAATTAAAGGTCCTATCCTTGTGCCCGTGTGGCTGTGTGGAACTTGTATTCCCCCTGCAGTGTTTCCCTTGGGATTTCTGCAGATTCCCAAAGGATGATGTCAAGTGTAGCCGAGGCTGGTCACGGTTGGTCACAGCCAAGCCACCGGGAGCTTGTCCTTCCTTTCTGGGCATGTGTCCAGCCATCAGCCCCGTGCTGTAGGAGATGCTTGAAGGACTGTCTTGCTCAAATCTTTAGGATGAGGGAACGCCTGGGTGGCTCAGTCAGTTGAGCGTCTGACTTTGGCTCAGGTCATGATCTTGCGGGTTCAGTGGTTCGAGCCCCACATCAGGCTCCCTGCTGTCAGCCTGTCAGCGCAGAGCCTGCTTCGGATGCTCTGTCCCCCTCTCTCTGACCCTCCCCGGCTTGTGCTTGCCCCAAAATAAATAAATATTAAAAAAAAATCTTTCTCTGATGAGAATATCCAGGTCTATGCCAAGAGGCGAGATGCATGCAGAAGTTCTGGCTGTCTGCCACCTGGGATTTTGTCATCTGGGAGCTGAAGTAACAGAGTTGGATCGTGAGACTGGCCAAGCCTCGTGACACAGCTCCTTCAAGGGCTACTGTAAATAGTGCTCCCCGTGCCATGATTTCCATCCCGAGAGAGAGTCCCACGCTACTCCGTCTTGGTCCCCTGTGGATTTTCCTCATAGTACGTGTTAGAATCTGAAATTATCTCGTTTATTCAGCGATGATGACCTTTAATTGCACCCTTACGTGTATTGACTCGCTGAGCCTGAACAACAGCCCCGTGAGGGACTGAGCACCTTGTCTGGGGATTCGAGGATGGGCAGTCTGGCCCCAGCATGCAGCTCCTGTGGCCACTCCATGTATGTTCATTTTGTCTGTCTTTAAGAATATCAGCTCTGAGGTGCCTGCGTGGCTCAGTCGGTTGAGTGTCCGACTTGGGCTCAGGTCACGATCTCACGGTTCGTGGGTTTGAGTCCCGCGTCGGGCTCTGTGCACGGACAGTGCAGAGCCCACTTGGGATTCTCTCTCTCCCTCTCTCTGCCCCTCCCCCGCGCGCTCGTGTGGTCTCTCTCACTCTTTCTTGCAAAATAAATAAACAAACTTAAAAAAAAAATCAGCTCTGTGCACCTGGTGTCATTGTACCAACAACTTTTGCTCATACTGGGCTCTTGAGATGGTGCCCAAATGAGCAGGAGATCAGTGAGTGGCCAGGAAGAGCTGCTCGAGGCAAGGAGGTGTGGGCTAACGCGTGCATCGGGAGCCTGGCACTGGGAGGGGGTGCAGGTGGAGGTGTGGGACATTCCGGGAGTATTCATGGAGCGTGTGAACTCAGTCACAAAGGGATCGTGTGCTTTGGGGTTGCTGGACAGGGACTTGAGAGAGACCAGCCTGGGGAGTTAGATAGATGGGCTTCTCCAGAAAAGATGTTTCTGTTATATGTAGAACTCCCAATGGAGTCCTAAGTGTGATCGGGAAGCCAGCTTTGTCAGAATGTGGGGGTACTTGTTAAAAATGCAGCATTGATTGCATCAGGCTCTGGGGTGGGGGGCTTGGTGATCTGCATTCGAACACTCTTGCCAGGTAAGGCTTATGCAACCTGATGCTTAGGAGCCGCTGCCCTGAGAAATAAGGACACTTCTAGTAAAACCTTAAAACTATTATTTTTTTTAGAGTTCATTTATTTTGAGAGAGAGAGAGAAAGTGAGGGGCAGAGAGAGAGGGAGAGAGAGAATCCCAAGCAGACTCTGCACCGCCAGTGAGGAGACTGACACGGGGCTTGAATTCACCAAACGCAAGATCATGACCTGGGCTGAAATCAAGAGCCGGATGCTTAACTGACTGAGCCACCCAGATGCTCCTAAAATTATTTTTATCTTTCAGTTTTCCTTCATAATCCCCCACCCCCATCCCCAACTCCGAGTCTGAAATGGAGATGTAAAGGAACATACATTTCTTAACAGAGTCTCCTCCTGAGTTAGCTTGGGCTGCTGTAACAAAAATACCACAGGCTGGTGGCTGAAACAGTAGACATTAATGTCTTACATCTTTTTTTTTCCTTAAAATTTTTTAAATGTCTATTTATTAACATTTTTTTAAATTATTTTTTTTAATGTTTATTTTTGAGAAAGAGAGAGAGAGAGACAGAATATGAGTGGGGGAGGAGCAGAGAGAGAGGGAGACACAGAATCCTAAACAGGCTCCAGGCTCTGAGCTGTCAGTGCAGAGCCCAATGTGGGGCTCGAACTCACAAACCGTGAGATCATGACCTGAGGCGAAGCCAGACGCTCAACCGACTGAGCCACCCAGGGACCCCTATTTGAGAAATTTTTAATGTTTATTTACTTTTGAGAGAGAGAGAGAGAGAGAGAGAGAGAGAGAGAGAGTAAAGGGTAGAGAGAGGGAGACACAGAATCCGAAGCAGGCTCCAGGCTCTGAGCTGTCAGCACAGAGCCCGACGCGGGGCTCGAACTCACGGACCGCGAGATCATGACCTGAGCTGAAGTCAGATGCTCAACCAACGGAGCCACCCAGGCGCCCCTATGCCTTCCATTTCTGGAGGCTCAAAGTCGAAGATGAAGGTGCACCTGATTCAGTTCCTGGTGAGAGCCCTTCTTCCTCACTTGCAGAGGGACGTCTTCTGTTGTATCCTCATCTGGCAGAGAGAGGTCATTTCTTTCTTGCCTTTTGTTGTAAGGGAACTAATCCCATTCATGAGGGCTCCACCTCATGACCTAATCACCTCCCCAAAGCCCCGTCTCCAATTACTAGCACACTGGGTTTGAGGACATAGGAATTTTAGGCGAGGACACAAACATTCAGTCTGTAGCAATCCTTTTTTTTTTTTTTTAAATTTTTTTTTTCAACGTTTTTTATTTATTTTTGGGACAGAGAGAGACAGAGCATGAACGGGGGAGGGGCAGAGAGAGAGGGAGACACAGAATCGGAAACAGGCTCCAGGCTCCGAGCCATCAGCCCAGAGCCTGACGCGGGGCTCGAACTCACGGACCGCGAGATCATGACCTGGCTGAAGTCGGACGCTTAACCGACTGCGCCACCCAGGCGCCCCTGTAGCAATCCTTTGTGTGTTTATCTGGTCTCATCTCATCTCTGTGACTTTTGCTTGTAGATTATATCCATTTTCTAGGGCTCCTGGAACAAACCACCATCAACTTGGTGGTTTAGAGCAATAGAAATGTATTCTCTCACATTGCTGGAGGTCGGAAGTCCAAAGTCAAGGTGTTGGCAGGTTCATACTCCTATTGAAGGCTCTAGGGAAGATTTTAGCTCCCAGGAACTCCTGGCATCCCTTGTCTTATAGTTGAAACACCCAGTTTCTGCCTGTGTCTTCACATGACCCCCTCCTCTGCGTGTCCTCTCTTCTTATAAGGCACCAGTCACTGGATTTAGGGCTTATTCTAATCTGTGAACTCATCTTAAGTTTATCTGTAAAGACCCTATTTCCTGATGGGGTCACATTCTGAAGTTATGTGGACACAACTGGGTAGACATGGAGTTTGTTGGGGGGCGGGTGGGTGGACAGTATTTGGTCCACTAACCCCAAGGGTTGGTTCTGAAGGCAGTTCTACTTTGCTGAATAAAGATTTAAGAAGGATACACTGGGGGGGGGGGGGGGGGCGCCAGGTGACTCAGTCAGCCGAGTGTCTGACTCTTTGGCTCCAGCTCAGGTCACGATCTCACAGTTTGTGAGTTTGAACCCTGCGTGGGGCTCCATGCTGACAGTGTGGTGCCTGCTTGGGGTTCTCTCTCTCTTCCTCTCTTTCTGCCCTTCCCCTCCTTGTGTGATGCCCTCCTTCCCTCTCTCTGGCTCTCTCAAAATAAATAAATAAACTTAAAGAAAGAAAAAAAAGAAGTATACACTTGGCCAAAGGGACCTCTACCCGTCACCGTTAACAACGACAGAGCCACAAGTAGGTGGCCATTTCAATTCCAAATTTCAGGTCTAAATTGGTGTGTTCTTTTGGACAATCTTTGCATGCCTCACTGAGAACCTATATTGAATTCATTTGCCTCCAGAGTCTTCAGGTTGATTGCATATGAGATGCTGGAAAATTCTTTCACGGATATCCCTTAAGTAAGCTTTCCTGAAATAGTCAGCAGATTCTTTTTTTTTTTTTTTTTTTTCTTTTTCCAGAGACAGGGAGGACAAGCGGGGGAGGGGGCAGAGGAAGAGAGGGACAGAATCTTAAGCAGAGCCCGATGCCAGGCTGAATCTCACGATCATGAGTTGATACCCTGAGCTGAAATCAAGAGTCAGACGCTTCAGCTCGCTTCAGAACCACCCAGGCACTGCAGTCAACTGATTCTTATGCTCAATTTCTGGATATTTTTTGGAGCCTGTGTTCACTGGCATCCAGAAGGGGTGTCAAGAAAGTGGGAGGCTCTGGCCCATGGGTTCCTTCTGCAGGCAGAGTGGCTGTCCTGGGCCGTGCGTGTTGGCTCTGAAGAGATTTCTTGGCTTTCCAACCTTGTTTTCTGTACCGTGACGTATGATTATGTGACAAAATCGAGGGTGTGCTTCTAATCCAGTTGCTAATCCAGTTCTGATCCACTTTCCAGGTTCGCAGGTGGCTGAGGCTCTCCCGACAGGTATTCTTCCTGAAGTTGCCCTCTCTCAAATTGCACAGCAAGTTTTACAAGGATGTAACTTGTAGCTTATTTAGCTTCTGGTTCAGTAGCCAGTTTTCCAGTGTCTCTTTTACTAGTTGTGGGGCCTATGAACTTCCTTCCATGTGTCTTTGCAACTTTTATTATAACTTTAGGTATAAATCTTTATATCTTTTATTTTACCTGCAGCTTTGTTCATGAGGGGTCCAGACCTCGGGGAGGGTGGCCGCTAGCCAGAGGTGGGTCTTCTGTTTGAGTACATGTTTAACATGGCGTATCGAATGCAAGATGTGTCACCTGCTTTTAATCGCTGTTATTTAATGATGACACATCTTTTGTTTGTTGGTATCAGTGAATATTGTGATGATTTTACTTTGCTTGAAATAAACGCATTTCTCACGCATTCACAGACAGGTTAAGAGAATTAACAATAACAACCCCAAGAGAAACTCCCCAGTGTTGAGTGGCATCCTTGTACTAGGTGTTTTCTTGCATGGTCTAATTTTTTTTTTTTTAAGTGTATTTATTTATTTTGAGAGAAAGAGAGGGAGAGGGGGTGGGGGAGGGAATGAATCCCAAGCAGGCTCTGCACTGTCAGTGCAGAGCCCAATATGGGGCTTGAGCCCAATATGGGGAGATCATGACCTGAGCCTAAATCAAGAGTCAGACCCTCAACTGACTGAGCCACCCAGGTGCCCCTTGCATGGTCTAACTTCATTGCCACGGTACAGAGGAGGAAGGAGGAGGCTGGAGGCGGTTAGTTACATGCCCGGGGGCTCCCACGTGATTGGGCTGAGCTGGTTCCTGAGTGGAAGCTCTTGCCCAGGAGGCAGTGGGGTCCTGGCCAGCACGGCTGTGCCTGGCCGTGTCTGGGGAGGGAGGAACACAGAAGAGTGGTTTGCTTGAACCTTCAGCCTGTGATTGCTACGATAGAGCTGGGGGGCCTGGGACATAGCTGGGCTTCAAAGCCACCTGAGTGTGTAACCTTGACCCTCCTTTCTTTCCGTCGGAGAAAGGACAGTTCTAAGAGGCCTCGCCACCCGGCCAGCTCCAAAGGGCTGTCTCTGAGACTGAGTTCCGTGCAGAGGCCTGCACTGTCTGTGTCCGCAGGCCGCCTTTCTTCTCTGGCGGTGCGTTCCCCCCGACATATCCCACAGGGCTCCCGGGAGAAGCTTGTTTCTCAGTTTCCTTTTCATGTGAGGTGACCCCTCTGACTCTCCGTGTTTAAAGCTGGACGAAGCTTGCTGCTCACCTGTCTGATCAGAGCTTCTGTGCACTTGTCCTGAAAGCTGCACAAGGTTCCCCTTTCATCCGGAGTCTTGTGCTCTCCCTTGCTGGGCCCTGCTGCCTTGCTTCTGTCGGGAGCTGCTGGTGTGGACACCTGGGGGGTGTCCTCACATCCATGCAGGCAGCTGGCAGCTGGTGTATAAACCTAACTCGAGATGTCAGCTGTTTAGTGTGTGTGTGTGTGTGTGTGTGTGTGTGTGTGTGTGTGTGTGTATGCATAGGGCCCTCTCTCCTGGACCACTGCTCCGGCCTCTGAATTGGTCTGTCCTCCCACCATCTGTCTTTTTTTTTTTTTTTTTTTTTTTTTAAGATTTATCTATTTATTTATAGCAAGTTGGGGGTGGGGCAGAAAGAGAGAAAGAGGGAGCATCCCAAGCAGGCTCCACGCTGTCAGTGCAGAGCCCGACGCAGGGCTCGGACTTGTGAACCGCGAGGTCATGACCTGAGCTGTCATCAAGAGTTGGACGCTCAAGCAGCTGAGCCACCCAGGTGCCCCTCACCATCTGTCTTAAGCCAGTAGCCAGAGGGCACCTTTTAGGTCAGTGTCAATCTGTTCAGAACCTTCCTGGCCTCCCAAACGCCCGGCAGAAAGACCGAGGTACAGTGGTTTCCAAGTGGACGGGAGCTGCCTTTCTGTTCTGTCCCTCTCCCCCTTGCTCACTACACTCTGGGGAGCCCTCGTCCTGGCTGTCCTCCACCTGGAGCTCTCTTCTCCAGGGAGCCACAGGGTGTGGCCCTCCCCTCCTCCAGGTGTGGGTTCTATCGTGTCTCTTTTTCAGTGAGACTGTCCCCAGCCATCCTGTTGAAAACCAGCACGAATGTGTCCCCCACATCCCTGACTCCACGGGTACAATGTGGCCGCCAGTGTTGGGTACATCCACAGCGACTGTAGGTGTGAAGTGACCTGCAGGTGTTCTGGAATGTGTGCATCTGTTCTCAGCTTGATGGCAAGAGCTTTTTCCTCTGGCAGAATCCCTGGAAGCCACCATGTGTTTCATTCAACATCAGACCAGGATCTTTGCTTGGCTCACATTAAATGGAGATCTGATTCACTTTAGGGGCCTCGGTTTCAGATAGAACGAGAACAGCGCTGTTGCATCTCAGCGGCAGGTTGATAGTTCTGAAAGTCCTTACTATGTGCTCCAAGCATAGTTTTTGGTCGGGTCTGATCCGCCTCCAAGGTACAGGGGAGGGACAGTTTGCACTCCCCACTCTCTCCCAGCGTTTCAATTGACTGTCCTCATTTCCAGTTTCAGTACATATCTGTCGATTGTTTACTGTGTGTGAAGCAGTGGAATTGGGGATGATTCCTGTCTTCAGGGAGCCTCTAATTTGCTGGAGAAGGTAGACCTGATCGTCAGTACTTAGACAAAACTTTAATATGCGTCAGACTCTAAGCAAAACCCTGGGTAAGGAGATCCCTCGTGTCCAGGCATCAAGGTCACTTTGCAGGATGTTCACCTGAGCACATCCTGCAGCAGAGTGGACGTTAGCAACAACTGGGTGGGGGCAGGACCCCAGCGGGGTAGGGAAGGTGTGCAGGGCTGGGCGAGCGGCACAGGGGAATGGCGGATATGTGAAAACGTTTACAGGGCTACCTAGCGGAGGAGGAGACATACTGTGGGGCTGGAGTGCAGGATTTGTGAGGGGTCGTGTCGGAGAGAAGAGGGAAAGTGCAGCTGGGGTCATGTTGTGGAGACCTTTTTTAAAGCAAGTGCCAAGGAGCCCGAATTTTACTGGCAGAAGATGGCCAATCGCTGGAAGTCTGCCAGTAGGGGAGAATGACGTCCGCGAGCGGTCTCTTAAAGAAACCCTAGGGTAGCATGTAGAAGGCTGGTTGGCTGGTAGAGGTCTAGGTGACAGGGAGGCTTGTTAGGAGCTTGTTTCCATGACCAGGTTAGAGATGAGCTGGAGGTACGTGGTGGCCAGGAAACCGTCATGGAAAAGAAGGGTGGACGAGACCATGTGGGGAAGGCATTCTTCTGGGTCATGGCCACAGGGAGGCCAGTTTTCTCCCAAATCACTCGGGAGCTCAAAAGAACCAATTCTTAGGGTGCCTGGCTGGCTCAGTCAGTGGGGCATACACCTCTTGATCCCGGGGTTATGTGTTCAAGCCCCACTGATGGATGCAGACATTACTTAAAAAAATAAAATCTTTGGGGCGCCCGGGTCACTCATTCGGTTGAGCACCCGACCTTGACTCAGGTCATGATCTCACGGTCCATGAGTTTGAGCCCCGCGTCAGGCTCTTTGCTGTCAGCGTGGAGCCTGCTTCGGATCCTCTGTCCGTCCCCAGCTCTGTGCCCCACTTGTGCTGTTTCTCTCAAAAATAAATAAACCATTAAAAAAAAATAAAAAAATGAAATCTTAAGGAAAAAAAAAGACCAAATTCTTTTTTAGACGGTGAAGTGGAGTCACAGGATCCTTGAAAGGAAAAGAATATGAAGAAAAGGAAGTAGCAGCTGAGAATGTGGAAACCAGAGGAGGCAAGAGCAAACCTGTCCTTTGATTGTGTGACAGAGGAGGAAGGAAGGAGAGAAAAATCCTGGTGAGAGAGAAGGAACCTGGGAGAAGGCAGTGTGTTGACTTTAGCCGCACTGGGGACGTTGGTTTCTGGCATTAGTATGTGATCACCCGCCTCCCTGATCCCTGGGTTAGAAATAGCAGGGAAAGGAGGGACGCATACTTGACGTTTTTCCATGTGGGTGTGCTGACTTTGAGAGAATATTTTGGATAGCCATGGGTTCTAGAATGTGCTTAGTTAACTAACTCAGTGGATTTGCTTAGATTATAACTTAGTTTTCATCTCTGGAAGGAACACATGCTTCAGTGACCGTCATGAATATTATTATTGGCATTGTTAGTAAGACAATGTTATCATAAATTCGACCTAACTTTACTACAAATTCCCAGCCTTGTGTTAACCATTTTATAAATGTGTCTTATATAGAATTCCATGAGGATTCTCTCTTTCTTTGGAGCCCGAAGGTAAGAAGGCCGTCTAAAATTCCGTCTCCTCCCGTCTCATTTTATTTTGTAGATGTTTATTTACTTATTCTGAGAGAGAGAGAGCGCAAGCAGGGAAGGGGCAGAGAGAGAGAGGGAGAGAGAGAGAATTCCCAGCAGGCTCCGTGCTGTCAGCGCAGAGCCTGAGGCAGGGCTCGAACACACAAACTGTGAGATCATGACCTGAGCCGAACCCAAGAGTTTGTTGCTCAATGGACTGAGCCGCCCAGGCATCCCTCCCCCCATTTATTTTATATTGAGTGCTTCTTGTGTGTTTGTTTTAGTTTTACAGGTGGAAGGAGACACTCATTTTTGGACGTGTCACAGAACATTCCCCATCTCTCAGGGGTACCCCTTTTTGAGTGCCTTCCTGACCACTTGCCCACGCAGGGCTTTCTCAGGGGCCATTTGCAGAAGGCTCCTCGGTGTAATTGGCTCTTTTGAACTGGTGATTGCTTTCTCCTCTCGTAGGCGGTATGTGTCCGCCTGCACATTCTGGGACCATCTTAGTTTGGTTGATAGATTTGTTTGGACGTGACCTTTGTCAGTTCCTCTTCCCTGGGTTTTTGCCCGCTGAGGAAATGATCCCCGGATCCCATCCATCTGCACTGGTGGCAACAGAAGAGAGAATTTGTCTTTTCTGTGGTCCAGGTCCAACCGCGCAGACACCTGTCCTTCAGAGGCTCCTATTCTGGTTGGGATCGCTTCCTGACACAGAGACTTTTTTACTTCCGAGTTCTGGAAGTCATCAAGTTGGATGTGGGCCAAGGAGGAGGCGTCGGAGGGTCCTCGGCCGACCTGGGGTGCTTTTGCTGATTGCACGCCGGACACATAGAAAGAGCCGGGTCCCCCCACCTCCAGCCGCAACCTGGCCCTGTTCGTAAGCGTTTCCCGTTTGTGGTGGATTCATTCTGAGAGCTTTCCATGCCCTTTGGGATTGTTCACTGTTAGATTTTAGAAGAAAAAGGACAGCTTCTCTTTTAAGTCTGATGAAAACCATCTGAGCCGGACATGTGTACGTATGCCGTAGATTAATGCTTTTCTTATGGGTACTTGAGGACTCCCCTGGCTGTTGAGGAAATCTGTAGGAGGAAGGGAACCTTTACTGTGGGACTCTTAGATCGTGCGTCCTGATATCACAAAAGAAAATGAATTCTGACCATTTTTGAGGCTTGTCAGGGTTTTTTCTCCGCAGCTCTGGAATTTTCTCTCTTGCACTTTCAGAGTGGCCAAATCCATGGGCTCCTGGGAGCATTGCTCTGGAGAGATCCACTGAGGTGGGGATGAAGTGCAGAGCTGAGCCAGATCATAACTCTCGTAGGCCTTCACCATCTGCCCAGGGTCACGTGTACGCGGTCCCCGTGAACTTGGAAAAATGCTCCCTGAGCACTGCTCCCATCCACCAGGGTCGTTCTGTGGATTTCCAGATGTTGGACTCATACAGGTGACGTAACCCCAGCTGGTGTTGCCGCGGGCGGGGGTGGAGGGGTTGGTGCTGGCTGAGTCAGGCTCCTGACTTCCAGATTGAAGCTCCAGGAACCCTGTGGAGGGAGGTGGAGCTTAACTGGTTTGTTTGCATGTTCTTTTCCTGGGCCTTCCCCCCAACACTGAGGTCCAGACGCTGTATCAAGCGTAAGCACCCGTGTTACACTGGAGGTGATCGGTCAGCTCTGGATAGTCCATTTCATTTGCTTTTTTTCTCCCCAAGGAACAGGATGATAATCGATTTCATAATATCCCTTCCTCAGGGACAAAGGGGGGGCGGGGCTTGGTTTTGGGCGAGGATGGTGTAGTCTTATCGTACGTACTAAGACGTGCAAGGAAGAGGCAAATTAGCGTGTGAGGCGCACCTTCCCATGAAGACACAGAAGTGTCTGCGAAGGGAACGTTATTTTATGGATACATCGTCTGGTTTCTTGAAAAGAGCAGATGAAGTACACTTTCTAGCACTGCCCAGTTCCGCATAACACACATGCTTGATGTCCCACGGTTGCCAAACACAGGCCACGGGCCAAATCTGTCCTGTCTCCTGTTTTTGTAAATAAAGTTTATTGGAAGATGTCCATGCCCCATTGCTTTATTTTAGTGGCTACTTTCACACTTGAAATGGCAGCGTTGACAGAAAGAATGGGTGCCAGAGCCTGAAATAGTTCATGTCTGGCTTCTTATGGAAAGTTTGCCAACCTTTGCCCTTTATCTGGACGGTGAAATCTAGGACATCCCCTTTATTAAAAATCTCTAGTTTTTGGGGGGCGCCTGGCTGGCTCAGTTGGTTGGGCGTCCAACTTCGGCTCAGGTCACGATCTCGCGGTTTGTGAGTTCGAGCCCCGCGTCAGGCTCTGTGCTGACAGCTCGGAGCCTGGAGCCTGCTTCCGATTCTGTGTCTTCCTCTCTCTCTCCCCTCCCCTGCTCATGCTCTGTCTCTCTCTGTCTTAAAAATAAATAAAACGTTTAAAAAAATAATAAAAAAACCCATCTCTAGTTTTTAATGTTGGCTGCTTCGAATCCAACCCATAGCTCCCCGTTGTTCCTCCCCTCTTAGCTCTGGGATCGTATCAGGAGTTGTATTTTTGGTGGTGTGCTGGTTCCCTCTGGAAGACGTTTGGACTCGTGGGGAGTTTTATGATCAGGAGCCACCCCAGGTATTGTGGGGGTGGGAGAAGTTCCAGATATCCCCCCGACCGCAGGACAGCCTCACCCCACATGTCAGGAGCTCACCCACTCCGAGCGCCACTTACCCGTTTCAGTTTTTGTCTCTGAAGTTTTTCAGGGGATCTTTGTAACATTTCCCCGTGATGAGACGGTCCTTACTTACTGCTTTGCAGTCCAGATGCTTTCAGGCATCTGTGTGCCTTATTTTAGTTGCTATCTGACGCAGGAAACATAGGTAATTTATGTGCCTGCCAGTGACGTGGAGAACTCACTCCGACTTCTCTGTCTGTTACACACACGCACTCACTCATACGCCCTCGGTGCTGCCTTCTGTCCACCGTAATGACTCTGCTGCCCTCAAATCCCAGGACAGGATGCTTCTCTCATTTCTCAGGCTGCTGGAGAAAACTTGGATCTCCTGCTCTTTCACAGGAATCACCAGCCTTTGTAAACCCCCGCTTAAAAAAATAAAATAAATAAATAAACGGCTGCTTGACCTCCCCTCTCACCTGGCTCTGGGACCAGGCTAAGAGCCTTTGGCCAGAGGAAGTTCGCTGGGCTTCCCCACCAAAGAGTGAGGCTCAGTGGGAGGGGGAGGTTTCCTACAGCCCAGAGACTGCAGCCAGCGCCGTCCCCCCCACCCCAAAAAAGGTGGACATGGGGGCAGGGCTGCAGTTGCTGGAGGGAGGGAGCCCGATAGCGGTGGTCCCAAGGGGAGGGGTGTGGCCCTGGCCCACGCGTGGAGGTAAGAGAGGAGGGACAACGTGTCCCGCATGCGAGGAGCATGAAGTCCGTACAGTGACCACGGACTGTGGACAGTCAGTCACTGGGACAGAGGTGGGCATCCTGTGAGAAACAGCTCACTTCTGAGACTTCCAGAGAGACCCAAGAAAGGAAGAAGGCTTGAGTTTCTGCCACTTGGGGCAGGGGCAGTGAGGGACATAGGTGGCGTGGGGGGAGCAGTGTGTTTGCGACATGCTCAGGACTACCACCCGGTGAAGCACAGAGGGACATTTGAATGACACAGCGGTTGGGGTTTCCATGGCCTAGGGCCTCGTGCTCACTCTTGGGTGCACCCCAGTCACCCTGGAAGCCTTGTTAAGTGGAAGAATGCCGGCCCCTAGGGTTTCTGACTCAGTAGGTCTCCAGTAGGGCTCGAGAATTTGCACTTTTAACAAGTTCCCAGGTGCTGCCTCCGCACATCTGGGGACCACACTTGGAGAACCACTGGCCCATAAAAGAGCGAAACAGTGAAGCAAGCCCCTCCGTGTCCGCAAAATGAAACTGAGTTAAGAAATGATTAGAAGATGGAATATAAAGCTAGTTGTATATTCAGAACAAGAATTTGGTCCCCATTGGGTCGATTACTGTGTCATCATTTCTAAGTTCTAGAAAGGCTTAAGCTAGTTTTAGCAAAATGCTATTGAGCAATAACACGATAGTAGAGACTTTCATTAAAATCTAATTCCTGTGCATTTGGGGAATTTATTCCCTATAAACAGGAAGAGTGTTTCAAAACTGAGTTTTTGGCTTTGTAATTTTGAATCCTTTTAGCTGACTCAGGAAAGAGAGGCCCTCATTTGAGCTTTTATTTATAAAAAAAAAAGATAATTCAGGGGTCTGAGTAGCTCCCCTCTTTTACTGTCAGGGTTTGTCCTCTTACAATGATCATTTGATGTCAGTGGGCCTAAATTTTCAGCTGACAGACTCTGAGTTTTTCTCTTTTTATTTCTGAGTGTAATAAAGATTGATAGAAGATTTTGGCCACAAGTATAAACATAACTGAAATAGAAACAAAGGAATGAGACACAGATGCATAACAAACAGTGTAACTATATGCTTCAAAAATATCTTGATGGGGCGCCTGGGTGGCGCAGTCGGTTAAGCGTCCGACTTCAGCCAGGTCACGATCTCGCGGTCCGTGAGTTCGAGCCCCGCGTCAGGCTCTGGGCTGATGGCTCGGAGCCTGGAGCCTGTTTCCGATTCTGTGTCTCCCTCTCTCTCTGCCCCTCCCCCGTTCATGCTCTGTCTCTCTCTGTCCCAAAAATAAATTAAAAAAAAAAATGTTGAAAAAAAAATTAAAAAAAAAAAAATATCTTGAATGCTCTGGAATGATCTGGAATAAATGCCAGGTGTTTAACAGAACTGATGGCTGTGCCCTAAGTTAGGATTTATTTTCTGTAAGGGGCAAATACATCAAAAAGGCCAGGAGCTTTTTAAAATGCAAATGTGTACATTTCAGAAGAGCTGTTAATTATTTGTCTGTTCACATTAGGCAGGTCAGTCATTCACGGAGTCCTCAAAAATCCCTGAAAGGATTAACTTGAGTGCAAGTGACTCATTTGAAAAGGAAAGGATTGAAAACCTTGACCTTGGAATTGGTGCCTGCTGCCTGTGGCTTGAGCCATTGACTTTCCGTTTTACCCAGAGTATCCATTTGGTCCTGCCTCAGCACCGGTGGTAGCAATAGTGGGACTGAGTAACACTCAGGGTCCTTGAGAGCTTCATTTATTTACAAGTTGTTGGGATTTTGGCCAAGACTCTCTGACATCACCATGTATCCGTCCCGCCATCTGTGAACCCTATTGACGGTTTTATAAATTAATAAAGTGCTCTGTGAGTACTTTTGGGGTGCCAAGAGGAATCATAATAAATAATATTAAACAACCCCAGGGATCTTAACAATATTTACAATTTTGGTTTTCACACACTTAGGGATTTGGAATCATTTTTATAAAACCCGCTTGACAATCATGCATCAGGCTTCCTTATGCGATTGGCAACATTTCAGAAACCACAAGGATCCCTGCTTCTCAGAGTTGTTTTGTGCAAGCCCCTTCTGTACGGGTCGAAACTCTGCCTCCCCGTGATACAGGCGTTTCTTTATGGGAATCGCTGTCTTGATCCCAGGGATGTCCGTGGTGGTGGTGGTGGTGGTGGTGGTGGTGGTGAGTGAACATGAATGTGTCGAGAATGGTGTGCCTAGTAGTTTCGGTGTTATTGGGGTGGCTGGTGTTTTAATAGAATTATCTGCAGAACTTGAAAAACGTGTCTGACGGCTCCAGCTTTGTGAGGGGCGGTGCCTCTTGTAGGGACTTTGTTGACTTTTAAGGTGAAAGGTGAACATGGGAGGGGTAGGGCAATACATACCATTGTGATTTTCACAGGTTTGCCCTGTTGGGGTTTTGTCCAGGTTTTGAGATTTCTCAATCTTAGAGCTTCATCGTCTGTGACTCACAGGTTCTATGTTAAACACTCCGTCCAGAAGCTGAAGAAGTGGTTCTTCGGGGTGGGGACGCCAGCATGGTGTGTTCCTTTCCTGTCCCCCTCATTTGCTAATATGTGGATTTTTCTGGAATAATGGCTGTTCCGTCTTTTACCTCGGATTTGTAGAGCTGGGCGCTCCATAAAAGTTTCTTGAAATAGGGGCTCCTGGGTGGCTCAGGCGGTAGGCGTCTGCTTCAGCTCAGGTCATGATCTCACGGTTCGTGAGTTCGAGCCCCGCGTCGGGCTCTGTGCTGACGGCTCGGAGCCTGGAGCCTGCTTTGGATTCTGAGTCTCCTTCTCTCTCTGCCCCTCCCTCCCTCACACTCTGTCTCTCTCTCAAAAAATAAATAAATGTTAAAAAAAAAAGTTAAAAATAAAAGGTTCTTGAAATAACAACGACAACAAACATAATGATAACAAATAGCAGTTTATTACATTAATAACAATAGTAGGCAAATTTATTGCATTAATAATAGTAATAATAGCACTTTAAGGGTGCTTGCTATGTGGCAAGTGCTGTTCTGAACCCTTGAAATACACTTATTTTATCCTCATGAGAATCTTGTGCAGCAGGATCCTGATCCCATTATTGTCTTCATTCTGCAGATGGAAACAGAGCCACTGAGAGTTTAAGTAACTTGCCAAAAGTTATTCGGGTGGTAAATGGTGGGCTGTGCATCTTGGTAGATCATCAGATTCTTTGTTTTTAATCATTGCATCATAGACCCAGTACCAAAGTTCTCATGAGTTTAATCTGTTATAGCGATGCTTGGATTTTTGTCTTGGAAACGGCTCAAGAATGTCCACATCGGGGTGGTACCATTTTCCTTAAAGAGTTTAAGTCTGAAGACATGGAACTCAGTTCGCGTTACCTGACACTGGGGGGGGCTGGGAGTTGAAGAATAAGCTATATTAATAGCTGCTAAGGAACGATCCCCAAGGGGGCTTTGCATGTTTGTGTAGCTTTGAGAAGAGTTGAGGAGGACAGTCTCTTTGAGCATTTCTTGTGTTTTGAATCCTGTAGGAACTCAGTTCTTTAGACTTTTATTGCCAAACTGGTTGAGGTTCGTTCAAGTTAAGTCCTGGGAGTCGGTTTTGTGGGTGAGAGATTCTGCCGGTTTCTGCTGGGTTTGAGTTTTCTGAACATCTTTAAATGCCCCTTATGTGTGTTGTGTGTATGTTGGGGGAGCAGGGTAGGGAGGGGATATCGGTGGCCGAGCAAAGCAGGGAGTTCTGTAGGGAATCGGTCCATGGTGGGATTAGGCTGAGGAAATTAACTTTCTTGGACTCCGTGATGAGAGCGTGGACTTTGGCGGAAATGCCCCTTGCTGGCTGCCCTTCCCAGGACTGGGGTAACCGTGTTTGCAGAATTGCCTCTGCAAGTTTTGAGGCTCAATATCCAAATGGAATCTAGGAGGACAAAGGAACTGCTGGATGCAGACAAGCCCTGGGAAGCTAGCTGCACATTTGATAGGTGGCTTTTCTCTTTGACCTAAATAATTACCGACTCACAAGCAGTTAAAAACAACAACAAAAAAAACCAGAGAGGTCCTGTGTACCTATCGCCTAGTAGTGACATCTTGTTCGACTATAATTAGCGTATGTCAAAACCAGGAAATTGATATTGGCACGATGCAATTAACAAAACCACAGGCCACACTGGGCTTTCACTAGTTTTTGCTCGTACCTGTTTTATTTTATTTTTGATCGTACTTAGAATATATAATTTTACTGGTGTTCCTTGACGGGAAGGCGAACCTCTGACAAAAGCTGTAATAAATATTTTACAGACACGTGATTTTTAGTTTAACGTCTAAATGTTTTTAACACGGGAAGCAGTTGAGTGGAATGTGAAGTCCAGCAGCTGAGTTAATGGAATAGAGACCAAACCGTCTGGTTATTTTCATTTATGGCCTCGAACACTTGGGGGAGATTATCTTCATTTTTGTTGCCTTTTCAGAGGGAGGAGACTTTCCAAAGATAAAGGATAATTCAAGGTCATTGTGTCATATTAAGAGCTCTTGCAGAGAACGATAAACAGATGTTGTTATCCCTGAAAAAGGGAGAGATTTTGATTAATCAGATAAAAGGTATGGACTGGAGGGACTCAAAGATCCTGGATGCCATTTCATGATAACTGTTAAGAGTGGATTTACTTTGAAAATGACAGCCCTGTAGGAGGTGAGCTAAATGTTGGCTGCTGGGCTCACTGTGATTGATTGCCCCTGCCTCTGTGGTCCCATCACGCTTTGCCGAGACTTCCAATTAGCCTCCGTCACTATCTGCCCTGGATTTGAGCTATTTGTGGGGGCGCCTGTCTTCTCGCTAGACTAGGAATTCTTTGAGGGCAGGGACTAATTCATTTTTTGACTTTTCTCTTCCTCCTTTTCTCACAGTTTCAAGCAAGGATGCTGAAAGCATTAAGGATTTCTAGTTCTCTGCCTCTGGCAATTTCCAGACTATTCCTTATTCTGGCTTCGCTTCTTTATGCGTTTCACCGGGCATTTGTTTGCATGTTATGTGTATTTGAAATCAATACAGCTTAATTCATGATAGATTATTGTGTAATTTGGAGCTATCATGAGACTGGCTGGCCTTGTTCTAGAGTTTTATTGAGACAGCATTAAAACGACCCCAGAGCTTGGTTGCTTTTCTTCTTTAATAAAGCAGTGGGAAGTTTTCGTTTGTTTGTATGTTTCCCTGTGGTATAGAATTTTTCAAAAAAAGTTAATCATCTTTTACACTTAATGGTTAACACCTGGGATAATTATTTAAAATTGTTCTAACTCATGGCCGCCTTTTGAGGTTGGGTATCAAGGATGTTGGACATCATCTATGATTGTGACCTCTCCAAATTGTCAGTGGTGCTGTGGGGCCTTGCCTTGTGTGAGAACTTTAGGAAGTTATGTTTTTTTGGTCGCTTTTTCTAATGAGGCAGTCACAAGGAGGAGAAATGCTGTGTCGTTGGGATCATTTGGTTACAAGGCAATGGAAAGAAGTTCTCAAATACACCTATGGGAAAATGGCACTGGTCAAGCAATGTGGGGAAGAGTTGTGGGTAGCCAAGGATGTGCCCATGAACAGACGAGAGCAGGCAAATCAGGAAGGGGTGCCATCCTCCCACTTTCAGAGGCCCGACTGGCTTCCTTGTCTGAGCTCTGACTTCTCAGGTTTCACATTCACTGCTCGCCAAATGGTTTTGACTTGGTACAGGGTCCTCTAGCCCAATACAACACGATCTTTCCTTTAGATAACAATCTTGGTCTCTTAGTATCTCAATTCCAAAATTTTGAGTGGGAGTCTGGCCCATATTGAGTCATATATCCTCTCCTGGTCTCCCCAGCTATTGCTGGGATGAAGGGGTCATTTGTATGTTGGGTAGTCCCAGACTTGTCTAGGCAGAGTCTCGAGAAGGTAGAGTTGGCGGGAGGCTGTGATTGGCATGGTTACCGCATCCCAATCAAGGAACAATTCACCATTGTTTGTATTTGGCTCTAGATCGCATTAGGAAAGCAGGACCCATTCCTCTCTGGCCTGGTCTTGGCCTCCCAACCTTTCCCAGTTGGAATTTCAGGTCTAGGCAGTACAAGTGCTATAGTCTGTTGGTCGGTAATGAAGAGTTGCTTACTAACACTAATTAAAAACGGGTGATTGGATACATGGCATTGCCAATCAATACTTAATTCAAAAGATATTTTAACTCATGCCTTTGAATTAAGTTAATGCCTTTGAATTTTTCTTTCTATATAAACTTACTTACTTTTTGAGTCCTTAACTTTGACCTGAGACATTCATGCTCATCATGCAGAGATTCCAGTTTTACAGCCAAGAACTTCTTTTTTTTTTTTTTTTTTTTTTTTTTTTATAACTTTTTAATTTATTTTTGGGACAGAGAGAGACAGAGCATGAACGGGGGAGGGGCAGAGAGAGAGGGAGACACAGAATCGGAAACAGGCTCCAGGCTCCGAGCCATCAGCCCAGAGCCTGACGCGGGGCTCGAACTCACGGACCGCGAGATCGTGACCTGGCTGAAGTCGGACGCTTAACCGACTGCGCCACCCAGGCGCCCCTTCAGCCAAGAACTTCTGTTGTGTATCACAGTTATTGGATGGCAGGGGGACAGTGACAAAGCATCCAGAAGAGGGGTGGATAAGATCTGAAGGCTCCCTTTCCCCACTACCAAGCTGGGTCATCTTGGTAACTTAGGTTTTTGAAGCTAGGTTTCCTTACCAGTAAAATCAGTAAGAGAAGTATCCATCTCCTAATATTGTTGAGAGGGTTCCGTGGGATAATATTCTAAGGCACGTTTTAGGTACTCGGGATATAGGAGCAAACAAAATACATGATAATCATGTCTTCCTGGAGCTTATATTTCAGCATGTTCTGCTACCCCTCTAGCTTATAAATAAAAAAAAAAAAGAGTAGTATCCTTATATTTTCTTCCAACTGTATAGAAAATCAGGTTTTTAAAAAGTTGGACATTGTAGCAGACACATGGGCTTCTCTGCCTTGTGAAAACAGGGTATGTGAGTGCATGTGTCTGCAAGAACATGATCAGGAGCCATTTGGAGTCAGTGCAAACGTCGACATTCTTTGAAAAAGTTCCGTTTTTCAAGGCAAACATTAAATGGGCTTTATTTGAGTTAGGAGAGTAAGTAAAACTTGTGAGAGATAGTTTATGAGCTGATTATCTTGGCTTTGATGACCCAGGGAAAGACATTCCTAGCAGTGCAGGGGGTAACTCATTTTACTTTTATGAAATCAAAGTTAAAAATCTTAATGGCTTTTAATAACCCTAAATGTCATATTGAATTTAAATTTCAAGTGAATTTGGACAATTTCAGATAACGCATCTATCTAGTGCTATGGTTTACTCATCTCTTGGGGTATAACATATAACTCAAGATATAAAATCCTTCATTTTTAGAAATTTATGTTTTGCAACCTTTGTTATTATGAAAGAGAAACTTAGGTGGGAGACAGGCTCTTTTAGATGGGAGGAAATATATTTTTCCCCCAGTGGATCCACACAAATCATTCTACCAGCCAAAGGAAGCAATTTCCTTTCTTTGCCTTGGGATTTGAAGCAATAATATATTGTATACAATTATTTAACTTCGTTGACCTAAACTTTATTCTTTGTTTAGCATTTGTGGATTGTTATATACCCTAAATCCAAATGATTGCAGTTTAAAATGGTATAAAGAATTTAAGGATATGCTGGTTGAAATTTCTGAGGGAGAACTTATCCAAGCTGGTATAAAAAATAATTTCATTGCTTTACAGACAGATTGTATGTATATCTGTGGGGTCATCGATGTCACATTTAAAATGTTAAAGCAAGATCCGTAATAACAGAAGGTTACTGCTCTTTATCACACATTGTTAGTATTAATGAGTGAACCAACCAGTTCCATCTTGTGGAAGTAACTTGGGCTTTGTAATTTCTTTCTCATTTCTGGAAAAAGGTATCTTGAATTGAGAAAGGACAGAGCTTGGTGACAAGGGATGTTGATATTTAAGTTTCCCTTTTTCCTTCATCAGCTTCACAGGACAAGTGATCACTTCCGTATTTTCACATCACACTAAATAGTTCTCCAACGTGGCCAGTGCCCTCGTTGTTATAATTGGTCATAATTTCTCTCCTTCACTGAGCGAACACAGAGTAATCTTCAGACCCAGGAACAATGAACGTTCCTGTGAGGCTGGTAAGGTTCTGCCGGGAGCAGGAATTTAGCAATTCAGCAATGACTCTTGCACCCCTTGTCTATGTGTCTGGCCGTGCGCATGCTTAGGTATTTGAATGCGAGGGAGAATAGAACGATGTGGGCTACTTCCGAGGGTTATATTGGTTTCCATTTTTAGTGGATTAAAATTCTGTGACGGTTTATTTAAAAAATCTGCACATTTCCATCAGTAACGTAAACCATTACCCTTGTGTGGGAAATCGGCCAGTCCTCCCTCCGGCCCTTCTCATCCACAGCTATTCATTCAAAAGGACGGCATAAAAAGTAAGATTGTTTAAAAATTTTCCACGCCATTCTGAAAACAGGTGCTTCCTTTGTGAGTTCAAGTTAGTGAATTTATGTGGTCATTTCAACCCAATTTAAACCGGCATTCTAAAGAACAAAGACATTTTCTCTGCTCTGAAGATTGACATTTGCTTGCAGAGATTAGGCACTTCCTGTGACCCTGGGTCCCGTTCTGCTGGTGCAGTTGTGGAGGTCAGAGGGAAGGCAGCCCGCTGGTGCATGGTCATCTGTTGCAGCGGGAGGTGCTCAGAGTTGGTGCATCTCCGCACAGAGGCAGGCCAAAGCTTGCTGAGATCTTTATCAGGTACTTTATGGTGCATCCATTCTGTAAGTTAGCAGCGAAAAGTCTGAAGTCCTTTTGTCCTCAGAAAACGGTCCGTGTTGCAACCTGTTGCTTCTGCCCTTCTGATCTCCTCCTGCCCTTTCACTTTCCTGCCAGAAAGCTGCCCCAGCATCTTCACATTCTGACTTCTGGAGTGGAATGAAAGACTTTCTTTCTGTGTAGAGAGGTTTGTTTTACACAGAGCTGCCTTTGACGGGGAGCCCCCCCCCCCCAACTGATTTAGAACGTAGCATTGGCAGCAGGCCAGAGAGGACAGTCATAAATAGTCATTTGAACGAGGTCTCGTCAAGTCTTTGTCCTGCGATCTTATTTCAGACAGGGAAAATTGGGCACTCTGTTAAACCAAGAGCTGCTTTGGTCAATGTGATTGCAAATATTTTTGCCTTAGAGACACCGCATTGAGATCCACAGTGTGAGATTCAGGTATTCAGGCAGTTAGCAAAAATATTCTAAAGCGTAGGAATAATGATTCCAAATTGATGCTAAGGAATGCTTTTAACTCATACAAAGTTCTAGTTTTGTGAGTGGCAGGATGTGTTGCCAACCGTTTCTTTGTCCTATCTTTGCGAAAGAGAATAGGTGATAGGATTTCTGGGAGAGAAACTGAGAATGAGCTTTCTTGGCAATTTTGAAATTTCTAGTTGAAAAAAAAAAGGTGATCTGGAGCAAATCTAACAAAGTGTAACGTGTTTGCTTTGGGAGGGGGGCGGGTACAAAGATGTTTGTCTCTGGGTCTCTACTTGCCCGAATTTTTTTCAAAACAAAGGAAGAAACAGGAGGGATGTGGAGGAGAGAAGAGAGGGAAGTGAGCAATTGAAGCGTGAACAGTTAATAGTGGTAGAGTGACCTGTGTTGGAATTTGGGACCGTAGGTGTGGCTTTAGCTAAGCCAGCTTCTCTGCCTCTGTTTTTGTCATTTATAAAATGACATTTGTAAATGGGTGAGATAGTCCTTGAAGAGTTAATGTCTCATTACGAGCCAAACACAGTGCCTAGTACATAAAAGGTACCCCTCCCCGTCTTAGTTCCCTACTTTACCTTTTTGATGTTGCATCTCAGATCTTTGGCTGAATTGGCAGAACTTTTTCTGCCTGGCCTTTTTTTTTTTTTTTTTTTTTTTTTTTTTTTCTATTTTATTTAGTTTTGAGAGAGAGACAGAGAGTGTGAGTCGGGGAGGAGCAGAGAGAGAGGGAAACACAGAATCCAAAGCAGGCTCCAGGCTCTGAGACATCAGCACAGAACCCGACGCGGGGCTCGAACTCACGAACCGTGAGATCATGACCTGAGCTGAAGTTGGATGCTTAACCGCCTGAGCCCCCCAGGCGCCCCTCTTCTGCCTGGTCTTAATATCAGTTTTGCTACATTGTTATTCATTTACATATAGCGAGATCACAATGATCAAAGGACCTCTTCCTTTGTTTTTTTCCTACCATAGAAAGGTGGTAGGGTAGAAAAGGTGATCCGCCCCACCCCCTTTTAATTTAACCATGTTTATTGAGGTCCAGGTCAGGACTAGGCTGTGTTCTGGGAGGGAGCTAAAGGAAACAGTGGGAACAAGATGGACCGAATCGCTACTTGTGTGGAGCTGACAGTCTGGTGGGGAAGAGACAGTATAAAACAAATGTCAGGTGGCAGGAATAGATGAAGAGGGCTAATGTGGGATTCAGAGGCTCGACATCAAGGAATGGTGGTGTGTGTATCTATTTTTGATGGCGAAGACTGAGAATCCTTCTCCAGCCAGGTATCTTCACGACATCTGCACGGAGGGACAGAGCAAGCCTTATGGAAATCTGGGGAAAGAACATTCCAGGCGGAGGGACCTAGCAATGTGTTGAGGGACTGCAAGTGGCTTGTGTGGGAAGGGCAGGGAAGAGTAGAAACGAGGCCAACTCACCTGCAGGAGGTTCTTGCTTGGATTTTATTTGCGGGAGATGGGAAGAGACACAGTCGAACCACAAAACCGGCCTCCGTGCCGGTCTTCAGAGACTTTGTTCAATGTGTTTTTGCAGAGAAGATGGAAAATAATAGTGCATCTGTTCCTTTGATTACAATTCCCATCATATAATAATTAACTGCTAGCTGTAATTATAGGACTTGCTCTAATTTAGTTTAGCACCCTTGGGACCTCTATTAGCCTATATCCCAATCAATTTCACAGCTAGTAAGAGGGAAAATGCCATATTTCCTGTTGAAATTTTAAATCTGGCGGGAGCGTGATCCGCCTGCTTATCGTCACTGTGCTAGGCTGCTTTATTTCCCCCCTCCCCCCGTTCAGGCCCTCTCCTCTGGCGTGCTGATTCAGGCATGTAGTGTGTTGTTCTCCTAATTAGGCTCTACTTTCGCAGATAGTTGTTAATGAATTCCATGCATCTCACGTCGTCCTTTCGGTAACCTCTCCGATTCGTGTAACAAAAATCCTCAGCTGCCAGCCAAGGGAACACATGTCCCCTCCTCTAGATGGATGTTTTAGTCAATATTTATTCTCACGTCTAGCACCTTTTACCGGCCTCATGTCCTCTGAGTCAAGTTCACTTCTGCAGAGTAACGTAATCACATCTGTTTTCTCAGTCGGCGGAAACAAGTTCTCCTGTCATAGGAAACACAGGGATGATGGTCCTTTCGGCCTCTCTGGCGGATCGGGTGACTAACTGCGTTTAGATAACCTTGGCCTCCGAGGGCTCCTCTCTCGTCTGATTTTCTCTGCCGCTCTCGTGGCAGAAGCTGTCCTTGCCTTGACACGTCACGGCCGAAGCGTGCGCTCCCTGTCCCCCGCAGACGGCATCTCGCTGGAGGCGAGCAGCGGTCTCTGGGCTGTTTGTGACTTCACTAGAAGTAGCCCCTTGGGAAGCAGGGCTGTCTCCAGACAGCTCAGGCTCAGTCGTTTTGAAATCAAGTCTGCAGCTTGTGGGTAGGAGCTAGAGTCACTCCATACCGGAAAGGAAGAAACTGGGAGTCACAGGCAAGGAATGGTTGCCCAGTGCTGGCAGCCAGGGTCATCATAAACGTGAGCCCTGAGTCTGCTTGTGTGTTCTAGCAGGGGTGTGTGTGTGTGTGTGTGTGTGTGTACAAATGAGTAGGTTGTATTTTAAAAAAATTTTTTAAATGTTTTATTGATTTTTGAGAGCAAGAGAGACAGAGTGGGAGTGGGTGAGAGGCAGAGAGAGGGAGACACAGAATCCGAAGCAGGCTCCAGGCTCTGAGCCATCAGCACAGAGCCTGACGTGGGGCTCGAACCCACAGACTGCGAGATCATGACCGGAGCCGAAGTTGGCTGCGTAACTGACTGAGCCACGCAGACGCCCCTGAGTAGACTGTAGTTTTTAGAGTAGTTTCAGGTTCACAACAAAACTGAACAGAAGAAAGCACGGGGAGATCTCGTATACCGCTTAGCTCCCCTGTCCCCCCAATCTCTAGCCTGTTCTACCCCTTACTGCCTACCCCCTACCCCCTTCTAGAGTGATTCATTTGTTAGAATCTGTGAACCTACATTAGGGTTCATTCCTGGTGCTGTACATCCTGTGAGTTTTGACATATGTACAGTGACATGTATCCATCATTATAGTATCACACAGAGTAGTTTCACTCTATGTGCCACCTGTTCGTCCCTCCTTATCCCCTTAACCTCTGGCAACTGCTGATATTTTTACTGTGTCTCTAGTTTTGCCTTTTCCAGAATGTCATGCAGTTGGAATCATATAGTATATAGCCTTTTCAGGTTGGTGTTTTTCACTTAATATGCATTTAAGCTTCTTCCGTATCATATCTTTTTTTTTTTAAGTTTATTTGTTTTGAGAGAGAGAGTGAGAGCAGGTGAGCAAGGGAGGGGCAGAGAGAGAGAGAGGCAGAGAGAATCCCAAGTAGGCTCCATGCTGTCAGCACAGCACCCGACACGGGGCTCAGTCTCACAGACTGTGAGATCATGACCTGAGCTGAAATCAAGTTGGACACTTAAGCAACTGAGCCATCCAGGCACCCCCCGTATCATTTCGTTTTGTGCTGAATAATGTCCCATTGTATGATGTACCCTAGCTGACTTATTCATTCATGTACTGAAGGACGTCTTGATTGCTTCCAAGTTTTGGCGATTATAAATAAAGCTGCTGTAAACATTCATGGGCAGATTTTTGTGTGGATAATATATATATATGTATGTATTTTTATGTATATTATATCTATTAACGAAGTTTCATTTTTTTCTGACTATGAAAAAGCACACGTTCAGCTGTGTAACGTTTGGAAAATATAACAAAGAAGAAAAATTTAAAAATTCAGTCTGAGTCTGTGTATGAATTTAATGTAATAAAACACATGAAATTGAAGCTGTCCTGGAAAATGCAGAACATACGGTTATTATATATTATAACACTTCCTGGTAAAGACAGGAAAGATTTAGGGCATTCCACATGCTGGTTCTGTTTCCATTAAAAGTGCTTCTTAAGTGACTCTTTATGATAATTGACATTCAGACAAACGGTGTCAGCTTTATAAGTCTCTTGAACAACTGACCTCCAAGGAGGTACTGAAATTCTTCCCTTACAAAACAATCCAAAACTGTTTTAGCAATGACCCTTAGTCTTGCCAGTGGCAGAGAATCTGGTCGTTCCTGTGGAATCTGGTGGTTCAGTCGCACATGTATTTTATAATGCTTGATGTGACTGCTTTGGGTTATGGGAACATTTATTAGTCCTGGCCCTCTTCATGGTGGAGAGACGGAGGGTGTTGCTGGGGAGGTGGGGACCGAGGGACTAGTAATGCCTGAAAAGCAACCCCAGAAGTGGACATACGTTGACCTGGGCATCTTTTCGCGTTTCACTTTTCATTTTTAACAGGTAAACAAAGCCTGACTTAACTCAGTAATATCTTTTTATGGTTTCCGTGAATGAGAGTGTGTGTCTAGCAATTTTTTTTTCTTTTTCTTTTTCTTTTTTAGTTGTAATTATCCATTGTGTTTTTTTGGGGGAAGAAAGCAGGTCTGGGGCAAAAGTACAAATGAAGGCTCGTATAACCTATGTCTGAATATATAAAATGTTGTAAATGAAGCTAACAAAGTGTAAAATAAACCATGTTTTATTCTCCTACCTTGACAGGCTTTCATAATGACCTAGAAAACTGGATTCAGATGTAGAACGATTAGGGTCCTTGAAATACCGCAAGGAATTGTAATAGAGGTAAAGGATAGCCAGCCCCCAGCCCACGGCCATTTTTATGCGCCCACCCCTGGCTCGATCTTGGATCATATGAGGCTTCGTGGACCCTAAAACCTACAAAGACAAGCTCCCTCTAGAACCTCCACTGATGGCTGCCCTTGGGTATTAGAGTGCACATGTCTCCTCCCTGCCTTTGGGAGATAGAACTAAGGAGGTCTTATGGAGGGGCTTGGGTGTGGGCACTAGGGCCAGGGTACATAGGAATGGTCTGGAAAGGGGTCAAGCTGGACTCTTTGCATATGTCTGCTTGTTTTTCATGAGGGCATGGCTGGTGGAGGGTCAGAGAAGGCCCTCTGATATGAGTGCCTGGGTCAAGGGCCCTTCTTCTTTGGGTTTAGGGATGATTCTGGAAAAAGGGACCCAGGTTCTTTGCTACTAGGAATCTTTTAGCTTTGGTTTTGATCTTAAAAAATTTAGCTATTACTTTTGACCTAACAAAAGTAGAATGAGAAGCATCCATTCCAAATACACTGGAATTCAACAGGATACAATTCAAAAGCTGTTGTTTTTAATATGTCATGTTCTGGCATATGCTCATTTAGAAAGCTCTAGGCTTGATCTAATAGTGAAATATATGGTATGTTCATACCATGATGAAGATTTTCGCTTTTCACTTTTCAAGAACCTTAATGAAGGTTTGCCAAAGAACAGACTCTCTGTCTTTGATCCCTGGGATCAGGGTTTCCTTCCAAGCTGATGGAATGATTCACCTTTTTCTTGGTGAATTTTCCTTGACAGCATTCTTAAAGCTCACAGCATCTGTGATTGTGTGGATGTTCTCATGTTCTTAGTTGTTGCTTTGAAGGGGATTCTTATGAGGAGAGCTAATTTTAATCCATTGGAAAACTCAAAATCAAGATCAAGTTTAAATTGTGTGTGTGTGTATATATATATATACACACACACACACACACACTGATAAATCACTTGTCATTTTTGGTAATAATAATACAAAGGTTTTACAAATTGTTTATTAGAGAGGATCTCAAGTACTTTAGGGAAAGTATGGAAAAGCATGGAAAGTAGGGAAAGCATGGAAAACAATGTTAGGGGCCCAAGGTTCTGTTCTCCTGATGATTCAAGGGTATTAAAATAATGCTTTGTTTTTTACATCATTAATTACCTACTCATGACTGAAAACATGATGTCAATTAGTACTTTATTCAGTGAGGTGAATCTTGAAGATGAGTACATATGACATCCCTTCCCCCATCCTCCCCAACCCTCCCCACCGATACAGAGTGCTCACTCATATGTTCTTTCACTCTTGCTAAAGAAAGTCTTTGTGCTTTCCAGGCACCTGGGTGGCTCAGTCAGTTAAGTGTCCACCTTCAGCTCAGGTCATGACCTCATGGCTCATGAGTTCAAGGCCCACATCGGGCTCTCTGTTGTTAGTGTGGAGCCCACTTTGGAGTCTCTGGCCCTCGCTCTCTGCCCCTCCCCTGCTTACGTGCTTGTGTGCCTGCTCTCTCTCTCCCTCTCAAAAAAAAAAACAAAAAAACTTTATAAAAGCAAAGTCTTTGTGCTTTCTAAAAATTTTTTTGATAAGACATTTTAAAAAGTCTATTTAATATGAGGAAGCTCACACAGGAAAGGGTAATGTTCCAGGGTTTTTTCCCCACTGCCAAAGAGTATTCCTGATTACGGAATATAATGAAATAAATTTGTCATGTTGGACATCTTGCGTCTAGAGCACAGAACGAAGAGCCTAAAACTCACAGTGGAGGCCTGACATTTATAGTTACAAATGAGTACCTCAGGAATTGATTTATAAAGAAAAATACCAGCGCTAAAGTAGATAAATTGAAGCTTGTTCTCACTAAAGAGGCGAGATAGTTCATCAAATATTGGTTAAAAATCTCTCTCTCTCTCTCTGAAGGTAGAAAATAAGAGATTAAATGTCAGTGTCCAAGGCAGGGGCTTTGAGAGTCCAGCCGACTGGTTGTGTCAGAGGAACATAAAATGTAGTTGGGTGCTTAGCACACGGTTGTTAAGCAGCTGAGGGCCCAAGGACCAAATTCGGTCAGCTACCTCTTTTTTTGTGTCCCTTAGGCTAAGAGTGGGCTTTTCATTTTTAAACGGTTAAAAAACAGGGGCGCCTGAGTGGCTCAGTCGGTTGAGCGTCCGACTTCAGCTCAGGTCATGATCTCACGGTCTGTGTGTTCGAGCCCCACGTCGGGCTGTGTGCTGACATCTCAGAGCCTGGAGCCTGTTTCAGATTCTGTGTCTCCCTCTCTCTCTGCCCCTCCCCCACTCTCACTTTGTCTCACTCTGTCTCTCAAAAATAAATAAATATAAACATTTTTTAAAAAAAAAAATGGTTAAAAAACAAACAGAAGAATACTTTGTGATAGGAGAAAAGTATCTGAAATTCAAGTTTCAGTGTCCATGAATAAAGTTTTATTGGAATGCAGCCACGTCCATGCATATATGTCCTGCCCAAGGTTGCTTTCGCACGACAGCGGCAGAGTGGAGTGGGTGGGCCAGAGACTGTCTGGCACGGAAAGCCTAAAATATTTGCTCTCCGTCCCTTCACGAGAAACGTTAGCTGATACCTGGCTTAGTGGAATCACAGCTAAGGTGCTGCTGATAGCCTGTGCACCCCCCCCCCCCATTATCATTCTTCTGATATATGAGTGGATGAGTGTTGAATTATAATGACAGATAACACTTATATAGCGCTTAGCCATTTTCCAATTTATTTAACATCCTGTTATTCAGATACAGTTAGAATCCCCATTTTACAGGTAAAGAAGTCAAGGTACAGGGAACATAAGCGACTACACCAATCAGTTGAGGTGGACTTTTGTTAACTTTTTGTTGACTCTGATTTTTAAATTTAAAACAAACTCAAACTGTATAGTCCTGAAGCACAAAATAAAATCTAGAATAATTTAAGGAAGTTGGAACATTACAAAGAAAAATTTAGGCATCTTCTTTCTTGATCTTGGACACTTTTTTATGTGATGATGTGTTTATTTGATTACTTTTATTTCCAAAGTCCCTTCATATGTTATGTATTAACCTGACTGTCTTAACTCTTTGATTCATTCATTCAACTTAGACCGACTGTGTGCCCAGTGCTGTGAACACGTTAACATCTGTGAACACAACAGGGTACACGGCCCAGAGTAAGTTACAAGAATATGGTCATCTGCCAGCAAATGTCTTCACATGCTCTACTTAGATTTTACCAATTTGTATGGCTCCTTAGGTGTTCAATTGGTATGATAATTTTGAAACAGCAGGTCCCAACAGATAGAGGAGCAGCTGTCAGATCAGGAAACCTGTCCATTGGCCCAGATTGTTCTGATGATTTGCAGCATACTTGGAAACATCTCTTTTTCCATTCCAGACCTGCATTCAGGAAAGTGGAAAATAGCAGCAAATTAAGCTGGTCTTAACAAAGTCAAGTGCCCCAAATGATGTAATGGGCTCTGCTTTATATTTCTCATGCTTTCCTTGTTTACATGGACACAAAACTTTGTGGTATAGATACTGTTTGTAAGTAGATACATACATGGAGTCGTACAATCTGATGTAGATACGAGAACTGTTTGTTTCCCTGGGCCTACTTGCAACTGCCGTTGGAGAGGAGATTTAGCCTGAACTAGGTAGGCATGCATTGTGGACAAGGGCAGAGTCAGTTTGTGAAGTCTACAAAAGCACTTTTGGAGCTTGTTTATAAGGCAGAGTGATAAAACTGGATGTCTGAAGAGATGTTGGGAAGGATTCATCTTACGACTTTTTTTTTTTTTTTTTTAATGTTTATTTTTGAGAGAGAGAAGGACAGTTTGAGTGGAGAAGGGGCAGAGAGACAGGGCGACACGGAATCCAAAGCAGGCTCCAGGCTCTGAGCTGTCAGCACAGAGCCCGATGTGGAGCTCGAACCCACAGACCATGAGATCGTGACCTGAAGTCAGATGCTTAACCAACTGAGCCACTCAGGTGCCCCCTATGACTTTCTGATTTCCTGGTGATTCCGTATAGCCTCTGGTCAGGCACAGAATAGGTGTTCAGTAAAGGTCAGTAAAAGCACAGTATACTGCTCAGTGGCCCCTGGCACTGAGGGAATCACCAAATTTTAGACTGAGAGGGCTAGGATTAAAATATTTTCTGTTAAGTATTCTAAGTTTATGAAAATGGTGATTATATTTTACACTTAAAAAAAAAATTTTTTTAACGTTTATTCATTTTTGAGAGACAGAGAGAGACAGCATGAGCGGGGAAGGGGCAGAGAAAGGGAGACAGAGAATCCAAATCAGGCTCCAGGCTCTGAGCTGTCAGCACAGAGCCCGATGCGGGGCTTGAACTCACAGACCGGGAGATCATGACCTGAGCCGAAGTTGGACGCTCAGCCGACTGAGCCACCCGGGCGCCCCTATATTTTACACTTTTTAAAAATGTTTATGATACTGAGAAATATGTTTTCATTTATTATTTTGTGTGTGTGTGTGTGTGTGTGTTCTTTGCTTTTTTTAAGCTTTTATTTTGATCACCCAGTGCTCATCACGACAAGGGCACTCCTTAATCCCCCTTCCCTATTTCACCAATCCCCCCATCCACCTCCTCTCTGGTAACCATCAATTTGTTCTCTGTAGTTAAGCATCTGTTTCTTGGCTTCTCTCTCTCTTTTTCCCCCTTTGCTCATTCGTTTTGTTTCTTAAATTCCACATATGAATGAAGTTATATGGTATTTATCTTTCTCTGACTGACTTACGTCACTTAGCATTATACTCTAGCTCTACCCATGTTGGTGCAAATGGCAAGGTTTCATTCCTTTTTTTATGGATGAATATATTCCATTGTATATACACACCACATCTTCGTCAATTATCCATTCATCAATTCGTGGACACTTGGGCTGCTTCCATATCATGGATATTGTAAATAATACTGCTATAAACATAGGGGTGCATGTATACCTTTGAATTAGTGTTTTGTGCCCAATAATTCTATTGCTGGGTCATAGGGTACTTCTATTTTTAACTTTTTGGGGAACCTCTGTACTGTTTTCCACAGTGGCTGCACCAGTTTGCATTTCTGCCAGCAGTGCACGAGGGTTCCTGTGTCTCCACATCCTTACCAACGCCTGTTGTTTCTTTTGTTTTTGATTTTAGCCATTATGACGGGTAAGATGATATTTCATTATAGTTTTGATTTGCAGTCCGCTGATGTTAAGTGATGATGAGAATCTTTTCATGGGTCTGTTGGTCATCTGTATATCTTCTTTGGAGAAATGTCTGTTCATGTCTTCTGCCCATTTTTAAATTGGATTCTTTGTTTTTTGGGTGTTGAGTTTTAGAAGTTCTTTATATATTTGGTATACTGATCCTTTATTGGCTATGTCATTTGCGAAATCTTCTCCCTTTTAGTTTTGTTGATTGTTTCCTTCACTGTGTAGGAGCTTTTTATTTTGATGTAGGCCTAACAGGTTAGTTTTGTTTTTATTTCCCTTGCCTCATGGAACGTATCTAGAAAAATGTTGCTACAGCCAGTGTCAGAGAAATTACGCCTGTGCTATCTCCTAGGATTTTTATGGTTTCAGGTCCCACAGTTAGACCTTTAGTCAGTTTTGAATTTATTTTTGTGTATAGTGTGAAAAAGTGGTCCAGGTTCATTCTTTTGCATGTTGCGGTCCAGTTTTCCCAGCACCTTTTTTGTTGAAGAGACCGTCTTTTTCCATTGGACATTCTTTCCTGCTTTGTTGAAGATTAGTTGACCATGTAATTTTGGGTTTATTTCTGGATTTTTTAGTCTCTTCTGTTGATCTATGTGTCTGTTTTTGTGCCAGTACTGTACTGTTTTGATTACTGTAGCTTTGTAATATAACTTGAAGTCTGGAACTATGATACCGCCAGCTTTGTTTTACTTTTTCAAGATTGCTTTGGCTATTCAGGATCTTTTGTAATTCCATACAATACTAGGATTGTTCTGGTTCTGTGAAAAATGCTGTTCATATTTTGATAGGGATTGCACTACATGTATAGATTGCTTTGGGTACTGTAGATATTTTTTTTTAATGTTTTTTTAATGATTATTTATTTTTGAGAGAGAGACACAGAGAGACACGGACAGAATAGGAGCAGGGGAATGACAAGGAAAGACTGAGACACAGAATCCGAAGCAGGCTCCAGGTTCTGGGCTGTCAGCACAGAGCCCGACGTGGGGTCCAAACCCATGAGAAGACCCATGAGATCATGATCTGAGCGGAAGTCAGGTGCTCAACTGACTGAGCCACTCAGGCGCCCCCAGGGTACTGTAGATATTTTAACAATATTTGTTCTTCCTATCAATGAGCATGGAATCTGAGAAATATGCTTTAAAGCAGTACACTGTAATAGTTCACCAAGGTGAAAATGATTAATTTTTCATGTTAAAGACACAGAGGCATAATTCTTAAACCAAAAATGTTGCACGGGTAGCTATTTTACATTATTTTGAATCATATACTTTTATTTTTCAATTTATTTGCTGTATTTTTGTAGCAAATATTTTGACTTTGTATATTATTTTCCCCAGCTTTATTGAAATATAGTTGACAAAAATTACACAGTGTGATGTTCCAATATATGTATACACTGTGAAATGATTAACACATCAAGCTAATTAACATATAAATTATCTCATATAGTTAATATTGGTTTTTGGTGGTAAGAATACTTAAGAACTGCTCTCTTAACAAAATTCAGGTATATAATACAGTACTATTAACTATAGTCATCATGCTATGATACCATTAGATCTCTAGGTCTTGTTCATACTGCATAGCTGGAACTTTCTCCACAGACCAACATCTCCCTATTTTTTCCACCCGCCCCCCCCCCCCCCCCCCCCCACACACACCTGGTAACTATCATTCTACTCTCTGCTTTTATGAGTTTGACTTTTTTAGATTCCACATAAGTGAGATCATGGAGTATTTCTCTTTCTGTGTCTGGCTTAATTCATGTAGCATATAATGCCCTCCTGGTCCTTGCTGTAAATGGCAAGCTTTCCTTCTTTTTTTCATGGCTGAACCATATTCTATTATGTCTGTCTATCTAAGTCTATGTCTATGTCTATGTTTGTATCTGTATGTAGGTATAGATATACATCCCATTTTATTTATCTGTTCATCTGTTAACAGATACTTAAGTTGTTCTGTATCTTGCCTATTTTTAAATAATGCTACACTGAACATGGGAGTAAGATATCTCTTCAATATCCAGATTTCATTTCCTTTGGATACATCCTCAGATGTAGAATTCTGGCTCATATGATAGTTGTATTTTTAATTTTTGAAAAACCTCCACAATGTTTTCCACAATGACTGCACAGAGTCCTATCAACAGTATACAGGGTTCTCTTTTCTCCACATCTTTACCAACACTTCTTACCTCTTGTCTCTTAATTTTTTTATGTTTATTTATTTATTTTGAGAGAAAGAGAGCGAGAGAGAGCGAGCGAGCATGCAAGTGGGGGAGGAGTAGAGAGAGAGGGAGAAAGAATCTCAAGCAGACTCCATGCTATCAGTGCAGAGCCCGACGCAGGGCTCAAATTCATGAACTCTGAGATAATGACCTGAGCTAAAAACCAAGAGTCCGATGGTTAATTGACTGAGCCACCCAGGCGCCCTTACTTCTTGTCTTTTTGATGATAGCCATCCTAACAGGTGTGAGGTGATATCTGTGGTTTTGATTGGCATTTCTCTGATGATTGGTGATGTTGAACACTATCTCATATACCTGTTGGCCTTATGCGTGTCTTCTTGGAGAAATATCTGTTTAGGTCCTTTGCCCATTTTTAAATTGGGTTATCTGATTTTTTTGCTATTAAGTTGTTTGAGTTTCTTATGTATTGTGGATATTAACCTTTTATTAGATGTGTGGTTTGCAAATATTCTCTCCTATTCCATTGGAATAGTTATTTTAGTCTTTTGATTGTTTCCTGTGTAGCTGTGTAGAAGCTTCGTAGTTTGAAATAGTTCACCTATTTATCTTTTGTTGGCCATGTCAGATCCCCCCCAAAAATCATTGCGCAGACCGATGTCAAGAAATTTTTCTCCTGGGGTGACTGGGTGGCTCAGTTGGTTAAGTGTCCGACTCTTGATTTTGGCTCAGATCATAATCTCAGGGTCATGCGATTGAGCCTTGTGTTGGGCTCTGTGCTGCTTAAAATTGTCTCTCTCCCTCTCTCTGCCCCTCCCCTGCTCACATTCTCTTAAAGTTTCTTTTTCTTCTGTGTTTTCTTCTATTAGTTTTATAGTTTCAGTGTTTACATTTAAGTTTTTTAATTATTTTGAGTTGATTTTAATATATAGTGTGAAGTAAGGATCCAGTTTTATTCTTTTGCCTGTAGCTGTTCAGTTTTCCCAAGAGACTGTCCTTTCCCTATTGTATATTCTTGGCCCCTTTGTCATAAATTAGTTGACCATATACGTGTGGGTTTATTTCTGGACTCTCTAATCTGTTCCATTGGTTAATATGTCTGTTTTTATGTCCATACCATACCATAATATTTTGAAATCAGGAAGTGTGATGCCTCCAATTTTGTTTTTCTTGCTCAAGATTGTTGTGGCTATTTAGGGTCCTTTGTGGTTCCGTATGAATTTTAGGTTTCTTTTTTGTAGTTCAGTGAAAAATGCCATTTGAATTTTGAAAGGGATTTCATTGACTCTGTAGATCACCTAATATCTAACAATATTAATTCTCCCAATCCATGAACATGGGATATCTTTACATTTATTTATGTCTTTAGTTACTTTCATCAGTATTTTATAGTTTTCAGCGTACAGATCTTTCTCATCACTGGTTAAGTTTATTCCTAAGTATTTTATTTTTTTTGATGCTATTTTAAATGGGATTATTTTCTTAATTTCTTTTTTGGATAGTTGTTAGGGTAATGGAAATGCAACAGATTTTTGTATGTTGATTTTGTATCCCATAACTTTACTGAATTTGCTTTGTAGTTTGAACAATTTCTTGATGGACTCTCTAGTGTTTCCTACATATAAGAACATATTACCTGCAAAGAGAGACAGTTTAATTCTTCCTTCCTGATTGGATACCATTTATTTCTTTTTCTTACCTAATTGCTGTGGCTAGGACTTCCAGTAATTAGTTAAATAGAAGTGGTTAGCCTGGCTATCCCTCTCTTGTTTTTGATCTTAGAGGAAAAGTTTTCCACTTTTCACCACTGAGAATGATGTTAGCTGTGGGCTTGTTATCTATCCTTCTATACTTAAATGTTTGAGAGTTTTTATCATGAAAAGAGGTTGCATTTTGTCAAATGCTTTTTGTGCATCTATTGAGATGATTGTATCCCCCCCCTTCATTCTCTTAATGTGGTATGTCACATTTATTAATTTGCATATGTTGAACCATCCTTAACATCCCAGGGATAAATCCTATTGGATTATGTTTAGTGATTCTTTTTTTTTTTTTTTTAATGTTTATTTATTTTGAGAGGAGGTAGAGAGAGAATCCCGTGCAGGCTCCATGCTTTCAGCACAGAGTCCGATATGGGGCTCAATCTCATGAATTGTGAGATCATGACCTGATGGACACTCAACTGACTGAGCCACCCAGGTGCTCCTGTTTAGTGATCCTTTTAATGTGCTTTTGAATTTGTTTTGCTAGCATGTTGTTGAGGATTTTTACATCTATTTGATCAGGGACAATGGCCTGCAGTTTTCTTTTCTTTTTGTGGTGTGTTTCTCTGACTTTGGTATCTGGGTAATTCTGGCCTCATAAAATGAGTTTGCAAATGTTTTCTTTTCTTCAGTTTTTGGAAGAGTTTGAGATAGATTGACATTAATTCTTTATATGTTCACCAGAATTTACCACTGAAGCCAAGTATAAAGACTTTGACTTTAATTATCTCACTTTATATATCACCAATTGACTGACCATCTTTTTTGTGTGTGTCTGTGTGTGTGTGTACACAGTATAAAAAGAAAGAGCATGGATACTTCAAGTCTATTTCATTTAGTGTGCTGCATTCTTCTTATTGGCTACCCTTCAGAGAACAGTGTCATTGGAGTTATCCCATCTTTGGGAAAAAACAGACCAAAGAGTTATCAGGAGATTGCCAGGCTCTGTGATAATTTTTTCTTTTATGTCTTAAAAATTTTTTTGATGTTTTATTTATTTTTGAGAGAGAGAGAGACACAGAGTGTGAGTAGGGGAGGGGCAGAAAGAGGGGGAGATACAGAATCCAAAGCAGGCTCCAGGCTCTGAGCTGTCAGCACAGAGCCTGATGCAAAGCTTGAACCCAGGAGCCACAAGATTATGACCTGAGCTGAAGTCGAATGCTTAACCAACTGAGCCATCCAGGCACCCCTCTTTTATGTCTTTAATGAGATACAGAGGAGTCTGATAGCTAGTGTTCAGAAATGTTGAAATTGGAGATTTTATGTATTTGATTTGCTGTTGTAATTTTGTCAAAATATACAATTAATCTCTCTGTTGTTCATTTACTTGTGCCCTTACGTTGGTACTAAAGAGGGTGTGAGCCTCCACAGTCATGATTTGTATCACCTGTGAATTTAAGCAGTGGTTTTCATAATCCCTCGTGGTTCTTCATGCAGATATACAATGTGCTGTCATGTGCTGAGACCTCCAGCCTCATGGGTCTCTGGCGTTTGTATATGAGCTAGCAAAAGCATTGCATGTGAGAGGTGCTTATCGTTTTGTTTCATTCTTACCCCCTTTTCAATCTCTAATTCAGGATGCACAAATTTCTCATAGTGTTTTATTGAGATCTGCTTGGAATGATAATTGAAGAAGGGGACTGCATTATCTATGTCCTCTCAAAAGGCTTGGTTCATTGCACATAACTGCTTTTTGTTTTGTTGTTAGTTTTATGTACGTATGTGTTTATATATTTATACAGTTAGTATTAGAGTGCTGGTCTGTGCCAGGTACTTAGCAGTTCATGAAAGTTATTCATTTTTCACAACAACCCACTGAGAGAGGGCACTATTATTTTCCTTTTTTACATATAAAGAAACTGAAGCTTTGAGAAGTGTAATGGGGGCATTCAAGGTCATTTAGCTTGTAGGTAGTGGGGTTGGGATTCAGACCTAGTCCTGATCTGTAAGCCCCTGTACCTAACTAATCTGGTATAATGCAGGTTATACTGAATTAAACATATAGACAGCTTTATGAAAGTTGTGTATATGTCAGATTTAGGATTTTAACCAACATTTTAATGAACTGGAAAAACTAGGGTACCAAGTACATTCCTTTTCTTTATACCATGACTGCCAATGGTATTGATCATATTCTAATAGACCTTTTCTTCTAAACGACTTTCATGAGCTACAATTCACATATCATATGCTTCATCCATTTGAAGTATACACTTGAAGAGTATTTATTTACAGAATGTTACAACTATCCTCACATTTTTAGAACGAAAGAAACTCTGTACCCATTACCAGTCTCTTCTTGTCTCTCCCCAAGCCGTCCCTACCCTGTCTCCAGCCCCTGGCAGCCATTAATCTAATTTGCCTCCAGGGGCACCTGGGTGGCTCAGTCGGTTAAGTGACCAACTCTTGATTTGGGTTCGGGTCACAAGTTGGCGCCTGTAGCGTTCGGCTCTGCACTTACCGCTTGGGATTCTCCTCTCTCCCTCTGCCCCTCCTGCTCGCTCTCTCTCTCTCAAATTAAATGAAATAAACTTCAGAAAATATTTGCCTCCAGATTTGTCTGATCTGGACTTTTCACATAAGTGGAATCATACAATATATGGCCTTTTGCAACTAACTTCTTTCACTTAGTATGATATTTTCAAGTTTCATCTATGTTGTAGCGTGTATCACCACTTCCTTTCTTTTTATTGCCAAATAGTATCGCACTGTATGGATATACTGTACTGTGTTTTCTTTATCCAATTATCAGCTGATAGACATTTGGGTTGTTTCCACTCCTTGGCTATTACAAGTAATGCTGCTAGGATCCATGTGCAAGCTTTCAAGTGGACTTATGCTCTCATTTACTGAGTAAGGACATTGCTGAGTCATATGGTGACTCTAGGTTGACTGTTTCTATCAACTACCAGACTGTCTTCCAAGGCGGTGGCACCTCTTTACATTCCCACCAGTGACGTGAAGGCTCCTGCTTCTTTACATCCTTGCTAACACACTTGTTACCCGTCTTTTTGATTCCAGGCTTTCTAGTGGGCATGAAGTGGTATGTAGTTGTGGGCCTGACTTTTGTTCCCCAAACCGCTAGTGCTGTTGGGCGTGCATCTTTTCATATGTAACTGACTTTTTAAGTACAGATCTTGTCTATGTTCTCTTTCTGAAGTAAGGCACAATCTGTGTGGGTTTGGACATTTCTCTCATCTCCTTTGTTCTTACCAGTCTGGAGTCTAGGGTTGGATATACCTGGCATAAGGTTCAACCTTTGTGAGTCGTTGGCTGCAGTCACGGCACCGTGTTTTGGATGGAGAAATTATTCATTACTTCATTAATGTATTAGGTAATGTGTTGGCCAGACTGCATGGCTGAAAACACACGTGGGAGAAGGACAGGCTTTGGGGCTCAGGGGAAGCCAACTAAAGAGGAGAATAAAACAGTTAAAAGTCTTGAGGGTTAAAAAGTTAAAATGTCCTGGGGAGAGCATAAGATACGTGTAGGTTGGATTCGAACAGAAGAATGTTAATTAATGAATCAGTGCCAGACTGGGAAGATGTCTGTAGCTTACCCCACAAATTGCTCAATACCTAAGGAATAACTGCCAATGGTAACTTATATGGGACACTCACTTTTTTCTAAGAGAATACAGTTTCTTTCTTATCCAGGTCTCATGTTTGTAAGCAACAGAAACCAACTCAAGATCATATAAGTTTTTCTTGTGTTTGTTTTTGGTTTCAAAGAGGTTGGTGTTAATTTTTATGAAGATACAGAATGCCTCCTAGACATCATTGAGAGTTACGGATCTGTCTAGAAAATGTGCCTGTTGGGAAGGCCATCAGGATTCTGGACACCCTGACCCGCTTGGTTCCTCTGGTCTTTGCTTATCTATGTCACTCTTCTCTCTCCTGTAGCCTTTAATTGTTTTTTTTTTCTTGTTCTTGAATTGACATGGCCCAAAATGTGGCTGCCCAAAGTTTCTGAACTTGAGTATCACATCTGGATGGGAGACCTGTGAGGCTATCGGTACAAACTCTGAATAACCTCAGCAGCCCAGGATGGCAGGCAGAAACCTGTCACACAGTATTTAAAAAGCAGAATGTAATGTCCTGCATGAGTTTGGAGAGAACAAGAAAGAAGAGAGTGTTGTACGCATGATGGAGAACAGGGAAGGCAGGACTTGTAGCAACGTGGGTCAGAAGGCATGATGTGTGTTACTAGAAATATGTGAACCCATTAAAGGGCTAAGGGAAACATTGTGTCCTGATCCCACTGGACATTCAGCAAGTCAGCCAGTGTGGTGGCATGTATGAAAAACCAGAAAAATACGGGGTGCCTGGGTGGCTCGGTCAGTTAAGTGTCTGACTTAGGAGGCTCAGGTCATGGTCTCAGGGTTCATGAGTTTGAGCCCCACGTTGCTTGGGATTCTTGCTTGCTCTTCCCTGTCTGCCCCTCCCCTGCTAGTGCTCTCAGTCTCTCTCAAAATAAATAAATAAACTTAAAAAGAAAAAAGAAAAACCAGAAAAATAGGAAGAAGGGGAAATAATTGCCTATTTACCTACTGTTAAAAGTCATGCTCACACTTTGGTATTTTGTCTATTCTTTCTTCTTATTGCTTGGACATACAGTTGTATAATATATGGAGGTATGTGCATATACATGCATAAATGATGTACATTTTGCACACAAAAATACTTCAATTTCCTGTATACAGATGATCATGCTATGTTAGTATCTTTTAGTCTGTTGGCGGTGACTGAAGTCACTTTTTCTATTAAACATTGACTTTCTGATAGTTTGTTTTGCTGAAATGTTAAATTCACCCCCAAACTGTATGCTTCTCAGAATATTATTTAGTATTAAAGGATGTAAAGAATGAAGAACCAACATTAAGAGTTCAAAAGTGGGAACATTTCTCTGCTTGTGTAGAAAAGATAGAATTCTGGTTCAGGGTGAAACACTGAAGTATCTATTGCACTGGTTGTAAAGTATAGACCATAGTGTCCTAAAGGCCAGAAATTTTGCCCTTTCTTTCTCATTTCTTGCTAAGTTGGTCCCTGCTCCCTGTTACCGCTTAAACCTAGGCCACACTTCATTTTTAATGGTTGGAAATAGAGTCTGAGTATGTTTTTTAGGAGGGATGGATAGGAGCATAAAATATATTTAAGATAATTTAATGGTCAGAGAAATAATGAATATTTGTTTTTCTTTTATAAATACATTCCAAAATTATTAGTTGGCTGGTTGTAGCTTTGGTCCCAGAAGTTGAATAAATAAATTCTGGGAATTAAGTCTTGTCCCGTGTTACTTTGGGAAAAAGTTTCTCCCTGCCGAGAACTTGATGTTTTCCTTCCTGCCCAATGGTGTTTTGACAGAATGGGCTTCTCTTAACATAGGCAGAGTAATGGGTGGGGAACGCAGAACCTGTATTAGAATGTCCTAGAGAATCTCAAGATACGTCACTTCGCCCCCATCTCTTCATTTTTATCTGTCCCTTTCTCCACCCTGATTTCAAGTCAATCTAGGGGACATGTCAGATTCCTTGGTTCTGGGGTGAGGGATAAGATGTGTGTGCAAGGTTACAAAAGTTCCCCATATGTTATATCAGTGTAGGAAAAGGAGAGGGCTCCAGGGGGCAGTTGTATGCACGCAGAGGGAATATTCTGTGCACACGGGTGTACAACGTGGTGCGAAGAAAGGGAGCTAAGAGGAGTTTGAGAAGAAATCGTCACAGCTGTTGGACAGAAACCTTAGACACTGGTTGTGGACGTAATTTTCATTGCCTACCCAACATTCGTTTCCCATCTTCTTATCAGCGCCCAGTATATCAGCACCCTTTGGGAGGAAGGGATTCTACACTCAGCATTGATTCTCTTCATGTTGCCGAGTACCGATCCTATCAGGCCTGAAGCTCACTGGAATTTTCAGTAATTGCTACAGAATTCAAAAGAGGAGGCTCTCCCAAAGGAAGGCCATGACTGTTGATTTCAGGTGCTATGCAGATACCAAGGAAGGTGAAGATCTTTCAGAGTGACCATTGGGATAGTGTCTGGTGACTTTGGCTGGAATTACGCACTTGTGAGAAGAGCAAATGCAACCAGAGGGAGCTGTTCCTTCCATGACAGTGGTCTCCATGGGCTGGGCAGTAACTAGAGTGGTTGTAGGACTAAAGGAGGGGCCTTTATATTAGAAGATGGGGGGTGGTAAGCATATTCATGTAGAGGAATGTCTATATCAGATCATTTTCTTGAATTATCCCAAGTTTCTTCTGCCCATTAAGATTTCACATCAAACCTGTCATCTCCCCAAATGAAGTTGTTCTTCTCATCTTTACTTCTCCCTTTTGAAATAACAACAACAAAATCCCAACACCCATCCTGCTTCTGTGTGTGTGTTTCGTCCTTGATCTGTCCTGCTCCCTATTGTACCCTTGGTGTTTTACATAGTAGCTGTCACATGTTAGGTCTCAAGAAATATTTATTTTTATTTTCTTTTAAGTTTATTTATTTTTGAGAGAGAGAGAGAGAGAGAGAGAGAGAGAGAGAGAGAGAGAGAGAGAGAATCCCAAGCAGGCTCTGGACGGCCAGTGCAGGGCCTGACATAGGGCTCAAACCCACAAACTGTGAGATCATGACCTGAGCTGAAACCAAGAGTTGGATGCTTAACCGACTGAGCCACCCAGGCACCCCTCAAGAAATACTGTGTGAACAAAATAAAGGTTGGGTTATATCCTTCCGTCATCCTGGTTTGTGGTATGTCTACCTGCCTTGTTTCCCAAGCCCCTCCCCTCCCTTTAATCCCTTTTCTTCTCTGTGGCTGCTGTTCCACTTTAGACTTTTGTCCTCTCTTGCCAGACTGATTCCCATGGCTGTTTTCCACAGCTCTCAATGGTTCTCAGGTTCTGGTTGAGCAGCGGTTGGCCACAGATGCCCCCTTAAGCCCTCAAAGCCTTCATATTGTGTGTTGGGATTCACTTCAAACCTTTTCAACTTCCCGTGGTGGTAGGCAAAGGATGAGTCATAACCCGTGACTAATTACGTATCAGACTAATGTAATATAACCACCGATGATTGGTCCTGAAGGCTTTTCTCAAGTCCGGATGTTGAGGAAGCTGAGGAACCCTGGCTGGTGATTGCTGTGGTGCCTTTAGACCTCGGATGGCAAAAACAGATTATGTTTTCCTACATTTTTAATGGGAGAAAAGCATTGCTAACTTTAGGTATGTGGAAGTCCTGAGAGAGTGAGTGAGGCTCTCCAGCCAGCACAGGAAGTGTCACCAGAGGATGACAGCAGCTCCCCACTGGAGGGTCAGGAGTGCTACTTGTACGCCAGGGTCATATGTCACGTATCGCCCTGGGTTGTTTGTTCTTCTTCTGACTTATTTGCTTTGAATTAATTACATTTCAATAACAGTGTGTTGTTAACGAGGTAAGTCTGCTTTGGGACGTGCCCAAGGTCACGGAGGGCTGGATCTGAGAATATGGTGGTCACCATAGGACTCTGAGAACTTTCTTTGACTCCGCTTGGTGGAGCTCGGTCCGAGGAGTGAGTGAATCTGAGAGCTCTTAGGAAGAACCTAGGATCCGAATCTTTAGGGGAGTCAGACGGACTGACCCTATTTGTTTTGTTGCTTGATGAGAAGACAGCTACTCAGACACGTGAGGAATGTTGGTAAGGTGTTAGAAGATCTTGTGAACAGTTGTTCCACCTAGCGCGGTCGGTTAAACAGGAACATCCGAACCCAAGTGCCTCAACCTTTGGTTCCATTCAAGGCTCAAAGCCTATCTTTTTCTAGGAAACATTGCACTCCAAAAATATTTGAAAGGGACTAGCAACATGCAGGAGCAGATTGTGTCCAGTATCTGGAGCATGACGTGTGTTTTCATCCCCACCCCTTCCTCTTTTTACCCTCTGGAAAATGGGTGGGTGAATCCCTCAGCCTCCGTTGGCCGGACCCTCAGCTAGAAGATGAGGGTAAGGAGCTAAGCGAGCCCTCAGCGCCTTTCCTGTCGGCCAGCTGGGAGTTTGGAGTAGAACGGGAGCCACCCCTGTCGCCTGAGCGATAAGGACAGGCAGCAGAGCTGGCCAGAGGTCCCAAGCCAGATCAGCTACAAGAAGTCTGGAGTTTGCTTTTGCAGCGGCTTGACTCTCCATGTGTTTCCAATCACTGCCTTGTGTAATATAAACTAAAACTGTCCCAAGTGCTTGTATTGAGGAACTTTTGGTTACTGTTCAGAAAACAAAGCTCTAGTGGTTTGGGCTGATAGTGGAACATGTTAATGCTGGAGACTCTGGCCCTCTTGTTGGCACTGCGTTACTGCTCCGAGGAGCCCTGTACACTGGGGGCCAAACTCGAATGATCACAGACCAGGGAGGCCGTCCCAGTGGATGCATGCCAGGGAGACCGAAGGTGGTGGGAGGCCATACTCCAGGGCTTATTTCTATGGTCCCGCATTGCCAGACCTCTCCGTTTTTCAAGAGAAGTTGGAAATCCTGATTTTTATGGGAAATCTTCCTTATTTTTAAATGTTGGATCAGAACGGAAAAAAAACATTTTTTTAAAAGCCGTCCCCCACAGTCCAAACAAAATATGTCTGCAGGCCACACACGCCCTCAGGCCACCCGGAGGCATTTTCTGGGCACACAGACCACAGTATTTCTTGTACATACCAATTTTAAGAACCTTTTTATTATAGATAATTTCAAATATTTTACAAGTGGCGAGAATAATATAGTGAGCCCTCATACAAACTCTTAAGTGCCCATCACCTGTCTTCAATGATTATCAACCCATGGCCAATCTGCTTTTATCTACAACCAGCCCCCCCACCCCCCCCAACACACACACCTTAGACTGTTTTGATGCAAGTCTTAGACATTGTATTATCTCATCTGTAAATATATCAGTATATGTCAAGAAAAGGTACAAACATAAAAAAAACATACTGACTGTAACTCCTTAATATTATCAAATAGCCTGTTAGTTTCAAATTTACCTCCCTTATAATTTTTTAAACGGCTTATCTCTTTGAATCATCATCCAAATAAGACCCACACGTTGAAATTGATCAACCGATGGATATGTGTCTTCGTTATATAATCAGTGGTTCCCTGCTACCTTCTCTTTTTTCCCTTTTACTTTATTTGTTGAAGAGACGTCTTTGACCTGTAAAAGTTTCCCATATTCTTTAAAAAAAAATTTTTTTTAACATTTATTTATTTTTGAGAGACAGAGCAAGACAGAGCATGAGCGGGGGAGGGGCAAAGAGAGAGAGAGGGGGGGAGACACAGAATCTGAAGCAGACTCCAGGCTCTGAGCTGTCAGCACAGAGCCTGACATGGGGCTCGAACCCACGGACCGTGAGATCATCACCTGAGCCAGAGTCGGACGCTCAACCAACCGAGCCACCCAGGCGCTCATAGGTTCCCATATTTTGGATTTTGCTGGTTGAATCCTTACGGATGTGTTAAAAATTTATATGCTAATTTAATATCTTCAGTTGTGTAGTGTAGAGGAATCTAGATACTTGTGTTTTAGCAGTTTTTCCATATCCTCCTCCTGCAGCCGCCTAGTTTACATGATAAGCCCCTGTTTTACAGGGTTTTTCTCCTGATAATATGATACTGTTAAATGTGTGCCTAATGTCCATTTGCCTTTACAAATAAAAGTGTAGTGGGGATGACCAGAGTTAAGATCTTGTCAGGCTATAGCCGGCTTCTGGGATCTGTTCATGGATCTTTTTGACGCTTGGATGTTTTCCTGAAATGCTCTCTGCTGCCTTGTGATGTGAAAACTTGGTTGCTATTTTTAGCTTTCCAAACTCCCAGCAGCAAATAGGAAGCCTAGTGAATCGTTTTGGATTGGAATATTTCAGATTTGAAATCAAGGCACACCATGGCACCCTACTTAAACATGGTATATGCCTGTAGCTGAGCTCAAATGAATAATTTGTTGGGTACCCCATTGTGGAAATGATTCACCTAGATTTTTAGATAAGGTTATTTGAAAAGCTTAGGATCAATTATTTTGAAATATTCAAGGTCTTTTAAGAACAGAGCCCAAGAAACAAAGTAGAGAGTTTAATACCAACTTTAAATGTTTCCCCTTAAAACCTTTCAGGAAGTTAAAATGATGGATGAATTTCTTTTGTCCACTTACCATCAGGTTATCTCAAGTCCCTTTAATGTAATATCATTAAGCTTGAATTCGAGTGAAGTTGTTCAACATGAATTATTTTAACATGACTCTTTGCATGAAGCGTACTGAGATGAGCCTGCTGTGGAGGGAGATTTATAGGTGGGCTCTTAGTGGATCTCACACAGTGACTCACCGAGACTCAGTGTCTGATTTCTGTTCGTTGGGCATCCACTTGGATTCCACGCAGCAGCTTTGGGAAGACAAACGACCAATAAACAACCATATTGTATTGATCATATGATTCAACTTAAGATGTCCTCTGAAGTAAAATATTGTAACACAGTGGCCCACGAGGACGCAGAAGGTACCAACACACAAGGACAAAGGTGTAAATAACGTGAACAATGAGCTGATCTACAGCCACGATGTGATAAGTGATGATGTGGCCGCCTTTGTTGAGAAGCAGGCGGATGTCTCTCGGTTGTCTGTTATCCCAGGAAGAGTGCACGGGGCCTGTCACATTTCTAGCTACTCGCAACAGCACTGTGTGTGCCCGTAGTAAGAAGAGACCGTTCTTGCCAAATTCATTGGGCGGGTAAGCTTGGGTTGAATACCAAGGTGTTCAGGTTTGGTTGCTATGGAGATATCTTCACAAAGAAAAAGAAAACAAATGCCATTTAGAATGGGTAGCTGGTGCAGTCTGTTATTGTGGTCTGTCTGCCTGGTACTTCTAGTTCTGCTATGTTGACTAGGAAGCTAAGTTTTAGTGTAGCTCAATTCAAATGTAGCAGTTACTGATGGACGTGGAATATAGAAGTATGGTGTCAGCCCCTCTCTTAATTCTGGGCCCCATTTGTTCTTCATAGTACTTGTAACCCCGAAGTACTGTCTGGTCCCTTTATAAGGGCCGGTGTGGGTTGGGGGAGTGCTGACCCAGCGTGAGTGATACCATTGGTGTCATCTCTCCCTTCTCACCTCCCTTCTCGTTCCTTCTCTTTTGTTCTTTCTTCTGTCTCGCTTACCTACCTGCCTCCTATTACAGTTATAGCTCTGGGGCCATACTTTAGGATCTATTCAAATCTGAATAGTCATGAATCACTTCCGTGCAGATTCCTCTATGCTTCTTTATATTCCCTGGGTACACAGATTTGATCCCTGACATGCTTCCATTTAAGATTTTCAGTGACGTATTTAAAATAGTCCTAAGCCACATCCTGTTGACAGACTCTGTTTTCCTGAGAAACATGAAGACTGTATTCAGGGTATAGCTACAAAATGCTCATTTTGAAGATGACATTGAGCTTCCCCTCCTGATGGATGGATGAGACTGGAAAGAAAATGCTGGGGTGTGTTCCTTGCACGTTGATCTCCAAACTCAGCAGTCAAGGGCAACATGTTTTTTGTCCTCTGCTAACGGAGGGGCATGTTTCCTTTCATTCGGGACAATGCATAAATTAAGTAACATCCATGAGGCCATGCAAGAAAATGAAGTGTTTTCTGCCTTGTTTAGTGTGATAACTTAAGAGTTGCTTTGGACAAAGGGCAAAATCCAGCTTCGGGATAACGTGTGCAGTTTACTTTCTATGATCTTTGTCAAGCATCCCAAGGGAATAATATTCATGGCTATGATATCAGACCGTGAGAGGCTTGGTAGCTGGTGCGTCTACTCCTGGATTGCCTCTCATGTCACACTTTGACAGCAGAATCAGGGAATATGGTGCCAGGGAATGTGATTTAATTCAGGGGATATGTACCAAGTGCCTGTTACGTTCCAGGTACTATGAGAAGTGCTACATATAAAGGAACATGTGAGACATAGACCTTGCCCATAAAGTGCTCACAGCCCGGTGCATGAAACAGACACACAATCACATACGTGGAGAGTGGTGTGTGATAAAGGCAGAAGGGGACATATAGAGAGTAGAGAGAACATAGTTAGAAAAATGCCTGTCATGTTGGAATCTACTGGAGAGATTCTCTTCTGGTCACTGTCTCGAGTGCTTGGAGAATGAATCTGGGATCCTCCAGCTACAGTCTGACCACCAAATTCTTGCTTCCAGTGTTTGTATGAAACTGTTCAATTGTATGAAATCCAAATTCCAGTATCCGTGAATAAAAATCTTTATTGGAACTGAACCGTATGGTTTATTCCCATATTGTCTTGTGTCACTTTTACATTACAATGGCTCAGTTGAATAGTCACCATAGAGACTTTATTGCACACTGTGTTAGTCTACTCTGTTGCCATAACAGAGGAGCACAGACAGGGTGGCTTGACCAATATAAGTGTATTTTCTCACAATTCTGGAAGTTAGAAGTCAGAGATCAAGGAGTCGGCAAGGTTGATTCCTTCTGAGGCTCCTCTAGATGGCCTGTAGATGGCCATCTTTTCCCTGTGTCCATATGTAGTCTTTCCTTTTAATTGTCTGTGTCCAAATCTTCTCTTTTTAAAAGGACACCAATCATATTGGATTAGGACCCACTCAAATGGGCTCATTTTAACTTAATTACTTCTTTAAAGACCCTATTTCCATACATATATGGTCACATTCTGAGGTATTCAAGGTTAGGACTTCAACATATAAATTGGGGGGGGGGGACCCATTTCAGCCCAGAACACCCACAATGCCTAAAATATTTACTATCTGGCTCTTCACAGAAAAATTGGCCCCCTCTGGACTGTGTCATTACTTAATTATGGTGTGTTTTACCTGTCTTCCTTCCTCTCCCCTCCATCAGCATACAGCCACTTAGTTGTGACTGTCACCATTCTCATTCCATCCATCCATCCACCCATATGTCTGTCTATCCCATCCAACCACTCATCTGTCCATCTGTCCATCCATCCATCTGTCTGTCCAGCCAGCCAGCCAGCCAACCACTCATCCATCTGTCCATCCATCCATCCATCCATCCATCCATCCATCCATCCATCCGTCTATCCCATCCAACCACTCATCTGTCCATCTGTCCATCCATCCATCTGTCTGTCCAGCCAGCCAGCCAGCCAACCACTCATCCATCTGTCCATCCATCCATCCATCCATCCATCCATCCATCCATCCATCCATATGTCTGTCTATCCCATCCAACCACTCATCTGTCCATCTGTCCATCCATCCATCCATCTGTCTGTCCAGCCAGCCAGCCAGCCAACCACTCATCCATCTGTCCATCCATCCATCCATCCATCCATCCATCCATCCATCCATCCATATGTCTGTCTATCCTATCCAACCACTCATCTGTCCATCTGTCCATCCATCCATCCATCTGTCTGTCCAGCCAGCCAGCCAGCCAACCACTCATCCATTTGTCCATCCATCCATCCATCCATCCATCCATCCATCCATCCATCCATCCATCCATATGTCTGTCTATCCCATCCAACCACTCATCTGTCCATCTGTCCATCCATCCATCTGTCTGTCCAGCCAGCCAGCCAGCCAACCACTCATCCATCTGTCCATCCATCCATCCATCCATCCATCCATCCATCCATCCATCCATATGTCTATCTATCCCATCCAACCACTCATCTGTCCATCTGTCCATCCATCCATCTGTCTGTCCAGCCAGCCAACCACTCATCCATCTGTCCATCCATCCATCCATCCATCCATCTATCCATCCATCCATTTTTTCTTCCTTGAAGATGCACTTCATTTAATCACAATTTCAGATTGAGAACTGGAGCCCCATTCATTAAGCTGTGAGAGAGCTATCTACAAGCAATGTCATTTTCAAATGGCCCTTTGCTTAACAAATTGTCTCCACCTGGGATACTTTTTAATTTTTGGTGGCACATAGAAATGTAGAACAATGCAGTGCTGGGGCCTCTAATCTTGTCTGTAGGAACTGGCAGTACTGGGAAGCTTACCATGAAATGAAGAGAGTGATAGGTTGGTGTAACTAGGAATGCATTTTTACCTTCCTGTAAATTGCTGAAATTCTGTTCTGTATTATCAAGATAATGGAGAGATGTGTGAAGTCAATGCAAATGACTCCTGTGGCCGTGAACGTTTGCACGTGTCGTCATGAAGCTGTTTTGCTGTACGCTTTTCCTCATAATGTTTCTTTCTTGAAATCCAACACCACTGATCTCTCTTGAAGCAAAATGTTTCAGAAAATGTACAGGAAGAGGCTTTTTTTTCCTTTTTTTTCTTTCTTTCTGTGGTTCCGTTGCATGTTGTATGGTTTTCAGAGGCACTTCCTTTGGTTGCCCCAAGCTTGGAGTGTCCTCAAAACCAGAGAGCTTTCTTTTGGAAGGACTCAAAGATCATCATCTTCATACTGCAAAAGTACCTCCAGCTGCTGTTCCATGTTCAATTCTTTAAATTTTTTTAACATTTATTTATTTTTGAGAGACAGAGAAGGAGCAGGGGAGGGGCAGAGAGAGAGGGAGACACAGAATCCGAAACAGGCTCCAGGCTCCAAGCTGTCAGCATAGAGTCTGACACGGGGCTTGAACTCACTGATTGCAAGATCATGACCTGAGCCAAAGCCAGACGCTTAACCAACGGAGCCACCCAGGCACCCCTGCATGTTCACTTTTTAATTCGGGGGTGATCAGCATTGTCACAGAAGAGAGAAAAATCTAGGACAGTCACCATGTGGTCGTTCAGCATTTAGGAAAGGGAAAACAAGAATTAAGTAAAGAAATAAATAAGGAATAAGGCAGGAAGAAGACACATAAAGAACAGTTGTGAAAGACACGAAAAGAGAAAGCTTAGGGACTCGCAAACTATTTTTTCAAGAATATGTAGTATGGAGGTGTGCTGTGAGTCCCATAGGCACATCTTTGCTTCTTACCCCCAGCAAAATGGCAACACCAACAGCAAGACCATTCGAAAACAAACTAACAAACAAAACAAAACCCAGAAAGAAAACCCTAATTCTATTAGTTAGACCTTTTGTTTCAAGGGTTAGAGACCCAACTTGGGGCTCCTTGGGTGATTCAGGCCGTTGAGTGTCCGACCTCGGCTCTGGTCATGATCTCATAGTTCATGGGTTCAAGCCCTGCATTGGGCTCTTTGCTGTCAGCATGGAGCCTGCTTCAGATCCTCTGTCCCCCCTTCTTTCTGTCCCTGCCCTGCTTGTGCTCTCTTTCTCAAAAATAAATAAACATTAAAAAAAAAAAAAAAAGGAAAGAAAGAAACCCAAGTTGATTTAAGTGGAAACGAATTGGTCCCTGTAAGGAACATGATAAAGCTGATGATAGGGGACAACTGGACCTGGAGAAGTCCAGCATATCAGGCCTCTCTTTCTGGTTTTCATCTTTGTTTTCTCCCGTATCAGACTAGTTTTTCTCAGTCTGGCTTGAGCCTGGGAGAGGCATGGCTGCCAGCAGCTCTAGGCTGATATTCTCAGTTTTAAAAGTTCTCTGATTGACTAGTGTAGATCATTAACCCACCTCTGGACCAATCACTATGTCCACTGTCTTGAGGTTCAGTGATTTTCCCTCCCTGGATCATGCCCATCTTTGTGCCTGGGGATGGCAGAGAAGAAAGTGTGGAGGTATTCTTCAGAGAAAAGTAGTCACAAATAAAGGAGGAAAGGAAGGGTCCTCATCACTGATCTTAGGCAAAAAAGACATCAGAGAACTTGATGTTTTATTTTATAGGCTGGATACTAATTAGAAAATAAAGCAATTAACTGCCTCATGGTACAGGTAGGAAAGATAGGGTGCTCATTGCTTCAAGAGGTGAGAGGTGGGGGCACTTGGGTGTCTCAGTCAGTTAAGAGTGTGACTCTTGGGGCGCCTGGGTGGCTCAGTCGGTTAAGCGGCCGACTTCGGCTCAGGTCATGATCTCGCGGTCCGTGAGTTTGAGCCCCGCGTCGGGCTCTGTGCTGACAGCTCAGAGCCTGGAGCCTGTTTCAGACTCTGTGTCTCCCTCTCTCTGACCCTCCCCTGTTCATGCTCTGTCTCTCCCTGTCTCAAAAATAAATAAAACGTTAAAAAAAAAAATTTAAAAAAAGTGTGATTCTTGGTTTCAGCTCAGCTCATGATTTCGTGGTTCATGAATTCGAGCCCCACATGGGCTCTGCACTGTCAGGGCAGAGCCTGCTTGGGATTTCTCTCTCCCTTTCCCTCTGCCCCTTCCCCCCACTTGTGTCAAAATAAATAAATAAACTTGAAAAAAAAATAAGCGATAGATGGGCATTCCTTTAAACATAAAAATATAGCATATTCAGAGGTAATGGATCCATGATTCGTTCTGAAGAGAAAGGCAGTATTGGGTGAATGGCTTGAATCTTTGGGCTCAATGTAGGGACAACCACCACACCTTTCCCACTTCCTTTCTGGGTTGTAAGCATCAGATCCCGAAGCTTGTCCAGTCCAGTGACACCAGAGGTGGGGAAGAGAGTGGGTGTACTGAGTCCCCTCTTAAATGCTTCTTTTATTTTTAAATAAAGTCACAGCAAGGGGTATATTCTTAGGTTGGCCACATATTCATGTGTATATATGTGTGTGTGGGTATATACATACAGAAATACATACATACTTTGTCTGTCTACCTACCTACCTACTTACCTATCTATCCCTCTAATCAATTATGTCTCTGACAATATTGCTTAAAGAAGAGTCACCTGCATGTATAACCATATGATCTACTGTTGGTTGAATCGTTGGAGGAGAATGCCTTCATGAACTAAGTATCTTCTTTAGAACAAATACGTTATCTTTTGTGTCATTATCTGCCTTACTGAACTTTACAGAGATTTAATGAAGAAGTTATTTATACAGGATTTTATACCTAGAGCCTAAAATTAAGAGGCTTTCTTGTATGGGAGGGGGGTTAATATTTGGTGGGAAATATTTTTTCTCTAAGATAGTTTTAATATGATTTTACCTACTCTTAAAAATTTTTTTTAATGTAAAAAAATTTTTTTTTTAATGTTTATATATTTTTGAGAGAGAGTGAGAGCAGGGGAGGGACAGAGAGAGGAAGACACAGAATCCAAAGCAGGCTCCAGGCTCTGAGCTGTCAGCACAGAGCCCAATGTGGGGCTTGAACCCACGAACCACAAGATCATGACCTGAGTCGAAGTTGGATGCTTAACGGGCTGAGCCACCCAGGTGCTTCCTCCCACCTTCTAAGGGTAGTAATTGGGCTCGACTTTTATGGAATTGTGTTTTTGCTTTTTTCACAGTTGTGTGACTCAAACATGTATCTCTAAGCACTGCAGTTTAGTTTTGCTTGTTCTTGAACCTTATATGAATGGAATCATTTTTTACTTACCATTCTAGGTCTGGTTTCATTTCCTCACCTTTTTAAAAAATGAGATACATTTCTTTTGTGTGTAGCTCCATATCCGTTATTACATGGTTGTATTGTGTGAATAGACTGTAACTAATGTAGCCATTCTAAGACTGTTGAGCACTTGGGTGAGTTCTAATGCTTGGCTATTGTGAATAATGCTGCAAAGAAAGAACTTTCTGGGACATCTTCCCTAGAGCACGTGGGCATGCATTTCTTGGGGTATCTCTCGGAGCGGAATTGCTGATTCTTCATCTTTTACAGGTTAGGTAGTTACATTCTCCCTAGGAGGGTAAGGGAGTTCCTGTTGCATCATGTCCTCACGGACACCTCATTATCACTCATTTGAATTCTAGCTATTCTGGTAATAAGTGGATTTCTTGATTTTAATTTACATTTTCCTGATGATCAGTAGCATTAAGCCCCTCCCTCTTCATAGGTTTATTGGTCATTTGGAATATCCTTTTTTGTGGACCGCCAGTTCAAATCACTTGTAATTTTCCATTTGGTAGTTGATCTTTTCTTATTGATTTCTGTGTGCGTGTGTGTGTGCGTGCGTGCGTGTGTGCATGTGTGTTTAATGTATTCTGGATAGTATGCCTTTGTGGGTTGTATGAGTTGCAAATATGGTTTCCCAGCATGGCCTGTCTTTCATTCTCTTACTTATTTTTAAGATAAATAATTATTTTTTAAATAAATGCATTTTCAGTCTGAATGTAATCAGAATTATTATTTACTTTTATGTTGATCTTAAATAAAGTCTCTTTTTTAAGGATTTTATTTTATTTCTTTATTGTAATTTTTTGAGAGAGAGAGTGTGTGTGTGCACGGGAGAGGGGCAGAGGTGTCGGGGATAGAGAGAGAAGGGGGGAGAGAGAGAGATTGAATCTTAAGCAGGCTCTACGCTCAGCACGGAACCAGACACGGGGCTCAATCTCACAACTGTGAGATCATGACCTGAATCAAAATCAAGAGTTGGATGCTTACCCAACTGAGCCACCTAAAGATTTTATTTTTAAGTCATCTCTGCACCCAACACAGGGCTTGATCCCACAACCCTGAGGTCAAGAGTTGCAAGTTCCACCAAGTGAGTCAACCAGGTACCCCTAAAATCTCTTTCTGATCCAAGATTACCATCATTAACTTAGATTACAAAGTCTTATGTAAATTGGTACTTTTATCCCTTCCAGACAATCCTGGGGCATTAGAGTATTTTAACTCCTTTTACTCCTACCTGGTATTAGGATATTGTTGTGGCATAGCTTGTGTTCTTTCATATTACTTGAAACCTCCCAAGATATTATTATTTTATCTCTGTTCCAGATGGTCTTTATTTCTACTCTGCATGGTATTCTAGGTTGGCAGTTATTTTCCTTGAACACTTAGGAGATAACAGCTCATCTTCTGGCTCTTGTTTGTGGTGAGGAGTCAGCTGGCAGCCCAAGGTTGTCTCCGTGTAGGCCCGCAGGCTTCCTCCTGCTCTTTGTACAGATTTTCTCTTCGGTTTTTCCAGTTCCACTATGACATGTCTAGGTGTAAGTTTCTTCTTCTTTCTTCTCTTTGGGGTTTGTAGGCCTCCTGGAATCTGTGGATCGGTGTCTATTGTGCATCTGGGGAAATTCCCAGCCTGTATCTTTTCTGCCCAGTTCTCTTTGTTTTCCTGAATATTAGACTTTCTCACTGTAGTATCTCTTTTACTTTCTCTTTCTTTCTTTTTCATATTTTTGTCCTTCCCTACTTCATTCTGCCAACTGGTAGGAAAAGGAAATAGTGTTTTATTCACTCAGCATTTGGTCTTTTAGGTCCTGCATTGTGCTGGGCACTGTCCTAAGTTGTTGGGATACTTCAGTGAACAAAAGAGACAAAGATCTGTGTCTTTGTGCATTACCATTAAATAATAAGCAATTGTTTGTTAATCGTATTTGGTTATTAATATTTCTTTATTTTAATTAATTAATTTAATGCTATAACGTGCTAGAAGGTGGTAGGTGCTCTCGTAAAAAGGAAAAGTAGGGGCACCTGTGTGGCTCAATCCAACTCTTGACTTGGGCTCAGGTCATGGTCCTACGGTTCCTGGGATTGAGCCCTGCCTCGTGCTCCACACTGAGAGCAGGGAGCCTGCTTTGGGGTTCTCTCTCTCCTTCTCTCTGCCCCTACCCTGCTTGCGTGTGCACACTTACATGCCTGCGCCCTCTCTCAAAATTAATAAGTAAACTTAGAAAAAAGATAGCAAAATTATCATGGAAAAAAGGAAAAGTAGAGCTGCTTTGGGAAGAGGGGCCATTTTGGGGGGGGAGGTTCGATCCAGTTAGGCTACAGTCATGAGAAAATACCATCTGAATGAGGACTTAAAGGTATTAACTAAATGAGTATCTGGAGTTTTCCAGAAAGAGGGAGCGTGTCTGGAAAGTGCAGGGAACATCAGAGAGGCCACGTGTGGCTGACATGACATGAGCAAGGGGAGAAGGAGCAGGAGGTGGGAGATGACAGGCTTCGTAGACCCTTCCAGGGAATTTGGCTTTTACCCCTTGATTGAGCAGAGGTTAGTGTGCTCTGATTTGCACATCAGAGAGACCCCTCTGGCTCCTGGGTGAGACTGGACTGTATAAACAGGGAGACTTGTTAAGGAGTTTTGCTCTAGCCTAGCAGAGAGAAGATGGTTGCTCAGAGTATAGTGGCACTGGTGGGCGTGTTGACAGGGGATTTGGATTTAGAGGAAAAAGGCATCTCTTCCTACTGCTGGGACGCTCCAGGAGAGCAAAGAAATTTGATAATGTAGAGGAGAGAGCGGGAAATTGCTGGAACATTGTCCTTGAGTGCAGGAAGGGGTTGTGTAGGGTCTAGTCACAGGAGGAGGGATTGGTTTTAGATGGGATGTGGATTGTTTCCTGTAGAGCATTTGGGTACAGACAGACGCTTGTTGGCGTATATACACAGGCTTGGAAGTTGTGATAGTCCTATCCAGTTGCTTCGGTTTTCTCACAGGAGGAGGACAAGAGATCATCCGCTGAGAAAAGTGAGGAGAGATTATTGGGCACTTGGGACAAGAAGGGTAGATGTGAACTTCACGAAGGGGTGGATGGACTGGGAACTTTGGTATGAGGTTGCCACTTTCATTTAGGGCGGACTTACCGTTAGTGGTCATGGGTTTAAAGGAGGACCAGTGGACTGTTTAGCTCTCTGAGTGCAGGTACCCACCGGGGAATTAGTTGGTTGGATCTAACCAGGTTGGTATCTTTGTCAAATGGATGTGACCAAGTGGTAGAGGGGCCAGGGAGTTAAGGAAGGGAACTCAGCGACAGACCCGGGAGGACTGTGAAGCAGCATGGCTTTGAGGGCCACTCCAAGGTGGTGGTCTGAGGGGGTTGGTCTGGAAAAATGGGAGGTGGTGAGCTGAGGGTGGGATGCATGATGTTGACTGTATGGAGAGATTACTGGTCTTTGGGTTAACAAAATGGCGTTTCAGAGATTTAGCGTGCTGCATCTTGAAAATCCTTAGCTTACGTTTGAAAGTCCAAGCACTTGCATATTGTTGGAATAAATGTACACTTCCCTCCTTGTTCCCTGTTTCTCTTCCTGTTGTTTGGGGTTCAGAAGGAAGTGGTACAGGACTTTATTTCTGGAATTCAAGGAGCGATCTCAGGCCTGGGTGGTTCTGATCATGCTTCTGGTCTTCGTTATCGTGACGAGAGTGTATTCAGTCGAAGTCAACAAATATTTGTTGAGGGTCTGCCATGTGCTAAACTTTCTTGTAGGCACTCAAGATAGAGTTGGGAGAAGAATGGATCAACATCCTTGCCCACGTATGTTTACAGGAACAAACAATGAATTAGGGAAGTGAGAAGGTAAATGATCCAGGGGAGAGTGGTGGTGGTGGGGGGGGTGGGGGAAGGGTTGGGGAGTGGCTAGGAATATCTCACTGAGAAGGTGACAGTGAACAAAGACCTCAAGTCCAAGGTCACGTGTATGCTCAGAGTAAAGGTGAGTCCCCATGGAAGCAAATAGCACAAGTTGGTACCAAGTCCTTATGAAAACAAAGCCGATGCTAATGCTAAAGACCAGGAATCTTGTTTTTGGTTAATATTAAGAAATAGAATGATCCAATAGGATCTATGTATGTGTCAGTATGTATCTATGAGACTGTGGGAACGGGCAGTTCATTAACAGTTATATTTGACTTTCTTGGGGATAGGGTAGGCTGTCTGGTGAGTGTTCCTTCAGGAGGTTGCTGACCTCAGACCCAGCCAACCTGACTAATTTTTGCCCAATAGGAAGTTCTGTGGGCAAAAGTTTACAGTTGTTCTTTAAGGGGCTGAGTTCCATCTGTGGCCAGAAAAAAGAACAAAGGCACTCAGGGTTCAGGGCTCTGGCAGGAGCCAGAAGTCTGAATCATATGCCCAAGTCTAAGAAAGGTGTGTGACTTCGTTGGAGCTAGAAAAGTGAAAGTTGGAGATGGCTTGTCTTGATCATGGCCGGCCCTCAGGCCAGCCCTCAGCAAGGATTCTGTCATTGCCACCCAATGTGGAGGAAATCCTGTTTCTCAGAAACCAGATGGCTGGGAGGGGAAGGCTGAGCCTTGGTGTTTCAGGTGATCTGGTGAAGTCTGTCCACCTGCTTGTGTGAGCCTACCCCACACCAAATGGCTGGCGTGTGTCACTCTCGGTGCCTGCATCGGAGACACTGTGTCATCCTATGAGTCACCTGCCATGTTTTTACTGGGAAGTCTGGGAGAGCGGGAGCAAAAATTCTGTTCCTTATGGTTTTTTTTGTTTTTTGTTTTTTTGTTTTTTTTAATCGTGAACCACCACTGTGAACGGTGGAGTATAAAATAACCACCTAATGGTCAATTATCTCACTCCAGACCTTGAACTTACCTTTTGCAGGGGAACCTGGTTCTGCAAGAGGGTCCAGTGAATCCATTTATGAGATTCCTACACATACCTTGTGCATATTCTTTGTTGCCCAGTTTCACTTGCTTCTCTTAGATACCTTGTTCGTCACGGAGTGACGGTTACCTTCCAGGAGCTTCGTGGCAAGCCCCGAAGTATGTTGCTTGCCTGCTAACGTTTGGTCTTGAGAGGGGCGTGAGGTACCCCGTGAGCAAGCTCAGGCTTCAAGAGTCAGATTCGGCTCTCTGACGTTGCAAGCCCAGCATGTGTGACTGCTAAAGATGATGGCGATAATAAAAACACACGCAAGGTGACAAGAAATAGGCCAGATGTAGCAGTCAAATGAGGGACAGCTACCGTCCCCGCCTCAGAGAGACCAGGTTGGAATTTCAGACCTGACTCCTGAGTGCCAGGCGGCTTTGTGCAGTTCACTTAACCTTTCTGTGCCTCAGTCTCTCTATCTGTGAAATGGGTCTAGTGTCTATGCTTTGTTGGCATGAGGACTGGGTACAAAAATGGATGAGCAGCCTCCCCTCCCCCAGCCAGCCCTTGGTTTTCACGAGGTGCTCAGGACACGTGATTCACTCTTGAGTAGCGTCACGAGCGAAATACTATTATAACCCACTTGAGAGATGAGAGGCTGAGGCTTTCCAAGGGTTAGGTGATGGGCTTATGACTAGAAAAGGAATTCCTGGCCATTTCGGGTCCGTCAAATGTGCAAAATGTGGTTGCCCAGATGTGTGCCATTTCATGTATTCAATTGGTCACTTGAGTTTGATTTATTTCTCTCACTCTGATGGTGCCGGACTTCGGTCCACCCCTTGTAGGTTTCTTGATCTGCTTTGAAATTAGGATGGGAACAGGTTGGGGGAAGCCGATGTAGGGTCAGGGGTGTTGCCTACAGGTGTGACTGTGATGCCTGTCCTGCGCGCTGTGAAAGCTTTGCATGCGAAGAGGTATTCCTTGTTTTACCTTTATAATTGCAAAAGCCTGAATTTCGTCGTTATAATTGTAACAGCCTGAATTTCGTCGGTTAGACAATCCTATTTAATCTCTTACAATCAGAGAAAATCTGCTCTTTTAGTTATGAGATTAAGATCCTGGTAAAGTGACAGGGAGAACAGGTACATTTTAAAGCTGGTTAATGTGCTTAGATTAATGTTTTGATTCCTTTTGGTTTTTGAGCAGCAATGTCTTGAAAAGCTATGTGGTCCTGAGCCAATAGATTGAAAATGATGTGGGGTTTCTTTTCTTTCTTTTTTTTTGGGGGGGGGTCTTTAAAAAAAAGTTACGGTAAAATCTACGTAACATAAAATTTGCCATTTTGACCATTGTTACATGTACTGTTCCATGGCATTGATTACATTCAAAGTATTCTACCATGATCACCACTATCTATGTCCCAGACTCTTTCGTGGCTGAAACAGTAACGCTCCAACCATTATGCTGTGATTCCCATGCCTCTTGTCCCCCTCCCCCCTCCCCCCCACCCCCGGCATTTGGTAACCTGGAGTCTTCCTTTCGGAGAATTTGAATTGGCTGATTTGTAGTTATTTCATATCAGCGGAATTATGCAAAGCGTTGTTTTGCTTTGAATCTTTTCAAGATTCATCCTTTTGGATCCTGTTCTGAACTTCATTCCTTTTGATGGCCGTGTATTCATCTGTCGTATGGATGGGCCCCCTTTTGTTCATCTGTTCATCTGCGGATGGACACCTGGGCTGTTGACACGTTTTGCCAACCGTGCAGAGGGCTACAGGTGCACGTTCTGGTGCAGGCGAAAGGATGCTGTTTTGCAGTATCTGTTGTAGTATCTGTAGAGACAGGTTTTAATTTCTTGGGCGGAAATCGGAGGAGGCCTTGTCTTTGGCCAGGATGCCCACATGACCCCTTGGGCATGTACGTACGAATCCGTCCTGCGTCTCCGCCAGCCTTACCTGCAGTCTCGCCAAGCCTAGCACTGTAATTTGTTTGGGAGGATGCTGGCTGCTGCTGAATCAGGCTGCCTTCAGCCGTCCCGGCTTGACTGCGTCCTTCCGTCCCAGGTCTCTGAGCCTCTTGTTGGCCATCTGGGGCTGAGCCAAGCAGTGTCTCAGGCATCCAGTTATTATGGTTTGCTTATTACTTTTCGATGGGCTCAATTTCTATCATTCTTTATTTATATGTGCCTTTTGTACTGTGTTGGGGCCAAATTATATATGCACAGACTGCATTTAATGTTTATTTGATGGATTTTTTTTTTTTTTTTTTTTTTAAGGAGGGAATAATGGAGTGGGCAGGACATACAGCAGATTTGTTTCAGTAGATCTGGGTTCTAGACTGGATCTGCCATTATTTTATTATGTGAGCCTGAGTGACTCACTTAACCCTTCTGACCTCAAATGGGTGAATAATCAGAAGCCCTTCCTCACTCTTATGTATTTGGGTCTGCGCCTCTGTGTTGCCCACCCTGTTCACTTGATATTCTAAGATATACGCTTGTTGTATTTTCTGATTGAAAATAATCTTTGCATGTTGGAGTTTTGTTTACGTTAGGGAAAATGCCACCAAGTACTCATAAGGTCCATAAAATCAAATGTCTATGTTCTTAGAAAGGAAAGCAAGACAAGTAGATTCTCATTTGCATGTTTTCTCTGACATTAGAAGTCACCTAATTTTAGGGGCGCCTTGTGGCTCAGTCGGTTGAGCGTCTGACTTCAGCTCAGGTCATGATCTCACAGCTTGTGAATTCAAGCCCTGCGTCGAGCTCTGTGCTGACAGCTCAGAGCCTGGAGCCTGCTTTGGATTCCATGTCTCCTCTCTCTCTGCCCCTCACCTGCTCGAGCTCTGTCGATCTCTCTCTCTCAAAAATAAATACACATTAAAAATTAAATAGAAAATTTAAAAAGTTAAAAAAAAAGTCACCTAATTTTCACTGATTATGGGCCCGTCCTGAGCAGAGGACTGTGTAAGATGTCAGGTGCTAGAAACACATCCATGGGCATGGTCCTTTTCACGTCACCATCGCACCCATGTGCTATGTGTGTCCGTACTATCTATCTCACCTTGTTCCCACCTACCCTTCCTCCAAAAGGTTTTGGCCCATGAACTATGAAAGGATAATTAATGTTTTAATATAAAATAAAAATCAAAATCATCAACCATAAAAACGAGTACTTTTTTGTTTTTAATGTTTTATCTTATTTTTGAGGGATAGTGACAGGCATGAGTGGGAGGAGGGGCAGAGAGGGAGATAAAGAATCCGAAGCAGGCTCCAGGTCTCATGCTGTCAGCATAGAGCCCGACGTGGGGCTCGAACCCACAAACCGTGAGATCATGACCTGAGCCGAAGTCAGACGCTCAACCGACTGAGCCACCCAAGAGCCCCCAAAACAAGTCCTCTTAATGTTGGTTATCTTTGGTGAGCTCCAAGGGCCTCTGTGTCTCGCTGTGGCAATCCTCATGAGGGGGCTTGCTGCTTCCCCACAGCAGGGACTCGAGCAAGGGCTCACGGGGTCTCTCTGAGGCCCCGGGGTGTTGGAAGGGCCCCCACTCTCTCACCAGGTGCATAACCAGTATCTGAACTATACTTCAATCCGTGACCCAAATAGCAATACGAAAACCTCAAAAACATTTAAAACACTAACATGGTTGCTTACTTCCTGACTGCAAATTGTATTTGTACGTTTAGTGCCTCTTAAGGAAAGCTCTGGGCATGTGCCCCACGCAAAGCCTGTTTTTCCACGCAACCCGATGGGTTGTCCTTGGGCGTCGATTTCAACTTCCCATTTTACCGAAAGGGAAGCCACATGGCTTGGCTCTGCTTGTTGGAGGAGGCCTGGACTTGAACAAGGCCCTCTCATTACACACCCTGGCTTCTCCCTTGACCAAAGGAGGCCTCCTCAGTGGGACTGCTCCCTGAACGCCCCCTGGGAACACTCCCTCGGGGCTACATTGAGGATTGTAAGGCGATCTCGGCTGCACATTCTTTGGAGAGAAGGCAGGACTGAAATTAGAACTTGACTTCTTATCTTCTTACACGAGTTTATTCAGCACGATCTCACTGTTAGTGCCAATAATAATTATTATTGTTTATTGCTGCCGAGCAGAGAGGTGTCTAAAAGAGCCCACGCCAGGGAAAACCCAGATGCTCTCGCCCCCACGAACCACACGTACCTCTTGTGCAAGGCTCACGGGGCCTTTGGCACCAACAGCCTCTCTGTGTGTGTGGGCAGGACAGCATCTGGCCCCATATGGTTTATTGCTATTCAGTGCTAGAGGTTCATGGACTTTTCCTTTGCCTTCTTTGTTACCTTTATCCTTGGATTGCACTTCCTCCCTTTTCCCCTCTCCCCTCCAGTTACAAGCCTGGCTTCAGTCATAAGTGCGTGAGCCACCGGTGAGTCCTGAGACTCTTGACTTTGGCGGGCGGGACAAATGTTGTTGGGCAAGGCGTTGTCATTTAGGGCCATGAAAGCAATGGGGGTTTTACAATCCCGGAAACACACAACTGGAAGATAAAACTAGGAGGCCAGAGAATATTAATTGGGATATTGCCATTTAATAGTTGGAGAAAATCAAAGCCTCTGGATTGTAAGGAACTTGCTACCCATTCAGTCCGTGAAGTGTGTTCTGGATCCAGGTGGCATTTAAAGGCTGGTGAGATTTTCTTGGTGTGTTTCTGATTTTATATTTTTCAGGATTACTCTGCTTATTTGTTAGGCATTTGGTTTTCAGATGGAGAAAACCGTATTCAAAGTCACTAAGGTTGGTGTAAGATTTAAGTTGTAAAACATTTTTGTATCAAATAAAAAAAAAATTTTTTTTTAAATTTTTTTTAACGTTTATTTATTTTTGAGACAGAGAGAGACAGAGCATGAACGGGGGAGGGTCAGAGACAGAGGGAGACACAGAATTCGAAACAGGCTCCAGGCTCTGAGCTGTCAGTGCAGAGCCCGACGCGGGGCTCGAACCCACAGACCGTGAGATCATGATCTGAGCCGAAGTCGGCTGCTTAACCGACTGAGCCACCCAGGTGTCCCTCAAATCAAAAATTTTTAAGATCTATTTAATTTGAGACAGAGAGAGAGAGGGAGAGAGAGAGAGCATGAGCAGGGGAGGGGCAGAGAGAGAGAGAGAGAGAGAGAGAGAGAGAGAGAGAGAGAGAGAGAGAGAATCCCAAGAAGACTCTGCACTTTCAGCGCACAGCCTGATGTGGGGTTTGAACTCACAAACTGTGAGATCATGGCCTGAGCTGAAATCAAGAGTCAGATGCTTGATCGACTGAGGCACCTGGGTGCCCCTGTATCCAATCAAATGTAATGAGGGTCTGCACTTGAAGACATTGTCTGAAAGGAAGGGCCTCCGTTTGTCTCTCAGAGAGAAGGAAGGCCTCATCCGGCGCTGAGTCAAGGGTTTTCAAACATGTCCATGTTCCTGGTGATCCTCACACCATCCAGCACAAGAGTGGGTTGGATGGATCCATATTTACACTTTTAATCGGTTTCAAATAGAAAAAAATTGATCTTGGCAATCCGTTGGTAGCTAGCCACAAAATGTATTCATGGAGAAGCTTCTCAATTTCCAGAGCGATGCTGGATAATCCAGGGGATCTGGATTTGGGTCTGCAGTCATCGCGGGGGGTCATCTGCTTGGGTTCAGATCATCTGTGTTCGTCGGCACCCCTGGTGGACTTCCCCTAACTTGAGGAGGAGAATGCTCTTTTTCTCCAGCTGGGCTGCGGGCTTGCTGTTGCTGGGCGACAGCAGGTTGATGTGGACAGTTGTGGACGTGTTCCTGGGAGCCCACCACAGCTGTCTGCGCTTGCCGGGGTAGGTGCTGGGGTAGGTGCAGGTAAGAACCATTGCCGGAGCTGGCATCGAATTCTTGGACCTTGTCGGCTCTCCTGATCGCAACGCTTTTTCGGTTAAGTTGCCCTGGTGTTTGATCACGTTGGTTCTGAAGATCCTTGAACAGAAATCCAGAAGAGTCTTGCTTAAGGAGGGCATTTGTGGGGGCGCCTGGGTGGCTCAGTCGGTTAACTGTTCTCAGGGTTCATGAGTCTGAGCCCCGCATCAGGCTCTGTGCTGACAGCTCAGAGCCCGGAACCTGCTTCCGATTCTGCGTCTCTCTCTCTCTCTCTCTGCCCCTCGCCCGCTCACGCTCTGTCTCTCTCAAAAAGCAAGTAAACATTAAAAAAACATTTTTTTTATTTAAAAAAAAATAGGAAGGCATTTGTGTCATTGAGGACACAGTTTGAAAGGAATTTTAAAAGTCGGCTATGGGAGGTCAAATTTAGAAAACAGCACGATAAAGACTGAATTAAAATCTATGGGGAAAATAACTTAAATAAACTCCCCATCATTTTTTGCTTCTGGGCGTAAATTCAGCTGACAAAGGGAAAGAGAGATGTTTGGCCCTTTGTGAGTTTCCTCCCCCACCTACCAAATGTTGTTGTCCAACGTGTATTTATTTATTTGTTATATGACCTTCTTATATCTGTATAGCTGGCTCTTGTGTAAATATCCATGAACAGTACAAATGCCTCATAAGGGTGTCATGACTTACAGTTTTTCAAAAAAGTTTTACATAAATCTTCTTATTTGTGGTAATGGTTGATTATTTTTGTGCCTTCTATCACTTAACACTGTCCCCAGGTTTATCCTGATCTTGGGAAATTGTTAAAAACAAAAGTTGACTGTGCTCCCTCTACTGGTTGCATTTCTTTGGAACAGAAGCACCGTACATTCATGATTAGGTTCATTGCTTTTGGTGGGACTCGTAACCGTGCTCACATTTTCATTTCCTTCTCCTTTCCTTGGTTTTCAGAAACAAGACCAGGGGCGCCTGGGCAGCTCGGTCGGTTGAGTGTTCGACATCTGCTCAGGCCACGATCTTGGGGTTTGTACGTTCCAGTCCCGTGTCGGGCTGTGTGCTGACAGCTCGGAGCCTGGAGCCTTCTTCGGATTCTGGGTCTCCCTCTCCCTTAGCCCCTCCCTGACTTGCACTCCGTCTCTCTGAGTCTCTCTGTGTCTCTCAAAAATAAATAAACGTTGAAAAAAGAAAGAAGCAGCAAGACCAGTGGCTTTTAGAACCACAGGTTAAGAAGCTGATAATATAATGAGGGATAGGGTGTCTTTACTGCCCATTTATACAGGGGTGTGTGGAGAGGGCCACTACTTGGCAACCTTCCTTCCTTTAATGTGAAGAGCAGCCCTGCCGGGGGCTGGCGGCCGCTGCCCGAGGACCTCTTCGGTTCTGATGGTGGGCTTTCACCTGTGTCGGGTCTTGTGCAACCTCTCAGCCCCTGAATGAAATCAGCAGGATTTTTTAATTATTTATTTATTTTTTTAATGTTTATTTATTTTTGAGAGATCATGAGCGGGAGAGGGGCAGAGAGAGAGAGGGAGACACAGAATCTGAAGCAGACTCCAGGCTCTGAGCCGTCAGCAGAGAGCCCAATGTGGGGCTCGAACTCATGAACCATGATATCATAACCTGAGCCGAAGTTGGACAATTAACCCCAGGTGCCCCTCCAATTTTTTTTTTTTTTTTTTAATGTTCATTTTTGAGAGAGAGAGAGACTACAAGCCGGGGAGGGGCAGAGAGAGAGAGGGGGACAGAGGATCCAAAGCAGGTTCCGTGCTGACAGCAGCAAGCCCTATGTGGGGCTCGAACTCACAAACCCCAAGATCATGACCTGAGCTGAAGTCGGACACTCAACCCACCGAGCCACCTAGGCGCCCTGAAACCAGCAGGTTTTATATGTGCTCACAGGTAGTTCAGACTCTTGAACCCAGGGTGCCCTGAAGATTCCTCCAGAAGTGACTATAGGAGAGTCTTTACTTTTAGGCCTGAGAGATGGGCAATGAGGTGAACACTGATTTAGTTCTATGCAACATGCACTTATCACATATATACCATGTGTTAGGCTTCAAGGGGATTCCAGAGGAGCCAATCCACTGTTCTGTGTCCCCTTTTGAGAAACACTGAGCAACAAGGGCAAGGCTCTTCTCCCTCTTCAAGCAGAAATTAAGTAATATCAGAAAGAGGGGCGCCTGGGTGGCTCAATCGGTTAAGCGTCTGACTCTTGGTTTCGGCTCAGGTCACGATCTCATGGTTTGTGAGTTTGGCCCCGTTGGGCTTTGTGCTGAGTGTGGAGCCTGCTTGGGATTCTCTCTCTGTCTCTGTCTCTCTCCCCCTTTTCCCCCACTTGTGCTTTCTCTCTCAAAATAAATAAGTAAACTTAAAAAATAATACAAGAAAGAAGGAAAAAAAAGCGTATATAGCATTCTAGAGTTAAAGGAAACACTTCTTAGGTAATGATGAGACCAGAAAACCTGTAGAAAAGATATCTTCACTTTGTAGGTCCTTCACCCTAACTGGTAGACAGTGGTGGTGCTTGTATTCTTTTTCCTGTAAGCGGATTTGTAACTTTCTTTTCGATAAGCTGTAATGAGATTAAACATCCTTCCTGTTCTCAATGGAGCGTCTCCAGCTAAAGATTGTCAGTGGAGAAATGGCTGGTGACTGTGATAAGCCTGCTTTGTCTGTGTATCTTTCATATCTCTTTCAGCAAGGTATCATGCCTCCTCCCCCCAGATGTGCTCTCTGTGATTCTAAAGCTGATACCCAAGCCTGACGTCATCTTTCTCCCCACCCCCATGATTATTTCCATCCACATTTGACACAGGTCCTTAACTTAGTGAGTGCCTGGGCCTCCAGCTGTGTTCCGTATCCCTGAATGCTTTACTGCTTCTGACTCCCATGCCCACCGTCTTCTGGTCCCACGCAGATGGTCCAGCCCTCAAATGCTGCCCAGTGGAAAAGGAGAAGAAATGCTATTCTATATTCTTATAAGTCCCTGGAGAGTCTCATCATAATGTTGATGATCATATATGGAATGAATAAATTCAGTGACTGTTGATGGTGAAATCTGTCTCCCAGGGCTTCTCAGTAGCCAACAGTATTGGCATTTGGGGCTGGATAATTCTTTGTTGTGGGAGGCTTTCCTGTACAGCATCCTTGTCTTCTGTCTGCTAGATGCCAGTAGCTCCCCCAAGGTGTCGCAACCAAAAATTGCCCCCACTGTTGTTGAGTGTTCCCACGGGGGCAAAGTCCACTGATTTTCCCAGCAAAGGACCAGTGCTGATTCCAAGCACCCCCTCTGTTCATTTTGTTCTTTCATGATTCTTCATGGGCGTTCTTTTGTTTGTTTACTTCATTCATGGAACAAATAGTTATTAACTTCCCTACTTATGCCAGTTTCTTATGCCATCTATATAGGGGAATATAAGGGTGAACTAGGTATCTCCTTCTTCGTGTTCATATATATATGAGTCAATTTCGACGTGTCCTGGTTTACATTCTTTTGATTTTTATCATTATTACCTCGAAAGTTCCCTTCTCTGAATGTCATTCCCAACCTATAGCCCTGGCCGGCGTTTGAGTAATTAGGACTTCTTTAATGAATGTTTTTTTATTTCTGTAGCCTGGGTCTTTGAGGGATGCCCCTTGCAGCCTGGGTCAGTATTCTTGGCTTTGACACAGCTATTAACCTTGTAAAATGATAATGCTCTATTAATCTATCAATTTCATCCATGAATGCTTCACCTGTTACAGATATGGCCTCCACTTGTCATTCTAGATCTCCTATTTTCTTGTATGTGATTCCTTTCATTGTCTTTAACCAGCCACCTGAGGCTTCATTTAATGTGTGCGGTCATTTTTAGTTTTATTCCATGAAACTTCTGTTTCAGAACCGAGGTCAGGCCTAGCAAAGGGATGATCATTGGACTGCTTTTGGGTGGACTTTTAAGTTAGCGCGTATCGTTTAGAGTGCTCAGGAACTGTGGTATAAATATTGCTGGGGGGAAACCAAATTTATGGCAGTCATTTTTCTAGGGGGAGGGAAAGTGGGATGTCTTTCAGGGAGGAGTTTACAGATGGCTCTAACTATGTTGGTAATTTTAATTTTTTGTGCTACATGATAGGTACTTGGGGGCTCATTATTTTATTTTCAGATATATTTTCGTATGCCTGAAATATTTTGTAGTAAGTTTTCAGGGAAACAGGGGCAGTTGTAAGTGTTTTATTTTGCCTTTCTGTCCCCCACTCTTTTTCAATAGATGTTTAGGAATTAGGCCTCCACTGACTAACCTATCCACATTCCTGCCTGTGCTGGGGTGGGGAGCACGGTGCAATTATTTAAGATTTCTAGCCTTTCAAATCCAGAAAGAGGCACTGCCTTCTTGCCATGTGCGAAATAAATGTGACAGGAACTTATGCTGTCTGCAGGGTGCCCAGGTTCATCTGTGAAGTGGTTAAGATCTGTTACAAATAAATCTCTTCCCCTAAGGTTGTGAGGAGCCCAGAGCCGCGACCCTGAGTGACAGCCCGTCTGGGCTCTTGGTCTGGGGAACATGGAGGGGAGAATTAAATTGGGGAAGGAGGTGGAGAGGAGGGAGGTGGAGAGGAGGGAGGGGACGGTGGGTGGGGAGGAGCGACAAACCCTCTCCAACACACCCAAATGACCAGATTCATCACAGCACGAAACTTCACAAGTTACGCCCACTCCCTCTGCCAGAAGCCGGGGAAGGCTGCTGCTTCCTCATTTCTGTTACTGGAAGTTTGGAGACGTGAAGCAAGACGGGGAAGCATGCGTGCCGTGCCGAGCAGTGGTGAGCGTTAATTTCAAGCCCATTCTTTCCACCGGCGAATTTCTTTGTGTCGGGTGGCGAGGGGCAAGCAGCCGAGGCGGCTGTGGACAAGCAGAGGCCGATGGGGTCCTGAGCTCGGCGGCGGCGTTGAGGGGACCTGTGCGCCCGGAGCCCGGAGCCCCGAGCCCCGCGGAATCGGCGAGCAGCGTCTCCACGCTGCGCCGGGATCCCTGGGGGGAGGGGGGGGGGTACACTGCCTGTGTGGGTCCTGGCTCCAGGGTAAAGAGAGGATGAGGGCTTTGTGAGCCCTTCACTTTTACCCCTTTGCCTTCGGTATCCAGGGATCCTATGGGGAAGGGCAGGAGGAAGGGAGGCCGGGGGATCAGGTTACCCACCAGAGGTGCGTTCTGTCCCCACTGTCCCCGCTGTCTGGCTGCCCGTTCTGTAATGCCAGGTCAGTGCCATTGACAATGAATCCATTGGGATTCAGTATTTCTGAAGGAATGTTCTGAAGCTGGGGCGCCCGACAGGCCCCCCGGGTCAGTATGGGAATTCTTTAGGGAGGCATCAGAAGTCTTGGGTTTCTCATTAATTTTGTGTCTGATTTAGTTCAGCTCAAGACTTCCTAGCCATTGAGGTGTCATTTGTGTATCCAGAAAAATTTTTTGAAAAGTATGAGTTTTTCTATGGCAGCTGCTTTCTCTCCAGGTTGATTGCCTAAGTCAGATTTGGGCGGGGTGGGGAGAGGAAGTTTGGGTGGAGGCTGGCACCCTGGTTGGGATCATTGCAAGCGACACTTAATATATGTTGCAGCAAATGATAAAGTTGGCCAAAGGTAAAGTTTCTTGTAAACATTCTTTAGATTTTATTTTGGAGCCCCTTTTAGAGCTTTGTGGTTTTGCTTCCGCATGAGGGTCCGATGGAAGCTTTTGGGCTAACTTACCCAATTCACCTGTTTCATATCTGATCAACAGGTTGGTGCAGGGCAGTGGGAGCTGTGTGTGTGTGTGTAGTTTAAACTAATCCTTCCTATGAATTCTTAGAGAATCATCTTATTTTTAGGCCACCTTCACAGAAGGGAAGAAATGTGTGGCTGTCATTATGCTCATAGAAAACCAAATTTCATTTTACAAGTGTTTCTCCCCGATCTGGGGTGGGTGCAATTAGGAGGATATCAATAGTTGATTTTATCATCTTCCTGATCCGACAGTGGGGCAGCCTGGCTTTCTCTTGGCACCTTCCATGTGAACTTTGGGGTCAGGGGCCGGGTTGCTGTGGCCACAGTTTTATTCACCTTCAGCTTCCCTGAAGTTAATGATACAGAAGTAAAATGAAATGGCTTAAAAAAAAAATTTTTTTTTTTAACATTTATTCATTTTTGAAAGGCAGAGAGAGACAGAGTGTGAATGGGGAGTGGGCAGAGAGAGAGGGAGACACAGAAACAGAAGCAGGCTCCAGGCCCCTAGCTCTCAGCACAGAGCCCGACGCGGGGCTTGAACTCGCGGACCGCGAGATCATGACCTGAATGGAAGTCGCCACTTAACCGACTGAGCCACCCAGGTGCCCCCGAAATGAAATGACTTTTAAAGCAAAGTAGACACGTCCCGGGAAAGGCCAACAGGTTGCATGGTCCAGGCTGTCACAACCGTTAGAGCCCTGTGTTCCTTGAGGGCTCAAGAAAGAGCATGGCATGGAGATGGGAACTTGATGCTGGCGTGAAGTTGTGTGGCCTGCTTCCTCCACCCCTAAGAAGTCTGTAGCAACTCACTCAACAGGAAAGACAACCAAATTGGATCTCGTGATAGTGCTGGTGAAACTAACTAATAGACCCTTGTTCACATGGAGTTTAATGGAACAATAATCCTCAGCCAGAGAAAGGGAGTATATTATTCATAAAGGTATTTAGAGATCACATGGGACTGTTTCATGTAGACATTTGAAATTGGATTACTTCTCCTATATGAATTGGTAGGTGTAGGTAGGTGTGAGAGAATGTTACAATTTCTGTATCATTATTTTTTTCCTCAAGGTCCTCTTACCTCTCCCATAAATAAGAGGTTTGGCTCTGATTGTGTGTGTGTGTGTGTGTGTGTGTGTGTGTGTGTGTGTGTGTCTTTGAAGTGGCAGGTTCAATTTGTTTAATAGAAATAGGGCCATTAAGATTATCTTGTTTTAGTAACTAGATAGTCTTTTATATGATTTTTTCTATTTCACGTAAATATTAACATTTATTGGTAGAAAGTTGTACATAATATCCTTTTATAATATTTTAAAAGACTCTATGGCATCTGTAGAAATGTTTTCCTTTGTCATTCCTGGCATTGGTTATTTGTGCTTTTCTTCTTCTTGGTCAGTCTTGCTAATGTATTATCAATTTTACTGGCATTTGAAAGAACCAACTTTGGGTTTTGTTTGTATTTGAAATGAAACATAAACACTGCCTCCTTTCTTAAGTTTACATGCATTTAAAAAATTCTGTGCTGTGGAACACTGTCAAAAAAGATGTTAAGAGCCTTTAAAACTAAGTAACTGAGTCTCCTGGCTGTAAGGAGGCAGACATTCTGTATTCATTTTTATGTGTCTCTGAAATAATGTTTCTCGGTTTTATTAAACCATACCTGGTGTTCTTGAGAATCCTACCCAGTGCATCAAATTGTTCTAAGATGGTTTTGTACATTCACTTGGGCACACCCTGTGAAATTGTTTTGGAAACTTCTAGCTAGAATTTACATATGACTTGCTGGTAATTTAATGTGAATTGTAGGTACCCTTCAACCTACTTGACAATACAGATTTATTTTGTACTAGGGCAGAGGAAATTTGCTGTAATGACCAAGAAAGTTTCATTTTGGTTCATATTTAATACATGAGTCTTGGCATTTTAACGTTTTTCTCGGAAAATCTTTCTGAGTTTGTGACCGTGTAAGAACGAGAACATTAGAGCCAGAAAGACCTGGATCTGAAGTCTTTTTTCTTTTAAGTTTATTTATTTAAGTAATCCCTACATCCAGTGTGGGGCTCAAACTCACGACCCTGAGATCGAGAGCCACGTGCTCTACCCACCGAGCCAGTCAGGTGCCCGTGGATCTGAATTCTTGCTCTGCCGACTTCCAGAAAGTTGCCTAACCCCTCTGAGCTTACATTTCCCTTCCTGTGAGATGGAAATAATGAAAATTGCTCAGGGGGCTGTTGTGAGATTTCTGAGTACTCCTGTAAGGCACCTGGCTTGTGATTTGCAACAAAGCGGGCACTTAATGGGGTGCAGTGCGTTGCGTGTTTTCGCCTCCTGCCCTTTCTGGTTGTACTTGCAACCTCACAGCTTCCCTGGGTGCCTGCCTTCCAGAAGTGTGAAAGGTTATTGCAACAGAATGAAACAAAGCCACTTCTCCCATCTGTTCTCTCCATATTTGGGGCAGATGGGCTACCAAGGTCCCTTTCCATGTTTTCAGTATTTTCGTCTTATTATCCTAGTTGATTGGTGGCATACTGGCTGTATATTTTTCCACTCCGAGTTTTTAAATTTTTTTTTTTTTCAACGTTTTTTATTTATTTTTGGGACAGAGAGAGACAGAGCATGAACGGGGGAGGGGCAGAGAGAGAGGGAGACACAGAATCGGAAACAGGCTCCAGGCTCCGAGCCATCAGCCCAGAGCCTGACGCGGGGCTCGAACTCACGGACCGCGAGATCGTGACCTGGCTGAAGTCAGACGCTTAACCGACTGCGCCACCCAGGCGCCCCTCCACTCCGAGTTTTTAAATTAAATGTTTTAAAAATCTAACTTTATTTTATTATTTCTTTAATGTTTATTTATTTTTGAGAGAGAGAGAGAGAGAGAGAGAGACAGTGTGAGTTGGGGAGACGCAGAGAGAGAGGGAGACACAGAATCTGAAGCAGGCTCCAGGCTCTGAGCTGTCAGCACAGAGCCCAACGTGGAGCTTGAACTCAGGAACCATGAGATCATAACCTGAGCCGAAATCAGACATTTAACCGATGGAGCCACCCAGGCGACCCTTCAATTTTTTTTTTTTTTTAATGTTTATTTATTTTTGAGAGAGAGAGAGAGAGCGCGAGCAAGCCGGGGAGGGACAGAGAGAGAGAGGTGGACAGAGGATCCAAAGCAGGCTCCATGCTGTCAGCAGCAAGTCCAATGTGGGGCTCAAACTCACAAACCCTGAGATCATGACCTGAGCTGAACTCAAGACGCTCAACCGACAGAGCCACCTCGGCACCCCTTCCACCCCAATTTTTACCTTACCTTCCTGGGATTATTATTTTTGTCTTCAGTTTATCTCACTTCCATGAGAGTCTCACTGCTCTGTTATTTCCTCCCTCCCTCCCTGCCTCCCAGCCTCCTTTCCCTTCCGTAGAAATGAAATGAGTACTCAGCTCAAACTTGGCAGAGACGGGGCTGTAAGTTAGTGGGGTTGCTTCTCCGAAGGGAAATTGGTAAACTGTAGTTATTCCAGAACTCCAGTTACTCTAGAAGAGATGCTCGATGTCACTAATCATCAGGGAAATGCAAAGCAAAACCACTACGAGATACCAGCTCTCTACCAGAAAGACAAGAAATAACAAGGTTCGGCTGTGGAGAAAAGGGAACCCTCATGCACCATTGGTGGGAATGTAAACCAGGAGGCAGATGGGGCTGAGGATAACCATATCAGGGTTTTATTGCTATAGCATTTTCTGAGAGTGTTTTTCCAGAGCTTAAAGTTCCTTGGTACTTTGGGGGTGTGGGGGGGTGGGGTGGGAAGTGTGGATTGTTTAATGCTATGGCTGACCTCATAACCAAGAAAGGAAGTGAGAGGCATAGGGTGAGGAAGTTGGCTGGGTATTATTCCTCCACAAAGGAATATGGCATTCTTGAAGTGATCCAACCCTGCAGCTGTTTGCTCTTCTTGGGGTTTGTCAATTGAAGAATGTCCCAGGGAATATATGGCATAATCAGTTAGTGTTTCTTCAGGTGTCTAATAATGCAAGGGGCTGGACTGGGGAAGGGAAGGGGTCATCAGCTGGGAAAAGGCTTACCAGTGCTATGCCAACATCATTCAGTGCTCTGCTCGAGGAGTGAGTCTTGGCTTACATGTTTTGTGGTGAATCGGCCTCAACAACAGATTGACTAGCTGCCTTTGATCTGGCCCGTCAGCTGTGACCCAGTGTGCTGAGTAACTGTGCTGTTATTTGTATTGGTTGGTGTTTTTATGAGAGTAGGGGACAAGGAGGCGGATAGTCTTCATGAGTGTTTTGCAACATGACGCCTCTGGTTTATTTTGATGCTGTTGCTTGAAAACAAGTGTCAGCATGGTATTCCCTGGTAAAACTTTTGGGGGAGAGTTCATCACTTTTGGAAAGTTTGGTTAGGAGTGGGTTTGTGAGATCTTGTACTGAAGCATGGAGCCTCATGCAATACCTTGGAAATGTATGCTCCAGTGTTTGAGATCTCTGTAAATTTACTTCTGTAAATCCAGAGATTTTGGTGGGCAAGGATAACTATGGCCAAAGTGCTTTCTCCAAAGCCATGGTCGAATAAGGGCCTGGTAAATACTTCTTTGATTATTAAAATACTAATACTAAATACTAATTTACTGAGCATCTACAACATACCCGGTACTTTTCCTGTGTTCTCTTGTTACTGTCTCAGGGTAATACTGCATTCTCTAGAAGTACATAAAAAATGAGCATAAAACCCATTATTTTCCTGTGTCCGCTCTTATAGGTAGAACTGGTGTGAACTGAGGCCCACATATCTAGACCTGAAAGCCAGGAGGAGAGGAGGGTTGGTACCCTGTGGTGTGATATTCTGAGTCCTAGTCTCTTACCTAGGAAGTGATCGGCCTCTTTGGATGGCATGTATGGGGATCTTGAGAGAAGCCTCTTCTCTTTGGGATGGGGTGAGGCATTTGCAGAAGGTTGGGAAATGAACATTCAAGTTTTTATTTATTTATTTTTTAAAGTTTATTTATTTATTTTGAGAGGGGAAGAGAGAGAGAGAGAGAGAGAGAGAGAGAGAGCGAGCACATGAGAGCGCAAGCAGGGGAGAGGCAGAAACAGAGAAGGAGAAAGAGAATCCCAAGCAGGCTCTTCACTGTCAGTGCAGAGCCCGATGTAGGGCTCAATCTCATGAACCGTGGGATCATGACCTGAGCCGAAATCAAGAGTCAGATGCTCAACTGACTTAGCTACCCAAGTGCCTGAGGATTCAAGCTTTTAAAGTCCTTATTGTTTTAGGACCCTGGCCAAATCCTCCTGTCCTGGGACAGTAGGAGGTTTGTTATTTGTGACTGCTGTTTTGTGGAAAGAGGGGTTGCTGATTCTCCTCATTCACAACTTGAGGCTTTGAAATTGAGTTCCTGGGAACCATTGGACGTGTAGGGTCCCATTGTTGGATCATTCCACGGACAAGCCAATGTTTTGGGCTTGATGAAGAGGGCACAGTGGTACAACCCATGTCAGGGACCCCACGGGCTGGGTCTGCCCCTTGTGAGTGACCACCGATTAGCATTGATTCTTTATGCTTTGAGTCATGAGGAAGAAGATTCCCCCTGATTCTCAGATTATATTGTTTCAAAGACCTCACGGAGTAGTCTTCCGACCTTTGTCTTCCTGGCATCAGTTTTGCCTGCCCTTGTGATACCAGGAAAGGAGAAGAAGGAATTATTTTGGAGTGCAACAGGGGAAACTTGGTATCAGCATGGGGTTTTTCTGGGGCTGTGGCCATGAGATCATGTTACTTTTGATAGAGCTTCCACTGAAAGGGTCGAGCCGTAAATCTACAACCTTACAGGCACTCTGAGCAGAGAAATAATGCCGCAGACACCTTCCTCCCTCACTTTCCCTTCTGCCAAGCGGGGACAGGGCCATGTCAGTCCTCCTGTACTTCCTGGGGGTGGGGGGAGGGAATGAATTAGACCACAAGGGGCTTTATGACTACACAGAGTTGCAATTATTCTTTTTGTGTTTGCCTTCCTCCCCATGAACAAACCCACCCAAGCCTGGATGTTGGGTAACAACGCCGCACTATTCACCCTTTATCACGTTTTGATCGTATGCTGGCCGATTCAGAGTTTGAACAATAATATGGGACTACCCGCTCGGGGGAGAGGAGGAATCGCAGATGCTTCCTGAGGCACGATCCCCACCGTGTTGTTGTTTTTCTTTTGATCTGAGTGTAGTAAGAGCAGTTAGCCTGAAACCAACCCAGTTAGCCTGAGACCAACCCTCTTAACAGATTTTTAAATGTACAATACAGTGTAATTCACTATCAGCACAGTATTTCACGGTGGATCTCCAGAACGTTTTCATCTGGCATCACTGAAATAACGTCTCCGATGATTAGCACCTTCCCACTTCCCCCCTCCCTCCGGCTCCAGGCAAGCACCATTCTGCTTCCATGAGTTAGACTATTTCAGATGCCCCCATGTACGTGGAATCATGTGGCATTTGTCTTTCTGTGACCAGCTTATTTCACATGGCATCATGTTCTCCGGGTTCATCCACGTTGCTGCAATACTGCAAGACTTCCTTCTTCTTAAAGGCTGACTAATATTCCATTGCGCCCGTACCCACTGCATTTTTTTTTTGCCCCCCATTCATCCGTTGCTGGACATTTAGGTGGTTTTTACATTTCCGCTGTTGTGAATCGTGCTGCAGTGAACACGGGAGTGCTCGTATCTCTTTGAGATCTGCTTTCGTTTCTTCCCGATGAAAAATACCCATGAGTGGGCTCGTGGATCATATGGTAGTGCTATTTTTAAGTTTTTTGAGAAGCCTCCCTACTGTTTTCCACAGCGGCTGCACGCTTTTGCATTCTGATGCCCACAGTTTTTATAGTTTCCCAGCCGGCGCGGCAGGCCCTGCTTTTGCGGGTCTTGCTGTGACTTGTGCCTCCGGTCTTACCTGTTGCTCTTGAACCAGACCGGCCGCCTTTCCCACTCGGCTCTCCGCGTGTACAAGGCAGCCTGGGGACCTCCCTTGCAGCATGTACATCACACAGGATTATCATAATTGGGTTCTTTGGCTTTTTCAAGGGCTAAAAAAACTGATATAAATGATAACACTACAAGAATATTAGAACAACGGCGAGCCCCTTCGTGGCACCTGCCTTCCGTGCTTTGCCCCAGCGCCCCGGATTCACTTAGCTTTCGTGCATATTTGTTCGCTGCCGTGTGCTTTCACTCCCATGAGGCTCCTTCTTTGCTGGAGGGGCTGCCCTTGGGGGTGGATCCCCCTTTGACCAAGGAATTCCTCTACTTCCAGGGCGGTCCTTAGGCAGGACTAACCATGGGGGCGGGGCACGCGGATTTTAGGACAACTCTGAGGTTTCCTTTGTCCTGTTTCCCCCTTTTCCTGCTCCCCAACTTGTTTTCTGTACAAATGCTTCCTAATAAATAACTTAGACAGGAGTTCTAACTCTGGCTTCAGTAACTTGTTTAAAGCAACAGAGGTAGAAAGTGGGGAGCTAGCTAGCAATTGGAGCCCCAGTCACCTGACTCCAGGATCTCTGCTCTTAGCCAGAATGTTCCTGTGTTTCTGCAAGGCAGGACTGCGTGCCCTCCCTTTTCTGTACATTTGCCTCAGCGTGGATTAGAGGGGCTGCCGTGGGGTGTTCCGTAATGACCTGCTTAATGAGTGACTGACTGTCTCGCTGTCCGCAGGCTGTTCCCCCAGTCAGCCCTACCTGAGTCCTGTCTCTGAGCATTTGTCCACTCACTTGCCCCCTAACATGGCCTTCTCCCAGCTCTCTTTCAGCATCTACCCCAACCTCCTTCCTCCTTGCTGCTTCTCTGGTCTGGCCCAACCTGCTGTCATTTTCCCCTTTCGGAACGAGTACTGTTTGTATAGCAGTTTCCCCTTATCTGTGGTTTCACTTCCCCCTGGTCCATGGTCAGCCATCGTCCACAATCAGGTGATCCTCCTTCTGACCTGCCGTCTGCAGGTCCCGTAGTAGGGGCACCTCGGTGGCTTAGTCGGTTAGGCGTTTCCAAGTCTCGGTCTCAGCTCAGGCCTTGATCTCAGCGTCGTGAGTTCAAGTTCCGCACCAGGCTCCTTGCTGGATGTGAAGCCTACTTAAAAAAATAAAAGGTCAGCAGTAGCCTAACACTACGTCACTGTGTCTGCATCACTCACCTCACTTCATCTCATCATGTGGGAATTTTATCATCTTCCATCAGCACAAGCAGAAGGCTGAGTATAGCACAGTAAGATATTTTGAGAGACCACATTCACATAACTTTGTAAATTACAGTATAGTTTTTAGTTGTTCTGTTTTCTTATTAGTTAATTGTTAATCTCTTACTATGCCTAATTTATAAATCAAGCTTTATCTTAGGTACATGTAGTTAGGAAAAGCCATTGTGTATATAGGCTTTGGTACTGTCTGCGGTTTCAGACATCCACTGGGGGTCTCAGAATGTATCTTCTGCAGATGACGGGGGACTGCTGTGTATCTTCTCCCCCACCCCACCCCAGCATGATTGTAAATCCTGGAGAGCTACCATTGCGTGCCCTGAACCACAGGGTAAGTATTTGGCGACTTGACTCTTTGGGGATTAATCAGAACCTAGTCAGAGCTGTCCAAAGAAATGCCAAGGTTGTTTCTAGGTTCTGTGAAATAATGTGGTCAGGGAACAAAATTGAAAAAAAAACAAGCAATGGACAAATCTAAAATTTGTTAGCCCATTTTTGTGTGAGCCCATGTGCACATTTTCACACTGCAGCTGTCCAAGTTGAACCACAGAGTGGATGTCTCATCCCTTGGCTTCAAGCACAATGGCTAGCCATCCTCTACCACCGCTCCCCCCACTCCCCGCACCCCCCCCCCAACCATGGGAATTTAAGGAGATCTATGTGATGAATAATGTGGATTTTCTTCCAGTTCTTGGGTTGTGGTTTGACAAACTTCATGCGAATCATGGGTGAAACATGTCAAGTGTCTCCCCTCACCCCACCCATTTGAAACATAACAAAGATGTCTTCCAGCGTCAATATATTGCATTTTGCTGATGGCTGCCACCTGTCCACAGTGACCTCCCCTCCTTGGCTGACTCAGACACACTTTGTCTCCTCTTGGGTTTGCCTCTACCTTTATGTCCAGGAAAGAGGGTCAGTCCAGAACTGAAGATACAGAGGAAAAGAAGCTACGTATATGTGTGTGTGCCTGGCATTCTGCTAAGTGTTCTCTATCAGAGTATATGACTGATCCCCATGACCATGCCGGCATGTGCTATTCTCCTCTCCAAGTCCAGTCAGAACCCATGTGATCTCACTAAAACCACATATTGTGGTGACCCTGGATTTGAACTGTCTTTTGTTTGACTTCTAAACCATGACTCTTTCGTTCTAATTAGACACAGGTGTTTGGATGATGATTCTCATGATCCTATTAACGCTAGAATTCTGAGGCTCCTGGGTTCTTTTCTGACCTTTTCCTTTTCTACCGTAGCCAATTCCCCTTAGCACGTCGCTTCTTGTGGTTTGCTAAAGTCAGGATTGCCTGAAATACCATGTGTAGGTGGGGTTTTTTGGGAGTGGGGTGTCCAATACTTGAAAAACTTTAATATTAGGGATCTGACTTTATTTTTAGATAGCCATCCACAGGTGAAACATAATCAAGACCATTCTTTGAACACCCTCAGGAAAGTTAAAAGTTCTTCCTTCTTTTTAAGAAGGACCCTCCCTAGCTAGACTGAGGACTTTCTCATCACTGTCTTATCCTGCAGCACATCGAGCCTGAGATGTTGGTGCCTTGGGCCTGACGCAGCAGGACACCCTGGCTCGTTTGGCTCTTCTGTGCCTCTTGTGCCCACATTGCATAAACATTGGCATGGCAGGGACAGATGGTCACTCGGGAGGCTCCTTTGATGTCACATTTGGTTGCCTGGGTGGGGGGTAGGGGTGGCTGTATCCAGTCTCCACAGGAGGAGAAGCTGACTGGGAAATACCTACCTGAGAGTGGGTAAACAAAAGCTTCAGTCCAGAAAGCTAGGGACCCTGGTACGTCCGCAGGCCGGGCACTAATGGAGTCAGGTTTACATAAGTGTGTTTAGCTTGGGAGGAAGCCAGTTGGCTCAGAGCAAAGCCTTTTCTCTCCGCTCCTAATTGATGCTTTTGGAGTTCTGTTTTCTTATGAGAGAATGTGAATGGTCTGGGGGTGGGGGTGGGGGTGGTGAGGAAAGTGATGGGATTGCAGATAATTACTTTCAGAGCTAGCAAGAGCATTCATTCCTGAGGGCTGGGTTAGCTTTGCTGGAGGCTCCGGTGAAAGTACCTGAAATCCCAGGAGAGTTGAGATAGAGCAGTGGGGGCCCTTCTCAGTGAGAATCAGTGAGCTCAGGCAGCATCAGTCTGCATAATGGGGACCGAAAGCTTCGGTGGAAATAGGAAGGATGGTAATGCAGAACCCCCAGACAGGGAGTGCGTGAGGCAGCCCAATTGTGCCTGAAAGAAACATCCAGAGTTGACAGCATGTGACACTCGAGCGGGTTTTTGGTGGTTTTAGCTTTAGAGGGAACATCGGAGGTAATTACGGTCGCCTACATGCAAAGCAAGCATGGAGTTCAGTCACGGTGGAAAAGCCAAAAGCCACAAGGGTTGATTGAAAGCTTTTCCTACTCTAGCCTCTGGGTAATAATAACCGTTGCTCTTTATTTCTCTAATGCATTTACAGACGTCGCAACAAACCGAAGTAAGGTGGTAATGTATTCAAGTTAACGCAGTGACATCCAGTGTCTGGGCTTCATGTTGATTGGGAGGCGGGAAGGTAGTTCGTTGATTTCTTCATTTCTTCAAGTCACTCGTTGGGTGGCCCTGGGTATCATCCTTGGAGGTGTCCGTGGAGGGGTCAGTAACGTGTGACACACAGCTCGCACCCCCTCAAGGAACTTACAGTGTAGAAGGGGAGAAATGATAACGCCGTGGGAAAGTTCATAGGGAGCCACATGAGAGCCATCATCGAGAAGTTTGGTGTTTTGGAAGGGTCGGGACGTTAGCCATTCCGCGGTAGAATGGTGGAACGATCGGGAAAGCTATTAATGATATTCCTGATTTCTGTTGCTTATTAAGAGCTCACTCTCTGCCTGGCACAGTTTTAAATGCTTAACGTGTATTAACCGCGTTAATAACCCAATAACCCACTGAGCTATTAGCATCTCAGTTTCACAGCTGAAGAAACTGAGGCAGAGAGCGGTAAGAGATGATGCAGCCAGCGTATGGGCGGTCGGCCCTCCTGACTACCCCGTGCCTCTGTGGCCCTTTCCATTTCCCATCTTCCTCTGTTGCTGGAACTGTCGGTGCACCCATAGTATTTCTTTCTTTTTAAGAAATCAGGGACAGACATCCCACGTGAGGGTTTAGTTTTTCTGTTCCACTTTCTTCTTTTAATCTGAAATTTAAACACTGTTTTTTATTTTAATTCCCTGCGTTGCATTAGTCTCACGTGAACAACACAGTGTGATTGGACAAATCCATACGTTATGCGGTGCTCTCCACGAGTGTGGCTACCATCTGGCTGTTCCGATTTTTCCGCGTTTAGAGAAATCTAGTTTGTGCGGGTGCCTGATGGGCCATTTAGTCATGAGTAACCAGCGGACTTTTTTTTTAGGTCCTTGGAGGGTGATTTTAATTATCATATAAATAGCATGAATATGAGTGTGGGAGTTTTATCACTCAGTTCCTTGGTGGTGGTTTGAAGGTTTTCTCTGGGTGGTTCCAGTGTCAGTGTTGACACTGCTGGAAGTTGTCTCTTGCGAGGGCGCAGCGCTATTTCTCTTTCGGTGAAGGGCCATTTCTTTGGTTGTGGTTTTGTTTGTTTGTTTGTTTGTTTTTAATTAGGTGAGAGAGGTAAATGCAGTCATTTGTATTTAAACAAAATGGTTATTATTTGCCAGTTAATGTTTATGGAAGGAAATGGAAGGCGGAGGAGGGCGCCAGGGTAGAAGTCCAGGGACCTGAGTTTTTTTGTTTTTTTTTGTTTTTTTTGATGTGCCCTTCCTAACTCTTGGACATTAGGAGAGTCCGCTGTTGGGGCAGTGAATTATGTGGTCAGGGTCCTTGTGATGTAGGGAAGTCTCTTCCTGTATGATAGAGCCTGGAATAAGGATATTATGTATCAAGACTCGACTTTTTAACCTGGTATTACTACATTATTTATTTAAATGTGTTGTTTTAGACCCAGATGCTGTGGCTGCGTTTTATATTTTTGGTGTTATACTTAAAACATTGTGTCACCCTCTGGTTGTGTTTTCTTTCTCTCTCTTTCCTTTTCACTCCAAGAATGGGTTTTCATGTAGGACGAAAATGGAAACTAAAGAAGAGACAAAATCTGGAAGTAATTTTCAGCAGTAGAGAAATTAAACAAAATGAGAAAACACACCATTTTGTTGCTAGCTGCGTAAAGGAACATAGGAGTGTATACTTGCTTTTTCCCAGCAGTGGCTACATTCTATGTGGATTACTTTTTCATTGGGACTGTAGAGTGAAAAGAACGCACAAAGCGGATCTGAATGTTAAATATTTCCATCTTGTCAAGAGCACATCAAGTTGGCATTTAAACTCCGATTGCCTGCCTCTTATTTCTATAATTTGAAATCAGATGGCAATCCGGCAAGTGAGAACCTTGGTTCAGGTGACCCCTGTCTATTTATCCATCTGGCCTCCTCTCCAGTTCCCTTTATAACTCACAAATGGGAGTGGGTGGGAATGCCCAGGAATACTTTGAATGTGGTAAATACAGGATGTGGGGAAATTCATCTGCGAAATGTCAGCCTTCAGGAGACATTTTGTAAATGTCTACGTTTACAAATGGAAAATGGAAGGCCTGCTAAAATGCCCTGTGATTTGAGTTTTTAAAGCTGGTGTGGCACAGTTGGGGATTCCCGATCCTGAGTAGTAAGGCAATGTGGGGTCTTGGGTAGTAGGAACGCATTTCGATTTCAGAAATGTTGAGAATGAATTTTGATTTAAGAAATCATTGAGAAAATGGTTCCTTCTGATATCTGATATCTTATCTTAAAATATGTTCGAGTTCCTGGGCATCATATTTTACCACATTTCATCCTGAGAGATGCCTTGAGGAGTTTTGGCCTAATGGCCTGTGGTCTATGTTTTCATGTGATGGGCTGGCTCCCCTTTTCCATTACATGGATCTATCTGACTTGAGATCCCCACATTTCTTATGCCTTTTGTTTAACAATCCTAATGGGATTTTGATGGAATTGGTTGAATGAATGCTTACGTTACTAATTAATTTCTAGATCTGTGTCTAGGGACTTCTGTGAATTTTTGTTTTAAAATTTTTTAATATTTATTTTTGAGAGAGAGAGAGAGAGAGCGAGTTGGGGAGGGGCAGAGAGAGAGGGAGACACAGAATCTGAAGCAGGCTCCAGGCTCCGAGCTGTCAGCAGAGTCTGATGCTGGGCTTGAACTCATGAACCGCAAGGTTATGACTTGAGCCGAAGTCAGATGCTTCGACTGAGCCACCCAGGCACCCCTATGAATTTTTGTTTTAAAATTTGTCATAATCTTGGTTGAATGTTGAAAACGCATTTACCAGCCAACAATTTGCTTAGCACCTGCCATGTGCTATGCCCAGTGAGAGGCTCATGGAACTCAGGCAGGGATGTGGCAGATCTGGTGGGTCTCTCAACCAAAGTCACAGGCTAGTGGCACCAGTTGAGAAAAATGGACTGAGGGTAATGGAATTGACAGCAAAGTCCCACCGACAGATTTTTAAGATAGGGACAAAAGAAAACATTCAAAACATTTTACATTTCAGAGTTCGTAAATCCATTTGAAGTGCTTGAGGAAAGCATAGCGTGCAGAATGGATGCACGTATGTATAAAACTGAAACCAGACTTCTTTGATGATTTAATGTCTCAAAAAAGGTTCTTAGAAAGAGGGACTTTCCTCTTTCTAAGTATGGAGATGTTTTGTCTTCATCTCACTAGGGTTTTCCTTTCCATTTCTCTCGGTTATCTTTTTGCTTCCGAAAATGCTGGTAGAAACCTACAAGCATCTACCTGCACTGAAACCTACAGCACACAGTTGTCCATAGCAGCTGCATTCATAACTGCCCAAACGTGGAAGCAGTTTAGTAGGCGGAAGGCCCTCGAGCAGCTGAGTGGATAAGTGAGCCATGGTCATCTATACAACGGGATATTATTCACCACTAAAAAGAATGAACTATCAAGCCATGAAAGCCGTGGAAGAACCCCAAGTGTAGAGGGACAATCTAAAAAATATATAAGAGGACACTTGGATGGCTCAGTCGGTTAAGCATCTGACTCTTGATCTCGGCTCAGGTCATGATCTCATGTCACGGTTCGTGGATGGAGCCCCATGTTGGGCTCTGCACCGACATCATGAAGTCTGCTTAAGATTCTCTCCCTCTCTCTCTCTCTCTCTCTCTCTCTCTCTCTGCCCCTCCCCCGTTCGCTCTCTCCCTGTCTCTCTCGCTTTCTCTCTCTCTCTCAAATAAACCAACTAAAAAAAAAAGAAAAAAGAAAAAGTACATACTGTCTGGTTCAACACTGTGACATGCTGGAAAAGGCAGAACTATGGAGACAATAAAAGTCAGTAGTTGCCAGGAGCTTGGGGGAGGGGAGGAAGGGGTGAACAGGCTGAGCGCAGGATTTTAAGGGCAGTGAAACAACTCTGTGTGGTCTTTATAATGGTGAATATAATGTCATCATACATTTGTGACAACCCGCAGAATGTACGATACCAAGTGTGACCCCTGACGTAAATGATGGATTTGGGTTGATCACGTAGCAGTATAGGTTCACTGAGGATAAGAGCTGTGTGCTACTCGGTGGGGTTGTTGATAATGGAGGCAGCTGTACGGGTGTAGGGGCAGGAGGCCCAGGAGAACCCTACATCCTGCTCACTTTTGCTACAAACCTGAAAATACTCCATAAAATAAAATCTACCCAACGATAGCCACGTTGTATACCCAACATACAAGCCACGGTTGGGGAAACAGCTGTAAATTCTCTTCACGGTGCCCAGTAAAATGTCTCTTGATTTGTATTACTTCTCAAAGTCCTTTCTGGCCCCTCTGCTTGGGCAGCAGCTGGCGGACGGCACAGAGGTTCCTTATCAAGCAGGAGACTCTGATGTTCAGAGAACTGGGGTATCATGAGAATGGAGATCTTGATCCCTGGCACCTTCAGGGCTGTGAAAGCGTTGATTTCAAGTTCCTGTTTTTCCCTTCTGATCTTGTATCGTGCCATTGTTGGTATTAAGGATGCAGTTTTGATGAACTTACCCTTTGGTATGTTACAGGTTAGTGGGACTTTCCTGCAATGGGCATGGTGATGAAGGAGTTGACTTTGGTAGCATTTAAAAATACTATGGCCCGGAGACTGGAAACCGTCCACTCCTGCCTTGATCGTGTGACCTTTCCCTGGGGAGTTCTCTTGGAAGCTGT